>NC_140589.1:1656066437-1658466437 GCF_964204655.1 Triturus cristatus | reverse complement strand
ATTGGGACTTAAAATCTGACTTTACCATTTAAGAGGATTTTAGATTACAATTCCGCAGACACCAAACATTGTTCCTACCGGCTCCAAATCAAATGTTAACACTTATTAAATGTACTATGGTAAGCCAATTTTATCTTATGAGAGAGGTAGGCCTCACTGTAGAGAAAAACAAATTTATGAGTTTTTTCACTACAAGGACATGTAAAACTTAAAAGTGCATGCCCAACGTTTTAAGTACAATGCACCCAGCCCTATTGGCTGTCTAGGGCCTACCTTGGGGTGACTTACATGTATTTAAAAAGGGAGTTTTGGGCCTGACAAAAGGTTTATTTTGCCAGGTTGAAATGGCACTTTAATACTACATACAGCAGTGCTTAATTTGTAAAATAAATAAGTGCCAGAGCCTGCGGCAGGAAGCCACTGCAACTTAAACATCCCAATGCCCCTGCTAGCTCTGAAGATGACAGATTCAGCACAACTATATACCATCACACTCCTACAAATATCAGAATTCAGCAAATTCCAGGCCCCCAAAGCCATACGAATGGTTTAAGCAGCAGGCATTATTCATGTTTAATGCATTTGGAATTATTAAACAGCTCTTCTCTCTAAATTGGACAAACAACACCATAATGTGACAGACTGTTGTAAGTGCAGGTGTTGCAAATTAAGTGCTGGTGCTGAGCACTGAAAACCACCGGCTCAAATTAAGCACTGGCATTCAGGCCACAATGGCAGACATTTTTAGAAAGGCTTCTTAAGTGGGTGACACAATAAGTGCTGCAGATCCACCAATAGCTTTTAATGTATAGGACCTGGGCACAGGTAGTACCATTTTACTAGGGACTTGTAAGTAAATTAAATGCGGCATTTGGATGTGAGTCAATTTTACCATGTTAAGAAGAGACACCACAAGCACTTTAGCACTGGTTAGCAGTGCTAAATGGCAAAACGCCCTAAAAAGCCAACAAAAACAGGTTCAGAAAGCAGGATGGGTGAAAGCAAAATGTTTGGGGGGTACTCTGCGGAGAGGACCAGATCCAACATATATAAATTGTAATTCCGATCCCATGCAAACAAGACTTTAAACAAAGGTCTAAGTTATCCTGGCCACTCATAATGAAGGTCTAAATGTCTAAATATTTCATGGTGGTAAAGTGCTCTAAGACCAGTGCTCTGCACTGACACTTAATTTCCGGCACAGCACTTAATTGCCGGAACCTGCACTTATGACAGCTGTCACATGGTGGTGCTGTTTGTGTAATTTAAAGTTGAGCAGAAAAACAGTTTGTTAATTCAATATACATAAAAACAACAAATACCTGCCACCCAAGTCATTGTTAATGATTTGATGGCCTAGAACAGTCTAAGTTGTCACAGTTGTAGCAGCGTGATGGTCAGTAGTTGTGTAAGTACAGTGGCAATGTGTGGTGCAAACTGCAGTGGCCTCCTGAAGAGGACCCGGCACCTATTGTTTTACAAACTAAGCACTGGCCAAGATTATCTTTTAAATTATTTTACGATCATGTGTTTTACATGACATATGCTATTGAGTGTGCCATTCATACTGTCCTCTTGGTGGGAGGGCTCTAAGGTATCTTTCCTTTACTTGTAAGAGGGCAGCACAAATTGGAAAGTAATAAGCCTTGGAAGTGGGGGTCTGTAATTGTTTTTAGAAGAAACGCACACAAGACGCAAACCTTTGAGGTAACTCTTACACATAACTTTTGGAACCGGTTGATATGTTTGGGTTGTTACTATTACGGTCCATCTGTGACAGATAACCTGTTGTCATGTCATTAGCTTCCGTGTCTCTTACTACTCTAAGAGCATGATTTCATCTCTCTTAACTGTTGGATTACAATAGGATTGGTATGCTAATAATGCAGGCCATTAATGAGTTGGAATATGTGGGCTCGTAAATAATTGACATGACCACATTTCTGGGCATTTTGCGGGCAATAGCTTATCATATTCACTATTACATAGTGAAATGTTGTGGAAAAGTGGTTTGCTTGAACAAGCTGAACCAAGTCTTCCGTTGTGGCTTTCCTTGGGCAGTGGGACACAATAGTATGGACCAAGTGAAGTGCTTCTGTGTCGACTTTGACGATGGCTCGATTGGTTAACGGATCGTATTATCTTTTAGTTAGAAGTGACTCATGCTGTAAATGTGTGTTATGACTTACCTACCAGGATTTATGCCGTAAAGACTCTTATTAGAATGCTTGCATTTTGACACCTGAATGATCGGAATCTATCATCAGGAATTTACTTTGTACCTCATGGCAGTCTATTTTTGACCCCCCATAAAACCGTTGAACACAATGAATCAAAAATTCATCTGAATAATCGATTTATATTAATTTTAAAGTGTTTCTAAATCAAGGAATTCCACATGTTTACTGGAGGTTCAGATCTCTTGGTAAGAGACCCTTTAAGAACCTGTTTGTCCTCACTATTCCTGACTCACGGGACAAGGTTTCTGGGGTCTTTTCTTACTATGAATCCTACTCTTCTATTTTTTCTGTCTTCACTGTCTATATGGCACTAATATGCATCAGTTTTTGTAAGGGGTTTTGCTCTGTCTTTACGAAACTGGGCTGTTCCTCACACTTCCCCAGTCTGTGTGTGCTCACTCGAACATGTTTTCTGGTGTCTGTTTGATATTTTGACATTGTAGGAGACTGAGTATATGGTGCTCACTTATGTAAGTGTAACACCCTGCACTAATCCAGACAATCCTTATGGTGATTTTAGTGGTCTTAGACAAATTTAGAAAGCTCTCTAAGTGGTAACCGTGGAGAGCAGCCTTCAGGCTTAGTCCAGAAGGAGTGTAAAGCAGCTTGTTTTACCAGAACATAATCTTATTGGTATAGATTAAGTGAAAAAGAACCATATAGTGTAAAAAATATGTATTTATTATAAGACACTCACTAACACATAAAAATATCTCTTACCCAGAGATATAACACAATCCATACTATACTTTTCAAATAAAACAGGTAAGCATCACAAATACACAGTGGTCGCCAGGGGGAGACTAAACCATATACTAAAATAACGGTATTCGAACCACGACTCAAGTCAAGACTGTACCCAGAAAACAAAGAAGTTATGGGGACCCAAGAAACCACCCAAGGTAAGTAACCAGGAACACCACAGAGGCAGTGTGCAGAGTGGGAACACGACTGCGTGCTCCGTTCAAGTCAATGGGTAAGTTGCGTTGCAATTTTAAAGAGCAAGGACCCTTCCCAGTGGACCCTGAAGAAACCCCACAGAAGACAGAAGGTTGGAGAGCCACCCCACCTATGGATACCCTAGGAACCAGGATACCTACACCAGGGAAGCCGGGTGCATAGTAGCGAAGTGGTGTCGGAAACTGCAGTCAAACTCAATGGAGGACTTCAGGAAGATGCAGGTGGTGGAGAAGGTGAAAGTGTCCGGTGGATTCAAGATGAGAAGTACCTGCAAGCAGAGGGGAGAGAGTCTATGCACTCATGAGTGGCCAGGAGGTACGGAAGACGAATGCCCACCGATGTCAGGTGTTGCAGGAGAGTTGACAGTGACCTTGGAGCCACAGCTGTGTGGACCAGGCAATGCGGGGGAAGACCAGGAGCCATTCACGAGCTGTCCCACGTCGGATATCGAGAGTTGAGGGCCGGTGTCCGTCGGGAGCACCAACAAGCCTGCGCAACTGCAAACAAAGTGGTAAGCAAAAATGGTGCAGTGTTGGGACCAGCAAGATACAAGTGACTCACCACAAACAGGGGAGTCAGAGTATGCCTCAAGCAATTAGGGGAGCCCACTGGAATCAAAGAAGACCCTCAAGAGGGCCCACAGGCCGGAGACACAGGTGTTGCAAGAGGACCTCGAGCAGCTCACCAAAGATGCAGGCCCACAGTGCAAGAGATGTGGTGCGGACAAAGATCTTGACTGCAGGAGATGCTTGAGGTTGGGGCCACTTGGAGTCTGAAGATCTCTGAGGAAGAGAGCCAACAAGCCTTTGCAACAGCATGTCGGCATGGTGCACAGGGGTTCTGTTCTCGCAATTCCGATAAGGGATACTGGGCTCAAACTTGGTGAGAAGACAGTGTAGGCCTCCAGGGAGTTGCAGAACTACCACCTGTGTTGCTGAGCCTTTCAGAGTCTGTGGGAGCCCAGGATCAGCAGACCGGGCAGTTGCATTGCAGTGCCTGCAGATGCAGAGAAGTGACTCCACTTCAAGGGAGATTCCTTTAGGTGTCTTGGATGTCCAAAGGCTTGGAAGGATCCTGTATGGAGCACGGGCACAGATGTTGCAGCAGACTTGCAGGACGATGAGACCAGGAGCAGCAGTAGTCTTCCCATTTGCAGTCTCGGTGCCCAGAGCAAAGTCCAGCGAAGTCCAGAGTGCCCAGACGGTCGAAGATGAAGTGGTGTCTGATACGAATCTTGTCCCATGATGAATCTAGGGACCCACCCAGCCCTTAAGTACCCTAGGGAAAGGGTTGGGATGATTCAGGGGTCCCTCCCAGAGGAAGGGCTGGGCAGAGGGAGGATACTCCCATGTCCTTTGTCCACTTTTGCTCCAGAGCGGGAGCCAATGGCTCCCTGAACTGGTCTGAACTGGAGTATGCAAGGAGGGCACCAAGTGTACCATTCAAGCAGTCTCAGCGGCACTGGCAAGTAACCCCACCCTGCCCCAATACACTAAACCCTGTGTGGGAGGTGGTCACACTATTTTTCTGCCTTCCCCTGCTCAAGTTTGGCTCAGCAGCTAGAGGGCAGAAACATGTTTCTGGTCAGCAGCAGCATTAGCTTGCTGTCCGGTTCTGGAAGACTGGTACCGGGAACACTGAGGACTTCCTGGAGGACATTTACAGTGCATGGAATCATACGTATCATGATTCAAACATGTTTGATACCAAACATGGCAGGGTTCATTACAGCCAGTTGAGAGATGGTCATCTCTTAATGACGCATGACCACTCTATATATCATAATGACCGATGTACATACAACCCAGGAGAACGGACTCCGAAGGTTGTAGGGGTGTCCCGCTCATGCAGGGGCAACCTCACACTTAGAACCGAGCACCCTGCCTTCGGGATTGAAAGGCCTGCCTTAGGGGTGAGAGTCGAGATCCTGAACTAAAAGATGTTTTATCTCAAACTACATGAAACCTAGGGCGACGTATTGCACCAGAATATTACTAAGACATTCACGACCACTGAACTCTATTTTATTGATCAACTGTTTTAAATTTTTTACTATAGTCAAACCAGATTATTTAATTATTAGCATGTACTGTTTTAAATTCTTTACTATAGTTAAATCAGATCATTTAATTATTAGCATGTACAGTTGTAAATGGTTTTTAAAATCAAACAATAAAGAGCTATATAAAGGAGGGGGTGACTGATTAAGCGCAGTGACCTCAGACATAGGGAAACCTATATCTGTCCAAAGTGGTGCTAGCACCAGCTTACACAGGCTGCAATGGCAGGACTGCAGTCACAGTTTGAGAGGTCTCCCATGGGTGGCATAATACATGCTTCAGCCCATGGGGGACCACTGGTGTACCTATGCCCTGGGTACCTCAGTACCATATATAGGGGCTTACAAGGATACACCAGTAGCCAATCTGGGATGTACCTAAGTACTCACCATATCCAATTTAGGAGAGAAAGACTGGGGTCCTGATTATCAGGATCCTAGTCAGACTAGTCAGAAACCATAACAACACGAGCCAAAAAGTGAGAGTAACCATACAGAAGGATCCTACATTCCTTCAGACATATATGTATATAGTTTGCTTAGTCCAATAAAATTTTGTTTAAAAAAATAAAGATTTTAAAATTTTAAGATATAACACTGTTAGGAAAGGGGCATATAAACTGATTTCCTTTTCTAGCTCTTTCAAAGATATTATTGGTGTAGATGTTGTTTTTTCCTTTGTGTAACATGTTACAGTGCTGTCTGTCAGGGGTCTGTCAAAAACTCTTTCTACTATGTATTTGAAGTCTATGCATGATTGTTTGCTTCTTAGTAGACCGTTTTTGTGTTCAGTTATTTGTAACATATATATGTGCTTCATGTTTGCATCCCTGATGAAGCTTTTGTAAGGTGAAACACGTTGGCTGCGCTACCTTGGAATTTCACAAAATAATGAAACATCCTACACTAATGATCAAGACGTTCAAGCATTTGTTTAATGTTTAATGTTATACTCCACAATTATTTCTGTTGTGTAAAAATGTTGGTAATAGAGGAAGGCAATATAAGGGAGTGCTCTCTAGAATGGCAGAAACTGCTCTGTGTGGCGAAAGAAACAGTACACAGAACCAGTAATTCTGTTTCGAGATGATCTCCGGAAAGTTATTTTCTGTTAGATTGCCAGCATGCCTATGATAGCAAGTCACCCACCTTACTAAAATATACAGGGGGATATTCTCAAGAACATGTGATAATCATCGCAAATTTAGCCTAACGCAACTTTGCATATTGCAGTCTATCGCGGGAAAACAACGCCGTGTCAACGTAGGATTCTCAACCCGGCGGCACCATGCGTTAGTCCCACGATAACGCGTCAAATGATCTCGTTAAAATCAATGCGACGCCGCAAAAATGCAAAACACGAACGCGGAAAAAGTTGCGGAGGCCAATCCCGATACAAAAATCATCGAAAACCAGCGACAGGCCTGCAATTCCCACGCGTCATGCGGGGAAATCCACTATAAAAGCAGAACAAGAAAAGAAACACACCAAAAACAAAATAAACTGCGTGGCAACATGGATGCACCCAGAACGAGTTCCCAGGTCAGCAAGGAACCTCGGGTCGGGGAAGGCCAAGGAGAAGAGGAAGAGGAAGACGGGGTACAGTCTGCATGACAACCGGATCGTCGTAAAGGAGGTGACAGAACTCCAACAAAAACTATCCGTCACCTCCACTGTGTGATTGGCAACACTGTCGAAAAATGGCATTCCAACGTGAATGCAGTTGGAGTGTTGAGGAGGCCAAGATGCACTGGCACGATGTGAAAAGCCAAACCAAGCAGAAACCCGCTGCCAACAGGAAGGCAGCAACAGCGAATGGAGGTGGGAGTGCTGCGCCACGGGAGGAGCTGGAGCAAATGGTGGCCACAGTCATCAGTGTGGAGACGGTGCAAGGAGTCGGGAGTCCGGACACTGCTCGACATGACCTGACACAACATCAACAGGGTGAGTAACGAACAGGGACTGTGAGGACGGGGGGCAGGCACAATGGCACACATGCGCAATGACGTGTAGCACACCGCACACCCACAATGACCCTGGGTCATGTCCCTGATCCCCGTGGCACACTGCAGCACACATACAAACATCAAGAAGGCCCCCGGCCACCATTTGCCCTAAGGGGTCCCACCTCACACATCACTAATTCCACGATACACACATGCACCTGTGTGGAACACAGCAAAGATGTGTATGTGAGAGCCACACTGACAATGCAAGTGACACCACATGACGAGCAGCATGGCTGGAGTACAATCACCATGACATTGTGCACGCCACGACACTGAAGTGGCTGAGTGTGGACCACATCCGGGAAGGAGCAGGACACAGTCTGACACATCCACGTACACAAACAACCACTGATGTCAACAAAACATCTTCAGATAAACAATGCACAAGAATACAAAAACCGTTCAAGAGCACAAATGACCCAAGTCGCCAACATCACAGCACCTTAAAAGCACAAAAGTCAAAGGCACACCGCCTCCAAGAGGTAAGGGGCAGAAAATCACAGCTGCAGGTGCGACTCTCCCACAATGCAGCACACACACATAGCAATGGCAGCACATCCACATGGACGACAATGTGGTACACAGTGCAACACTTACACTGCAGAACAGAGGACACAACTGGGTTTGCCTGTGCATAGAAAATGTCCAATCACATCTGACATAGCAGGGAACTGTGAGTTGCAAACCTCACCTATGTCATGTAGTCCAAATGTCCACTGTCCCGCATCAAATAGTTCACTCCTCCCAGTCACAATGTACATTGTCATGCAGTCTGTATGTAAAATTGAATAATGCGTAAACATACATGCCAACAGAATGTCAGCAAGCATCTCCCCTTCACGTTGCAGAGGGACAAACAACACCTCCAGCAGAGCAGACCAGACAACTCTATAGTGATGCTGAAGACGACCTCCACACTTCCGACACCGACGCCCTACAACAGTTCATGGACTTCTTCAGGCAATCAACCTCCAGGAGCAGGGCAGCCCAGCTGCACCGAGGATACCCCACCCCTGCACAGACAACACAGCTGGATGCACCCACCACCACGGCTGACACCCAGCAGCCCACCGAAGCACACATCGCATTCCAAGGTCAGGTGTTAGGCTGCCAGAAGGGGATGGCCAAACAGGTGCGGTGGGGTCCTAACTCAAGGAAGCCGAACTAGATCACATACGTGGGTGTCTAAGTCCCATCAGGGACCACCTACACTCCCCAAAGGAGACCCACACTGCGACAGAGACATCTGCATTTGCAATGTAATGTTGTAGGGCCCGGGACACTAATGCATACATCATGAGCACACAGACACTCTCAGATAGTTCGTTGAACTGGCTACGGGCACGTGCGCTCGACACCTTTATTGCCATGGTCACATGCACAGTGACGCATGTGATGGATGTGTGTGGGGTGAGTGTAAGCCAGCCCTCATGGAGTCGTTGGTGCTGGCAACAACTTGAACAGTGATCACAATTAAAGCGGAAACAGAAAACACCAGCATAACAAAAACAACTGTGAGGTAGCTGGAGAAAGTACAGTGTTGACCCTACATGCAAGCAGATTGGTCCATGATTTGTGGTGCACTGAGTTAATGGCACCCGAAGAGCTGTGCAGGGTATCAAGCTGGTGATGACACCCACGACAGGTGTGAGCAACTCTGTTAGTCTCGCACCTGTTGTTTGGAGTTGGTCCTGGCGGTGGTGGCATGTGCATCCAGCGGTGATGCAACGTCCGGGCAGGTCAGGACTCAATTTGATGTGTGAGCCCAGGTGGACTGCAGTTGAGGCCGGATGCAGCAGACAGCACAGAGCCACAGACACATGGCCTTGATGACCCCCAGGCCATCGAACCAGAGGCCATCCAATATGCTATCAGACAGGGCCCATGACTTGAGCTGCACAGTTAGTGGCTCCGGATGCACTGAGGACGGCACAGGCACACCACCACAGGACGGTGACTTGCGGTGCAGTGAGATAGTGACATGCAAGCTGAGCGGGTCCTGGTCGATGTCAAAGGTGAATGTAGCAAAGGGTTGCGGGGGACAGTGGAAGGTGTCCTCCAGGGCATGATGCAGAGGGCAGAAGCCGGCTGGAAGCAGCAAATAGAGGAGTGGAATGCTACAGCCTCGTTTTTGCCACAAAGTTATTATCACCGACATGATGATGAAGACAACCCCCAGTCCATAGACTCAGTCGCCACCAAAGTTCAACCAGAAAGTGTCCAAGGCTGTCGGGGAACAGACCTAGTGGCACTGGAGTTGAAGGGGTATGCAGTCTGCGATGAGGCCAGTACAATGATATACAATCTGCTATGAATAAATCAAGACTGAGTTCCCACTGTGTGACCTACTCGACCGCAGTGTGGGCTGGAGGCAGCTGTCCGCATGGACCCACAGTCACGTGTCATTGGTATGCTATGCACAGAGTTGCTGGCACCTCATTGAAGGGAGTACAGTGAAATACAGGCTCCCATAAATATATGGTCTCGGACATCATGAAATCAAGACTCAGTTCCATATGTGTGACCTACTCGACCGCATTATAGGCCCGAGGCAGCAGTCAGCAGGGGCCCACAGCCACGTGTCATTGGCCCGCGATGCACAGAGTTAGTGACACCACAGCAGTTGTCGGCAGTGTTCGATCACCTCTGTAACGATGATCCTTTTCTCCTCCGGATTGAACTGCGTCTTTCTCTTACTCGTCTCCTTTCGTACAATGATATGAACTCTGGCATACAGAAACCAAGACTAGGTTCCAAGTGTGTGACCTACTAAGACTCAGTGTAGGCTGAAGGCAGTAGTCAGCAAGGGACCCCAGACAGGTGTAGTTTGTAAGTTATGCACAGAGTTGTTGGCACCACATCGAAATGAGTACAGTGATATAAACTCAGCCATAAAGTGTATATTCTGCCATTGCATAATCAAGACTCAGTTCCAAATGTGTGACCTACTTGACCGCAGTGTAGGCCGGGGGCAGGGGTAGAGTACATCAACGAGAAAGCAGTACAGCAGGCCTGTGTCACGGAGGCCGTGATGGACTGAGGAGGCTGCTAGGGTCGCTGGCCTTGGGCTTGGAGCTTGTGCCGGCACGTGGTGGGCCCTCTTTGACACATGCCGGTGTCGGCAGGTGATCTGTGAGGACTGGCTGCGCAGGGGTGGGGATGACGGTATCAGGGACCCGCGGCCCGGGGTGCAGCAGACGCACTGGATTGCAGGCCACACCACTCACGGCGATGGCGTCGGCCTCGTGTCGGGAGGCGCCACCCTGGCAGACACGTTGGGTATTCCAGAAGAGAACCACGCCCAGAGCTACGTGCTTTTTATTCACACCCCTACGCTGGCCTGGCGTACACCGGGCCAGCCCACTCCACACACGCTTACAGGGGGGACGTCACAAGCTACGTTTCCGTGATCTTCCCCACTGGCTGGGGTGACATGGTTGCGTCCACTGTCCACTACACTCCATACACCAGCAATGCATGTAGACATGGATATGTCTGTGGTCTGCATACTGCAGTCTGTCCAGCACATCTCTGCCACACTTGGCATTGTGTACATTCTCATTCATGGGTCACTTGCCTCCTTCGTACATGCCTGGTCCCCACCTCTCCCCACATTCTGCTAATGTGTGGCTGAGGTGCCATGTCGTTGATGACTCATGTACACGGCTAACTAAGGATACCACTCTAAGTTGTGCTGTCGTGTCTGCTAGGTGGGCATGTTGTATGTGATTTTGTAACGTGTGCCTTGCCCGAGTTGTGAGTTGCATGATTGTGGAGTTGAGGTGTGTGGTGTGTTCATTTGGTACTTGCCAACAAGCAGTGCATTCCCATAGGTGCCATCCTGGAAGCGCTGGTTGAGAATGGACTGTCGGAAGATGAAGGAATCATGCACAATGCCTGGGTAGTTGGCGACGACATTGGTGATGAGTCCCTAGTGGTCCACTACTGCCTGCACATTGATGGAATGTGTGTGCTTTCTGTTGCGGTAATTGTGTGCAGTGCCGACAGGGAGCGCAAGTAGGAAATGTGTGTAGTCAATTGCCCCAGCACGTGAGGGCATCCAGCTATGTCGTATAGTCCTTGCTTGGTCGCCAGCTGTTCCTGCGCATTTTGGGGGACGTATAGGTACTGGGGTACCAAGCTAATGATGGCATCCAGGACAGGTGTGAGGAACTTGGATGGGGCTAGCTGTGAGACTCCTCTGACTCTGGCAGTTGTCGGTTGGGGGGTACCAGAGGCAAACATGTGCAGCACAGCCAGCAGCTTTGTCTGAGGTGGGATGTTGGTTGTCCGCTTTGTTGGTACCATCAGCCTGTGGGCAATGATGGTCAGGATGCGGTGGATGATTGTCCTTTTGAGCCTGCAGTGGGCATTGACATTGTCTGGTGCTAGGTCTGTGGGGCTAGTGCGTTTCCTGAAGGTCCGCTGTCTTTGTCTGCGCTGCCTTTGTGGTGGTCTGGGGAGTCCGGGGGTAGTGGCGGTTGGTGTTGTTGCCCTCTCGGGGCTCCTGGATGCATGGTCAGTGGCTCCATGGCATCTGTTGTTCTTCATGTGTGGCTCTGGGCTGTGCTCCTTTGTCTGGTGCTGGTTGTCGTCCGACTTTACACCAGGGCTGAGCAGGTGTTAAAATCCTGCTGCTAACGCGCCTCATCGCATGTTTTGTGATTTTATCGCCAATCTGGCTGGCCGATGAGAATGTTGAGGTGTGGTGTTGTTGCGGCTTTTTGCTCGGGAACGCCTACTCTACATCTCATCAGCAATAGTTGCCGGGGTCATCTGTGGCGATGTTTTATGCGGCTGCTATAGTGGGTAAACTGGTGATATGGGCTGTAAGCACCTGCTGGTGAATGGGGCAATATATTTCTCGCAACTGTGGCTGCGGTAAAGTGCCGATAACTCGTGGATAAGTCCTTGAGAATATGTCCCACAGTGTTTCAAGAAGCTGTATAAACTGAAAGAAGACATCATTAGGAGTAGCAGCAAAGTCATCACTCAACCTAATTCCAATAGGAACTATAAGATCTCGGTTGCAATCAGAAAGTGTAATTGTGGACCGTGTATTTAATATGCACACGCCTGCTATGGGATTGTATGCTCACACCTGGTAAGCTGGGAATTAACTAAAGAGATGAAGGGGTGATTATTTTGTCACAAATGAGAGACTGAGCAGTGAAGGCGAATGCAGTAGAGAATAAAACCACACATAATTAAATCCAGAAGATGTTTTATTGGAGCATCCACACTCCAGGAGCCAGGCAGAACAACTGACCTAAGGACTCTGTGGAATATTTCAGAACATGGGTTAAACAGAAACAGATTTACATCCATTATATTGAAGAATAACAATCAAAACGCAAAGCTTACCCTGCAATGCATCTAAGCTGTACTAGAAGCCTTAGCAATAAACATTCTGCAATAAGGCTAACAATGTACAGTGCTACAGCGTTCATGCCGAGGGAAGGAGACCAGAGCGCTTCCAGCGTATCAGCAATATCCTCTGAAAACGAAAAGAGGGGCGGTTTATCCTGATGCGATTGGTCCAAGAATATCCCAAGACAGTCTTGCTTTGGGCGCAATGCCAGAATGGACATGCATTGAGTGGAGTGGCTTTATGTGTCCATATTAGCTGCACCACCAGTTAGGAGTTACCTACTACAGCTAACGACTCCTCCCTGGCTGAAATAGAATGGCAAAGAGAAAGTAAAGGTTTAAATTGTGTCGTAAAATAAGTAGCGTTTAACAGATGTTCCTAAAAATTAAGAGGCACACCCAGGTCATCCCTAATAGCAAATAAACAGGGATCATTTGTAGAGAATCATCTGTTGCCTGAAAAAGGACCTAAAGCTGCAAAATGACTAAAACAGTGTCCACCTGGCGAATAAAGTCACAATCCATCTCAAAACCTAAGCAGATGTCACTAAATAAAGCAACATCCTACAATGTCTAACGTTATGATTGTCAATGATGCTGGATTGGGTAAAGACAACTGTGGCCCCAATTTACCAACACTTTTGCTGGGTTTGTGGTACCTTTGTAACGCAAACCTGTCAGAAAGCATTGTGTTGGATTTACTTTACAACGCAATCATGATTTGTGTTGGAAAGATGCCTAAAGTAAAGTAGCGTGATTCGCTACTTTGTACTAGTTAGCGTAAAGGGGCATACCATGGGTGATAGATGGGCACATGGGCATTGACATCCATCACTCATGGGGTGTGCCACACATTCCTATCTTCCAACATTTGTTTCATCACAAAATCACACCTCCTCAAGGCAGGTGTCACACTAGATCAAGCTTTAAAAATCTCTATATTTTTCCAACTTTGAGTGTGTACTGCACTATACAGCACACATATAAAGTATGAAAAGTTTAAGCATAGTTTGTGTACTGGAAGGATCCCTTTCCGGTACACAAGCTATGTTTCACACCACGCACACGTGTGCGTTGGTGCTTGGCAGCCTAAAGTGCGCCACGCAGGGAGAATGGAAGACACCCCATATTTTGGGCTCTTCTGGTTTCTCCCTTTCACACAGGTTGTTGTGTTGCATGAAATGTTAGTAAATCTGCCCCTGTGTTTGTTTTTAACAATGAATGACTCCTTACAGGCACACACAGAAAACAGGATACCATTATGCTGTGTGAAACACTCAGGGTATCCCATTAAAACGTCGTCTCCATTTAACAATATGAATATTTTTTGTTAAAACAGATGTGTATAAAACATGTAGCTGTATTCGGGCACTTTTTATTCCTCTCCTTGATGTAATACTAGTTCACTTTAAATGGAGGTAACGAAAACCCTTACCCACTGTCAGACAAGAATCGCAGTCATCCTCTAATGTGCTCTGTTTATAGATCAGCGCTGACACCTCCTGCAGCCTTTAATCCCCCCTGATAAATGAAACAGGATTCTCCTGCTAATCTGGGGTTTTCCCATAGGTGTGCTTGACTGCTTTGAGCTGAGCCTTGGTGCGGGGCCTCCCTGAAACCACTTTCTTTAGATAAGGCGTTTGGAGACTCTACCATAGCTCTGTCAGCATCTGCCTCATGCTGACCACATAACATTGCATTGTCTTGGCATTTCTAACATGCCCTAAACCTCATTCATCACTGCTTGTTTTAGCATCAGAAGGTCCTGGAGCGGCAAAGCAGGGGATGTGGCCTGCCGCGAGGTGATTTAACGCCCCTAGTGAGCTCAATGTACATGAACTGAAAGAGTCGCGATGCAAAAAGTTAAGCACAATTGCAGAACTGCAGCAAGTACATTTGCACTATTTGTTCTGCTTGTGTAACAGGCAATGGAGCATTTTGGATTTAAGCCGAAAAATTAAGCATACTGAATATTTCTGCAGCCTATGCATATAAGTAATCTGGTCAAACTGAAATGTATCCCACTTTTCAAACGTTAATGGTGAGATGAGGTTTAACACAAAAGCATCTTGTCCCCTGACATATTGATCAGTAAAATAGTGGAACGTAAATTCGCTTCCTTTTTGTGTAAAACAAAAAAAGATTTAAAGTGAACTGGATTTCTTTGTTATAGGTTTCAAGTCAAGTCAAGTCAAAAACACTTTATTCGATTATTAAAAATCATAAAAGTATACTATACAAATACATAATTTTTTTTAAAATTCCAGAGCATATCATAAATACATAAAAGCCAGTAACATATACATAAAAATCAGTTCAAGTATACACTGAGGTTTTATATTAACAGATATTTCATAATTCATAACCCTGGTATTTCATATAATACAGGAAAATTAATTTATATTATAGAATTTGAATTTAAAGAAGTATTTACTGTACCAACGCCTACATTCATCCGGAGTCTCTTTCCTCTAGCACGGATTGAAGCAATCAGAAAATTAGCTACACCAAACATCACTAAAGGGGTCTCCAATAACTGAAGATAATACAATGCAGGTTTATACTTTACAAACCCCTTTTCCCTTAACAGTGGTTTGATGAACTTTTTCCTACTTTCCTCATAAAAAGAACAGAAAAACACAAAATGTGTCTGATCTTGATCGGAGAAATTGTCACATTCACAAGGCACATTCTCCCTTGGATTACACCATTTATCGTAAATACCCAACAGGAAATGTGCCTGGTTAAATCTGAATTTTGTTAGAAGCCACCGATGGTAAGGTCTAGTAACAATGGTCAAATAAGGTTGGATCGACAGTGTCGAAATCAACAAGTAGTGTGACCTAACTGTTGGCTTAACAATTTCCTTTGCTTCTCGATCTAATTCTCGTGTTTTCATAAAATGAGTTTTTACCCAAGTAATATCTTCCTTGGTCAGATTTTCCGGATGCAGGTATAGTTCAGGGCGACCCAGAAGTGCTGCAGATGTTTTAATAAATGTCAACCACAAAATATCTGCCACTTTGTCGCGCCCCATACAATCCTTAATAATCTTATGGTTTAATGTAAGGTTGGGGTTCAACCAAATTCTAATCCATAATAAAAGCGGTGCCATATTTAACATATCTGTAATATACCCTATCCCTATTTCCAAATGCACTGCAAAGGAAGATGTAGATTGAGGGAGCCCCAAGACAGATCGCAAGAATTTGTTTTCTTCTCTTTGTAAGGGGGCTAGGTCTTTATAGCCCCAAATTGCTGCCCCATGCCTTGCTATGGCTAGAGTTTTTGATCTGTAGATCTTTAGTATGGCCTCAGCTGGTTTGCCCCCTAGTCTTTTCGCAAAGCCTAATATAGCTGCCGCAGATCTTTTCATGGCTACTACTTTATTAGCAACTTGGGGTACCCACGACCCAATGTCATCAAACACTACACCAAGATAGGTGAAAACTTTCACACTCGATATTACTTGGCCATTACAAGTGAGAGTTTTCATGTTGTTCCTGCCTTTCCCTATAGCCATGACATGCGATTTCTCTACATTTATCACAAGGTCCAGATTTTGCATAAAGTCCCCAAAAGAATTTAACAGATGTTGTAGACCCACAGGGGTCCTTGACAGCAGCACCGTGTCGTCAGCATACAATAAAACAGGCACAGGGACTCCCCCCATACGCGGGACATCAACAGATGCTGCCGCCAAGGTAGAACCCAGTGAGTTTATGTATAAAGAAAATAACATTGGGGCCAGGATACACCCCTGGCGGACTCCCCTGCCGGACTTGAGACCATCAGTACACTTCCCGTCTTGTGATATACGAATAACCGCAGTCAGATCTCTATGGAGCTCTGCCAAGAAATTCACCAAGGCCCGATCTAAACCCAGCTCCAGGAGCATTGTCCACAGTTTCGATCTGTTAACTAGATCGAAAGCCGTGGCCAAGTCCATGAAGGCCAGGTAGATTGCCCCTTTTGTCGCAACAGTATATTTACTGACTATTAGATGTAAATTCAGGCACTGGTCTTCGGTGCCTCGACCACTTCTAAAGCCATACTGTGCATTACACAGGATGTCGTTGTTATAGGTTTGACTGCAATTGCCGAAAGAGTTCACAGCACTGGTTTGTCACGCAGACTCTTCTGTTTTTTTCTGCTGGTGCAAAAATCTGTAATATGGAATGGGGCAAACTCTGTTATATGTATTCCGTAATGCACAAGCAACAGCATGTTATGGGGCATATTTACAAAAACATTACGGAGCGAGGAGCTGCACCTTAATCAGCCACGCGCCGACATTTTTAAAATGCATGGATGCGCCGTATTCACAAGAATACAGCACACCCCTGTGTTTCCCCTAGTGCAAAAAAAGCTGCCTAGTGCCAGGGCAGGCACCCAGCGACCATGAGGCAAGGGTGCCTGAGCTGCAGGGGCGATTGTTTATGTGCAAGGAAAGCACACATTCCTGCACATAAACAAACATTCATGGTGATTTGCTCTTTCCATGTGTGCTGAAGAATGCAGCACACATGGAAAGAGCAAAAAACGAGGAGAAGTCAATGATTTCTCCTTGTATTGCTTTTCTAACGCCTGGTCATCCATGGCGTTAGAATGGTGCTGTTTTTGGTGTGGCCACAGACTTGTAAATATGGGTCAGCGTCAAAAACCAATGGGTATTGCGGCGGAACTCCCACAGCAACACCCATTGCACGCCCCTTTGCTGCAGCGGCTGCAGTGGAAAAGTGCATATTTACAAGGTGACATTAAGCCACATTTAGGGCCTAATTATGATGTCGGGTGGAGGATCGCCTTGGTCAAGGGACTGATCGACAACCAGTTGGCGGTCCCGACCGACAAATTAGGATGCGACCGAACACCGTTCGGTTGCACTTTTATACTTTACAGTGGGAGCATGCATTCCGGCCGGAATGCATGCTCCCATTGTAAAATGCGAGGTGCAGTTTATCCCTGCACCCCATGGAGGCCACCTCAAGGTGCCTGCCACAAGGTGCAGGGATCAACAGGGGGCACCATGGGTGGCCCCAGGGCCTCCAATTGGAGGCCGCGCACCAAAAGGGGCCCTGTTGAGGGTCCCCAAATTCGAGTTCCGACAACCTTTCTGTGTCGGAAAGGCAGGCACAGAAAGTCTGTGTAAACCCAACATCGTAATCCCTCGGGCAGAAAGAGCCGTCCTTGGGATTACTACCCCCTTTTCGACTGGCGGATGGTCTCTCCGAGCCTGTCGGAAGCCAGTCGGAAAGCCTGTTCGGATTCCTTTCTGACTGACTAGATCATAATGGAAAGGTTGGAAAGGAATACAACCGGCATATTAGGATGCGGTCGGAACTTCTCTGACCGATGGTCAGAGCCGTTTTCGACCGCTTTGTAATTAGGCCCTAAGTGGCTTAGCGCCACATTGTAAATATGGGAAATGGCACTATGCCACCGGAGCATCAAAAAAAGGGATTCTCTGGTGGCAATAGTCACTTGTACATATGTCCCTATTTTTTCATGCAAGCAGCAAAACGGAGATGCTTATTTGTTTGCACCAGTGTTGAGATTAAATATTAGGATCATAGAAATCACACATGGCAGGCTTTCTAAGGTTGAGAAAGGCTGATCAGGAAGGATAGATAAAAAGCTGAATTCATCGATGGCTAAGTGGGAGTAGAAGGTTAAAAGGACATATGACTCTGAGTGGATAGGTCAATTCATAGGAGAGAGTGTATGGAACATAGATGTTGTTGCACAGAATAATTAAATGATTTTTTATTACAATGATCCTAATGTGTCTGACACTAGGTTTCACATACACATGTTTCCACTGACACCATGTTCCATTTCTAAACATCATTCCAATCCTTTTTGTGTATTGTTTGACTTGGACCTTTCTTAAGGGTCATCCCTAGACTTTTTGCTTCCTCCTATTTTTGTTGCTGAATTCGTTTTGTTTGCCTTAGGTCTCTACCACTGCTAACCAGTGCTAAAGTGCTTTTGGTCGCTCCTTAAAACATGTTAGATTGGGTTATAACCGAATTGGCAGATTACATTTAAAAAATAAGTCGCTAGTAAAGTGATACTCCAAGTGCCCAGGACCTGTAAATTAAAAGCTACTAGTGGGCCTGCAGCACTGATTGTGCCAACAACTTAAGTAGCACTTTAAACATGTCCCAAGCATGCCATTGCAGCCTGTGTGTGTGCCGTTTTAAACTGCCATTTTGACCTGCCAAAGTAAACTTTTGCAGGCCCAAACCTTCCTTTATAATACATATCAGTTACCCCTTGTGTAGGCCCTGGACAGTCCGGCGGGAAGGGTGTAATGTATTTAAAAAGTAGAACATGTACTTTTAAGTTTTACATGTCCTGGTAGTGAAAAACTCTTACATTCATGTTTCGCTACCTCTCCAATAGGATGGCATTGGAATTATCTTATTATATTTTATGTGTCATTTCCAAATGGGAACAGGTAATCAGTTCATGTTTGGTGTATTTGGAATTGGAATTTAAAATGGGATTTTAAATTACAATTTTGAAAATACCACTTTTAGAAAGTCGGCATTTTCTTGCCTTAGCTATTTGGTGCTGCAGTCTGTCTCTGGGTTAGGAGACTGGTTGTAGTTGAACATTGGGCTTTTTGTTTTCCTCCTAGACAGTCGCAAACAATGGGGAGCTTAGATGTGCCTGGCTGGGCCAGCAGGATGGGAGGGAGTATCTGGGCCCAGCCCCAATTACAATTGAATAGGGTGTGTTCTGTCTCCACACAAATGGCTGCATACACCCTGTAGTTAGTCTGGAACCAAGGTAGAAAGGAAAGGAATTTGTGCACTTCAAAGGCAAGCCTGTAGAAGCTTCTCCCCACTTCAAAGGCACAGCTGTGTATCAATACTGTACCTCAGACACTGACTCTTCAGTACACTTCTGGACCTACAGATACTCTGCCGATAAGAAGGACTATTGTGCTGTACTGCTCAAAGGACTGCCACTCTGCTGGACTGATGCTCTGAAGGAACAGCTTCCCTGCTGTGCATACCTGCTGCCTACTGCCTTCTTGCCCAGGAAGGAAGAACTGGACCTGCAACTTCATTTTTAACCCAGGACTCCCAGAGTGACCCCAAGCGCTAGTCCGCTGGCCTCTAGATCTGAGCTCAGTGATATAAAAATTTCCCTATAATCCTTTTCCAGCCCCAGGACCCACCTGCGGTGAGTTCCTGATCTCCAAGTGTTGACCCTCAGGTCCTGAACACTTGGTGTGGCTCGGTGAACTGAAATCCAGCTTTTGGACTCTTTGCGACTGCCAGTTTGCACCAAGACCTCACCGCTTGCACTGTGACTCAGCACATCACTCCATCAGCCAACTCTCCGGGCTCCAGAATTAACTGCTCGCGGAGACCACCAATGCCAAGCTCCAACAACACCCGCCCATGATGCCAGCTGGCACTTCAGGCTATGCCGGGAGCCTCCCACAATGCTCTTCCTTCTCCTCTCAGTCATCGCCAGTGTGAACAGACCTCCTGGCACAAATTCAAGAAGGTAAACTTCAGCTTGCCTAACCTGGTGACTGTATCCAACTTGCTCTCCATCGTGGTCAGCTTGAAAGCATGACTTTGACCCAGTGCAGTGCAACCAATTATCCTGAGTCCTTTTTGGTGCTATTTTCAATAAATTCTTAAAAAATTCATAACTCCGGTTGTACTGTTTTGGTCTTGTTTTATTTATTAAACTTAGCTCTATTTTTTGCTTGGTGTGTTGTTCCTTTTAATTTAGTGTTTTCTCTTTATTACTGTTTGAAGTGTTGCACAGATATTTTACACATTGCTTCTAAGTTAAGCCTGACTGCTCTGTGCCAAGCTACCAGGGGTTTAATCACAGGTTAATTTGGGATTTGCTTGTGCTGTACCCTGACAAGGATTATGGTTGTTGCTTGATCAGGGCTCACACCCTAGTCATCCACAACCCAATTACTCACACCTATTGACTTGTTGCTCAGACTGTCAGCCATGCTCCTTACACCTGTCTGTTCCTGCTGCTCAGAGTCTTGCATATAGAAAAGCACTATAAAGTGCAAAGGAGGCACCATCCTATAAATTTACAACGATGATCATTGGGGATTTATTTTCTTCAGATATCTTCAAATATCTAATGACCCTTTATATCAATCAATCAATCAATAAATCAATCAATCAATCAATCAATCAGGGAATTGTAAGCGCGCTACTCACCCGTGAGGGTATCAAAGTGGTGGGGGGGGTCAGCAGGGCTGTTTAGCCGAAGAGCCAGGCCTTGAGAGTCTTCCTGAAGGTGTTCAGGGAGGGGGCGCGTCTGATGTCTGCCGGAAGCTCATTCCAGGTCTTGACTGTGCTGTAAGAGAAGGATCTTTCACCTGCTTTGGCTTTGTGGATGTGAGGGGTTTCAGCCAGTGGGAGGTTGGCTGATCAGAGGTTTCTTTTGGATACGTGGAGGGTGATTCTGTCATTGAGGTATTTTGGTCCGGTGTCGTGTAGGCATTTGTAGGCGTGGGTGAGGATTTTGAAAGTGATTCTTTTCTCCACGTGGAGCCAGTGGAGGTTTCGTTGGTGTTGGCTGATGTGCTCGTGTCGAGGGATGCCGAGGACGAGTCTGGCGGCAGTGTTTTGTATCGTCTGGAGTTTGCGGAGTGGGGACTTGTTTATGCTGGTGTCAAGTGCGTTTCCATAGTCTAGTCTGTTGGTGATGACTGCGTGGGTGACTGTCTTCCTGGACTCGGGGGGATCCACATTAATGTCTTACGGAGGATTTGGAGGGTGTTAAAGCAGCTGGAGGCAACGGAATTGACCTGTCGGCTCATGGTGAGGGATGAGTCGAGTATGATGCCAAGGTTTCTGGCATGGTCTGTGGGGGTCAGTGAGCCGCTGAGGGCGGTGGGCCACCAGGTTTTGTCCCAAGCTGAAGGGGTGGTTCAGAGGACTTCTGTCTTCTTGGCGTTGAGCTTTAGGCAGCTGTTGGTCATCCAGACTGCGAAGTCCTGCATTCCTTTATGGAAGCTTAGTCTGGCATTGGTGGGATCTTTAGTGAGGGAGAGGATGAACTGGGTGTCGTCAGCGTAGGATACGATGTTGAGGCCGTGGTGTCGGATGATGGCGGCGAGGAGGGCCATGTAGATCTTGGAGAGGGTCGGGCTGAGTGATGACCCCTGTGGGACTCCACAGGTGATTTCCGTGGGATTGGGGAGGAAGGGTGGCTGTGTAATCCTTTGGCTTCTTCCGGTGAGGAATGATTGGATCCAATCTAGTACAGTTTCTTGTATGCTGGTGTCGTGTAGTCTGGCGACGAGTCTGCGGGGGGAGATGGTGTTGAAAGCTGCTGACAGGTCGAGTAGGATCAGGACTGAGGAGTGGCCTTGGTCAAGGATGGTGCCGATGTCGTCTGTGGCGGTGAGTAGGGGAGTCTCATGATGTGGTTGCTTTGGAATCATGATTGGGACGGGTCAAGGATGGCATTGTCTTCGAAGAATCTTGTCAGTTGGCCGTTGATTGTCTTCCCCACAACTTTGGCCGTGAAGGGGAGGAGTGAGATGAGCCCTTAGTTCTTGAAGTCCGTAGGGTCAGCTGACGGCTTCTTGAGCAGGGGCCTTACTTCTGCATGTTTCCAGTCATCTGGGAAGTTGCCTGTTTCAAAGGTGGTGTTAATGGTGCGTTGTAGTTCGGGTACGATGGCAGTGGTGGCTCTGTGGAAGATGTGTGGGGGGCAGGGGTCGGTGGGGGCCCCTGAGTGGATGCCTATCACGGTCGAGGCTGGGTCTTTGGCCATGATCGGCGTCCAGTTGGAGATGGTGGGCGGGCTGGCATGTCTGGGGGGCAGGTTGGCTGTGGCGTCTGGCGGGTGGTCGACGAAGAGATCGTAGAGGTTTTTGATCTTGAGGTGGAAGTAGGTTCCAAGCTTGTCGCAGAGATCTTAGGACGGGGTGATGCCAGTGTCTTTGCTACACGGTTGGAGAATTCCTGGATGACACTGAAGAGTTCCTTGGTGTTGCTGGAGCTAGCAAGGATTTTTTGTGTGGATGAAAGTCCATTTGGTGGTTCTGATTTGGCGGTGGTAGTCTGTCATGGCGTCCTTTTAGGTAGTGTAGTTTTGGGGTATTTTGCTGTTTCTCCAGTTCTTCTCCAGGCATCTGCAGGTGCGTCTGACTTTTTGGATATTGATGGTGAACCAGGCAGCTTTCCTAGGGCGCTGTTTGTCGGGGTTTCATAGCAAGGTGAGCTTGTCTGTGCCGCTGGAGTTCCACGTTTGGAATTCCCTGGTTGCTAGGTTGGCGTTGGATGTCGGGGTGCGGTTGTCTCGGATGAAGGTGGAGTTAAGTTGTTCCTCAGTGACTTTACTCCTGTTCCATGTTGGTGGGCGTGGGGCTGGTTTGGGTGGCTTGGATTTGTCGATGAAGAAGTGTACGCAGTGGTGGCTGGTCCATGGGGGTTGCGTTGTGTGGCTGAAGTGGATGCTGTTACTTGCTGCGAAGATGGGGTCAAGGGTGTGTCCTGCCCTGTGGGTCGGTGTGGTGATGAGTTGCTTGATTCCGATATTGGCAAGGTTGTCACGGAGGGTGGTGGAGTTGGGGTCGCTGGGGTTTTCGAGGTGGAAGTTCAGGTCTCCGATTAGTATGTAGTTTGTTGAGGCGATGGCGTGGGGTGCAATGAGGGTGGCGATGGTGGTGGCGAAGGGGGCCTGGGCCCCGAGGAATCTGTAGGAGGGGGTGCAGCAGAGTGAGGAGTTTATGCTGGTCTGGAACTGGAAGTGCAGGTGTTCGGCAGAGGGGAAGGTATCGCTGGAGGCGGTGAGGCGAGGGTGTTCTAGTGGACGATGGCGAGGCCCCCTCCCGGGTGGTTGGGGCGGTCCATCCTCTGGATCTTGTATCTGTGCGGGATTGCAGTGTTGATGTCAGGGGTGGAGGAGGCGTTGGTCCAGGTCTCCGTGAAGAATGTGATGTCGGGTGAGAGAGAGTCGAGTAGGTTCCAGATCTCCACGGCATGTTTGTGCACAGAGCGCAGGTTGAGGAGGATGCATCTTAGGGTGCCGCCGGTGTTGGCATTGGTGGTGTTAGTGGCCGGGGTGGTGGTCAAGGTCTGACAGCAGTGGCGGCAGGAAAACTCACCGTGGGTTGTGCTGGGCTTGAGTGCGAGGAGAACTGCTTTGTCGTAGTAGTGGGTGGTTTGGGTTCCAGGGACCCTGTTGCAGGTCGGGATCGGGTCACGGACGGTCGCAGATAGGCTTGCCAGCGTCGCGACCGCACCGCTGCCGCCATTAAATAGGGTAGGGAGGAGGGATGAGAGGTTGGGAGGCGGGAGCGGGGGGTGCCCGGGAGCTGCAGGCGTGAACCGAATTGGGAGGAGGATGGAGGACTGGCAAGCAGGCGACTGCAGAGCAGAGCTGCTGGGGACGAGAGATGACCTAGACCAGAGGTCAGGTGTCTCACTCGCGCCCCCTGCAGCAGCCTCCATTAAATAGGGGAGGGGAGGGGGAGGGGGAGGGATGAGAGGCTGGGAGGCAGGAGCAGGGGCTGTCCAGGGGGAGGGGCCGCAGGGGCAGCAGCGGCAGGAATCAGCGAGAAAATAAAATTCAAAAAGATAATTGAAATATGAAGGAGGGAACTCCAATAGTATATTAAAAATAAGAAGGTGGCAGGAGGAAGAACGGTGGCTAAGGGCTGCAGGCAAGGGGCAGGGCAAGGGCTGAAGCAGGCAGGATCATAGGAGGAGCGGGCTGCAGGCACAAACCTGATCGGGAGGAGGACGGAGGACTGGCAGGCAGGCGACAGTACAACGGAGCTGCTGGGGTCGAGAGTTGACCTAGACCTGATGTCAAGGGTCTAAAAAAAAATACATCTGCATAAGACCTTCTGGTGCTAATGGGCAACAGCATCTTCAGAATATGCTATCCATGTTACCCTGGGCAGAGCCCAACGATTTATTAAATCTGCCTTAGTCTCTCATTATAAGGTGCATTTGGCAAATCATGGTGGACGATCATTGCGAACCTACTGATGAAACAGGCACTCAGAATCCATAAAAACAACTACAGGTTCAGGACTTGTACCAAAGGATTGTAAGTTTTAGGAAATGTGTTTGCAACTAAGCCCCTTTCTATCGAAAAAGAAAACTAAGCTTACTGAGCCTGCATAGAAGAGAAAATAGGCAAAAACTAGGCCTGGGCAAAAATTTCGTTCCGTTCGCGGAAATTGCGATAATTTGACATTTTTGCGTTCCGCGGAGAGCGCGAAAATGTCAAAAATTCCGGTTTCCGCAGCTTGGCGATAATTTGTTTCTTGCTCGCGCTGTAAAATGATACATTCTTGCGCGCGCGCGATCGCCTTACCTGAATCCCTGCGTTCGCCGACAAGTTTTCTTGATCCGGTCGCGTTCTCCATGAGATGTTGTATTGTTTTTAGCCATTTGCGCTGTCTCGCGACAGTTCGCGCCCGCAGTGACGTCATGCGTCGCGCGATCACGTCTTTCTTCTCGCGATCATGCACCGCGAGAACAACTCAAAACAAGATGGCCGCGCCCGCAAGCAACCACATGGGTAAGTTGGCGACCCGCAACCATGCAGAAAATCTCGCGAACATGCCGGAAAAAAACTTCCGCATCTTCGCGATATTTCTGCTTGTTTGCGATAATTTTAAACATTCTCGCGATAATTTGTGAAGGTTAATTCCGCAAATTCCGCCCACCCCTAGCAAAAACACCAAAACCTAGCATTGTAGCTCATTAAACATCATTCAAACAGATCACTACTCAATAGCGCTGATGCTACATACCCATAGCAACAATCCATTGAATGGTCACCAAACGGCCTACATGGTAGGAGAAGCGTAGATGTTAATTCAGAACAAGCATAGATGTCCTCTTATCAGGGGAATTCCCAAAACTAGTCTCTTAAGTAAAGGAACTATTACATATCTGAAAAAAAACCATAGCATCTCAAAAATCTCGGTCCATTATTGCCATAAAATTCAGGCTAGCTACTCCTTCTAACTTTGGAAAAAAAATTAAATGGAGGAAGAGTTTGAGACTACGTCAAAATGTTAGAAGGAATCTGGATTTCTGACCACCACTTTGATTTGTAGATCAGCATAGAGTTACTTGAAAGTTTGACGCCAAGAGATTTAGCTTGTTTTCTTGAAAAACACATGGTTGTAAGCTGGGTTGTCCAGTTTGTGGGCAATTCTGTCTTCTGTGGGTTCTATTTAACTTTTATATTTATCAGTCAGTTTGAATTTCCTTAAGGTAGGAGGTTAATGCTAAGAAGAGTTTGGAGCATGTTATAATAATATATAGGCGGATGTCATGAGCATATTGGGAAAAGGAGATTCCCTGATATGTTATGGTTCGATCTAGCACCCCCCACATAAAGGTACAAAAATTGGTAGGAAGAGGATACACCCTTGAGTGACACTGTATTTGATTTTGCAAGGGGTGTGGGAAGGATTCCCAGTTTTGAAGTATTGGAACATCTCTTAAAGTTAAAACCTCCATTCATATTCAGTCTCTTAGGATTTTGTGAGAGGTTTGTGGTCAAAAGTGTCAAAGGCTGCTGAATGGTTGAGGAGGATGAGGAGGCAGGAGTATTCTTCATTGAATTGATGAAACGTGTAATCCACAATGTTATGGATTGAGGTTTATGTGCTGTGCCCAGAGCAAACCAAGGTAGGCATTTCCCCAGGAGGTGATTGTTATTAATGTACTTCTCACTGGTCATACTTAATAGGGATCCTGCATGCAGCCGCACACCTCAATTAAAGGGACAGAAAATATATATCCATTACAAAATAGCAGCAGTAGAATAGAAAAAAGACAGCACTGAACCCCCTCCTACATATTATGGTCAGCAAACAGATTACTGATTTGCTACAACAGACAGAACTACTGCTGCAAGGAAGTGCAATCATGAATATTGCCAAAGGCAATGCCAAATATCGTGCTTGATACAAGTCTAGAGCACAGAATCATTCAATTCACAAAGTCATGACTTATTGTGGTCAAAAATTCACTGAGAACAATATTTTATTTGTCATTAACATTTATAGCACTGGCAGTTACGAATGTAATTGAAGCAATCTACAAAATGTTTCACATGAAAATAGCCGCAATGCTGATAGAGTACTGTACAATCCAAGCAAAGCTTAAACAGCATGTAGTCAGATCCAAACACAGCCAACACATGTTATCCAAGACTTCCTCAGGGATATTGATGTATGGTAGAAATGCTGCAGTTGTATACCCGTATTGCAAGTTGAATCACGAAATGTGCATCTATAATGTGTAACAAACTTTTGTTATCTATGTCAATGTAGTGCCTGGTACCAATAATCCATGTCGCGCAGAGTACGAAGTATCACTGTAAGTAGTAAAAGTACACGATCCCCTTGATAAGGTAAGATCTTAGGTGTTGGATCAGTATTCCGAAAAAATCCCCCTTTTTCTTATGGTTTCCTCAGGCCATCCCAGCAGGCAGCTGTTATGTACTATTCTTTAAGTGGTTTAGGGACATACCTTTCTCAGCCGTCACCCACTGGTGCAGTATTTTGTAACATTGTAACTTTAAAGTCACTTCATAGGAGTGGATTAGGCTTCTTAACTCCCTACTGAAGATCGAACCTACAAATTTGCCCAACCCAAGCATTTCCTGGCCAACGTGAAAAAAGACAATAAATGAGCAAATCACCCAAACCTCTTTCAAAAAAGACATTGAAAGGTTCCAACACAAGTCTCTCCTTACAGCCTTCAACCATATTTCAAATATTCACTATAGGCCCGATTCACAGAACTAACTTAAGACAAAATCCTAAACTTGCTACCATTTTGGTATTCACAGAAGACACTTACTCATTTCGGTATTCACAGAAGTTAGGAGTCCTAACTTTAGGACTCCTAAATGCCTTCTGTGAATACCGAAAGTCTTAAAGTTAGGATTTTTCTCAGTTTAGGAGTAGTAAAGTTAGGACTCCTAACTTTAGGACTCCAAAATGCCTTCTGTGAATACCGAAAGTCTTAAAGTTAGGATTTTTCTCAGTTTAGGAGTAGTAAAGTACACTACTCCTAAACTGAGAAAAATCCTAACTTTAATACTTTCGGTATTCACAGAAGGTATTTAGGAGTACTAAAGTTAGGAGTCCTAACTTTACTACTCCTAAACTGAGAAAAATCCTAACTTTAAGACTTTCGGTATTCACAGAAGGCATTTAGGAGTCCTAAAGTTAGGACTCCTAACTTCTGTGATTACCGAAATGGGTAAGTGCCTTCTGTGAATACCAAAATGAGTAAGTGCCTTCTGTGAATACCAAAATGGTAGTAAGTTTAGGATTTTGTCTTAAGTTAGTTCTGTGAATCGGGCCCTTTGTCCTCAGTCCTATTACAAAATCACATACATGAGACTGTACACTGCACACCTTCAGGAAGAGTCTCAAGACCTGGCTTGCACCCCCTCCCCCCAGCACCCTGAGACCCTCACGGGTGAGAAGTGTGCTTCACAATTATCTGATTGATTGACTGATTGATTGTTAGCCCTTCCAATTACTGAATTTAACCTGATTTTGGCTCACTGGGATGGGCAATCATCTTCCAGGTTTTGCGATTACCACTCAGAGACTTGGCTACATTTTTTTGTGTTGCTGTGCCCACTTCGCCAACGATCGACGCCGCCTCCTAATTCCTCTCTGTCAAGGTAATGACCTCAGATGCTGCAGGGAAGCATCGACCTGTGCTGTACTTACAACACTGCACAAATTCTTGCAAGACTTAGGAAATGTACCAACATCTTTCGAGCCGCACTGCACTCAACCCAGTCTAGCATGCTGAGAACACACAGGAACGGTGACACCCTTGGTGAAGAACATCCAAGCCCCGATTAACTGACCCTGAGAACGGAAATCTTTATTGCAAAAGCCAACCATGATCTCCCTCCAGTGTCTGCCTCCAAGAGCCTCACAACAGGTCTAGCATGAGCTATCCATCACCCTAATCATCTCTGTAAACCTAAAGTGGATTCAAGACTTCAACATAGTCAAAAGGATCATCCAGATGCATGCAGCACAGTCCACATCAAAGCCCTGCCTAAATATCCACGAGAACAGAAATCTCTACTAAAATAGCCAGACCTAAATCCACACCAGTTTCTGCATTCTAGGGCCCTATAAGAAGACTGCACTGAACTATTCATCATCCCAAATCACCTCAGTAGGATCACAGCGAAGCCAAGACATCGGTGTACCCGAGACGCACATCCTGAGGTATTTTCATGTTAAGCATCTTGAGACCCATAAGTACACAGGGATTAACCAGTCAGTATTTTGCTATTTTCTGCCTAGCACCTTAGACGTACCCTTATAGCATAAATCCGCTAATATTCCATGGACTTATTTTTGATTTTATCATCTTAAAAAATCACATTTAAAATGTTTTTTTACAGACGGATGCGCTTTTTTTGAAAGATGTTTTTTATCATTCATTGTATGTTACATTTTTCTTATAAGTTTATTACCAAAAAACAGCGGTAATTTGTACCTACAGGTACCGTCTAAACACGGTTGCCCACATGTAATGATTCTAATTAATTGAACATGAATAAAAAGATGAACTCCCTAGTAATCAACTGCAGTGTTACTACAGACATCTAATGAACACCTAGGGGGATAGCATCAAGAAGTGGCGATAGTTATCGGTAACCGACGTTAGCGTGTTAACTGCATATTAACAACACGCCACTAATAGGCGATAGTTTCTCTTACCGGCTGAAATGTCCGGTGCTAAAATTAGCGGGACGGCAATAAAAATCCTCATGGTAACGTTAAAAAAGTGGTTATAAGCCCATTAGCGATAAAAAAACGCACGTTAGGCAGCCCAACATGAGTGATTTTTCCCTCTAAAAATAGCCTAACAGTCCACCTCCCATAGAAAAGATGCCCCCAAAAAAAGTTTCATGCAGATTGGAGCAGCCAGGGCCAAGTGCCGCACACATCAACAACCCCCTCAAGCCACCCAACATCCAGGATGACCAAGATGTGAGCCTGGATGCCCTGCTGAACCTGCGTCTTGAGCCTGGATGCCTCCCTGGACCTGCGTCTGGAGCCTGGATGCCTCCCTGGACCTGCGCCTGGAGCCTGGATGCCCCGCTGGACCTGCGTCTGGAGCCTGGATGCCTCGCTGGACCTGCGTCTTGAGCCTGGATGCCCCGCTGGACCTGCGTCTGGAGCCTGGATGGACCGCTGGACCTGCGTCTTGAGCCTGGATGCCTCCCTGGACCTGCGTCTGGAGCCTGGATGCCCTGCTGGACCTGCTTCTTGAGCCTGGATGACTCGCTGGACCTGCGTCTGGAGCCTGGAGTTTGATGTGGAGGAGCTGTGGAGTCGATGAGCGTGGTGGGAGACATTGATGCATGATGATCGCCAGTAACTGGTGGTGAAGTCTGACAGGTCGCATGGAGCCACGTAGCTGACCTGTGTGAGAAGACCACCTTGCAACCCTTGGAGCAGTTAATGGTTGAGGTGCTCCTGCGCACCAATGTAGTGAGGTCTGCATCGCATACTACAATCCACCACTACACCGGGGTGCAAGGAGGGGATTACCAACGGTGTGTGCCATCCCCCTGCATCACAGGCCGGATGATGTTGAGCTGGGCGTATGCTGTGGAAGCTGAGGCCCCTGTGCTACAGTGAACTTGTATGGCGTGAGGGCTGTGCTTTCACGGCTAAGGGGACCCTGCTGCATCAACTGCATCGGGAGGTCCACCAACATACTAGGCGGCGACTGCTGTACCCAGCCGAATGAAATCACACCTGGCTGAGGCACCTGCTGGCTGAGTCACAGATTTGGAGAGAGTGCAGTGGATTGTGCCACGGTGTCAATGTTGAGGAACCTGACCATTAAGGGCCAAGCGGCGCATAGTACGCCTGAAATCCTCTAGTTCTCCTGCCTTGCAATACAGAGACACTGGACACTCCGTCTGGCGTAAAAGATCGAGTTTTATTAGCTGCAGTTAGGACAGTTGTCCGTGAAGTCACACAGGGATGGGTTCACAAGAGACTGCTGCTCGACCTCCGTGGCGCACAAGCTTTTATACAGTGAAATACAATGGATACAATGGATAACCAAAAACATATAGAATTTGAGACATCGACAAATGTTACCAACAATGGTTTAAGCTAAAAACTGACTCGGGTTCCAGGTGATGTTTGTTGCTGGCCCTTTAAGCAAATTGTAAAGAGAATCCACATGATACAGTTTACAAGGAGAGAAAACATGGTTGTATGTTCTAGAAGGACAGTCGTGAAGCCAGAGAATGCACGAGATGTGTAGCGAAGGGCAGTAGATAAGATAAGCGAGAGGAAAGAATGGCGTGAGCTAACAGATAGTTCGGGCGGGGGTTATCCAGCTCAGACATGAATTAGTGTATTCGGCCAGACCCTGACACTAGTTAATAAACACGGGACGAAAGGCTACCTGACACGCAAGGGCAGAAATGACAAAAACATCTCGTTTACCAGCTGCCTGAGTGAGGGCAACCTAAGATGGCGGAAAACACAAGATGGAGTCTGCGTGCGATCGAGAAACGACAAATTTCAGAACCTCAGACCCTCCTTTTGCCATTACTCAGGCAATAACACAATGACTGGGCTCATGTTAGTCTGAGTCGGAGTCGATATCAATTGCCATAAGGTCGTTTAACTGTTGTTGGACCATCATCTTACTATTCTCTGTTTGTCGGGTTACAGGCTTTGATACACATAAGGTATCGAAAAGACCACAGATAGCAGGACCACAGTGTATGCACAAGCAACAAGAGAATATAATAGCCAGAATTGCTCCAAGGAATGTTAGTATCTTCCATCCCCAGGTAGATAACAATCCCCATAACCATCCCATGAGGGACCAATTTCCTTCGTCCTGATGGATCGATGCGGAGATGGTATGTAATTTTGAGATGGCCTGATATACAGTCGGGGCGTCATCAGGAATGTATATACAGCAGCTTGATCCAATTAATTTACAGACTCCTCCTCGGTCTGCTAGGATCACATCTAGCGCAATTCTGTTTTGTAACGTCATGAGACGGTCCGCTCGGAGTTCTGCAGTGATGTTACTTAATGCACCTGCAGTAACATCGATGGTTGTCTCAACCACGCAAACTAATCGCCTAATGTTTCCGCTGTTAATCATTGGTCCCCAGAAGGGAATGAATCCTTTGAAGAAATCTCCTCCCTCCTGGCCAGCTGTGTCTTTGGCATCAAATACGCCTCTACCATATCTGTGTCTGTGATGGTCTGAGGGTGCAGTATACGTTGGGGGAAGCAAGAATGCTATGTAACATGTTCCCAAAAAGTTAGAGGGGAGCCATGTATATTCTTTGTCATAGCAGACAAAATAGATTCCTTGTGATGGGATCAATGAAGGGTTATTTTGAGACGTGAATACATATATCTGGGAACAGTTTTGTTGAGTGTCATTCTCCTTGCTATTGATTCGGAGGCAAAAGTTGCCTTGGTGGGGTACAGTCCATGCTGGGGAATACTTCTCTTGTTTGGTCTTGTTATTAAGACTGGAAATGTAATGAGTTACATTCCAACCTTCGTAGGCTTTCTTTTCATCCAAAGGAATCTTACTCTTCCCTAGAATTTTAGCCATGGCCACTATACCCTTTATCAAAGTACCGTGGCTAAAATCCATTCCTTCCTCAAATGTACCTATCGGATATCGAAGTCTGTTGTGGTAGGCAGCCGAAAACATGGCCAGGTAAGCCCATGCTGAACCTTCATATGAGAAAGGCAATACTAAATAGGGCATCCCTTTATGGACAGTGTGAGGCATGAGTCCACATACCCAACAGTCAGATATGTTGACAACTAACTGGTGTTGGTGTAACAGCTGGATAAACAAATTATTTTGATACTCCATCCTTCTTATTTGTTCATGTGAGGAAAGGGCACTTATCTTGTGTTGAATTTTAGTGGGACGAGAAGGTACAGAAGTAGATAAAGGAACAGTTTTTAGTTGTAACACATGGACAATCCAACCTATACAGGCTAGTAAAACACATAGAATCAGCAACACACACAAGGTTACGCCAAAATGACTACGTAATGATTTACAATATTTGGTCTGCATATTCTGTCTCCTATCTACCTGACGTGATGTACCATCCATCCTGGCTAGAAAAATTTGTCGCTCGCGGCAATCTTCCTCAATCACTTGGCTATTTGATAATCCTAAACCTAGCGGATCTTGACCATAAACCAGGTTCAGTCCAAGACTCCTACCGAGACCCTGCGACGGGGACAGATGGCACAAATACTATCTAAAAAAAGGAAAAAATAGTTCATTGGTGGCAAAAGTAACAAATGTTCAAGTCTTTGCTTCAGGTCTGGTCGTCAGGATGTTTCGTTTCTTTGTTGGAATCGTTTGGTCCTGAAAGATTATTTCCGGATTAGTAGTGTTCACTTGTAGATGTAATGGGATGGTTCTTCGAAGAGTGTCATCACTTTCTTCCTCAGTCTGGGTGTCTTCCAGCCGTGCGTTACTAAATGGTACGAACCGGGGAGTCTTGTCTCCTTCAGATTCACCTATGACCCCGCGGACCCACAAGGGCAAGGATACCTTTTTGAAATGCACGGCGTGGACCCAGTTTTTCTTGCCTTGTATCCTTACTGCTGTCCGCGTAGCCAGTAGAGCCTGGCGAGGAGGCGACTAGCGAGGATCAAGATTTTTCTTTAGTTGAAAATTCCTGGTGCAGACCCAATCTCCCGGTTTGATAGAGTGACCTGGGTCTGTTGAGGCCTCTGGCAGAGCACTTTGAACCTGTTGGCGAAGAACACTTAATTTAGCAGTCAAGTCATGAAGGTAATCAATTAGCATAGGGTACGGTATGTCTGAGTACTTCCTAGGACGAGGAACTCCCCAAATATTGGCGGGCGTCCGAATATCACTTCATATGGACTAAGTCCCATACGAGAGTGTACAGTAGTTCTGGTGGATAGTAAGGCCAATGGTAAAGCGTCAGGCCTGGCAAGACCTGTGCTGGCCTGAATCTTTGCCAATTTCAGTTTGAGAGTGCCATTGTAGCACTCTCCCAAACCCGCTGACTGTGGATGGTTTGCCGCGTGGAATTTCTGCCTAATACCAAGACCCGTACATACTTTCTGCATGATTTTGCCTACAAATTCACTTCCATTGTCACTCCAGACAATTCGCGGCAAACCGAATCTAGGAAAAAACTCTTTCAGTAATACTTTAGCAGTTGATACAGCTGTGTTATCTTTTAAGGGGTAAGCCTCTATCCATCTAGAGAATGCACATACTACCACCAGAACATACTTGAGATTGTTGCATCGATCCATGTGTATATAATCAATCTGTAATACTTCAAAGGGGTACGTAGGGGGAGAGAAATGGCCTGCAGGAGTTGGAGTACCCTTCCCTGGGTTATGCATTAAGCATTTGATGCAATGTTTTACCACATTGTCTGCACATTTCGGAATTCCTTCATTTTGCCAAACTGGAGCCAGGAGTTTGCATATGCCTTTAGCACTAATGTGAGCTGGTCCATGAGCCATAGTCACTACAGGTAATACATATGCATCTGGCAACATCCATCGCTGATGCTCTGACAATTCTGTCCAACATCCATTTGAATCCAACATTCCCGTACTTTCTTTCCACTTACTCAATTCTTTCTGTGTAGCCTCTTCCTGAATCGTTCTTATGCTCTCAATTGTGTCCTCACACATTCCTCTTTCTGGGATCTGATTTGCAGGGCCTGCAACATACATGTGACTTGTGATGTCCCTAGCTGTGTTTTTCGCTACCTCGTCTGCGAAAGCATTCCCGCGACCAATGTCATCTGTGGCTCTTTTATGTGCACTACACTTGATGATGGCAATTTGGGTAGGTAATGTGAGAGAGTCAAGAAGATCGGTGACCAACTGGCCATGCTGAATCTTCGTTCCATGGGAAGGAAAGAATCCTCTTTCCTTCCATAAACGACCAAAACTGTGTGCCACGCCAAAAGCATATTGGCTGTCTGTGTAAACATTCACTCTTTTCCCTTTCGAGTCAAGGCTATCAATTCTGCAGCCTGGGCTGAATTGTATCGGATACATGCTGTCTCCACTACTGTATGTAATGTGGTGACTGCATAAGCTGAGGTAGTCTCGCCATTGGGTAATTTGAAACAGGAACCGTCAACCCACAAGGTTCCATCCGGATCCTCGAGCGCAGTATCCTTTAAATCTATTCTTCCTTTTGTTTCTTCTTCTGTGCGAAGAAAGCAGTCATGATGATCCTGAGGATCTCTTTCATCTGGGAGTGGTAACAAAGAAGCTGGATTGAAGGTGTTACATCGCTTTATACGTATGTGGCTTGCTAAGAGAGTCAACTCTTAAACAGACAACCGAGCACTCGTGAGATGTTGTGTTTTAGTTCTATTCAATAAAGTGTCCACAGCATGTGGTACCATGACAGTGAGAGTGTGGTCCAATACTACTCCAGCTGATTGACTAATAGAGATTGCTGTCGCCGCTGTAGCTCTGAGACAGCTAGGTAACGCTTTAGCTACCGGGTCTAACGTAGCAGAAAAGTAGGCACATGGCCTCTGTTTGTCTCCAAATTGTTGTGTCAAAACTGATAATGCACAACCTTCTCTCTCATGGACATAGAGCGTGAAACATTTACTGTAATCAGGGGTACCTAACACAGGAGCAGAACACAGGGCTGATCGTAAGTCAGAAAAACTCTTCTGACATTCATCAGTCCATGGGAGTGGATGGGGCGTGTCTTTCTGTGTAAGTGCTAATAAAGGTTTGGCCAATAAAGAGAAATTAGGTATCCATTGTCTGCAGTAGGAAGTAATGCCCAAGAAAGCACGTACTTCTCTCTGCGTCGATGGTACCGACATGTGCGTAATTGCTTCAATGCGTTCGGGGGTTAGTCGCCTTCCCTCCTTAGATAAGAGATGACCTAAGTATGTAACTTCTTGGCACACGTACTGTAATTTAGAAGGTGATACCTTATGATTGAGATCAGACAAATGCCGCATCACTTCCACAGTCACATCTTTACACACATCCTTTGAATCAGTCGCGATCAACAAATCATCCACATACTGAATAAGAGTGGCTCCTGGAGGCAAAGGGAATGTATCAAGCTGTGATTTAAGCAGAGTCTACTTTGTTATTTCTGAACTGCTGGGCAGCCTGTAAAATCGACATATTTTTATCCTTTTGATCTCTTCTTGCTTGTTTCATTTCTTTCTGTTTGGCTTCCTTTCGCCAAAGGCGGAACGAGTCAAACATTGCCGGCCGGGCTTTTCTTCTAAACAAAGTGGTTTCTAAATTGTCTAATATATTGGGCCCAAAACTGCCATTTTGTGGCCACTGTAAAACACCGTCTCTTCTGGTATATCGGACCCATGTTTTGTTAAAAGTAATGGGGCCAATACCATGTTTTGAATAGAGCTCATAAGTGGGAGTTCCAACCGGAGGAATCGGACAAGAGTCCTCGAGCTGGGAGTCTCTGGACTATTCTCCAAACTTCAAAAAGGGGGGGGGTGTCAATTCTTAACAAAAAACAGCACAAATGTACTCACCCTTGGCTTCAATTATTGCAACAATTGAAATACAAAAAGGAAACTCAAAGACCCAAAAAACAAAATTTGTGGGAGCGACCCACCAATCAAATACTTATCTAAGTATCTTCTTACGCCAACCGGAGGGCCGTCTATCGTCTCGCTCTACCAAATCGTCACAAAAACCAGGGCCAAGGCAGGACGGCAGTCAGGGCAGCAGTCGCAGCAGCCGTCTGAAAGGAGAAGCCACGTCGCAAAATCCTTCGGTCCACTTCCGACATACAGGGGTCAATCACGTGGGGCGCCTCCTACGGACTTTCCTTGCAGGGCCACTCACGATCCTCTGGCTGCACCGCTACCACTGAAGCCGTCCCATCGTGGTCGCCATTTGAGGAACCTGACCATTAAGGGCCAAGCGGCGCAGAGTACGCCTGAAATCCTCTATTTCTCCTGCCTTGCAATACAGAGACACTGGACACTCCGTCTGGCGTAAAAGATCGAGTTTTATTAGCTGCAGCTAGGACAGTTGTCCGTGAAGTCACACAGGGATGGGTTCACAAGAGACTGCTGCTCGACCTCCGTGGCGCACAAGCTTTTATACAGTGAAATACAATGGATACAATGGATAACCAAAAACATATAGAATTTGAGACATCGACAAATGTTACCAACAATGGTTTAAGCTAAAAACTGACTCGGGTTCCAGGTGATGTTTGTTGCTGGCCCCTTTAAGCAAATTGTAAAGAGAATCCACATGATACAGTTTACAAGGAGAGAAAACATGGTTGTATGTTCTAGAAGGACAGTCGTGAAGCCAGAGAATGCACGAGACGTGTAGCGAAGGGCAGTAGATAAGATAAGCGAGAGGAAAGAATGGCGTGAGCTAACAGATAGTTCGGGCGGGGGTTATCCAGCTCAGACATGAATTAGTGTATTCAGCCAGACTCTGACACTAGTTAATAAACACGGGACGAAAGGCTACCTGACACGCAAGGGCAGAAATGACAAAAACATCTCGTTTACCAGCTGCCTGAGTGAGGGCAACCTAAGATGGCGGAAAACACAAGATGGAGTCTGGGTGCGATCGAGAAACGACAAATTTCAGAACCTCAATGTCCAGGTAAGGAGAACGTGGGACGCGTAGCGCAAGAGGGCTGGGGGGTGAGTCGCTCATGCCTAACACAAGTAGATGACACACCCCCAGTGGCGGCTCTTCCGCTATGGCGGAAGAGCGTTGCCCCACTGCCTCAAGCAGTGCAGAAGAGGAACAATCATCACATGATGATAACTCAATCAATGAATCGTAAGCGCGCTACTCACCCGTGAGGGTATCAAGGCGGTTGGGGGGTGCAGAACTGTTAGCCCAAGAGCCAGGTCTTGAGGGTCTTCCTGAAGGTGTTCAGGGAGGGGGTGCATCTGATGTCTGCCAGCAGCTCGTTCTAGGTCTTGGATGCAATGTGGGAGAAGGATCTGCCACCTGCTCTGGCTCTCTGGATGTGCGGGGGATCGGCCAGTGCGAGTTTGGAAGACCAGATGACTCTTTTAGGTACGTGGAAGTTGATTCTGATCGTTGAGGTATTTGGGTCCATTGTTGTGTAGGCCTTTGTCGGCGTGAGTGAGGATTTTGAAAGTGACTCTTTTCTCCACGGGGAGCCAGTGGAGTCTGCGTAGGCATTGGCTGATGTGTTTGTGCCGGGGTATGCCGAGGATGAGTCTGGCGGCGGTGTTCTGTAATGTCTGGAGTTTGCAGAGTTGGGACTTGTAAATGCCGGCATAGTATGCGCTTCATTAGTCCAGTCTGCAGGTGATGAGTGCATGGGTGACTGTCTTCATTGACTCCGGGGGGCTCCATTTGAGGGTCTTGCGGAGGATGTGGAGGGTGTTGAAGCAGTTGGAGGGGACGGTGTAGACCTGCCGGTTCATGGTGAGGGATGAGTCTAGTACGAGGCAGAGGTTTTTGGCATGGTCCGAGGGAGTAAGTGGGCTTCCGAGGTCAGCGGACACCAGTTGTTGTCCCATGCTGAAGGGGTGGTTCCAAGGACGAGGACAACTGTCCTCTTGGCGTTGAGCTACAGGCAGTAGTTGGTCATCCAGACTTCGACGTCATGCATTCCTTTCTGGAAGTTGAGTCTTACGGTGTTGGGGTCTTTGGTGAGGGAGAGGATGAGCTGGGTGTTATCAGCGTAGGATATGATGTTGAGGCCGTGTTGTCGGACAATGGCGGTGAGGGGCGCCATGTAGATGTTGAAGAGGGTCGGGCACAAAGATTACCCCTGTGGGACTCCGCAGGTGATTTACGTGGGATCGTAGAGGAAGGGTGGCAGTCTGATCCTTTGGCTTCTTCCGGTGAGGAATGATCGGATACAGTCTGGGGCTGTTCCTTGTATGCCAGCGTCGTGTAGTCTGGTGACTAGTGTGCGGTGGAAGACAGTGTCGGAGGCCACTGAAAGTTTGAGTAGGATGAGGGCTGCAGAGTGGCCTTGGTCCAGGAGGGTGCGGATGTCACCTGTGGCTGTGAGTAGAGCGATCTCGGTGCTGTAGTAGATGTGAGGAGGCCAGGGGTCGGTGGGGGCCCCTGAGTGGATGCCTTTCATGGTAGAGGCGGTGTATTCGGTTGTGACTGGCGTCCAGGTGGAGATGGTGGGCTGGCTGGTGTGTCGTGGGTGGGGGCCGGCTGTGGCATCTGGTGGATGGTCGGCGAAGTTGTTGTAGAGTTTTTTGATCTTGAGGTGGAAGTAGGTTCAACGCTTATCACAGAGGTCTTGGGACGGGGTGATGTCTGTGGCTTTGCTGCGTGGGTTGGTGAATTCATGAATGGCCTTGAAGAGTTGCTTGTAGTTGGTGGAGTTGTTGAGGATTTGGTTGTGGTAGTCCGTCATGGCGTCCTTGTATGTGGTGTAGATTTCGGGTGTCTTGGTGTTTCTCCAGTTCTTCTCCAGGCATCTGCAGGTGCATGTTACTTTTAGGAGATCGGTGGTGAACCAGGCGGCTTTCCTGGGGCGCTGTTTGTTGGACTTGCGTAGCGGGGCGAGCTTGTATGCGCAGTTGGAGATACATGTGTGGAGTTCTCTGGCTGCGACGCTGGCGTCGGATGTGTTGGAGGCCGGGATGGTGGTTAAGGTCTGGCGACAGTGTAGGCAGGAGAACTGGCCTTGGGTTGTCTTTGGCGAGGCCTGTTGTCAGTCTCTGAGTTTTCCGTGGTTGAGTGCGTGGAGGGTGGCTGAGCTGTAGCGGTGGCTGGCTCGAGATCCAGGGTTCCTGGCGCAGGTCGCGGTCAGGTCACGGACGGCCGTAGACGGGCTTGTCTTAGGCGCGCCTTCTGCCATTTGGGAAGGGGGAGGAACAATCAGCTGGGAGGTGGCAATGGGCGAGGACAGGGGTGCGGGGCCACAGGGGCAGCAGCGGCAGGGAAGTGCGGGATCCGAGAAGCCAAAAAAACAGATCACAAGTTAAAAGCAAGGGATAACTAACTCATGTAATCATGCTATGTATCCTAAGGGGGTGGGAGGGTGGGTAGGATGGCTCCAAACACATAGCAGGGCATGGGCAGATTAGCATGCCCACTCAAGTGCGCAATGACTGTTTGGTCGGCCCACTCAGGCCGTCCAAAGCAGTCATACACACTTCCCTCTTCGCAATGCAGGCTGCATTACAGCCTGCATAGAGAACATGGCTCCCCCTCCGGCCCCTGGCTGCATGACTTGTTCCATTGCTGATTACCAAACCCATTGCTGCATCGCAGGATTGTGCTTGACTCAGGGGAGGGAGCCTGGCTGCCTACTTCCTTTTCCTGGAAGCAGACGCAGGAGAGCAGGACCTACAAAGACACAGGACACAGCTTCGAGGTAAGACATACCTCAATAAATTTTTAACACACGCTCACACACACATCCCTGCGTCTACGCACCATCCAGTGTTATTTCCAGCGTTTACCACCTCACAGCTGTCCAGCACACCCCGCACTTCTCAATGGTGGGCGCTGTGCGCCCATGCACAGCGGGCGTTCCACTCGTGTGCTAAAGGCACATACGTCATTGCGATGCATGCCATCACCTTGCATTCCATTCCAATGCATACTAATACTTGGCACATTGCAAAAGTAGAGTGCGTGTTGCATAGCGGAGACATAAAGATCACTATTCCCACTTCAGTGAGTGCAACCCAAAACTAACCTTTGCACCACAAATCCAACCGTGAATCCGGGAATTCCTTTTTTGAGCCCCCAATACACACACAAATATCACAATTGAGACAAATGCACTCCCCATTTTTCATATTTTACCCCAACACCCCATTTTTCATATATTACCCCAAAAAACACCTGATTTTTCATAATTTACCCCACAGAACACACGATTTTTCATATTTTACCCCAGAAAACACATGATTTTTTATATTTTACCCCAACAAACACCCCATTTTTCATATTTTACCCCCAGACAAACGTACATTTTCAAATTTCACCCCAAAACCCTTACACACCTGAGAAACTTTACATTACCCCATTACTGACCTCACAATGCGTTGTGATCAAATGCGATGTTAAGGCACCCGCGTTGTCGGAGTTGCATTGTTAACAATGTACTGCCTGCATTGTAATGGTCGTCTCCCGTGCCAAAGGCAACCCATAGGCTATGCCGTTTACGTGCGTCTGCCCCTGGTCGTCGCTCAGCACCAAGGAGCATTCCTCTTGGACACTCCACCGCTACGAAGCCAAGTTACATCAACAGGCTACATAGCAGGACACACGGTCGAGCACGTCACCTCCACCCGCGGGTACTTCAACTACAGCCAAAACACCGGACTCTCCTAGACCGACCATCATTGGTAACATCACGTCTTCACCTTGCCCACTGGACACCACTGCTATCATCGCACCCCCTCGCAGCTGGATCAAGGCCAGCAAAGAACATCTCGTCAACTTCCTGCGCCCCAACACTCCACCAATGCTTCCAAACAATGACACCGCGGCGCGCAACCACCACCGAGGGATCTCCAACAGCGCCGAGATTCGGGCACCACCCCTCATGAACAGCACTGCGTCAGCACCTTCCGCCTGCCTAATGGCAGGCATGAGGGTGACGCAGTGCCACAGGGATAGGCTGGCCCCATGCATTGCTGGAGTTGCGTCATGGTTGTGACAAGACTGCAGCAATGCATGACTTTTGCACAGGCAGATACGTCAGGATTCCTGACGTATCTTTCATAACTTGGTTCATGGAGCGCTGTCCAGTGATTACAGCGCATTCATGCTGTCACAAGAAGGGTGTAGTGAGAAGTGTTGCAACGCTGTCTTGTTGCAGCCTAGCAACACTTTTCATGACTGTGGCACAGGAATGCGCACTATCTTCTTGATTGTGTGTATTCCTGCACTGTAGTTTTGTCACAGGGCAGCGCTGCAACATTGCTTGCAGCGCTGGCCAGTTCCAAAACCTGCAGAGATATGGGCCCAAGTTTTATCACCATTTTTAAGACCAGCTATTTTCTGGTCTAAAGTAACTGGCTCTAACTGCAGTTAAAGCCAGTTTTTTGGCTCTTCAGAATTTCAAGGAGCCCCTTGATAATATGGAGTAGTGGTGTTTGCGTGCCTTTTTAAACGGAAACGCCTACTTTGCATGTGATTAACTTTGATATTAAAAACGGGGCGCTTTCACCCAAAAACTTGCGCTAAGGCCCGTTAGCTGCAGCATGCTTATAGGGCGATAAAATTATCGCTGCTTTTGCAGCAAAAAAGTGCAGCTAAAGCGGCGACAGGGCCCTTGATAATATGCCCCTTAGATTGCTAACCTATTTTATTCAAGACAAAAGTGAGGCACTGTTGAACTCCATTTTGTTTGACTAAGAGCTATTGAATTTAAAGCCTTTTGTGAAGAGCAGACTGATGTAAAGGAGTACTGAGAGATGCTATTGTAGGCCTTAAACCAGAGGGTTAAAGATGTCTGTATAACTACAGAAACCCCTTTCCACATTGGTTTACTCAGCCCCCTTCTTCTCAGTCGCTCAACAGCTCCTTAATTTTAAAATAGTAATGGAATACAATCTATCTATCTATCTATCTATCTATCTATCTATCTATCTATCTATCTATCTATCTATCTATCTATCTATCTATCTATCTATCTATCTATCTATCTATCTATCTATCTATCTATCTATCTATCTATCTATCTATCTATCTATCTATCTATCTATCTATCTATCTATCTATCTATCTATCTATCTATCTATCTATCTATCTATCTATCTATCTATCGATCGATCTATCTATCTATCTATCTATCTATCTATCTATCTATCTAACTAGCTATCTATCTATAATTTACGTATAAATGAATATTTCTATTGTGTATTTATATATACTTTACACAGTAGCAGTCGGCAATGTAGTTATCGCTATGTTAGACTTTTTTTTGTTTTGCTAATAACTTTGGTGCCATTTCACAAATCTTCACAACATTTAGAGAAATTTAGGGTCAAAATGTATAGTTGTGTTGACAATTGGGCTGAAATTCACAAATACACACCTTCTCCAGTATCTTCTTAACTGCTCAATGAATAGCATGCTACTGCAAGGGTCATCTCCCTTTGGCGTGAGCCATTAACATTGGTTATAGTTAATTCAATAAACTATAAGTGATGTGTTTTCGTGTTTTGGGGTTTCTTATCGTTAGTTTCTGTCTCCTTCCATCACTTAGCTATAACATCACCTTAACCCAGTGGTTCCCAAACTGTGCGCCGTTGCCCCCTGGGGAGCCATCAAACCTAGCTGGGGGAGCCGTGCACCAAGCACTTTAACGCATTTAATGTTGAAGGGGTTGTTGGCTTCAGTTAAATTAATTAGACAAATGCCTGATGTTGATTTGTAAGTGCAAAAAGAACAATTGAAGGGTAGAATGCAGAACAATGTCATACATTCACCCAGTCAATTAGTGTTTTTAAGTTACATCAGATTGGTCGCACACTGCTACACCTACCAGTCGTGTTCCCCCAATGAAAATGGTCCCTGAAGGTCAGCGTCGGCGGATACACCTATGCTCAAGAGTGCGTGCAAGTATGCGTGGCGTGTGCCATCCCTGGACACGTGTTTCGAGGTAGTTGCCTCTCGTCAGCAGGGAGTAGGAAAATGAGAGTGGGGTTGCTGTGTAAGCTGCTAAAAACATAATCAGGTCTAGTACCTCTCTTAGCGCGCAGGTGCGTAACCATGAGTCCGTCGACTCCACCGGCTCAAGGGAGCCTGAATATAAAGTTACATCAGATTGGTCGCACACTGCTACACCTACCAGTCGTGTTCCCCCAATGAAAATGGTCCCTGAAGGTCAGCGTCGGCGGATACACCTATGCTCAAGAGTGCGTGCAAGTATGCGTGGCGTGTGCCATCCCTGGACACGTGTTTCGAGGTAGTTGCCTCTCGTCAGCAGGGAGTAGGAAAATGAGAGTGGGGTTGCTGTGTAAGCTGCTAAAAACATAATCAGGTCTAGTACCTCTCTTAGCGCGCAGGTGCGTAACCATGAGTCCGTCGACTCCACCGGCTCAAGGGAGCCTGAATATAAAGTTACATCAGATTGGTCGCACACTGCTACACCTACCAGTCGTGTTCCCCCAATGAAAATGGTCCCTGAAGGTCAGCGTCGGCGGATACACCTATGCTCAAGAGTGCGTGCAAGTATGCGTGGCGTGTGCCATCCCTGGACACGTGTTTCGAGGTAGTTGCCTCTCGTCAGCAGGGAGTAGGAAAATGAGAGTGGGGTTGCTGTGTAAGCTGCTAAAAACATAATCAGGTCTAGTACCTCTCTTAGCGCGCAGGTGCGTAACCATGAGTCCGTCGACTCCACCGGCTCAAGGGAGCCTGAATATAAAGTTACATCAGATTGGTCGCACACTGCTACACCTACCAGTCGTGTTCCCCCAATGAAAATGGTCCCTGAAGGTCAGCGTCGGCGGATACACCTATGCTCAAGAGTGCGTGCAAGTATGCGTGGCGTGTGCCATCCCTGGACACGTGTTTCGAGGTAGTTGCCTCTCGTCAGCAGGGAGTAGGAAAATGAGAGTGGGGTTGCTGTGTAAGCTGCTAAAAACATAATCAGGTCTAGTACCTCTCTTAGCGCGCAGGTGCGTAACCATGAGTCCGTCGACTCCACCGGCTCAAGGGAGCCTGAATATAAAGTTACATCAGATTGGTCGCACACTGCTACACCTACCAGTCGTGTTCCCCCAATGAAAATGGTCCCTGAAGGTCAGCGTCGGCGGATACACCTATGCTCAAGAGTGCGTGCAAGTATGCGTGGCGTGTGCCATCCCTGGACACGTGTTTCGAGGTAGTTGCCTCTCGTCAGCAGGGAGTAGGAAAATGAGAGTGGGGTTGCTGTGTAAGCTGCTAAAAACATAATGAGGTCTAGTACCTCTCTTAGCGCGCAGGTGCGTAACCATGAGTCCGTCGACTCCACCGGCTAAAGGGAGCCTGAATATAAAGTTACATCAGATTGGTCGCACACTGCTACACCTACCAGTCGTGTTCCCCCAATGAAAATGGTCCCTGAAGGTCAGCGTCGGCGGATACACCTATGCTCAAGAGTGCGTGCAAGTATGCGCGGCGTGTGCCATCCCTGGACACGTGTTTCGAGGTAGTTGCCTCTCGTCAGCAGGGAGTAGGAAAATGAGAGTGGGGTTGCTGTGTAAGCTGCTAAAAACACAATCAGGTCTAGTACCTCTCTTAGCGCGCAGGTGATAGAGATCAGGGTGTGTATAATATTCCCACTACCACAGATAAAGTAATCTCACAGTTACACGCACATGCAAACATCACACGCTAGGGCCCATTTCACTAACATACGCTCAAATACTCTACCAGCAATAAACCTGTGGAAGGAAAAACTCCTAAACACCCTGCATCTATACCGAGGTCGATAAGACCTGGTTTTTGTGACTGTCCTTAAGCATAATCTATACAACATATACAGCAATAATCAAAAATGTAAACCCAATAATTGACAAGAAAGAATATCCAACACCATGTTTTTAAAATTATATTGCTTTATCTAAAATTAGTCAAAGAAAATCAATCAGAGTAAATCATTTCTCATAGTTACCTATTCTAGCTAAATGTCAGAACGGGTCAGGACAAGTCTCTCGGTAAATGTCTCTCAAGACGAAGTCCCTTCAGCATCAATCCTCAGCAACGTAGATTCGGTACGCGGCAAAGGCAAAATGGCAAGTGGCAAAAACCCTCTCTAGACTAACATTTCTTATAGTTTCTAAACAATAGAAAGATACATTGGAAACATAGAAAAAACTATAATGTCCGCCGGACTTGCTGAGCAGAGCGAGAAGGAAAGGATGTAACATCGCTACATTTGAGAAACTCCGCTCAGGAAAAGTACACATAATGAAGACTACGGAACAGGAACCAAGAAAATAAAACATGTATCATATTAATCCTGCTTCTCCTCGGCTATCGAGCCACAGTTCAGAGCTTCTCTCTAAGGCTCCTTTGTTTCCCAAGGCTGCCAAGGACACTTCCATTTCACTTGGAGACTTCCCAAAAACTGCTGCTGTCCTCATGGAAAGTTTTTCAAACCAGCAAACAAGGACCATGGTCAGTTAGCTTCAGGACCATTTCCAGCAGGGGTCTCCCTCATCACAGTTTTCATATTATAAATCACAGCCAGGCTCATAAATCAGCCATCTTTCTAGGCCAACATAGGCCTCAATAGACCATCTTAATTAAAAGAGACAAAAACAACGTTACCACAGCATAGTGATTAAACAGTGTTAACCCCAATAATACCCTTATGTGTATGCATTTATCTAGCACTTGCAACATAGAAAAGCATTAATTCGAAAAGCATTTTGTGCTCAAAAATAAACAGCACATAGCAACGTTTAAATATGAAAACACGCACGTTATTTTTTAAACAGCACATTTATGCACACCCACGTGTAACTCTCTCTTGTTAGGACAAACGGATTGATTAATATAAACACACTTGCACAAGACAAATAATTAATTATTAATTATTAATAAATTAGTACAACGAATAGACATGCCAGAGCTTCAAAAGCCGCTGAATTTTCAAATTGAAAACTCTGCTCCAGCAATCCCCCCTTTGGTGATTTTATCACCAAATAAACCCAAAAAAAAACAATTAGTGAAAATGTAGTCCCATTTTAGGAGAAATTGGAAATGTCTTTTTCCCTTACACAACATTACACACCAGTCACTCTTTCATCATCCCTTTTTGTCTCTAAGTAAACACTCTCCCTCAATTCTTCTAATTCAATTTCTTGAGGTTCTCTCTTCAACCTCTTGTTTTTCTTTTCTTTATTCAATTTCTTCCTCCCTCCCCTGTTTTTACAACACACACACACCAATCTTATTATCAATAAAGCAACAATTATACAAGTTAAGGGAAACAATATTCTACCTATAATAGTACTACCTATTTTTGCAATAAAATCCTTAACAGCTATCATTTTATTAGCTATTTTAGTCCACAAACTCTCAGCTTCAAGTGGTACTAATTCTTCATGCAAATCAGTAATATTTTTGATATAGACCTTCAGGTCTTTGCTTTCGTCTGGAATGTAAGTGCAACAATGTTGAACTTTCAGCATTCCACAGACTCCACCCTCCTTGGCCAATAGAATATCAAGGGCAAGTCGATTTTGCATAGACATGGCACGTACGGCACTTAATTCCGTATTCACCAAAAGAAACCCTCCAGCGGTATTTGTCGATAAGCGATCAACCACTGTGGACAGTTTCCGAATTCCATAAGCATTCAAAGAAATTCCCACTGCTGGAATCAAAACCCCAAAAATATCACCCACTATTTCAGACCAAGTTTCTCTCTTAAAACGCATTAGTAAGTTAATATGTTCTACATCTGTTATTTTATCTATATGAAAAATCTTTGGAAAAACTAGGCCCACATAACACGTGCCATACCAATGGTCAGGCAACTTGTAATAAGCCTTGTTCCCACAAACATAGTACACTCCTGGAAAAATTGTATCTTCTCCACCTCTGAAACCCCAACCTGTTGCAATGAAGTATGTATCATGGCACTCACTAGTCCCGACAAAATATGTATCATATTGGGATTTCCTTCTTGTAATACAAAGTTTACCCTTCTGTGGTGCATCTAGAGCTAAAGTTGGACTAGCCCCATTCTTCAACTCTTCTCCCATCTCAATGTCCCAAATTGTCTCACTCATTTTATATTTTCCTGCTTTCTCATGCATGTTCAATCTCCTTTCTTCTACCATATCCAGGAAAGCTTTCTCCTCTCCTTTCAAACTGCAAGTTAAATTATTCTTAAAAATGTAATCTAATGTTAATCCTTTTTCTTCAATAAAAATCTCACCAAAAGTGTTAGCTTCTTTAGCTGGATTCAGCTCTTTGTTCATTGGCAAGTGCCCAAAAATACTATCTCTGTTAGACATCTTATAATCTACTTTCCCTAACAAATAAAAAACACTACTTAAAATACTACAGGAAATACCATATGTAGCTGGTAAATGATGATAAGTAACACCCTCTGAAACGGATGCAGGTAATTGCATACAGACGTAGCAATCCCTTACTTCCATTGTTTTCACATATTCATATAACAGTTTTGAAAAAACATTACTAGAAAAGTTATTAATTGACCTATCTTTGTGTATGTAAGTATTACTAATTCTAATTGGAACTACTTTCTGCGAATTCTTCTCTACATTTGTCACATTCTCTGTATGCATCTCAAACTCTACTTTAAAAGTAACTAATAAAACTAAAACACCCCATAGAAGCATTAATAATCCAGTACAGCAGCAGCACATCCTACACCACCTTTTAAAGAAGGCACATCTAGTTCTATTATCTTCTATGTTAGCCATTTTAGTTTAGCCTCTATTACTCCACTACTGTTTGAACTTCTTCAATTCTTCAGCAATTCTTCAGCTTTCAGTTTATCCAAATGATCTCTTCGTTCACTTAGTCCAAGTGAATCCTTCCTTTATTCAGTTTGGATACTTGTCATTCTTCACTCCAATTTCTTCAACATCAAATTGTATTAAATCTCCAACATCAAAATCCTCAGTACTCGACTCTTCTCCAATGTCAGTCAAGAGTACTTTCAGAATTTCACCAGTATCTTCCTCAACCACTTCTCTCAAGATCTCTTCCGGATTATCTCGAGTCACTGTTTCTTCTTTTCCTCCTTCAGACAGTGCCACATAAGACCATTCCGGTGATCTGTACTTTTGGTTGGGTCTTCTTACTCTTTTTATTTCTACTGGTTCATTTGACTCCTTTGATTCTTCTCCTTCAGCTTTTGAACTTTGACTCGAAACTTCATTCACTTGTTCAGCTTTCGATGTACTTGCTCTTATTATTTTGTATCTCAGCCTCTTAACTCTGTTGTTAGGCCAACGATCTCCTCTCAACACCTTTTTCGGCTTTATTTCTTTATTACTTCTTTCTCCAATCCAAGTTCTCTTTCTCAGAACTCGACCCTCTGTTTGTTCATCCTCATCATCTGTTTCAAGTGCCTCTTGTTTCCGTTTCCCAGCAGCTTTCTTCTTTTCCACAGATTTTTTCACCACTGTTTGAGACTTCCCTACTCCTGTCCCTCCTCGGGTCTCCGACACGCAATATTCTTGCTGTCTACTTGTCCCTTCACCTGGCTCATCAAGAATGTTCCCTACACCTCCTCGGGGGTCTTCCGCAATCTGTCCCTCTCTATCTTCTTCTGACCCTACTTCTTCAAGTATAATCTCAAGTGGTTCTTCAATCTCCTCCTCTTCTGATTCAGGAGTAGTCTCTGTGTTATTTCTCTTTTCTTTTCTTTTTCCTTCACTGCTGTTTGAAACTTCAGGCTCTCTTACAGAATCTGATCTCTTCTCTGATACTCGCAGTGGTTCATTCGAAGCTCCTCTTACTTCTTTCCCCACTGATTCTGTATCTTCATCATCACTGGAATCTGACTCTTCAAAATACTCTTTACCAGTCCCTTCTTTTGGGGTTGGAACTCTCAGAGTATGACTTGCATGTACCCAGTGCTTCACTCCAGCACACTTTACTGCAGTCGTCGTAGTCAGAATAACTTGTCTCGGTCTTCCGCACCTTGGAATCAAGCAATTTCTTCTTCTGTGAACTTTTATCCTCACCCAGTCTCCTGGACTCAGATCATGGGCTTGCTTCTTCTCAAGTGTGGTAGCTTCTTCTCCAACCTGGTGAAACACAGAATGAACTGCGTCAGCCAGGCCTTTACAGTAATCCAAAATCATGTCATCAGTTATTGTCACCAACTTATTGACAGGCACGAATGCATGGCGCATTGCACGTCCCATGATTATTTCGTGCGGACTCAAACCAGTAGTTCTATCTGGAGTAGATCTCATAGTCATCAGAACTAAAGGTAAAACATCTGGCCATTTCATGCCAGTGGCTAAGCACATTTTTCCAATCCTATTCTTGATTGTGCCATTAATCTGCTCAACCACACCAGAAGCCTCTGGTCGGTATGCACAATGTAGCTTCTGCTGTATTTTCAATGCTTCACAAATCAAACCCATAAGCTCATTTTGAAAGTGTCCACCTCTATCAGACTCAACTGTTACTGGAAACCCATACCTAGGAATCAACTCCCTTAACAGTAACTTTGCCACTGTTAATCCATCATTTCTTCTAGTCGGGTAAGCTTCCACCCACCTTGAAAACAAACAGACTACCACTAGAACATATCTCAGTCTGTTTACTTGGGGCATTTCAATGAAATCAATCTGCATTCTTGTAAAAGGACCTCCTCCTCTGCCTATTGTTCCCAGACTCACCACTGTCTTTTTCCCAGTGTTAAATTGCTGACAAACCAAACACCTCTGACAGATGCTTTCTGCAATTGTCCTGAACTTTGCATTGTACCAGGTTTGCTTGAACGACCTAACCATCGCGTCCCTCCCCAAATGTCCCTGGCCATGATACATCCTTGCCATTGACGACAAGATGGAGTTGGGCATTACTGGTCTGCCATCTCTGTAGACCCATACATGGTCTGTTTCTCTTGGAGCACATCCTGCTTTAATCCAATCTTTTTTCTCTTCCTCTCCTGCCTCGTCTTGCAACTGTTTCACTTCATCCCAGGTTTCTAAGACATTAGTAAACATCACAGAGAGAAAAGACATTTCCCCTTCTCTGTCCCTGTTGATGGACTGATTCGTCTTTGCACAGTATTGCGCAACATCGTTTGCATAACGGTTTCCGACCGTTATAAAATCCTCCCCTAGTCCATGGGCAGCACATTTTACAACTGCTAACTCCTTAGGCAGCTGTATCGCCTCAAGCAATTTACCAATCATTTCAGCATTCTTTATCGGAGTTCCACTCGATGTCAAGAAACCTCTTTGTAGCCAAAGTTGGCCAAAATCATGCACCACTCCAAATCCATACTGACTATCAGTCAATACAGTCGTCCTCAAATCTTTCCCAATTTCGCAAGCTTTTGTCAATGCTATCAATTCAGCAACTTGCGCAGACTTCACTCCTTTCAATGGCGATGCTTCCATGACCTCTGAAACTTTGCATACCGCATATGCTGCACATAGCACACCATCATCATTTCGCAGGCATGATCCATCCACAAACAACACATGATCACTCTCATTCAAGGGTAGATCCCTTATGTCCGGTCTTGGTTTTGTACAGTACTCAAGCACATCCAAACAATCATGATCATCTTCCATCTTCACACCCACATTTTCAATATCTGGCAAAAGTGTCGCCGGATTCACATTCACACATCTTTCGAGAGTCACATTTGATGCTCCCAGAATCACTTTTTCATATTTAGTCAATCGACTATGTGACATGTACTGAGTTCTGCTTCTTGTCAAAAGAATTGCCACATTGTGAGGTACGAATACCCTTACAGGATATCCCATTATGATTCCCTCACTTTGTTCCAAACTCCTGCATGTTGCAGCCACAGATTTCAGACAACCTGGTAAACCCACAGCTACAGGGTCAAGTGTCGATGAGAAGTACGCAATAGGCCTTCTCAGTAATCCATGCTTCTGAATTAACACTGAAAGTGCACATCCATTCCTTTCACTGCAGTACAGCTCAAATTCTTTCTCATAGTCAGGCATACCCAAGGCTGGAGCCTCACACATTTTACTCTTGAGCTCTTCAAATGCTGCCATTTGTTCTGCATCTAGATCCAATGGATCTGTCATCTCACTTTTTGTCAGTTTAATCAGTGGCTTTGCTATCAAGGAAAAATTAATTATCCACTGACGACAATAACCCACCATACCCAGGAACATTCTCACTTCTCTCTGGGTCTTTGGAGCTTTCATTTCTCTGATTATTCTGATCCTGTCAACAGTCACTTTTCTCAGACCTTTTTCAATATTGTGTCCAAGATAATGCACCTCTTTCTTGCAAAATTGCAATTTGGCTGGAGATACCTTTAACCCTCCATCTGCCAGATGATTCAGTAAAGCTATGGTATCTACTTCACAAGCTTCACGTGTCTTTGATGCCACCAGTAGGTTATCAATATACTGCACTAGCACTGAACTCTCGGGCATGATCAAACTTTCCAACGATTTCTTCAATAACTGATTGAATATCGAAGGACTCTCCGTATACCCCTGTGGGATTCGACACCATGCTAAGATACGCTGGCCAAACCTAAATGCAAAAATCGGCTGGCTATCATGATGCAATGGAATTGAAAAGAACGCATGACACAAATCAATCACTGTATACCACTCAGCATCATGTGGAATTTGATACAGGATCACTGATGGATTTGGCACAATAGGACAACATGCCACCACAATTTGATTAATTTTTCTCAAGTCCTGCACGATCCTAAATTTCCCATTGGGCTTTTTTAGTCCCATTATCGGTGAATTACACGGACTACTCAGTAGTTCTCTCAAGACTCCTTGCTGAATCATTTTCTCAATTATAGGAGTTATCCCTTCAATTATTTCTGGTGTCATTTTGTATTGAGGAATGTTAGGATATGTAATTCCCTCTTTTACTGCAATTTTCACTGGATCTACATTATTCATCAATCCCACATCCTCTCCAGTAAAATCCCAAACTGTCCTTTTCACTGTGTCTCTCAGCTCTCGAGGCAAATCCTCCGGATTAAACACAGCAAATGCACCAATTAACTCACTTTCTCTATTCTCTAGAGTCACTCGGTACAAAACATCTTCATCTGGTGTCTCAAAAGCTATTCCATCCGGTGTACAAAAAATTGTGCAGTTCATTTTGCACAACAAGTCCCTACCCAATAGGTTCACTGGACTCGTGTCACAGACAATGAATCTGTGCATGTCTGAAAATTTCCCTATCTGTACTCTTACAGGTTCAGTAAGACGTGTTTTGATTTGCGTATTGGCTACACCAACTACTTGGATTGCTTCATCCGAGAGAGGAAGATTTCTAACATCTGTTGACCTGACAGTTGATCTTGTCGCACCTGTGTCTACCAAAAAAGTAACACTCTCCTCATTTATTTTCCCATCCACAAATGGTCCTGCCTGGTCTATTTCTAGAGTTGCACCAAGTATGCACTCTTCTTCCTCTCCTCGGCACCGTCAATAATCACCCTCAGACTCACTCCCTTCACTCTTTAACAAGTACTGTTGTACTTTGTTAGAACGTCTTGGTTTGTTTACCTGCTCATCATTGTAGAATCCTGAATCCTGATTATACTTTTGTAACCCTTTATTTTGCGGCAAGGGCGGTTTTGGCTCTTGACTCTGCTGTCTCACAACTTTCTGTTGTTGCTGCTGTTGATTATTTCCTTCGTTCTGATTCTGCACCTGTTGATTTAAGGATTTGTTTTCATTACTTACTAATGGTGGATTAGGACACTCCGATCTCCAATGCCCCAATTGGCCACAGTTGTGACAAGGAAACTTTTTCTTCGCTTCCTCAAGACTTCCTTTTCCTTTCCCTGCATATCTAGGTCTATTCCCTGCATTATTTCCTGGATTATTTGCTTGTTCCACTAACTGTGCTTCCTGTCTCTCTGCAACTTTCACTTGTGCCCACATTGCTTTCTCTTTCAGCTTTCTTTGTTTTGCTTCAATTTCATCACTGAAGTATTTTGCATGTCTCAGAATCTCATCTACTTTCTTACTCTGCCAATCCACTGTGTGCTCACGAATTCTCTCACCAATTTCAGGTCTAAGGTCATATACAAATCTGTATACAAAGTGACTCAAATCTTTGTCACCCAGGTGTTCATCTCCACTGAATTGTTTAAATGCCAGTATCAGCCTCTCGTAAAAAGCATGAACTGATTCTTTCGCTTCCTGTTGTGTTCGATCTATCTTTACCCAGTCTGTCTCTTTTGCAGGTACTTTACTCTTCAGGTATACCATCACCTGATCATACTTTCTCATTACCTCTGGATCTGGTGCCCCTGTTCTTGGGTCTCTTGGATATTCCTCAGTAGGCCAACTCACAACTATTTTACACTCAGTCCACAAGTCTGCTGGAACAATTATATCAAACAGACTATTCAGGTCAACCCACAGCACTTTTGACAATTTCACAAACCTATCTACCTGCCTATACCACTCGACGGGCTTTTCTCTCAATCGAGGGAAATCATTCGTGAATGATAAAATATCCTGTCTGGTCCATGGAACATGTACATATCCTCCTCCAGGTATTTCTCTCATAGGATAATTATCCACTGGTTTCTCCTTTTCTCTCACTGGAAATGCTGAATAAATTGTTCTATCTTCAGCCTCATCTCTTTTCTTGTACCACCTATCCTTCCACTTTTCTACATCACCCCATCTTCGCAATAATGCTACCATTTCCTTAATCTGTCCTGTTCTACCAGTAGCATTCAAATTTTCAATATCCTTCTCTGTAAAATCCATCCTGTAAGTTCTTTGTAAAGCTTTCACTTTATCAATGTCAACTCCCTGTTCATTTGCTATTGCTCTTAGCCTGTCATGTGTATTTCTTGCTCTCCAGGTAACACTCTTGCACATAAACATTAGTTCACCATCATGATGACTCTTCAGAATCTCTGTTGGAACTGTTCCTGTAACAAGCTCTTCTAGTTCTACACGTAACTTAGCTACATCAATTACTTGTGAATCTTTATCCTTTTTCTGTAGAACCTTCATCCAATCATTCAAATCATCAACTGTTATTTCAGCAGTTTTTCTCACTGGAACCACTCTCTTTTGCGGTTCTAAAATTGGCATCCCTGAACAACTAGCTTCACTAGCATCCAATATTTCACTACATGTGTCATGTCTTGTTTGTCTCAGGTCATTTCTTTCTGCTCTTTTGCCTGAATCTTCTGAAGGACCAACTGAATTTGTCAGATTATTTCCAACATATGGAATCACCAGTCCATTCTCACCTGTCCTCTGTTTGTCAAACACAGGCATAACTGGACCTATTGTTACAGGCACCGTAACAGCTTCTAGATTCTTCGTTAACTCCCTAATCTTCTCTGACAACTCTGTTGTAGTTCTGGCTAATTGTCTGGCATTCTCATCAAGGTAATGATCACTTCTTACCTCAGGTGTGTCATTTTCTGTCTCACTAACACACACTGTATCTCTTATCGGAGAAACAACTGGTGTACTTGTATCCGGTTCTTGTCTATATGGAGGTGGTCTTTTGTAAATCATGTCATTCAAGACCTCATCTTCATACTCATTAACTCCATATTTCCTCATTTCTGACTCAGGAACCCTTTCTGCTCCTCCTTCAACTGTTCTCATCGGATATAATCCCTCTGACATACTAACATCTCGCCACCTTTTCATTCGATCATGATGAGTCTCACGATCATGTCTCCTCCCAAACATATACCTATAGTACCCTCCAGATCTTTGTTTTTCTCTCTCATGTACTTCCTCTTCCCATTCCACTAAAGCCTCGAACTGTGTAGGTCTCGGTTTCGGGTCAAGACATAGCATCTTTTCCCGTAAATTTCTCAACACGGCCAGATTAAATGAACCATGTTCTGGAAATGCTAGAACACCATCTTCTTTAGTATACCTAACCCAATTCTCCAACCATATGCAGGTATGAAACCCATGTCTCGCAGCCATGAAGGATGCAGGTGTTTTCGGTGGAGGTAACAACTCACCCTCTCTTGTTTCAACATCTTTATCCTTGCTAAACCACTTTTTAACTTTACCAAAAAATGTTTTCTTCTTTTTCTCTTCTTGGTAATACATTTTAGCGTTTACAAAGAACTCTCTACTCCTTCCGTATTATAAATATACAATACGAATTTTCAACCAATAACAGCGCGATTCACACTAACGCACCAATCCTGGAACGTCTACGTCACTAAATAGCCCTTCCAATCCTTGCGCGGCTCACACTAACGCACCAATCCTAGCGCGAGCACTATTCTGATCTACTATCCAATCAGAGCGCGGTCTTTCTGACGTCAACAGTCGCTGCAGTTTGTCTCCTATCTTCTGTCACTCGTCTACCCCTCCTTTACAAAATCTTTTCAGTAGACTTCGTGTCAAAATTTCTACAAAATCTATTAGTTACAACATAAAAACATCTCCATTGTCCGCTTCGCTAACCACAGAATAGTAAAAGAGAGTCCATTTCATAAGAAACCTTTCATTGACACAGTAGCACTTCTTCTACTCTGCCCTACTAACATACATTCATTAACTGTTTCCTCTAGGACTTGTCCAAAGAGTCTTACAATCAACTAAATGTACAAACATTCACGCACATTCATCCAAGAAAATATAGTACATACGCACAGAATCCTGCTTCCCGAGAACAGACAATCTGCTCCACTACAGAATTATAACATACACCAACTAAGCAAGCTTTCTTTGCCCAGTTCTTCAAACAAGCTCAGAGAATACCTATTACTCCTCCCGCGATAAGCTTTAACGGAAATCCTTACGGATCCCTGGGACCTAAGACCAGAGTTTCACAGATAACCTTCACTATCATACATACTCCTTATATACCAGAAATATCTAATAGTAACATACGACGATGTCACTGATTCCGAACCCAGACAATGTGACGCGCAACTTCAATTGTCACACGTTTATTCCTCACAATTCCGTCTTTCCCGAGAGCAGCATATACTTCCCTCTGCCCCACTACGGAACTGCTACAGCTTCCAAGTTCCAGAAGCACTACATATAACTCAACATTACGACTCCAACATATAGTATTAGTACATATACCAACATGAACCAATAATCAATAATCAATAAAAGCAATCTTATCAGATCAAGACAATCATCAAAAACCATCCTCTGCTACCAGGAAATTGATAGAGATCAGGGTGTGTATAATATTCCCACTACCACAGATAAAGTAATCTCACAGTTACACGCACATGCAAACATCACACGCTAGGGCCCATTTCACTAACATACGCTCAAATACTCTACCAGCAATAAACCTGTGGAAGGAAAAACTCCTAAACACCCTGCATCTATACCGAGGTCGATAAGACCTGGTTTTTGTGACTGTCCTTAAGCATAATCTATACAACATATACAGCAATAATCAAAAATGTAAACCCAATAATTGACAAGAAAGAATATCCAACACCATGTTTTTAAAATTATATTGCTTTATCTAAAATTAGTCAAAGAAAATCAATCAGAGTAAATCATTTCTCATAGTTACCTATTCTAGCTAAATGTCAGAACGGGTCAGGACAAGTCTCTCGGTAAATGTCTCTCAAGACGAAGTCCCTTCAGCATCAATCCTCAGCAACGTAGATTCGGTACGCGGCAAAGGCAAAATGGCAAGTGGCAAAAACCCTCTCTAGACTAACATTTCTTATAGTTTCTAAACAATAGAAAGATACATTGGAAACATAGAAAAAACTATAATGTCCGCCGGACTTGCTGAGCAGAGCGAGAAGGAAAGGATGTAACATCGCTACATTTGAGAATCTCCGCTCAGGAAAAGTACACATAATGAAGACTACGGAACAGGAACCAAGAAAATAAAACATGTATCATATTAATCCTGCTTCTCCTCGGCTATCGAGCCACAGTTCAGAGCTTCTCTCTAAGGCTCCTTTGTTTCCCAAGGCTGCCAAGGACACTTCCATTTCACTTGGAGACTTCCCAAAAACTGCTGCTGTCCTCATGGAAAGTTTTTCAAACCAGCAAACAAGGACCATGGTCAGTTAGCTTCAGGACCATTTCCAGCAGGGGTCTCCCTCATCACAGTTTTCATATTATAAATCACAGCCAGGCTCATAAATCAGCCATCTTTCTAGGCCAACATAGGCCTCAATAGACCATCTTAATTAAAAGAGACAAAAACAACGTTACCACAGCATAGTGATTAAACAGTGTTAACCCCACTAATACCCTTATGTGTATGCATTTATCTAGCACTTGCAACATAGAAAAGCATTAATTCGAAAAGCATTTTGTGCTCAAAAATAAACAGCACATAGCAACGTTTAAACATGAAAACACGCACGTTATTTTTTAAACAGCACATTTATGCACACCCACGTGTAACTCTCTCTTGTTAGGACAAACGGATTGATTAATATAAACACACTTGCACAAGACAAATAATTAATTATTAATTATTAATAAATTAGTACAACGAATAGACATGCCAGAGCTTCAAAAGCCGCTGAATTTTCAAATTGAAAACTCTGCTCCAGCACAGGTACGTAACCATGAGTCCGTCGACTCCACCGGCTCAAGGGAGCCTGAATATAAAGTTACATCAGATTGGTCGCACACTGCTACACCTACCAGTCGTGTTCCCCCAATGAAAATGGTCCCTGAAGGTCAGCGTCGGCGGATACACCTATGCTCAAGAGTGCGTGCAAGTATGCGCGGCGTGTGCCATCCCTGGACACGTGTTTCGAGGTAGTTGCCTCTCGTCAGCAGGGAGTAGGAAAATGAGAGTGGGGTTGCTGTGTAAGCTGCTAAAAACATAATCAGGTCTAGTACCTCTCTTAGCGCGCAGGTGCGTAACCATGAGTCCGTCGACTCCACCGGCTCAAGGGAGCCTGAATATAAAGTTACATCAGATTGGTCGCACACTGCTACACCTACCAGTCGTGTTCCCCCAATGAAAATGGTCCCTGAAGGTCAGCGTCGGCGGATACACCTATGCTCAAGAGTGCGTGCAAGTATGCATGGCGTGTGCCATCCCTGGACACGTGTTTCGAGGTAGTTGCCTCTCGTCAGCAGGGAGTAGGAAAATGAGAGTGGGGTTGCTGTGTAAGCTGCTAAAAACATAATCAGGTCTAGTACCTCTCTTAGCGCGCAGGTGCGTAACCATGAGTCCGTCGACTCCACCGGCTCAAGGGAGCCTGAATATAAAGTTACATCAGATTGGTCGCACACTGCTACACCTACCAGTCGTGTTCCCCCAATGAAAATGGTCCCTGAAGGTCAGCGTCGGCGGATACACCTATGCTCAAGAGTGCGTGCAAGTATGCGTGGCGTGTGCCATCCCTGGACACGTGTTTCGAGGTAGTTGCCTCTCGTCAGCAGGGAGTAGGAAAATGAGAGTGGGGTTGCTGTGTAAGCTGCTAAAAACATAATCAGGTCTAGTACCTCTCTTAGCGCGCAGGTGCGTAACCATGAGTCCGTCGACTCCACCGGCTCAAGGGAGCCTGAATATAAAGTTACATCAGATTGGTCGCACACTGCTACACCTACCAGTCGTGTTCCCCCAATGAAAATGGTCCCTGAAGGTCAGCGTCGGCGGATACACCTATGCTCAAGAGTGCGTGCAAGTATGCGCGGCGTGTGCCATCCCTGGACACGTGTTTCGAGGTAGTTGCCTCTCGTCAGCAGGGAGTAGGAAAATGAGAGTGGGGTTGCTGTGTAAGCTGCTAAAAACATAATCAGGTCTAGTACCTCTCTTAGCGCGCAGGTGCGTAACCATGAGTCCGTCGACTCCACCGGCTCAAGGGAGCCTGAATATAAAGTTACATCAGATTGGTCGCACACTGCTACACCTACCAGTCGTGTTCCCCCAATGAAAATGGTCCCTGAAGGTCAGCGTCGGCGGATACACCTATGCTCAAGAGTGCGTGCAAGTATGCGTGGCGTGTGCCATCCCTGGACACGTGTTTCGAGGTAGTTGCCTCTCGTCAGCAGGGAGTAGGAAAATGAGAGTGGGGTTGCTGTGTAAGCTGCTAAAAACATAATCAGGTCTAGTACCTCTCTTAGCGCGCAGGTGCGTAACCATGAGTCCGTCGACTCCACAGGCTCAAGGGAGCCTGAATATAAAGTTACATCAGATTGGTCGCACACTGCTACACCTACCAGTCGTGTTCCCCCAATGAAAATGGTCCCTGAAGGTCAGCGTCGGCGGATACACCTATGCTCAAGAGTGCGTGCAAGTATGCATTGCGTGTGCCATCCCTGGACACGTGTTTCGAGGTAGTTGCCTCTCGTCAGCAGGGAGTAGGAAAATGAGAGTGGGGTTGCTGTGTAAGCTGCTAAAAACATAATCAGGTCTAGTACCTCTCTTAGCGCGCAGGTGCGTAACCATGAGTCCGTCGACTCCACCGGCTCAAGGGAGCCTGAATATAAAGTTACATCAGATTGGTCGCACACTGCTACACCTACCAGTCGTGTTCCCCCAATGAAAATGGTCCCTGAAGGTCAGCGTCGGCGGATACACCTATGCTCAAGAGTGCGTGCAAGTATGCGTGGCGTGTGCCATCCCTGGACACGTGTTTCGAGGTAGTTGCCTCTCGTCAGCAGGGAGTAGGAAAATGAGAGTGGGGTTGCTGTGTAAGCTGCTAAAAACATAATCAGGTCTAGTACCTCTCTTAGCGCGCAGGTGCGTAACCATGAGTCCGTCGACTCCACCGGCTCAAGGGAGCCTGAATATAAAGTTACATCAGATTGGTCGCACACTGCTACACCTACCAGTCGTGTTCCCCCAATGAAAATGGTCCCTGAAGGTCAGCGTCGGCGGATACACCTATGCTCAAGAGTGCGTGCAAGTATGCGTGGCGTGTGCCATCCCTGGACACGTGTTTCGAGGTAGTTGCCTCTCGTCAGCAGGCAGTAGGAAAATGAGAGTGGGGTTGCTGTGTAAGCTGCTAAAAACATAATCAGGTCTAGTACCTCTCTTAGCGCGCAGGTGCGTAACCATGAGTCCGTCGACTCCACCGGCTCAAGGGAGCCTGAATATAAAGTTACATCAGATTGGTCGCACACTGCTACACCTACCAGTCGTGTTCCCCCAATGAAAATGGTCCCTGAAGGTCAGCGTCGGCGGATACACCTATGCTCAAGAGTGCGTGCAAGTATGCGTGGCGTGTGCCATCCCTGGACACGTGTTTCGAGGTAGTTGCCTCTCGTCAGCAGGGAGTAGGAAAATGAGAGAATTAGTGTTTTTAACTGTCCCTTACCATCAGGATTCGCCTAGTGGTGATGTACAGTAAAAAACAGCTATATGTCCACCCATCCTAATTGGGCAGACAGACTACTCCGGTATTGTAACTTTTTATAGATTCACATGCTTGAATCTCTGCCGTTGTCATGGTGGGAGTCCCAAAGAAACAGTAAAAATAGCAGTACTGAAAACATTACCATAGAGCTCCATAGAAAAGAAAAACACAATTCAGTAACCTTTCAACCTTATTTTATAACATCCAAAGTTCAGCCAATCACAGCAGATCTCAAAGTACCCTTCCCCTACACAGCCACCATATCTCAGATTCCTTACCACACGTCGTATGATAGGGAGTCTCTCTGAGTTCTGCTTACTGACAGTGTTCTCTCTTTAACTTTTGACCTCCAGCTTTCAGCTTCGGCTACATTCAAGGTATTCCTGAACTTGCCTTCCTTCTTTTTAAGATGCCAGAGCCTAAAAAACGGCTATTTATTAAGGCCCTGTGTGACGTGTGGGAAGTGTAGGCTGTTCTCAGAACCCCCCCACCCCCACAAACAGTATCTAAATTGCTTCTATTCTGTTTATAAACCCAGGGAATTCAAATATTGCTGCACTTTTTCAGCCAAGACTCTCCAGGACAGGAATGGTAGGCTGCTCCTCTGGCTCCAAAAGAAGAAGGCTGCCTCAGACTCAGGGTCTGAACCTGAGGAAAAAGTGGTTCCCAAATTGTGTGCCGTGGCTTCCTGGTGAGCTGTCAAACCTAGCCAGGGGAGCCGCGCACCAAGCACATTAATGCATTTAATGTTGAAGGGGTTGCTGGCTTCAGTTAAACTAATTAGACTTAAACGCATGATGTTGATGATTTGTAAGCGACATGCCTAATACTGTAAACGTAGTGCTTAGTTGATTGCATGTTGAGGGAAATGACCTCCATATTTCACTAGATCCCCACATTCCAACACTCTCAAAGTAAGCAGAAGATGCCTGATTTATTTTGTTAGTCATTAATAGTTTAGTTTTTTACCAAATGCATTTTACACCAATGCAAGTTATCAGGAAAGTACAGTTGTCCTGTCTATTAAACACACTGAGTATTATTTAGTATTGCCATTTGTATTTAAATCATAGGTACTTCCAGTACATGTTTCTTTCCGCGCACACACATTTCCAGACAGGCCTGCTATCTCCTTGAGCACAGGGAACTAAAACACTATATAAGGCATAATGCCAATATTTGGAAGCAAGAAAGAGGGACGTTTAGAGAAAAAAAATCTGAGGAATTTATTTTACTTGCATTCATTTTGAAACAATTTTAGGGATGAGACAGAAAAAAATAAAGCTGTCTGTGGTTTAAAAAATCGTTGTGAGTCACCCTGCTGAGACAGGTGTGTTGGCACGTATGACATGGGTAATAATTGAAATGCATTCAAATATTCTTCAAGCGCAGAAACACTTCAGCAATGGGGCCTACAGGCTTAGGGGTGCTATCAAGCACTGTAAGGGGGATAAAAAAGGTTTGACAGGGTACTCTAAAAAAGGTATGAGCAAAGAAGTGTAACTAGGAATATTTTATTAGAGGTGCCGCTTAAGTAATACGGAACACCCTGAGTATATGATTATAATACCTTCATCAGCTTCATCCTAATTATTTTCAGGGAAAAAATGCAAGTACTTCGGAGGCCGAGCTTACATCCCCCACACTCTACAAAAAAGTAACAGTAGGAAGCCATGGGCAATGGCCAATGGATCCAGGGAGCCGCGGGTCAAAAAAGTTTGGGAACCACTGCCTTAACCGTTGTTTTTTCAGTGGAAAACAATATATACTCATATACATACACACATATACCCATATGCATCAGGTAGTTGTACTTAGTATTGTGTTTCCATAGGAAATGCCTTTTTGTGTTGCTTATGACTTTGGCCCTGTTTGACGAATCTCCATGAAACTTTCCAAAAAAGTGCTGCTTATTGTTTAGTTTTTACATGGAAAGTTTCAGGATGATCCATCAAGCAGGGGCCCAGAAAAAGTGGAGGGGGGCCCAAAATGCATTTTCACCATTCATTTCCGCATTCACGTTTCCATTTGAACTTTAGATACAGCTATACCCCAAACCACTAAATGGATTTAGATCAAATTTGGCCTGGTGACCCCATCCCCTGGGGCTGAAATGCATTAAAAAGAGGAGGGGATCAACTGGCCCACTTCACCAAGCCTAAAAATGCCTCAGGGATCCCATCCCCCAGACTGAGTAATGAAATGAGGGGTGAGTGCTGCCCCCCTACCAGAACTTACTTAGGCCCTCGGAACCCCATTCCACAGGCTTAAATGTAAATAATAGTGGCTTAAAAAGGCCCTGAGGAACCCATCCTCTGGGCCGTCACACTAAATAAAAGGGAGGGACAATGTGGCCCCCCTCCCAGAGTCTTAAAAAGGCCAGAAGACACCATCCCCTGGGGTTAGCTCTATGACTGTGACCCGGGGGTCCCACTCCCGGGACACAGTAGTTTCCCTGCCCTAAAACATATGTTTGCTCCCGTCTGGTGGGAAACATTTTAAGCCTCCTGCAAAATGGGAGCAGTGATGCAAATGTGCTCCTAGTCTGCAGAAGATTTAGACATGTTCCCACTGTCTGCGAGCTGACTTCTGTTCTAGAGTATTGGCAGGGAAACAGAACACATTTCTAGTAGCGGTCCGTGGAGGGAGTTCCGTGGGGCGGTAAGGCGGGGCGGGGGAGGGGAGGGGCAGGGTGGGGGAATGTAAACACCGGAATATGGATGAACGGAGGTAAGTACACATTTAAATAAATAAAACAAATTCCTTTGCGCGCGCTGAATCGCAAAATGCGATGCAGCGCGCGCAACAAAATTTGTTTTATTTATTTAAATGTGTACTTACCTCCGTTCATCCATATTCCAGTGTTTACATTCCCCCACCCTGCCCCTCCCCCGCCCCGCCTCACCGACCCACGGAACTCCCTCCACGGACCGCTACTGCACATTTCTCCAACCGCCCGGAGGGAGCCAGCAGAAAGCAGCTTCTGCTTCCGGGCGGGAGAATTACTGTCTCCCACACCATGCGGGAGCTGGCTGGGGCCCTGGGCTTCTTAAATTCACATTTGTGCTTGTAAAAACTCACTATAAATATGTGTGTGTGATTTCACAGAATGCAAATGTAGATTTAAAAACACTAAATTTATATTTACCTGCATAGACTTACATTCACAATATAGTGGTAATGCCTGTTTTGGCAAATCGATATTTTACCCTTGATAATCCGAGGGCAGGGCCGCTGAGATGGTTGGCTAAGAGTAGAGGGGATTCTTTCCCTCCTGGGCTGTTACCCCTGCTTCCACCCCGTCCCAGGGATTGTGATCAATAGTAAAATCCAAGGCTAAGGCTGACCCTAAACGACCCTCCACTCCATACCTTTCCCTCCATAGTTTACCAAAGAATACCACCATTAGGTAAAACACTTCACTAGTGCTTGACCCCACATCTGGAGAGGGCCCACACTCCCAGACATTGTTGGAAACTCTTTTTTATTGTTGGCTCGTTTGACATGATTTTTATTGGAAAGCTAAATGTAAGTATTATTGCTTCGAGGTTATATTGCTGTGTTGCTTACAGGTGACCTTGAGTGGGATAATACCAAGGATCAAACCTATTCTCACACAAGATGTGGCAAAGAATCCACCAAAGACAAGATAATTCTTGGAAACACCTCTCAGACCTTTTATGGACTCCCCTAGTACGTGTTTGTTCTGTATCACGTTCAAAAGATATGGCAGATAAGATGCTACTTGCACTGTGGGGAGATGCAATGCATATATGATAAAACAATCAAGTTAGGTTAACAAAAAGTTATCAAAATGAAGTTAGGCAGACTCGAGTCTGAATAGATTTCATACTTGCACACATACCCTAGACACTGTTTGCAAAAGTATTGCCCCATTAATTAATAATAGAAAATCAATATCCAATAGACCCATATTTTTGTGAACAATATTAGGCCACAATAATAATGGCATACTATTTCGGTGTTTGATACTTTAACATACACATAGCTCTGCACGTAGATTTCATATAGCTCTGGTAAAGCTGAGATAGCTGCAGTAACGTGACAGACTAGTAAACCAGATTATGCACCAAGAGTGTCCCAGGATCTCGCGGAGTCTGGTTTTTCATGTCCCTCTTTGCTTCCACGTGTACAGTCTGCTTTCATATCAACTCCATCTTGATAACTTGATGAACTGGAATGCTTGTAGGTAGCAAACTGCCCTTCTGCTTTGGATTTTCTCATGAAAACACAACACTGTTTTCTACCAGATTATCAAGATATTAATATCGGCCTGCATAATATTGTTGGCCAAAATATCAACTCGCACGGTACTGCGAGCATAGGAATAAATGTGCAACCTTCGGCATACTATTTTAGAAATGCAGATGTGGTTTTACGAACTATAATTCTACACTTCTCGATATATGCTTACATTTACAATATAGTGTTAATATTTTCCAAAATCTATATTTTATCCTAGATAATTTGACATCCATACAGAGCCTGCTGTATTTGTGTTAAACATACAATTATGAAAATATCTCCTGATATAAATATTGTGGTCTAAATATTGTTTACAAAAACATAACTCAATTGGATAGAGATTTTCGATTATTAACTACAATGGAGCAATACTTTATAAACAAAATTTAGGACACAATATTTTGGTCAGACGATATTTGTCCAAGAAATTCTGGTCCCATAGCCCTGAAGCCTTACTTGATGCCTAATATCTGTGTTTTACGTCACATGTAGCTCTGCTATCATCAAGCTGGAGAGGTTCATCTTGAAAGCCCCACAATGGGTCATATTTACAAGCCCCTATCACTACGGGAACATCACTTTTAGTGGCGTTCCTGTGGTGATATGTTCTTCGCCTTATTTACAAGGCAGCATTAAGCCATGTAACGTGGCTTAACGCTGCCTTGTAAATAAGGCCCCCTTTCACGCTATATTTAGCGTGACAGGGGTGGGCAATGAGTGTTACGCTGAGCATTCTATTGCAATACCCGTTGATTGTGACACTGCCACATATTTACAAGAGCAGCGTAAATATGGGGCAGCGCCAAAATTGAGACCAGGGAAAACCTGGTTTTAAACAGGCACAACGAGGAGAAATGTTTAATTTCTCCTCGTTTTTGCTGTTTCCACTTGTGCTGCATTGTGCAGCACACATGAAAACAGGAAAAGGCATTTGATTGTTTATGTGCAGAAAGGTGCACCTCCCTGGACATAACCAATCAATAACAAAAAATAAGGTTTGCAACTTCTATGTGTGCTGCATTAAGCAACACACATAGAAGTTTCAAAACGCCATTTAAAGATTTTTCATGTGCAGAAAGGGACACCTTCCTGCACATAAACAATCTTCCCCTCAATGCAGACACCCTTGCACCACAATGCAAGGGTCCCTGCGTTGGTGCTAGCCTGATACATTTTGCGCCACTGCAGTGGGAAACGCAGGGCTGCACCATATTGTTGTAAATATAGTGCAGCCCTGCGTTTCAGAAGTGACGGATCGTGGCATTCAGCCAATGAGGCTAATGCCACGCAACGCCACTGCTCTAGTAAATATGCCCCAATATCTCTTTCTAAGATCAGCCTTAAGTTAAACAGTCCTATATACTGACTGTGTTCGGTATCTAAAAATGTCATGGATAGACCACCTTACCTATCGACTATCCAGTGAGTGACTGTACTTAGAATGATCAGACTACTGGCTTGTGCTCATGATAGTCATTGGAGCGAAAAACGTGCAATTCTCTCAGTTGAACTTAAGCTCTTGCCAGCTCACATATATATTTTTTTCTACTGGCTGACACAAGCATGTATATCTGTTTCGCATGTTTTCTGCGCATGTTTCTGGAATCTCTGGTTACATTAAGTTTACTTTAAACAAATTCATTTTTCAACATTTTCTTAGTTTGTTAGCATGTCAGGCATAGCCTTTGCATTCATGGCAGAGATCAGAGGGCCTGCTGATTGGGGGTCCATTGATATCACTAATTAGGCTGGAACAGGATGTGCCTGCTTTACGTCCCTCGTGCGCAGAAATAGATCAAGTGCGGATCTGGTTAGTGTTTCCATAATGTTGGTGCCTACTGTTTCCACAAACAACAATGAAGGTACGTCTGCATTTTGTGAATTCCACATCGCAGGATGTGGTGTGCTTGACATTACAACACAGGCTATGCTCTGCACTTGGGATAGATTCGTGAGACATGCTTTATGCATTTCTCCTTGTCTCAACAAGTATGACAACAATTTACAAAATGTAAAACAACAAATGGCTGCTGCTGCCAGGCTTAGTAAATCTGCTCTGTGCATTGAAATGTAGCAGCCTAATTGATTTTCCATACTATAAGCCACATACATCTCAGCATCTATGTAAGAGTGCATTGCAACTTATAGAGTCCAAACCACTAAAGAGCAACAAGCACCGCAGAACAATATCTGCCGGTGGTACAGTTTGGAGAGCAAAGGCCTGATAGAGAGGGATGATGTCTGAATGACTCTCACTTGGATGTTAAAGGAATGCCAATTTATAGAGAGCAGAATTACCCAATACAGCTTTCTGGCTCTGAAGATTGCCTTACAATGTGGCACCAAGGTGAGGCTGAGTCTGTCGTTAGTCAGGTCTATAAGGTTTTACAGAAGAGCAAGCAATGTTCTTGAGAGCAGAAGGAGAGATCGATGGACGTCCAATACATGTCATGACTCCATTTCGAAATTTGATGAGCGAGGCGAGCAGAGACGCTCCTGTTAATGGCAGATGAAATGTTGTTTCAAGCCCTGCAACTTCACTTAATTCTGAACTGAGGTTGCTCCAGATTCCATGAATTGGATGTCCCGACAGACGTACATTGGGCCTCACCCATTTAAGTTTAAGAAGATCATTTATTTTTCCATTTGACTTCTCAAAATTAAATTTGGGTGACCAATTGTATTAAATACTACTAATCTGCCATTTTGAATGACTGCTGAAAAGCTATACATATCTGTGACTGCCCATTACGTTTTTCTTTCTTCAGGTATATATCACCATTTATGAAAAATACGCATTGATAAAGCCAATAGGTCCGGCCATGTACATAGATGTACAAATGCTCACAGATGACTTCTGTCGTGGCTCCTTTCCTGTATATCGCATTTTAATCACTCAAGCTTGTAGTGTCATGCAGCACTACAAGCTTGGGCGAAAACTGTGCTAGCCTATGTTAGCACAATATAGCCAGACCTATGACATTCAGTGCACCACCCGCAATGCTGAACCTCCTCCACACATAGCTGATGCATATCAGGACAGTGTGCATCGCTTAAAGGAAAATTCTTTTCAAATGTAACCACACATCTACCATGCAGAAGAGGAGACTTGTGTATTCGCTCACTATTTCATCCATCAATGCACATGCAGATCAAATCACCCACCCATCGATACATTTGCTCACCTTGGTCTTTTACATATTCATTCACTCACACACATTCACTCATTCTTAGCTTGTTCCACTTTTGCACACCCGCAACCACTAAGTGCCCAACCAATAAAGCACTTCCACTCATAAAAAACAAAATCTCTTATCTTTGTCAATTCCTATCTTTTTTGTTAGACCAGATATCTTTGGTATGGCATTCCCTCAAACATTTTGCCTTCATTCCCTCACTTTGCTGAACTTGTTTTTGTTAGCATTAGGACTCTGTGCACTTTATCCTTACTAACCAATGCTAATGTGCTTGACATCTGGCCTTAAAACATGGTAAGATTAGCTTACACCTGATTTGCACATTTAAGTCACTGGTAAGTCTCTAGTAAATCCTACTACATGTACACAGGGCCTGTAAACTATTTGCTATTAGGGGGCCGCAGCATTCTTTGTGCCACTGTTAGACCTGGCATCTTTAGGGTGGTCTTCCCTGGTTGTTTTGCCTTTTGCCTTGACATTTTGCTGATTCCTCTTGTTAGCCTTAGGACTCTGGGCACCTTACGGCTGCCACCCAGTGCTAAAGTGCATGTGCTTCTTCTGTAAACATGGTGACACTGGTGAATACATGATTTATAAGTCACTTGTAATGTGGTATACCATATACTCAGGGCCTGTACTTCAAATGCTACTAGTGGGCTGCAGCACTGATTGTGAGTGCCACCCACAGAAGTTGCCTTTAAAACCTGTATCAGGCCTGCCACCGAAGTGTCTGTGTGTGCAGTTTGCTGCCACTTCAACTTGACATTTAAAACTACTTGCCAAGCCTTAAATTTTATGGCATATAAGTCATTCTTAAGGTAGGCCCTAAGTAACCCAAAGGTCAGGGTGCCATGTAAGTAAAAGGTAGGACATGTATGTGTGTGTTTTACATGTCCTGGTAATGACAAACAGCCTATTTTGTTTTTCACTACTGTGAGGCCTACCCCTCTCATAGGCCACCATCGGGAATTCCTTAATACACTTTTAAGCTGTCATTTCTGATCAGATGCAAGTAGCTTTTTCATGTTTCATATCTTTAGAATGGGTTTGATAAATCCTTCTTACTGGTGAAGTTGGATTTAACATTACTGTTTTAGAAATGCCACTTTTTGAAACGTGCTGCCCTTTGTGCCTGTCTCCAATACATGTCTGGGTTGGGTGACAACTACACTTTGTGCATTCGCTCTAGACAGCCACAAACACAGCAATGTGAGGCTCATCTGCATCTGAATTCTAAGCACTCATCCGCATACATCTGCATTCTGATCGGTCTTCCTGGGCAGGTAGGATTGAAAGAGGCTGACACTTATACTTCAAAAGGTAGAATGCTATCCACACACAAAGCACTGATTTACCCTCCACAAATAGCCTGACAGACAGGACTGGATTGAAATGGATCCTTGTGCACTTTGGAGAGTTGAAGTTTTATTGGTTTATAAAGTTAAAATCCTGCCAGTATTCATAGAAATAGGAGAAATAAAGTGATTCCTCCTCGTTGCGCCTTCCTGGGTAGGTGTAAGGTGTTGGCACTTCCCCAGGTATGCATGGGCTTGTAAATCTGGGGAAGCATAAAAATTCATCTGCGTCACAGAGAAGCAGGGTGGAACCTCGCCTTGGTGGTCCTCCATGGTGACCAATGCTTGCTGTGCGAAGAGACGGTGGGGTCTCAAACTGATTGCTGGTGCTAGCAGCATGGTTTCAGTGCTAACAGGCCCATTCAGGGGTGCGACGAGCCCAAAAGCTTGATTTAAGAGCCCGCTGAGCCACACCAAGGGTCCAGGACCTGAGAGGCAACACTTGGGAGTCAGGAACGTGCTAAAAATGGGTCCAGGAGCTGTTGGGGTACCTTTACCAGACTAGCTCTTTGAGCCACTCTTGTGTCCTGTGTTCAAGGTGGGCTGCAGGTCTAGTTCTTTCTCCCCAGCCATGAGGGCAGCAGGCAGCAGGTCTGCACAAAAGGGAAGCAGCTCCAGCAGACCACCGGAGTGACAGTTCTTTCAGCAACACAGTAATCCTTCTTCCTAGCAAAGTATCCACCGGTCCAGAAGTGTACTGAAGAGTTGATGTGAGAGGTCCTTCTTTTATAGACAGTTGTGGCTTTGAAGTGGGGTGCAGCTTCTAGAGGTATGCACTTGAAGTGCACAGATGCCCCGCCTTCCCTGGCTCCAGACTAACTGCAGGGGTCATGCAGCCCTTTTTGTGGAGACAGGACACAGCCTATTCAGGTGTAATTGGGGCTGCCCCTAGCTCCTCCCTCCCTTTCTGCCAGCGATAGCATATTCAGTCACACCTAAGCTCATATTGTGTCTGGCTATCTAGGAGGAATACACCCTTCCCAACTGTCAACTACAACCAGTCATGTGACCCGAGACAGGCTCCAGGTACCAAATGGCCCAAGCCCGGAAAATGGAAACTTTCTAAAGGTGGCATTTTTTGAATTGCATGTTAAAATCCGACATCATCAAATGTTAGGCTTCTAGTTGGCAGTGTATGCCCAGATGTGGGTCCCTTGCTCACTTTGCCACTGGATTAAAGGTAGCCTGGCTGATGAGGGGTGTTACCCCGAAACCAGTCCCAGGATGCTTGTTTCGGGTCTCTAGGGAAGACCTGGCTTGGCAGTTCGGGCTGGACTGTTCCCATGAGGCACAGGGCCATGACTAATTTGCATAAAGCTGGGTCTGAACTGGTGTGCGAAGTAAGCTGAAGAATGATGATGAATTCAACCCAGATCTGTGGCTGGGGGGGAGTATCTGAAAAGTTTCAGTGCTCGATCGATCATCTCCTTGTGTTTGCTGTGTTCACCCTAAGTTGGCAGGGTATGCCCAGACATGGGTCCCTTGCTCACTTTGCCACTATATTCAAGCTAGCCTGGCTGATGAGGGCTGTTACCCCGAAACAGGTCCCAGGATGCTTGTTTATGGTACAGGGAAGACCTGGCAATTCGAGCTGGACAGTTCCCATGAGGCACAGGGTCAAGACTAATTTGCATAAAGCTGGGTCTGAACTGGGATGGCGAACTGAGCTAAAGAATGATGATAGATTCAACCCAGATCTGGGGCTGGTGGTGAGTGTCTGAAAATGTCCAGCCCTCCGTCCATCATCTCCTTGTGTTTGCTTGAACTAATCTATTTGGCACATCTTAAACTGACCCCCCAAGCTACCACTATGGCTGATTGTATTCAAAGGCTTTGATCTTTTATGGCCATGGAAATGTTAACGTATGGCTTAGACGTGAAAAATTCAGAACACTTCAGAGTGGTATCACCATTGATATTATGGCCTAAGAAGTTTTTAGCTTGAATTTGTCATAGGATCCACATGGACTACAGCTGATATTGTTTGTACATTCCTTAAGAGATGTTTCTGGTGGATTTTCCTTCATTGTTCCATTGGATCTCATCCTGGGTGTGGGCATGAGGGGGTCAATTTTGCTAAGACACAGTGTACTCTATTTCATAGCTGAAGGAAGGAAATAATGGATGTGTTATTTGAATTGTTGGAAACTATAACAGGGACAAAAATAAACCAAATTATATTTTATCATACATCGTTTTTAATCCAAAACCCAACCCAAGTTACAACCAGCTCTGTAGCAGAATAGTTGTATTACTTAATCATAATATGGCAAGTTATGTAATGTAATGTCTCTTTACGTATCTTGTTGTGCCATCAAACCTGAAGTTGGAACACTGTATTTAAGTACCCCTCCAGCAACCTTCAATCTAGTAACCGTCCTATGTGTATAGCCCCGTTACTTTCCGTACCGGTCTCTTATAAACCTTTCTTATTCTTGGAGATCTGTGGAACCATGAGGGGTCAGTTATGTCTAGCTCCTACATTTTTAACCAGTGTGGTAAGCATTGCTTTTTATACAAACTATAGTAGTTAAAGGAAGCTTACATGGCAATCCAATACGTTTTGTAAACAGCATTACTTTGATTAGCAGAAATTGGGCCATATTACAGAAAGTGCCCCAGGGTGCAACAGGCTTTTGCGCCCGCTTTGCGCGCCCAGTGCACTTTGGCATTACAGAAGGGACCGCAGACAGTTGTGCGGCCCCTTCTGTAATACTGGAGCAGATAAAGCACCAGCGCTATGTGCAGGGGGCCTTCCCTCATTTGCATGGGGACATGTTCCATGCAAATGAGGGAATCCCTTTGCCTCTGCACCCATTTCATATTACAGACGTGGGCGCAGAGGCAAAGAAGCTGTCAGGGGGCGCACTGACAGTGCGCCACCTGTCAGTGCTTCCCCTGAGAGCAGCACTCTGGCCAGATATCCTCTTGCAGGCAGGTGCAGTCACTGACTCTGATCTCTAATCCCCATTTAAAGGGCAGGCGGGTTGCTGCCTGCACTGTGAAAACACGGAGCGGCTGTAAAGCAGCTGCTCCGTTTTTCACCTGAATGTGCTGCCCCCAGAGCAGCACAAGTTCGCGGCTGTCCTGGGGGCAGCGCATTTAAAGGCACGCCAGGCGCAAACAATGAAAATGCGCTTATGGTGCAATGTGACCCCTATTTTCTGGTCTATTTACTGCATTTGCACAATGTACTTTGGCATATTCAGAGCACAATCAGTGACCGTGTTAGCATACCCTCAGGCCTGTACTGTGTGTACTACATGAAGTATAGTGATACATAATCTATAATGATTTGATGCAAGTGTGCTGTATTAGTGCAATTAAATAGTAACTAATAGTTCTAAGCTCCTCGTGACTTCCAATGGTACACAACATATGCTCTTCAGTATAGTTTATACCATGTATTTTATGGTTCTCTAATGATTAATTTTAGTGCAGAGGCCCATCCATTAAATGATAATTCAAATTAAAAATATATATGTGTGCGAAAAGAATACTGTAGTTTAAAAACATGTAACAACAATATTTAGAGTACATTGCAGAGGCGTAGCTAGCGCATGTGGCGCCCGGGGCAATCCCTCAGATTGCCGCCCCAGGGCGGGGGGGGGGGGGGGGGGTTGCTGGGGAAAAAGGACAGCAAGCACTTGAAAGAGGACTGAGAGACACGTAGTATCGCCGCTAATAGTTACCTCGATCATGCAAGTTACATGCACATACATGACATGGTCGAAGGCTACACAGTTGAATACACCGGTGACTGGCAGTGACTGGCAGTACAAAAGAGAACACACAGACTGCATGATCTATCTGGGGACTCAGAAAAACGGCATGTGACATCCATCAGAGAGCTGCGTGAACAATTAACTGGTAATGCCCTTAGCACAATGCAAACATGCACATACATGACACCGTTCAGGGATCCATCATCTACAGCTGACATTAAATGACCATTCATCATGGTCCCCCCATTCAAGCAGTGCATTTAGTGATCTGCATGGTACATGTTCTTTGCAGCAGGCACATTAACCCTTTGTGCTACCTTTCCAGGAGTCAACCCTTCCACTAGACAAAACTCGGATCTCTCTCTAGGAAGAACATTAATTACACCGAAGTTATCATGACATTTTTATTGTTTCTGAAAATTGCTGGAGGCCAGGAAGGAGGCAGCAAGTTTTTTTAAAACCATAATATACTTGAAAAACCTACGCACCCACCCGAAATAGGTACCCAGTGCGGTCACACCGTTCGCACCGCCCTTACCTGCTCTGGGTTCATGTGACATCAGTGACAGAGTCACAGTGACTGGATCACTGTTGCTCTAGGGTGTGCTGCTTCGTAGACCTGCCCGCAAGACTGGAGATGAACTTCAGTATGGATTGTGGTGGACAGGCCTTCAAGGTTAACTCACAATTGACACCAATAGGGTACACCTGCTTGTGCTAAGACATCAAGCCTTCTAAGGTCTAATGGGGCCTTCTAAGGTCTAGCATGGGAATATGCTCCCTCAGTAGAGTGGTCTGGTGGACTGGTCATGAAGGCTGAACCCAGTTCCCCAGTTCCAAATTCAACAGCTCTGGCCATAGTGCCACATCCTCTCCCCCACTGAACACCATACTGCCCCACTGAGAGAAACTCGCACTGCCTTCAGCTACAACCTAATTGTGCCCGCTATAAACACTTGGTTGTGGCTCAATTCAAATTATGCACTTGATAAGAGTAATATGCTGCCTAAAAAAAAAAAAGTAAAAGCAAGCACTCATAGGGAATGCAAGGTTACGTAAAGCATGTGAAATGTAAGCAGAAACAACATGGTTACCTTAACGATATCTCACTCACAATTCAGAAATCAGCGAGTGGTTTTACCTGAAAAGTTAAGGACATGACTACAGGGCCCTGAAGGGAACCGTTTCAATGTCCATTGCTTATCTCCTTACAAAACGTAAGCAGTATGGTTTAAAAAGACCACATCCATAAACACAGAGCCATGGTACACATTTTGTTTTCCAATCCACCCATCAACCAGGTATTTCAGTACCTCCAGGAATGGTACACTTTCCCACCTGGGGACAAAAATGCTGTTCAAAGAATGACTAGAAAACAAAAGTAGCGCTTCACTGGCAAACTCTGTAAAGTGAGGCTGATGTATTTGGATGTGAATAAAACCAATCTGGCCACTTTGCAACCACTCTGTCTTGCTTTATTTAGTTATGTATTTATTTCTCATATTTTAAACCTTCTATTTCTCTCCATCCCGCTGCACTTTGGAATAGAAAAATGTCAGAAAAAGGGCATTTCCCGCAAGAGTGTTTTTCTTTTTTGGATCCATTTCACAGGGAAGCAACTAAATGAAAGAAGGAAAGAGAGGTTGTGAACCGTTTCTTCAAGCTACAGTTTTCAGTAAGTGAGGAGCAAGACAGGAAGAGAGGGAATACTAGGAAGAGAGGGGTGGGGCAGCTGCCAGCACAGAAAAGAAGAGGACATTGCCCGAGTCCTATTCCTTCTCTGCCCGTCCACGAAAGCAAGCCGAGCCTTATCGGAATGCCTTTGTCCGCCCCCAAAATAGTGCCGCCTGGGGCGGACCGCCCCCACCGCCCCCCCCCTAGCTACGCCACTGGTACATTGATATCCAATATAGAACAATATTGGCAGAGGGGCAATTGTATACATTTTCTGACGTATAGGATGGATAATATGTGCATTATTAAATTATCAATTTGGTTGGGAGGGTTAAGTGCCATTTTTATATCTTTAAAAAAGCAAACCCCAAACTCTGCAACTGGCTGTTGGATTGTACAATGAGTTTCATTAAAGTCATAATGATTGTTGGATTAATTAAGGAATTTAATTGAAGAATAAACTACATGTGAAGTAATACAACAACCAGCTAAGAAATACCTTACTGCTATAAGTACTCATCTGTTTTGGGGTTTAGTGCCTCCACAAAAAGATTGCATCACGTGTAATTATTCGTATCGCCTAGGGAAAGGAAGGCAGTAATAGAAAACTAAGAAAAGTATGGTGAACCTGCTGATCATTACCATATATTTTTTTTGAGTGTATGTAGCAAGCATTCCCAATTCCCCGTATTTTGCATTATTATTGTTTTATATTCACTACCATAATGTCGACATTTTTACAAAAGAGGGAAGTGTAAATGAATGATCTTTTCAGGAAGCTAGGGCTTGTAATGACCTGAAATATGGACACAGTTGTCAGACAGTCAAGAAGTCTTAGAGATCTTTTTCTTCAAACTGGAAAAATTATTAAGATAAAATCTCAAAGTGGTGAGATGTTACCGTACTTAAAAGATATCATCAAGTTGACAGTGTATCACCGAGCCCACAGATCAATATCTTTCCACAGTATAAGATTTCAATGAGTCAAGAGCTGAAAGATGGGATAAGAAATTGATAGATAAATTTAGATCTATAATTTCAAAGTTAATTGAGCATGCCGAAAACCAAAGGTTAAACTTAGAAGTAGAAATGTCTGAGATTAAAGTGGAAATCAATAGTCTAATATTAGAAGAGGGTAGAAAAAACTATGATATACTAGGAGGAGATATGAGTAAATTTTAAGACGAGAGAAGGAACAGAAAACTAGAAAGTTTAGGAGAGATATATGGCATTCCAATTCCAATGGAGTTCATGCATTTGTCTAAACATTTGATGATACATACGAGACGTCCTAAAATAACAGAAATGAGTAGCAGGATTACAATCTCTGAGTAAAGCCGATTGGTACTGAAACTGGATCTGAAGAGGCTATCAACAGTGAGACAACTTTCAAAAGTAGAAATATTATAAACCAACTATAAAGTGTATGAAGATAACAACCCCAAAAAGAACAAGGCCAGGAAAGGAAGGGGACAAACATGTTCCATTAGAAGAAAAAACTAGCAATTCAGGAGATAAAAAAGTACACAAATTTGCAAGGAGGACAAGAAAACACAAATCTACTTATCAATAGTTCAAACAGACAACTTTCTGATTCAAAAATATTTGTATTACATTTTGGTTTATCCATTGCTTCAACGTGTAGAGTAAATAACTCTGGGAAACACCAACATGCTGCAATTAGAAGACATCACGTTAGAAGAAAGTTTGGAAGATGGTTCAAGCCTAGATATGGAGGGTCTTGTAATTGATATATGAATAAAATAAGCTATATCAAAAAAACATTTTTGGTGCCAAATATATTTTGGTGCCGGTTTGTCCCACTTTCCATTATGTGAGCGCCCAAACAAACACACCGTGAATCTGGAACCAAGTACTATAACATTCAGCATTTTAATATGATGAACTCAATGCTGCTTTATCTATGGATCGTTGCAATCAAAATGTAATTAGGGGTGGGCAAAATTCACCTCATTTGTTTTTGCGTAATTGCACAAAATTTTGCAAAAATTACTTGAAATTACACAAAATTACGTGTAATGTAAAGCTGGTGCTATATACTAGCATGATATGCATCCTCGCATTCATGTGAGACCTAAGGATGTACTTACGCAAAAAACAAGCAGTGCTGAAAGCCGCGAGTGCCTCGCATGGTAGCAGCTCCATTTCTAGTTGTTCGCATTGTTCCCTTGATCTCACAGCAACATTTCGATGCAAGTACAGTATAATTATGCCACGTGGCATATTAACATCTTTTCAAGAATTTTGCACAACAAGCATAAGTCAATATTTCCAAACTTGTGCAAAAATACCAGTCCTGGAATGGCACTACTGGGCACCAGGCATTTTCCAGGTGGGCTGGCAGTGTGGGGATCAGTTTCACTACTAGCAGTAGATGGTTTTGTAGCTGGGGGCAATGTCAACCATGTTTTCTGCCTACAACACTTTGGTGCTTAAAAAATAAACAATACAAAACAAACAGTTTTAAGGCAAGTCCAATAAGACCATGGTCCTTGCTAAACCATTTGTTTTTGCATTTGGTTGGTTCCCGCCTCCTGCACAGTCACCACGAGCAGCACAGGCCTTCAGGGGAAGGAGGCGGGTGATCTGCTGTTGTTTGGCACAGGGAGTCCAGTACATGTGATCAAGACCCTTCACAATTCAAACCAGTGTATGTCTTTATAATGTCATAGTTGAAACACATTTCAGTTTAGTATATTCATTAAAACCACTGCATTGTGAGGCAATTGTTAGAAGTGACAGATTCTAGTCATGAACTTGGAAACATGTATGCCCGCTCACCACTGGCCTGATGGCAATGCTATTAGTGAAGCAAGAGGAGACTCATTTGTCTTTTGCCCACGTATGTAGCCAAGGGTGGTACTATAGATGGAGTAACATTGTAGTTTTTTGCTTTTGTGCAGCACGCACCCCAAACCGATATATTTAAAGGTGCTCTCATATGATAATGAGGAAAAGGGTGCACTGTGAAAAAGTAATTGCCTAGGATCACACAATGTAGTCAAGTGAAAGCCAGAATTGATGCAAGGTTTCCTGGATTCAAGTTGTGCAACTGACCCACTAACTGCTTATTTCTGTCTCTCTTCTATTTTAGATAAAGGCTTAATTCTTTGTGTTTAATTTATGAGGTGCTAAATCAGTGTTAAAAACAACCAGGCTACACATGTTTCATAAGGATTTGTTAGGGGAGTGTTTGAGTAGAGTGATGTTTTAATGCTGAAGCTAAAATGAAAATCAGAGCATCCACCCTTGTTCAGTGCATTGAGACCATTTGGTAAATCTTTATTCAATGTCATCTATTCTTGGATCAATTAATTTACTCACTCCTCACAATCCAACTATTTATTCAATGAGCCATGCAATCCTGTCTCCCACTCCCATCCATCCATTCAATAATTGCACAAGGCTCTATAAGGAAAAATGTGTTCTACAACATATCATATTTGCCATATTTCAAACATTTCTTGATGGGAGAACCCCTCCCCCCCCTCAAATCCCTCTTACAGGAGTCATACTCGGTCGCTGCGCTTGCTGCATGCAGTATGGGGGTCTGAAAACATTTGCCAGGGTTGCCTTTGCTCCCCAGTCCAGCCCTGAAGATTAGGCCACCATAATGGAATTTTATCCCAACTGTGATCCATCTATATTGTCACTCTATGGACCTGACTTAACTTTGGCAGACAGGATACTCCATCTCAAACACGACAGAGTCCCCTGCCCACCAAACCCTCGGTCTGCCCACCTCATTTAGAGAAGAGCAGACCTTAAGTATTCCATTGACCGAGTCCACGTTGGCTCCATCAACAGAATACTTCCTCCGCTGGCCCAATAGAGAAGGACTTCACACCGTCTGCTGTATTTAGGGCCAAAAGGTGTAATGTATGTTTTTCCTTCAGTCTGGCAGTAAGGGACAAGAAAAAAACTAAATTGACTCCTACACTCCGGGAGAAAGCTCGCAGGGTGTGGGGAGCTATAGTGTTTTTTGATTTTCAAAAGCTGGGTGAATGGCCACAAAGCTAATGGTGACTGTACACCAAAGGTTTAGTACATTGAAAGGAACCATTGTGACGGATGTGCACTGCAGTGTACAGAGATGACCGCTAAGCCGGCGGTCATGACTACATTTGGCAGGCGGTAGTCCCTCAGGGTGGTGGAGGACATTCGCTCGGATTGTACTCCGCCCGCCAAACATTAAAGGAGGCCCTATATTTTTCCATGAACAGTATAGAACACATACCATGAGTCCAACTCCAAGCATTTCCTTTTGTGCTAGCTGCTTTATGCATCATTTATGCGTGCAACAGGCAAGACACATTATAGCAGCGAAACCTAGTAAAATGTTTGCATTGTGCCTGTGGTTGAACTGTAAGTGGATACAGCTTCGGGGAGCTTAGCCACGTAAATGCAATAATTAACATTCCTCGCGGAATCACTCTAGCGCTCAGCCACATTTCATCCCGTTAGCCTGGCAGTTTGCATGCGTTTAACTTAAACACAATGCTGTGCAGCTCGAAAACTGCCCAGGCACAGCAGGCAGCCCAGCCGCACGCCAAAAGATGTGACATTCCTGTGAGCAATGGCATTTCCATGCAAAGATGATTCACAAATCATTTAAACATTCTCTGCTTTTCATTTGCACAATAACTGAGAATGAAATTAAATAATGCTCTTTGGAAGGGTGGCCTTTCCCCCGCGATGAAATGTTATTTACAATGGTGTTTCAGGCGGAATTCCTGCGGTTTGCCAATGCAATTTCCATATGTCATAAGGAAAATGAATATATTATGTGCCAAAATTCAGTTAGCCACTATTTCTCTAGCACGACCTTTTATCAGGCATATTTAGGGCCCAGGGTTTGAGCTTAGTTTACCATCCAGTGGTCTATACGAGAAACATGCTCGCTTGATTTATTTGTTTCTGTTCTTTCTGTGAACCCCTCTGCATACTTTTCGCATGGAAATTCCCACACCGGGTCTTAACAGGCCACTCGTAATGAGGGCCTGCCTCTTGTGCAGGGACTCCAGAACCTGCGTTCTTGTGTCTATAGGCAGTGAACCAAACTCTTACAACTATAATGTATCATCCATAAAGGTCATATTTGGGAAGACTACAGATTGTTGAGAAAACCTCAAATGTAAAATGCACACGTGATATATAATGTGGAAGCATGTTTTTGAAAGGCTAAAATGTTGCACTATACACTGTCACTACTCCCTGCACGCCTCCCCCTTCCCCATCCTTAGTCTCTTGAAAGAAACACAGAGGCAGATTTACAAGAAAGTGCTGCAGCGCAGCACCGCAAGCCATTTGGCTGTGCCACACTGCGGCACTTTCAGAGCACAGGAATGCGACATATTTACAATATGTCCCATTCCTGAGCTCTTCCCTGCTCTGGCACACAAACTGCTGCCATGCACCAGCGCAGGCACCCTTGCACCATGTTGCCATCATCTGGAGATTGTTTTTGTGCAGGAAGGTGCACCTTCCTGCACGAAAACAATCACTACAGGCATTTCCCTCTTTCAATGCATGCTGAAGAATGCAGCACGCATTGAAAGAGGAAAAAAACGAGGAGAAATGAAAATATTTCTCCTCGTTGCGCCTCGCTACGCCACCCCTAGGGTGTCGTAGCATACTGACGCATTTTCAGGTTTACCAAAGGGGAACGCACATTTCATGCAACGTGCTGCGTGTAAAGGAGCCGTATTTACAAGGATAGGAAAAGCCATTCAAGATGGCTTTTCCAGTCCTTGTAAATATGGGGCAGAGAAATGCGCTGCCAGTGCGTCACAAAAAGTGACGCACTGGCAGCGCAAGGGGCTTGTAAATCTGCCCCACACTTTAAAAATACAGCTTGATAAGAACTGCAATTCAGAGAGACAGAGGACAGAGCTTACATGTATCCATCTTCCTGGCTGAATAAGGTAGGTTGTCATTCTATGTATGGCAGAATCTTTGGGGACATTGGAGTACTGCTCAGCCCAACCATGCCAGGCCTGCAGCTGGCGCCTGAGTATTGTTTTGCTATCACAGTATAGAGTAGAATGAAGACAAGTATAGCTCCTGCTCCCAAGCATCTGTGGGATCTACCTGCACCCCAAGTAGCAAGTCCCTCCAAACTCTACCGTTCGCCAGCTGCGGGGACACATGACTTACAGAAGCCAGAGAGGACAGAGTTCTGCTTGAGTTGAGTGAATGCCTGCACTCCGCCTCTGGACTAGACTCGCAGTGCCAGAATAAAGGGCCATATTCACGAAACCAACAGGCATACAAAACCTCTTTCACCCTTTACCCCTTTTGGTCAACTTATTCTTGTGCGGCCACCACAGTCCATTATTCTATAAAGTTCTGACAGCCTTCTGCACAGATATGCAACTTCCAGCCTTTATCATCATGTTCTCACTCAGTGAAGACAGATGTGATGGAACACATCTATTCACCCTGCCTCGCATGCAGCTTCAGGGCTTGACGTTCATTGATTGCGTGTTGACTGTAAGGACAGGGCTCTGATTTCATCTTTCGAAACATTCCCCCTGGTAACACAAGTGGAGGATGCCCACCACCTCCTTTTCTATCTGCATGCACTCCCTTTCTTCTTCGTGGAATACCTTCTCCTGCCCTGTCGTAAAACCTTGGAAATCTCATTAAAGTCTACCCTTAATTAATTGTATATGCTAATTGTTCATGCTGACGTTATTCTGTATAGCTCTATCGCTCCTAGGGGCATATTATCAAGAAACAGAGTTAAAATTATTGCGGCTTTAGCGGCAGAAAACTGCCGCTAAAGCGGCGATAATGGGCTTGATAATATGCTCTATGGAATTCCCATAGAAGCCCATGTTTTGGTGACAACATGGGCTTCTATTGAAATTCTCAAGGGCATATTATCAAGCCCATTATCGCCGCTTTATAATATGCCCCCCAGTTACCTATGTGTTGCCGCTGGCCTTTGACCCTGACAAAGACCTCATTTCAACAGATTTTCCCTCATTGCTCACTCTTCTGTGAACCCCGCCCACAGCCAGCCCTGATCTCTGAAGCACCTTCCCTTCCTCCTGACCTGCCGTAACCGCCTGGTTCTCGCCTTTATGACCTTTTCCTTCTACTCCCACATCCATCAGATCCAGTGATCAAGTGGATCCTTGACGGAGCCATCCTTCGTCCTCTTCCTCTGCCCCTGCACTGATCCACTGATCTTTTTCACCCCACCTGTTCCTGGAGGTTGCGGCCCTTTATTCCCTTAACCCCAGATCCTTTATCCTGACAATATTTTCATGTTTCTTTATTACTTTTATTTATTAATGTTTCTTTCCTCTCTGAGTATTTGTTTTTTTACCCCTTACAATGAAAGAGGTCCGGAAGGCTAAATAGGTTAGCATTAAATCCATGTTCACGATCTGAACACAGATCTCAGCCTGGTGATTTATGTGTTTAAATCTGTTTTATTTGCCACAATAAAAGGAAATGGGAAACGTGAACTTTAAGTACACAAAAGAATCACAATACTTCTCACCCATACACCTAATAAATTACAGAAATAACCTTATTTTTTTACTCTAAACCGACCCTATAGTCACCACTAACACAAAATTCACAACAGCCCAACTCACAGGCCCAAGAGGGAGGACGAGGAATGCAGAGAGATACCAAATGAAAAAACGGGAATAGTCCACAATTACAGTAATAATGGAATGTTATCCTCTTGCCAACCCCTGCACGGGGCAAAACGGCATGTTACTCTGCACTCAGGTAGTGCAGCTTTAACATAACATAACGTGTATGTTTACCCAGAAGGGTATCTAGGTGCTTAATAACAGATGTTTATTGTTACCCAACTCAATGGTACTCATTTTATTGACCACAGAAGGATGAAAGGTTGAGTGCACCTGCCAGGATGCGAACCTGTGACCATGAGGTTGAACACAGGCCCCTTCAGTGGATACATTAGACTACTATGCCACCAGACCCAATGCTTTCAGAGGGAGAAACACAGAGGCAACGAACCCATTAGCGCCCTCCATTGTCTTTTTCCTGGCCACCATGCCATGGCTGGGAAGAATTGGGGCCTATTTTTACTTAGCATGATAACCTTCTGCTTGATAGCCACTCACAAAATCTAATCTCTTCATTCAGTAGATCCCAACACTACCATCACTACTCTACCTATCCTTTCAACGTTAGGGTATCTTTGGAGGAGTCTGTAGGCCCTCTGAATACTTGGGCAGGCAACTGGGGCCTCAGTCAGGAGCTCTAACACACAGCAGTCATGTTGGGCTACAGGCAACCCTGCCCCTGAATCTGGGTTATTCAACTGACTATCTACCATCACACGTGATGTAGCTGGCTTTATGTTTTAGGCACCGTAAGTGTATTACTTCTCAAGCATTAAGGATTACTTTGTACAAGGTGTTTAAATATTGACTAGTAGCAGTCCATGTAGATCTCATAATGGTATACCTTCAATAGCATGTTTGAAACATTTTGATGTACAATTAGATGAAGTGAATATTTTTCAACTCTGCATCTGTTTTGAATCCATTCTGGATTTGAATTGAATGTCTTCCTTTTTGCCATCATAAGGACATGTTAAGGTTACATTGTATTAGTATTTCAGATCATGTCATTTACTAAGGTGACATTTCTGTTACTAAATATAGTACATACATAATAATTCTTAATTGGGAAATAATATGTGCCTCATCTGTACATTTGGTAACCAGAGTCACCCACTGTTAAGAGTGGTATGTGGAAATTATAACCTTGCATGAAAAAAGGTTGGTAGGTTCATTTGTTGCCACATTTAAAATTCAAAAACTAAAATAATTATTGTTTACATGAAGTAGCGGATTAATGGTCAGCATTTCTTTCCTTTCCTTGCTTTCTGAGTGGGATAATGTAGCACCCGAGGTGAAGACAAAGGAGGCCATGGGATTCCTTATGGCCAACAATTTTACATCTCTGCTGCCCCAGGATCAGTTTCCTCATTCATCAGGTCTTGAAGCCACCCCATTCACCACTCAAAATAGCCCTATGATATTGGTCTTCCAGCTGCATCTTCTGCTACTTCATCTTCCTGCTGCATGTGTCAACATGGAAGATCAGCAGCTGAGGATGAGATTTGCCCCAGAGTTCTCACATAATGCCCCAAACCTGCCACCAGAGTACAAGATTATGGGTGCTTCAAAGGGGGACATGAGGCATATGGTTGCAGGTTGGCAAAGAAGTTGTGGCCAATGTGACACAATGAGAGAGAATGGTTGATAGGCACAAACAACTCTGCTGCATTTTCTTCTCCTGGACTGCAGCCATTTCCACTCCTGTGTCAGAACTTTCCCTACTGGTATTGTTGTACCCACTAATATGTCTTCTATCACTGTCCCTAAACCTACCTTACTGTGTCAAGCTCCTCAGGCGGTCTCTGATCCCGCTCTGCAACCCCAATTGCCTGTACCTGTTGAAGAGCTTGAGATGGCCATTCTGTTCAATTCGGATGATGGCCAGAAACTTTGTCCATCACACAGTGCAGCACATCAGACACTCCATCTGACATAAGTGAGTGACTTTCACTTTCTGTTTGAGTTTGGGTGTCTATTTTGAAATTGAATATATTTTGTAAGTTTGAGCCTTTCTTTGGACTATATATTTTTGGAATTTTTGATTTTTTTAATGTATTATGCACATTGGACATTTTATTAACACTGATTCCCTGATATTCTCTATGTGCTTCTTTCCATTGCCTTCGCCCTTCCAAGTTGACTTTTCCTCTCTGGACTTAGGCACTATTTTTGTTCTTTCTCACCTTCCCAAGGACTGTTAAAATATGCTCAAATGGCTTTCCTTTTTTGATTTTTTTTAAAACAAATATATAAAAACATAAATTTTCATAATGAACAAGGGTGAGTGTTAGTGTGTTGTAGTGTGTTTCTATACAGCTTCATGGTAAATAATCCATTGTGTTTAACTCATTTGGGAATTAGATGACACTGGCTCTGCACTAGGTACTACCTACTTGGTCAGTAAACCTCTTGACTGATAAATGATCAATTATTCAGTTTGAATTCATAGGGAGCTCTTTACATATCAATTATCAGACAGTATTTGCGTATCATATTTTACATTCAAGTTTCATAACACAAATATATTCAAATCTTTTCATTTTATTTCATTTAAATATACATGAACATGTGGTCTCCCAAATTAATTACTCCTTATCAATTCTAAAAATTATTACTGTCAAACAAATCTTAGTTGGCTTCCAAAAACCTTTCTGATTTGTAATTTTTCCAGTTTGTTTAGAACCACATGACGGAAGGAGTCTCAGCCAACAGGACAAACACAGCCTCAGCCAACAGGTGTTTTCGTGGCATACACAGCCACTTCTTAAGGGCTGAAACACATTATAATCTATGATCAGTAAGAAGTATAATAAATATTTACCATCCTTAACCTTACATCAACCTATGATTATATGTTGGTACCATCCCTAGCTCCCAATAAGTATTTCACAACTGTCAAGCTACTTCATATACCATGTCAATCAATTCATATTCATAGCAGTTTTCAACACCATTGTAGTAGTTTACATTGTATTTGCTGAATTTCTCAGTGACACCTCCAGTCAGTATCATTTGTATTTAATTCCTCAATACATAATTTCATTTAATTAGTCAACTTCAATCTTTTCACAATTGTAACAAGTTCATGTTTGCTTGTTCGCTATAGTCCACAACCATATGTTCAATATGTTAAATATCTTAAACATATATGCATAACAAAATATAAATTAAATCCATATGCATGCGGCATCATACAAGAATTCACCAAATCCTCCAGCAAAACCTCAGATGCCCCTCCCTCTCAGGACCTCTGCAACAAACTCGGCTCCTACTTTCATCACAAGATCAAGACTCTCTATGACATCTTCAATGAACAGAACCATGACACCGACACTACATCTACCACTGGCAACACCACCCAGCCTACCATCACTGTCTAGACCCCTGCCACCACAGAAGACACCGCTAAGACCATGAGGAGTATACACTCAGGAGCCACCTCCGACCTGTGCCAACTGCACATTTTCCACAGAGCCACCGCCGCCATAGCACCCGAACTATGGTGCATGATCAACCTTACCCTCTAAACCGGCACCTTCCTGATGACTGGAAGTGCGCAGAATTCAAACCCCTCCTCAAGAAGTCCTCCGCAGACCCGACTGATCTCAAGAACTACAGACCCATCTCTCTCCTCCACTTTGCAGCCAGAGAAGATCACCAACATCCAGCTCATAAACTTCATAGAATCCAACTTGATCATCACCACCTCCAAATCCAGATTCTGCAGCAACCACAGCACCAAGACCACCCTCCTAGCTGCCACAGATGATATCTGCAGTCCCTACGACCAGGGCCACATGGTGGCCCTCATCCTTCTAGACCTCTCAGCAGCCTTCGACACCGTCTCCCACCACACACTAACCTCCAGACTCCACGCCACCAGCATACAAGGAACTGTCCTAGACTGGATCCGCTCCATCCTCACCGGCCGTACTAAAAAAATCAGACTACCGCCCTTCCTATCCGAGCACACAGAGATCAGCTGCTGAGTACCCCAAGGATCCTCGCTCAGCCCCACGCTTTTCAACATTTACATGGCCCCCCTCATTACCATCGTCAGAAAACATGGACTCAGCATGGTATCATTTGCCGACGACACCCAGCACATCCTCTTCCTCACCAAGGAACCCAACAGCACCAGACATAGCTTCCAAGAAGAAATGAAAGATGTTGCATTCTGGATGAGCAGCAGCTGACTGAAGCTCAACTCGGAGAAAACTGAAGCCCTCGTCCTCGTATCCAGCCCCTCTGCATGGTAACACACTGCCCTCGGAAACCCTCCCACACCAACTGACTACGCACGCAACCTCGCCATCATACTCGACTCCTCCCTCACCATGAACCAACAGACCAACTCTGTCTCCTCTACGTGCTTCAACACCCTCCGCATCCTCTGCAAGACCTTCAAATGGATCCTCCCCGAATCCAGAAAGGCCAATACATACGCACTCATAACCAGCAGACTGAACTATGGGAATGCCGTCTATGCTGGGATCAGTGGTGGCTAGCCGGGGGAGTGCGGCGGGGCGGTGGGGCAGGGCGGTGGGGCGGCCGAGGGGCCGGGTGAGGGAGTAGTGGACTCCGGCATACGGCAGAATGGACTAAACTAAGTAAATAAATAAATACAACTATTTACCTTGCGCGCGCTGCATCGCCAACTCGACGATGCAGCGCACGCAAGGTCAATTGTTTTATTTATTTACTTACTTTACTACGTTCTGCCGAATGTCGGAGTCCACTACCCCCCACCCTGGGCCTCCCCCGACCTGCCCTGCCCTGCCCTGCCCCGCAGCACTCCCTCGGCAAGCCGCCACTGGCTGGGATCAACAAATCTCTCCTCTGCAAACTCCAGACCATCCAGAACACAGCAGCCAAACTCGTCCTCGGCATTCCATAACAAGACCACATCATGTAGCACCTGCCAGACCTCCACTGGCTCCCTGTCGAAAAGAGAGTGGCCTTCAAACTGCTCACTCATGCCTACAAATCCCTCCACAACACCGGACCCCAATACCTCAACGAACGAATCTCCTTCGATGCACCCAAAAGAAACCTCCACTCTGCCGACCTTGCCCTGGCCGAAATCTTACAAAGTCCCAGAGCCAGAATGGGAGGAAAAGTCTTCTCCTATATCGCGGCCAAGACCTGGAACAAACTCCCCCTCAGCATCAGACGAGCCCCCACTCTGCAAGCTTTCAGGAAGAGCCTCAAGACCTGGCTCTTTGGATGAGACGGAGCTGCATGTATCCCCCCACCCCCTAGCACCTTGAGACGGGTGCGTAACGTGCTTCACAAATCCCTGATTGATTGACTTGCCACACTATGGAAGGAGAGAAAGACATACCCAGAATCCATTCTTAATAATCAGTAATCATATTTGAAATCCTCATATTGCTTGCTTATAAATACTCAATTATTATATATGTCTTTCATACTCTTTCACTATTAAATCAAAGTGTATCTTATAAAGTGTCAACATTTTTTTACATCAAAAAACTTCCATCATAGTCCCTATATATGGGTACTGCCCTGAATCTCAAATGAGTTAAAATGCCATGGAATTATGTATTGATCACTATCCACTGTGCATCCCTTAATTATATGTTAAGCCTTCTCTCACCTTATCATTAGGCATTCATTTTTGTCTATTGGCATATGAACTGCATGGGTGGCTATGTTAAATCCCTTCTCATATTTTCCTAAAATGCAAGTAATTCTCACGGAAGACCACAGTGCCAAAATTGCTCACATCTATCTAATATCACGATCTGCAGATTAAATACAAAACCACATTTATTGTAAGTCTATCATACAATTACATCCTCTTCATATCATTATGCCCATAAAGCACAAATACACTTACCTCCTACAGTGTACCACACACACTCTTCCAATCATCCAATTATAGTTCATACCCCTTGTTTTTCTACAGTTGTTATTGAAGCCAAAACCCAAATTAAATCCACATTACTAAATCACATCTAATATGATCCCGGGCGTAAAATCAACTCTCTGTATCAATTAATATTAAAGCCAGCTATGCTTTTAGATGACCTTCTCACAGTCACTATTAGGAAACAACATATGAAAGACCATATATGTCACATTTTAAGTCCAACACTCACAGTTCAAAAAATCCCTTATTACAATGATTAGAGACCCTCCACGCCCTTACCAGGAATGCTATCCATGATGCGGGAACATAGCTTCCCAAAGGGATTGCTGTGCCATTTCAATACTCTTATATGTGATGAAAATAGCCCTGACATCTGTTGTTCTTTCCTTCAAAACTGGCTCCAAATGACTAACTGCCCAGTGTATTGCAAAACTTGATATGAATGCTTCGCAATGCTAAAGAGTGCTCTACCCACAGGCACTCCTACTTAGTATGTAGTGCTAAAGGGAATAACTACAGGTCAGTCATACACATTTAGCCATTCGTTAAATGTCCTATTTATTATCTCTAATTAAAGTAAAATGGAGAGCCTCAAAGAGGGAGGGAGCAAAACTATTATTATGCTTCTAAAATTTGAACCAAAAACATTTTTCATTAAAATATCAATTCCATATGAGTGTCAAACCCGTGCTGGTTTCAACTCTCACTCTTCCCTTATGGACTCCATTAACCATTGTAGTAATTTTGAGTTGACAAGGAACGTTCCTTTTTTATAGGAATCTCATCATTCCTGAAACCTCCAACTTCATATATCGATCTGTCTAATAAATAGATGCACGCTTCCCAGTGTATTCCAAAACCCAATATGGATTATTTGCAACGCTAAACAGTGTTCTACCCACAGGTACTCCTACTCATTAAGAAGTATTAAAGGAAATAACTAGCGGTCGGTGGCACACGTTTAGCCATTCATTAAATGTCCTATTTATTAACTCTAATTAAAGAAAAATGGAGAGCTACAAGGCTGAACCAAAACAATTAATGTGCTTATAAAATTTGAACCAAAAACATTTTACATTAAAATATCAATTTTGTATGAGTCTCGAACCCCTGTAGATTTCAACTCTCACTCTTCCGGTTGCACCTCCATTAACCATTGCACTAATTACAAGCTGAGAGGGAACGTCCTTTTTTATAGGAATCTCATCCTTCCTGAAATATTCTTTATCACACATCGATCTATCTATATTCATTAAGTAGTCCTCAATGTACTCTACCTTTGCTGTACAATCTAAACAGATGCACTCCTCAATGTCGACATCTTATCCTTCAAGTAATAAGTTTACAAAAAGTCACTTAGAATATAATATAATTCATGGATTTTAAGTCAACTGATATTCGTACGGACAGAGTTCTTAATCAATCTTTTATCCTTAAAACAAATCATAGTGTACCAATATCTTTGTAAACAGTCAAATTCGAAATCAATGAAACATAGTAAGTTACACCCGGTTATATTTTCAGATTCACTTCAAACATTTTGTACATATTTAGCAAGACATTTCCTCACATGTTTAGTGTTATTCCATTTCTCACATCCTCTGCATCATAATATCATGGTTGCCAAAATCAATGTTAAATGATCTTATAAGTATCAGCATTCCATATCATTACCAATATATTGAAGCTTGCTTACAGGGTGGTGTGGTGTTTTTTGTCCACATTTAAAACACAGTCCACTGTACGCAGGATTTCTAACTACCATGTTTCCTTCAAACGTAATCCATGAATTCTGTCTCCACCTGAGCCTTCATTTGGTCAGTGGCAATTACTGAGACCATTCAAATACTATCAGGGTTATGATTTTACTGAAATTGTATGCTTAATGGGGATTTATTATCAACCCTTTTGATTTGATTTTTATACTTCTTTATTCTCTCCTTTAGTGGATGAATAGTTGATCCTACATATCATTTACCATACAGACAGTTGAGCATATACACACAGAAAGTAGAGTTACAATTGATAAATGACCTGGTTTTGAATTTCTTACTTTTGTCATGACTGAGAAATTTCATGGTTTTATCCGCAATATATTTACAACATGCATAGTTATAGCATTTAAAACAACCATAGGGTTTATCTTTAAACCAATGCACATAGTTGGTTCTTGCAAACCTAATAATGTCACTGGGTCTTAGACTATTAGATAAGGTTTCTGCTGTCTAAAAGTTCACAAAAGGTTTTTCTGTGATAATATTACTTAGGGGCCGATTGCAATGTCAGTGGGACCAGCCGACATCTCTATCCGTGGTCAGATCGCCGCATTACGATTGGGTTGGGTGAAGCTCATTGGACCAGGGATTGACCAACACCTTCCTACGAGCTCAAGGAGCCACTCAGGCCCCCATTGCATTCCCCACAATGGAGGCGGTGGCTTCTTAGGCACCGCCGTGGGGATTAAGATCCACATTTCCACCAGCCATTTCACGTTGTTTTCTCTGATGTGAAAAGGCTGGTGAAAAGGCTGAATTGGGTGCCCTAGCACAGCCCCTGTTCCCTGTGGCCCTCCGCCTTGGGCCCTAATGTGCACCTGTGGTGCCCCCCTAAACATCCCTGCATCGCATGGCAGGCACAGCATGGTGCCTGTCACAGGGTGCAGAGATGTTTCAAAATATGCCTCTTTGCATTGGGGCTTGTGCTGCTGTCCTTTTCCTGGCCACAGCATAATGCTCAATGCAAAGAGGCATATTTTCAACCGCCACCACGGTGGTTGGATCCTAATTTGGCAGTCGAGACCTTGGCACGCTTTGCAAATCACTGCCAATGCAATAAAAAGGCCATCAGTGATTTGCACACTAATTTTTTTTAATTAATATTTTTTTCTTTGTTTGCTTTTTCAGCATTTCACAGCAATTTGCACGCTTATCAAACTCTCTCTCACAACACATTTTCTACAGCGATTTGCACTCTGATTTTTCTTCAAATTAGATACGTTTTCATTTAACATTTTAATATGCAGAGTGTTCAAGCACCAGCGCCATTTCTACAAGAACCTGGAGAACCACCTTTGAAGTGGAATTTATGGTTAAGATCCTTTAAAGCCTATCTGGGAGCAATTGATGGACCAAAATTCAGGCCAGAAAGACGTAAAAGTTTAATGTATTACCACTTAGGTGTAGAAGGTCAAAATGTGTATGCCCACTTACCTGAACACGTCCCTGCGGAGGATGAAGATTTAGATGAATTTGATTTTGCAGTTGCTCAACTCGATAAGTACTTTTCAAAAACTAGGAACATGGTTGTACATAAGTACACATTTTTTACTAGAACGCAGCAGCCCAATGAAAGTATAGACACTTATGTTATGGCCTTAAAAAGTTTTGCTTCCAAATGTGAGTTTGACAATTTTACTGCAAAATTAATACGTGATCAATTAGTGGCTAGATGTCACTCAAAGAAAATAAAAGAACGGCTGCTTGCATGTAAAAACCCAACATTAGACAAAGTCATAGATTTAGCTAAAAGTATCGAAGTTTCCTCCCTCGATGCAAAGTTGCTTGAGGAATCCCTAGCCAAGTCCACAATTTCAGGCGCAGTAGATAATAAACAACCCACCAAAGGTTTTTCAGGAAATTCAAGACCTAAAACTTTTCCTAGACAAAATAATTTTCCACAACAGTTTCACAGAGTGTATTGCTACAGATGTGGCTCACCGTCACATGTTTCTTCTTTCAGGTTTTGTCCGGCATTGGGTCAACAATGTAAAAAGTGTGGGAGAATAGGTAATTTTTTTCAAGTGTGTAATGCAGGGAGAGCAACAAATGTTCATTGTGTTCTGAATGAACATGATGGGAATTTCGATGAGGAAAACTACGAAGCAAGTAGGGAATTGGTTTTCGGTGTAAGATGTGTTAACTCCAATGATGAAAATCTGGTTGTTGGCCCAAATCTCAATGTTTCTATCGAAGGTCACACAATCCAACTATTAGTTTTTAAAAAAAATAATCTTTATTCATTTTATGCACAACATAACATACAGGTGTAAATACGTCATGGTAGAGCATAGGACACCATACATCTCTTTTTGCATTAGTGTGTCCACTGGGTGGGGGGGGGACGAATCACCATACTCCACACTGTTACGCATCAGTGGCGGCATTATTACACTCCAAAAATTAACAACAGGTGTTTTGTTACAAAGCTGTGTCTAAACCATAACGTATAAGAAAGAAAAATACCAAACTCAATACCACCTAACTAGTGTGCCTGTCCTATGTGTGGCAAGAATACGTGCCCGCTAAACGTGCATCTTGTGCAGAGTGCAAACCATCATCCAACTATTAGTTGACACTGGCGCACGTATAACCATTATCTCTTATGACCTTTTTGAGAAACATTGGCATGGTAAAGCCCTAATTCCACCAGACATTCTAACTGTAGCATTCGAAGGCAGTAGAGTAGATCTCATTGGTTTCTTTTGGGCTGACATCAAAATTTCAGATGAATCAATTAAAGGCAAAGTATACGTTACTAGAAGAGGAATCAATGTTTTAGGTTTAATTCATCAACTGAGTTTGGCATTACAATAAGACCAGGTCTAGATCAACCCATTTCATTTGAGAAAAAGAGATTAGGGTCAGTGTGTAACAGTAAAAATGGATGTATGACGTTACAACGCATACATTTACATCGCGGTACACTACATCGCGGTTTTGACAACGCAAGTCGTTACAACGACTTGCGCTAGATGGCGCTCTAGGACAAGGAATAGGACTTAGGAGTAGTATAATTTACTATTCCAACTCCAGTCTACGTACAGTAGGGAAGGTGTTGGATAGTAAATTATACTATTCCTTGTCCTAGAGCGCCATCTAGCGCAAGTCGTTGTAACGACTTGCGTTGTAAAAACCGCGATGTAATGGCATCGCGATGTAATCCCCGCGTTGTAAGCGATGTTTCCCGTAAAAATGTATGGGATGGAAAATTCTGTAATGTTTTTCAAGACAAGTTAGGCAAAATTTCAGATTTTGTATATTCCATCAAAGTCAAACACAATGTTTCACCAGTCAAACACAAATTGTGTAACATTCCATTGACTGAAAGGGGAGATCTCTCTACAATGCTTAACGACCTGTGTGCTCAAGGCATCATTGAGAGAACAGAAGGAACATTGTGGTTAACTCCCATAGTTTTGGCGAAGAAAAAAATGGGGAACTTCGCATGTGTGTTTGTATGAGGAGTGTAAATGAAGCTACATGGATCACCAACTACCCCCTACCCAGAATAGAATATCTAACAGCCAAGGTTGGTCAATCTAGTTGGTTTAGCAAATTAGACTTAAGAGCAGCCTATTACCAAGTCAAACTAGCTGAGAGTTCCCGTCATCTAACAGCTTTTGTAGCTCTTGATGGTGTTTTCCAATTTTGCCGAATGCCGTTCGGTATTGCTTCCGCTGCGGCTGTATTTCAGAGACTTATGACAGGAACGTTCAATGGCATGGAAAATGTTGTCATCTTTCAAGATGATATTTGAATTTTTGCTGTCAAACAACATGAACATGATTATGCATTAACCCCTTCGATGCTCATGACGGAGCGGTTCCGTCATGAGCATCGGTTGGGCTGTGCTTATGACGGAACCGCTCCGTCATGAGCACAGCCCCCGGGGGAAGCGCTGGCGCGCCCCCCCTGGGGCATCGATCGTGCCCCCACAGAGGGGGATTGCAGCGGAAGAGCTTCCGCTGCCACCCCCGAGCCCCCCCACACTTCCCCATGACGTCAGCACGCACAGCGCGCGCCGGCGTCATCAGGAAGCGTTGGACGCGCTGGAATCCATTTCTTCCAGCGCGTCCAAGGGGGTAGAGGTAGGTTTTCTTGTCCGGTGGGGGCCGCGGCGGTGACATTTGTAGTATTGAGGCATCGGGGGAGAGGAAAGAGTATTTCCTCTCCCCTGATGTCTCAATACAGGGCATTCCTGCTCCACGATCGTGCACAGCGTCGCGATCGTGGAGCAGGGATGCCCCACTAGACACCAGGGATGTGTGTTGTGGAATTTGGGAAGTGACCCCTTGGGCAAGGGTCGCTTCCTAGGGGTGCCAAATTTTGTGAAGTCTTTTCTGCCCCCTGGGGGATCGGTCGTCTTTCTGCCCGTTTCTGCCCCCAGGGGGCAGAAACGGGCAGAAATCCCTGGTGTCTAGTGGGCTTTTCTGCCCCCAGGGGGGGGCAGAAAAGCCCACTAGACACCAGGGATGTCTTTTATGTTATGTAGGAAGCGACCCCTTGGGCAAGGGTCGCTTCCTTCGGGGGCAAAATAATTAGAAGACTTTTCTGCCCCCCCTGGGGGCAGATCGGTCTTCTTTCTGCCCGTTTCTGCCCCCAGGGGGGGCAGAAAAGCCCACTAGACACCAGGGATGTCTTTTTAGTTATGTAGGAAGCGACCCCTTGGGCAAGGGTCGCTTCCTAGGGGTGCCACATTATTCAAAGACTTTTCTGCCCCCCCTGGGGGCAGATCGGTCGTCTTTCTGCCCGTTTCTGCCCCCAGGGGGGGGGCAGAAAAGCCCACTAGACCCCAGGGATGTCTTTTATGTTATGTAGGAAGCGACCCCTTGGGCAAGGGTCGCTTCCTAGGGTGGCAAAATATTTCGAAGACTTTCTGCACCCCCTGGGGGCAGATCGGTCGTCTTTCTGCCCATTTCTGCCCCCAGGGGGGGCAGAAAAGCCCACTAGACACCAGGGATGTCTTTTTCGTTATGTAGGAAGCGGCCCCTTGGGCAAGGGTCGCTTCCTAGGGATCTAAAATAATTCGAAGACTTTTCTGCCCACCCTGGGGGCAGATCGGTCGTCTTCCTGGCCGTGTCTGCCCCCAGGGGGGGCAGAAAAGCCCACTAGACACCAGGGATGTCTTTTTCTTTATGTAGGAAGCGACCCCTTGGGCAAGGGTCGCTTCCTAGGCGGGCATAATAATTTGAAGACTTTTCTGCCCCCCCTGGGGGCAGATCGGTCATCTTTCTGCCCGTTTCTGCTCCCAGGGGGGGGGCAGAAAAGCCCATTAGACACCAGGGATTTCTTTTTCTTTATGTAGGAAGCGACCCCTTGGGCAAGGGTCGCTTCCTTTGCGGCCTAATTATTTAGAAGACTTTTCTGCCCCCCCTGGGGGCAGATCGGTCGTCTTTCTGTCCGTTTCTGCTCCCAGGGGAGGGGGCACAAAAGCCCACTAGACACCAGGGATGTCTTCTTTTTTATTTAGGAAGCGACCCCTTGGCAAAAACTGTTTGCATTTGTGCTCGATGTGTATTTTCTTGTCTTGTGAGCAATTTGTTTTTTTTTTCTTCTTTCTAGTTGGATATCGTTGGTTTTTGCTGTGTCACTGCAAAGTAGGTTCTGGTGAGTGTAGCTGTCTCTTGTAATTGAATTCTATAGTTTTTGAGTACATTGATCATTGTGATAAAGGTACACATTTCTTTACTTACTTGGTTTGCACATTGTTGGTTGTTGTTGACTTGTTTGTGCAGTCTTCAATCTTAGTAAGTATAATGGCTAGCCGCAGGATTACTGCTCAGCAGGTTGTTGGTTTGCTGTTTGAGTCTTCCTCTGATATTGGTTCAGAGACTGACTCTGCATCTGAGGGAGAGGAGGCAGGGGACGATTCTGGCAGTGAGTTGTCTCTCCGTATGGAGTCATCGGATGATGAAGATACTCTTAGTGCGGATGAAGTGCCTGTGTTAGAGGAGGAGACTGATGTGCCGATAGAGCGGCAAGAGGCTTCTGGGCTGCAGTCTGCGGCTGCAAGGCTTCCCGTTGGTGTAGTGCGGCAAGAGGCATCTGGGCTGCAGGCTGGGGCTGCAAGGCTTCCCTTTGAAAGTGATGACCTCTGGGTTGCCCCTGGCATGGTGCAGCCGGCATTGCCAGAGTTTACTGGTGTTCCAGGGTCTAGAGTGAATACTGAGAACTTTTTGCCGGTCAATTTTTTTCAGTTGTTTATGGACGATGTGTTTTTTGCAGAGATTGTTGAGCAGACTAATTTGTATGCCGAACAGTTTTTGAGGGACAACAGTGCCAGTCTTAAGCCACACTCTAGAGCTACCCGGTGGACTCCCACAAATGTTGAAGAGATGAAGAAGTTCTTGAGTTTAACTTTTTTGATGGGCTTTGCTAAGGAAGCCATCAATGTCTTCATATTAGTCTAGCAGTCCCTTGATGGCAACGTCTATTTTTCCGGCAGTCATGAGTCGTGACAGGTATTTGCTTCTGCTTCGGATGATGCATTTTGTTGATAATGATTTAGCGTTGCCACGAGATCACCCTGACTGTGACCGTCTTTTTAAGATTAGGCCTGTCCTTGATCACTTTGTTGATCGATTTTCTGAGATTTATGCCCCTGGGAAAGAAATTGCAGTGGATGAGTCTTTGGTGTTGCTCAAGGGCCGCTTGGTTTTTAGGCAATACATTCCTAGTAAGAGGGCACGCTATGGAATAAAGCTGTATATGCTGTGTGACAGTAGGACTGGATATGTCTCTAATTTCAGGGTGTACACCGGTAAGGAATCTAGGTTTAACCTCCCTGGTTGTCCGTCCACTTTTGGAGTGACTGAGAAAATTGTTTTGGAACTTGGAAGAGGATTTTTTAACAAAGGCCACCATTTATATGTAGATAACTTCTACACTGGTGTGCGGTTGTTCAGGGAATTGGCCAAAGTGGACACTCTTGCTTGTGGCACAATCCGCTCTAACCGTAAAGGTTTCCCGAAAGAACTTGTTTGTCAAAAGCTTGTGTCGGGACAGTGCAGTGCGTTGCGTTGCCAGGAGCTTCTTGCTGTGAAGTTTACAGACAGGAGAGATGTCTACATGCTGACTACCATCCATGATGAAAGCACTGCACCTGTGACTGTTTGGGGTCAGGTCGCTGAAACGCGCACACCTGTGTGCATTTTAGACTATAATAGGCACATGGGTGGTGTTGACACAGTAGATCAGAGGTTGGAACCTTACACTGCTCTTCGTAAGGCTTACATTTGGTACAAGAAGTTGTCTATCCATCTTTTCCACTTGGCAATGTTTAATGCTTTTGTTGTGTTCCAGGATTCTTGCCCTGAGTCAAAGATGACTTTTGCTAAGTTTCAGGAGTCTGTAATAGGCAGCCTTGTTGTAGTGGAACAGGCAAGTGTTCCTAGAGTTCGAGTGGTGGAGGATGTTGCTAGATTGAAAGAACGCCACTTTCCAGATCACATTCCTCCCACACCCGCAAAAGATTTTCCGAGTAGGAGATGTAGAGTCTGTTGGCGAAGAGGTTCGCGGAAGGAGAGTCGTATGTACTGCCCCGACTGTCCTTCTCATCCTGCACTGTGTCTCCCTGCTTGTTTCAGAGCGTACCACATGTGAAAGAATTTTTGGGAGCATTCATGAGTGGTAAAGTGAACTGCCTGGTCTGTATTCTTTGGATAATTTGATTCTGTTTCAAGGTTGGTGTTAGTGCAATGTATTTAGTTGCTGATTTTCTGTTAGAAGATTTGTATCTATTTGCAATTTGTTTGTGTTTTTATTTTTTTCTAAAAAAAATCCTAAATGTGATGGCGGTGTGTGTAGGCTTGCGCTTGGCTGTTGGTGTGTGTGGACTGGCACTTGGTTGGTGGTGTGCGTGGAATGGTGCTTGGCTGGCGGTGTGCATGGACTGGCGGTGTGCGTGGACTGGTGCGTGGCTGGTGGTGTGCGTGGACTGGAGCTTGGCTGGCGGAGTGCGTGGAATGGTGCTTGGCTGGCGGTGTGCGTGGACTGGTACTTGGCTGGCGGTGTGCGTGGACTGGTGGTGTGTGCGGACTGGTGTTTGGCTGGTGGTGTGCATGGACTGGAGCTTGGCTGGTGGTGTGCGTGGTCGGAACTTGGCTGGCGGTGTGCATGGAATGGTGCTTGGCTGGCGGTGTGCGTGGACTGGTACTTGGCTGGCGGTGTGCGTGGACTGGTGGTGTGTGCGGACTGGTGCTTGGCTGGTGGTGTCCGTGGACTGGAGCTTGGCTGGCGGTGTGGGTGGATTGGCGATTAGCTGCCGGTGTGCCTGGACTGGCGATTGGCTGGCGGTGTGCCTGGACTGGCGATTGGCTGGCGGTGTGCCTGGACTGGCGCTTGGCTAGCGGTGTGCGTGGACTGGCGCTTGGCTAGCGGTGTGTGTGGAATGGTGCTCGGCTGGCTGTGTGTGAGTAGTGACTTTCTGCTGGTCACTACACACACTGCTAGCTGAGTGCCACTCCATGCAATCCATCAGCCCGTGTAGTTGCTGTGTCTGGATTGTGGGCGTGTGAAAGTGATGGGCCAATGAATGGCGCTGTGTGCTGGTGTGAGTTTTGTTATGTGATGGGCCCGCGGCTGGCGGTGTGAATGGTTTTGTATGTATCACACGTATGAAAGGTGTATGAATGGCCTGTAAAGAGGTTGGTGCCTTGTCGTGGCTTTACAGCTCACGAGCTGTGAGTCAATGGTTCAGTTTCATTTCTGTGAAATCACTAGCTAATACAATTGTATCTACTGAACCATCACTCACCCTCGTGCCAAATCCAACCAGTATGTGTGTGTGCTTGCGGATTAGATGGCTGTGCAGTAATATTTGTCTTTCTGAAGCAGGGTGTACCTTGTCCCTTTTTGGTGAATTATGAAATGTGTTGCTTTTGTGCCTGGTGGTGCGAATGGTCTTGTTTGTATCACGTATGAAAGGTGTGTGAATAGCCTGTAAAGTGGTTGGTGCCTTGACGTGGCTTTACAGCTCACGAGCTGTGAGTCATTGGTTTGGTTTTTTGTGAATTTAATTATTGACAGTGCATTTCATTTTTGTGAAATCTCTTGTTAATAAAATTTAATACACTGAACCATGACTCGCCCTCGTGCCTAATCCAACCAGTATGTGTGTGTTTGAGGAATAGATGGTTGTGCAGGAATCTTTGTCTTTAGTTTCTCTGCCAGGTACACTTTCCATGCAAGAATAACCCACCAACTGTAGATATTGTCGAAAACCCATGGGAGTTCATGGTGATGTCTCTCTTGTGAATTCAAATTTTTTTTTTATCCCCAATGTCCTGTAAACCTCAAAATGTATGCCACATTTTCTTTGCAATATTATTCCAAAATTCTCACGCTGTAGGAACAATAGTTAATCTGGTTTTGCAAGGGGGGTCACTTTGGTTTTTGGCCCGGTGCTCGGCGGCCATCTAGGGAAACCTACCAAACCCACACATTTCTGAAAACTAGACACCCGGCGGCTTCCAGGGAGGTATGGCTTGCGTGGATCCCCCAACGTTTCCTTACCCAGAATCCCCTGCAAACCTCAATTTTTGCTGAAAAAATAACTTTTTTCACACATTTTGGGGTGGGAAAGTTGTGGCATCACCGGGCTCACACAAATTTACCACCACCCAGCGTTCCCCCAGGTCTCCCGGTAAAAATGGTGCCTCACTTGTGTGGGAGGCCCAAGTACCCGCGGCAGGCAAGGGCCCAAAACCTAGTGAGGCGACATCAAAATGGCCTATCGCAAAACCACCTGGTTTTGCAAGGGGGGTCACTTTAATTTTTGACCCGGTGCTCGGCGGCCATCTAGGGAAACCTACCAAACCCATGCATTTCGGAAAACTAGACACCCGGCGGCTTCCAGGGAGGTATGGCTTGCATGGATCCCCCAACGTTTCCTTACCCAGAATCCCCTGCAAACCTCAATTTTTGCTGAAAAAATCACTTTTTTCACACATTTTGGGGTGGGAAAGTTGTGGCATCACCGGGCTCACACAAATTTACCACCACCCAGCGTTCCCCCAGGTCTCCCAGTAAAAATGGTGCCTCACTTGTGTGGGAGGCCCAAGTACCCGCGGCAGGCAAGGGCCCAAAACCTAGTGGGGCGTCATCAAAATGGCCTATCGCAAAACCACCTGGTTTTGCAAGGGGGGTCACTTTGGTTTTTGACCCGGTGCTCGGCGGCCATCTAGGGAAACCTACCAAACCCATGCATTTCTGAAAACTAGACACCCGGTGGCTTCCAGGGATGTATGGCTTGCGTGGATCCCCCAACGTTTCCTTACCCAGAATCCCCTGCAAACCTCAATTTTTGCTGAAAAAATCACTTTTTTCACACATTTTTTGGGTGGGAAAGTTGTGGCATCACCGGGCTCACACAAATTTACCACCACCCAGCGTTCCCCCAGGTCTCCCGGTAAAAATGGTGCCTCACTTGTGTGGGAGGCCCAAGTACCCGCGGCAGGCAAGGGCCCAAAACGTAGTGAGGCGACATCAAAATGGCCTATCGCAAAACCACCTGGTTTTGCAAGGGGGGTCACTTTGGTTTTTGACCCGGTGCTCGGCGGCCATCTAGGGAAACCTACCAAACCCATGCATTTCTGAAAACTAGACACCCGGCGGCTTCCAGGGAGGTATGGCTTGCGTGGATCCCCCAACGTTTCCTTACCCAGAATCCCCTATAAACTTACATTTTAGCTGAAAGAAATCACTTTTTTCACACATTTTGGGGTGGGAAAGTTGTGGCATCACCGGGCTCACACAAATTTACCACCACCCAGCGTTCCCCCAGGTCTCCCGGTAAAAATGGTGCCTCACTTGTGTGGGAGGCCCAAGTACCTGCGGCAGGCAAGGGCCCAAATCCTAGTGAGGCGACATCAAAATGGCCTATCGCAAAACCACCTGGTTTTGCGAGGGGGGTCACTTTGGTTTTTGAGCCGGTGCTCGGCGGCCATCTAGGGAAACCTACCAAACCCATGCATTTCTGAAAACTAGACACCCGGCGGCTTCCAGGGAGGTATGGCTTGCGTGGATCCCCCAACGTTTCCTTCCCCAGAATCCCCTGCAAACCTCAATTTTTGCTGAAAAAATCACTTTTTTCACACATTGTGGGGTGGGAAAGTTGTGGCATCACCGGGCTCACACAAATTTACCACCACCCAGCGTTCCCCCAGGTCTCCCGGTAAAAATGGTGCCTCACTTGTGTGGGAGGCCCAAGTACCCGCGGCAGGCAAGGGCCCAAAACCTAGTGAGGCGACATCAAAATGGCCTATCGCAAAACCACCTGGTTTTGCAAGGGGGGTCACTTTGGTTTTTGACCCGGTGCTCGGCGGCCATCTAGGGAAACCTACCAAACCCACGCATTTCTGAAAACTAGACACCCGGCGGCTTCCAGGAAGGTATGGCTTGCGTGGATCTCCCAACGTTTCCTTACCCAGAATCCCCTGCAAACCTACATTTTAGCTGAAAAAATCACTTTTTTCACACATTTTGGGGTGGGAAAGTTGTGGCATCACCGGGCTCACACAAATTTACCACCACCCAGCGTTCCCCCAGGTCTCCCGGTAAAAATGGTGCCTCACTTGTGTGGGAGGCCCAAGTACCTGCGGCAGGCAAGGGCCCAAAACCTAGTGAGGCGACATCAAAATGGCCCATCGCAAAACCACCTGGTTTTGTGAGGGGGGTCACTTTGGTTTTTGACCCGGTGCTCAGCGGCCATCTAGGGAAACCTACCAAACCCATGCATTTCTGAAAACTAGACACCCGGCGGCTTCCAGGGAGGTATGGCTTGCGTGGATCCCCCAACGTTTCCTTACCCAGAATCCCCTGCAAACCTCAATTTTTGCTGAAAAAATCACTTTTTTCACACATTTTGGGGTGGCAAAGTTGTGGCATCACCGGGCTCACACAAATTTACCACCACCCAGCATTCCCCCAGGTCTCCCGGTAAAAATGGTGCCTCACTTGTGTGGGAGGCCCAAGTACCCGCGGCAGGCAAGGGCCCAAAACGTAGTGAGGCGACATTAAAATGGCCTATCGCAAAACCACCTGGTTTTGCAAGGGGGTCACTTTGGTTTTTGACCCGGTGCTCGGCGGCCATCTAGGGAAACCTACCAAACCCACGCATTTCTGAAAACTAGACACCCGGCGGCTTCCAGGGAGGTATGGCTTGCGTGGATCCCCCAACGTTTCCTTACCCAGAATCCCCTGCAAACCTACATTTTAGCTGAAAAAATGACTTTTTCACACATTTTGGGGTGGGAAAGTTGTGGCATCACCGGGCTCACACAAATTTACCACCACCCAGCGTTCCCCCAGATCTCCCGGTAAAAATGGTGCCTCACTTGTGTGGGAGGCCCAAGTACCCGCGGCAGGCAAGGGCCCAAAACCTAGTGAGGCGACATCAAAATGGCCTATCGCAAAACCACCTGGTTTTGCAAGGGGGGTCACTTTGGTTTTTGACCCGGTGCTCGGCGGCCATCTAGGGAAACCTACCAAACCCATGCATTTCTGAAAACTAGACACCCGGCGGCTTCCAGGGAGGTATGGCTTGCGTGGATCCCCCAATGTTTCCTTACCCAGAATCCCCTGCAAACTTACATTTTAGCTGAAAAAAATCACTTTTTTCACACATTTTGGGGTGGGAAAGTTGTGGCATCACCGGGCTCACACAAATTTACCACCACCCAGCGTTCCCCCAGGTCTCCCGGTAAAAATGGTGCCTCACTTGTGTGGGAGGCCCAAGTACCCGCGGCAGGCAAGGGCACAAAACCTAGTGAGGCAACATCAAAATGGCCTATCGCAAAACCACCTGGTTTTGCAAGGGGGGTCACTTTGGTTTTTGACCCGGTGCTCGGCGGCCATCTAGGGAAACCTACCAAACCCATGCATTTCTGAAAACTAGACATCCGGCGGCTTCCAGGGAGGTATGACTTGCGTGGATCCCCCAACGTTTCCTTACCCAGAATCCCCTGCAAACCTCAATTTTTGCTGAAAAAATCACTTTTTTCACACATTTTGGGGTGGGAAAGTTGTGGCATCACCGGGCTCACACAAATTTACCACCACCCAGCGTTCCCCCAGGTCTCCCGGTAAAAATGGTGCCTCACTTGTGTGGGAGGCCCAAGTACCCGCGGCAGGCAAGGGCCCAAAATCTAGTGAGGCGACATCAAAATGGCCTATCGCAAAACCACCTGGTTTTGCAAGTTGGGTCACTTTGGTTTTTGACCCGGTGCTCGGCGGCCATCTAGGGAAACCTACCAAACCCATGCATTTCTGAAAACTAGACACCTGGCAGCTTCCAGGGAGGTATGGCTTGCATGGATCCCCCAACGTTTCCTTACCCAGAATCCCCTGCAAACCTACATTTTCGCTAAAAAAAATCACTTTTTTCACACATTTTGGGGTGGGAAAGTTGTGGCATCACCGGGCTCACACAAATTTACCACCACCCAGCGTTCCCCCAGGTCTCCCGGTAAAAATGGTGCCTCACTTGTGTGGGAGGCCCAAGTACCCGCGGCAGGCAAGGGCCCAAAACCTAGTGAGGCAACATCAAAATGGCCTATCGCAAAACCACCGGGTTTTGCAAGGGGGGTCACTTTGGTTTTTGACCCGGTGCTCGGCGGCCATCGAGGAAAACCTACCAAACCCACGCATTTCTGAAAACTAGACACCCGGCGGCTTCCAGGGAGGTATGGCTTGCATGGATCCCCCAACGTTTCCTTACCCAGAATCCCCTGCAAACCTCAATTTTTGCTGAAAAAATCACTTTTTTCACACATTGTGGGGTGGGAAAGTTGTGGCATCACCGGGCTCACACAAATTTACCACCACCCAGCGTTCCCCCAGGTCTCCCGGTAAAAATGGTGCCTCACTTGTGTGGGAGACCCAAGTACCCGCGGCAGGCAAGGGCCCAAAACCTAGTGAGGCGACATCAAAATGGCCTATCGCAAAACCACCTGGTTTTGCAAGGGGGGTCACTTTGGTTTTTGACCCGGTGCTCGGCGGCCATCTAGGGAAACCTACCAAACCCATGCATTTCTGAAAACTAGACACCCGGCGGCTTCCAGGGAGGTATGGCTTCCAACGTTTCCTTACCCAGAATCCCCTGCAAACCTCAATTTTTGCTGAAAAAATCACTTTTTTCACACATTTTGGGGTGGGAAAGTTGTGGCATCACCGGGCTCACACAAATTTACCACCACCCAGCGTTCCCCCAGGTCTTCCGGTAAAAATGGTGCCTCACTTGTGTGGGAGACCCAAGTACCCGCGGCAGGCAAGGGCCCAAAACCTAGTGAGGCGACATCAAAATGGCCTATAACAAAACCACCTGGTTTTGCAAGGGGGTCACTTTGGTTTTTGACCCGGTGCTCGGCGGCCATCTAGGGAAACCTACCAAACCCATCCATTTCTGAAAACTAGACACCCGGCGGCTTCCAGGGAGGTATGGCTTCCAACGTTTCCTTACCCAGAATCCCCTGCAAACCTCAATTTTTGCTCAAAAAATCACTTTTTTCACACATTTTGGGGTGGGAAAGTTGTGGCATCACCAGGCTCACACACATTTACCACCACCCAGCATTCCCCCAGGTCTCCCGGTAAAAATGGTGCCTCACTTGTGTGGGAGGCCCAAGTACCCGCGGCAGGCAAGGGCCCAAAACCTAGTGAGGCGACATCAAAATGGCCTATCGCAAAACCACCTGGTTTTGCAAGGGGGGTCACTTTGGTTTTTGACCCGGTGCTCGGCGGCCATCAAGGGAAACCTACCAAACCCACGCATTACTGAAAACTAGACACCCGGTGGCTTCCAGGGAGGTATGGCTTGCGTGGATCCCCCAACGTTTCCTTACCCAGAATCCCCTGCAAACCTACATTTTAGCTGAAAAAAAAACACTTTTTTCACACATTTTGGGGTGGGAAAGTTGTGGCATCACCGGGATCACACAAATTTACCACCACCCAGCGTTCCCCCAGGTCTCCCGGTAAAAATGGTGCCTCACTTGTGTGGGAGGACCAAGTTCCCGCGGCAGGCAAGGGCCCAAAACCTAGTGAGGCGACATCAAAATGGCCTATCGCAAAACCACCTGGTTTTGCAAGGGGGGTCACTTTGGTTTTTGACCCGGTGCTCGGCGGCCATCTAGGGAAACCTACCAAACCCATGCATTTCTGAAAACTAGACACCCGGCGGCTTCCAGGGAGGTATGGCTTGCGTGGATCCCCCAACGTTTCCTTACCCAGAATCCCCTGCAAACCTCAATTTTTGCTGAAAAAATCACTTTTTTCACACATTGTGGGGTGGGAAAGTTGTGGCATCACCGGGCTCACACAAATTTACCACCACCCAGCGTTCCCCCAGGTCTCCCGGTAAAAATGGTGCCTCACTTGTGTGGGAGGCCCAAGTACCCGCGGCAGGCAAGGGCCCAAAACCTAGTGAGGCGACATCAAAATGGCCTATCGCAAAACCACCTGGTTTTGCAAGGGGGGTCACTTTGGTTTTTGACCCGGTGCTCGGCGGCCATCTAGGGAAACCTACCAAACCCACGCATTTCTGAAAACTAGACACCCGGCGGCTTCCAGGAAGGTATGGCTTGCGTGGATCTCCCAACGTTTCCTTACCCAGAATCCCCTGCAAACCTACATTTTAGCTGAAAAAATCACTTTTTTCACACATTTTGGGGTGGGAAAGTTGTGGCATCACCGGGCTCACACAAATTTACCACCACCCAGCGTTCCCCCAGGTCTCCCGGTAAAAATGGTGCCTCACTTGTGTGGGAGGCCCAAGTACCTGCGGCAGGCAAGGGCCCAAAACCTAGTGAGGCGACATCAAAATGGTATATCGCAAAACCACCTGGTTTTGCAAGGGGGGTCACTTTGGTTTTTGACCCGGTGCTCGGCGGCCATCTAGGGAAACCTACCAAACCCATGCATTTCTGAAAACTAGACACCCGGCGGCTTCCAGGGAGGTATGGCTTGCGTGGATCCCCCAACGTTTCCTTACCCAGAATCCCCTGCAAACCTCAATTTTTGCTGAAAAAATCACTTTTTTCACACATTTTGGGGTGGGAAAGTTGTGGCATCACCGGGCTCACACAAATTTACCACCACCCAGCATTCACCCAGGTCTCCCGGTAAAAATGGTGCCTCACTTGTGTGGGAGGCCCAAGTACCCGCGGCAGGCAAGGGCCCAAAACGTAGTGAGGCGACATTAAAATGGCCTATCGCAAAACCACCTGGTTTTGCAAGGGGGTCACTTTGGTTTTTGACCCGGTGCTCGGCGGCCATCTAGGGAAACCTACCAAACCCACGCATTTCTGAAAACTAGACACCCGGCGGCTTCCAGGGAAGTATGGCTTGCGTGGATCCCCCAACGTTTCCTTACCCAGAATCCCCTGCAAACCTCAATTTTTGCTGAAAAAATCACTTTTTTCACACATTTTGGGGTGGGAAAGTTGTGGCATCACCGGGCTCACACAAATTTACCACCACCCAGCATTCCCCCAGGTCTCCCGGTAAAAATGGTGCCTCACTTGTGTGGGAGGCCCAAGTACCCGCGGCAGGCAAGGGCCCAAAACGTAGTGAGGCGACATTAAAATGGCCTATCGCAAAACCACCTGGTTTTGCAAGGGGGTCACTTTGGTTTTTGACCCGGTGCTCGGCGGCCATCTAGGGAAACCTACCAAACCCACGCATTTCTGAAAACTAGACACCCGGCGGCTTCCAGGGAGGTATGGCTTGCGTGGATCCCCCAACGTTTCCTTACCCAGAATCCCCTGCAAACCTACATTTTAGCTAAAAAAAAAATCACTTTTTTCACACATTTTGGGGAGGGAAAGTTGTGGCATCACCGGGCTCACACAAATTTACCACCACCCAGCGTTCCCCCAGGTCTTCCGGTAAAAATGGTGCCTCACTTGTGTGGGAGACCCAAGTACCCGCGGCAGGCAAGGGCCCAAAACCTAGTGAGGCGACATCAAAATGGCCTATCGCAAAACCACCTGGTTTTGCAAGGGGGGTCACTTTGGTTTTTGACCCGGTGCTCGGCGGCCATCTAGGGAAACCTACCAAACCCATCCATTTCTGAAAACTAGACACCCGGCGGCTTCCAGGGAGGTATGGCTTCCAACGTTTCCTTACCCAGAATCCCCTGCAAACCTCAATTTTTGCTCAAAAAATCACTTTTTTCACACATTTTGGGGTGGGAAAGTTGTGGCATCACCGGGCTCACACAAATTTACAACCACCCAGCGTTCCCCCAGGTCTCCCGGTAAAAATGGTGCCTCACTTGTGTGGGAGGCCCAAGTACCCGCGGCAGGCAAGGGCCCAAAACGTTGTGAGGCGACATCAAAATGGCCTATCGCAAAACCACCTGGTTTTGCAAGGGGGGTCACTTTGGTTTTTGACCCGGTGCTCGGCGGCCATCTAGGGAAACCTACCAAACCCATGCATTTCTGAAAACTAGACACCCGGCGGCTTCCAGGGAGGTATGGCTTGCGTGGATCCCCCAACGTTTCCTTACCCAGAATCCCCTGCAAACCTCAATTTTTGCTTAAAAAATCACTTTTTTCACACATTTTTGGGTGGGAAAGTTGTGGCATCACCAGGCTCACACACATTTACCACCACCCAGCATTCCCCCAGGTCTCCCGGTAAAAATGGTGCCTCACTTGTGTGGGAGGCCCAAGTACCCGCGGCAGGCAAGGGCCCAAAACCTAGTGAGGCGACATCAAAATGGCCTATCGCAAAACCACCTGGTTTTGCAAGGGGGGTCACTTTGGTTTTTGACCCGGTGCTCGGCGGCCATCTAGGGAAACCTACCAAGCCCACGCATTTCTGAAAACTAGACACCCGGCGGCTTCCAGGGAGGTGTGGCTTGCGTGGATCCCCCAACGTTTCCTTACCCAGAATCCCCTGCAAACCTCAATTTTTGCTGAAAAAATCACTTTTTTCACACATTTTGGGGTGGGAAAGTTGTGGCATCACCGGGCTCACACAAATTTACCACCACCCAGCGTTCCCCCAGGTCTCCCGATAAAAATGGTGCCTCAATTGTGTGGGAGGCCCAAGTACCCGCGGCAGGCAAGGGCCCAAAACCTAGTGAGGCGACATCAAAATGGCCTATCGCAAAACCACCTGGTTTTGCAAGGGGGGTCACTTTGGTTTTTGACCCGGTGCTCGGCGGCCATCAAGGGAAACCTACCAAACCCACGCATTACTGAAAACTAGACACCCGGTGGCTTCCAGGGAGGTATGGCTTGCGTGGATCCCCCAACGTTTCCTTACCCAGAATCCCCTGCAAACCTACATTTTAGCTGAAAAAAAAACACTTTTTTCACACATTTTGGGGTGGGAAAGTTGTGGCATCACCGGGATCACACAAATTTACCACCACCCAGCGTTCCCCCAGGTCTCCCGGTAAAAATGGTGCCTCACTTGTGTGGGAGGACCAAGTTCCCGCGGCAGGCAAGGGCCCAAAACCTAGTGAGGCGACATCAAAATGGCCTATCGCAAAACCACCTGGTTTTGCAAGGGGGGTCACTTTGGTTTTTGACCCGGTGCTCGGCGGCCATCTAGGGAAACCTACCAAACCCACGCATTTCTGAAAACTAGACACCCGGCGGCTTCCAGGGAGGTATGGCTTGCGTGGATCCCCCAACGTTTCCTTACCCAGAATCCCTCTGCAAACCTCAATTTTTGCTGAAAAAATCACTTTTTTCACACATTTTTTGGTGGGAAAGTTGTGCCATCCCCGGGCTCACACAAATTTACCACCACCCAGCGTTCCCCCAGGTCTCCTGGTAAAAATGGTGCCTCACTTGTGTGGGAGGCCCAAGTACCCGCGGCAGGCAAGGGCCCAAAACCTAGTGAGGCAACATCAAAATGGCCTATCGCAAAACCACCGGGTTTTGCAAGGGGGGTCACTTTGGTTTTTGACCCGGTGCTCGGCGGCCATCTAGGGAAACCTACCAAACCCATGCATTTCTGAAAACTAGTCACCCGGCGGCTTCCAGGGAGGTATGGCTTGCGTGGATCCCCCAACGTTTCCTTACCCAGAATCCCCTGCAAACCTCAATTTTTGCTGACAAAAATCACTTTTTTCACACATTGTGGGGTGGGAAAGTTGTGGCATCACCGGGCTCACACAAATTTACCACCACCCAGCGTTCCCCCAGGTCTCCCGGTAAAAATGGTGCCTCACTTGTGTGGGAGGCCCAAGTACCCGCGGCAGGCAAGGGCCCAAAACCTAGTGAGGCGACATCAAAATGGCCTATCGCAAAACCACCTGGTTTTGCAAGGGGGGTCACTTTGGTTTTTGACCCGGTGCTCGGCGGCCATCTAGGGAAACCTACCAAACCCACGCATTTCTGAAAACTAGACACCCGGCGGCTTCCAGGAAGGTATGGCTTGCGTGGATCTCCCAACGTTTCCTTACCCAGAATCCCCTGCAAACCTACATTTTAGCTGAAAAAATCACTTTTTTCACACATTTTGGGGTGGGAAAGTTGTGGCATCACCGGGCTCACACAAATTTACCACCACCCAGCGTTCCCCCAGGTCTCCCGGTAAAAATGGTGCCTCACTTGTGTGGGAGGCCCAAGTACCTGCGGCAGGCAAGGGCCCAAAACCTAGTGAGGCGACATCAAAATGGTATATCGCAAAACCACCTGGTTTTGCAAGGGGGGTCACTTTGGTTTTTGACCCGGTGCTCGGCGGCCATCTAGGGAAACCTACCAAACTCATGCATTTCTGAAAACTAGACACCCGGCGGCTTCCAGGGAGGTATGGCTTGCGTGGATCCCCCAACGTTTCCTTACCCAGAATCCCCTGCAAACCTCAATTTTTGCTGAAAAAAATCACTTTTTTCACACATTTTGGGGTGGGAAAGTTGTGGCATCACCGGGCTCACACAAATTTACCACCACCCAGCATTCCCCCAGGTCTCCCGGTAAAAATGGTGCCTCACTTGTGTGGGAGGCCCAAGTACCCGCGGCAGGCAAGGGCCCAAAACGTAGTGAGGCGACATTAAAATGGCCTATCGCAAAACCACCTGGTTTTGCAAGGGGGTCACTTTGGTTTTTGACCCGGTGCTCGGCGGCCATCTAGGGAAACCTACCAAACCCACGCATTTCTGAAAACTAGACACCCGGCGGCTTCCAGGGAGGTATGGCTTGCGTGGATCCCCCAACGTTTCCTTACCCAGAATCCCCTGCAAACCTCAATTTTTGCTGAAAAAATCACTTTTTTCACACATTTTGGGGTGGGAAAGTTGTGGCATCACCGGGCTCACACAAATTTACCACCACCCAGCATTCCCCCAGGTCTCCCGGTAAAAATGGTGCCTCACTTGTGTGGGAGGCCCAAGTACCCGCGGCAGGCAAGGGCCCAAAACGTAGTGAGGCGACATTAAAATGGCCTATCGCAAAACCACCTGGTTTTGCAAGGGGGTCACTTTGGTTTTTGACCCGGTGCTCGGCGGCCATCTAGGGAAACCTACCAAACCCACGCATTTCTGAAAACTAGACACCCGGCGGCTTCCAGGGAGGTATGGCTTGCGTGGATCCCCCAACGTTTCCTTACCCAGAATCCCCTGCAAACCTACATTTTAGCTGAAAAAAATCACTTTTTTCACACATTTTGGGGTGGGAAAGTTGTGGCATCACCGGGCTCACACAAATTTACCACCACCCAGCGTTCCCCCAGGTCTCCCGGTAAAAATGGTGCCTCACTTGTGTGGGAGGCCCAAGTACCCGCGGCAGGCAAGGGCCCAAAACCTAGTGAGGCGACATCAAAATGGCCTATCGCAAAACCACCTGGTTTTGCAAGGGGGGTCACTTTGGTTTTTGACCCGGTGCTCGGCGGCCATCCAGGGAAACCTACCAAACCCACGCATTTCTGAAAACATGACACCCGGCGGCTTCCAGGGAGGTATGGCTTGCGTGGATCCCCCAACGTTTCCTTACCCAGAATCCCCTGCAAACCTCAATTTTTGCTGAAAAAATCACTTTTTTCACACATTTTGGGGTGGGAAAGTTGTGGCATCACCGGGCTCAAACAAATTTACCACCACCCAGCGTTCCCCCAGGTCTCCCGGTAAAAATGGTGCCTCACTTGTGTGGGAGGCCCAAGTACCCGCAGCAGGCAAGGGCCCAAAACCTAGTGAGGCGACATCAAAATGGCCTATCGCAAAACCACTTTGTTTTGCAAGGGGGGTCACTTTGGTTTTTGACCCGGTGCTCGGCGGCCATCTAGGGAAACCTACCAAACCCACGCATTTCTGAAAACTAGACACCCGGCGGCTTCCAGGGAGGTATGGCTTGCGTGGATCCCCCAACGTTTCCTTACCCAGAATCCCCTGCAAACCTCAATTTTTGCTTAAAAAATCACTTTTTTCACACATTTTTGGGTGGGAAAGTTGTGGCATCACCAGGCTCACACACATTTACCACCACCCAGCATTCCCCCAGGTCTCCCGGTAAAAATGGTGCCTCACTTGTGTGGGAGGCCCAAGTACCCGCGGCAGGCAAGGGCCCAAAACCTAGTGAGGCGACATCAAAATGGCCTATCGCAAAACCACCTGGTTTTGCAAGGGGGGTCACTTTGGTTTTTGACCCGGTGCTCGGCGGCCATCTAGTGAAACCTACCAAACCCACGCATTTCTGAAAACTAGACACCCGGCGGCTTCCAGGGAGGTATGGCTTGCGTGGATCCCCCAACGTTTCCTTACCCAGAATCCCCTGCAAACCTCAATTTTTGCTGAAAAAATCACTTTTTTCACACATTTTGGGATGGGAAAGTTGTGGCATCACCGGGCTCACACAAATTTACCACCACCCAGCGTTCCCCCAGGTCTCCCGATAAAAATGGTGCCTCACTTGTGTGGGAGGCCCAAGTACCCGCGGCAGGCAAGGGCCCAAAACCTAGTGAGGCGACATCAAAATGGCCTATCGCAAAACCACCTGGTTTTGCAAGGGGGGTCACTTTGGTTTTTGACCCGGCGCTCGGCGGCCATCAAGGGAAACCTACCAAACCCACGCATTTCTGAAAACTAGACACCCGGCGGCTTCCAGGGAGGTATGGCTTGCGTGGATCCCCCAACGTTTCCTTACCCAGAATCCCCTGCAAACCTACATTTTAGCTGAAAAAAATCACTTTTTTCACACATTTTGGGGTGGGAAAGTTGTGGCATCACCGGGATCACACAAATTTACCACCACCCAGCGTTCCCCCAGGTCTCCCGGTAAAAATGGTGCCTCACTTGTGTGGGAGGCCCAAGTACCCGCGGCAGGCAAGGGCCCAAAACCTAGTGAGGCGACATCAAAATGGCCTATCGCAAAACCACCTGGTTTTGCAAGGGGGGTCACTTTGGTTTTTGACCCAGTGCTCGGCGGCCATCTAGGGAAACCTACCAAACCCACGCATTTCTGAAAACTAGACACCCGGCGGCTTCCAGGGAGGTATGGCTTGCGTGGATCCCCCAACGTTTCCTTACCCAGAATCCCCTGCAAACCTCAATTTTTGCTGAAAAAATCACTTTTTTCACACATTTTGGGGTGGGAAAGTTGTGGCATCACTGGGCTCACACAAATTTACCACCACCCAGCGTTCCCCCAGGTCTCCCGGTAAAAATGGTGCCTCACTTGTGTGGGAGGCCCAAGTACCCGCGGCAGGCAAGGGCCCAAAACCTCGTGAGGCGACATCAAAATGGCCTATCGCAAAACCACCTGGTTTTGCGAGGGGGGTCACTTTGGTTTTTGACCCGGTGCTCGGCGGCCATCTAGGGAAACCTACCAAACCCATGCATTTCTGAAAACTAGACACCCGGCGGCTTCCAGGGAGGTATGGCTTGCGTGGGTCCCCCAACGTTTCCTTACCCAGAATCCCCTGCAAACCTCAATTTTTACTGAAAAAATCACTTTTTTCACACATTTTGGGGTGGGAAAGTTGTGGCATCACCGGGCTCTTACAAATTTACCACCACCCAGCGTTCCCCCAGGTCTCCCGGTAAAAATGGTGCCTCACTTGTGTGGGAGGCCCAAGTACCCGCGGCAGGCAAGGGCCCAAAACGTTGTGAGGCGACATCAAAATGGCCTATCGCAAAACCACCTGGTTTTGCAAGGGGGGTCACTTTGGTTTTTGACCCGGTGCTCGGCGGCCATCTAGGGAAACCTACCAAACCCATGCATTTCTGAAAACTAGACACCCGGCGGCTTCCAGGGAGGTATGGCTTGCATGGATCCCCCAACGTTTCCTCACCCAGAATCCCCTGCAAACCTCAATTTTTGCTGAAAAAATCACTTTTTTCACACATTTTGGCGTGGGAAAGTTGTGGCATCACCGGGCTCACACAAATTTACCACCACCCAGCGTTCCCCCAGGTCTCCCGGTAAAAATGGTGCCTCACTTGTGTGGGAGGCCCAAGTACCCGCGGCAGGCAAGGGCCCAAAACCTCGTGATGCGACATCAAAATGGCCTATCGCAAAACCACCTGGTTTTGCGAGGGGGGTCACTTTGGTTTTTGACCCGGTGCTCGGCGGCCATCTAGGGAAACCTACCAAACCCATGCATTTCTGAAAACTAGACACCCGGCGGCTTCCAGGGAGGTATGGCTTGCGTGGGTCCCCCAACGTTTCCTTACCCAGAATCCCCTGCAAACCTCAATTTTTGCTGAAAAAATCACTTTTTTCACACATTTTGGGGTGGGAAAGTTGTGGCATCACCGGGCTCTTACAAATTTACCACCACCCAGCGTTCCCCCAGGTCTCCCGGTAAAAATGGTGCCTCACTTGTGTGGGAGGCCCAAGTACCCGCGGCAGGCAAGGGCCCAAAACGTTGTGAGGCGACATCAAAATGGCCTATCGCAAAACCACCTGGTTTTGCAAGGGGGTCACTTTGGTTTTTGACCCGGTGCTCGGCGGCCATCTAGGGAAACCTACCAAACCCATGCATTTCTGAAAACTAGACACCCAGCGGCTTCCATGGAGGTATGGCTTGCGTGGATCCCCCAACGTTTCCTTACCCAGAATCCCCTGCAAACTTACATTTTAGCTGAAAAAAATCACTTTTTTCACACATTTTGGGGTGGGAAAGTTGTGGCATCACCGGGCTCACACAAATTTACCACCACCCAGCGTTCCCCCAGGTCTCCCGGTAAAAATGGTGCCTCACTTGTGTGGGAAGCCCAAGTACCCGCGGCAGGCAAGGGCCCAAATCCTAGTGAGGCGACATCAAAATGGCCTATCGCAAAACCACCTGTTTTTGCGAGGGGGGTCACTTTGGTTTTTGACCCGGTGCTCGGCGGCCATCTAGGGAAACCTACCAAACCCATGCATTTCTGAAAACTAGACACCCGGCGGCTTTCAGGGAGGTATGGCTTGCGTGGATCCCCCAACGTTTCCTTACCCAGAATCCCCTGCAAACCTCAATTTTTGGTGAAAAAAATCACTTTTTTTCACACATTTTGGGGTGGGAAAGTTGTGGCATCACCGGGCTCACACAAATTTACCACCACCCAGCGTTCCCCCAGGTCTCCCGGTAAAAATGGTGCCTCACTTGTGTGGGAGGCCCAAGTACCCGCGGCAGGCAAGGGCCCAAATCCTAGTGAGGCGACATCAAAATGGCCTATCGCAAAACCACCTGGTTTTGCGAGGGGGGACACTTTGGTTTTTGACCCGGTGCTCGGCGGCCATCTAGGGAAACCTACCAAACCCACGCATTTCTGAAAACTAGACACCCGGCGGCTTCCAGGGAGGTATGGCTTGCGTGGATCCCCCAACGTTTCCTTACCCAGAATCCCCTGCAAACCTACATTTTAGCTGAAAAAATCACTTTTTTCACACATTTTGGGGTGGGAAAGTTGTGGCATCACCGAGCTCACACAAATTTACCACCACCCAGCGTTCCCCCAGATCTCCCGGTAAAAATGGTGCCTCACTTGTGTGGGAGGCCCAAGTACCCGCGGCAGGCAAGGGCCCAAAACCTAGTGAGGCGACATCAAAATGGCCTATCGCAAAACCACCTGGTTTTGCAAGGGGGGTCACTTTGGTTTTTGACCCGGTGCTCGGCGGCCATCTAGGGAAACCTACCAAACCCATGCATTTCTGAAAACTAGACACCCAGCGGCTTCCAGGGAGGTATGGCTTGCGTGGATCCCCCAACGTTTCCTTACCCAGAATCCCCTGCAAACCTCAATTTTTGTTGAAAAATCACTTTTTTCACACATTTTGGGGTGAGAAAGTTGTGGCATCACTGGGCTCACACAAATTTACCACCACCCAGCGTTCCCCCAGGTCTCCCGGTAAAAATGGTGCCTCACTTGTGTGGGAGGCCCAAGTACCCGCGGCAGGCAAGGGCCCAAAACCTAGTGAGGCGACATCAAAATGGCCTATCGCAAAACCACCTGGTTTTGCAAGGGGGGTCACTTTGGTTTTTGACCCGGTGCTCGGCGGCCATCTAGGGAAACCTACCAAACCCATGCATTTCTGAAAACTAGACACCCGGTGGCTTCCAGGGAGGTATGGCTTGCGTGGATCCCCCAACGTTTCCTTACCCAGAATCCCCTGCAAACCTCAATTTTTGCTGAAAAAATCACTTTTTTCCCACATTTTGGGGTGGGAAAGTTGTGGCATCACCGGGCTCACACAAATTTACCACCACCCAGCGGTCCCCCAGGTCTCCCGGTAAAAATGGTGCCTCACTTGTGAGGGAGGCCCAAGTACCCGCGGCAGGCAAGGGCCCAAAACCTAGTGAGGCAACATCAAAACTGCATATCGCAAAACCACCTGGTTTTGCAAGGGGGGTCACTTTGGTTTTTGACCCGGTGCTCGGCGGCCATCTAGGGAAACCTAGGAAACCCACGCTTTTCTGAAAACTAGACACCCGGCGGCTTCCAGGGAGGTATGGCTTGCGTGGATCCCCCAACGTTTCCTTACCCAGAATCCCCTGCAAACCTCAATTTTTGCTGAAAAAATCACTTTTTTCACACATTTTGGGGTGGAAAAGTTGTGGCATCACCGGGCTCACACAAATTTACCACCACCCAGCGTTCCCCCAGGTCTCCCGGTAAAAATGGTGCCTCACTTGTGTGGGAGGCCCAAGTACCCGCGGCAGGCAAGGGCCCAAAACCTAGTGAGGCGACATCAAAATGGCCTATTGCAAAACCACCTGGTTTTGCAAGGGGGGTCACTTTGGTTTTTGACCCGGTGCTCGGCGGCCATCTAGGGAAACCTACCAAACCCACGCATTTCTGAAAACTAGACACCCGGCGGCTTCCAGGGAGGTATGGCTTGCGTGGATCCCCCAACGTTTCCTTACCCAGAATCCCCTGCAAACCTCAATTTTTGCTGAAAAAATCACTTTTTTCACACATTTTGGGGTGGGAAAGTTGTGGCATCACCGGGCTCACACAAATTTACCACCACCCAGCATTCCCCCAGGTCTCCCGGTAAAAATGGTGCCTCACTTGTGTGGGAGGCCCAAGTACCCGCGGCAGGCAAGGGCCCAAAACCTAGTGAGGCAACATCAAAATGGCCTATCGCAAAACCACCTGGTTTTGCAAGGGGGGTCACTTTGGTTTTTGACCCGGTGCTCGGCGGCCATCTAGGGAAACCTACCAAACCCATGCATTTCTGAAAACTAGACACCCGGCGGCTTACAGGGAGGTATGGCTTGCGTGGATCCCCCAACGTTTCCTTACCCAGAATCCCCTGCAAACCTCAATTTTTGCTGAAAAATCACTTTTTTCACACATTTTGGGGTGAGAAAGTTGTGGCATCACTGGGCTCACACAAATTTACCACCACCCAGCGTTCCCCCAGGTCTCCCGGTAAAAATGGTGCCTCACTTGTGTGGGAGGCCCAAGTACCCGCGGCAGGCAAGGGCCCAAAACCTAGTGAGGCGACATCAAAATGGCCTATCGCAAAACCACCTGGTTTTGCAAGGGGGGTCACTTTGGTTTTTGACCCGGTGCTCGGCGGCCATCTAGGGAAACCTACCAAACCCATGCATTTCTGAAAACTAGACACCCGGTGGCTTCCAGGGAGGTATGGCTTGCGTGGATCCCCCAACGTTTCCTTACCCAGAATCCCCTGCAAACCTCAATTTTTGCTGAAAAAATCACTTTTTTCACACATTTTGGGGTGGGAAAGTTGTGGCATCACCGGGCTCACACAAATTTACCACCACCCAGCGTTCCCCCAGGTCTCCCGGTAAAAATGGTGCCTCACTTGTGAGGGAGGCCCAAGTACCCGCGGCAGGCAAGGGCCCAAAACCTAGTGAGGCAACATCAAAACTGCATATCGCAAAACCACCTGGTTTTGCAAGGGGGGTCACTTTGGTTTTTGACCCGGTGCTCGGCGGCCATCTAGGGAAACCTACGAAACCCACGCTTTTCTGAAAACTAGACACCCGGCGGCTTCCAGGGAGGTATGGCTTGCGTGGATCCCCCAACGTTTCCTTACCCAGAATCCCCTGCAAACCTCAATTTTTGCTGAAAAAATCACTTTTTTCACACATTTTGGGGTGGAAAAGTTGTGGCATCACCGGGCTCACACAAATTTACCACCACCCAGCGTTCCCCCAGGTCTCCCGGTAAAAATGGTGCCTCACTTGTGTGGGAGGCCCAAGTACCCGCGGCAGGCAAGGGCCCAAAACCTAGTGAGGCGACATCAAAATGGCCTATTGCAAAACCACCTGGTTTTGCAAGGGGGGTCACTTTGGTTTTTGACCCGGTGCTCGGCGGCCATCTAGGGAAACCTACCAAACCCACGCATTTCTGAAAACTAGACACCCGGCGGCTTCCAGGGAGGTATGGCTTGCGTGGATCCCCCAACGTTTCCTTACCCAGAATCCCCTGCAAACCTCAATTTTTGCTGAAAAAATCACTTTTTTCACACATTTTGGGGTGGGAAAGTTGTGGCATCACCGGGCTCACACAAATTTACCACCACCCAGCATTCCCCCAGGTCTCCCGAAAAAAATGGTGCCTCACTTGTGTGGGAGGCCCAAGTACCCGCGGCAGGCAAGGGCCCAAAACCTAGTGAGGCGACATCAAAATGGCCTATCGCAAAACCACCTGGTTTTGCGAGGGGGTCACTTTGGTTTATGACCCGGTGCTCGGCGGCCATCTAGGGAAACCTACCAAACCCACGCATTTCTGAAAACTAGACACCCGGCGGCTTCCAGGGAGGTATGGCTTGCGTGGATCCCCCAACGTTTCCTTACCCAGAATCCCCTGCAAACCTCAATTTTTGCTGAAAAAATCACTTTTTTCCACACATTTTGGGGTGGGAAAGTTGTGGCATCACCGGGCTCACACAAATTTACCACCACCCAGCGTTCCCCCAGGTCTCCCGGTAAAAATGGTGCCTCACTTGTGTGGGAGGCCCAAGTACCCGCGGCAGGCAAGGGCCCACAACCTCGTGAGGCGACATCAAAATGGCCTATCGCAAAACCACCTGGTTTTGCGAGGGTGGTCACTTTGGTTTTTGACCCGGTGCTCGGCGGCCATCTAGGGAAACCTACCAAACCCATGCATTTCTGAAAACTAGACACCCGGCGGCTTCCAGGGAGGTATGGCTTGCGTGGGTACCCCAACGTTTCCTTACCCAGAATCCCCTGCAAACCTCAATTTTTGCTGAAAAAATCACTTTTTTCACACATTTTGGGGTGGGAAAGTTGTGGCATCACCGGGCTCACACATATTTACCACCACCCAGCGTTCCCCCAGGTCTCCCGGTAAAAATGGTGCCTCACTTGTGTGGGAGGCCCAAGTACCCGCGGCAGGCAAGGGCCCAAAACGTTGTGAGGCGACATCAAAATGGCCTATCGCAAAACCACCTGGTTTTGCAAGGGGGGTCACTTTGGTTTTTGACCCGGTGCTCGGCGGCCATCTAGAGAAACCTACCAAACCCATGCATTTCTGAAAACTAGACACCCAGCGGCTTCCAGGGAGGTATGGCTTGCGTGGATCCCCCAACGTTTCCTTACCCAGAATCCCCTGCAAACCTCAATTTTTGCTGAAAAAATCACTTTTTTCACACATTTTGGGGTGGGAAAGTTGTGGCATCACCGGGCTCACACAAATTTACCACCACCCAGCGTTCCCCCAGGTCTCCCGGTAAAAATGGTGCCTCACTTGTGTGGGAGGCCCAAGTACCCGCGGCAGGCAAGGGCCCAAAACCTAGTGAGGCGACATCAAAATGGCCTATCGCAAAACCACCTGGTTTTGCAAGGGGGGTCACTTTGGTTTTTGACCCGGTGCTCGGCGGCCATCTAGGGAAACCTACCAAACCCATGCATTTCTGAAAACTAGACACCCGGCGGCTTCCAGGGAGGTATGGCTTGCGTGGATCCCCCAACGTTTCCTTACCCAGAATCCCCTGCAAACCTCAATTTTTGCTGAAAAATCTCTTTTTTCACACATTTTGGGGTGGGAAAGTTGTGGCATCACCGGGCTCACACAAATTTACCACCACCCAGCGTTCCCCCAGGTCTCCCGGTAAAAATGGTGCCTCACTTGTGTGGGAGGCCCAAGTACCCGCGGCAGGCAAGGGCCCAAAACCTAGTGAGGCCAAATCAAAATGGCCTATCGCAAAACCACCTGATTTTGCAAGGGGGGTCACTTTGGTTTTTGACCCGGTGCTCGGCGGCCATCTAGGGAAACCTACCAAACCCATGCATTTCTGAAAACTAGACACCCGGTGGCTTCCAGGGAGGTATGGCTTGCGTGGATCCCCCAACGTTTCCTTACCCAGAATCCCCGGCAAACCTTAATTTTCGCTGAAAAAAATCACTTTTTTCACACATTTTGGGGTGGGAAAGTTGTGGCATCACCGGGCTCACACAAATTTACCACCACCCAGCGTTCCTCCAGGTCTCCCGATAAAAATGGGGCCTCACTTGTGTGGGAGGCCCAAGTACCCGCGGCAGGCAAGGGCCCAAAACCTAGTGAGGCGACATCAAAATGGCCTATCGCAAAACCACCTGGTTTTGCAAGGGGGGTCACTTTGGTTTTTGACCCGGTGCTCGGCGGCCATCTAGGGAAACCTACCAAACCCACGCATTTCTGAAAACTAGACACCCGGCGGCTTCCAGGGAGGTATGGCTTGCGTGGATCCCCCAATGGTTCCTTACCCAGAATCCCCTGCAAACCTCAATTTTAGCTGAAAAAAATCACTTTTTTCACACATTTTGGGGTGGGAAAGTTGTGGCATCACCGGGATCACACAAATTTACCACCACCCAGCGTTCCCCCAGGTCTCCCGGTAAATATGGTGCCTCACTTGTGTGGGAGGCCCAAGTACCCACGGCAGGCAAGGGCCCAAAACCTAGTGAGGCGACATCAGAATGGCCTATCGCAAAACTACCTGGTTTTGCAAGGGGGGTCACTTTGGTTTTTGACCCGGTGCTCGGCGGCCATCTAGGGAAATGTTGGACTTGGCCCTTCTGGCAGGTTCACCCCTGAACTTTTTGCTTTTTATTGGTGACTTGGTGTGGTGATTTTTTTGGTTTCTGCGCACTTTCCCTGTGTCCCAGGGTAAAGTGCGTGCGTGCTCTGAGTGCATGTGGTGAGATAGGCCTGCCCTCCCATAGGAATGCATGGGGAATGTATGTGTCCCTAGTAGTTCCTGATGCGTGGGGTGTGCAGGCCCGAGTTTGGTATGTGCGGACTCGTGGGAGTGAATGCTGCGCGATGATGTGTGCGGCGTGCATGTACCTAGTATGGAAGTGCCACTTCTAGAAGTGGGCACTTCTGTGTGCAGTGTGTCTGTCGCGTGATTGGCTGGTCATGTCATGTGATGGGCTAGGGATTCCCCAGAGTGAGGATGAGTCACCCAGTGGTGAATGGGGAGATCAGCAGCTAGATGGGTGGGAGGAGTACACCTGGGTCCTGAATAGGACAGGGTTTTCCACACACAATGCTGGCCCCGCCCCCTGCGGTGCGACTGACGACCCTAGCCCTGCCAATGAATAGAGTGAGGGGCTGAGCACATCAAGGGTGCTCCCCAACCAGCTGCGACTGGTTTTCCCCCTCACCCTGAACCCAGAACAAAGGGATTTGGTGTATAAAAAGGGGCTGTGTCCCCTTACAAAATGTTCTTGTACTGCACTTGAATCTACCAGGGGCGCGCTGCTGCTGGGGCCCAGGGGAAGGCTTGCCTCCCTGGGCCCTGCCCAGCCCCTGGATGCCCTGGATACCTGGAGGACTTTCCCTTGCTGGGAGCTGCTTTGCTCCATCTTCTAAATGCCCAGGACTGATGAGAACTTTTTCCTTTTACCTTGCCAAGGCTTTATGCTGGCCTAGCGCCCTGGGAGCGCTTTATTTTCCTTGCAGCAAGGTGCTTTTCTGGTCCTCAACATAGCGCCTGGAGAGCGCTTTATTCTGGTTTCCCCCAAAGAAAAAGGGAATGCCTGTGATCTTTGCAGCGCTGGGCTGCGATCTCCACTGAGGGAATCCCGACGTAGGGATTCCCCCATGATGCGTGCTGTAGCGGGAGCCCACCCCGCGCTTGTGCCTCTTTTAATTGATTTCTTGGCTTGCGGGTGCCCACCCCGCTGTGGTATGCCGAGTGCTTGTGGTCCCAATGCGGGTGCCCACCCCGCGTTTCACTGCCGCGGCCCGAGCCGCATTCAAAAGATGCCGCTGAGCCCGCGGCCCGCCTGGTTGTGGGCGGGGCCGCGGGACAGAAGCGGAAGTGCGGCCATTCTCGTTGGAAGCCGCGCCGTGTCTCTGCCCCGCCGGGCAGAGAAGAGACCGAGGACAGGTTTCCCCGCGGGGCTCCCGTGACGGAGACGGAGCCCCGCATGCGGCCCCGAGTGAAGTCCCGGTCCCAAGGGAGGGACCGGGCGAGAAGCCAAAGTCCCAGCCGAATCCCCAGCGAGGCTCCCGGGAGCAAGAGAGAGCCCCGCCTGCCGTGCCCAGAGAAGTCCGAATAGCCGGTGAGTGAGGGGACGAGAGAGAGGCACCATTGCCGGTGCCGACTTCCTGGGCGGCCCCGGTTAGCAGCGGGCCGCCCCAACGAGGGGGCATGTTTATTTTAGAGCCCCAGCTGGCTCCAGCTACGGGAGCAGTTTCGTGGTGATCAGAGCGGCCCCGGAAGGCAGCGGGCCGCTCCAACGTTTTGGGGGCAAAGTATTTCCACGCCCTGTAGGGGCCAGAGGGCACCGAGGTGCCAGTCCCCTATTCTTTGTTGCCTGTGGCCCAGATGGCCAGGACGCTCCAGCGTTTGGGGACATGTTACTTTCTGAGCCAGATGGCTCCCACGTTTTGGCCTATTGTTTCAGGGGCTAGTGAGAGCCCCTGCCTACTATGTGTCCCCCCCAGGTGCGCAGCACTTAGTGCCAGCTGCAGCGTTTAGGCCCTGTGCTTGTCCCCAGCTGCCCAGCAAGTAGTGGGCAGCTGCTACGTTTAGGTTCTGGCGCAACCTGGACTCTAATGCGATTTTGGTGCTAGGAAATGTACGGTGTAGTATGTTTTGCGCACCTTGTGTTCATGCTTATGGGGTTGGGAAATGTACTGTGTATAGTATATTTTGCGCTCCCTGTATTTCATACCTCTAGATAGGATTTCTGCCTAGGAGGTTGTTTTACCTTGTTTAGGTTGATGGTAGGGAGAATGTACTTCCCTGTGTTATGTACGCCCCTAGTGTAGGTATACTTAGGTGGCTAGGTCTAAGGCGTTAGACTTGCGAGAATTGCATAATGTGATTTATGCCCCTGTGATGGATGCAGGATAGGTTTTATACCTGATGCTAGTGTGATGACGCCGAGGTCATTATTGCGCCAGTAGATACTGGTTATGTTCTACATGTACACTTGGTAATTTGTGTTATGTTCTAAGAGTGCTAATTCCTGACAGTGGTCCATGTGGCCCTGTCCCCTGTACATATAATCCCTTGTAAATTCTGCCCGTGCCTGTTGGCACATTGTAGAGTGTGTGTTTTTATCTAATGTGTTGTGTATAATACAAAGGTTATTTTTATAGAATACCTTGTGTGGAGTTTCCTTTGTGGTGGGCCTTGGGTGTTGTTGCTGGGTGCGCGCGCAAACGCTTTACACATCGCCTCAGGGATAAGCCTGTCTGCTCGTGCCAAGCTACCAAGGGGGTGAGCAGGGGTTATCTTTGGCATGTAACTTCCTTGCCCTGACTAGAGTGGTGGTTTCTGCCTGACTTTGGCGCAAGCCTTAGCCAACCAGAAATCGCCATTTCTAACAGGAAACCTACCAAACCCATGCATTTCTGAAAACTAGACACCCGGCGGCTTCCAGGGAGGTATGGCTTGCGTGGATCCCCCAACGTTTCCTTACCCAGAATCCCCTGCAAACCTCAATTTTTGCTGAAAAAATCACTTTTTTCACACATTTTGGGGTGGGAAAGTTGTGGCATCACCGGGCTCACACAAATTTACCACCACCCAGCGTTCCCCCAGGTCTCCCGGTAAAAATGGTGCCTCACTTGTGTGGGAGGCCCAAGTACCCGCGGCAGGCAAGGGCCCAAAACGTTGTGAGGCGACATCAAAATGGCCTATCGCAAAACCACCTGGTTTTGCAAGGGGGGTCACTTTGGTTTTTGACCCGGTGCTCGGCGGCCATCTAGGGAAACCTACCAAACCCATGCATTTCTGAAAACTAGACACCCGGCGGCTTCCAGGGAGGTATGGCTTGCGTGGATCCCCCAACGTTTCCTTACCCAGAATCCCCTGCAAACCTCAATTTTTGCTGAAAAAATCACTTTTTTCACACATTTTGGGGTGGAAAAGTTGTGGCATCACCGGGCTCACACAAATTTACCACCACTCAGCGTTCCCCCAGGTCTCCCGGTAAAAATGGTGCCTCACTTGTGTGGGAGGCCCAAGTACCCGCGGCAGGCAAGGGCCCAAAACCTATTTAGGCGACATCAAAATGGCCTATCGCAAAACCACCTGGTTTTGCAAGGGGGGTCATGTTGGTTTTTGACCCGGTGCTCGGCGGCCATCTAGGGAAACCTACCAAACCCACGCATTTCTGAAAACTAGACACCCGGCGGCTTCCAGGGAGGTATGGCTTGCGTGGATCCCCCAACGTTTCCTTACCCAGAATCCCCTGCAAACCTCAATTTTTGCTGAAAAATCACTTTTTTCACACATTTTGGGGTGGGAAAGTTGTGGCATCACCGGGCTCACACAAATTTACCACCACCCAGCGTTCCCCCAGGTCTCCCGGTAAAAATGGTGCCTCACTTGTGTGGGAGGCCCAAGTACCCGCGGCAGGCAAGGGCCCAAAACCTAGTGAGGCGACATCAAAAAAGCCTATCGCAAAACCACCTGGTTTTGCAAGGGGGGTCACTTTGGTTTTTGACCCGGTGCTCGGCGGCCATCTAGGGAAACCTACCAAACCCACGCATTTCTGAAAACTAGACACCCGGCGGCTTCCAGGGAGGTATGGCTTGCATGGATCCCCCAATGTTTCCTTACCCAGAATCCCCTGCAAACCTACATTTTAGCTGAAAAAAATCACTTTTTTCACACATTTTGGGGTGGGAAAGTTGTGGCATCACCGGGATCACACAAATTTACCACCACCAGCGTTCCCCCAGGTCTCCCGGTAAAAATGGTGCCTCACTTGTGTGGGAGGCCCAAGTACCCGCGGCAGGCAAGGGCCCAAAACCTAGTGAGGCGACATCAAAATGGCCTATCGCAAAACCACCTGGTTTTGCAAGGGGGGTCACTTTGGTTTTTGACCCGGTGCTCGGCGGCCATCTAGGGAAACCTACCAAACCCATGCATTTCTGAAAACTAGACACCCGGCGGCTTCCAGGGAGGTATGGCTTGCGTGGATCCTCCAACGTTTCCTTACCCAGAATCCCCTGCAAACTTACATTTTAGCTGAAAAAAATCACTTTTTTCACACATTTTGGGGTGGGAAAGTTGTGGCATCACCGGGCTCACACAAATTTACCACCACCCAGCGTTCCCCCAGGTCTCCCGGTAAAAATGGTGCCTCACTTGTGTGGGAGGCCCAAGTACCCGCGGCAGGCAAGGGCCCAAATCCTAGTGAGGCAACATCAAAATGGCCTATCGCAAAACCACCTGGTTTTGCGAGGGGGGTCACTTTGGTTTTTGACCCGGTGCTCGGCGGCCATCTAGGGAAACCTACCAAACCCATGCATTTCTGAAAACTAGACACCCGGCGGCTTCCAGGGAGGTATGGCTTGCGTGGATCCCCCAACGTTTCCTTACCCAGAATCCCCTGCAAACCTCAATTTTTGCTGAAAAAAATCACTTTTTTCACACATTTTGGGGTGGGAAAGTTGTGGCATCACCGGGCTCACACAAATTTACCACCACCCAGCATTCCCCCAGGTCTCCCGGTAAAAATGGTGCCTCACTTGTGTGGGAGGCCCAAGTACCCGCGGCAGGCAAGGGCCCAAAACGTAGTGAGGCGACATCAAAATGGCCTATCGCAAAACCACCTGGTTTTGCAAGGGGGGTCACTTTGGTTTTTGACCCGGTGCTCGGCGGCCATCTAGGGAAACCTACCAAACCCACGCATTTCTGAAAACTAGACACCCGGCGGCTTCCAGGGAGGTATGGCTTGCGTGGATCCCCCAACGTTTCCTTACCCAGAATCCCCTGCAAACTTACATTTTAGCTGAAAAAAATCACTTTTTTCACACATTTTGGGGTGGGAAAGTTGTGGCATCACCGGGCTCACACAAATTTACCACCACCCAGCATTCCCCCAGGTCTCCCGGTAAAAATGGTGCCTCACTTGTGTGGGAGGCCCAAGTACCCGCGGCAGGCAAGGGCCCAAAACCTAGTGAGGCAACATCAAAATGGCCTATCGCAAAACCACCTGGTTTTGCAAGGGGGGTCACTTTGGTTTTTGACCCGGTGCTCGGCGGACATCTAGGGAAACCTACCAAACCCACGCATTTCTGAAAACTAGACATCCGGCCGCTTCCAGGGAGGTATGGCTTGCGTGGATCCCCCAACGTTTCCTTACCCAGAATCCCCTGCAAACCTCAATTTTTGCTGAAAAAATCACTTTTTTCACACATTTTGGGGTGGGAAAGTTGTGGCATCACCGGGCTCACACAAATTTACCACCACCCAGCGTTCCCCCAGGTCTCCCGGTAAAAATGGTGCCTCACTTGTGTGGGAGGCCCAAGTACCCGCGGCAGGCAAGGGCCCAAAATCTAGTGAGGCGACATCAAAATGGCCTATCGCAAAACCACCTGGTTTTGCAAGAGGGGTCACTTTGGTTTTTGACCCAGCGCTCGGCGGCCATCTAGGGAAACCTACCAAACCCACGCATTTCTGAAAACTAGACACCTGGTGGCTTCCAGGGAGGTATGGCTTGCGTGGATCCCCCAACGTTTCCTTACCCAGAATCCCCTGCAAACCTACATTTTAGCTGAAAAAATCACTTTTTTCACACATTTTGGGGTGGCAAAGTTGTGGCATCACCGGGCTCACACAAATTTACCACCACCCAGCGTTTCCCCAGGTCTCCCGGTAAAAATGGTGCCTCACTTGTGTGGGAGGCCCAAGTACCCGCGGCAGGCAAGGGCCCAAAACCTAGTGAGGCAACATCAAAATGGCCTATCGCAAAACCACCTGGTTTTGCAAGGGGGGTCACTTTGGTTTTTGACCCGGTGCTCGGCGGCCATCTAGGGAAACCTACCAAACCCACGCATTTCTGAAAACTAGACACCCGGCGGCTTCCAGGGAGGTATGCCTTGCGTGGATCCCCCAACGTTTCCTTACCCAGAATCCCCTGCAAACCTCATTTTTTGCTGAAAAAATCACTTTTTTCACACATTTTGGGGTGGGAAAGTTGTGGCATCACCGGGCTCACACAAATTTACCACCACCCAGCATTCCCCCAGGTCTCCCGGTAAAAATGGTTCCTCACTTGTGTGGGAGGCCCAAGTACCCGCGGCAGGCAAGGGCCCAAAACGTAGTGAGGCGACATCAAAATGGCCTATCGCAAAACCACCTGGTTTTGCAAGGGGGGTCACTTTGGTTTTTGACCCGGTGCTCGGCGGCCATCTAGGGAAACCTACCAAACCCACGCATTTCTGAAAACTAGACACCCGGCGGCTTCCAGGGAGGTATGGCTTGCGTGGATCCCCCAACGTTTCCTTACCCAGAATCCCCTGCAAACTTACATTTTAGCTGAAAAAAATCACTTTTTTCACACATTTTGGGGTGGGAAAGTTGTGGCATCACCGGGCTCACACAAATTTACCACCACCCAGCATTCCCCCAGGTCTCCCGGTAAAAATGGTGCCTCACTTGTGTGGGAGGCCCAAGTACCCGCGGCAGGCAAGGGCCCAAAACCTAGTGAGGCAACATCAAAATGGCCTATCGCAAAACCACCTGGTTTTGCAAGGGGGGTCACTTTGGTTTTTGACCCGGTGCTCGGCGGACATCTAGGGAAACCTACCAAACCCACGCATTTCTGAAAACTAGACATCCGGCCGCTTCCAGGGAGGTATGGCTTGCGTGGATCCCCCAACGTTTCCTTACCCAGAATCCCCTGCAAACCTCAATTTTTGCTGAAAAAATCACTTTTTTCACACATTTTGGGGTGGGAAAGTTGTGGCATCACCGGGCTCACACAAATTTACCACCACCCAGCGTTCCCCCAGGTCTCCCGGTAAAAATGGTGCCTCACTTGTGTGGGAGGCCAAAGTACCCGCGGCAGGCAAGGGCCCAAAATCTAGTGAGGCGACATCAAAATGGCCTATCGCAAAACCACCTGGTTTTGCAAGGGGGGTCACTTTGGTTTTTGACCCAGCGCTCGGCGGCCATCTAGGGAAACCTACCAAACCCACGCATTTCTGAAAACTAGACACCTGGTGGCTTCCAGGGAGGTATGGCTTGCGTGGATCCCCCAACGTTTCCTTACCCAGAATCCCCTGCAAACCTACATTTTAGCTGAAAAAATCACTTTTTTCACACATTTTGGGGTGGGAAAGTTGTGGCATCACCGGGCTCACACAAATTTACCACCACCCAGCGTTCCCCCAGGTCTCCCGGTAAAAATGGTGCCTCACTTGTGTGGGAGGCCCAAGTACCCGCGGCAGGCAAGGGCCCAAAACCTAGTGAGGCAACATCAAAATGGCCTATCGCAAAACCACCGGGTTTTGCAAGGGGGGTCACTTTGGTTTTTGACCCGGTGCTCGGCGGCCATCTAGGGAAACCTACCAAACCCACGCATTTCTGAAAACTAGACACCCGGCGGCTTCCAGGGAGGTATGCCTTGCGTGGATCCCCCAACGTTTCCTTACCCAGAATCCCCTGCAAACCTCATTTTTTGCTGAAAAAATCACTTTTTCCACACATTGTGGGGTGGGAAAGTTGTGGCATCACCGGGCTCACACAAATTTACCACCACCCAGCGTTCCCCCAGGTCTCCCGGTAAAAATGGTGCCTCACTTGTGTGGGAGGCCCAAGTACCCGCGGCAGGCAAGGGCCCAAAACCTAGTGAGGCGACATCAAAAAGGCCTATCGCAAAACCACCTGGTTTTGCAAGGGGGGTCACTTTGGTTTTTGACCCGGTGCTTGGCGGCCATCTAGGGAAACCTACCAAACCCACGCATTTCTGAAAACTAGACACCCGGCGGCTTCCAGGGAGGTATGGCTTCCAACATTTCCTTACCCAGAATCCCCTGCAAACCTCAATTTTTGCTGAAAAAATCACTTTTTTCACACATTTTGGGGTGGGAAAGTTGTGGCATCACCGGGCTCACACAAATTTACCACCACCCAGCGTTCCCCCAGGTCTCCCGGTAAAAATGGTGCCTCACTTGTGTGGGAGGCCCAAGTACCCGCGGCAGGCAAGGGCCCAAAACCTAGTGAGGCGACATCAAAATGGCCTATCGCAAAACCACCTGGTTTTGCGAGGGGGGTCACTTTGGTTTTTGACCCGGTGCTCGGCGGCCATCTAGGGAAACCTACCAAACCCACGCATTTCTGAAAACTAGACACCCGGCGGCTTCCAGGGAGGTATGGCTTGCGTGGATCCCCCAACGTTTCCTTACCCAGAATCCCCTGCAAACCTCAATTTTTGCTGAAAAAATCACTTTTTTCACACATTTTGGGGTGGGAAAGTTGTGGCATCACCAGGCTCACACAAATTTACCACCACCCAGCGTTCCCCCAGGTCTCCCGGTAAAAATGGTGCCTCACTTGTGTGGGAGGCCCAAGTACCCGCAGCAGGCAAGGGCCCAAAACCTAGTGAGGCGACATCAAAATGGCCTATCGCAAAACCACCTGGTTTTGCGAGGGGGGTCACTTTGGTTTTTGACCCGGTGCTCAGCGGCCATCTAGGGAAACCTACCAAACCCACGCATTTCTGAAAACTAGACACCCGGCGGCTTCCAGGGAGGTATGGCTTGCGTGGATCCCCCAACGTTTCCTTACCCAGAATCCCCTGCAAACCTCAATTTTTGCTGAAAAAATCACTTTTTTCACACATTTTGGGGTGGAAAAGTTGTGGCATCACCGGGCTCACACAAATTTACCACCACCCAGCGTTCCCCCAGGTCTCCCGGTAAAAATGGTGCCTCACTTGTGTGGGAGGCCCAAGTACCCGCGGCAGGCAAGGGCCCAAAACCTATTTAGGCGAAATCAAAATGGCCTATCGCAAAACCACCTGGTTTTGCAAGGGGGGTCACGTTGGTTTTTGACCCGGTGCTCGGCGGCCATCTAGGGAAACCTACCAAACCCACGCATTTCTGAAAACTAGACACCCGGCGGCTTCCAGGGAGGTATGGCTTGCGTGGATCCCCCAACGTTTCCTTACCCAGAATCCCCTGCAAACCTCAATTTTTGCTGAAAAATCACTTTTTTCACACATTTTGGGGTGGGAAAGTTGTGGCATCACCGGGCTCACACAAATTTACCACCACCCAGCATTCCCCCAGGTCTCCCGGTAAAAATGGTGCCTCACTTGTGTGGGAGGCCCAAGTACCCGCGGCAGGCAAGGGCCCAAAACCTAGTGAGGCGACATCAAAAAAGCCTATCGCAAAACCACCTGGTTTTGCAAGGGGGGTCACTTTGGTTTTTGACCCGGTGCTCGGCGGCCATCTAGGGAAACCTACCAAACGCACGCATTTCTGAAAACTAGACACCCGGCGGCTTCCAGGGAGGTATGGCTTGCATGGATCCCCCAATGTTTCCTTACCCAGAATCCCCTGCAAACCTACATTTTAGCTGAAAAAAATCACTTTTTTCACACATTTTGGGGTGGGAAAGTTGTGGCATCACCGGGATCACACAAATTTACCACCACCAGCGTTCCCCCAGGTCTCCCGGTAAAAATGGTGCCTCACTTGTGTGGGAGGCCCAAGTACCCGCGGCAGGCAAGGGCCCAAAACCTAGTGAGGCGACATCAAAATGGCCTATCGCAAAACCACCTGGTTTTGCAAGGGGGGGTCACTTTGGTTTTTGACCCGGTGCTCGGCGGCCATCTAGGGAAACCTACCAAACCCACGCATTTCTGAAAACTAGACACCCGGCGGCTTCCAGGGAGGTACGGCTTGCGTGGATCCCCCAACGTTTCCTTACCCAGAATCCCCTGCAAACCTACATTTTAGCTGAAAAAATCACTTTTTTCACACATTTTGGGGTGGGAAAGTTGTGGCATCACCGGGCTCACACAAATTTACCACCACCCAGCGTTCCCCCAGGTCTCCCGGTAAAAATGGTGCCTCACTTGTGTGGGAGGCCCAAGTACCTGCGGCAGGCAAGGGCCCAAAACCTAGTGAGGCGACATCAAAATGGCCTATCGCAAAACCACCTGGTTTTGCAAGGGGGGTCACTTTGGTTTTTGACCCGGTGCTCGGCGGCCATCTAGGGAAACCTACCAAACCCATGCATTTCTGAAAACTAGACACCCGGCGGCTTCCAGGGAGGTATGGCTTGCGTGGATCCTCCAACGTTTCCTTACCCAGAATCCCCTGCAAACTTACATTTTAGCTGAAAAAAATCACTTTTTTCACACATTTTGGGGTGGGAAAGTTGTGGCATCACCGGGCTCACACAAATTTACCACCACCCAGCGTTCCCCCAGATCTCCCGGTAAAAATGGTGCCTCACTTGTGTGGGAGGCCCAAGTACCCGCGGCAGGCAAGGGCCCAAAACCTAGTGAGGCGACATCAAAATGGCCTATCGCAAAACCACCTGGTTTTGCAAGGGGGGTCACTTTGGTTTTTGACCCGGTGCTCGGCGGCCATCTAGGGAAACCTACCAAACCCATGCATTTCTGAAAACTAGACACCCGGCGGCTTCCAGGGAGGTATGGCTTGCGTGGATCCCCCAACGTTTCCTTACCCAGAATCCCCTGCAAACTTACATTTTAGCTGAAAAAAATCACTTTTTTCACACATTTTGGGGTGGGAAAGTTGTGGCATCACCGGGCTCACACAAATTTACCACCACCCAGCATTCCCCCAGGTCTCCCGGTAAACATGGTGCCTCACTTGTGTGGGAGGCCCAAGTACCCGCGGCAGGCAAGGGCCCAAAACCTAGTGAGGCAACATCAAAATGGCCTATCGCAAAACCACCTGGTTTTGCAAGGGGGGTCACTTTGGTTTTTGACCCGGTGCTCGGCGGACATCTAGGGAAACCTACCAAACCCACGCATTTCTGAAAACTAGACATCCGGCCGCTTCCAGGGAGGTATGGCTTGTGTGGATCCCCCAACGTTTCCTTACCCAGAATCCCTTGCAAACCTCAATTTTTGCTGAAAAAATCACTTTTTTCACACATTTTGGGGTGGGAAAGTTGTGGCATCACCGGGCTCACACAAATTTACCACCACCCAGCGTTCCCCCAGGTCTCCCTGTAAAAATGGTGCCTCACTTGTGTGGGAGGCCCAAGTACCCGCGGCAGGCAAGGGCCCAAAATCTAGTGAGGCGACATCAAAATGGCCTATCGCAAAACCACCTGGTTTTGCAAGGGGGAACACTTTGGTTTTTGACCCGGCGCTCGGCGGCCATCTAGGGAAACCTACCAAACCCACGCATTTCTGAAAACTAGACACCTGGCGGCTTCCAGGGAGGTATGGCTTGCGTGGATCCCCCAACGTTTCCTTACCCAGAATCCCCTGCAAACCTTCATTTTAGCTGAAAAAATCACTTTTTTCACACATTTTGGGGTGGGAAAGTTGTGGCATCACTGGGCTCACACAAATTTACCACCACCCAGCGTTCCCCCAGGTCTCCCGGTAAAAATGGTGCCTCACTTGTGTGGGAGGCCCAAGTACCCGCGGCAGGCAAGGGCCCAAAACCTAGTGAGGCAACATCAAAATGGCCTATCGCAAAACCACCGGGTTTTGCAAGGGGGGTCACTTTGGTTTTTGACCCGGTGCTCGGCGGCCATCTAGGGAAACCTACCAAACCCACGCATTTCTGAAAACTAGACACCCGGCGGCTTCCAGGGAGGTATGCCTTGCGTGGATCCCCCAACGTTTCCTTACCCAGAATCCCCTGCAAACCTCATTTTTTGCTGAAAAAATCACTTTTTCCACACATTGTGGGGTGGGAAAGTTGTGGCATCACCGGGCTCACACAAATTTACCACCACCCAGCGTTCCCCCAGGTCTCCCGGTAAAAATGGTGCCTCACTTGTGTGGGAGGCCCAAGTACCCGCGGCAGGCAAGGGCCCAAAACCTAGTGAGGCGACATCAAAAAGGCCTATCGCAAAACCACCTGGTTTTGCAAGAGGGGTCACTTTGGTTTTTGACCCGGTGCTTGGCGGCCATCTAGGGAAACCTACCAAACCCACGCATTTCTGAAAACTAGACACCCGGCGGCTTCCAGGGAGGTATGGCTTCCAACATTTCCTTACCCAGAATCCCCTGCAAACCTCAATTTTTGCTGAAAAAATCACTTTTTTCACACATTTTGGGGTGGGAAAGTTGTGGCATCACCGGGCTCACACAAATTTACCACCACCCAGCGTTCCCCCAGGTCTCCCGGTAAAAATGGTGCCTCACTTGTGTGGGAGGCCCAAGTACCCGCGGCAGGCAAGGGCCCAAAACCTAGTGAGGCGACATCAAAATGGCCTATCGCAAAACCACCTGGTTTTGCAAGGGGGGTCACTTTGGTTTTTGACCCGGTGCTCGGCGGCCATCTAGGGAAACCTACCAAACCCATGCATTTCTGAAAACTAGACACCCGGCGGCTTCCAGGGAGGTATGGCTTGCGTGGATCCCCCAACGTTTCCTTACCCAGAATCCCCTGCAAACCTCAATTTGTGCTGAAAAAATCACTTTTTTCACACATTTTGGGGTGGGAAAGTTGTGGCATCACCAGGCTCACACAAATTTACCACCACCCAGCGTTCCCCCAGGTCTCCCGGTAAAAATGGTGCCTCACTTGTGTGGGAGGCCCAAGTACCCGCAGCAGGCAAGGGCCCAAAACCTAGTGAGGCGACATCAAAATGGCCTATCGCAAAACCACCTGGTTTTGCGAGGGGGGTCACTTTGGTTTTTAACCCGGTGCTCGGCGGCCATCTAGGGAAACCTACCAAACCCACGCATTTCTGAAAACTAGACACCCGGCGGCTTCCAGGGAGGTATAGCTTGCGTGGATCCCCCAACGTTTCCTTACCCAGAATCCCCTGCAAACCTCAATTTTTGCTGAAAAAAATCACTTTTTTCACACATTTTGGGGTGGGAAAGTTGTGGCATCACCAGGCTCACACACATTTACCACCACCCAGCGTTCCCCCAGGTCTCCCGGTAAAAATGGTGCCTCACTTGTGTGGGAGGCCCAAGTACCCGCGGCAGGCAAGGGCCCAAAACCTAGTGAGGCGACATCAAAATGGCCTATCGCAAAACCACCTGGTTTTGCAAGGGGGGTCATTTTGGTTTTTGACCCGGTGCTCGGCGGCCATCTAGGGAAACCTACCAAACCCACGCATTTCTGAAAACTAGACACCCGGCGGCTTCCAGGGAGGTATGGCTTGCGTGGATCCCCCAACGTTTCCTTACCCAGAATCCCCTGCAAACCTCAATTTTTGCTGAAAAAATCACTTTTTTCACACATTTTGGGGTGGGAAAGTTGTGGCATCACCAGGCTCACACAAATTTACCACCACCCAGCGTTCCCCCAGGTCTCCCGGTAAAAATGGTGCCTCACTTGTGTGGGAGGCCCAAGTACCCGCAGCAGGCAAGGGCCCAAAACCTAGTGAGGAGACATCAAAATGGCCTATCGCAAAACCACCTGGTTTTGCGAGGGGGGTCACTTTGGTTTTTGACCCGGTGCTCGGCGGCCATCTAGGGAAACCTACCAAACCCATGCATTTCTGAAAACTAGACACCCGGCGGCTTCCAGGGAGGTATGGCTTGCGTGGATCCCCCAACATTTCCTTACCCAGAATCCCCTGCAAACCTCAATTTTTGCTGAAAAAAATCACTTTTTTCACACATTTTGGGGTGGGAAAGTTGTGGCATCACCAGGCTCACACACATTTACCACCACCCAGCGTTCCCCCAGGTCTCCCGGTAAAAATGGTGCCTCACTTGTGTGGGAGGCCCAAGTACCCGCGGCAGGCAAGGGCCCAAAACCTAGTGAGGCGACATCAAAATGGCCTATCGCAAAACCACCTGGTTTTGCAAGGGGGGTCACTTTGGTTTTTGACCCGGTGCTCGGCGGCCATCTATGGAAACCTACCAAACCCACGCATTTCTGAAAACTAGACACCCGGCAGCTTCCAGGGAGGTATGGCTTGCGTGGATGCCCCAACGTTTCCTTACCCAGAATCCCCTGCAAACCTCAATTTTTGCTGAAAAAATCACTTTTTTCACACATTTTGGGGTGGGAAAGTTGTGGCATCACCGGGCTCACACAAATTTACATCCACCCAGCGTTCCCCCAGGTCTTCCGATAAAAATGGTGCCTCACTTGTGTGGGAGGCCCAAGTACCCGCGGCAGGCAAGGGCCAAAAACCTAGTGAGGCGACATCAAAATGGCCTATCGCAAAACCACCTGGTTTTGCAAGTGGGGTCACTTTGGTTTTTGACCCGGTGCTCGGCGGCCATCAAGGGAAACCTACCAAACCCACGCATTTCTGAAAACTAGACACCCGGCGGCTTCCAGGGAGGTATGGCTTGCGTGGATCCCCCAACGTTTCCTTACCCAGAATCCCCTGCAAACCTCAATTTTTGCTGAAAAAATCACTTTTTTCACACATTTTGGGGTGGAAAAGTTGTGGCATCACCGGGCTCACACAAATTTACCACCACCCAGCGTTCCCCCAGGTCTCCCGGTAAAAATGGTGCCTCACTTGTGTGGGAGGCCCAAGTACCCGCGGCAGGCAAGGGCCCAAAACCTATTTAGGCGAAATCAAAATGGCCTATCGCAAAACCACCTGGTTTTGCAAGGGGGGTCACGTTGGTTTTTGACCCGGTGCTCGGCGGCCATCTAGGGAAACCTACCAAACCCACGCATTTCTGAAAACTAGACACCCGGCGGCTTCCAGGGAGGTATGGCTTGCGTGGATCCCCCAACGTTTCCTTACCCAGAATCCCCTGCAAACCTCAATTTTTGCTGAAAAATCACTTTTTTCACACATTTTGGGGTGGGAAAGTTGTGGCATCACCGGGCTCACACAAATTTACCACCACCCAGCATTCCCCCAGGTCTCCCGGTAAAAATGGTGCCTCACTTGTGTGGGAGGCCCAAGTACCCGCGGCAGGCAAGGGCCCAAAACCTAGTGAGGCGACATCAAAAAAGCCTATCGCAAAACCACCTGGTTTTGCAAGGGGGGTCACTTTGGTTTTTGACCCGGTGCTCGGCGGCCATCTAGGGAAACCTACCAAACGCACGCATTTCTGAAAACTAGACACCCGGCGGCTTCCAGGGAGGTATGGCTTGCATGGATCCCCCAATGTTTCCTTACCCAGAATCCCCTGCAAACCTACATTTTAGCTGAAAAAAATCACTTTTTTCACACATTTTGGGGTGGGAAAGTTGTGGCATCACCGGGATCACACAAATTTACCACCACCAGCGTTCCCCCAGGTCTCCCGGTAAAAATGGTGCCTCACTTGTGTGGGAGGCCCAAGTACCCGCGGCAGGCAAGGGCCCAAAACCTAGTGAGGCGACATCAAAATGGCCTATCGCAAAACCACCTGGTTTTGCAAGGGGGGGTCACTTTGGTTTTTGACCCGGTGCTCGGCGGCCATCTAGGGAAACCTACCAAACCCACGCATTTCTGAAAACTAGACACCCGGCGGCTTCCAGGGAGGTATGGCTTGCGTGGATCCCCCAACGTTTCCTTACCCAGAATCCCCTGCAAACCTACATTTTAGCTGAAAAAATCACTTTTTTCACACATTTTGGGGTGGGAAAGTTGTGGCATCACCGGGCTCACACAAATTTACCACCACCCAGCGTTCCCCCAGGTCTCCCGGTAAAAATGGTGCCTCACTTGTGTGGGAGGCCCAAGTACCTGCGGCAGGCAAGGGCCCAAAACCTAGTGAGGCGACATCAAAATGGCCTATCGCAAAACCACCTGGTTTTGCAAGGGGGGTCACTTTGGTTTTTGACCCGGTGCTCGGCGGCCATCTAGGGAAACCTACCAAACCCATGCATTTCTGAAAACTAGACACCCGGCGGCTTCCAGGGAGGTATGGCTTGCGTGGATCCTCCAACGTTTCCTTACCCAGAATCCCCTGCAAACTTACATTTTAGCTGAAAAAAATCACTTTTTTCACACATTTTGGGGTGGGAAAGTTGTGGCATCACCGGGCTCACACAAATTTACCACCACCCAGCGTTCCCCCAGATCTCCCGGTAAAAATGGTGCCTCACTTGTGTGGGAGGCCCAAGTACCCGCGGCAGGCAAGGGCCCAAAACCTAGTGAGGCGACATCAAAATGGCCTATCGCAAAACCACCTGGTTTTGCAAGGGGGGGTCACTTTGGTTTTTGACCCGGTGCTCGGCGGCCATCTAGGGAAACCTACCAAACCCATGCATTTCTGAAAACTAGACACCCGGCGGCTTCCAGGGAGGTATGGCTTGCGTGGATCCCCCAACGTTTCCTTACCCAGAATCCCCTGCAAACTTACATTTTAGCTGAAAAAAATCACTTTTTTCACACATTTTGGGGTGGGAAAGTTGTGGCATCACCGGGCTCACACAAATTTACCACCACCCAGCATTCCCCCAGGTCTCCCGGTAAAAATGGTGCCTCACTTGTGTGGGAGGCCCAAGTACCCGCGGCAGGCAAGGGCCCAAAACCTAGTGAGGCAACATCAAAATGGCCTATCGCAAAACCACCGGGTTTTGCAAGGGGTGTCACTTTGGTTTTTGACCCGGTGCTCGGCGGACATCTAGGGAAACCTACCAAACCCACGCATTTCTGAAAACTAGACATCCGGCCGCTTCCAGGGAGGTATGGCTTGTGTGGATCCCCCAACGTTTCCTTACCCAGAATCCCTTGCAAACCTCAATTTTTGCTGAAAAAATCACTTTTTTCACACATTTTGGGGTGGGAAAGTTGTGGCATCACCGGGCTCACACAAATTTACCACCACCCAGCGTTCCCCCAGGTCTCCCTGTAAAAATGGTGCCTCACTTGTGTGGGAGGCCCAAGTACCCGCGGCAGGCAAGGGCCCAAAATCTAGTGAGGCGACATCAAAATGGCCTATCGCAAAACCACCTGGTTTTGCAAGGGGGAACACTTTGGTTTTTGACCCGGCGCTCGGCGGCCATCTAGGGAAACCTACCAAACCCACGCATTTCTGAAAACTAGACACCTGGCGGCTTCCAGGGAGGTATGGCTTGCGTGGATCCCCCAACGTTTCCTTACCCAGAATCCCCTGCAAACCTTCATTTTAGCTGAAAAAATCACTTTTTTCACACATTTTGGGGTGGGAAAGTTGTGGCATCACCGGGCTCACACAAATTTACCACCACCCAGCGTTCCCCCAGGTCTCCCGGTAAAAATGGTGCCTCACTTGTGTGGGAGGCCCAAGTACCCGCGGCAGGCAAGGGCCCAAAACCTAGTGAGGCAACATCAAAATGGCCTATCGCAAAACCACCGGGTTTTGCAAGGGGGGTCACTTTGGTTTTTGACCCGGTGCTCGGCGGCCATCTAGGGAAACCTACCAAACCCACGCATTTCTGAAAACTAGACACCCGGCGGCTTCCAGGGAGGTATGCCTTGCGTGGATCCCCCAACGTTTCCTTACCCAGAATCCCCTGCAAACCTCATTTTTTGCTGAAAAAATCACTTTTTCCACACATTGTGGGGTGGGAAAGTTGTGGCATCACCGGGCTCACACAAATTTACCACCACCCAGCGTTCCCCCAGGTCTCCCGGTAAAAATGGTGCCTCACTTGTGTGGGAGGCCCAAGTACCCGCGGCAGGCAAGGGCCCAAAACCTAGTGAGGCGACATCAAAAAGGCCTATCGCAAAACCACCTGGTTTTGCAAGAGGGGTCACTTTGGTTTTTGACCCGGTGCTTGGCGGCCATCTAGGGAAACCTACCAAACCCACGCATTTCTGAAAACTAGACACCCGGCGGCTTCCAGGGAGGTATGGCTTCCAACATTTCCTTACCCAGAATCCCCTGCAAACCTCAATTTTTGCTGAAAAAATCACTTTTTTCACACATTTTGGGGTGGGAAAGTTGTGGCATCACCGGGCTCACACAAATTTACCACCACCCAGCGTTCCCCCAGGTCTCCCGGTAAAAATGGTGCCTCACTTGTGTGGGAGGCCCAAGTACCCGCGGCAGGCAAGGGCCCAAAACCTAGTGAGGCGACATCAAAATGGCCTATCGCAAAACCACCTGGTTTTGCAAGGGGGGTCACTTTGGTTTTTGACCCGGTGCTCGGCGGCCATCTAGGGAAACCTACCAAACCCATGCATTTCTGAAAACTAGACACCCGGCGGCTTCCAGGGAGGTATGGCTTGCGTGGATCCCCCAACGTTTCCTTACCCAGAATCCCCTGCAAACCTCAATTTGTGCTGAAAAAATCACTTTTTTCACACATTTTGGGGTGGGAAAGTTGTGGCATCACCAGGCTCACACAAATTTACCACCACCCAGCGTTCCCCCAGGTCTCCCGGTAAAAATGGTGCCTCACTTGTGTGGGAGGCCCAAGTACCCGCAGCAGGCAAGGGCCCAAAACCTAGTGAGGCGACATCAAAATGGCCTATCGCAAAACCACCTGGTTTTGCGAGGGGGGTCACTTTGGTTTTTAACCCGGTGCTCGGCGGCCATCTAGGGAAACCTACCAAACCCACGCATTTCTGAAAACTAGACACCCGGCGGCTTCCAGGGAGGTATAGCTTGCGTGGATCCCCCAACGTTTCCTTACCCAGAATCCCCTGCAAACCTCAATTTTTGCTGAAAAAAATCACTTTTTTCACACATTTTGGGGTGGGAAAGTTGTGGCATCACCAGGCTCACACACATTTACCACCACCCAGCGTTCCCCCAGGTCTCCCGGTAAAAATGGTGCCTCACTTGTGTGGGAGGCCCAAGTACCCGCGGCAGGCAAGGGCCCAAAACCTAGTGAGGCGACATCAAAATGGCCTATCGCAAAACCACCTGGTTTTGCAAGGGGGGTCATTTTGGTTTTTGACCCGGTGCTCGGCGGCCATCTAGGGAAACCTACCAAACCCACGCATTTCTGAAAACTAGACACCCGGCGGCTTCCAGGGAGGTATGGCTTGCGTGGATCCCCCAACGTTTCCTTACCCAGAATCCCCTGCAAACCTCAATTTTTGCTGAAAAAATCACTTTTTTCACACATTTTGGGGTGGGAAAGTTGTGGCATCACCAGGCTCACACAAATTTACCACCACCCAGCGTTCCCCCAGGTCTCCCGGTAAAAATGGTGCCTCACTTGTGTGGGAGGCCCAAGTACCCGCAGCAGGCAAGGGCCCAAAACCTAGTGAGGAGACATCAAAATGGCCTATCGCAAAACCACCTGGTTTTGCGAGGGGGGTCACTTTGGTTTTTGACCCGGTGCTCGGCGGCCATCTAGGGAAACCTACCAAACCCATGCATTTCTGAAAACTAGACACCCGGCGGCTTCCAGGGAGGTATGGCTTGCGTGGATCCCCCAACGTTTCCTTACCCAGAATCCCCTGCAAACCTCAATTTTTGCTGAAAAAAATCACTTTTTTCACACATTTTGGGGTGGGAAAGTTGTGGCATCACCAGGCTCACACACATTTACCACCACCCAGCGTTCCCCCAGGTCTCCCGGTAAAAATGGTGCCTCACTTGTGTGGGAGGCCCAAGTACCCGCGGCAGGCAAGGGCCCAAAACCTAGTGAGGCGACATCAAAATGGCCTATCGCAAAACCACCTGGTTTTGCAAGGGGGGTCACTTTGGTTTTTGACCCGGTGCTCGGCGGCCATCTATGGAAACCTACCAAACCCATGCATTTCTGAAAACTAGACACCCGGCAGCTTCCAGGGAGGTATGGCTTGCGTGGATGCCCCAACGTTTCCTTACCCAGAATCCCCTGCAAACCTCAATTTTTGCTGAAAAAATCACTTTTTTCACACATTTTGGGGTGGGAAAGTTGTGGCATCACCGGGCTCACACAAATTTACATCCACCCAGCGTTCCCCCAGGTCTTCCGATAAAAATGGTGCCTCACTTGTGTGGGAGGCCCAAGTACCCGCGGCAGGCAAGGGCCAAAAACCTAGTGAGGCGACATCAAAATGGCCTATCGCAAAACCACCTGGTTTTGCAAGGGGGGTCACTTTGGTTTTTGACCCGGTGCTCGGCGGCCATCAAGGGAAACCTACCAAACCCACGCATTTCTGAAAACTAGACACCCGGCGGCTTCCAGGGAGGTATGGCTTGCGTGGATCCCCCAACGTTTCCTTACCCAGAATCCCCTGCAAACCTACATTTTAGCTGAAAAAAATCCCTTTTTTCACACATTTTGGGGTGGGAAAGTTGTGGCATCACCGGGATCACACAAATTTACCACCACCCAGCGTTCCCCCAGGTCTCCCGGTAAAAATGGTGCCTCACCTGTGTGGGAGGCCCAAGTACCCGCGGCAGGCAAGGGCCCAAAACCTAGTGAGGCGACATCAAAATGGCCTATCGCAAAACCACCTGGTTTTGCAAGGGGGGTCACTTTGGTTTTTTACCCGGTGCTCGGCGGCCATCTAGGGAAACCTACCAAACCCACGCATTTCTGAAAACAAGACACCCGGCGGCTTCCAGGGAGGTATGGCTTGCGTGGATCCCCTAACGTTTCCTTACCCAGAATCCCCTGCAAACCTCAATTTTTGCTGAAAAAATCACTTTTTTCACACATTTTGGGGTGGGAAAGTTGTGGCATCACCAGGCTCACACAAATTTACCACCACCCAGCGTTCCCCCAGGTCTCCCGGTTAAAATGGTGCCTCACTTGTGTGGGAGGCCCAAGTACCCGCGGCAGGCAAGGGCCCAAAACCTAGTGAGGCGACATCAAAATGGCCTATCGCAAAACCACCTGGTTTTGCAAGGGGGGTCACTTTGGTTTTTGACCCGGTGCTCGGCGGCCATCTAGGGAAACCTACCAAGCCCACGCATTTCTGAAAACTAGACACCCGGCGGCTTCCAGGGAGGTGTGGCTTGCGTGGATCCCCCAACGTTTCCTTACCCAGAATCCCCTGCAAACCTCAATTTTTGCTGAAAAAATCACTTTTTTCACACATTTTGGGGTGGGAAAGTTGTGGCATCACCAGGCTCACACAAATTTACCACCACCCAGCGTTCCCCCAGGTCTCCCGGTAAAAATGGTGCCTCACTTGTGTGGGAGGCCCAAGTACCCGCGGCAGGCAAGGGCCCAAAACCTAGTGAGGCGACATCAAAAAGGCCTATCGCAAAACCACCTGGTTTTGCAAGAGGGGTCACTTTGGTTTTTGACCCGGTGCTTGGCGGCCATCTAGGGAAACCTACCAAACCCACGCATTTCTGAAAACTAGACACCCGGCGGCTTCCAGGGAGGTATGGCTTCCAACATTTCCTTACCCAGAATCCCCTGCAAACCTCAATTTTTGCTGAAAAAATCACTTTTTTCACACATTTTGGGGTGGGAAAGTTGTGGCATCACCGGGCTCACACAAATTTACCACCACCCAGCGTTCCCCCAGGTCTCCCGGTAAAAATGGTGCCTCACTTGTGTGGGAGGCCCAAGTACCCGCGGCAGGCAAGGGCCCAAAACCTAGTGAGGCGACATCAAAATGGCCTATCGCAAAACCACCTGGTTTTGCAAGGGGGGTCACTTTGGTTTTTGACCCGGTGCTCGGCGGCCATCTAGGGAAACCTACCAAACCCATGCATTTCTGAAAACTAGACACCCGGCGGCTTCCAGGTAAGTATGGCTTGCGTGGATCCCCCAACGTTTCCTTACCCAGAATCCCCTGCAAACCTCAATTTGTGCTGAAAAAATCACTTTTTTCACACATTTTGGGGTGGGAAAGTTGTGGCATCACCAGGCTCACACAAATTTACCACCACCCAGCGTTCCCCCAGGTCTCCCGGTAAAAATGGTGCCTCACTTGTGTGGGAGGCCCAAGTACCCGCAGCAGGCAAGGGCCCAAAACCTAGTGAGGCGACATCAAAATGGCCTATCGCAAAACCACCTGGTTTTGCGAGGGGGGTCACTTTGGTTTTTAACCCGGTGCTCGGCGGCCATCTAGGGAAACCTACCAAACCCACGCATTTCTGAAAACTAGACACCCGGCGGCTTCCAGGGAGGTATAGCTTGCGTGGATCCCCCAACGTTTCCTTACCCAAAATCCCCTGCAAACCTCAATTTTTGCTGAAAAAAATCACTCTTTTCACACATTTTGGGGTGGGAAAGTTGTGGCATCACCAGGCTCACACACATTTACCACCACCCAGCGTTCCCCCAGGTCTCCCGGTAAAAATGGTGCCTCACTTGTGTGGGAGGCCCAAGTACCCGCGGCAGGCAAGGGCCCAAAACCTAGTGAGGCGACATCAAAATGGCCTATCGCAAAACCACCTGGTTTTGCAAGGGGGGTCATTTTGGTTTTTGACCCGGTGCTCGGCGGCCATCTAGGGAAACCTACCAAACCCACGCATTTCTGAAAACTAGACACCCGGCGGCTTCCAGGGAGGTATGGCTTGCGTGGATCCCCCAACGTTTCCTTACCCAGAATCCCCTGCAAACCTCAATTTTTGCTGAAAAAATCACTTTTTTCACACATTTTGGGGTGGGAAAGTTGTGGCATCACCAGGCTCACACAAATTTACCACCACCCAGCGTTCCCCCAGGTCTCCCGGTAAAAATGGTGCCTCACTTGTGTGGGAGGCCCAAGTACCCGCAGCAGGCAAGGGCCCAAAACCTAGTGAGGAGACATCAAAATGGCCTATCGCAAAACCACCTGGTTTTGCGAGGGGGGTCACTTTGGTTTTTGACCCGGTGCTCGGCGGCCATCTAGGGAAACCTACCAAACCCATGCATTTCTGAAAACTAGACACCCGGCGGCTTCCAGGGAGGTATGGCTTGCGTGGATCCCCCAACGTTTCCTTACCCAGAATCCCCTGCAAACCTCAATTTTTGCTGAAAAAAATCACTTTTTTCACACATTTTGGGGTGGGAAAGTTGTGGCATCACCAGGCTCACACACATTTACCACCACCCAGCGTTCCCCCAGGTCTCCCGGTAAAAATGGTGCCTCACTTGTGTGGGAGGCCCAAGTACCCGCGGCAGGCAAGGGCCCAAAACCTAGTGAGGCGACATCAAAATGGCCTATCGCAAAACCACCTGGTTTTGCAAGGGGGGTCACTTTGGTTTTTGACCCGGTGCTCGGCGGCCATCTATGGAAACCTTCCAAACCCACGCATTTCTGAAAACTAGACACCCGGCAGCTTCCAGGGAGGTATGGCTTGCGTGGATGCCCCAACGTTTCCTTACCCAGAATCCCCTGCAAACCTCAATTTTTGCTGAAAAAATCACTTTTTTCACACATTTTGGGGTGGGAAAGTTGTGGCATCACCGGGCTCACACAAATTTACATCCACCCAGCGTTCCCCCAGGTCTTCCGATAAAAATGGTGCCTCACTTGTGTGGGAGGCCCAAGTACCCGCGGCAGGCAAGGGCCAAAAACCTAGTGAGGCGACATCAAAATGGCCTATCGCAAAACCACCTGGTTTTGCAAGGGGGGTCACTTTGGTTTTTGACCCGGTGCTCGGCGGCCATCAAGGGAAACCTACCAAACCCACGCATTTCTGAAAACTAGACACCCGGCGGCTTCCAGGGAGGTATGGCTTGCGTGGATCCCCCAACGTTTCCTTACCCAGAATCCCCTGCAAACCTACATTTTTGCTGAAAAAATCACTTTTTTCACACATTTTGGGGTGGGAAAGTTGTGGCATCACCAGGCTCACACAAATTTACCACCACCCAGCGTTCCCCCAGGTCTCCCGGTTAAAATGGTGCCTCACTTGTGTGGGAGGCCCAAGTACCCGCGGCAGGCAAGGGCCCAAAACCTCGTGAGGCGACATCAAAATGGCCTATCGCAAAACCACCTGGTTTTGCGAGTGGGGTCACTTTGGTTTTTGACCCGGTGCTCGGCGGCCATCTAGGGAAACCTACCAAACCCACGCATTTCTGAAAACTAGACACCCGGCGGCTTCCAGGGAGGTATGGCTTGCGTGGATCCCCCAACGTTTCCTTACCCAGAATCCCCTGCAAACCTCAATTTTTGCTGAAAAAATCACTTTTTTCACACATTTTGGGGTGGGAAAGTTGTGGCATCACCGGGCTCACACAAATTTACCACCACCCAGCGTACCCCAGGTCTCCCGGTAAAAATGGTGCCTCACTTGTGTGGGAGGCCCAAGTACCCGCGGCAGGCAAGGGCCCACAACCTCGTGAGGCGACATCAAAATGGCCTATCGCAAAACCACCTGGTTTTGCGAGGGTGGTCACTTTGGTTTTTGACCCGGTGCTCGGCGGCCATCTAGGGAAACCTACCAAACCCACGCATTTCTGAAAACTAGACACCCGGCGGCTTCCAGGGAGGTATGGCTTGCGTGGGTCCCCCAACGTTTCCTTACCCAGAATCCCCTGCAAACCTCAATTTTTGCTGAAAAAATCACTTTTTTCACACATTTCGGGGAGGGAAAGTTGTGGCATCACCGGGCTCACACAAATTTACCACCACCCAGCGTTCCCCCAGGTCTCCCGGTAAAAATGGTGCCTCACTTGTGTGGGAGGCCCAAGTACCCGCGGCAGGCAAGGGCCCAAAACGTTGTGAGGCGACATCAAAATGGCCTATCGCAAAACCACCTGGTTTTGCAAGGGGGGTCACTTTGGTTTTTGACCCGGTGCTCGGCGGCCATCTAGGGAAACCTACCAAACCCATGCATTTCTGAAAACTAGACACCCAGCGGCTTCCAGGGAGGTATGGCTTGCGTGGATCCCCCAACGTTTCCTTACCCAGAATCCCCTGCAAACCTCAATTTTTGCTGAAAAAATCACTTTTTTCACACATTTTGGGGTGGGAAAGTTGTGGCATCACCGGGCTCACACAAATTTACCACCACCCAGCGTTCCCCCAGGTCTCCCGGTAAAAATGGTGCCTCACTTGTGTGGGAGGCCCAAGTACCCGCGGCAGGCAAGGGCCCAAAACCTAGTGAGGCGACATCAAAATGGCCTATCGCAAAACCACCTGGTTTTGCAAGGGGGGTCACTTTGGTTTTTGACCCGGTGCTCGGCGGCCATCTTGGGAAACATACCAAACCCACGCATTTCTGAAAACTAGACACCCGGCGGCTTCCAGGGAGGTATGGCTTGCGTGGATCCCCCAATGTTTCATTACCCAGAATCCCCTGCAAACCTAAATTTTTGCTGAAAAATCACTTTTTTCACACATTTTGGGGTGAGAAAGTCGTGGCATCACCGGGCGCACACAAATTTACCACCACACAGAGTTCCCCCAGGTCTCCCGGTAAAAATGGTGCCTCGCTTGTGTGGGAGGCCCAAGTACCCGCGGCAGGCAAGGGCCCAAAACCTAGTGAGGCGACATCAAAATGGCCTATCGCAAAACCACCTGGTTTTGCAAGGGGGGTCACTTTGGTTTTTGACCCGGTGCTCGGCGGCCATCTAGGGAAACCTACCAAACCCACGCATTTCTGAAAACTAGACACCCGGCGGCTTCCAGGGAGGTATGGCTTGCATGGATCCCCCAACGTTTCCTTACCCAGAATCCCCTGCAAACCTCAATTTTTGCTGAAAAAATCACTTTTTTCCCACATTTTGGGGTGGGAAAGTTGTGGCATCACCGGGCTCACACAAATTTACCACCACCCAGCGTTCCCCCAGGTCTCCCGGTAAAAATGGTGCCTCACTTGTGAGGGAGGCCCAAGTACCCGCGGTAGCAAGGGCCCAAAACCTAGTGAGGCAACATCAAAATGGCCTATCGCAAAACCACCTGGTTTTGCAAGGGGGGTCACTTTGGTTTTTGACCCGGTGCTCGGCGGCCATCTAGGGAAACCTACCAAACCCATGCATTTCTGAAAACTAGACACCCGGCGGCTTCCAGGGAGGTATGGCTTGCGTGGATCCCCCAACGTTTCCTTACCCAGAATCCCCTACAAACCTAAATTTTTGCTGAAAAAATCACTTTTTTCACATATTTTGGGGTGGGAAAGTTGTGGCATCACCGGGCTCACACAAATTTACCACCACCCAGCGTTCCCCCAGGTCTCCCGGTAAAAATGGTGCCTCACTTGTGTGGGAGGCCCAAGTACCCGCGGCAGGCAAGGGCCCAAAACCTAGTGAGGCAACATCAAAATGGCCTATCGCAAAACCACCTGGTTTTGCAAGGGGGGTCACTTTGGTTTTTGACCCGGTGCTCGGCGGCCATCTAGGGAAACCTACCAAACCCATGCATTTCTGAAAACTAGACACCCGGCGGCTTCCAGGGAGGTATGGCTTGCGTGGATCCCCCAACGTTTCCTTACCCAGAATCCCCGGCAAACCTCAATTTTTGCTGAAAAAAATCACTTTTTTCACACATTTTGGGGTGGGAAAGTTGTGGCATCACCGGGCTCACACAAATTTACCACCACCCAGCGTTCCCCCAGGTCTCCCGATAAAAATGGTGCCTCACTTGTGTGGGAGGCCCAAGTACCCGCGGCAGGCAAGGGCCCAAAACCTAGTGAGGCGACATCAAAATGGCCTATCGCAAAACCACCTGGTTTTGCAAGGGGGGTCACTTTGGTTTTTGACCCGGTGCTCGGCGGCCATCTAGGGAAACCTACCAAACCCACGCATTTCTGAAAACTAGACACCCGGCGGCTTCCACGGAGGTATGGCTTGCGTGGATCCCCCAATGTTTCCTTACCCAGAATCCCCTGCAAACCTCAATTTTAGCTGAAAAAAATCACTTTTTTCACACATTTTGGGGTGGGAAAGTTGTGGCATCACCGGGATCACACAAATTTACCACCACCCAACGTTCCCCCAGGTCTCCCGGTAAATATGGTGCCTCACTTGTGTGGGAGGCCCAAGTACCCACGGCAGGCAAGGGCCCAAAACCTAGTGAGGCGACATCAAAATGGCCTATCGCAAAACCACCTGATTTTGCAAGGGGGGTCACTTTGGTTTTTGACCCGGTGCTCGGCGGCCATCTAGGGAAACCTACCAAACCCATGCATTTCTGAAAACTAGACACCCGGCGGCTTCCAGGGAGGTATGGCTTGCGTGGATCCCCCAACGTTTCCTTACCCAGAATCCCCTGCAAACTTACATTTTAGCTGAAAAAAATCACTTTTCTCACACATTTTGGGGTGGGAAAGTTGTGGCATCACCGGGCTCACACAAATTTACCACCACCCAGCGTTCCCCCAGGTCTCCCGGTAAAAATGGTGCCTCACTTGTGAGGGAGGCCCAAGTACCCGCGGCAGGCAAGGGCCCAAAACCTAGTGAGGCAACATCAAAATGTCCTATCGCAAAACCACCTGGTTTTGCAAGGGGGGTCACTTTGGTTTTTGACCCGGTGCTCGGCGGCCATCTAGGGAAACCTACCAAACCCATGCATTTCTGAAAACTAGACACCCGGCGGCTTCCAGGGAGGTATGGCTTGCGTGGATCCCCCAACGTTTCCTTACCCAGAATCCCCTGCAAACCTAAATTTTTGCTGAAAAAATCACTTTTTTCACACATTTTGGGGTGGGAAAGTTGTGGCATCACCGGGCTCACACAAATTTACCACCACCCAGCGTTCCCCCAGGTCTCCCGGTAAAAATGGTGCCTCACTTGTGTGGGAGGCCCAAGTACCCGCGGCAGGCAAGGGCCCAAAACCTAGTGAGGCAACATCAAAATGGCCTATCGCAAAACCACCTGGTTTTGCAAGGGGGGTCACTTTGGTTTTTGACCCGGTGCTCGGCGGCCATCTAGGGAAACCTACCAAACCCACACATTTCTGAAAACTAGACACCCGGCGGCTTCCAGGGAGGTATGGCTTGCGTGGATCCCCCAACGTTTCCTTACCCAGAATCCCCTGCAAACCTACATTTTAGCTGAAAAATTCACCTTTTTCACACATTTTGGGGTGGGAAAGTTGTGGCATCACCGGGCTCACACAAATTTACCACCACCCAGCGTTCCCCCAGGTCTCCCGGTAAAAATGATGCCTCACTTGTGTGGGAGGCCCAAGTACCCCCGGCAGGCAAGGGCCCAAAACCTAGTGAGGCGACATCAAAATGGCCTATCGCAAAACCACCTGGTTTTGCAAGGGGGTTCACTTTGGTTTTTGACCCGGTGCTCGGCGGCCATCTAGGGAAACCTACCAAACCCACGCATTTCTGAAAACTAGACACCCGGCGGCTTCCAGGGAGGTATGGCTTGCGTGGATCCCCCAATGTTTCCTTACCCAGAATCCCCTGCAAACCTACATTTTAGCTGAAAAAAATCACTTTTTTCACACATTTTGGGGTGGGAAAGTTGTGGCATCACCGGGATCACACAAATTTACCACCACCCAGCGTTCCCCCAGGTCTCCCGGTAAATATGGTGCCTCACTTGTGTGGGAGGCCCAAGTACCCGCGGCAGGCAAGGGCCCAAAACCTAGTGAGGCGACATCAAAATGGCCTCTCGCAAAACCACCTGGTTTTGCAAGGGGGGTCACTTTGGTTTTTGACCCGGTGCTCGGCGGCCATCTAGGGAAACCTACCAAACCCATGCATTTCTGAAAACTAGACACCCGGTGGCTTCCAGGGAGGTATGGCTTGCGTGGATCCCCCAACGTTTCCTTACCCAGAATCCCCTGCAAACCTCAATTTTTGCTGAAAAAATCACTTTTTTCACACATTTTGGGGTGGGAAAGTTGTGGCATCACCGGGCTCACACAAATTTACCACCACCCAGCGTTCCCCCAGGTCTCTCGGTAAAAATGGTGTCTCACTTGTGTGGGAGGCCCAAGTACCCGCGGCAGGCAAGGGCCCAAAACCTAGTGAGGCGACATCAAAATGGCCTATCGCAAAACCACCTGGTTTTGCGAAGGGGGTCCCTTTGGTTTTTGACCCGGTGCTCTGCGGCCATCTAGGGAAACCTACCAAACCCATGCATTTCTGAAAACTAGACACCCGGCGGCTTCCAGGGAGGTATGGCTTGCGTGGGTCCCCCAACGTTTCCTTACCCAGAATCCCCTGCAAACCTCAATTTTTGCTGAAAAAATCACTTTTTTCACACATTTTGGGGTGGGAAAGTTGTGGCATCACCGGGCTCACACAAATTTACCACCACCCAGCGTTCCCCCAGGTCTCCCGGTAAAAATGGTGCCTCACTTGTGTGGGAGGCCCAAGTACCCGCGGCAGGCAAGGGCCCAAAACGTTGTGAGGCGACATCAAAATGGCCTATCGCAAAACCACCTGGTTTTGCGAGGGGGGTCACTTTGGTTTTTGACCCGGTGCTCGGCGGCCATCTAGGGAAATGTTAGACCTGGCACCTTGGCGTGAGTCTCCCTTCCTCTTTTTGTCGCTGTGCCTCATGTGTTTTTATGGTGTTGGCCGCTCAGCGCGCTGTGCCACTGCCAACCAGTGTCACGGTGCGAGTGCTCCCTATGTAAATTGTATATGTTGGTTGGATTCCATGATTGGATTGTTTGATTTACTATCAGACCCCAGTAAAGTGCGCCAGGAGCGCCAGGGCATGTAAAGGCAAACACCGCTGGTGGGCTTGCAGCACGGGTTGTGCCACCCACAGTAGCGGCCGGTAAAATACGTCTAAGGTCTGCCATCGCAGAACCTGCGTGCAGTCTGGTACTGACGCGCCGACCGACAAGTGCCCACACTTGCCGGTCCCCGAAACCTTCCCTTAGCTGCATGTTAGTCACCCCTCTGGTAGGCCCACGGGCAGGGTGCATTGTGAGCCTGAGGTAGGACAAGCCTAGATGCGTGGCATGTCCTGGTAGTGAATGACCGCCATTTTGTTGTTCACTACTGTAAGGCTACCCTGTTCTCATAGGCCAGTATGGGCGGCCTGGATTATTACACCCTATGATCCTAACCGACCCAGGGAACATGGTAGAAGATCGAGTTTAGTATGCCTGAACTCGGAATGTTAAGGTACATCTTTTCGCAAGGTTTATTTTAATATTCCGGGTTTGCAAATGTCACTTTTAGAAAGTTGGCCTTTGCTTGCCTAACCATTTCAGCCGCCTCTGCGTGATGTGTATCTGATGTCTGGCTGGTGTGAGTGACAGGGCTGGGGGAACCCAGATGGGCAGGGCTAGGTAGCCTGGTATGAATAGGACGATCGACAGGTAGATGGGTGGGAGGAGCGCTCCTAGGTTCTGAATAGGACAGTGCTCCGCTACCTCGATGCTGGCTCCACCCCCTGTGGAGCGTCTGATGACTCTGCCCTGCACTCTGAAAGAAGAAGCCTGCATCACGTACACAAAGTGCTCAGGAACCGGACTGAACTAGGCAAGGGCCCCCCTGGCCTGGGAGAACAAAAGATTTGTGGTATAAATGGAGGAGCCCTGCTCCTAAGAAACTAGATCCGCTTTTGACCAAGAAGAATCTCTGCCTGAGGAGGAGGCACCGGGAAAGCTGTAGGAGGAAGACTGTCCCTATCCTGGGGGATTGGCCTGCAGTGGTGACCTTGCTGCCAAAGGAGAGAAGAGAAACTGTTGCTGAAGACTTTTACTTTACTTTTACTTTCAAGACTTGTGCTTTTCCAAAACGATCTCCAAGGGCTTGGAACTGAGCTTGCCCCCTGAACTGAGCCCCAGGACCATTGGGCTCTACCTGATCTTCACTCGCCTGCTGCTGGACTGTGGTGTCCTTTCCCTCGCCGGAGCTGTGACCCTCGTGCCCAGTCCCTCCCTGAGCCGTGACCAGGACTGCTTAGCCGCCCCCGCCTTGGGAAGAGCCTCGCTCGATCGGAGCCGCTCCCCCTACGCTGTGCTGGGCTGCCCCGTCACCTCGCTCGTTGGAGGCTCGCTGTGCACCTTCACCCTCCCGCCGGAATCGGCGTTTGTGAGCATCTCCAAGCCTCGGACGGCCCGGACGCATCTGCGTGCCTGGCTGCCCCGCTTTGTTCACCCGCCACCTGCAACACCCCGCTCTTGTCGTGAGCCTGAAGATCAGACACCCTCGTGAAGTGTGGGAGCCCCGGACGCCGCCTCGCTCTTCTGTCGAAGAGCCGCTGAAATCCCGCACCCGCCTTTGCGTCAAGAAACAAGGTACTGTACTTACGAACTCGACCGCGAGCTCGCATCGGATCCAGGGTCCGCAACGTTCTTATTTCCCTGTCATCTGCTGTGTGCTCCCTGGGCGCTGCCTCAGCACGAAGTGCGCTGAGGCCTACAGTTACCTTGTGCCCGCCTAAAGAACTTTACGTAAAACAAAGAGAACTTTACCGTATTTCCAAGAATTGTGGCCCCATCAGTTCAACGTTACTGGGCCTTGTATTTGAATCTGCTGAATCTACATAAAAGCTTATTTTTATATACTTCCTGATTGGTGTCCGTTTGTGGTGCATGCAAGGGGTTTACTGTATGTGTAATTGCATTTGCTTAACCGTGTACGCCTGAGACTTAGCCTAGACTGCTCGCGCCACGCACCTAGAGGGTGAGCAGGGGTTATTCTGGGGAGTCATCCTTCGCCCTGACAAGAAGTAAAGGGTCCCTGCTTGTTGTGGGTTCACACCTGCGTCAACCAGAGCCCCCTCATTTCTAACATTGGTGGCAGCGGTGGGATTTACGGATTTGCATTTGTGGTTTGCGTATAGTGAATCACTGATCACCACGTAGTGAGAGCAGACCAGTAACACAGCCACAAGGCTAGCATTTGTTTTTGTTTTGCCAAGAGTCTCCGTTGTTAGAGCCATGCCTGGTTCACTTTCCGCCGGAAGGGCGGCTTCCATAATCTCTGGATTTGAAGACGTAGATTGGGAGGAAGACGCACTTCAGAATCGTACCAATGAAGACTTGAAAGGTCTTTGCTCCAAGTTCAGGATTGCCCAGACTGGATTGAAAAACAAGACCCAATTTGTGAAGGCACTGAGGGCCTGGTATGAGTCAAAGGCACCAGAGAATCAGGTGGAAGTGGTTCCACCAGAAAGTGTCCATGAGTTCGGCAGATGCCTGTCGCCAGAAGAGTTGGCAGACAGGGCCGCAACCCGGGCACACGAGGTGGAAATGGCAAAACTTCATGGGCAGATGGATATGGAAAAACAAAGATTAGCCATGGAAGAAAAGAAACTACAATTAGAGCATGACATGAAGCTGAGGGAGCTGGAGCTGAAAGCAAAAAGTTTGGAGCTTAATCCCTCTGGTGGCAGCACACCGCCAGTACCGGCGGAACCAAGAGTTTATATTCCCAAGGATGTAGTGAAGGAGTTCTTCAGGAATGACGACATCGGGCAGTGGTTCAGAGCCTACGAGGTAGCCATGTCTTCCCACCGGGTCCCTGAGAAAGATTGGGGAGCGGGGTTGTGGGGAAGGTTCCTGAGTGAAGGGCGGGACACACTGTTAGACTTACCTGTTGATGTTCGTAATTCTTATGCCCATATGAAGGAAGCATTGATGGCTAGGTATGGGTTGACCCCTGAGTTATATAGACAGAGGTTCAGGGGTTGCACTAAGATTCCCAATAGTACGTATGTGGAGTATGTGACTTTCTTTTGCAGAGCGCTGGATGGTTGGGTGAAGGGTAGTAAGGTGAATGATTATCAAGGGCTTCTTGATCTAATGGCATGGGAGCACTTGTCCAGTAATTGTTTTCCTGAGCTACGCCAGCACCTGATCGATAGTAAGCTGACTAACCCGAGGAAGCTTGCTGAGGAGGCGGACCGCTGGGTCAGTACCAGGGTCCACAAGGGTACCGTGGGAGATTCCGCCAAAGGTGGGCAGGGTCCCCAGCAGAAGAGTGGGGGGGACAGGGGTAAACAGAAGCAGTTCCAAAAAGGGCCCCAAAATAGTCCCCAAGGGAACCAAGGGAAGGGTTCTCAGCCTCCCCCACCCCAGAAACCGACCGGGGCCCCGACAGGTCCTCCGGTTCAAAAGGGGCCCGTAAGATGTTACAGGTGTAACAATTTGGGGCATTTTGCCTCTGATGTAAAGTGTCCATTGTTTGGTAAACCAGCACCCACTGGTGCTCCACCCCGGCAGGTGACTAGTGTAGCCTTGGGGGAGGAGAGGGATGTCCAAGGTGGGTGGGGTCCCGCAGAGATGTCCCTGGTCTCGCTAGGAGACCGTGAAGTGGTCCCTCCAACCCAGCTGCCTGAGAACACTAAGAAGTACAGGCAGTGGGTGACCATAAATGGCCATAGAGTGGAAGCTCTTAGAGATACAGGAGCCAGTGTGACAGCTGTCAGGTGTCACCTGGTGTCTCAGGAGCAGGTGGTCCCCAATGCATTCTATCCCGTTGTTGCCGCTGACAACACAGAGAGACACTGCAAGGTGGCTCAGGTTCCCTTTGAGTGGGGGGGGGTCTCTGGTACTCTTCAGGTAGCTGTGAGGCCCGCCATGCCTGTAGACTGTTTGTTAGGGAACGATTTGGAGAGCTCACCTTGGGCTAAGGTGGAGCGGAGTGCTCACCTGGAGATGTTGGGTATGCCGGATTGGGCGTGTGTCACCACACGGTCCATGGCAGCCAGTAGAGGTACTCAAGAGGTCCTGGAGCCTGAGAGGGAGGCCCAGGAACCGGCCTCAGAGAGAAGGAGCAAGGGGCGCGGGAAGCCGGCCCCTGAAGTTCCCACGGTCCAGGAGGAAGCAGACCTTGAGGGGGATGCCCTGGAGCCTACAGGGGAGCAGATAGCTGAACTGGGAGACCTGCCGGAGCTGACCCATTGGCAGCAGGAAGGGGGTCCCACCAGGGAGGACTTTTGCAAGGCACAGAAGGAGTGCCCTTCTCTCGTGGGTATGCGGCAGCAGGCTGCAGACCAGGCCGCAGGTGATCAGTCAGGATCGCATTTCGTTTACTGGGAGAACGACCTCCTGTATACAGAGCCTAAGGTTGCTGAGCCTGGGTCAGCCCGTGCGCTGGTGGTACCCCAGGACTTCAGAGCCTTCCTACTGGGGCTGGCTCACGATGTGCCATTGGCAGGGCATTTGGGGCAGGACAAGACCTTTGAAAGGCTTGTCACCCACTTTTATTGGCCTCAAATGCGCAGGAGTTCGGATACCCACTGCAGGACATGCCAGACTTGCCAGGCAAGTGGAAAGAGTGGGAGGAAGCAGAAGGCTCCACTCCAGCCATTCCCTGTGGTCGGTACCCCATTCCAGCGAGTGGGGATTGACATTGTAGGGCCACTGGACCCCAGGACAGCGATGGGCAATAGGTTCATCCTGGTCCTGGTGGACCATGCCACCCGGTACCCGGAAGCCATTCCTCTAAGGACAGTGACGGCCCCCGTGGTGGGACGGGCACTGATGGGAATTTTCTCCCGAGTGGGATTCCCTCTAGAGGTGGTGTCTGACCGAGGTACCAATTTCATGTCCAAGTACATGAAATCTCTTTGGCAAGAGTGTGGTGTAACCTACAAGTTCACCACTCCTTACCACCCCCAAGGAAACGGGTTGGTTGAGAGATTCAACCGAACCCTCAAAGGCATGATAATGGGCCTAGAAGGGGCCATGAGGCGCAAGTGGGACGTCCTCTTACCATGCCTTCTCTTCGCTTACCGTGAGGTGCCACAGAAGTCTCTGGGGTTCAGTCCCTTTGAGCTTCTGTATGGTCACCCAGTCAGAGGACCTCTAAGTCTGGTCAAAGAAGGCTGGGAGCAATCTCCCAGGAAACCTCCCCAGAATGTATATAGTTACATGCTGGCCTTCAGGAATCAGACTAGGCGATTCAGGCAACTTGCTGAGGCAAATCTGGAAGCCAGCCAGGAGGAGATGAAGCGGTGGTACAACCAGAATGCCACTCTGGTAGAGCTTCAGCCTGGACAGAAAGTATGGGTCTTGGCCCCCGTGGAGCCGTGTGCGCTCCAGGATAAGTGGACCGGTCCCTTTGAGGTGGTGGAGCGCAAGAGTCCTGTTACCTACGTGGTGGACCTGAAGTCTCCTAGGAACCCCTTAAGGGTCGTACATGTCAACCGCCTCAAGCCCCACTTGGAGAGGTCCCAAGTGGGCATGCTCTTGGCAACAGATGCTGGAATGGAAGAGGAGACAGAACCTCTTCCTGACCTCCTGTCAGCCAAGGAGCAAGATGGGTCAGTGGATGGTGTCATCCTCTCTTCCACCCTGACCCCTGAGCAACAGAATGATTGTCGCCAGTTGCTGGGACAGTTTTCTGACCTGTTTTCCCTGGTCCCTGGTGTCACTGATTGGTGCGTCCATGATGTGGACACTGGGGATAGTCCACCTGTGCGGCACAAGGCCTACAGGGTGACTGACAGGGTGAGGACATGCATCAAGGAGGAGGTCTCCAAGATGTTTGCACTCGGGGTAATTGAGTCTTCTAGCAGTCCTTGGGCCAGCCCAGTGGTCTTGGTCCCAAAGGCTGCAGCGCCGGGAGCCACACCCGAACTCCGGTTCTGTGTGGACTACAGAGGACTCAATTCGGTCACTAGGACCGACGCACACCCCATCCCCAGAGCTGATGAGCTCATCGATCGGCTAGGGGCTGCCAACTACCTCAGCACGTTTGATTTAACGTCTGGGTATTGGCAGATCGCCTTGACCGAGGGGGCCAAAGAGAGGTCAGCATTTTCCACCCCAGATGGGCACTACCAGTTCCGGGTTATGCCATTTGGGATGAAGAATGCCCCTGCCACCTTCCAGAGATTGGTCAACCAGGTGTTGGCTGGGCTGGATTCGTTCAGTGCAGCCTACCTGGATGACATCGCAGTGTTCAGCTCCACTTGGGAGGAACACTTGCGTCACCTCTGGGAAGTGTTGATGGCGCTGCGCAAGGCAGGCCTCACGATCAAGGCGAGTAAGTGCCAGATCGGGCAGGGTTCCGTGGTGTACTTGGGACACCAAGTTGGGAGTGGCCAGGTGGCACCCCTTCAGCCCAAGATAGAAACCATCCTGAATTGGGAGGCGCCCAAAACCCAGACGGAGGTGAGAGCCTTCCTAGGTCTCACCGGGTACTACAGGAGGTTTGTCAAGGGGTATGGCAACATGGTTGCCCCCTTGACAGCGCTGACTTCGAAGAAGCAGCCCAGGAAAGTGATCTGGACTGACACCTGTCAGAAAGCTTTTGAGGCCTTGAAAACTGCTATGTGCACGGCGCCCGTGCTCTTGGCTCCCAACTTCTCCAAAGAGTTTATCGTTCAGACAGACGCTTCAGAGCATGGTGTGGGGGCTGTTCTTTCACAGATTAATGAGGAGGGCCTAGATCAACCCGTAGCCTTTCTTAGCAGGAGGTTACTTCCACGGGAACAAAGGTGGAGTGCTATTGAGCGTGAGGCATTTGCTGTGGTCTGGGCGCTGAAGAAGCTAAGACCCTACTTGTTTGGGTCTCACTTCCGGGTTCAGACGGACCACAGGCCCCTCAGATGGTTGATGCATATGAGGGGTGAGAATCCAAAGCTGTTGAGGTGGTCCATTTCCCTACAGGGTATGGATTTCACGGTGGAACATCGCCCGGGTACAGATCACGCCAATGCTGACGGTCTGTCCAGATTTTTCCGCCTTAGTGATGAGGAACTCCCTGGGGTAGGGTAGTTCTCCCCACTTTTCAGCTGGAGGGGACACGTGTTAGACCTGGCACCTTGGCGTGAGTCTCCCTTCCTCTTTTTGTCGCTGTGCCTCATGTGTTTTTATGGTGTTGGCCGCTCAGCGCGCTGTGCCACTGCCAACCAGTGTCACGGTGCGAGTGCTCCCTATGTAAATTGTATATGTTGGTTGGATTCCATGATTGGATTGTTTGATTTACTATCAGACCCCAGTAAAGTGCGCCAGGAGCGCCAGGGCATGTAAAGGCAAACACCGCTGGTGGGCTTGCAGCACGGGTTGTGCCACCCACAGAAGCGGCCGGTAAAATACGTCTAAGGTCTGCCATCGCAGAACCTGCGTGCAGTCTGGTACTGACGCGCCGACCGACAAGTGCCCACACTTGCCGGTCCCCGAAACCTTCCCTTAGCTGCATGTTAGTCACCCCTCTGGTAGGCCCACGGGCAGGGTGCATTGTGAGCCTGAGGAAGGACAAGCCTAGATGCGTGGCATGTCCTGGTAGTGAATGACCGCCATTTTGTTGTTCACTACTGTAAGGCTACCCTGTTCTCATAGGCCAGTATGGGCGGCCTGGATTATTACACCCTATGATCCTAACCGACCCAGGGAACATGGTAGAAGATCGAGTTTAGTATGCCTGAACTCGGAATGTTAAGGTACATCTTTTCGCAAGGTTTATTTTAATATTCCGGGTTTGCAAATGTCACTTTTAGAAAGTTGGCCTTTGCTTGCCTAACCATTTCAGCCGCCTCTGCGTGATGTGTATCTGATGTCTGGCTGGTGTGAGTGACAGGGCTGGGGGAACCCAGATGGGCAGGGCTAGGTAGCCTGGTATGAATAGGACGATCGACAGGTAGATGGGTGGGAGGAGCGCTCCTAGGTTCTGAATAGGACAGTGCTCCGCTACCTCGATGCTGGCTCCACCCCCTGTGGAGCGTCTGATGACTCTGCCCTGCACTCTGAAAGAAGAAGCCTGCATCACGTACACAAAGTGCTCAGGAACCGGACTGAACTAGGCAAGGGCCCCCCTGGCCTGGGAGAACAAAAGATTTGTGGTATAAATGGAGGAGCCCTGCTCCTAAGAAACTAGATCCGCTTTTGACCAAGAAGAATCTCTGCCTGAGGAGGAGGCACCGGGAAAGCTGTAGGAGGAAGACTGTCCCTATCCTGGGGGATTGGCCTGCAGTGGTGACCTTGCTGCCAAAGGAGAGAAGAGAAACTGTTGCTGAAGACTTTTACTTTACTTTTACTTTCAAGACTTGTGCTTTTCCAAAACGATCTCCAAGGGCTTGGAACTGAGCTTGCCCCCTGAACTGAGCCCCAGGACCATTGGGCTCTACCTGATCTTCACTCGCCTGCTGCTGGACTGTGGTGTCCTTTCCCTCGCCGGAGCTGTGACCCTCGTGCCCAGTCCCTCCCTGAGCCGTGACCAGGACTGCTTAGCCGCCCCCGCCTTGGGAAGAGCCTCGCTCGATCGGAGCCGCTCCCCCTACGCTGTGCTGGGCTGCCCCGTCACCTCGCTCGTTGGAGGCTCGCTGTGCACCTTCACCCTCCCGCCGGAATCGGCGTTTGTGAGCATCTCCAAGCCTCGGACGGCCCGGACGCATCTGCGTGCCTGGCTGCCCCGCTTTGTTCACCCGCCACCTGCAACACCCCGCTCTTGTCGTGAGCCTGAAGATCAGACACCCTCGTGAAGTGTGGGAGCCCCAGACGCCGCCTCGCTCTTCTGTCGAAGAGCCGCTGAAATCCCGCACCCGCCTTTGCGTCAAGAAACAAGGTACTGTACTTACGAACTCGACCGCGAGCTCGCATCGGATCCAGGGTCCGCAACGTTCTTATTTCCCTGTCATCTGCTGTGTGCTCCCTGGGCGCTGCCTCAGCACGAAGTGCGCTGAGGCCTACAGTTACCTTGTGCCCGCCTAAAGAACTTTACGTAAAACAAAGAGAACTTTACCGTATTTCCAAGAATTGTGGCCCCATCAGTTCAACGTTACTGGGCCTTGTATTTGAATCTGCTGAATCTACATAAAAGCTTATTTTTATATACTTCCTGATTGGTGTCCGTTTGTGGTGCATGCAAGGGGTTTACTGTATGTGTAATTGCATTTGCTTAACCGTGTACGCCTGAGACTTAGCCTAGACTGCTCGCGCCACGCACCTAGAGGGTGAGCAGGGGTTATTCTGGGGAGTCATCCTTCGCCCTGACAAGAAGTAAAGGGTCCCTGCTTGTTGTGGGTTCACACCTGCGTCAACCAGAGCCCCCTCATTTCTAACAGGAAACCTACCAAACCCACGCATTTCTGAAAACTAGACACCTGGCGGCTTCCAGGGAGGTATGGCTTGCGTGGGTCCCCCAACGTTTCCTTACCCAGAATCCCCTGCAAACCTAAATTTTTGCTGAAAAAATCACTTTTTTCACACATTTTGGGGTGGGAAAGTTGTGGCATCACCGGGCTCACACAAATTTACCACCACCCAGTGTTCCCCCAGGTCTCCCGGTAAAAATGGTGCCTCACTTGTGTGGGAGGCCCAAGTACCTGCGGCAGGCAAGGGCCCAAAACCTAGTGAGGCGACATCAAAATGGCCTATCGCAAAACCACCTGGTTTTGCAAGGGGGGTCACTTTGGTTTTTGACCCGGTGCTCGGCGGCCATCTAGGGAAACATACCAAACCCACGCATTTCTGAAAACTAGACACCCGGCGGCTTCCAGGGAGGTATGGCTTGCGTGGATCCCCCAACGTTTCCTGACCCAGAATCCCCTGCAAACCTCAATTTTTGCTGAAAAAATCACTTTTTTCACACATTTTGGGGTGGGAAAGTTGTGGCATCACCGGGCTCACACAAATTTACCACCACCCAGTGTTCCCCCAGGTCTCCCGGTAAAAATGGTGCCTCACTTGTGTGGGAGGCCCAAGTACCCGCGGCAGGCAAGGGCCCAAAACCTAGTGAGGCGACATCAAAATGGCCTATCGCAAAACCACCTGGTTTTGCAAGGGGGGTCACTTTGGTTTTTGACCCGGTGCTCGGCGGCCATCTAGGGAAACCTACCAAACCCACGCATTTCTGAAAACTAGACACCCGGCGGCTTCCAGGGAGGTATGGCTTGCGTGGATCCCCCAATGTTTCCTTACCCAGAATCCCCTGCAAACCTACATTTTAGCTGAAAAAAATTACTTTTTTCACACATTTTGGGGTGGGAAAGTTGTGGCATCACCGGGCTCACACAAATTTACCACCACCCAGCGTTCCCCCAGGTCTCCCGGTAAAAATGGTGCCTCACTTGTGTGGGAGGCCCAAGTACCCGCGGCAGGCAAGGGCCCAAAACGTTGTGAGGCGACATCAAAATGGCCTATCGCAAAACCACCTGGTTTTGCAAGGGGGGTCACTTTGGTTTTTGACCCGGTGCTCGGCGGCCATCTAGGGAAACCTACCAAACCCACGCATTTCTGAAAACTAGACACCCGGCGGCTTCCAGGGAGGTATGGCTTGCGTGGATCCCCCAACGTTTCCTTACCCAGAATCCCCTGCAAACCTCAATTTTTGCTGAAAAAATCACTTTTTTCACACATTTTGGGGTGGGAAAGTTGTGGCATTACCGGGCTCACACAAATTTACCACCACCCAGCGTTCCCCCAGGTCTCCCGGTAAAAATGGTGCCTCACTTGTGTGGGAGGCCCAAGTACCCGCGGCAGGCAAGGGCCCAAAACGTTGTGAGGCGACATCAAAATGGCCTATCGCAAAACCACCTGGTTTTGCAAGGGGGGTCACTTTGGTTTTTGACCCGGTGCTCGGCGGCCATCTAGGGAAACCTACCAAACCCACGCATTTCTGAAAACTAGACACCCGGCGGCTTCCAGGGAGGTATGGCTTGCGTGGATCCCCCAACGTTTCCTTACCCAGAATCCCCTGCAAACCTCAATTTTTGCTGAAAAAATCACTTTTTTCACACATTTTGGGGTGGGAAAGTTGTGGCATCACCGGGCTCACACAAATTTACCACCACCCAGCGTTCCCCCAGGTCTCCCGGTAAAAATGGTGTCTCACTTGTGTGGGAGGCCCAAGTACCCGCGGCAGGGAAGGGCCCAAACCTAGTGAGGCGACATCAAAATGGCCTATCGCAAAACCACCTGGTTTTGCAAGGGGGGTCACTTTGGTTTTTGACCCGGTGCTCGGCGGCCATCTAGGGAAACCTACCAAACCCACGCATTTCTGAAAACTAGACACCCGGCGGCTTCCAGGGAGGTATGGCTTGCGTGGATCCCCCAACGTTTCCTTACCCAGAATCCCCTGCAAACCTCAATTTTTGCTGAAAAAATCACTTTTTTCACACATTTTGGGGTGGGAAAGTTGTGGCATCACCGGGCTCACACAAATTTACCACCACCCAGCGTTCCCCCAGGTCTCCCGGTAAAAATGGTGCCTCACTTGTGAGGGAGGCCCAAGTACCCGCGGCAGGCAAGGGCCCAAAACCTAGTGAGGCAACATCAAAATGGCCTATCGCAAAACCACCTGGTTTTGCAAGGGGGGTCACTTTGGTTTTTGACCCGGTGCTCGGCGGCCATATAGGGAAACCTACCACACCCACGCATTTCTGAAAACTAGACACCCGGGGGCTTCCAGGGAGGTATGGCTTGCGTGGATCCCCCAACGTTTCCTTACCCAGAATCCCCTGCAAACCTCAATTTTTGCTGAAAAAATCACTTTTTTCACACATTTTGGGGTGGGAAAGTTGTGGCATCACCGGGCTCACACAAATTTACCACCACCCAGCGTTCCCCCAGGTCTCCCGGTAAAAATGGTGTCTCACTTGTGTGGGAGGCCCAAGTACCCGCGGCAGGGAAGGGCCCAAACCTAGTGAGGCGACATCAAAATGGCCTATCGCAAAACCACCTGGTTTTGCAAGGGGGGTCACTTTGGTTTTTGACCCGGTGCTCGGCGGCCATCTAGGGAAACCTACCAAACCCACGCATTTCTGAAAACTAGACACCCGGCGGCTTCCAGGGAGGTATGGCTTGCGTGGATCCCCCAACGTTTCCTTACCCAGAATCCCCTGCAAACCTCAATTTTTGCTGAAAAAATCACTTTTTTCACACATTTTGGGGTGGGAAAGTTGTGGCATCACCGGGCTCACACAAATTTACCACCACCCAGCGTTCCCCCAGGTCTCCCGGTAAAAATGGTGCCTCACTTGTGAGGGAGGCCCAAGTACCCGCGGCAGGCAAGGGCCCAAAACCTAGTGAGGCAACATCAAAATGGCCTATCGCAAAACCACCTGGTTTTGCAAGGGGGGTCACTTTGGTTTTTGACCCGGTGCTCGGCGGCCATATAGGGAAACCTACCACACCCACGCATTTCTGAAAACTAGACACCCGGGGGCTTCCAGGGAGGTATGGCTTGCGTGGATCCCCCAACGTTTCCTTACCCAGAATCCCCTGCAAACCTAAATTTTTGCTGAAAAAATCACTTTTTTCACACATTTTGGGGTGGGAAAGTTGTGGCATCACCGGGCTCACACAAATTTACCACCACCCAGCGTTCCCCCAGGTCTCCCGGTAAAAATGGTGCCTCACTTGTGTGGGAGGCCCAAGTACCCGCGGCAGGCAAGGGCCCAAAACCTATTTAGGCGACATCAAAATGGCCTATCGCAAAACCACCTGGTTTTGCAAGGGGGGTCACTTTGGTTTTTTGACCCGGTGCTCGGCGGCCATCTAGGGAAACCTACCAAACCCACGCATTTCTGAAAACTAGACACCCGGCGGCTTCCAGGGAGGTATGGCTTGCGTGGATCCCCCAACGTTTCCTTACCCAGAATCCCCTGCAAACCTCAATTTTTGCTGAAAAATCACTTTTTTCACACATTTTGGGGTGGGAAAGTTATGGCATCACCGGGCTCACACAAATTTACCACCACCCAGCGTTCCCCCAGGTCTCCCGGTAAAAATGGTGCCTCACTTGTGTGGGAGGCCCAAGTACCCGCGGCAGGCAAGGGCCCAAAACCTAGTAGGGCGACATCAAAATGGCCTATCGCAAAACCACCTGGTTTTGCAAGGGGGGTCACTTTGGTTTTTGACCTGGTGCTCGGCGGCAATCTAGGGAAACCTACCAAACCCATGCATTTCTGAAAACTAGACACCCGGCGGCTTCCAGGGAGGTATGGCTTGCGTGGATCCCCCAATGTTTCCTTACCCAGAATCCCCTGCAAACCTCAATTTTTGCTGAAAAAATCACTTTTTTCACACATTTTGGGGTGGGAAAGTTGTGGCATCACCGGGCTCACACAAATTTACCACCACCCAGCGTTCCCCCAGGTCTCCCGGTAAAAATGGTGCCTCACTTGTGAGGGAGGCCCAAGTACGCGCGGCAGGCAAGGGCCCAAAACCTAGTGAGGCAACATCAAAATGGCCTATCGCAAAACCACCTGGTTTTGCAAGGGGGGTCACTTTGGTTTTTGACCCGGTGCTCGGCGGCCATCTAGGGAAACCTACCAAACCCACGCATATCTGAAAACTAGACACCCGGCGGCTTCCAGGGATGTATGGCTTGCGTGGTTCCCCCAACGTTTCCTTACCCAGAATCCCCTGCAAACCTAAATTTTTGCTGAAAAAATCACTTTTTTCACACATTTTGGGGTGGGAAAGTTGTGGCATCACCGGGCTCACACAAATTTACCACCACCCAGCGTTCCCCCAGGTCTCCCGGTAAAAATAGTGCCTCACTTTTGTGGGAGGCCCAAGTACCCGCGGCAGGCAAGGGCCCAAAACCTAGTGAGGCGACATCAAAATGGCCTATCGCAAAACCACCTGGTTTTGCATAGGGGGTCACTTTGGTTTTTGACCCGGTGCTCGGCGGCCATCTAGGGAAACCTACCAAACCCACGCATTTCTGAAAACTAGACACCTGGCGGCTTCCAGGGAGGTATGGCTTGCGTGGATCCCCCAACGTTTCCTTACCCAGAATCCCCTGCAAACCTACATTTTAGCTGAAAAAATCACCTTTTTCACACATTTTGGGGTGGGAAAGTTGTGGCATCACCGGGCTCACACAAATTTACCACCACCCAGCGTTCTCCCAGGTCTCCCGGTAAAAATGGTGCCTCACTTGTGTGGGAGGCCCAAGTACCCGCGGCAGGCAAGTGCCCAAAACCTAGTGAGGCGACATCAAAATGGCCTATCGCAAAACCACCTGGTTTTGCAAGGGGGGGTAACTTTGGTTTTTGACCCGGTGCTCGGCGGCCATCTAGGGAAACCTACCAAACCCACGCATTTCTGAAAACTAGACACCCGGCGGCTTCCAGGGAGGTATGGCTTGCGTGGATCCCCCAACGTTTCCTTACCCAGAATCCCCTGCAAACCTCAATTTTTGCTGAAAAAATCACTTTTTTCACACATTTTGGGGTGGGAAAGTTGTGGCATCACCGGGCTCACACAAATTTACCACCACCCAGCGTTCCCCCATGTCTCCCGGTAAAAATGATGCCTCACTTGTGTGGGAGGCCCAAGTACCCCCGGCAGGCAAGGGCCCAAAACCTAGTGAGGCGACATCAAAATGGCCTATCGCAAAACCACCTGGTTTTGCAAGGGGGGTCACTTTGGTTTTTGACCCGGTGCTCGGCGGCCATCTAGGGAAACCTACCAAACCCATGCATTTCTGAAAACTAGACACCCGGCGGCTTCCAGGGAGGTATGGCTTGCGTGGATCCCCCAATGTTTCCTTACCCAGAATCCCCTGCAAACCTACATTTTAGCTGAAAAAAATCACTTTTTTCACACATTTTGGGGTGGGAAAGTTGTGGCATCACCGGGATCACACAAATTTACCACCACCCAGCGTTCCCCCAGGTCTCCCGGTAAATATGGTGCCTCACTTGTGTGGGAGGCCCAAGTACCCGCGGCAGGCAAGGGCCCAAAACCTAGTGAGGCGACATCAAAATGGCCTATCGCAAAACCACCTGGTTTTGCAAGGGGGGTCACTTTGGTTTTTGACCCGGTGCTCGGCGGCCATCTAGGGAAACCTACCAAACCCATGCATTTCTGAAAACTAGACACCCGGCGGCTTCCAGGGAGGTATGGCTTGCGTGGATCCCCCAACGTTTCCTTACCCAGAATCCCCTGCAAACCTCAATTTTTGCTGAAAAAATCACTTTTTTCACACATTTTGGGGTGGGAAAGTTGTGGCATCACCGGGCTCACACAAATTCACCACCACCCAGCGTTCCCCCAGGTCTCTCGGTAAAAATGGTGCCTCACTTGTGTGGGAGGCCCAAGTACCCGCGGCAGGCAAGGGCCCAAAACCTAGTGAGGCGACATCAAAATGGCCTATCGCAAAACCACCTGGTTTTGCGAAGGGGGTCCCTTTGGTTTTTGACCCGGTGCTCGGCGGCCATCTAGGGAAACCTACCAAACCCATGCATTTCTGAAAACTAGACACCCGGCGGCTTCCAGGGAGGTATGGCTTGCGTTGATCCCCCAACGTTTCCTTACCCAGAATCCCCTGCAAACCTCAATTTTTGCTGAAATAATCACTTTTTTCACACATTTTGGGGTGGGAAAGTTGTGGCATCACCGGGCTCACACAAATTTACCACCACCCAGCGTTCCCCCAGGTCTCCCGGTAAAAATGGTGCCTCACTTGTGAGGGAGGCCCAAGTACGCGCGGCAGGCAAGGGCCCAAAACCTAGTGAGGCAACATCAAAATGGCCTATCGCAAAACCACCTGGTTTTGCAAGGGGGGTCACTTTGGTTTTTGACCCGGTGCTCGGCGGCCATCTAGGGAAACCTACCAAACCCACGCATTTCTGAAAACTAGACACCCGGCGGCTTCCAGGGATGTATGGCTTGCGTGGATCCCCCAACGTTTCCTTACCCAGAATCCCCTGCAAACCTAAATTATTGCTGAAAAAATCACTTTTTTCACACATTTTGGGGTGGGAAAGTTGTGGCATCACCGGGCTCACACAAATTTACCACCACCCAGCGTTCCCCCAGGTCTCCCGGTAAAAATGGTGCCTCACTTTTGTGGGAGGCCCAAGTACCCGCGGCAGGCAAGGGCCCAAAACCTAGTGAGGCGACATCAAAATGGCCTATCGCAAAACCACCTGGTTTTGCAAGGGGGGTCACTTTGGTTTTTGACCCGGTGCTCGGCGGCCATCTAGGGAAACCTACCAAACCCACGCATTTCTGAAAACTAGACACCCGGCGGCTTCCAGGGAGGTATGGCTTGCGTGGATCCCCCAACGTTTCCTTACCCAGAATCCCCTGCAAACCTCAATTTTTGCTGAAAAAATCACTTTTTTCCCACATTTTGGGGTGGGAAAGTTGTGGCATCACCGGGCTCACACAAATTTACCACCACTCAGCGTTCCCCCAGGTCTCCCGGTAAAAATGGTGCCTCACTTGTGAGGGAGGCCCAAGTACCCGCGGCAGGCAAGGGCCCAAAACCTAGTGAGGCAACATCAAAATGGCCTATCGCAAAACCACCTGGTTTTGCATAGGGGGTCACTTTGGTTTTTGACCCGGTGCTCGGCGGCCATCTAGGGAAACATACCAAACCCATGCATTTCTGAAAACTAGACACCCGGCGGCTTCCAGGGAGGTATGGCTTGCGTGGATCCCCCAACGTTTCCTTACCCAGAATCCCCTGCAAACCTCAATTTTTGCTGAAAAAATCACTTTTTTCACACTATTTGGGGTGGGAAAGTTGTGGCATCACCGGGCTCACACAAATTTACCACCACCCAGCGTTCCCCCAGGTCTCCCGGTAAAAATGATGCCTCACTTGTGTGGGAGGCCCAAGTACCCCCGGCAGGCAAGGGCCCAAAACCTAGTGAGGCGACATCAAAATGGCCTATCGCAAAACCACCTGGTTTTGCAAGGGGGGTCACTTTGGTTTTTGACCCGGTGCTCGGCGGCCATCTAGGGAAACCTACCAAACCCATGCATTTCTGAAAACTAGACACTCGGCGGCTTCCAGGGAGGTATGGCTTGCGTGGATCCCCCAATGTTTCCTTACCCAGAATCCCCTGCAAACCTACATTTTAGCTGAAAAAATCACTTTTTTCACACATTTTGGGGTGGGAAAGTTGTGGCATCACCGGGATCACACAAATTTACCACCACCCAGCGTTCCCCCAGGTCTCCCGGTAAATATGGTGCCTCACTTGTGTGGGAGGCCCAAGTACCCGCGGCAGGCAAGGGCCCAAAACCTAGTGAGGCGACATCAAAATGGCCTATCGCAAAACCACCTGGTTTTGCAAGGGGGGTCACTTTGGTTTTTGACCCGGTGCTCGGCGGCCATCTAGGGAAACCTACCAAACCCATGCATTTCTGAAAACTAGACACCCGGCGGCTTCCAGGGAGGTATGGCTTGCGTGGATCCCCCAACGTTTCCTTACCCAGAATCCCCTGCAAACCTCAATTTTTGCTGAAAAAATCACTTTTTTCACACATTTTGGGGTGGGAAAGTTGTGGCATCACCGGGCTCACACAAATTTACCACCACCCAGCGTTCCCCCAGGTCTCTCGGTAAAAATGGTGCCTCACTTGTGTGGGAGGCCCAAGTACCCGCGGCAGGCAAGGGCCCAAAACCTAGTGAGGCGACATCAAAATGGCCTATCGCAAAACCACCTGGTTTTGCGAAGGGGGTCCCTTTGGTTTTTGACCCGGTGCTCGGCGGCCATCTAGGGAAACCTACCAAACTCACGCATTTCTGAAAACTAGACACCCGGCGGGTTCCAGGGAGGTATGGCTTGCGTGGGTCCCCCAACGTTTCCTTACCCAGAATCCCCTGCAAACCTAAATTTTTGCTGAAAAAATCACTTTTTTCCCACATTTTGGGGTGGGAAAGTTGTGGCATCACCGGGCTCACACAAATTTACCACCACCCAGCGTTCCCCCAGGTCTCCCGGACCCAGCGTTCCCCCAGGTCTCCCGGTAAAAATGGTGCCTCACTTGTGTGGGAGGCCCAAGTACCCGCGGCAGGCAAGGGCCCAAAACCTAGTGAGGCGACATCAAAATGGCCTATCGCAAAACCACCTGGTTTTGCAAGGGGGGTCACTTTGGTTTTTGACCCGGTGCTCGGCGGCCATCTAGGGAAACATACCAAACCCACGCATTTCTGAAAACTAGACACCCGGCGGCTTCCAGGGAGGTATGGCTTGCATGGATCCCCCAACGTTTCCTTACCCAGAATCCCCTGCAAACCTCAATTTTTGCTGAAAAAATCACTTTTTTCACACATTTTGGGGTGGGAAAGTTGTAGCATCACCGGGCTCACACAAATTTACCACCACCCAGTGTTCCCCCAGGTCTCCCGGTAAAAATGGTGCCTCACTTGTGCGGGAGGCCCAAGTACCCGCGGCAGGCAAGGGCCCAAAACCTAGTGAGGCGACATCAAAATGGCCTATCGCAAAACCACCTGGTTTTGCAAGGGGGTCACTTTGGTTTTTGACCCGGTGCTCGGCGGCCATCTAGGGAAACCTACCAAACCCACGCATTTCTGAAAACTAGACACCCGGCGGCTTCCAGGGAGGTATGGCTTGCGTGGATCCCCCAATGTTTCCTTACCCAGAATCCCCTGCAAACCTACATTTTAGCTGAAAAAAATTACTTTTTTCACACATTTTGGGGTGGGAAAGTTGTGGCATCACCGGGATCACACAAATTTACCACCACCCAGCGTTCCCCCAGGTCTCCCGGTAAATATGGTGCCTCACTTGTGTGGGAGGCCCAAGTACCCGCGGTAGGCAAGGGCCCAAAACCTAGTGAGGCGACATCAAAATGGCCTATCACAAAACCACCTGGTTTTGCGAGGGGGGTCCCTTTGGTTTTTGACCCGGTGCTCGGCGGCCATCTAGGGAAACCTACCAAACCCACGCATTTCTGAAAACTAGACACCCGGCGGCTTCCAGGAAGGTATGGCTTGCGTGGGTCCCCCAACGTTTCCTTACCCAGAATCCCCTGCAAACCTCAATTTTTGCTGAAAAAATCACTTTTTTCACACATTTTGGGGTGGGAAAGTTGTGGCATCACCGGGCTCACACAAATTTACCACCACCCAGCGTTCCCCCAGGTCTCCCGGTAAAAATGGTGCCTCACTTGTGTGGGAGGCCCAAGTACCCGCGGCAGGCAAGGGCCCAAAACGTTGTGAGGCGACATCAAAATGGCCTATCGCAAAACCACCTGGTTTTGCAAGGGGGGTCACTTTGGTTTTTGACCCGGTGCTCGGCGGCCATCTAGGGAAACCTACCAAACCCATGCATTTCTGAAAACTAGACACCCGGCGGCTTCCAGGGAGGTATGGCTTGCGTGGATCCCCCAACATTTCCTTACCCAGAATCCCCTGCAAACCTCAATTTTTGCTGAAAAAATCACTTTTTTCACACATTTTGGGGTGGGAAAGTTGTGGCATCACCGGGCTCACACAAATTTACCACCACCCAGCGTTCCCCCAGGTCTCCCGGTAAAAATGGTGCCTCACTTGTGTGGGAGGCCCAAGTACCCGCGGCAGGCAAGGGCCCAAACCTAGTGAGGCGACATCAAAATGGCCTATCGCAAAACCACCTGGTTTTGCAAGGGGGGTCACTTTGGTTTTTGACCCGGTGCTCTGCGGCCATCATGGGAAACCTACCAAACCCATGCATTTCTGAAAACTAGACACCCGGCGGCTTCCAGGGAGGTATGGCTTGCATGGATCCCTCAACGTTTCCTTACCCAGAATCCCCTGCAAACCTCAATTTTTGCTGAAAAAATCACTTTTTTCACACATTTTGGGGTGGGAAAGTTGTGGCATCACCGGGCTCACACAAATTTACCACCACCCAGCGTTCCCCCAGGTCTCCCGGTAAAAATGGGGCCTCACTTGTGTGGGAGGCCCAAGTACCCGCGGCAGGCAAGGGCCCAAAACCTAGTGAGGCGACATCAAAATGGCCTATCGCAAAACCACCGGGTTTTGCAAGGGGGGTCACTTTGGTTTTTGACCCGGTGCTCGGCGGCCATCTAGGGAAACCTACCAAACCCATGCATTTCTGAAAACTAGACACCCGGCGGCTTCCAGGGAGGTATGGCTTGCGTGGATCCCCCAACGTTTCCTTACCCAGAATCCCCTGCAAACCTCAATTTTTGCTGAAAAAATCACTTTTTTCACACATTTTGGGGTGGGAAAGTTGTGGCATCACCGGGCTCACACAAATTTACCACCACCCGGCGTTCCCCCAGGTCTCCCGGTAAAAATGGTGCCTCACTTGTGAGGGAGGCCCAAGTACCCGCGGCAGGCAAGGGCCCAAAACCTAGTGAGGCAACATCAAAATGGCCTATCGCAAAACCACCTGGTTTTGCAAGGGGGGTCACTTTGGTTTTTGACCCGGTGCTCGGCGGCCATCTAGGGAAACCTACCAAACCCACGCATTTCTGAAAACTAGACACCCGGGGGCTTCCAGGGAGGTATGGCTTGCGTGGATCCCCCAACGTTTCCTTACCCAGAATCCCCTGCAAACCTAAATTTTTGCTGAAAAAATCACTTTTTTCACACATTTTGGGGTGGGAAAGTTGTGGCATCACCGGGCTCACACAAATTTACCACCACCCAGCGTTTCCCCAGGTCTCCCGGTAAAAATGGTGCCTCACTTGTGTGGGAGACCCAAGTACCCGCGGCAGGCAAGGGCCCAAAACCTAGTGAGGCGACATCAAAATGGCCTATCGCAAAACCACCTGGTTTTCCAAGGGGGGTCACTTTGGTTTTTGACCCGGTGCTCGGCGGCCATCTAGGGAAACCTACCAAACCCATGCATTTCTGAAAACTAGACACCCGGCGGCTTCCAGGGAGGTATGGCTTGCGTGGATCCCCCAACGTTTCCTTACCCAGAATCCCCTGCAAACCTCAATTTTTGCTGAAAAAATCACTTTTTTCACACATTTTGGGGTGGGAAAGTTGTGGCATCACCGGGCTCACACAAATTTACCACCACCCAGCGTTCCCCCAGGTCTCCCGGTAAAAATGGTGCCTCTCTTGTGAGGGAGGCCCAAGTACCCGCGGCAGGCAAGGGCCCAAAACCTAGTGAGGCAACATCAAAATGGCCTATCGCAAAACCACCTGGTTTTGCAAGGGGGGTCACTTTGGTTTTTGACCCGGTGCTCGGCGGCCATCTAGGGAAACCTACCAAACCCACGCATTTCTGAAAACTAGACACCCGGCGGCTTCCAGGGAGGTATGGCTTGCGTGGATCCCCCAACGTTTCCTTACCCAGAATCCCCTGCAAACCTCAATTTTTGCTGAAAAAATCACTTTTTTCACACATTTTGGGGTGGGAACCCAGCGTTCCCCCAGGTCTCCCGGTAAAAGTGGGAGGCCCAAGTACCCGCGGCAGGCAAGGGCCCAAAACGGAGTGAGGCGACATTTGGGATAGGCCATTTTGATGTCGCCTCACTACGTTTTGGCCCTTGCCTGCCGCGGGTCCTTGGGCCTCCCACACAAGTGAGGCACCATTTTTACCGGGAGACCTGGGGGAGCGCTGGGTGCTGGTAAATTTGTGTGAGCCCGGTGATGCCACAACTTTCCCACCCCAAAATGTGTGAAAAATTGATTTTTTCAGCAAAAATTGAGGTTTGCAGGGGATTCTGGGTAAGGAAACATTGGGGGATCCACGCAAGCCATACCTCCCTGGAAGCCGCCGGGTGTCTAGTTTTCAGAAATGCGTGGGTTTGGTAGGTTTCCCTAGATGGCCGCCAAGCACCGGGTCAAAAACCAAAGTGACCCCCCTTGCAAAACCAGGTGGTTTTGCGATAGGCCATTTTGATGTCGCCTCACTAGGTTTTGGGCCCTTGCCTGCCGCGGGTACTTGGGCCTCCCACACAAGTGAGGCACCATTTTTACCGGGAGACCTGGGGGAATGCTGGGTGGTGGTAAATTTGTGTGGGCCCGGTGATGCCACAACTTTCCCACCCCAAAATGTTTGAAAAAAGTGATGTTTTCAGCAAAAATTGAGGTTTGCAGGGGATTCTGGGTAAGGAAACGTTGGGGGATCCACGCAAGCCATACCTCCCTGGAAGCCGCCGGGTGTCTAGTTTTCAGAAATGTGTGGGTTTGGTAGGTTTCCTGTTAGAAATGGGATTTCTGGTTGGCTAGGGCTTGCGCCAAAGCCAGACAGAACCACCACTCTAGTCAGGGCTGGGGAGTTACACGCCAAAGATAACCCCTGCTCACCCCCTTGGTAGCTTGGCACGAGCAGTCAGGCTTATCCCTGAGGCGATGTGTAAAGCGTTTGCGCGCGCACCCAGCAACAACACCCAAGGCCCACCACAAAGGAAACTCCACACAAGGTATTCTATAAAAATAACCTTTGTATTATACACAACACATTAGATAAAAAAACACACTCTACAATGTGCCACCAGGCACGGACAGAATTTACAAGGGATTATATATACAGGGGACAGGGCCACATGGACCACTGTCAGGAATTAGCACTTAGAACATAGGAATAATACTGTAGTACAAAATAACATATGTAGCACACAACCAGTAACTACTGGTAACCAGAAAGTACCACCTACGCAACCCTAACCACCTTAGGAAAATATTGCGCAGGGAATCAGGACCTCACTAGCACCACCTGTGTTAGGGAGAAAACAACCACCTAAGTATCACAATACCTGTAGGGGTCTAAGCACATAAACACATGATGCATAACATTCAGAGGTGCAGGAAAGGAACAATGGCGCAAAAACTCACATTAGCCACTATCTGTGGCAGTCCCTAGGCCAACTGGCCTTCTCGGGGCTAGGACGCCCTATGTCCCAGCAAAGTCAGGGCGCGACTGCGCAGGCTGCGCAGACCAGGGCGCACAAAGCACAACCTACACGTAGCAGTTGCCCACTAAGTGCTGGGCAACTGGTGAAATACTGGGGCACCACTGTGCCTTCCTAAACAAATATGGCAGGGGTTGGAGCCTCGTGGCTCTAAATGCACCAAATGCCCCCTAGAGCCTTCGGGGCTCTGCGCAACTCTGTGGGGCAAGGTGGGAGTGGCCCGCTGCCATCTGGGGCCACTCAGTCACAAAAGAAATGCCCCCGTATGGATGGAGCCTCCCGGGGCTTGCAAAAACACTTGTGGCCCCCTGAGCCTCGCAGGCTCTGATCAATAAATGCCCCCGTCGTTGGAGCCCTTCTCTTGGACTCTAAAGAATAATGCCCCCGACGTTGGAGCCTCGGGGGCTCTGGAGCACCGCCCCCGTCTTTGGAGTCCCCCTGGACTCGGGTGCCAAGGAGGGGGTGACGGAGCCTCGTGGGCTCTGTAGAAATATGGGCCCCGCTCACGTGAGAGAAGATGCCGCCTGAGCCTCCCTAGGCTCGAGAAGCACTGCTCCCTCCCCCGGGCCAGAGCTCCACTTACCGGGTCTCGCCGACGGAGGCTCTCTTGGGTGGGCAGTCCTTGGAAGTCGAGGGAGCGCGGGGTAGGCTCCCGCCCGCTCCCGCTGGTACCTCCTTTGTGCGGCGTTCCTCGTCCCGGCGCGGGGCTTCCCTCCGACACACGGGAGCCCTGCGCCGCGTTGCGATGCTGGCGCCACTTCCTGTCCGGCTGCAGGCTCCGCCCCTGTCACGGGCAGGAGTGCCTGACTTCCGGATCGGCCGAACAGGGCCGCAGCGGTGATTTTTGAATCGCGGTGATGCGGGGTGGGCACCCGCTAGGGGGATGAGCCAAACAAGAGCGTCAAAGTCCCTGGCGGGGTGGGCACCCGCTAGGGATATTAATTTCCAATAACGCGGGGTGGGCACCCGCTAGCCAAATAATCAAATAAGCGGGGTAGGCGCCGGGTGGGCACCGGCTCGTGCAAAACACCGCAAATCGAGGTGGGCACTCGACACGGCGGCAATGTCCCTGGCAGGGTGGGCACCTGCCAGGGGACTGCAGGATTAGTCCAGAAAGGGGCAAATACCGGGTGGGCACCGGCTTGCAGCAACAGAGCGCTCCTGAGCGCTGAAGGAAAATAAAAGCGCTTCCAGGCGCTTAGGGATGCCAACAGACACCAAGTCCAGAAAAGTTCTCCCCTGCATGCAGCAGGGCAGGGGTGGGGGGCAAGGCTGGACCCAGAGCCAGCTCACTGGGCCTCCAGGCAGGGAGGTAGTCCAAGTGGCGGTCCTCTGGTCCAGCGGCAGCAGCAGCAGCCCCCCTCAGGCAAGATCCTGGCAGAGAACAGTTTCTGTGGGGACACAGCCCCATTTTTATACAGTCAAACCCTTTGTTCTGGGTTCAGGGTGAGGGGGAAAACCAGTCGCAGCTGGTTGGGGAGCACCCTTGATGTGCTCAGCCCCTCACTCTATTCACTGGCAGGGCTAGGGTCGTCAGTCGCACCACAGGGGGCGGGGCCAGCATTGTGTGTGGAAAACCCTGTCCTATTCAGGACCCAGGTGTACTCCTCCCACCCATCTAGCTGCTGATCTCCCCATTCACCACTGGGTGACTCATCCTGACTCTGGGGAATCCCTAGCCCGTCACATGACATGACCAGCCAATCACGCGACAGACACACTGCACACAGAAGTGCCCACCTCTAGAAGTGGCACTTCCACACTAGGTACATGCACGCCGCACACATCATCGCGCAGCATTCACTCCCACGAGTCCGCACATACCAAACTCGGGCCTGCACACCCCACGCATCAGGAACTACTAGGGACACATACATTCCCCATGCATTCCTATGGGAGGGCAGGCCTATCTCACCACATGCACTCAGAGCACGCACGCACTTTACCCTGGGACACAGGAAAAGTGCGCAGAGAGCAAACAATCACCATACCAAGTCACCAATAAAAAGCCAAAAAGTCCAGGGGTGAACCTGCCAGAAGGGCCAAGTCCAACACAACCCCCTTCCAGCCAAAACGCAGGGCAGACCAATCACCACCGTGATGGACTTCCCTGCTTGGGGCGATAGAACACGGACGCGGGCCCGCAACTGCATGGACACCCTCCGGTTCTATGCCACGGTGAACCCATGGAATTCTTTCTAACACCACTGTCTGGACCAACTGGGCTACCCCACTGGTACTCCCAAGCTGTCCGCGGCCAAGACCAGGCCCTAGGCCACCCAGGTGCCACTGGTCTTTGCCTAACCACAGAGTGGGGGGTAGTAACCCCTGGCACATAGCGGCCATTCTCCACTCTTCCTCTCTGAAAGACAGGACTAGACTGACACTGGTTCTCCAGCCTAGGGTCTACACCCTCATGCGGACCAGGAGTCTCAGGGAAAGCTCTCCTCCCCCTACCTCTTCTCCTAGGGTTCCTCCTCCTCTGGCGAGGGGTACACCTAGAACGCCATTCCAACCCAGGGTTTAACCCCTCAGGTTGTACCGGGGGCAGAGGTGGGCTCTCCCACCCTCTGCACCCCCTTCCAGAACCCTGCTCCCTACCAACTGGGGCGGTACCTCTGGAAGAAGAACTGGTCGGGATGCTGGTTACAGACGTCCCACCCTTCAGGTCAGGCTGATCCTGAACCTGGCCTCCCAACCTCCGGCCTAGAACCTTTGGTGGAATAATTGCCTGGCACTCCAGGACTTCTGGGGATTTCCACTCCATCCCCCTGAGGCTATCAAAGGACACATACGTCAAGCGACTGTCTGTCTGGCGCTGATCTCCCGTCCCCTGTCCACCTGACAGTGCGCGGAGATCCCCCAGAACAGAAGTGGTGCCACCCTGGTCACTACACGGGATCCTAGCCCAACTGGGTAGTCCCTGACCCACAGGCTCTTCCACTGGGAAACTCATCCCCCAATCACTCCTCACACTGGACTCCTGTACCCTCCCTACCGGAGCGGTACTGCCAGACTCTAGAACCACAGGAGCCCTGGTTACAGGTGCTCCAGGTCCTCTACTCACCAGGAGATCTCCCTCAAATGGGCTAACAGGACAGCCTAGGTCCCCAACTTGGTGTTCCCTCATGGAACCATCCAAGTCCTGAGGCAGGGTTTCGTACGTCCGGGGACCCTCGGTCACCCTCTCACTCCTGCTCCACTGAGCCAGGCAGTGAGCCCCTACACCCTCCTCGCTATCCTGGGACCTAGCTGGGCTACACTGAGCCTCTTCCACCACGCTGGGCTGGAAGATACCTGACCCACTACTTTTGGAGTCACTCCCTAATGACTCTAGAGAACCTCTAGCCCTTTCCCAGTGCTCTGCTTCCTCCGCCAGGTCAAATGGCTCAGACAATCCACACCCCAACAGGTGTTGGCGCAGCCCCGGCACACAACAACTGAGCAGGTGTTCTTTGAGAACCAGATTACACAGTATGTCAAAATCACTTGCTGTGGAAATCCAATCAAACATTGCATCCTCACATCCATCCACAAACTCCTCCCAAGTCTGGTGAGACAGTTTCCTACTGCCCCTGAATTTCAACCTTAACTCCTCCTCCTGGGGAACAGGTACCAGACTGGGGGAACTGGGACTGGGATTTCCTACACTGGAATCTACATCGCTACTACCACTGGACTCAACCCTCCCTGGGGAGTCCAGAAAATTAAAACTGCGCGCAGGGGATAGTCTACCCTCCAGAGCTACTTTGCCTCTGGTGGAGGCCCTCTCAGCCTCCTCCACCCTCTCCCGCGCCAAGACCCACTCAGTCTCTCGCTGTTGCTTCCTGGCCTCCAGCTGCGCCATAGCCTGAGCATGCTCTAACCTGAGCTTCTCTAACGCCAGCTGGTGCTCCCTTTCTTTCCTCCTATCTTCCCACTCCTCTGGGGACAGGGAAAGGGATGAGGCGCTGCCTCCTACGCTGGACCCAGCAAGGAACGCCCTGCCTATGGGGTCCTCACTCTCTACTGGCGTCCAGGTATTGTCATCCTCTACCTCCTCTTCTGACTCTTCCTCTGTACAGTACCTTTCTAACTCCTGCCTCTGGCGCCAAGCTAGCTCATAGGGATCACAAGCAGGCTCCATTCTGGCGGACGTTATGGTAACAATTATACAGGGAACCTAGGGGTCTGAGTTTCACACAGGAGCACACAATTCACAAAAAGATTCAGCAAGCTCTCTAACCCAGAGAACTCACACTCACTTGCCTAGTGCCACACACCATTCATCCACACACACAACCCTCCCCTCGGACTGGTAAGGCAGTTTCTACCACCCCTGATTCCTCAACCTGACCACCACGTGACACAGGTACCAACTCTGGGCGCAGGGCGGGGGACAAATGTACAGGACACTATTACGCTGCCACCACTGGATCCCACCCTCTGGTGAATCCAGAAACACAATGCACTAAGGGGGATGATCTACCCTCCCGAGCTAGGGACACCTAACTCACAGTGCACAAAACCACATTTCCAAAGAAATGACAATTAAAAACAAACTTTAAAACAATAATCCCTATACCATGTGATTTATCTAAATGCAGAGTTTTGTAGTGCGGCCAGTTGCTGCTGCGGTACAGCGCAAACGCAAGTCCAAATCCCACCGCTGATCACCAATGTTAGAAATGGGATTTCTGGTTGGCTAGGGCTTGCGCCAAAGCCAGACAGAAACCACCACTCTAGTCAGGGCTGGGGAGTTACACGCCAAAGATAACCCCTGCTCACCCCCTTGGTAGCTTGGCACGAGCAGTCAGGCTTATCCCTGAGGCGATGTGTAAAGCGTTTGCGCGCGCACCCAGCAACAACACCCAAGGCCCACCACAAAGGAAACTCCACACAAGGTATTCTATAAAAATAACCTTTGTATTATACACAACACATTAGATAAAAACACACACTCTACAATGTGCCACCAGGCACGGGCAGAATTTACAAGGGATTATATATACAGGGGACAGGGCCACATGGACCACTGTCAGGAATTAGCACTTAGAACATAGGAATAATACTGTAGTACAAAATAACATATGTAGCACACAACCAGTAACTACTGGTAACCAGAAAGTACCACCTACGCAACCCTAACCACCTTAGGAAAATATTGCGCAGGGAATCAGGACCTCACTAGCACCACCTGTGTTAGGGAGAAAACAACCACCTAAGTATCACAATACCTGTAGGGGTCTAAGCACATAAACACATGATGCATAACATTCAGAGGTGCAGGAAAGGAACAATGGCGCAAAAACTCACATTAGCCACTATCTGTGGCAGTCCCTAGGCCAACTGGCCTTCTCGGGGCTAGGACGCCCTATGTCCCAGCAAAGTCAGGGCGCGACTGCGCAGGCTGCGCAGACCAGGGCGCACAAAGCACAACCTACACCTAGCAGTTTCCCACTAAGTGCTGGGCAACTGGTGAAATACTGGGGCACCACTGTGCCTTCCTAAACAAATATGGCAGGGGTTGGAGCCTCGTGGCTCTAAATGCACCAAATGCCCCCTAGAGCCTTCGGGGCTCTGCGCAACTCTGTGGGGCAAGGTGGGAGTGGCCCGCTGCCATCTGGGGCCACTCAGTCACAAAAGAAATGCCCCCGTATGGATGGAGCCTCCCGGGGCTCGCAAAAACACTTGTGGCCCCCTGAGCCTCGCAGGCTCTGATCAATAAATGCCCCCGTCGTTGGAGCCCTTCTCTTGGACTCTAAAGAATAATGCCCCCGACGTTGGAGCCTCGGGGGCTCTGGAGCACCGCCCCCGTCTTTGGAGTCCCCCTGGACTCGGGTGCCAAGGAGGGGGTGACGGAGCCTCGTGGGCTCTGTAGAAATATGGGCCCCGCTCACGTGAGAGAAGATGCCGCCTGAGCCTCCCTAGGCTCGAGAAGCACTGCTCCCTCCCCCGGGCCAGAGCTCCACTTACCGGGTCTCGCCGACGGAGGCTCTCTTGGGTGGGCAGTCCTTGGAAGTCGAGGGAGCGCGGGGTAGGCTCCCGCCCGCTCCCGCTGGTACCTCCTTTGTGCGGCGTTCCTCGTCCCGGCGCGGGGCTTCCCTCCGACACACGGGAGCCCTGCGCCGCGTTGCGATGCTGGCGCCACTTCCTGTCCGGCTGCAGGCTCCGCCCCTGTCACGGGCAGGAGTGCCTGACTTCCGGATCGGCCGAACAGGGCCGCAGCGGTGATTTTTGAATCGCGGTGATGCGGGGTGGGCACCCGCTAGGGGGATGAGCCAAACAAGAGCGTCAAAGTCCCTGGCGGGGTGGGCACCCGCTAGGGATATTAATTTCCAATAACGCGGGGTGGGCACCCGCTAGCCAAATAATCAAATAAGCGGGGTAGGCGCCGGGTGGGCACCGGCTCGTGCAAAACACCGCAAATCGAGGTGGGCACTCGACACGGCGGCAATGTCCCTGGCAGGGTGGGCACCTGCCAGGGGACTGCAGGATTAGTCCAGAAAGGGGCAAATACCGGGTGGGCACCGGCTTGCAGCAACAGAGCGCTCCTGAGCGCTGAAGGAAAATAAAAGCGCTTCCAGGCGCTTAGGGATGCCAACAGACACCAAGTCCAGAAAAGTTCTCCCCTGCATGCAGCAGGGCAGGGGTGGGGGGCAAGGCTGGACCCAGAGCCAGCTCACTGGGCCTCCAGGCAGGGAGGTAGTCCAAGTGGCGGTCCTCTGGTCCAGCGGCAGCAGCAGCAGCCCCCCTCAGGCAAGATCCTGGCAGAGAACAGTTTCTGTGGGGACACAGCCCCATTTTTATACAGTCAAACCCTTTGTTCTGGGTTCAGGGTGAGGGGGAAAACCAGTCACAGCTGGTTGGGGAGCACCCTTGATGTGCTCAGCCCCTCACTCTATTCACTGGCAGGGCTAGGGTCGTCAGTCGCACCACAGGGGCGGGGCCAGCATTGTGTGTGGAAAACCCTGTCCTATTCAGGACCCAGGTGTACTCCTCCCACCCATCTAGCTGCTGATCTCCCCATTCACCACTGGGTGACTCATCCTGACTCTGGGGAATCCCTAGCCCGTCACATGACATGACCAGCCAATCACGCGACAGACACACTGCACACAGAAGTGCCCACCTCTAGAAGTGGCACTTCCACACTAGGTACATGCACGCCGCACACATCATCGCGCAGCATTCACACCCACGAGTCCGCACATACCAAACTCGGGCCTGCACACCCCACGCATCAGGAACTACTAGGGACACATACATTCCCCATGCATTCCTATGGGAGGGCAGGCCTATCTCACCACATGCACTCAGAGCACGCACGCACTTTACCCTGGGACACAGGAAAAGTGCGCAGAGACCAAACAATCACCATACCAAGTCACCAATAAAAAGCCAAAAAGTCCAGGGGTGAACCTGCCAGAAGGGCCAAGTCCAACATTTCCCTAGATGGCCGCCGAGCACCGGCTCAAAAACCAATTTGACCCCCCTGGCAAAACCAGGTGGTTTTGCGATAGGCCATTTTGATGTTGCCTCACTAGGTTTTGGGCCCTTGCCTGCCGCGGGTACTTGGGCCTCCCACACAAGTGAGGCACCATTTTTACCGGGAGACCTGGGGGAACGCTGGGTGGTGGTAAATTTGTGTGAGCCCGGTGATGCCACAACTTTCCCACCCCAAAATGTGTGAAAAAAGTGATTTTTTTCTGCTAAAATGTAGGTTTGCAGGGGATTCTGGGTAAGGAAACATTGGGGGATCCACGCAAGCCATACCTCCCTGGAAGCCGCCGGGTGTCTAGTTTTCAGAAATGCGTGGGTTTGGTAGGTTTCCCTAGATGGCCGCCGAGCACCGGGTCCAAAACCAAAGTGACCCCCCTTGCAAAACCAGGTGGTTTTGCGATAGGCCATTTTGATGTCGCCTCACTAGGTTTTGGGCCCTTGCCTGCCGCGGGTGCTTGGGCCTCCCACACAAGTGAGGCACCATTTTTACCGGGAGACCTGGGGGAATGCTGGGTGGTGGTAAATTTGTGTGAGCCCGGTGATGCCACAACTTTCCCACCCCAAAATGTGTGAAAAAAGTGATTTTTTCAGCTAAAATTGAGGTTTGCAGGGGATTCTGGGTAAGGAAACGTTGGGGGATCCACGCAAGCCATACCTCCCTGGAAGCCGCCGGGTGTCTAGTTTTCAGAAATGCGTGGGTTTGGTAGGTTTCCCTAGATGGCCGCCGAGCACCGGGTCAAAAACCAAAGTGACCCCCCTTGCAAAACCAGGTGGTTTTGCGATAGGCCATTTTGATGTTGCCTCACTAGGTTTTGGGCCCTTGCCTGCCGCGGGTACTTGGGCCTCCCACACAAGTGAGGCACCATTTTTACCGGGAGACCTGGGGGAACGCTGGGTGGTGGTAAATTTGTGTGAGCCCGGTGATGCCACAACTTTCCCACCCCAAAATGTGTGAAAAAAGTGATTTTTTCAGCAAAAATGTAGGTTTGCAGGGGATTCTGGGTAAGGAAACGTCGGGGATCTACGCAAGCCATACCTCCCTGGAAGCTGCCGGGTGTCTAGTTTTCAGAAATGCATGGGTTTGGTAGGTTTCCCTAGATGGCCGCCGAGCACCGGGTCAAAAACCAAAGTGACCCCCCTTGCAAAACCAGGTGGTTTTGCGATAGGCCATTTTGATGTCGCCTCACTAGGTTTTGGGCCCTTGCCTGCCGCGGGTACTTGGGCCTCCCACACAAGTGAGGCACCATTTTACCGGGAGACCTGGGGGAACGCTGGGTGGTGGTAAATTTGTGTGAGCCCGGTGATGCCACAACTTTCCCACCCCAAAATGTGTGAAAAAAGTGATTTTTTCAGCTAAAATGTAGGTTTGCAGGGGATTCTGGGTAAGGAAACGTTGGGGGATCCACGCAAGCCATACCTCCCTGGAAGCCGCCGGGTGTCTAGTTTTCAGAAATGCGTGGGTTTGGTAGGTTTCCCTAGATGGCCGCCGAGCACCGGGTCAAAAACCAAAGTGACCCCCCTTGCAAAACCAGGTGGTTTTGCGATAGGCCATTTTGATGTCGCCTCACTAGGTTTTGGGCCCTTGCCTGCCGCGGGTACTTGGGCCTCCCACACAAGTGAGGCACCATTTTTACCGGGAGACCTGGGGGAACGCTGGGTGGTGGTAAATTTGTGTGAGCCCGGTGATGCCACAACTTTCCCACCCCAAAATGTGTGAAAAAAGTGACCACGCAGATTCCAGAGCTTGCCAAAAAAGGGTCATTTTTCACTGCAAAATTGAGGTGTGACCACGTTGCATTTTGCGCCGTTTCCTGTTGCGGGCACTAGGCCGACCCGCACAAGTGAGGTACCATTTTTCTCGCAGCACTTTGGGGACCGCGGGGTGGGTTGAAATTTGTGGATCCACGCAGATTCCAGAACTTTCCATCCCAGAAATGTGGGGAAAATGTGTTTTTTTTGTCATTTTTTTATGTTTGCAAGGGATTCTGGGTAACAGACCATGGTGGGAGGCAGTCAAGTCACCCCATTCTGGATTTCCCTGGGTGTCTAGTTTTCAAAAATGTATAGGTTTGCTAGGTTTCCCTAGGTGCCGGCAGGGCTAGGGTTCAAATACTACAGCTAGTCACTTTGCCAAAAAGGGGTCATTTTTCACTGCAAAATTGAGGTGTGACCACGTTGCGTTTTGAGCCATTTCCTGTCGCGGGCACTAGGCCGACCCGCACAAGTGAGGTACCATTTTTCTCGTAGCACTTTGGGGATCGCGGGGTGGGTGGAAATTTGTGGATCCACGCAGATTCCAGAACTTTCCATCCCAGAAATGTGGGGAAAATGTGTTTTTTTTGTCATTTTTTTACGTTTGCAAGGGATTCTGGGTAACAGACCATGGTGGGAGGCAGTCAAGTCACCCCATCCTGGATTCCCCTGGGTGTCTAGTTTTCAAAAATGTATAGGTTTGCTAGGTTTCCCTAGGTGCCGGCAGGGCTAGGGTTCAAAAACTACAGCTAGTCACTTTGCCAAAAAAGGGTCATTTTTCACTGCAAAATTGAGGTGTGACCACGTTGCGTTTTGCACCGTTTCCTGTCGCGGGCACTAGGCCGACCCGCACAAGTGAGGTACCATTTTTCTCGTAGGACTTTGGGGAACGCGGGGTGGGTGGAAATTTTTGGATCCACGCAGATTCCAGAACTTTCCATCCCAGAAATGTGGGGAAAATGTGTTTTTTTGTCATTTTTTTACGTTTGCAAGGGATTCTGGGTAACAGACCATGGTGGGAGGCAGTCAAGTCACCCCATCCTGGATTCCCCTGGATGTGTAGTTTTCAAAAATGTATAGATTTGCTTGGTTTCCCTAGGTGTCGGCAGGGCTAGGGTTCAAAAACTACAGCTAGTCACTTTGCCAAAAAAGGGTCATTTTTCACTGGAAAATTGAGGTGTGACCACGTTGTGTTCTGCGCCGTTTCCTGTCGCGGGCACTAGGCCGACCCGCACAAGTGAGGTACCATTTTTCTCGTAGGACTTTGGGGAACGCGGGATGGTTGGAAATTTGTGGATCCACGCAGATTCCAGAACTTTCCATCCCAGAAATGTGGGGAAAATGTTTTTTTTTTGTCATTTTGTTAAGTTTGCAAGGGATTCTGGGTAACAGACCATGGTGGGAAGCAGTCAAGTCACCCCATCCTGGATTCCCCTGGGTGTCTAGTTTTCAAAAATGTATAGGTTTGCTAGGTTTCCCTAGGTGTCGGCAGGGCTAGGGTTCAAAAACTACAGCTAGTCACTTTGCCAAAAAGGGGTCATTTTTCAGTGCAAAATTGAGGTGTGACCACGTTGCGTTTTGCACCGTTTCCTGTCGCGCGCACTAGGCCGACCCGCACAAGTGAGGTACCATTTTTCTCGTAGGACTTTGGGGAACGCGGGGTGGGTGGAAATTTGTGGATCCACGCAGATTCCAGAACTTTCCATCCCAGAAATGTGGGGAAAATGTGTTTTTTTTGTCATTTTTTTACGTTTGCAAGGGATTCTGGGTAACAGACCATGGTGGGAGGCAGTCAAGTCACCCCATCCTGGATTCCCCTGGGTGTCTAGTTTACAAAAATGTATAGGTTTGCTAGGTTTCCCTAGGTGCCGGCAGGGCTAGGGTTCAAAAACTACAGCTAGACTCTTCGCAAAAAAAGTGTACATTTTCAGTGTGAAAATGTGGTGCGTTTACCTTAGGTTTTCAGCCACTTCCTGTCGTGGGCACTATGCCTACCCACACAAGTGTGGTACCATTGTTATCGGGAGACTTAGGGTAGTTCAGATTTGTAAAGCAACTGTTATTACCTATTGATTTTTGATGCATTTCTCCCTTCCAAATGAAAGACATTGTGTAAAAAAAAAGTAATTTTGAAAAATGACCAATAATTGTCATGCAAGTATGAGTATTCCCAATTTCGAAAATGTGCAAATATGCACTGTTTCTAAACTCTGTAATTTGTTCCCATTTCAGAAATACATAGGTGTCTTTCATACCGATTTTTCCATGTATACATTTTCCCACAATAATTGCTATATACCCGGAACAAAAAAAAAAAACATTACAAAATGCTGCTCCGTTTTTTACTCTGGGTTCGTTGGGCTCTTGGTGAACCTACAAGTCCTATATATCCCCACAACCAGGAAGGTGCACCGGATGTAACGGTACATTGCTTTCAAAGAGATGTCATAATTCGAAGAAGTTACCTGTGAAAACGTTGACTCAAAAGGCTTCTTTTTTCAACAAATTTCTAATTTTTCCTATATTTACCTGTTAGGTTCTATAAAGAAACCTTGATGGATCTACACAAATGACCCCTTGCTGAATTCAGAATTTTGTCTACTTTTTAAAAATGTATAGCTTTCCAGGATCCATTATTGCTTTTCTACCCATTTTTACCATTATCTGGAAGGAGGTTCAAAGCACAAAAAATAGCAAAAATAGGGTATGTCCCAGAAAAATGTCAAAACTGTGTAAAAAATGTTGGATTTCTAACAAAAAACTGTCATTCCCTAAAAGCTGGAGAAATTGTGATTTCAGCCCCACAAACCCTTTTTTGATATCATTTGCAGAGAAAAACCCAGACGCTTTCATTTGCAGCCACTTTTCCCCATTTTTCACAAAAAAAACAAAATTTTGCTGTATTTTGACTAATTTCTGGGAACCCTCTAGGAGAATCCACAAACCCTGGGTACCTTTAGAATCCCCATGATGTGGGAAGAAAAGGACGCAAATTTGGCATGGATACCTAATGTGGTCAAAAAGTTACAGGGGCCTAAGCGCGCACTACCCCAAATAGCCCAAAAAAGGCTTAGCACAGGAGGGGAAAAGGCCTAGCAGCAAAGGGGTTAAATAATGTTTTGGAGGTGTTGGAGAAAAGGGGTGCGACACTACGAAAAGACAAATGTATCTTCAAAACAAGAGAGATTGAATATCTAGGACATGTATTTTCAGAACAGGGTGTGAAACCTAAACCTAGCTTAGTAAAAAGTATTGTAGATGCCCCTGCTCCACAGAATTGAGAACAATTATTGTCATTTATAGGTTTATGTGAATCTTACGCACAATTCATGCGGAACTTTGCCACCATCACTGAATGTTTCAAGGTCTTGCTTAAAAAAGGAGCAGAATTTGTTTGGTCAGAATTGTGTCAAAGCACCTTCGAGAGAGTTAAAAAGGACATTACTTCTGCACCGGCTCTACAATCTTGCGTAGAAGGAAGAAAGACTGTTGTCACTGTAGATGCATCTGAGTATGGTTTAAGCGCAGTACTAACTCAGCTGAATGACACACGTGAAACAACTGTAGGCTTCTCATCCAGAACATTGCGTGCACCTTGAATGCAAGTATTCTGTCATAGAAAATGAACTTTTAGTGTGAGTGTGGAGTGTAGAAAAGTTCAGAGCTTACCTGTGGGGAAGACCATTCATCTTGAGGACTGATCATCGCCCTTTAGTAGACATTTTATCTGGAAGGAGATTAAAACGCACTACTGCTCGCATTGCCAGACTTTCTGCTAGATTATTAGAATTCACATTTTCTGTAGAGTACATACCTGGGGGGGAAAAACACCAGGGCAAATTGCCTCTCCAGAATTCCGATTGAGGACCCCAGTGAATATGATCGGGAGTCAGAAATTGAAGAATGCTTTGTCGCCCACATTGGCGATTTCAGCATTTGCAAGGAAGAGAGTGAAAGGATACAAAAGGTGAACAATGATGTTGTGTTGTAAGATGTTTTGCGGATGATTGGATCAGGTTGGCTGAAAGAAAGGAATACGTCTGATAAGTTACAGATATTCTGGAAGGTTTCTGACGAATTGTCAATAGAGAGAGGTACGTTAGTGGGTAGTGATAAATTAATTCCACCCGCTTGTTTTCACAAACGCATAATTGAATTGGCACATTCAGGTCACTTAGGCTCGACAGGCACCAAAAGAAGAATAAGGGAAGACTTTTGCTGGCCAAAAATGGACAATGAAATTGATAATTTTGTACAGAATTGTGAAAAATGCAGAGTAACTGACAAAGTTTTAAAAACGGAAGGAACAGTTGAATCTTTTGCTACTTGTCCAGGGAGAGTATGGCAACGTGTAGGTGTGGATTTCTTGGGACCTTATCATATCCTTCCCAACTGCATGAAATACTTCATTGTTATGGTAGATCACCTGTCTAGGTGGGTGGAGGTTAGAGGTGTAATGGAACCTACAACTAAAAGTGTGATACATTTTTTTCAAGATGTGTTCGCAAGGGAAGGTATTCCTGGAGAAATCCTAACTGATAATGGTGTTCAGTTGACTTCTCCAGAGATGAAGTCTTTTACAGAAAAGTGTAATATCAAGCACATAAGAACACCGTTATTTCATCCCCAAAGTAATGGGAAAGTGGAACGCTTTAATAGAGTCCTAGTTGAATGTATTCAATCCACTTTGAGATGTAACATGGACATCGAGAAAGCAATCAAAGAATTGATTTGGTGCTACAGAACAACTCCTCACAGTGTCACGACAAAAACCCCATTTGAACTTATGCGTGGCAGAAAAGCAACCACAGAATTGTTTCCTTTTTGGATGGCTAAGATTTCCCCCCAAAATTTGAATGTGAGAGAATCATGGGATGTAGCAAGATACAATTCTGATCTTTCTAGCGCAAAGAGGGTACACATTGATGAAAAGGGTATAAGCAGGTTGAGAGTAGGCAACTGGGTATGTGTCAAGAACCCTTGTTTAGTTGGGAAAGGCTCTTCAAAATTCAAAGAACCAAGGAAAATTTATGAACTCAGAAGAAATGCTGCCAAGTTGTCTGACAGTAATTGGTGGAACACTTCTCACATAGCACTTGACCCTAGTGTTTGCAATGATGTCAGAGGCAGAGGCAGTTGTACTCAATCACCCAAACAAATGAATGGGGGGGAGATGCATGGAGTTTTGAAGAGGAGCGTTTGCGCTAAATTTACACCGAGCAAGTGATAAGACTTTATTTGTGATTAAGATTTTTTTTACTCAATTTTTGGGGGGGTAGGAAGGGGTATTGTTTATATTCCACTCGTGCTCTTGTAACATTTTTACCTTAGTTTAGATTTTTCTCTCACTTGCTATTTATAGTTTTGTTTAGAAATTCCTTCCTCTTCAATTGCATTGTTACTATGTTCCTCGATGTTATTTCATTATTTGTTATTCTCTGTAAATGGGGATAAGTGTGGTGATGTTAGTCCTCCCTCAACACATAAAGATGTTCCTGGTACATATTCATCATAATCACTTTTCTTGGTGTTCTCCAAGGAATGGATCATTCTCTCAATCGACTTTGGTAGTTTTCCTGGGAGTGGGGAGCTACGATGTTGTGCAGTGTCTCCCCTTTACTCTATCTGGACAGAGGACTGTTGTTAAATCTTGTCTTCTTAAAAGAAAGGACTTGCCCATGCAAATGTAGCTGTCTGACAATGACAGCATGTTGTCCATTGCATAGTATGTTGTCTTGGGAGTTGTGGGAGGAAGACTGTAGAATGAGGAACTGTCCTCCTCACAAGGGGTTTCTTCTCATTCAGAAGATTGTGAGAAAGCTAGAGTTGCACCTGGAGTTAGAGAGCGGAGGAGGAGAGGTAACTGAGGTACCTATAGGGTGAATGATGTGTTCAATAGATCCCTGCATAGCCAGTAGGAGCATATGTTACTGAGCAGCTGTTGCCTGGGGATTTGCTGTCCGTAGGTGTTTCCTAAGAGGGAAGCTGCTATCTGGGGCCCTGAGGACTTTTAATAGATGTTTGCCACGGTGTGACCAACAATCACCTTCTCGTCAGCTATGGAGGCCACACAGACAAGGCACTTAGGAAGAGGACAGGGTTTTAACCCGGTACAGCCTGACATCCTCTGTTTGTAGGTGGTATGGCAGCTCCTTACGCTCTTTTGACCCCAAGAACTAAAAGCAAATGGAAATATATTTAGCAATTTTGATATTACAGATTGCGTATATATCTAAAATAGAGTTGTTTTACAATACTTGTAAGCAACATGTAACATTTAAGTATAGATATCTGATACGTTAGACTAATATAGATTGTAAGTAATAGATTAACATGTGACCATACATATGAAGTATAAGAGAATCTTACCTGTACCTGCCAAGGATGCTTGCTTTGGGATGGACCCTTATATTCTTCTGCTGAACCTGTGCCTGTGTCAATGGTCCATCAGCTGATGTAAAAGGTAAAGATAAACTTCAGAATTGTTATATTAGGACTGAGGAGAAATGTGATAAATGATACTAATGGTATTAAGGCTGAAAAAAGTTAAATAGATCTCATGCGTTTGAGCAAGCCTCGCATTGCGTCCATCTATTTACATGCATAAGCCTGTATGAACTTATAAATAAAGTCTTCGTTCCTGATTAGTCCTGACAGCATTTGAGTGTAGAAGTGAAGAACTACATCCAGGACAGTTGAAATCTGTCTAGCTGCCTGCATCAATTACAAACAGTTGCTACCTGAGCAATAGCAATCTGTGCTGCAGGAATCTTCTGCAGTACAAGTCTAAGGAGTGTAGACAGAGTTTCCCAGATGGTATACTCTATTTAGAACATGGGAGATATCCACACCCAAACTCATGGTTCCACTGCTCTATTTAGAGATGGGGAAGCACCACCGGTGGAAACCTTTCAACAACAGCCCATTTGATATTGCCCGTCAATCAAAATATTCCACATTGTCTGCCCTGTTTTAGACGGATGTTCCAATGTTCCTTTTTTTCTTTTCAGGACCATCAGGGATAGTCTGGTGATCCTGAATAGGAAACCAAATTAATTACCCCCTCACACTGGGAGGAAAATTCCAGCATGTAAGCCGGTTTGTTTTTGCAAAATAAAAAAACTATGCACATTAAACATGACATCCATTGTGCAAAATTGGAAAGGCCCTTAGTGAATCTAATGGTATGGCAGCTCTGATGAAGGCACACTGTCTGCATATGCCTTCCCTGACCTAGCAGGCGGAGACAAAACCCAAAATTAGCATCATCGTCAGCTGCATATTAGCTAGCACCTAGCTCCTATAACACACCAACCTTGCATCACAACTCTTAACCAGCATTCTTCATAACCATCATTTTTAGATATTGCTGCATTTGATCTCCCTGTATAGAGTGGTGCATTGTTCTGCATCTAGGTTTGCCATTAAAACACCCTTTATAAAATAGATTGGAATTATGATGAGAGTTGGAGTAACTGTAGCTGCAATCAGGACAGTTGCCACAACTGCAGTGTCAGCCTGGGTAGTACAGCTATAGCTAGCTCAATTGCAGACAGAGCAGTTTTAGCCAGGGACTCCGCAGAAAGGACAATTCACACAAGGGCAGCTGTAGCCATGTCATTTTCAGCCAAGCCCAATGCAGTGTATGTGAAAGCACTGAGGACAGATGTAGTTTGTCAAATTGCTGTGTTTGTACTTACAGCCAAGTAGGTTTATACATGACTATTGTGAGGAAATGTGGATTATTATGTGGTGTGGTTGTGCGCTCTCACTGTATAATAATAACACAAACTCTTTTCGCGTCTAGTCAGGTTTGTTTGTAAAATCTCAGCTCAGTCTTCTTTAGCTGTGGCTCAGAGCAGACAGATGTTATCATAGGAACATGTGTAAAGCATTACGAAGTAATAAACCAGTTGACTAAAAAGAAAACACAACACAATAAAAGTCCAACACCAATTTATAAAAATAGGTTATCTTTAAAAGACACCTAAAATAACAAAACTCCAAAGGAGGGTTCCAGAAATGTGAATTTTCAAAGAAAGAATGAATAAGGCAATAAATCTTTGTAATCTACATTGATCGTGGTTTTAGGGCTAGCCACAACAAGTAACTTGAAAATGGCTTTAAGGGCATTGTTGTGGGGTCCACCTTCAATAGGGAGCCAATCACAGAGACCAGTCAGGTCCAGTTGAACAGTGACCTCTTGGTTTAAGCAGTCTCCATTCCAGTTTCAGGTCCTGTGGGAGAAATACCATAGAAGTCAATGAAGTGGCCCTGATGCAAAGAAAACAGGATGCTGAAGATGCTCATGATGCTGAGGATGCTGGAATGATGTTGGGTTTTTCCTGTGGCCAGACCTTGGTCTTTGAGCATGGGGGGAGACTTTGGCCTCAGTAGTCGATGCCCCATGACATCTGGGTGAATTTACGAATAAACCCAGTTGCCACTGTTATCTGGTCTACGGTTAAAGCAAAGCCAACAAGTCCTTCTACCTTGCAGTAACTTCCATGCTAAACTGCACTCTGGTGACTCTCCCGGCTGTAGATGACTCAGGTGCAACTTTTGAGGGTCAAGACTCAGCCTCCCAGGCTGCACTTTGGCATCTAGCACTAGTCGGTCTTCTTGGCGCTGGAATTTTAAGTGTGCCAACTTATCTGCTGTTTTGGCCCTGTGGTTGTAACAGAGAGTCACTCACCTTCACTGTCTGGGGCTGGTAGACAACATTTCCATGAGCAGGGCCCCACAGACACATTCCGTACTTTGATAGTCCAAGGAGCAACAGGTGCATTACAGTTTTTGGTGCAGCCTCTCTTTAATTGGTCCAGGGAGCAGCAGAGCAGTCCTCTTTCGGTCTTCTCTCTAGTACAGATGTGATCTGAGGTCTGGATGCAATGGGTGCCAATTCTTTGCCCACTACAATCCCAGGGGGTGTGGTGACTAACTAGTCAATGATCTACCAGGTCCCCACGCGCATGCTGATGGCTTCCTGTGAAGTGTGGCATCTAGCTAACTGAAATGCCCTATTCTGCCCACTTCCAACATGGCAGAACCCTTGTCTTGGTGTGTGAACTCCATAGCCCAACCCAGAGTAGTGGCTACCTGGTGGCTACACTCTTCTTTGACAATAGCTTCTCCTTCTCTGCCTGAAGTATGCCAGCCTGTCTGCTAAAATAAAAGAGCATGGGTGATCACCATTTGTCCTTCAAAGAAGGACTCCACCTTTGAAACTCGAGTTTTGGGCTCACACCCACTATGGCAACCCGGCCAAGAGGAGGTCACGCCTCTTTCCTCAGCAAGTCCCTTTGTTTCCCTTCCTGAGAGTCATTCAAGCCTGCCCCCAGGAGGGCAGAAGGCTTTCTCGCACAACTGTAAACAGCTACTGGAATCTTTGGGCACAAAAGTGTCCACTTTCTAAAGTTGCCATTTGTAAAACAGTTACATTCAATTCAACTTAAGCACCAAGGGCCATATGTAGGTGGCATACAATTTACCGATTCTTAAATACCGAATTTTACCGATTCGGTATTTAAGAATCGGTAAATTGTATGTAGGTAATAATTCGGTAAATGTTACAGAATCGGAGAAATTCGGTAATTACCGAATCGGTATTTACCGATTCGGTAATGAGGCATACCTTCCCATTGATTCCTATGGGCCTGGAGGCAATGGGGGGAGCACATTCAAGGGTGGCAGGGTGTCACATTGACACCCTGTTGCACCCCTGATTCCTGCATGTGTGCACATGTGGCGGACATACATGCCCTAAGGGCATGTATGTCTGCCACATGGCACTCTTATTTCAGCAAAATATTGCTTTTTGCAATGTATTCGGTATTTATCACCAACCTATATTTGGTGGTAAATACCGAATTCTAATTCCTACACAACACTCATTAGAGTGTTTCCTACATCTCATTTCAGGATTCGGTATTTACCGAATCGGTAATTTTACCGATTCGGTAAATTACCGAATCCTGAAATATGCCCCCTACATAGCAAATGCCTAAATACCGGTCGGTAATGGGATATTTACCGAAAATCGTCCGTTACCGACCGGTATTTGGCTTCCTACATATGGCCCCAAGTCTGGTTTAGCACAATGATTTTTTGATACCGTGAAGTAACATATTTAGTAGACCCATTCAGATGTTAGCACTGCTGAGTTGTTAGCATGTACCTCCATTCTCCATACTCGCCAATTGGGCTTGTAGCCTTTCCACAGTAAGAATTGCAATGCAGGGTTTTTACTGTCGGGGCATATACAGTTAATAAAACAAGTCCTTCTTTTTAATGTAATCCACCTCGCCTTTAGAGCTCATAAGGTCTGCCTTGAGGATAACTTATACATATTAAAAAGTAAGGTTTGGGCTTTGTTATTGATTTAAATGGTAAAGTCAAGTTAGCAGTTTAAAAACGCTCTGCCAGTCTGCAATGACAAACTGGGTCATGAATTTCTTTGTCACACTTGTGGTGGTACAATACGTGCTACAGTCCTAGAGGGACACTTAGCCTCCAAGCCCTTGGTACCCCTGGTATCATATACTAGGGACTTATAAATAAGTTTACTTATGCCAACTGTGGGTAAACCAATTACACATACATGTTTTAAGGGTCAGAGCAGCAGCACTGAGGTCTGTTTGGAGGGACTCATTGCACTTTCAGAGTTGAAAAACAACACCTAATAGAGGGAACAAAACGTGGGGATGAACCTGTAAAAAGCCATCGTTTCACAACCAGCAATCCAGACACAATATAGATATGAATTGAAAACAAGAATGAAAGAAAATGTATAGAAGCATTGAAAAATACTACTGCCATATTTTTTATGATGCAAGAAATGTATAAACATTGGTAACCACTGAGTTCTGAAAACACTGAAGAAACTGCAAAAATCCCACCAGAATTAACAACAAATAGAAAACAAAAGCAGGAAACACTACATGCACATATACTTACCTAAGAAGCTGCAGAATAGGTTGGTGTATTTAGTGAGATAACGACAAACAGATTATACATATAGGTTCACACATTAGAAAAAAATGGCTTTATCGTCTTTAGCATATCCTGACAATGGGGTTATGTTATGGAGTAATATGTTACATATCCTAACACTTATGCTGAATGAAACATTGTTAAACAAATTACAATTGATCTTGTTGAAAACTTTCCTAGCTCTTCCATCCATCTGGTGTCACTAGCCCATCACCATGCGTTGTATGTAGCAGAAAGACAGGTAGGCAGGTAGTAGATGACCAGACAACAAAGGACCTTCCAAGTAACAAATGACTTGCTATTGATATGCACAATAAAAGCTGAATCAATAACAATATAAGTATGGTGTTGGATATATTTTGTCTTAAAATATCAAAAATAGACATCAATGTGAGTTTTGAAGTACAACATAACAAATACATGCTATTTTACTATTATTAATAATTATTAACAGTGATGTATGGAACTAATTAAAAGAAAGTTCAGTATATTTTATTAACTTTGAAGGTTAGATTAGTTTTTATAAAAAAATGCAGTTGAAATACTTTATATTTGAATAATAAATATGTTTTGATGTTATCCATTTTTTAACATTAGAATATATTGATTTTTTATATTTTTAACTAGTGTAAATCAGTGAATTTATTTTTGCATTAGTTCCTATTATTTTAAGTCAAATCAAATAAAATGTATTTATTTATTTGATTGAGTTCTCTACTGAGAACAACAAATAAGATAATAAAATGATAAAATTACATTTATAAATAGCAAAAATAGTGAGCGCTTATCCTAATACAGGTTTAAAAAAGTAAATTTAAACAGATTATAGCACACAAATTCATTGGGAGGTGATTTAAGAATTTAGATCAAACTCTGTACAGTTGTCGAATTACACTTTGTTCGAATTGGTTTTAAAAATCGCTTTCTAGTGTCAACTACTGTGGAGTTAGGACAAACAAACAAAATATGTGTCAGATCTTGAACTCCTCCTTTACAGAGGTTACATAAGCTTCTGGCATTATTGTTATTTGTCCATTTACAGGTGAAAGATTTGAGAGGAAGGATCCCAAACCGAAGTAAAACCATACAACGCCGGGCGCAGTGTCTTTAAGTGAAATTAAGATATTGTTGCCTTTGTTTGAATTCAATTGACTTTGCATTTTGTTTATAACATGGCAGTTTTGTACAGTGCTGGAAATCGAGATCGTAACTTATTCTTGGAGTCAAGTGTTTTAAAAAGAGTTTCAAATGTGCCGGGGGTCCAGGTTTTCAACAGATCAACTGTACATTCTGACAACTTCAGTGCGAACATTAAGTTTCGATAAAAGACGTATTTTAAGGATCCTTCATAAAACAATTCCAGTTTTAATAAAGCTCTTAGAGAACCTTGTTCGGCATGTAAGATGTTATACGCCCATCGGATGATACTAGTGATTCCTCTAGCGTATCTACTTGTTAGAGAAAACTCAAGGCGCAGGGCTTGCACAGGTACTGCTTGAGACATTTTGGTTAATTTCTGAAGAATCTTACTTTCTTTGAGTTGTATTGGATGCCATTGATTTATGGGAATGTGCTCAAGACCGTATGAAAGAACTGGAGGGATGTTGATGCTAAAGACCTGTAAAAGGGTTTAAAAGTGCCTTTGCCCAGTAGAAGAGTATAATCTTTGAAGCGCCCCGGCATGAACATCAGCTTTGTAGGCCAGGTGCTGGAGATGGGAATGATTTTTTAAGGTTTGCGAAAAAATACGACTTAAGTAGATGTATTTATTCACTATTTCTAACGGTTGTCCTCCTAATGTCCAGTTATAGTTTACGTATCTTTTACTTCCTCGAAAAGGAACTATTTTTGTCTTTGTAATATTGGGAACCAAAAAAATTTGGTCTGCATATGACGCAAGTGCGTGCAAGTTCCTTTGGAGGCCAAACGGAGTAAGGTCAAGGATAGTCACATCGTCTGTGTACATCAAAGTATGAATTTTATGTAGTGATATTTTCGGTGGGAAATTAGTTATCTGCTTAATACAATCTGGGAGATCACTAAGGTAAAGGGAAAATAGTGATGAAGCTAAAATACACCCTTGTCTTAGGCCATTCAATGTTTTAATTGGGGATGTGAGGCCCTTCTCTTTCCCCAAAAAAACTTGGCACCAGGTTTCGGAATGGAGTGACACAATTATATGTAATAAGTTAAGCGGGATTGCCAATTTTTCTAGCTTACACCAAAGTGTTGGTCTGTCCACTCTGTCAAATGCTGTTGAAAAATCAACAAAGACAGAGTAGACGACCTGTGATTTCGAGACCACATATTTATCAATTATTATTTGTAACATCGTGATATTTTCAGTTACAGAATGTTTTTTGCGAAACCCAGCTTGGTTAAATGGAATTGATCCAGTTGAGAAGGCCCACTCTTTGAGATGGTCCAATACACAGGCTGCGAAGATCTTTCCTGTCGCATCAAGCAGGGCGATCTGTCGGTAGTTGCCGGGGGACAGTCTGGAGCCCTTCTTATGGATAGGGATAATTATACTTCCTTTCCAAGATTTGGGAATTTCGCAAGTGGCGAAGCTATGGGAGAAGAGGGGAGTTAAAAACAAACTCCACTCCTTTGGATTCTTTTGAAGCACTTTTATTGGAATTAGATCTGGGCCCATTGCTGCAGAAGTTCTTGCATTTCTTATATGAAGTTCAATTTGAAATGGTGAAGGGGTGAGATCTTCAAGAGTAGTAACCCGTGTCTTGCCCGATGGTCGTATCACCATTTCTTTCCTCATGTTTGTTTTGTATAAATTTGCTAAATACACTTCCCATTCCCTTGGGGGGACTGGTGAGGCTTGTAAAGTTTTTTTTTTTGCCTGTTTCTTTTGCAATAAGAGTCCAGTATTCACGTATATTTTTTTGTTTAGCCGCTATCTGAATGTCCATCCATTTTTTATCCTGTTGCACTTTTCTTTGCTTTTCTTTTGCCCTCCGTTTACGATTTGTGATTATTTTGATTTCCTTTTGTCTTCTATCGGAGAAACATAAGAATTGTGCCCGAATTAATTTGTTAAGTAATATTACATTTTTGTCAGGGTTTTCCTTTTTGTGATTTCTTAATTGGGAACTTCGGAGATTAAGGGATTCTTGCAGGAATTTCACTAGTTTCTTTAGAGCGACTTCAACATTTATTATTGGGTCTGAGAAATGTATACTCTCAAATATTTGCGTAAGTGCCTTTGTTATGTTGTTATTGTCGAGAGCTCTCGTATTTCAAGTGATTCGTCCTTGTTCTTGATTAATGAGTGCAGGGCTTTGTGAATACATGTTATAACCCACAGCGGTAGAATTCGCGATTAGACCAGTTGCAAGGTTAAGAATTGCGTGGTCACTTCCCTGATTGAAGTTAATGCTTAGGTGTTCTATCTTCCTGCACAAGTCCCGACTACATATCATGTAGTCTAATATTGAGGAATTAAATAGACTTGTTCATGTACTTGTTGCCGGAATGTCTCCTTCTGTGTTGCCATTTAAGATAACTCCATTGAATGCTGGTAGCGAGGAGAGTATTTTAAGTCCATGCCTCCATTATTTTTATGGCAGGGTGGGCATTGGTTGGCCATGTGTGGTGCTGGACTTTATATTTTTTTATTTTGGCAGTTGAAACACACTTGTTAAGTCTACACTTTTGAGTAACTTACACTTGGATTTTGTGAATAGCCAAAAGTATTAAAGTTACGCAAGAATGCAAGAGAAAATGTGTAAATTCCTCACAAGTATTTGTACCTTTGTTTATAGCCCCTTAAATTGATATATTTTAAATGTAATATAATTTTTCAAGTTTATACATTTTTTTAAGTTAACATCATTTTAAATATTTAAAATGTTATATACTAACCTCTATAGTGATGTCATTTTGGCCCAAAATATTTTTACAGTTAGTATTTTTGTTCTTACATATTAAATATGTAACGTCAATATTGCGTGTTCAATATTGTATCACAATATGTTAGCTGTCTATATTATATCAGACAATCCTCTTGGTGTTTCTCTAGTGATTCAGTTGCTTCTTCTGGAACTTGAGGAAGCATTGAAATAATACTTAGGCCCTGATTACGACCTTGGTGGTCGGACTGCTAGGCCACAGAGTAAGGAGAATGCCGCCAACTCAGTGGCATCCTGACCCCCACAGTTTACGGGCAAGCTGGCAATGTGCGGGTGGAAGTCTTGCGGTGGCAGCATGCTTCAGCTCACAGAGATATTCTGAAGACAATGCTGCCGCACTGCAGCACCTGCACTGTTGTGTGTGCACTGATGCCATGCACCATGTGCCCCCAGTCACAATGCCCAATGGGCAAAATTGTCTGGTGCACTGTTTGAGGCCCCTTTCACTGATTTAAGGGTCCCCGCCTTGAAAAGGTTGGCGGAAACCACCTCCATGCAGGGCCGCTTACACCACCGCAGCGGGATCCAAGATCCTCGTGGTTGCGGTGGTGTTGTGGCGGTCCGACTGCCCTCCTTGTAATCATGCAGTCAGACTGACTAGGTGGCAGCAGTTGGACTGCCGCTGATGGTACAGTCGTCTCAAGACCACCGTACTCGTAATCAGGGCCTTGGTGCATTTCCTATTCGTTGTTTCACTCTAAGGACCCGATTACGATGAGGTGCGGTTTCAGTTTTGACCGCCGTATTACAATGCAGGCAGCTGAAAATGAAACTGGCCGGTCATTCCCGCTTTATTCTGACAGGCTCAAGGAGCCCTTTGGCCACTTGTAGACCAGGACGCAATCCCAATAGATGACGTTTCCGTTGTTGGGATTACGATATTGGTTTGCAACAGGCTTTCCATGTCGGGCTTTTCTGACATGAAAAGCTTGTTGGAAAGCGACAATGGGGACCATTGCAGGGCCCCCTTAACACTGTAGCCTCTGGTTGGGGGCCAAGGACATACCTATGGTGCCCCCCTGTGAATCCCTGCACCGTGTGCATGCCAATAAATCAATGCAATATCAGTATTAAGCTTTGCTAAGTGAAAGGGAAATCTGTGGTCCGGTTATGATTATCTGAGGTAGGAGAATTTTTCCCATCTGCACAATTCAGCAAGTTTGACCCACCAAAATGTATCTGGGGGAAAAAGGAATTACAGTAATGACTGCAGCACTCACAATTCTGCTGTGTGATAATGCCTGATACTGCTAATATCAGAATTTAATGGAGCACTCATTACGGGGAATTCTGTTTTTTAATGGGACTACCTAGGTCCTTAATGATGCATAAAACTACTGTAAGCAACATTGTAAAATATGTATTCAAATAGCTTAACTTACTTCTATAAGCGAGACCACAAACAATTAAACTCAACCAGTGAGTGATAACAAAGATGAAGACATAATAAAAAATAAAATAACTAAAAAGGCTCCATGAAGTAAAGTAAAGAAAAAAGAAAAATACAATTGTCCTTTTGAGAGAATGACACTAGAGATCAAAGAGTGAGAGATGAGCCAAATGACTACAAGTGATACATCAAAGAAACAAAATAATTATGTAAGGAGTGGTGAGAGTCAATAAAAAACTGCTATCCTTACTATCATCCACATCAGTCCAACCACTTCCACATTGAAAATGACTGAACATAACTGAGGAAAGTTTATTATAAAACAACATCACGAAACATGAAACATTAACTGCAAATACAATAATAATTTCAACATAGAAACGCATATATATTAGAAACATCTTGCAATAAGTAAAATCCCTAAAACAACAAAGTGATCAACTTACAACATCCCATATGAGAATCTAATCAGAATTGAAAGGATTTGAAGCGATGTATTTAGGTGTCCCTTTCCTTTCAACATGCTCTAGTATACTTTTTCAGCATCATAGGATCCTTGTAAGTTATTCTTCTAGTATTGTGTGATACTTGGAATAACACATGGATGGAGAAGGTCATAAGGTGCATCCATTAGCTTAAAGGTTGATCACAGGTGAAATGTATTTCTATCTACTGTTTTTGGCTATATCCTGAGAAATTAAAACCTTATGGCCCTGCCCCATGAGTTATTTTCTTTCTTACTAATTCATCACCACCTATTGCAGAATAATTCAACTGGTGGATCACTGGTGTTTTAGAAAAAATCAAAGCCTCCTAAAACTTTGAATTCTCTTAAAATCAAGCCAGAGCTTACTTTCCCAAAAAATACAATGAAAGTCCTTAGAGCCCATCTGAAGAACATTGTTTGATCAGCCTAACAAATCTACTTTTAAAGTGGTGCTTAAACATTTCACTACTCTATCTGGGCTACTTATGCTGTTAACTTGGTTTCCAAAATTGAAAAGGCTGCACACTCATCCAAAGATGTTTTGCAATTGTCAGTTCCTGCCTCAGTCCGAGTACCACCACACCCAATATCATCCCCTCCCAGGAACTTTGTTCTAACGTGCTATTTTCATCACTGAAAAAATCAAAAGCATCTATGAGGATTTTACTCACAAAGGGCTAGATGTACAAAGCATTTTTCTGGCTCAAACAGGCCGATTTGCAGATTTGGGCCATTTGCAAGTACAAAAATGCATTTTGGGAAGTTTTGGTATTATTTAATCCCAAATTGTGATTCAGTAACATGTTTCTGAATCACAATTTGGAATTGCAAATAATTTGGGATTGCAAATACATACCGATTTCATATTTGGTAGGGGCGTGTTTAGAGCAAATCAAAATGGGAGGTATGAATGTTTTTGTAACTGAAATGTGGTCATAAAACATTCGCACTTTACCGCCAACTTAAAGTTGGTGGTAACCCATTCACAAATGGGAATGGGTCCTCAAATGAGCCCTCCTCCTTTGAGAATGTATCAAAAATAATTTTAAGAGGTGGTCCTAATCGACCACTGCCTACTCCTAAAAAATGATTCTGAAATGTTACTTTTTTTCTTTTCAATTGCTTCCCATTTTCCTTCAAGGAAAACTGTGCTGCATTTAAAAACAAAAACACTACTGTACTAAAAAGCAATCAAATACATGGTGGTCAGCTGAGCCCAACAGTCCACTATCCCAGTGATGGCTGGGATTCCTACTTGGTTGCAAATTGCAACCTACCTCATTCATATTCATGAGGTAGGTCGATTTGCAACCCACTTGGAATTGCTCAATGAAAATGAAACTCAATGAGTTTCATAAATTAGGAATAGCGGTGTCCCAATTGTGATTTGTAAAAATCGGAATTAGGTAATCGCTATTCCTAATATTGATATATCTAGCCCTTAGGCATTCTGCCATTGAATCTTGATTTTTAACACTAAATCTACCTCAGGCTCCATTTTATCCAATGTATCCTTTTTGTTGTTGCATGAAGTCAGCCACTTGGTTACTTCCACCAAATATGGCTCCCCTCTGGATCTCTGTGCTCCATCTATTTGCTATTTCGAATCCCCTCGTATCTATCTTCATCTTGCGGCTCTTGTTAATCCTTCTCTTTCCACTACCAAAAGCCCTCTTAAGATCATAATTTCCCTGCCAGTGCTGGATCGCGAATCGGCTTTGATAAAAACTTGGTTTACCAACATACAGGCTGTTCCCTGCTGGATTCTCTCTCAGGTCAATTGACCTTTGCTGTTATTTTAGAGAAGATGAGGAGCAAAGTATTACATAAATTAAAATCACAATTTCTATTCAAAGTTCAGTGAAAAATGAGAGCTTGATATGAGATTTTATTATAAATCTTTTAGTAAGTCATCCTTATTAGATAACAACTAAATTCATACAATTTAGTCATTAGAATCATCTTAGAAATCAATAATAAATCAGTTAGCAATAAATATTAAGGGGTCCATTATGATGTCGGGCGACCCGCCAGACATCTTTCCCCGCCCACCTTCCATTCACTCCCCGCCACATTACAATGGCGGGGGTCACAGCGGCGGACGGAAAGACCGTCCGCTACATTTCCGCAGGCAGTCAATCGTACCGATTGCCTGCCGGGTGGAACTCAGGCCTCATATGGTGGCGGTGTCTGGAAGACACCGCCATCCATATCAGGATGTCTGGCGGTGGATGCCTTTCCATGGCAGTGATGCCGCCATGGAAAGGCATGCGGGAATTGCTTTGGGGGCCTGTTGCAGGCCCCCGGGGGGCTTGGGAGGTGGGGGGCTGCACTTGGGGGGTACCATATACCCCCCTACATTGCCAAGCACAAGGTGGCAGGCACCGCGTGGTACCTGTCACGTTGTGCATGGCAATGCACAACATGCACATTTGTCTTTGTGGCGGGTGCTGCTTACAGCACCACCCACCACAATGATAAATGTGCGGGATGCGACCCCCAGGGTGGCGGTTGCATCCTAATCTGGGGTGCAGGACCACCGCACCCATGGTGGCCGGTTCCAGCACCGCTAGGGTGACAGGCGGACTAATGTCCGCACGCCATCCTAATGGGGGCCTAAAATGCATTAAGCATGTTCCATCAATGAAATAATTCCTGTTCTAAGAATTAGGTGAAAATAGGTGCCAGCAAGAACCCATTGAGAGAGTGAGAGAGAGCATAAAGCTCTAGCATATAGAGCAGTTCATGTAATCAAAAAACAATCAAAACAAAACTCCCAATAAAGAGAGGTTCAAGAAACTAGGTAGAGTCTAAGTGCAATGTGGACTATGAATAATGGGATATGAATAGGATCTGCAGCAGCAGTTGCAACCACGAATGGCAATGGGGTACAAGAATGTGGTAACCTACTCTAGGAACACACACTACTATAAAAAGTCAAAAACAATATTGCCGTTCATGTTGCATCTTCTCCTCCTCTTGTCCAATCAGCTTTCGGTGTTCTCCTGGGAACAGGATCAACCCTCTTCTTCCCACAGAAATACAATAGTCCTCAGACAGCAATGTAAGTTTTGAAAGTTAAATGTATCAGTTATAGATTCATGTGGAAGATTTTCTGATTCAAGACTGCTTTCCCACATATTAAACTACCTGTCTAACCTTCTAAATATCAAATTGTAAGTTTCACTGACAATGATCTATGGAGTACTCAAAACATTTGTATTAACTAAAAGAAAACATTTAGGGCCTCAATTCGATATCGGTCGGAAAGCATTCCGACCGACTTGGTTTCGGAATAGTTTCAGACCGACTCAGGTTTGGGGAGCCCGACCAACCGATTACGATGTTTCTGAACACCGTTCGGTCAGACTACTATTGACTTCAATAAGAGCGTGTGTTCTGACTGACAACACAGGCTCCAATTGAAGAAAGGGGTGGTCACGGAAAACCTTGCACCCTGTGGGGTGCCTGCCACACCATGCATGGTTGGAAAGAGGGGACCCATGGGTACCTCTACGGGTCCCAACCAGAGGCCTCTGACTAAAGGGGTCTGCTACAGGCCACCAAATTTGAATTCCGACAGCCAATCCGTGTCAGAAAGACCGATTCAGAGAGACTGTCTGAATCTGACATCGTAATCGGAAACACGGTCCGTAGAGACATACGAGTCGTACAAGTCCGACATACTTGACCAAACTTGATGTGCCAAAAAGGGTTTAAGAAAACTAGATGAAAAAGTATCCTATTTATTTCAAGATTTGAATAATCAACTAAATTAATAATATCCAATTTTGAGAAAGATGTTTAGACTTATCTAAAAACCTAAAACATCCTCCTAAAAGGTTATGATGGCATTAGGACCCAACTGATTTATCATTACGGATTAGTAAGAGCAGACTAAACGCAAACACCTATCAAGATGGCCTGAAAAGGAATCTCACACAATTTCAACAATATTGAGGCACTCCTGGAACTTTAACTGACAGTAAAAATCCAGCATGTAATTTCCAACAAATAGACCAACTTGAAAAGGTTTCCCACTTCATTCTGAGATAAGAAAGTCAAGTCAATACAAATGGCAGCTGCAATAAATGAAAATGTTAAAGTGGAAAACCCATCCAACATAAAATATATAGCAGCATTGTAGAACCCATAGTGGGGACTCAAGATACAAAGAAAACGAAATCACAATCGCAGGAAAGGTCTGTCACAGAATATTTATTACAAGAATTGTATGGGCATAATGCCACCTGCATCATAAAATAGCTTCTGGCAGCCTGATGATGAGGAGAAGAAGGCCACTCCAATCAATCACCCATAAAATCATTGAGCTATGGCATAGTAAACAAAGCATACTGTTGAAACATCCTTGACTGCTCAGTCTGCCATCTTGTTCTCACCTGTCACTACAAAAAGGTGCACATTGGACTCACGAACATGGAGAAAATCTCTTTAGACGTCTGGAAGAATGTTTGTTGACCACATGCATTCAAGCCTCCCTTTTCTAATTACTAGACATGTCTGAGTGGGGAAACAGCGTCTACAATGCTGTCATTACATCGCAGTACTATTACAATGCAGTTGTTACAACGGCCACATTGTTACTACGCGATGCATTTACATCGCAAGTCATTACAATGACTTGCTGTAGGGGGCGCTGAGGTATTGGAAATGAATTCCAACACCTTCCCTACTGTTGCGCAAACTGGAGTAGGAATAGTAAATAATACAATTCCTAAGTCCAGCGCGCCCCCTACTGCAAGTCGTTGTAATGACTTGCGATGGAAATGCATCGAGTACTAACAACGAGGTCGTTGTAAAAGCACACTATGTAATAGATCCCGTTGTAATGTACTATATTCGTCTGAGTGTAGGTGTCTGTGAGAAAACAAATCTATGCAAATGTAAAACTGCCATTTAAAGGATTTGTCTTGTTGAGTGTTTCCCAACACATATTAAAGACAAGAGAGGTAACTGGTCCAAACTATTAATTTATTTATGGATCTGGCAATTACTAGGTAAAGAAGTTTATAGAAGGTAGATCGAATTGTCAATTGAATATTTGTTTTATAGTTTTATCTACGTTAGTGTGCATTTTACTAACTCTTATCATGGAATCCATGCATGAATAAGATAGCAATCACAAGGTGAAAGGTTACTACATCCATGTCTACACTGATATCTTGCTGCAAAAAAGGTGTTTTAAAGTGCCCGGGGGATAGCTAAGTATCATTTGAACAAGTATAAGTGGCAACCATTGTCCTGGAAAACAATATAATAAACAATCTCCTAGATATACTTCAAAGCATGTGGAAAACAAAGGCTTCAGTAAGCACACCGTTATTAATCAAGTTATTATCTAACTATGCATCACGCTTCGCTGAAATATTTGTGGCATATTTTCTAATAATTCACTCTTTACGACAGCCTATATTCTTATTCTGTTTCCTTGAAAATGTTACTCGTTTCAACCACACCACTTGTAATGGAGCAACAGTAAAACAAGCATGTCTGAGTATTTAACATAGTGTGTATCACATAATGTGAGCACAGGGGGAGGGCTAAGTTAAGACACTGGGGACAGCATCACATTAAGTACTTGAAGCGCTAGGTTTACACAAAGTGGCAAATTGTTGGTTGTCAATGGAACTTTAAAGGATTGTGTTTCTTTCGGCTGGAAATGTAGCAGCACTTTTTGGGAGAGCTAAAGGAAACACCAGGAAAACATATATACAAAGTGATACAATGACATAGTTATAATATAGAATGGAACGTCACAACAAAACTGTAATAACACACACAATACAATCATCACAGTACCACACAACAGCATTGCGTTGTAGTAATTCATCAGATCACATCATCACCACAACAAAATCCCGCACAAGAAATATGCGCAAGCATTTTTGTCACACTTTACCACCTCCAGAAATCTGCTTTCATAGTACTGTGGTAAAAGGTGTTTGTATCAAGCACTGCCTTAACTCACAATCAATGACATGAAATATCATCAGTTAAAAATGTTTTGTGGTAGATACATAGGTCAATTTTCAAGTAGGTGGGGTGCACCATCCTTGAAACTTTAGACAGCATGTATTAGGACTGCTCAAAGACAGCAAAGATTTGAAGAAACAGTCATTAAATGTCCTCTCTTTGCTCAACTGTGATTATAGAGTGAGAGTGAAGGGCTCTATGAATGCCTGCCAGAGAGACTACAACTGCTGGCCTGCTATCAATATTTACTTTATAGCACCAAAAGCGGGAGTGGGAGGTTTATAACTTGGCGCGTATCTGGTCTCAATAAGACACATCTGTCATAGGAGGTCTGGAGGTGGATTGTTATCGGATTTCTCCTTGAAAGGTCGAAGGCCGTCACTCATCGAAGTGCCATGCTTCATCATTGGGCACATCCACTGCACAAATCTTTAACCTTTTTGGGCAGTGTTGTGGGGTTTACCTGGAGCTCTTGGAAGGGCTCTTAATTTTTTTCAATCCTAATAATAATCAACCTTTCCAAGACCTCCAGGTAGAGCCCAACATGTTCTCCGGAAATCTGGGGTTTGTGGTGAGGACGGCCCCAATGACGAAGCATGCCACTTTGGTGGGTGAGGCCCTTCGTCCTCTGTAGGAGAAATCCCACAAAGAACCCATATACAGACTTCTTAATTAATTATAAATCTTCACGGGACCAGATACTTTTTGTGTGTTATCAATATTTACTTGTCTACTGGCTCTCAATTCACAGTCACTGTTTGCTAATACGTTTCTTATGCTACACTGTCTTAAAATTCCTTGATGTTGCATCCAGGTTTACTCAAATGCTTTTTTTATTTGCTTCTTCAGCGCCCAGACATCCATCAGCCATTAGATTGTATTTCCCATCTCTCTGCTGGAATGGTCATTTCTTGGAGCTTCAGAGGACGGATGCTAATGTTAACATGATGTACCATGTTCCAAACTCCAAAGGGCGTGAAAAGACCAGTGCAAAATAAAGGAAGGTTGGGAAGCAGCTGTGAAAACTGTGCATGCCAGCAGATTAAAAGCAGGTGTAGAAGCCGAGTTCTGACTAGAGTTGAAGAGCACTGCAAAAGAACAGCTGCTTGTCACAGCGGGGAGATTCTTTAAGTGTTACTTTGGTTCGGCAAAGAATCAATCATGTGTTCATTTTAGATAACATCTAAGCAGCTCGTCCTTCCCGGGGTCAGTTTGAGGTCCTATGGAAAGGTCTCTAGCATTGCGCCTCTGCTTGGTATCTCCTTGTGTGACATAAACAGGTATCACTGCACCCAGATCCAGGCCTGCGAGATCGTAATAACCCTAAAGATATAGGGGCATATGTATCAACAACTCCATTTGCGATTCTCAAATAGCGATTTTTAAAGAATCGCTATTTGAGAATTGCAAAACGGGATGTATTTAAAAATCGCAAAACTTTTGCGATTTCTTAAAATTCCTTAATTGCGATTAGCAAATTGCGAAATCGCAATTAAGGAATACCTTCCCATTCATTTCTATGGGCCAGGAGACCCATAGGAATGAATGGGAAGTAATTCTCAAATTGCGATTCGCAATTTGCTAATCGCAATTTGAGAATAATTTCAAAGGTGCAAGGGTGTCACCCTGATGCATCCCTGAAATGAGCATGTGTGTGCATATGGCGCACATACATGCCCTAAGGGCATGTATGTGCGCCACGTGGCACTTTGTAAAATTCCAAAAAGTGCATTTTTAACAGAAATCGCAAATTACCACCAACTAGAAGTTGGTGGTAATTTGCGATTTCTTAAGGATAATTCGCAATGCTTTGGTGCGTGTTACATATCATTTAAGAAATCGCAATTTGCGATTTCTTAAATGCTTATGCAAAATTAAGAAATCGCTGAATTAGCGATTCCTTAAATTTGCAATGCGAATTTGCCTCATACATCCTGTTTTGCGAATTTTTAATCGCAAACGCTGTTTTTTGCAAATCGCAGCGTTTGCGATTAAAAATTCGGTTGATAAATATGCCCCATAAAGAAATAAAATACAATAAACATTACTACGCTAAATATAAAAAGCGTATTTCCATGTTACTTAAAAATATCTTTACATTTTCATTGCACTCCATGATGCAATGACGCATTCTGCGGATACGGGTGGGGGTCTGATTTATGAAGTTAGTTGTTGATTTTGTAAAAAAATAAGTGTCAGCGTTCTTGTCAGGAGGAAACCGCAGGTTGTACTACCTATCACCACTACCAGCACCGCCAATGACAGTACCTACACAACTACTAACCATGACACTGCTACAAGTATGACAAATTAGACTGATTGAGGCCCCTAAATTGCACACAGTGCCACCATGTGGCTGCTGTCATAAGTGTCGGTGTTGACAATTAAGTGCCGGTGCTGAGCACTGGGAACCACCTGCTCAAATTATGCATTGGTAAAATAGTACAGTGGATTTATAAAGAAATTTCAAGATGTAGAAAATTCTCCATGAGTAGTTTGAGGCAAATGTACATTTGCACATGCTCCCTCTATGTGCACCATTTGGTCATGCATTTCTGCCACTGGGCACAGGTTAGCCTTAGACCATAGCCTATGCTCAGTCCACCTGTTGTGCACGTCCTTTGGGTGTGGGCTGCAGGTACAGGTCTCTCTATGTGCAGCTTGTGCTGATGCTACTATAAATCATAGACCATGTCTTCTGCAATGCCACACATTGGTCCTATCGCCCCTTGCTCCAGACACAACATACAATCCATGACTTTCAGCCATGTGCAATGAGCAGTAGGGCCAGAGCAAGGACATGTTTGTATCTCTTTCCCATTTTCACCCCAAAAAAGGGATGCAGTCACTTTTATCAATTCATTGTATTATATTCTGAACAAATATTCCATAGATATAATGTTATCCTTCTATCTCTTTGCCCCCTTTTATTTCATGAAAAATTCAGCATTGTTCTGCATTAATTATCCTAAACCTTGAGATGTATTGCTTTAGATAGTTTTAATAGGGTAGTGACATGACTCACATTTGTATTCTTTTCTTTGCTAAAAAATCATTACAGCACAAAAAAAGACTGCAAGTTCATTCCGTGTAATACATATTTTCAAAAGAATGAACAGCCGCAGCAGGTAAGAGCTTTAGGCCGGTGGGGCCAGGTGAGGGGAGATTTTGAGAGATGACCAAGAGGGAAAATTAAATAAATAATGAATTTTCCCTGATGGTTGTCTCTCGAAATCCCCCCTCACCGGGCCCCACCGCTCTTACCTGCAGCGGCCGCGACTGAGAAAGGATGCGTTCAGTGCTTTAAATGGGCCGGTACTCACCGGTACTGAGTACCGGCACTTCTTTTTTTTACCCCCAAGAGTACCGGCACTTTTTCCTTACAAAGGAGAGTACCGGTACTCATTCAATCCGGTCGGCGTTCGTTTCAGGTACAGTGAGCATGCGTCACATTTTCGCACTGTGACACATGCTCACATGATGGCTGTAATGTGTGCCGTGGTGCAGCAGTGACGTGGCACAGCCAAGCAACGTCTAACGTCACCTGCCAGGTAGTTGTTTGGCGTGAAGGATCGGAAGCCGTTTAAAAAGGCCAGTTTAGGCTGGTTTTCCCGTTTCGGTTTCCCAGCGCAGGACGGAAAGCAGAGCCACAGGATCAGCACAGAAGAGCAGAATCGTGAAGGGATTTGCCATCGCCAGCGTGGAACCCTCTCCATCAACTTCTCGGTACATAGGTTAGTACCCTGCACGCTTTTTGTTTTGTTTCTGCCTGCAGGATTGATGGGCCTCTTGGAAAGATGTAATGCAGGGCACCGGGGTGAAGTGCAGCAGCCGCCCCTGCATTACACAAGCACCCTAATTTGTTTTAGACTACCGCAGGGGCGTAACACAGGGCCCCGCACGCCACGGTGACGGCCTCTAAGCCTCCGAGTCTTCCGTCTCTTTCTGTCTCGCTCCTCAGTTAGTGAAAACCGAGACTTCAAGAACATACGTCTGCACGTTAATTGTCTGAGGCATTTTCCGATTGGGGTGCACCTGTTCATATCTATGTGGGGCAACCATTGCAATCTGTACGCAATCAATGGCTTCGAGCACATTAGTGAATCGTGACAAGCCACATCACTTTGCTTTGATGGCATTAGCTGTACGTGACTGACAAGGCACAGAATGTGCTGTCCGGTAATGTCGAGCAATGCTGCCATCACTTGCTTCACTATTTTGGGAAAAGTGGGCTGTGACTTTCCATGAACCACTGAGTCTGTGTGCTATACGCAGCTTGTTGCAAGACGTTCCCCGACTGCCAACAAGTACACTAGGGGAGGAATGACAGTCCATATGCTAATGTAGCCTATAGGCGTCACGCATGTCTCCCAGTGAGGCAAGCAGGTTGTGTATTGTGTCAGTGACAAGCCTGTGGATAGTAAGTACATCAGTGCATGTCAGGTTCAGTCCTCTCCCTTGGGGGTTCTCTCCTGTGTCTTTGCTCCTTGATGGTCCAAGCACTGACTGCACTGCTGCACAGTGTGCATCTTCAGTGTGAGGATGTGTCGCAGCACCATGAAGTTTCCCAGTAGCGGTGCATCCATTGTGGCGTTGTGTGATAACTCCAATTTCTTCGAGACTTTAGTAGTCAGCCGATTGCTCCCACCGGTGTTGTAGCAGTTGACATGTTCCCAGGTGTTTGCAATTGGCATGTTTTGGTGTGGAATCGTAATTTACGGTTGCATGTATTGAGGTGCTTAGATTGTTTTGTTCAATTCTAATTATTTGTGTTGTGATATGGGTATTAATTTACATCTTTACACATTGTTGATCATTTGCCAGTTGCCTTGTGCTGGCGGCTAACTTCAGGGCTGCTTTCTGCTTATTTTAGCGTTGAAATATATCTTTTCAAATGTTCGCTTGCTGAAAAATTGCATGTGATATATATCGTATTTATCACAGAAATAATTTACAGCATGCTGCAAACGTTGATGATGATTTTTAACAAATGTTTTTTTAATACTTGTGATAGCGTGGAAAGATGTCCACATGCGTCATTTGCCAATATTTGTAATAACACTGTTGTTTGAATACCACATTTGAAATCCGGTGTCCCACTTGCACATCATAAGGAAATCCTAAGATGCTCTGACAGGGCCTTAAGAGAGCCTGTCAGCGCTGGCTCTCTGCTCCAACGCAGAGCACAACTTCTGGAGGAGTTGAGGGGTTACATGAGGCAAGGTCTTTTTTTTTTCATATTTCATTTTTGTGAAAAGAGAGGAGAGGCCATTGTATGCATGGCTCCTTAGGGCCAGACTGGGACCCAAAAGCAGCCTGGCAAATTTTGTCAGACCAGCCCTCATCGAGGGAGCCATACCACTCTAAAGGGAACCTGGGGGGTTCTCCCTGAAGGAAAGTTTTTATTATATATTCAAATGTATTAACTTTTAAAGCACAGCAAATGATGACCTTACAGTGCACCAGGGTGCCCAATCATACCCACAGAGAACCTAGTAAAAAGTGCATCAGGTTGATGCATGCATGCGCAGCCAAGGAGAGGGTAAGAGGGGGAGGGGGTGAATCAGTGAAGACACAGTAATCCAGGTGGCAGAACGCACAAAGCAGTGTTGTCAATATGTACAATTATGTCAAATAGACAAGTATGGAAGTTGGTGACATGACCGTTAGCCATGCACCTTTTTTAAGGCAGGAATACCATTGACTGTTGTAAAAATACACCTCCTGACTTAGGGATGAGGTGGAAAAGCAATCAAGCTTGGTAACCTAAACAGAAACTAGACAATCTCCAAAAGACCCAGTTTCTACTTAGTCTTGGGGACAGACCTATGAAGCAGCACACCATAGAGTGGCAGTGACTTATCACTGAGGTCACAGGACCCTTGAGCAGGGTGGCTCTAGGGCAGTGTGACCGCACCGGGCGCTAACTTCAGGTGGGGGCGTTGTGTTTGTAAGTATAATATGGTTTTAAAAGCACTTGCTGCCTCCTTCCTGGCCTCCAACATTTTTGGGCAACAATAAAAATGTCTTGATAACTTCAGTGATTAATGTTCTTAGTAGAGAGAGATGGGGTTTTGTCTAGTGGAAGGATTGACTCATGAAATTGAATGGCAGAGGTGTAACGTGCATCCTGCTACGCACATGTGCCATGCAGATCACAAAGTGCACATAATGTGAATAGGTCAGTGGTTAACTGCTTTTGTCAGAGAGACCCTATTGTTACTTCCTGTTAATAAGTTAAAATCCTAACATAGAACAGTGAGCTATTAACTGTCATGTAAGAGCTGCATGCAAACTCCAAGGTATAAATTAGAGCGTTATGTTTTTTTCCCCAGTCTTCGGTTATCCTAATGTGGCAAAAAAGGGTTCATTTGGGTAGAAATCAATATTTGAAAGAGAATGTTAAAAGTATTTTAATACATGCAACGGTGTCAACAATACATTACAGATTGAAGCAGTTTGTCATTATTCGCACCCCAAAAAATTCTTGCGCCTTTTAAAGTGACATTATCCACGCCCATTGTCCCGCCTCCTAGCCCCGCCTTCTTGCCACGCCCCCATGTCACAGCTCAAATTGATGAGTACCTGCACTTTTGTTTTCCCATTTAAAGCACTGGATGCGTTTGAGAGAGGAACATGTTAATAAAATATGTGTATAAATCAGAGACAAACATGTCAAACAGGGTTCGAAATTGTGTAATGGCCAGTCGCGGCTGTTGCCAATGTACAGTGGTAGGCCCGCGTGGCAGCAGATGTGAGGGTTTGTAAGAAATTACTACAAAAAAAAAACGTACCTAATGCCAACCGGCCGGTCACCTTGCGCCTTGGTGCTCTTCTGCTCTTCCTGCTCCCAGCAGTCTCTTCACAGACTCCCCATCCAATCCAGACACCGCTGTCATGCTATGGAGCACAGCTCAGTTGGAAGAACCTAAATGTGCATGGCAGTTTGGCCGGCCTAAGACGCCCAAACAGACATGCGCATTTACAAGTGTCAACACTCCTCCTCCCAGTCCCTGCCTCATGAACAGATTATTGCTTGGCCCCGCCCCTTCCTAGACTCGTCAGCATTGACTGCCAGTGAAAATTAAAACAACAATGAATTGAATTTATTATCGTTTTATTTTTCATTCTGCACTAAGCGGGGAGATACTCCTCTGCCATTCCTGAGGAGCAACCACTGGTCATGGCAATTAGTGCTAAAGCAGCACATACAGACAAGTAAAGGTGAGAGAAGAAGACATTTTAAAAGTATGTCAAAAGTAAAATGAAACACCAGAAGAAGTTTGATACTCTTAACTTATCTCTACTCGGAGCTGCAAATAAGTAGCTATTAAATAATGCAATTACTGTTGGAAGTCATATATAATCAAAATATGAAAGATGTAATGCGTTCCTATTTATTTCCCTGGGAAGAGGACCACAGCAATATGTTAGGATAACTTTTCTTGGGTAATGCAAACAAACCTGGGAAGAGGGGACTTTGAAGGCTCTCCATGACAGTAATCACTTAACATGTGCAGAGTACCCTAGGAGTTTCCTTATGCCATGGGATGCGTGTGCCTCCCAAGGAAGTTAATCCCAATGATTACTTGCATGCCCAGAGCCACCAGAAAATGTTAGCGTCCTCCTCCACAGCAACCTGGAAAGAAGGCTTGAGGCGTTCTTTCAGCCTACAGCACAGGCATGGCCGGCCAGCTGGAATACCCAGTGACTCCATTGGCGTTCTCTAGGAGGACACTTAGGAAGCTTGCAAGCCTTATTAGCACCCTGCCTTTCTAGGTGTCTAGCCACATTAGAAACAAGTGGGGTCATCACCACCTAACTCTCATAGACCAGACCTCTGGCAAATGTTAGTATCCTTGGCTCTGAAGTGCCTTGGTCTGGGCAGCCGTGAGGCTGATGCAAGTACCATGGTGATGTAACAATCTTCTCAATTTTTATATGCATTGTGGAAGACTGAGAGTCCTCTTGTTGAACATATTTTTTGCTGGTAATGCAATGGTCATAGGTTAACATACAGGCAGTTAAGATGAAGGTAATCCTTAAGCACTGGATGGGTGTCACACTAGGCTGTCAGTGCAGTAGAGTGCTTTGTCTCTGCATGCCCAGTAGAGACCCCACCATGTCGGAGAAGATGACTTTGACGAAAATGCACTCAATCATGGAGTAGATTCACATTAAGCAAGACTGAATTCCTAACAGGCTGCAATGCTGTTTCTGGCTTTTCTGCATTTTCTCTACAAATATCCCCCAAAGAGGAGGGTTGTTCTGAGAAGCAAAAAGAAATTTCATGCACAAGGAGATTTCTCCTTGCAAATCTGGGTTCTTTCTCTGTTTCCCTGCCTAGCGCTGTCAAGGTTTGCATGGCAGTACAAGCCAGTAAAATGAGGTATTGGAAGTCCAGCCCTAAGTAGAATAGGAATTATGTCACTGTGACTCTGTGATGAATGAGCCATGAGGTGGGGTTGCAGCACCTGAAATGTGACAGTACCCCACCTCTAAACTGTGAGCTTGGCAGCACGGGAGCCTTATCACTTTACGGTAGTTTAAACCTTAACTAAGACCCTGGGTTTTTCATCTTTCTGGCATTAATAAAATAAGTATTATTGATTTGGCAATATTAACAGTTGTGTGCGTGACAACAGAAACATTTCAGTTTTCATAAAAAAAAGTAGACCTTGTGACCCACAAATTATAAATTATAAACACATCTTTTCATCAAGCACATATGATACTGGACTTCTGAATCAAAATAGTTCCGGTGTTTTTAGATATAGTTTAATTTCTTGCATCTTGCAAAGTTTTCTTTGCAATGTCCTATGGAAATTAAACTGTTTTCTATCAATAGCTACAGGTAGAAACTGATATATATTTAAGTTAAATTGTTCCAAATATCATAACTTGAGTTTCTTAAGTTTTTGACTGTCTGTCAAACCTCAGATTAACCTGAAATGTTGGTGATTTAAGTATAGCATGATTTGGTTCATCCAAGGGTTTTTGTATAAAATGTGCCTTTTTTGATCTGTTTAGGTCTGAATCATCTAATAAAGTCTATTTATTGTTGTGATGAGGTATTGTATAATAACCTCATGCTGTCCCTCAAGAGAAATACGTAGAATATTATTTATATTCTTAGTGTTGCACATCATATTTGAAGAATTCACAAATATGTAGGATGCGACATATCACATCACTATACAAATAATCTGACTGTAAATTCATAGCACACAGTCCTAATATTGAACACCTAGGGCCGCCAATGTGTGTGGCAACATGGCTATTTGGAAGTCAAATATTTGACCTTGCTAATTGTAGCAGTATATTTGCACCATCCACTGTCTAATTGCTGTTGCTGCCATTACCCCTGTTACTGTGTATCTGACCTTCACATCTCCCTCTAGTGGGCTACCTGAGGAAAGAGAGATGATGCTAGGAGCCTTAAACCGATGCCCAGAATGACCCAGAATCTCCCCATTGGCCATTGTCATCAAATATATTTAATACCAATGTGTTTGTTTATAGACAGAGGCATCCCCACTTGCACATTACTCATTTCTTTGGCCCTGATCACATTGGAGATGCTAATTTTTGAGTGCCAACTCTTTTTATTACAAGTAAGAAGCAAATTATACCTGATTTAGGTGTTTTCCCTTTTTGAGTCAGGTAAATCCTACTACAAATTATGAGGGCAAACAGTGCACGTTTCCCTTTTGCTCGCCGTAGCATCGAAAACATATACAATACAGGACTGACCTCAGTTCTCAGTTCTACAACTTGGGATAGCGAGCAAACTATGCAGTTACTCATGTTCATAATTACTGCACTCTACACAAAAAAATTCTAACAATTGTTACCAATGTCTCATAAATTGTCCTTTCTTTTTTGTTCTCACTTATTTTGCTTTTCAGGTTGTCTTCTCACCTTTGTAGTGTAGACGAGTGACAGTCTGCCTACAAGTAGGCCTGGGCTAAAATTTCGTTCGGGTCGCGGAAATTGCGATAATTTGACAGTTTCGCGGAGAGCGCGAAAATGTCAATTTCCGCAATCCGCATTTTACAGGAAATTTTGTGCTTGCTCGCTCTGTAAAATAATACATTCTCGCGTGCGCGCGATCGCCTTACCTGAATCCCTGCGTTTGCCGACAAGTTTTCCCGATCCTGTCGCGTTCTCCATGAGATGTTGGATTGTTGGTAGCCATTTGCGCTGTCTAGCGACAGTTCGCGCCCACAGTGACGTCATTCGTTGCGCGATCACGTCTTTCTCCTCGCGATCATGCACCGCGAGACAAGTGAAAACAAGGTGGCCGCGCCCGCGAGCAACCACATGGGTAAGTTGGCGAGCCGCGACCATGCAGAAAATACCACGAACGGGCGGGAAAAAAACTTCCGCATCTTCGCGATATTTCCGCGTGTTTGCGGAGATTTTTAACATTTTTCGCGATAATTTGCGAAAGTGAATTTCGCAAATTTCGCCCACCCCTACTTACAAGTCACATGACCAGCAGTTCCGACTTGCTCTGCTGTTCCCTGATTGGTTAAGGCATTTCCACTTCATTTTCCAAAACCTCTACTCTTAGGGAGTGCAGCATGTGGGGAGAGGTAAAGGGTGAGATTCAGTGAGGGATTCCCTGTTTGGGCATGTCTGGGCCAGGTAGGGAATGGCCTATGCCCATGCCCTTTTCCCCCACCTCACCTTCCTTCTTCCCTCCACCCTCCTCTACTCATTAGTGAATAACATCATATTTTAAAACGTACGAATTTCTGAAGATCTGCCTGCAAGGAATCAACTCCTGATTCTGCAGGGGACCCGATTAAACTATTAATTAGACCTGGGTGAAATGTTTAATTACACTGGAGTAATCAGAGTAATTTCAGTAATTTTATAAAAAAGAACTGAAAATTACACGATTAAGCCAGTTTGTGCAATTTGTAGTAATTTGGTGGCATTAATGCATTCCCAAGAGCAAAGGAACACTGCATGTTCGGCTGCTGGCTGCTGCTGTTCCTGCTCTATTGCATTCAGAGATATTTGCATTCTTAGGTTCATTTTGGATACAAGAGTGCCTTTGCACTAATAAAATAGTGCTAAATGCAAGTTAACGATTGTGTAATTCCAAGTAATATTACATAATTTTGGGGCAATATCCCGTAAATTACACTACAGCAAACTATGCAAGTTTCGTCCCCACCTGCTGTTAATAAGAATTTTTCATGATGGTTCATAACACAACACAATATCACTGAAGACAAGGAGGGGCTATTATATGCATTCTGCTTCTTTAACTGCAATCCAAGTATCAGTCTAAATCGTTTTGGCAAATTTGATGCAAGGAACAGAAACAACAGCATCCCTAGACATGGCCTCTTTGAATGAGGTTCTAACCGGAAGGCCATGAATCAGGTAATTCGATTCTATAGAAACAAACCTAACTTTGGCTAAAAGAAGACAACAATTCTAATAAGGACCTTGAACTTGCAATGGAGAGTCCACTCGCACAATGACTTCAAGAAAGAAACAGGCACTTCATGAAAGTGAAAATGAGGTTTCATGGCAGAGAGGTGACCAGACCAATCCAGGCAAGGATAAGAGGTAATTAGGAAAGACAGAAAAAACAAACTGGGAGTAGAGGGTCGAAGGGAGATTTTAAGACCAGCGGAGATAAGTTTCCCAAAGAAAATTATTGCTAAACACAAAGTATCCACGGGTCTAACGTGCAAGAAAAGCACCTTAAAACTCAGAGCAAAGAAAACTAGTCACTCATAAAGAAGTCCTTTAATTAGGACGAAATCCCATCATCCTCCAAGGTGGCATGCTTCATCATCTGGGATTCTCCTCTTGGCGGGGACACCTAGCGCCGCCAAGGGCTACAACCCCCTCACAGTGAGGGAGGAGCTCAGGGATGTTTTAATTCCTACTCTATAAAGGATATAGTAAGATCCTCCAAATATGAAACACTAAGCTGTTTGGGTAATGGGCGCAGTGCAGGGAATTGCTTAACCAAGTGATGTGTGTGCTACTAAAACTAACTACTAGGAGTGAAAATAACTTTATTGGCTCACTGCTAGTGTCAGAATTAAAAAGAGTGCATATGCAGTATAAAAAATGTTTACTGAATGTCCAAATAAAAAGGTCTACATGTTTCGGCCAGTGTGAGGGTGTTGTAGCCTTCTTCAGGGCCTAGATGTCAAATGCTACTGCGTTTCAACAAGTGATACAGTGAAAATTATTGAGAATTGTTAGAAATTAGGTGTTGAGAAATTTAGAACAGATACAACACACAAAACCAGTAGTCTCACTTTTGGTGAACAACGATAAACTGGTATAAACCTGTTGTTTACGAGTGAGAGGCCGCACCTCAGCCTGGCAACAGCTCAGGACTGGAGGCACCTCTCTGAAAAAAGGGAACGTTTGCCTGTGTTAGACCTACATATCAATATTCAGTCAGACACAACTGCAACATTCAGATGTAATTAAGAACCTGTTAGCTGAGACAGTCTCAGAAAATGGGATGCCCATGGACTGACTCTCACGATGGTGATACAACAATACATACACGTTAACATATAGTAGCAACTGACCAAAGGCCTATTGCATTACAAAATATGTATTAAGCAAGGACAAAGAATACATATCCGGAAAAAGCGGTACGACAGTGGAGTAATCGTGTACCGAACTTGGTCTTCTAAGCAAGATCTTATAACAACTCCTGAAAATAACCATGGCAGTGAAATCAACGTATGATATATGTGATCTTATAAACATGATTTTACTGTGTCAAAACCTCTGCACACTCAAAGAGGGCTAGTTTAATTTAATATCCCATTTTACAAAGGGCAAAGCCTTTTGACAACACTGAATAGGGCTAACTAGAGAAGAGTTCTTGTGAGGCTTTACATACCGGTGGGTTATGCAAAGCTTGTTAGGTGTTAAAATTCAGTTGCATAAGCATGCCACACCTCAAATTTAACAAATGCGGGCTAATAGCCTAAAGGATGGGTGTACCAGTTAAGCCACGTGCAATGTGCCTAATATATAGCTATTTAAACAAGTTATACATGCTGCAACAAACTCATCGAGATAGAGCAAACCTTATCAAGGCTTAGAGCAAGATGTACAATCGTTGAAATGAACGTGTTAATGCTGCTAACCTCTTCGTCAGAACCCCGGGCAGTTGAAGAACTGTAACCGGAGGTATCTGACTGCTTAAAGTAGGGTCAGAAACTCTTGGGGTGGTCATGAAAACTCACACCTGGACATAGTTGAAAGTAGTGTTTCACATACAACGTCCCCGCCTGATGACGTAAGGTCGACAAAAGGAAAGGACTACAACTGAACCTGAGGGTTCATGGGATGTGTAGTTCTCTGTTAGGTGACGTTGAAGAATGTAACTGTGAGAAAAACAGAAACGCCACAAAGAGTAGATACATTATAAGGTTGATAGCATCAATTGACATATAACAGACATAATGTCTGAAACTGCAGGCATGCACTAAATAGAGTGACACGAAGGATATAGGCAAGAACAATCCAAGAATAATGTGCGTATGTCGGTCACAATATGCTCTTAGGAAAATATGCATGTGTTGGTCAATAGACTAGTTGATTACAAGAAAGTGCTCGCTGAGGGTAGTATTATATCGAAAAAAGGTGCAAAAAGCACTCTATTGGTAAATGGAAGAGTGTATAATTATTAGTTAATGTACTCATTAAGAATGTTAAATCTTAGAGATGAAGGTCAAATGTAATGTGCTATGGTGTACACTATATGGCAAGTGATATTTCTATAGTTTAATATATAGAAATGACAGAATCAATCTTTTGTCAGATGTATTAGAGTGTAATACCATCATCAAAAGTAGAGATGTGGTCCGGAATCACAGGAATACTCAAGTTGTTTTCTACCGCTTTGTATATGAGTATAGTGTTGTCCACGGTATATCATCATTTAGACCATTACTGTCGCACCGTAATTTGTGGACCCATCTTTGCTCTTTGACAAGTAAGAATCTAGCCACATCTTTGATATGAGCAGGTACATATGGTTATTCCAAAACAGTCCAACTAAGTTCATCTGCTGTGTGATCAGAGTCAAGGAAATGGTTATTGAGTTTAGTGACTTGTTTTTTACACCTGATGGTACTTTTGTGCTCCAAAATTCTTAATTTTACTTTGCGAGTCGTCATGCCCACATAGCAGAGGCCACATGGGCATGTGACTAAGTAAATAAGCCTCTCACTATTACAGTTCATGTGACGAACCTGTGACCATGGCCTGTTGGTACCTATGTCCAATGTTGTTGTCTGTTTTGTCTGGGGACAGGCTGCGCAAGTTCCACTCTGAAAATGCTCCTTGCCTGCCGGTAGACTCCATAAAGTATCTTGCGAGGAGCTTGGCCTGGTTCTGGGTCTTGTGTGGATTAGGTTGTCTCGCAAGTTGCTGTTTCTCTTAAAGGCAAAGAGAGGCTAGGGAATCGGTTGGTTACCTATATTTAAGATTTGCCATTTCTTACGCACACTTTTTTGTATTCCATTGGAAATTGTACTAAAAGTGTTCACGCAAGTGATTTTCGACATCTCTGCTTTCAGTGTCGGTGGCTCAATAAGCGCTTCTCTGTTATTATTGGCTGCACGCTTAAGAGAGCGATGGATAAGTCTCTTCGGATAGTGCCTGTCTTCAAGTTGGATGGAGAGAGTTTTGGCATGTTCATTGAATTTCTCCCTTGTAGAGCAATTCCTCAGAATCCGAAGGAATTGGCCATATGGGAATTAGGAAAGACACCTGATCGAGTGGTTAAGGGAAAGCGAAAGATAAATAGACACAACCTGAGAAAAAGGGGTAAGAATATCTGTGGGAGAGAAAAGTTAGGTGATTTTAAAAGAGTTGTATATCAAATAAAGTGTTGCAACACCTAAATTACAGAATTAATACTTCCTTGATAATGTTACTGAGAACCTCTGAGGGCAGGGCAGTGCACCCCATTGTCTTTGATAAAGCTGCACAATTGACGTTGACGGAGAGAGTAAAGAGTCCTGAACCCAATAAGCCAAGTCAGTTGAGAGGTAATAATCCCCCAGTTGGAGTGGCTCCAACTAGTCCAGTTATCCCTTTAGGCTCATTAAGGAAAATTCACTCAATTAACTTACCGCCAGAGTGTGAGCCACATGTTGTTGTTCTTACAAATTTTCCTCCCCTGGACTCCCCACTACCCAACTCACGAAACGAGTCCCATGATTCACCAAAGCGCAAGACAGTCTCTTGGCTGAATAAAAATTGTGGGTTCCCAACAAATTTTGCGGACCAGATACTACTAACTAGACGGGTTCCTTGGATTGGTAATGCTAGAAAAACCTGCAGAGGTGACTGTATAATTATTAATTTTAGACACCCTCAACACGTTGCGACTGTACTGCTTAGAGCAGCGTCACTGGTACTGGGGAAAAACAGAGTGGGTGTGCACCCTTTGGGGTATTTTTATAGTCATCTAGCTAGGGTCCCCCATGTTAATATTCCAGGCATATTCCAAAATTCTAACAGATGTCCAATCTTTCAGATCCCTACTAATAACAGATATCTGGCATTGAGCTCCCTGGACCAGAATGACTGACTCTTGTTGGGTGGCACTTCTGATTTAGAGATATCTGTTGATACACAGGCAGGGGAGTTGAGTTTGAGAGCTAGAGAGTATGAACAACTACAGTTGGAGGTGTCCCCACTACCTAATGACGTTGGATTCATACCTTTCTTGACTCCTAAATCTGTGATACCAGATGAGCCCTCAAATACTATGGAAACTAGCAATCCTAATTCGAGTGAGGGCGGACAGTGTAGTTTTGGGACCACTGAGATTGTGGTTGACAACACTACAAAAACCACAACAGATAAAATAAACACTCTAGCTAGCCCTGCACCCGGTGTAGATGGGCATGGTAGATCGGCGAAGGTACACTCACCCTGCCTAGAAGGAAATTCATCTGTTAGATTAATATCATGGAATATAGCAGGTATAACTAGGAACCTACAGGATACAGCTAGGTGCTCCTATATTGAGAAGTTTGACATTATCCTACTCCAGGAGACTTGGGCTGTTGAAATTCCGCACAGACTAGGATATAAAACATTGTGTTGTGACGCGATCCCATCAGTAAGAGGGAGAGCATCAGGGGGACTGGTGATTTGGGTAAGGGTCACTTTAGAAATAGAGGTTACTCAATTATCGATTTCTTCTCCTGATTTACTGATATTAAAACTGGATACAAGGGGCAAAGGTACCATACATTTAATAAATATATATAACAGACCCCATTCATCTAACAAGGAATCCAAGGTGATAGAGCTTTTGGACTCCGTCTTGGACAAATTAGGTCCAGATGCACAGGTAGTGGTTGGTGGGGACTTTAATCGTAAATACGAACCAGTGTTGGGCTTGGACAATTTATTTGACGAGCAGGATTCTGCAAATAATGTCCTGGCACTGGATTCTACTGGATTGGTCAAGAGTTCTATAGCTGCTATTCAGATCTTACAGCTGTCTGTAACTCATGATTTAAGGGCATGTAATGGCCGTTTTCAGTCCGATAGACCCCCTGCCCCTACATTTTGTGAAGGCAATTGTAGATCACACTTGGATTTTGTATTGGTGTCCCTCAACCTATGGCATTTATTAATTGATTTTAATATTGATCTCAGATCACAGAGTGATCATTTTCCGCTACAATTATGGCTGGATCCCGAGCCCTTTATATCTAATGTAGCTGGGGAAACCATATTAAGTAGCTCAATTGGGGAACGCCAAATAACAAATAGTAGGCGTGCTTTAAAATGGCCATACATTTTGGCTAAAGACGAGACGCTGCTACAAATTTATAGTGCATTCGCTGACACCATGGAAGTATGCCAGATGCCCCCAATAGGCACTCAGGGTGTTTTAGATATGCATTATAAATCAGTAGACGCGCTAACCCCTCACCTAAGTAAAATCTATAAAAAGGATAACAATTATAAAGATAATCATGCAGTATCAGTTAACCAATGGTATAATAAGGACTGTCGCACAGCTAAGTCACTTTTGATCCAGGCTGTTAAATTAATGAACCCTAAGGATATAAGAGATAAAAGACAGGCATATAATAAAACCTTGACCCAAGCAAAAAAAGATTGGGATGATGCCTTATGGGCTGATCTCTTAAACGCGGCCAAATTGAGAGATCAGAGTACCTTTTGGAATTTAATTTCAAAAGGGAATAAAAAGGGTAGATCCCCTAGGGACATTTACTTAGATGAAAAAACATGGTGCGACCACTTTTCGAAACTGTATGCTACTAATGATGAGGGGCTACCAACGGGGGATCAAGAGATTATTTCAGTATCGAATACTGCTCCCTTGTGGTTTAGCCTAAAAGAGACTACTGAGATAATACAGGCCGTTAAAATGGGCAAAGCCCTCGGTCCTGATAAGATTCCTGGTGACTTATTTAAGCACGATAAGGAAGTTTGGGGACCCTATATAAATTTTTTCTGTAATTCTATAGTGGCAGGAACACCAATTCCTGAAACCTGGAAAGGGGCTGAAATTGTAACAATTTTTAAGAAAGGGGATCGTTATGACCCCAGCAACTACCGCCCGATAAGTTTAATAGATCTTTTACAAAAAAAAATTGCCAGACATATTTTAAACCGTTTTTTTGAGTGGATAGAGGAGACCTCGATATTAACTAAATACCAGGCAGGGTTTAGATCTAAGACTAGATACGGTCGATCAAGTATTCAGATTCACGTGCATCTGCTGGAAGTATATTAATATAAGGAGAGGCAGCTTGTACATGGCATTCATTGATTTGAGGGCTGCTTTTGACCTCGTCCCATGTAAATTGCTGTGGATTAACCTTAATAACATGGCAGTCCCTGGTGAGCTACTTAAAGAACTTATTAGACTACACACAGAGAACTATGCCAAAGTTAGATGGGGGAAGGGTGGAGAAGTCTCAAAGGCTATACCTATAGGTCGGGGTGTGCGCCAAGGCTGTGTGCTGGCGCCCACACTTTTTTCACTATATGTTAACGATATACCCACCTATTTAAGTAGTTGTGATCATGACTCCCCGAAGCTAGGAGGTGAGGCGATCACATCATTACTTTTTGCCGATGACACAATTCTCATCTCACAAACACCTAAGGGTCTACAAAATTTAGTGAATTCCTTTAGTAATTATTGTGCAGGAAAGGGGCTAGAAATAAACTCATCCAAGACAAAATATATGTCCATAAACCCACATAAGTCCTTTAGGAAAAACCTGGTATTAAATGACCACAAATTGGAGTACGTGGAGAGTTTTAATTATCTAGGAATTAGATTGGATTCTACGCTCTCTTGGAAGGGCCAGCTGGAAAAAAGTAAATTATTCTTAAAACAAAACTCAATGCCTATTTTGAAAATGCATGGTAGCAGCTATTCTAAAGCTATCACTCCGGCATTGGAAGTATTTAAAGCAAAGGCCCAATCAGCTGCACTTTACAGAGCGGAACTATGGGGGGCATTCCTGTAAAAACAACTTTGAGAAAGAAGAAAACTACTTTATACGCAGGTTGCTTAAGATTCCAATGAGAACTCCACTAGTACCAGTGTTTTTGGACATTAATCTCAAAAGGACAGATTATTATGCAATATTAAGGCCATTATTGTACTGGGTTAGATTATGGACAACCCCGGAGTTGAGTGATTATAAGTGTGGACTGATAGAAGTAACCCAGAATGCTGGGTGCAAGAAAATTGCATGGCTAAAGCACATCTTTGAGTGGTTCAATAAGCTGGGACTCTCCCAGTTATGGGAAGAACCCCAGAATATGACACCCTCTCTAAAAAAGCTTGTAAAGTCTACCTTTTGGACATATGTTAACGATGAAACAATTCATAACTCAACAATTGGCACATTGTCCCAGAAATTCTTGCTTCTAAAGGATAATCCTGAATTTGAACAATTTATGGATGAGATAGAACCACCCTTAGCAAAAACTTTATACTTGCAATTCAGATACGGGGTGTTACAAACAATTGCAAATACCTGTAGGTGGGGGAGTAAAAACGATAGCGGCCTGTGTACCCTCTGCCTTCAAAAAGCTAAAGAAGAAGATGCCCTTTGATTGTTTTTCTGCCCAGTTTACAAAAAACCAAGAGACCATTGGATCAAACCCTTATGTAAAAACATGGGGGTTAGGTCTTATAAAGAGGCAGAACGCATACTCAAGTCAGATACCACTCAATTGGTGGGGTTTTGCTTGAGTAGGTTTTTATTTAAAGTGTATCTTATTAGAAAACAGAGCGGCTGTAAATTGTAAAGAATTGTCCTATTCGCCTGTCCTGAAAGTTAACAAAATAAGTACTGTGTTCCTCTTTTTAATACGTTTTAGAAGAAGTTTTATATCTGGCTTTTTAATTAAATTATATACCCTATTTATTTTTATATACGCGGTAACTGCATAATCACTGAGATAGATTAATTGTTTGTTCGCCCCATTCTATGTTATACTTGAATACTGGTCTGTATATATGTATTTAATTGTACTAACTGTTAGAAATGTTTTTGTATATATTGCTTTTATGGCTTTTTGCCGAAATAAAGTTGATGATGATAAAGTTAAGATTTTCTTAGTGTCAGCTAGGATATATATGTAAATGTAAGAACGCACACATTATAAACGTGTTAAAAAATGAGTGAGCAAGTGATTTGCTGCATGGTACACTAGCCTAAAGTAGAAGGTTCTTAGGTAGTGGCTCTGAGTTAGTCCACAATTTTCAGAACATCTTCTAGACCAAAGCCAGCAAAGAGAACTTGACAGCCATGACGCCTTGAACAGTGAGACTCAAACCTAGGGGTGTCAATACCCAACTGTAACATGAGAAGAAGGACTCATCTAGTTAGAGTGTGTGTACTCACCGCACTACAAGGTGTCCATCAATCTTCCTTTCCTCTTGCATTCTTAAAAGCAGCAAACAATGCAGAGTATGTGCAGTCATGAACATATAAATACAAGATTAGGGAGCCACCAGCTTTGGCGCTACCTCAAATGAAGAAAGCAACTCCTTTGACAGTATGATTTGCATTGGGATTGTAGGGAGCACTCGTATCCAAATGTTTTTGATCAAAACTAAACAAATCAAAATAGAAAGTTTAACTGAAAGCTGTAGGTAGAAAGTTGAACTTTGAAGACCAATAACACAACCCTACAAGAAGTGCCAGGTCACTGAATAAAGAGGAGATGGATACCATGCATCAAACTGCAGACTAAAGGGCTCTTGCCGAGGTGCACTGTGTCAACCCATGTGTGTTTTGCATATAAAGGGGATAGAAAGGCATTGATCCAGTGTTAACAAGATTATCTCTGGAAAAGAAGGGCATTAGCTAAGGGAGCTGGTAAAGTAATGAGTGGATATAGGTTCTCCCCAAGCACCAATGTACACAGGCTGACTATCCTTTATAACGATATCCATTGGTAATCACTTTTGATCATGGGCTCAAATTTTTTCACGTTAGGAAATGTAGTGAAAACGCATGTCCCAATTGCTATCACCACTGAGACTCACTATGAAACAGAGGAAGAAAATAGAACTTGTTGTGAAGGATGCCTGGAGAAGTCAGAAGAATGTGAGGGAAGCTTGTTGTACACATCAGGACAAGGAAAATCCATACCTGATAGGCAAGAATGAAGCTAGAAGGTCTCGGTGGGCATGCAGCAATGCAGAGGAAGAGAGCTCGAACAAGTAGAGGAGGTAAAATGCATAGCTGAAATAAGGACCACAAGTAAGTAAGTAAAGGAGTTTTGTAAAGCGCAAACAGTTACCCTGAGGCATCCAGGCGCTGGTGGATAGAGAACTTCTGCTGGGGTAGATCGCTGGTGGATGGATTTATTTAGATTTTTTTTGATTAAAAAGAAAGGTTTTTAGTTGTTTACGAAAGGTGAACAAGTTCGGGTTGGACCTTAGGTGGAAGGGGAGAGAGTTCCACATCTTAGATGCATTGTAGGAAAAGCTGCGACCACCTGCTCTAGCTCTTCGTATCCGTGGAACTGAGGAAATATGAATTTTTATGGTCAATTGTGTCCCCTATCTTAGACCCCAACGACTCCATGTACATGCTACAAGTACATGTATGTTCCCTCCAGTTCCAGCTATGAAGACGCAAATACATGTGCGTCCAACGCCAACATGTCCTCTTTCAGATCCGCCATGAATGGGTCGAATATTCCATTCCTAAGTATGATTGGCCACCGACTTTATATGGTTCACTTTTCTAGTTTTACAGTTCAGGCGAGTAGGCCCTGAATTCTGCCATCAAGCCTTTTCCTGCTTCTACCTCTGAAATGCTCCAGCCTGGACCTGCATCCGTATCCATGAACTTTGTCCTACTCCCTGCGCGGCTAACGGTGCCTGACGCGGCCTGTTGCCTGCCAAAAACTGTATTCAGCCTTCAAGTTATCTGCTCCGCTCCTCATCCAATGCATTCCTGTCTAGTAGTTTAGGTAAACATCCTTCCAGCTACCGAGCAAAGGGCTCGGCCTCGCTGTCTTTATGCAAGTAATTCATAGCCCCTGTTACCATGGAAGATTCCTGCCCCCTCGCATCTCATGTAGACACATAGACGCTTGTACATGCACTAACAGTCAGTATAGAATAGATTCCGTCCGAGAGACCTTTCCTTTTGGATAAAACAGTTCCTTAAACAAAGATATTAGATACGATTTGGGATTAGGTTGGCCTGACCCCCCAGACTTCTGTCTCCACATGTAGAGCTAAATGTCAATTCCCCTTCACCCTCTAGTTGCACGTCAATCACACGTCATGCGGCTGCGCGCGCATCTCTGCCAAACATTTCTGCTGACACTGCAGGATTCTCTTATGGATCCACCCACTTGTGACATCATTTTAAATGACGTTTCTCGTATACGCCTGTTATTACGCCCATTTTCATTACGTATGTGTATTCTTATCTGTATTATCAGCTGTTACGCCTCCTGCATCTGTCTTAATGCAATGCTTTTCATATATATATTGTTACTTGTCAATAATGTATTGCCTATCCCTTCCTGAACCTTCGTGGTGATGGAATAAGATTGCCTGGTTCGAACCATAATTCCTTTGTAAGGAATAAAGTCCTTTTCAGACCCTCTAATACCACGGATTCTGCCTCTTATTTTGACTGAGTTATTCTTACTAGACTTTACCGCATAAAAAATAGTACAGGTAATTTAAATATTTACCACGTAAATTGGCGCCCGAACAGGGACACTTTCTCATCTCACGCGCCGGAGGTGCGTTGCAGGCCCGGTCTCCTGCCACAGCTGGACGGACAAAAACGCGTACCCGCAGGATTTCCTGTATCTCCCTCCGGCCAAGCGGGGGTGACTGAGGCTGCGATCAACACCCAGACGAGGCGGTGAGAAGTGCGAAGTATCCCGACCAGAGCCTAGCTGAGAGAGCAAGATCCGAGGTATACAGAGGCCCACCAGGTTCCGAAGTTCCGAGTCGAGTCGAGTCCAGTCGAGTCCAGTCCGGTCCAGTTCAGTTCAGTTCCGAGGCCTTCCGTTCCGTGCTACCCGGTGAGTACCGTTGCTGGGGAGGCAGTTAGACGTGCACATTAATTTGTGCCGGTCCTGACGGGTTTGGGTACACAGATCCGGTCTGCACTGTTTTAGCAGTGTATCTGTACTGTTTAGCAGTATATCCAGTATGTTCATGTATATAATTCAGTATTATCTAGTATTAGTATTATGTCAGTAACTAGTTTTCTTCTAATTATCATTGTTCGTTAAATGTTAAATGTTTTACTGTGTTCAAAAATTGTGGTATGAATGAGTGTTCATTATTGTGTTTATCGTATTAATTGTGTTCAAGTCCAGTTTGAGTAGGAATCAAGTAGCAAGGTTTAAAGATGCCGTTCTTTTCAAAATTAAGACAGATCAAAACTAGAAAAGGAGTACTCGAAGAAGCTGTTCCCATTCCACCTAGGGACACCCCAGGGTATTTCATGTATCATAAACATGGCCTAGATGCCGTATTATATCTTGACTTATGGGTGGACTACACCAAGGATCTAGTAGAAAGTCAGAGATGGCCCGCAGCTGGGACATGGGATGCAGATTGCATCATGAGAGTAGAAGAAGAATTATGGAAAAAGAAAGCCAGACAGTCACAGAAAGATGCCATTGAACTATGGCGTAAAGAATTGCATAGGCGCACAGAGAAAGCGCTCAGACTGGAAGAGAAAAGTAGGGAGAACTCAAATAAAGCCCGAGAAAATATATTAATTGAGGAAGGTACCCGAGAAAAAACAGAACAAGTAGACAGGCAACGAAACACTCTTATGAATGGTATGTATCCTCTTTTGGCCGAAGGTTTACCTAAGGCCACCCCGGAAATACCGAAAGATTTGCCACCCCCGTTACTCCCGATTAAAGTACATCCCAAGACCGCAAAAGATATTTTCCTTTCCTCCTATTTAGACGATGTAGCTCCCGAATATGTTAATGTTCCACCACACACGCCACCTGTCGATGGTACTCAACCCCGAGATCATCCGCCCCCACCTCCGCAACAACAAACTCCTCCGCACAATCCAGTAGGTCCATCTGTTTCCACCGCTTTTCCTGCATCCACAGTTTCTACCTTACACCCCACAAATCCTTTCGTGCCTAGCACCTCAGAAGGTGCGATAAGAGGTGCGGCAGCAATTTTTGCCACGCCACCATCACGAAGTAAATCGTCTCTTAGAGATTTAGCAAACCAACGTACACCCCAAATAGCAACGTCCGACATGTTTAAGGAACATCTTGTAGATTATAGATATGATCCAGTGCCCGGTAAAAATGACAGAATGCTGCTATCATCACTACGTATACGACGAGCTTCAATGTATTTAACGACACTACCAGGAATGATTAAACTTTTAGACAATATATATCGCTTTGTCCAAACAGGGCAAGGCCCTGAAAGTATTGACGAAGCCATGGAATACCAGAAAGTGGATATACAGAGACTACTGTTACGTTTCTTCATAAACTGCTTGATCAGAGACAGAGATAGGTCCGAGGTAGATCAGGATGAAATGCAAGTACTTACCAGATGGGGTCAGAATATATCAGAGGGAAAACATGATAAACAGACATGTATAGTAGCTATGTGCCGAAAAATACGCAAAGAAGTAGATCGAATACATAAAGCCAGATTGGAGGCAGACAAAACTGAATCAGAGGGAGAGGAGGAGGAAGAATCAGAAATGCCCACAGGACCATTGGAAACGATAGCTTATGTAGGTAGGGGAAGACCTTGTAACAATACCAGATACTTTAATGACCCGATACGTCCGATACGTCCAGAATGTAACAGACATTTTCAAGCCCCTATGCTAAATACGAAGTCCCCTGAACACTTATTCCAGGCTGCTGATAAATTACTCCGAGACCGAAGGGGGTATCATATGCTCGATTCTATGGATGAACAAGAATTAGCCAGGTCAGCAGTACAATGGGCTGACAGTTCTGAAAAATACAGTGATGATGCGTTAGCACACACGTTTTTGAATCTTACCCCAGACGAACAGCGTTTAGCTGGTATATACATGATACAACACCTCGTTATATTGTATAGAAGCCAACATTCCGATCCTGGTCCTCTACCTGATATACTGATAGAATTACTCACGAACAAATGGAGAGGTTCAGGTACTGACTTAATTAAAGAAATTCTAGAATATCGACACCAGTACATTGTCTTCGTATGCCCAGAACATGTTTCAGTTCCCCCCAAGGAAAGAAAAACGTATCACATAGACAGACAGAATCCCTTACGCGAAGTGCACCCAGTCAGAGGTGATGACAATATTTTTAAACGCGTGTTTGTGTACACGCCCATAACTAAAATCGAATTATTAGAAATGAAGAAAGTAGTACCTAGCCATGACAAAGACCCAGCAGGTTTCCACCGTGAGATAAAAGACATGTTACTCATGGGAGAGTATACTTACCCTGACATTATGAAAATATTAAAGGTCTTATTGCCTGCCGGTATTTACGAGAAACTCAAAGAAAAGGAATGGGAGGTGGGAGACCAAAAGATAGATTGGACAGCATTAGAAAACGGAGAAAAGGCCCGAGCTGCAGGTTCAGGGCTTGGGGAAAAGACTACAGTATTACCAGGATTATTAGTGCAGGTACTACCACGTTTATTAACTACGAAAAAGGAAGACTGGGGTGCAATTTCAGCTTGTAAACAAAAACAAGATGAAGATACTAGTGATTTCTATTCCCGATTTGAAAAATGTTTTGGTATTAATAGTGGCATAAAAGCAAGTAGTGAGTCGTATCCACATCTGTTTGTGACAAAATTAGTTGAAAATTCCCTGCCCCAAGTTAAGAGTAGAGTATTAAAATTCGAGAGTACTTGGCAAGGTAACACACCGTCACAGATGTTACAAATGTTACAATATCATCACAATAGAATTAGAGAAGAACAAGAACATGAACAAAGACGTATGAAAGACACGAAAATGAAAATGCTTGTTGCTCAGTCAGTTCCAGCTGACGGTCATAAAAAGGGTACGACACAGTCCAATGATTCAGTAGGTCCTGTTAGAGGGACATGCAACTATTGTAAACAGCCAGGTCATTATATACACGATTGCGCAGTTCTAAAACATAATATCTCTACGGGTATAACGAAAGAGAGACCACGTCCACCTAGACAGGATCAGATCCAACAACAAGTCCCTCAGCATGCGCAACCTATGCCAGCTCCACAACAGACCGCACCACAACAACAACAGCAACCACAACAACAGCCACAGCCTATTGCTGCAACACAAAACACGACACAACAGATGTACCAGTATGCACAAAATGACTATCCAGAGTATCAGCGCTACACATGAAATAGCCTAGAGAGGGAAGTTGGCCTACCCCTTATTGAGGTTCCTATAGATCAAGAGGGTCCTTATGTACAGAGTCAAGTATTAGGGAAAGACAGAAAGTTTCTACTCGATACAGGGGCAAGCAGAACCACTATCAGTCACAGCGAAGTCCCAGGGGCACCCCTCTCAGGCTCACAAAATATTTCCCTTGGTTTTTCAGGAAAGCCCACTATTAACGAAGTATCGCAACCACTTGCATTCACAGTCGGTCCATTAACACGGACTACAGATCTATTGCTTACTAAATCATGTCCAGAAAACTTGTTAGGTATAAAAACATTGAAGGCTCTAGGAGCTGTAATATGTTGTTCTCCGGAAGGAGTACGACTGTTTTTGCGTGACTTTAAAGGTCACTACGTGTCTAGAGACATGGATCACCGGTTACAGAATCTACCTGCACATTTATGGGCGCAAGGCCCCACTGATGTAGGTTGTATGCATATTACACCATATCGAGTCACACTCAAAACAGGAGTGGTACTACCACGAATACGACAATACAAGTTACCCCCAGATGCTGTTGTGGCTTTGCTGCAAATCATTGACGAGCTCATTGCACAAGGAGTGGTCGTGGAAACCGACTCCAATGTATGTAATTCCCCGATAATTCCGATTCTTAAACGAACAGATCCAAAAGCTCCACCAGTATATCGATTAGTTATTGATCTGCGAGAATTAAATAAATGCATCGTACCACAATACCCCGTGGTCCCAGATATCTCTTCATTGCTAACAGCTATAGATTCAGAAGCAACGTTCTTTACTGTAATTGATCTTAAAAACGCTTTCTTTAGCGTCCCAATCGATCCGGAAAGCCAATATTTGTTCGGATTCAGTTTAAATGGACGAAGTTTTAAATTCGCACGCGCACCTCAAGGATTCACAGAAAGCCCCAGCATCTATAGCCAAGCACTGAAAAGAGAACTTGACAGTATCCACATGCCAGCTAACACTGCCCTACTTCAATACGTCGATGATCTGCTGATCACCGCCCGAAGCGAACCTGAATGTGAAAAAGCATCACTGACGGTTTTACTTTTCTTAGCCGACAAGGGGCACAAAGTGTCCCCTTCAAAGCTGCAATTCTGTGTCCAGCAAGTTGTGTACCTTGGGCACTTGCTGTCCAAGGGGGGAAGACAGCTTACACCCGACCGTATCCAGTTAATTGTTAACATGCCGCCACCCAAGACACAAAAGGAGGTACGGGCATTCATAGGCCTCACTTCGTACTGTAGGCAGTGGATCCCTCAATATGCATTTCTAGCGAAACCACTCATTCAGTTGACAACACAGGAGGCAGCGACATCGACTGTCCTCCCTTGGACTCAAGAACATATGCAAGCTTTTGAAAGCTTAAAGAAAGCTTTATGCCAAGCACCTGTTTTAGCAACACCATGTTACAGCAAACGTTTTACACTTTTTGTTACAGAACGTGAAGGTACTGCTTTGTCAGTACTCACGCAGGAACAAGCAGGATCACACAAGCCATGTGCTTATTTTTCCAGTACATTAGATCCCGTAGCTCAGGCTCTTCCTGCGTGCCTGAAATCAGTCGCGGCAACAGCTTTAGCAATCAGACAAAGCGATGCCATAGTGCTAGGACATCAATTGACAGTACAAGTACCACATGCAGTAGAGGTTCTTTTGAACCGGACCCAAACACAACACTTGACTATAGCAAGACTGACGGGTTATGAATTGACATTGTTCCAGCCACACATAGAAATCAGACGTTGTAGTACATTAAATCCTGCCACACTTTTGCCATTAAGTGGAACAGACCCATTGGCACATGATTGTATTGAAGTTATCACTATTACGACGAAACCCAGACAAGACTTGACAGATATTCCATTATCAGATCCAGATCTGACATTGTATGTAGATGGTTCATGCATGAGAACAAGTACAGGAGAGTTAGTGGCCGCTTATGCAGTCACAACAGACACTGAAATTATTGAAACAAATTGTATCGATACCTTGTCAGCTCAAGCAGCAGAGCTCATCGCTCTGACACAAGCCTGTATTCAAGCCAAAAATAAGAAAGTCAACATATACACAGATTCACGTTATGCATTCGGAGTCGTCCATGACTTCGGCGTGCTTTGGCGAGAGAGAGGTTATTTAACTTCTCACGGTGCCCACATCCAGCACGGTCCCCTTATTCAAGCTCTGTTAGATGCAATACATCTGCCGACTGCAATATCGATTATGAAGTGTAAAGCCCCTACAAAAGTGACTGACATTATTTCTCAGGGTAACGACCTAGCTGACAGAACAGCTAAACAGACTGCTCAGAATCAGACTCATACAACTGACACGACAAAGACAATAGTTCCGACACCAACACACTGCATGACAGTTAAGGATCCCGCCCTTGATGTAATTGACATACAGACACATGCTACACCAGAAGAAATAAAGAGATGGACTGAATTAGGAGGGATCCAAACGGATCAAGGATGGATGACGAAGGGAAAATCTATATGGTTTCTCCCCGACTCAATGGTTCAAGTCATCATTAACACAATACATAGTCCAGCGCACCTAGGAGAGAAAGCTATGCTAGACAGTATTCAACACATTTGGTTCAATAAACACTTGCGAGCAGCAGCTAAACAGAAAGTACGTACCTGTAAGATTTGTTGTCAGTTCAATCCAGGAAAAGGCGTACCTGTAGAACAGGGTGGATTTCAACCCCCCGATCACCCTTTTGAAGTCCTCCAGATGGATTATATCCAGATGGAACGATGTCGAGGATTCAAATATGTCCTCGTAGTTGTATGCGCTCTTTCCCGGTGGACAGAGGCGTATCCCGTCTCAGATTACACTGCCCCGACTACTGCCAAACAGTTAGTTCGAGAATTCTTCCCACGGTATGGTTTGCCCCGTGTCGTGTACTCAGATAATGGCCAACCGTTCTCATCCGAGCTAATGAAACATGTTTCACTTTTGTTAGGCTATCAATGGAAATTCCACTGTGTCCGACATCCCGAGGCAGCAGGTCTCGTGGAGCGGCATAATCAAACTTTGAAAATTAGACTGTCCAAAGTATGTAGAGAAAAAGGTGTTGACTGGATAGTAGCTTTACCAGTTGCACTCTTTTACATGAGAATGATAGCACACTTTCGAACAGGGCTATCCCCGTATGAGGTGATCTTCGGTAGACCACCAAATATGTGGGGGACGCCTATACCTCGTAAAATAACTGATGTTGATTGTAATATGCTGACAGATTACCTGGCTTCCTTGATGTCTGCACTACAATCTTGTCGTTCACAGGTAGCTGCAGCTTTTCCCGATAACACTGAGGTGAAGCCCCATGACGTGGTTCCGGGAGATATTGTACTTGTAAGGAACTTCGACAGAAGGAACCCGCTGGAGCCTCGCTGGCAGTCGCCTAAACTCGTCTTATTGACCACAAGGACAGCTGTGAAGATTGAGGGACGTAAAGGGTGGTTGCACTCGAGCCATATCAAAAAATTTCATGGACTATCATCCGACTTGAATTATCAGCCCTGCATTCCCTCACAGACTGACTCAAAACTCCCCCTGGTTGACAAGACAGAAAAAGAAAACTATAAACTGAAACTAAGGTCTAGCAAGTCAGACAATTTGATTGTTTAAGTCCTCTCCAAGGTGAATTGGTTGAATTTGTCTCTGACATGTATCCTCTAGATCGAAATAGAGAGAGAAATAGACAGAAACAGCTCAAGAAACATGCGTACTGTAAATCACTTCGTAGTCACTGCATAGTGACATTGTTAATTATGTTTTTTCTAAGTCTTCTGATTATCATTGCCAGTATATTATTACACATGTACTACCCTATTTCCAAGCGTGCTTTCAATGCTACTGCCGAACATTCTTTTAGCGAATTACCCCCGCATGAGTTGTCCTATAGATTTGCGCTGCGCAACAACACATTCATTAGTATGTTACATCATTCTCATCAGACCAGCAATGCTACAAATTGTTGGATATGTGGCCGACTCCCTCCCTATCAGAAATACAAGGGAGTTCTGCCTCTCTTTCCTTATCCATTCACACACAATGGCTCCTGTGGAGCATGGTTTAGTTTGATTAATTCCCTAGATTCAAATTCAGTAGTTTATCAAGACAACTGGGTTTGGGGAAACCTGAACCTAGTTTTACTTAAAGTCTGCTACCCTAACAAGGAGGGACTTCCCAAAAGAACAGGAACTGATCTAGAAAATGAAGTATATGGATTAGGTAACTTTACACTTAATCTCATGATCCTGAATGTTGAATCCGAAACTACACCAATCTTGCCCGCTATGTCAGTATTTCCAGTTAGAGGCGAATTATGTGTAAGAAAGAATGGTTCAATACACATGGGCCATAGTAAATGTACCACTGTAATAGAATTCAGTGATAAAGGCAAATCTACATTTAGAGCTTCTCGTCACTCCTACTTCATCTGTGGTCACACCGCATACATACGCCTACCCCTAGATTGGGATGGTACCTGTTACATTGCATTCCTTCTGCCACCTGTTTTCCTAGCCCCGCCTGATTACCATAGGAATACCCATTTAGTACACAATAGACAGCAGAGAGATCTCCCGATTGTCGACTACACCGAAACAGCATGGGAGCAATACACAGATTTCAATAAAGGTTTCTTTCCCTACATAGGTACAGTCACTAATAGTAAGTTGATACGTAGATTAACTAGAACCCTTGAAGCAGTAGTGAATGAAACTACTTCCGCCTTAGGCAACTTAACAGAGGAGCAGTCTGCGATGCGGATTGTTGTTCTTCAAAATCGTCTTGTCCTTGACGTCATCCTGGCCGATAGGGGCGGAGCTTGTAGGGTCATCGGATCAAGTTGCTGTGTTTTCATACCAGAAAACGCGCCGTCAGTATATAAAGCCATAACTCGACTTCATAAGATCGTAAGCCAGATACACCAGAATCCAGGCACCTGGACTTGGTCCGGTTGGTTCTGGAGCGTGTTGTCAGCCTGGGGATGGAGGATCCTATCCTTCCTAGGTATTGGCTTTCTCATTCTATTCAGTTGCTGCTTGTGTCTACAATGTGGGCCAGCGATTTGTGGTCTGTGTGCCACATCGTGTATCCCGCCTTCGAATTTTCATTCAAGATCCCGGAAGAAGAAAGAAGAACAAATGATGCTATATGAACAGATTGATGGATTGATGAAGATGGATATTTCATAAGGGTCCGTAGGGGACAAGGAGGGAATGAGGAAATATGAATTTTTATTGTCAATTGTGTCCCCTATCTTAGACCCCAACGACTCCATGTACATGCTACAAGTACATGTATGTTCCCTCCAGTTCCAGCTATGAAGACGCAAATACATGTGCGTCCAACGCCAACATGTCCTCTTTCAGATCCGCCATGAATGGGTCGAATATTCCATTCCAAAGTATGATTGGCCACCGACTTTATATGGTTCACTTTTCTAGTTTTACAGTTCAGGCGAGTAGGCCCTGAATTCTGCCATCAAGCCTTTTCCTGCTTCTACCTCTGAAATGCTCCAGCCTGGACCTGCATCCGTATCCATGAACTTTGTCCTACTCCCTGCGCGGCTAACGGTGCCTGACGCGGCCTGTTGCCTGCCAAAAACTGTATTCAGCCTTCAAGTTATCTGCTCCGCTCCTCATCCAATGCATTCCTGTCTAGTAGTTTAGGTAAACATCCTTCCAGCTACCGAGCAAAGGGCTCGGCCTCGCTGTCTTTATGCAAGTAATTCATAGCCCCTGTTACCATGGAAGATTCCTGCCCCCTCGCATCTCATGTAGACACATAGACGCTTGTACATGCACTAACAGTCAGTATAGAATAGATTCCGTCCGAGAGACCTTTCCTTTTGGATAAAACAGTTCCTTAAACAAAGATATTAGATACGATTTGGGATTAGGTTGGCCTGACCCCCCAGACTTCTGTCTCCACATGTAGAGCTAAATGTCAATTCCCCTTCACCCTCTAGTTGCACGTCAATCACACGTCATGCGGCTGCGCGCGCATCTCTGCCAAACATTTCTGCTGACACTGCAGGATTCTCTTATGGATCCACCCACTTGTGACATCATTTTAAATGACGTTTCTAGTATACGCCTGTTATTACGCCCATTTTCATTACGTATGTGTATTCTTATCTGTATTATCAGCTGTTACGCCTCCTGCATCTGTCTTAATGCAATGCTTTTCATATATATATTGTTACTTGTCAATAATGTATTGCCTATCCCTTCCTGAACCTTCGTGGTGATGGAATAAGATTGCCTGGTTCGAACCATAATTCCTTTGTAAGGAATAAAGTCCTTTTCAGAACCTCTAATACCACGGATTCTGCCTCTTATTTTGACTGAGTTATTCTTACTAGACTTTACCGCATAAAAAATAGTACAGGTAATTTAAATATTTACCACAGAACAGCAGTTAAAAAGGCTCTCGTTGAGCGGAGTTCTTTTTTGGGATGGTAGGGAGTGATCAGGGAATGATTAATCAGCGGCCCCGATCTCCAGAAGGATTGGTGGGTAATGCACATGGTCTTAAATTTGATCCTCTCTCTGACAGGGAGCCAGTGCAGGGATTTCAGGCCAGACCCTATAGAGTTCCTACGCGAAATTCCGAGGACGGTGCGTGCAGAGCAGTTCTGGACCCGCTGAAGTTTGTTTAAACAGTATTCTGGGGATCCCAGATATAAAGCGTTGCTGTAGTCTATACGAGACTGAATTAGGCCCTGGATAACTACCTGTTTTGCCTCAAAAGGGAGTAGTGGTAGAATTTTTTTGAGTTGCCTAATAAGGCCGAAGCAGGTTGCTGACACTTTGGTGGCTTGTGTGTTAAAAGTCAAAGCTTTGTCTAACCATACTCCGAGGCTCTTTATATTATCTTTGGGTACAGGGGGATCGCCTAGGCTGGAGGGCCACAGAAGCTCTAGAGTGGAAGGGGCCTGAGAGCCAAGGAGCATTAGCTCCGTCTTGTCTCCGTTGAGCTTTAGGGATGAGCTTGTCATCCAGCTCTTTACCTGCTCCAGACAGGGAATCAAGTTGGTTTGTGATTGCTGGCTATCCTTAAGTGCAAGAGAGACCACTAGCTGGGTGTCGTCCGCATAAGTGACGATGGTAATGCCGTGCGGACGAACAATCTCTGCCAGTGGTCTCATGTATGCATTAAAAAGCATGGGGCTAAGTGAGGAGCCCTGTGGCACCCCACACCCCAGAGGCTTGCTTGCGGAGACTGAAGCTCCTTCAAAGACACTGAAAGTACGATCTTTAAAAAGGATTTAAGCCAGGCCAGGGCTTCTCCCGCTATTCCCAGACTTAGTAGACGGTGGAGGAGGATTTGATGGTTCACCGTATCAAATGCGGCGCTCAGATCAAGGAGGATCACTGCCACTGCTCCTCCCTGATCTAAGATCCACCTTGCCTCCTCTGTAACCGCTACCAAGGCCGTCTCCGTACCATGCTTGGGTCGGAAACCAGTCTGTGAAGTGTCCAGCAGTTGGTTGCTCTCGAAGAATTTAGTTAGACAGGTATTAACGTATTTTTCGAGGAGTTTCCTTGTCCAGGGGAGTAGTGAGATAGGCCGATAGTTGTTGAGGTCACAAGGGTCGAGGTTGCACGTACCCTCGCATGTTTCCATGTTGGTGGAACTGTGCTAGTTGTTATCGAGGAGTTCAGAAGTTCCAGTAGTGTGGGGAGAATTACCTGTCCAACCGAGATCAGTGAGTTTGGTGGGGCAGGATCACAGGATGAGCCAGATTTTATTTGGTGCATTAACGAATCTAGTGTGACTGAATCTAGTTGTGGGAGGTGGACTAAAGTGTTGCGGAGAGATACCTCTGTTTCTACTACGGAGAAGTAGCTTTTGCGGGGGGGTTTTGCTCCAGTGTTCGGAAAGGATGTGTAGATATTATTTATTTTGGTAAAACAGAACTCAGCTAGATCATCACATCGTGGGGGTTCAGTGAGGTTAGTGGTTAAGGGCGGGGGAAGCGTGTTGAGGCTTTTTACCGTTCGGTACATTTCTTTGGGCTTACACTTGGCTACCATTATTTTAGCCTCATAGTAGGCTGATTGGGTCAGCTTTATTGCTGACTTATAGGCTCTGATGGCATCTCTGTATATAGTTTTATCCGTAGCCATGTAGTTTAGACGCCACTTCCTTTCAAGCCTCTTATAGGTACGTTTTTTTTCCCGGAGCTCTTCCGTGTACCAAGGGGCTGTATTATGGTGTCTCTTTGATCTGGTGATGCCGAGGGGTAGAATAGAGTCTAGTGAGCTCGTGATCCAGTTGTTGTACTCGATGTTGCCTTTGGAGGGGTCACTATTGAGCACCGGTTTAGTTGTAATGAGGTTGCTAGCCCATTTATCCAAGCAGAGTTTGGACCAGTTCCTAGATCTGGAAGGGAGGTGGGGGGATAGGACACACTTACGTGTGGTCCAGGTGATTGGAATGAGAAAATGATCAGTCCATGGGAGGCGAATGGAGGCGCCAACTGTTAGTTGGGGACAGTTGCTAAAGACGGGTTCTAGCAAGTGGCCTAGTATGTGGGTATGGGAGGGGACAAGCTGTTCTAGTTCGATTGCTGCTAGGCTAGCTATGAGTTCATTGGCGACATTATCCTGATTGTCGTCAAAATGTATGTTAAGGTCGCCTAATATTGTAAGGTTTGCCGATAGGGTGGTTAATTCGGCCACGATATGAGGAAGTGCAGTGGGGAATTGTTTAGGTGCTCCGGGAGGGCGGTAGATAAGGATGCCCGTGAAACTTTTGGTGGGGGAGAATTTTATGGCGAAATGTAGGCTTTCACAGTCTGCGACGGGCTCAGGTGTGCATCGGCAGGTATAGATGTCTTTATAAATGATGGCGAGCCCCCCGCCTTTTCCCTGAGCGCGGTCTAAACGTGCAATCTGGTAGCCTGGTTGTTGGAAAGGCGTTCGCCGGAGGGGGGTTCGATGCCCGTCTTGCCCACCCCTTTGACCCACCTCTCCCACGTAGGCCGAGCTAGGCGCGCACACCCTGATATACACTACGAACAGAGTGACACCACACGTATTCTTTGTAGGACGATAGGTCTTTTTTATCGATGATTTTCAAGGGATCTTTATGATCCAAGATGCAAGTAGTACAGCAGTGGCACGAAGTACCACAAATCGGTCGTGGGGAATGGGGGTAGCGGGACAGTCTTTCAAGATAGTGACTCTGCGAAATACCCTGCGGATAGCTCACAATCCTCGAGCTGGAGGGTGTCGATTCTCTGGGCGATCTCTTACCGAGTCGTCCTCAAGGGGAGTGCCGTGAGTCTCTCAGCAGGCACAGGTGGTCGGAGTTCGGGAGCCGCGATTCCGTCAGCAAGGCTCAGATGGTTCAATAGCTGGGGGCCGCGAGTCACTCAGCAGGCCCAGGGGGTTCAGTGCTCGGGAGCCGCGACCTCGTCAGCAGGGCTCAGATGGTTCAATAGCTGGGGGCCGCGAGTCACTCAGCAGGCCCAGGTGGTTCAGTGCTCGGGAGCCGCGACCTCGTCAGCAGGGCTCAGATGGTTCAATAGCAAGAGGCCGCGAGTCACTCAGCAGGCCCAGGTGACTTCAGCGTTCAGGAGCCGCGACAGCGTCAGCAGGCTCGGATGGTTCCAGGTCTTCTCTCCCTTTGTTTCTCCGGCACCCCTTGTTATACTCCGCTTGCTCTTTGAAGTCCGGGGTCCTCGCAGAGGGGGGACTGGGGTGACGGAGGGGGTTCGGCGGGATTTCCTGCCGCTCACTTCTTTGGTCTTTTCAGGTGGGTCTGGGAGGGACCCCAGACGCTCGGCAGGGGAGGCGCCTGCTCCCCCACGGGCCTAGTGGCCGATCGAGTCTTCCCGGGGAAGGCGACCCGAGGTGTGACTGGGCTGGCGCCTTTGGGTCTGGCTCGAGGGTTCCCGCTCCCTCGGTCGGACATGCGTGGTAGGGTGTCGAGTCTGTCAGGGCTGTGGCCGGCCCTCGGATCTGGGTGGCTGGGGCGGCCGGAGTCGGAGATGTCGTGTCTTGAGGGTGGTTGCAGGTTGGCTGGATGATTGGGAGGGCAACGCCGTGAGGCCGGTCTCACACTGGTGTAAGTGCTTGAACCAGGTCAGGTTCAGAGGCCTGGGGGAGCCATGTTTCGGTCAAGAAGAGTATGTCCGGCATGAGCTCGTCCAGCAGCATTGAAATCTCCAAACGGTGTTTTGGGAGAGATCTGCAGTTTAGTAGCAGCATTTTGTATTCCCACAGCTCCTCTTTCTGCAGAGGGCTGGAGAGCTCTATTTTGCAGTGAGGGCATTGATGGGGGATTTCCAGAGGGTGGAAAGTTTGGCCGCACTTGGCTTTGTTAGTGTGCCGTAGCTGGTAAAGGGTATCCATGCTGTATTGCCTATTTGTTCTAGTACGTGAAGAGAAGGTTGTTGGGGGGGTGGCCCCTTGCCCCAACCAGCCGCGGACGGGCGCAGACGGGCTTGCCTTTGGCGCGCCTTTGGCGCGCCCGCTGCGCTCGTCCGCTGCGGGTCCTGTAAATGCACATCTTTTGTAGTGGCGGAAGGGGCGTGGCCTCCCGGCAGTGGGCGTGGCCTGTGGCTTGCGAGGCTAATGGCGGCTGTAACTTTTTCCAACCCGCGGCAGCGTTGTCACGAGCTGCGTGGGGATATTCCAACACGTCTGCGAGGGAGGGAAGTGCCCAGGGAGCAGAGTATGTCAGGTAAAAGCAATTTTAACAAAGAACAATTTTTAAAAACGAGCTATATCTCCCGACTTCCGCCTCAGGAGTCAGTTCTCTAGTGCGCGCTAGTCAATCAGTGCGCCTTAAGTAGAAAAAGGGGCGTGGCCTCCTGGCAGTAGGCGTGGCCTGTGGCTTGCGAGGCTAATGGCGGCTGTAACTTTTTCCAACCCGCGGCAGCGTTGTCACGAGCTGCCGCGGGGATATTCCAACAAGTCTGCGAGGGAGGGAAGTGCCCAGGGAGCAGAGTATGTCAGGTAAAAGCAATTTTAACAAAGAACAATTTTTAAAAACGAGCTATATCTCCCGGCTTCCGCCTCAGGAGTCAGTTCTCTAGTGCGCGCTAGTCAATCAGTGCGCCTTAAGTAGAAAAAGGGGCGTGGCCTCCCGGCAGTGGGCGTGGCCTGTGGCTTGCGAGGCTAATGGCGGCTGTAACTTTTTCTAACCCGCGGCAGCGATGTCACGAGCTGCGCGGGAATATTCCAACAGGTCTGCGAGGGAGGGAAGTGCCCAGGGAGCAGAGTATGTCAGGTAAAAGCAATTTTAACAAAGAACAATTTTTAAAAACGAGCTATATCTCCCGGCTTCCGCCTCAGGAGTCAGTTCTCTAGAACACTGATAAATACATCTACTGCAAAGAGGGCTGAATCCAGCCCTGACTCAAAAATGTGCTGAGTTGCTTGTTTAGACATGAGGTAGAGCCACCCACCCTCAAAGGGCCTCACAGCTGCTGCAGTTCCGTAGGCACTGGGAACCCCAGTCTGGTTCAGATCTGAAATGGCCAAGAAGATGAAATGCCACGGATCAGACAAAATATGCATCAGTCTCCTGGACTTTCCGATCTGCCTTTTCAGGTAGAAAATTCCAGAGACGTTGTCTATATAAAAACAAAACACAACACTATAACAAACTCTTAACCCCGCCCCCCCCCCCACAGTCCACGCAGTCGACCGAAAAGTTTCTGGGGTCTATCTACACAATATCAAGTGACACAGCAAGATAGTAATGAGGATCACGACTGAACACTATCTTCCCTAGGCCTGAAGTGGGAGAGTGGGAGTCTGGCTGTGCTAGTTGGTTTAATGATTGGGCTACATGTGCTGCTGAGAGCAGGAAGCAAATCGGAGCACTTTGTAGCTGCATACTGAGGTAATCCTCTTGACCTGCGCAATGGTTGCCCCCTATGTATGTAATCATATGTGGTACTTCATCATGTGATCAGATTTTTTCTTTTCTGTATTTGTTTTATTTCAAAACTCAATAAAAAACATAAATAAAAAAATTAACACAACACATTGATCTGTTTTTGCCTTTGTGAGGAAACTCTTCAATGCCAAGTTGCGTTTCTTTATGGCTATATGTATACATACAGGGCTCAAGAGCATCAGAACACTTTTTGTAATACATTAATGCACAATAAAAAAGTTAAATCAAGCTGGTGAAGCCATGAAAATAGGCACATGGTGAACTCTAGACAGTACTATCAAAGATATCAGGTCTGAAGCTGCAAATGAAATGAGTAACTAAAGATAAAGGGAGGAAGGAGAGAATGGAAGTTGAGCTGGAATTGCCTGAGCTAATTTTGAATGCAAGAAAAGAGGTAATGGGCTGTATAACAGGAGGAATTGTGGTCCAGTCTTTCAGCATGTAGCTGGCAATAATTAGCCAAGGGAGCAATTTTTTAGAGTTTCCTACTGACACAAAGGAAAGACTTTTCCTGAGGCCGGGTTACCCTGCTAGGGGTCAGAGTCAGAACTGCTGTTGCTCGATTCACTGGTGCCATCTGGTGCTGAGCTGGAAATGGCCTTCTCATTTCTGACCTGCAGGTTGGCTACTGAGCAGTAGAATTCCTCCAAACACTTATCATCCAGATACTCTACCTGTATGTCCGAAAAGCTACTGCCAATTTGTAGAAGTTAGGATTATTACACCATAAGAGACCTTTGTGCGGGTTTAGGTTGCAACATGTTTTTATGTCCTCCTTAACACCTGGAGGAAATAAGAATTGATGGTGGATTTCCCTGGACTTCATCCATGATGCAGTAAACTATGCGGCCTCGGGGTATAATTAGAACGGCATTCCTAATATCAAGGCATAGGTCCTCATTGTGAGTTAGGCTTTGTGGGAGTGGGACCGCCCCGCCCGCACCGCCAAACCCATGTACAAACCGACTGCCAGATCAGGAGTTTTCTCCTGTCAGTCTGTGGGGTGGGGGTGCGGTTCTTTGGTGTTTCCAGAGGGTCCCCTTTGTTTCCTCACCGCCACACATTTCATGGTGGTCACACCGCCATGAAAAGTGTGGCGATGAGGAAACTCGTAATATGTTTGGTGGGTCTGCAGCGGCCCCGGCAAGGATATTGCGGCCTCAATACCACCAAAGCCCCCGCCATATGATGGTCCCAGGGTGGCCCGACCGAACTGGTCTTAATGGGGTGGTTGGAAGACCACCACCACTGTCTGTGGGCCTCCAGACTGATAGAGTTCATGAAGAACCCACGAATGATAAGGCTGATGAAATTTGCCATCTGCCCAGTGATCCAATCCATTAAAGAAACGCCAGGGCTTGTGTGCCAGGCGTGCCCAATTTCAGTTCACTAGGTCTGGATCCATAAAAGATTATTTGCGTTTCACAAAGACTCAAGATATATTCGTTCAGTGTATGCGTGTTCTCCCACAAACATCGCCCTCTCTCCATAGGAAGTTTTTACAGCAATAGTAAAGTAAAATGTCACGCTGAAATGGCCAGGAGACCGCAGGAACCTTCTGCAGCTGAAACACAACGCACGCGCAGGGCACTCGGAGTCAATCCCTTCTAATCTGTCATGTCATCGAGATCATTTCACTGACAATATTGTTTTGACACTGAGTGTTATAAGAGTGATTAGCTCGGGGTAAAAAGTGGCCCTTATTTGACTGCCCGTGGCTGCTGAGCCACAATAGCAGAGCACACAGGCTCCATTCAACCAATGAAATGCGAAACTTGATATGTGACTGAAAAACGTTATTAACCGCAAGGCTATTTTTCAACCTCTACTTCTGTTTAATAAATGTTCGGTCTCACTCCATTACATGCAACCTAACACAGACAGTTTCTATATGAAATCAAACGAGAGGCGTTGGGAGGGCTCGTCTTTCCTGGTCGGGCCCGGTGCACTCTCACATCAGAGGCCTCGATTTGAATGTCACTCAGTAGAAAGGAAGGCTGAACAATGCAGCCCTTGTAGCTTGAATATGGGGATTGAAGCTGAGCTTTCAAAAACATCACTGCACAAGCTTTGCATTTTCCAGGAGAGCTGTAAAGGTGTTCCATGGCGTGTTCCCTGAGACTTGACATAGGCAAGAAATATCATCACTTAAATTGGAGTTATTAATTTCCTTTTTGATGAGCTTTCTGCAGTGTTGTCTTGCAAGATAGCTCAGTGAGCTGATGATCGCTGCTGATAAAAGCGATGAGCTGGTTGCCATGGGCCATATTTACGTGAGAAGTAGCTTGACGCCACGCTCTGCCACTTCTGAAACTCAAGGCTGCACCGTATTTGCAAGAATACGGTGCAGCCCTGCATTTCTCCCTGTGCTGGTGCTAATTTAGCTGCCTAGCACCAACGCAGGCACATTTGCACCATAGTGCAAGGGTGTCTCCATTGCAGGGGAATGATTGTTTATATGCAGGAAGGTGTCCCTTCCTGCACATAAACAATCAGTATTGGCGCTTTATAACGTCTGTGTGTGCTACTTAATGCAGCACATATAAAAGTTGCAAAGCATCATTTTTTTCAATGATTGTTTATGTGCAGGAAGGGACACCTTCCTGCACATAAACAATCAAGCAGCACACATGGAAACAGCAAAAACGAGGAGAAATATAGCATTTCTCCTCATTTCACCTGTTTAAGACCAGGTTTTCCCTGCTCTTAATTTTGGTACTGCTTCCTATTTACGCCACCCTTGTAAATATGGGGCAGCATCAAAATCAATGGGTATTTCGGTGGAACGCCCACTGCAACACCCATTGCCCTCCCCTGTCACGCTAAGTGTAACGTGAAAGGGTGCCCTATTTACAAGGCAGCGTTAAGACACGGCTTGTAATTAAGACGAAGCCCGTATCACCATCACAATGTCTGAAAAAGTGACGTTGTGGTGGCGATAGGGGCTTGTAAATATGCCCCTATGTGTTTGGATCTTAAGAAAAGAGATTCTGCCCTCCCCAGAAGGAAAATTAAATACCGTAGATTGGGTAACAGCAGCATCAGTTATTTAAAGTGCTTACAGACCTCAGGCGTGTGGTATTTAGCACTATATAAAAAGGATGCTTCTTCAGAACAACTGCTAGCATGGATATATGTGGAAAAGCAATGGGAGGGAGCAGCACGTAAACTAAGGGCCTGATTCACAAAGATAGATTCACACATGATTTACTTATGTGTAAATCTACGAATACACTTAGGTATAAATCTATACTTTTATGATTATTCACCATATCCGAGAGCACATTTCGGGACGTTGTGAATACCCACTTTGGCAGCTACAGCAGGGTGGGGATCTTTATGGGCCTCTTCTATCTGCATTTCAGCAAACAAAATCTCCTTATTAACTTTATGAAGAAATTCTGGATCAATAGAAGAGAAAATGGATGCAAGGAAGAACAAATGATGGGTTCGAGACTACCCTCCTGATTCCGGTCTTTCCTTTTTGCGCGCTGTGACTTAATTTGGTATCATTGTGCCTGCTGCTGTTTTATTGTGTTTCATTTGTTTTCCCTTATTGTCCATGGCTGTGTGCTGTTGTTCCCCTTCATTTCCCCTCCGTTTCCCGCCACTGCTGACCACTGACCTCTCCCCCTACCACCCGCTCCCAGCTGCACGTCCCTCCCCTTCCCCTACATTATGGTGACCGCTGCTCGGTCACACAGCAGACGCGCTGCTGGCGCGCTGAAGGTGTGCCTAAGGCAAGTCTGTCTGCGTCCGTCCGCGCCCAGACCGCCACCAGCGCCAGGACCTCTGGTTCTACTAGACCCCACTGCTATGACTCAACCACCCTCCACGCACTCAATCACCCTACACGCACTCAACCCTGAACCCCACACATGGGCAGTTCTCATGCAGACCCTGCCACAGAGTCTTCACCATCGACAAAGCTCCCACGACCGCCGAAGGCACACCTGACGCACGCACCACTGAAACCCTCATTCGCATCCTTCTCAATGTGCGCTCTCAGCACCGACACGCCGTAGAGATCTGGGACCTGATCGGCACCCTCTCGGCCGACGTCACCTTCTTCACGGAAACCTGGACCAATGCCACCTCCGGCCCGACATCGCCACTGCCATCCCCAACGGCTACAAGATCCAGGGAAAGGACCGTCCGCACCGCCCAGAAGGAGGACTCGCCATCGCACACAAGACCTCCCTCCGACTCTCCACATCCAGCACGAGTGACCCCCACTCCAACACAGAACACCTCAATTTCCAGATCCAGACAAGCCGCAGGACCATGCTACATGACACCCTCATCTACAGACCGCCAGGACCTTGCAACCACCCCACAACTACCATCGCCGAGCTCGCCGCACCCCACACCATCACCTCCACAGACTATATTCTACTCGGGGACCTGAACTTCCACCTCGACAACGGCAATCACCACTCTCCTAGACAACCTTGCCAACCTAGGACTGAAGCAGCTCATCAACACGCCCACCCACAGAGCGGGTCACACCCTCGACCCCATCTCCGTGGGAGGAACAAACATCCAATGCAGCCACACATAACATAACAGGTGTATTTGTAAAGCGCACAATTACCCGTAGGTGTCCTGGCGCTGAATAACAGATGTTTATTGTTACCCAACTCAATGGTAATCATTTTATCGACCTCAGATGGATGAAAGGCTGAGTGGACCTGCTGGGATTTTAACCTGTGACCATGAGGTCGAACACAGGCCCCTGAAGTGGCTGCTTTAGTCCACTGAGCCACCAGACCCGGCCTATTACATATATAGACACCACCCATCCCCTCTGGACTGACCACCACTGCGTCCACTTCACCTTCAATACCACCACCACACCCAAACCTGCCCTGCGTCTGCCACAACGGAACTGGAGCAAGGCCACAGAGGAGCACCTCAACACCACTCTCCAACAAGACCCCCCATTGCCACGACCGACACCAACTCCGCAGCCAGGGAATTTCACCGCTGGGTCTCCTGCTGTGCCAACAAGCTCGCACCCCTCCGCCCCGCCAAACAACACCCTCTGAAGGCCACCTGGTTCACCACAGAACTTCAAGAAGCCAGACGCTCCTGCAGACGTCTATAGAAAACTTGGTGAAACCTGAAAACCACGGAAGCACGGAACAACCACAAGAACGCCCTAAAGGAATACCACCAGCGCATAAGAGACACCAAACGGACCTTCATAAGAGAGAAAGTCCAGACCAACGTGACCAATGCCAAGGAACTGTTCAAAGTCATACAGCAGTTCGCAAAACCCACCTGCAAAGCCACGGACGTCACACCTTCCCAGGAACTCTGCGACAAGCTCATCTCCTATTTCCAGCTGAAGATCAAGGCCCTCTACGACAACTTCAGTGAACCAATGACAAACACCACCCCCTACCCACCTCCACCGATGAGCTGACCATCACGTCCTGGGATCCCGCTACCATCAAACTGATTACCGCGACAATGAAGAAAACTCACTCAGGAGCCCCAACGGTCCCCTGCCCACCCCACATATTCCACTGTCATCGCACCCGAACTTGGACGCACCATCAACGCCTCCCTCAGATCAGGCATCTGCCCAGACGACTGGAAATGGGTGGAGGTAAAACCCCTCCTCAAGAATCGTACAGCCGCCCAACGGACCTGAAAAACTACCGGGTCATCTCTCTCCTTCCCTTTGCGGCCAAAGTCACTGAGAGACTCGTAAACGCCCAGCTGACCGCCTTCATCGAAGAGAACTCCATCCTGGACGCCTCCCAGTCTAGATGCCACAGCAACAACAGCACCGAGACCACCCTCCTCGCCACCACTGACGACATCCGCATGCTACTGGATCAGGGACACACTATGGCCCTCATCCTTCTAGACCGCTCCGCAGCCTTCGACACCATTTTACATCGCACGCCCGCAGCCAGACTTCACGGTGTGGGAATACAAGGAGCCACCCTCAACTGGATCCAATCCTTCCTCTCCGGCAGAACCCAGAAGATTCGACTCCATCCCTTCCTCTCCAAACCCACAGAAATCAACTGTGGAGTACCCCAGGGATCATCTCTCAGCCCCACGCTCTTCAACATCTGCAAGGCCCCCCTCGCCGCCATCGTCAGACAGCATGGGCTCAGCATCGTATCCTACGCCGACGACACCCAGCTCATCCTCTCACTCACGAAGAACCCCGAAGACACCAGACTCTGCTTCCAGGAAGGAATGAAGAACGTGGCAGCCTGGATGAAAGACAGCTGCCTGAAGCTAAACTCAGAGAAGACCGAGGTCCTCATCCTCGGACCCTGCACCTCTGCCTGGGATAACACCCACCCCTACAGACCACTCTCAGAACCTCGGCATCATCCTTGACTCCTCCCTTCCCATGAACCGCCAGATCAATGCCGTAGCCTCCACTAGTTTCAAATGCCTTCACATCCTCCGTAAGACCTTCAAATGGATCCCCCCCGACTGCAGGAGGACCGTCACCCATGCACTCATAACCAGCAGACTGGACTACGGCAACACTCTCTACGCCAGAATCAACAAAACTCTTCTACACAAACTCCAAACCATCCAGAACGCCGCAGCCAGACTCGTCCTAGGGACACCGCGTCACAAGCACATGACCCAACACCTACAAGGCCTCCACTGGCTCCCCGTCGAGAAGAGGGTCACTTTCAAACTCCTCATCCATGGCTGCAAATCCCTCAACAACATCGGACCCAAATACCTCAACGAGAGAGTATCCACGTACACAAGAGGAACCTCCGCTCTGCCGACCTCACCCTGGCAGAGGTTCCCCGCATCCGCAGAAACAGAACTGGTGGGAGAGCTTCCTCCTACATCGCAGCCAAAACCTGGAACGAGTTCCCTGTGAACATCAGATGTTCCCCGACCCTGCACACGTTCAGGAAGGACCTCAAGACCTGGCTCTTTGACTGATCCGTAGCCGCACCCCCCCACCCAGCGCCTTGAGACCCTCACGGGTGAGTAGCACGCTATATAAACCCCTGATTGATTGATTGATTGATGAATGTTTGGGTAGATGGATAAATTGGTCAAATAATAAGTGAATGGGTAGATGAAAGGTGGAAATAAGGCAGAGTAAAGGGATGGATGGAAATGCGGATGGACAAGTGAAAGGATGGCAGAATAAAGAGATAGATGGATAGGTGGATGGACAGACAAAAGAATGGCAGAGGAGATAGATGGATGGATGTGCTCAGGGCCGTCAGAACTCACCCTTTGGCAGCTGCAGCGGGGGTGGGAATCTTTATGGGCCTCTTCAGTCTGCAACTTGGCTGACAAACTCTCCTGATTAACTCTATGAAGAAATACAGTGTCAATAGAAGAGCAGAGGTGTGCAAGTAAGAACAAAAGATGTGCAAACAGAAAAGGGAAAGGAGGAAGGAATGTTGACAATAAGGAAGGGCGACAGGAAGGAGGGAAGGATAGAGGGATGGATGTTTGAGTAGGTAGAAATATCAGTGAGTGGATCATTCAGTGGATGGATGAATGTTTGGGTAGATGCATTAATGGGTCAAAGAATGAGTGAATGGCTTTTCATGGCCTTGTAAACATGGCCCCCTTTCACGCAATACTCTTCGTAAAAGGGGCATGCTGTGGGTGTTCCCTCACAACATCCATGAAATTTGGTGCATTCCCAGACTTACAATGTTTCGTAAACCTGGGACTGCGTTAGATTCTAACACCTCCCCAGGGGAGGCATAAAAGTGGCGAAACGAGGAAAGAAACTTTATTTCTCCTTGTTTTAATACGCTTTCGATGTGTGCTTCATTCTGCAGCACACATTCAAGGAGGAAAATGCCATCAAGGATTGTTTTTTTTTGCAGGAAGGGATCCCTTCCCTCACAAAAACAATCAACCCTGAAACACAGACATCCTTGCACAATGGTGCAATGGTGCCTGCATTGGTAGTAGGCAGCCTATTGTGCACCAGCACAGAGAAGAGTACAGGGATGCTTTGTAATGCTGTATATACGACGCATCCCTGCACTTTCCTAATGACGCAGCTCTGCACTGCAAGATGGCTTGCAGCGCTACGCTGCATCATTATCTTGTAAATATGCCCTTTAGTTTTGTGAAATGCCACTTTATGAATAACCACCAAGTTCCACTTCACACGTCTTCTTAACTTTAACACCCAGTACTAATTGTCTCTGTCCCAGAAATATCAACTTTCCCACATTTTTCACAGGTCTAAATGTCATCTGTGGAAGTAAACGTTCGCAGATCTTGGTTCTAGTAGTCTGATCTTTCATATGTGCTAACTAACCCATGGCAGCTTTTGTGCACCTAACTAGCTTTCGGCTACACAAAAGCATTTTTATGTCACTGTCTTTGTGAATTGGGCCAACAGAGTCCTCTTCAGCAAATGATATGCACATTTTTAATTGTCGCTTTTGTTATTTAGCAGTGTTTTGTAGGGTCTTATCTCCGGTGATTTGTTGTAAGTCTATTCTGAAGAGCCCCAGCGGGGTGAAGTGGCCTGTGGTTAATAGGCTGTTTCATGGCTCATTGAAAAGTGCTACATGGGCCTCGAGGAAGAGACAAGAGGCTGCTTCAGACCCAGCTGCTGGTAGGAAACCCTGGTGGTCTTGGAACCGGTTCAAACTATTCCACCTTGTGCTGTATGTTCCAAGCACAGCCATGCGTTCCAAGTAACACACAGCTAGGTGGGCACAAATAAGGGGTCTGCTGACACAGGCCAAGACACGAGTGCCGCTAATGAGTGGCAAATGGTGCCCTACAATAAATCCTACCTTGCAACGCACGGACGGGAGTTCCTCCTTTCCAACGAGGCGCCTTTAAACTGCCAGGAATGTCCACCTGGAAAACATACGTCGCACTTTCCTCCTAAACGCCTAATAATTTGTAGGCAGTACAGAAAATATATAAAGTTGGCACCTATGTTGCCGTATCTATGAATCAACACAAAAAATCTGTATTTTTAAAAAAAAGTAAGGGGCAGATTTATGAGCCCCTTGCGCCACTTTGGCGTCACTTTTCCCATGTTAAAAGTGACGCAAAAGTGGCGCAAGGGGCTCATAAATCTGCCCCTAAGTGTTTAATATAATATTGCATTGTGGACATATTTTTTAAAGGCGAACGAATGATCTAAAGTTTAGATTTTAAACTTGCCTGCAAACAAGCCACCCAGGGGCCTATCATCAAAGCGTGAACAAGCCCTCACTGACGCAGGAGGAGATCAGTCATTTTTTTTTTTTAAAACAGAGGCCCTTATTTATGAAAAGTGATGCATCGCTGGAGAAAACAGCGATGCGTCACTTTTCATTGCCCCTTCCTTGCGACGCCAATAATGCGTTATATTTACAGTATGACGCATCATGTCGCAAGGAGTTACAGATACGTCAGTATTTCTGACGTATTTGTAGGCGCAAAAATGACTCATTGCTGGAGTGTGTCACAAGTCCCATGCTAAATGTCCCTGCGTCAGTCTTATGCCTGCCATGAGGCAGGCATAAGATATTGACGCATTTGCGTCCTAGAAGTGGCACAGTGAAATCTTATAGATTTCCATGCGTGACTCCTACGACCCTTTCTTGTGTCGGAACGCCCCTCCCTGCATACATCATACCTGGCGCAGGTATAATGTGGTGCAGGGGTTTACAAAGTGATACATCTACCTAGATGCGTCACTTTGTAAATATAACGCAACATGACGCATACTTTGCACCGCTGGTGCGTCACAAAAACTGATGCACCGTCGGCGCAAAAGTGACGCAAGGGCTCATAAAAAAGCCCCAGAATTGCACCGTCTGCGGTGCATGCACTCTCTCGCTAACTTCCCAAAATAGGGGCAAATTTACAAGCAACTGACGCATCTGCAGAGATGCATAAGTTTCCTTGCACCAGCATCAAATGTCCTTGCGCCACAATGGATGCAATGTATTTACAATACTCCGTGCTCCATGGCGCAAGGATTAACAGATGCGTCAGAAATTCTGACCCATCCGTTGGCCCACTAGTCACGCATTGCTGGAGTTGTGTCGCAAGCACGACGCAACTCCAGCAATGTGTTTTGAGGCCTATACTTACTGTACTGCGTCAATCCTTATGCCTGCTTCAAGCAGGCGTAAGGTTTTGACGCAGTGGCGTCCTAAAAGTGGCGCAGTGAAATCTTGTAGATTTCACTGTGTCACTTTTACGAGGCCTTCCTGCGTGGGAACGCCCACCCTGCGTACATTAAACCTGACACAGTTATAATGTGACACAGAGCTTTAAAACGGGACGCATCTCCCTAGAAGCGTCACGTTGTAAGTAAGCCGCATTGATTGCGCCGCCGCTGCATCAAAAAAAGTGACGCATTGGCGGCACAAGGAGGTGCAAGGGGCTTGTAAATCTGCTCCATAGTGTTTGCGCTTCAGGCAACATAGCACAGAAGCACGGAGCAGTGGGTTAGGAGATTTCCTACATTTTATTATCGTGGGCAGCCATCTAGCAGTTGGTGGAAGAGTGTATATACATTTTTAGAATGTCTTCTCAACTTGTCACATGAATGATGGCTCATTCCACTGACCTGATTTTTTGTATTAACTTCTTTTCTTCACAGTCAGCTTCTCTGTCAGCCTCCTTATACCCACATTTGGTTTTATATAGTTTGCTGCATGTGTCACGTGCAGGGTAGAAAGCACTGCTATCCTCACCCCGCACAATAAGGCACGCTTATCATCACCCACCACACACCTCCAGGAGAGTAGAAGCAGCCTGAACCATATACCTCTCCCGCGCTCTGGGTGGGAGGTGAAGTGGAGGTCTTACAGGAGCGGTGCAGTGGAGACCACCATCAGCTCTCTTCATGACACCCCGAAATCAACCTCAAGTAGCAGCCAGGTGGACCCCTTTCTAGTCATCCTGATGTTACATCTACAGATTCATTTAATGAAGAATAAGTGAAATGATTTCCGAGTTGTGAAATCTACATATATTATAACCAGTATAAGTTATTAGAAATACACATCTGTGTTAGACAGTCATAACATCTAGCCCAAGTACAGAGGAAGAAGAAAGAAAAGACGCCCTGTCAGCTGCCCGCCCACCCCTCCATCGGGACAAGGAAAAGAAAGGAATAGAGGGAAAATATAAAGAAAAGCACCCTCAGTGACCCTGAGGAGTGAAGCACCAGGAGATTGAACAGCAGTGGTGTGCTATGTTGTCATGTGGAATATATGGTCTGTGTTTGGGACTATGGGTGCCGCACATTGCCTCGAATCTTAAGTGTGTGTGCGTTTATCACAGAATAGAGTTGGGATTTCGTGTTATTGTCTGTTTGCACTTATTTTTCTAACCGATAAAGCCCTCCAGCAATCATAATTTCAAGCTTTCGCTTTTTCCTCCCTCCAAAGGCAAGCTGCTGAAATCAGTGGCAGACCTCCTATCTAGAGGATCCCTCTTTCGCATGTCCCTCAAGTTCCCCCATGAACATGTGAAAGAGGGCTCCTCTTTTAATTCTTCCCCCTTTCATGCCACAACCTCATGATGGAACGTACTTTGGACCATTACAATAACCCAGTACTCTGTGCAGAAGGTATGTCTGGCCCAGTATGACTGCCGGGCCTCAGAATCTTAGGGGCTGCTTGGGACTGCATGTGTGCTTCTCTGCACTTGTCCTGCATCCCTGGAGACATGAGTTCATTTTTGCTTCCTACCACCTGCTTTGATAGATTTTGGTGTGGGGTTACTGGAGGCTTGAATCTCCAATTCTGGCTAGTATCATGCAACAAAATCCTACAATTATGATTTTCCCCCCAGAATGGTGAATAACCAAACAGACCCTAGAATACCAGGTCTTTGACAGGTGTTTTCCCATATCCAGGGAACAAAACCACTGACATTTCCTGCCTGCTTCACTTCGATGGAAGATGTAGGCAGGAGGGTGGGGTTGGTAGTTGAGGGATTCATGGCAGACCATGGTATGGCTGGGTTAAGTCAGCGGAGTGTTTTTGCTCCGTCATGATGCTTCAGGTTTTGGGTGGAGGTCAGGTTTATGCATGCAGTTTCTTCCACTGTCCTTGTAGCGGTTTCACTAGTTGCACATATACACCTGACTGCAGATATGAAATTATTGAGTCTGGAAACAAGGGCCTACTTGTAATGGCCCACGGCGGTATCCCCCTGGAGTTAATGGGCTAGGTGGGATACCACCACTCGTAATGAAGTTGTTAGAATTTTGTGCTGGCGAGTTGGAATTCGAAAAAGGAGGACACTGACTGCAGAAGGAGAACCCAAATGCATAGTAGGCTTCGTGTTAGAGAAACTACAGGGCAGAGAACATTCCAGGGAGTTGCCCTTTGTGCTTTCCGTAGAGATTTCCAAGAACAATCTATTGTTTTCATGTGGTGTTCATGCAAAATCACTGATCAGAGAGTACAATGATTAACATTTAACAAGAATTAGGGGCTTATAATGATGGCAGTCGGAAAGCCTCCGACCAAAGCCATCATCGGTTTCAATTTCGACCGGCTGATTATGAATCTGCCTGTCGGAATTTAAACCGACTGGTCATTCGGGCTGGCTTCTGATGGGTTCAAGCAACCCGTCGGCCAGTGGGACGCTGGCCCGTAATCCCAAAAGGCGGCCTTTGCACCCTTGGGATTACGATGCACGGTTTCTGGCAGGGTTTCCTTGCTGGGCTTTCCGAAATGGAAACCCTGTTGGAAAGCATGTTTGGGGGCCCCTAGCGGAGCCCTCTTGTGTGTGCGGCCTCTGATTGGAGGCCGAGGGGGCACCTACGGTGCCTGCTACGGGGTGCAGGGATTAACAACATCTCCCATTTCCCTATGGGAGCATGTACTACGGTCGGTCCGTAACACATGCTCCCATAGGGAACAGTAGAAATGCGAACAGTGTTCGGTTGCATCATAATCAGGCGGTCGGCACCGCCGACCGGACATCAGTCGATCCCGTTTACAAGACGGTGTCAGGCGGATGCAAGTCCACCTGACATCATAATCGACCCCTAAGTGTGTATAGTGCTGCTGCCTGATGCTGAGGCACTGTGCTGTCCGATGGCAAGACACATGGCTAGAGTGGAGTGAACAAACAAAACGTGATCGTATGTGGTGACCATCAGGTAGGGGCCACAGTATTCCATCTTTTTCCAGCATTGGGCAACGGTCTGTTTCAGACCCTAGATGGCTCCAAGGGGACCCTGCCATGATCAGAACCTGCTTTAGAGGTGACGGCAGCCCTCCTTTTCATTGGTGACTCAGAAATTTTACAGTATGATGTACACACGGCCAGTTGCCTGTGTGCCTGACCAGCGGCGCAAGGTGTTGCTAGGAGAGAGTCCAGTGTGTGGAAATTTAGCTTGCAAACTGAACATTATCTGCGCCATCTTGCCCCCCCCCCCCCAGCGCCACGCATAGCAAATGTACGGTCGCCATTTTAGGCACCCCACTCTCTCTCTCCGCTCACTCTCGATCGCCAGCGCTTTCCCCCGGCGCTGCGAGCATCCCCCGCGCGCCGGCCACCCCCGCTCTCTCATACAGGCCATAAACCCTCTCCTTCTGCGCGACCCTGCTACGGAACCACTTCCGACCGACAACCCATACATGGTCATGCCTCTCCTTTGATAACCCCCTTCCTCTGCGCCCCATTGTCCGAACTGGTCCCAGGCCATCACCTAGCCCTGCGGATGCAGTTTATTACCCCTACTGTAAGGGAAACACCCCGCATCAAAGGGATTACAGTAGATCAAAGCCCCTACCCCCTGAGACCCGGCCGGTTGCACACACCCCCGGGAACTAGCGGAATTCCCTGCTGCGCGATAGCCATCTCCCACTGCGGGTAGGGTGGGAACCTCTACTGTAACCATGTGTGGGATCGGATCTGAGCCAGGGCTTCAGGGGATATTTCCCCCGCACATCAAGGGAATCTCAAGAATGTACTATGTATAATAAAGCAATAAACCAGTGTATAAGAGACCAGGTCTCAGAGATGCAGTTAGAGCACCTCGTGACGATACCTTGCTGTCTGATCTGATGTGTTCTGCTCCGACGGTATAAAACTTTGTTTCCTGCCTTCCAGTCTCCGGCGCCTGCCTCTTTTATTGGTAAAATCATCGAGTGGTATGAGAGGCGATTACCGCCGGGCAAATACTTGAAAGGTTATCGACTGAAACTGCCGCTACCATTTAACAATTGGCGTCCCAAACGTGGGGCCCATCAGCGACACGTGGATCCAGTGGGAGAGGTCCCGACGACAGAGTGAACGACTGCAACGATCGGGAGAGCTCCTGCCCAATAGACCCTCGTCTGGCAGCCGATCATCCGAACTTCACTGGTTCCGAGCAGACCTCTCTCGAGTGATCTACGGTCCTGACTGGGAACCACCAGGAGTGCCGCGGCAAATACGGAGAGTAGAGGACGATCGGGCGCTGGAGGCGGAAGACGAGAAACTGTCCACGCGGTCCGGGTAAGGTCGTGATACACGACAAATTGAGAAATAATTGATTGATTGTTTGATGCTTTGGAAATACTAGTATTGCTCATTGATTGTGCTCATTGATTGTTCTCTTTAAGATATTCGCTGTCTACAAACGGGGAGGAGTAGAAATACTCTCTCTCTCTCCCTTTGCAGATAGTGAAGGATAGGTAACGCAGACTTTTGTCCCCGTTGAAACCCGTCGTGCCTATCTTTATCTCCCCATTGATTGATTGTCCGAACATTGATTGTTTTGGAGAATAGTGCTTTTTGAGATATTCTCTGTTTGCAAATAACGTAGAATAGGAATATTCTGTCTAGTCTTTGCAAATAGTGAAGGGTAGGTAATGCTGACTTTTGTCCCCGTTGAAACCCGTCATGCCTATCTTTATCTCCCATTGATTGATTGATTGATTGATTGTCCGAACACTAGTTGTTCGATGTTGGTTCTTTGGAGGTATTCTCTACTTGCAAATAACGAAGAATAGAGATATTCTGTCTAGTCTTTGCAAGCAGTGAAAAGATAGGTAGTGCTGACTTTTGTCCCCGTTGAAACCCGTCATGCCTATCTTCTCCCCACTGATTGGTAGTTGGTTCTGCCCGGACCGCTTATTAGAGGTGAACCATCCGGCTCCACCGGAGGGCACCCCTAATAAGGACATGTTCACTAAATATGGACTAGTCGCCGTAGCTTATTCCAAGCTATGGCATAAATATACAAAGAAGAACCCCGAGAGTCAGTGGCCACTGATGGGATCCTTCGACGACCATAAGATAGAAGCGCTAAGAAATAGCTCTGCGTAGCAATAAGACGACGCCTACTATGCTTGACAGTATCGGCATATGGCGCAAAGAAGCGACGCAACGGAAAAAGAGGGAAGAAGTAAAAGCAGAAAAGGAATTACGAAAGGCAGCTCACCTTGCCGCTAGAAAGTTAGAAGAAGACATAAAGGAGAGAAGGGAAACTAAACTAAGACAGGAGCCCGAAACCTCAGGCCAGTACGCTGTTAGGACCCCTTCTTTGCTCTACCCTGAGTTGTCCTCCAAGCAGCGAACGAATGACGAGTTACTGTTAGGTCCCCCGATCATTTACATGCCCCCTCCGTATGCACCCTCCCAATCAATAGTGCAACACCCACAACCCCCGAACACGAGCGAAAGCAGTACAGGGGCCTCGGCCCTCACGGCCTCCGCGCCGGCTGAGCCTCTTGTGCCAAACCCAACGTCGACTACAACGCTAGACGACCATGAGATAGGAAAGAAAGAGTCCACCAGAATGAATCGATTAACTAAGGATGAACTAACAGGAATCGACAAGATAGTAAAGGCACTGGTAGGATCCTTTTTGACCTTACAAAAACTAAAATAACGCTAGGAGTTAGCCCTTTGTGGGACATATGAAACCAAGGGAAGGAGTCAAGCTCACGGTCGAGACGACCGCGAGGTAGCCCGACTCCATTACTCTCGCTACCTAAACATGTCTGCCCTACTGCCCACCCCGCCCAATAAGCATGACAAAATCCCGCACAAACGGAAGCCTGCTGACACCCACCATCGACGTCACCAAACTAGGGCTAGATCGCGCACAATTGGGCTATGTTATTTTTCCGATTGCACAGTAACCTCCTTGTGCTCGTCATCAAACTACAAATATGTACAAACACTCCAACGAAGTAATGTAGTTATAACATTTTAATAACTTATAGGATATAACAAACACACCAACAGGATAAACAGGTTAAAATACGTTTTAAAACAACTATTTACATGACAGTCTGCTGCAACCTCCATCCCAAAGCCTTAACGTCCACGTGACACCGTCCTCGCCTCTCCTTCCTCGAAATCGCAACATTGGCCTGTTTTGGGCGGTCCCTCTTAGTTGACTTTGGGATATAAAAGCCATGCAAAAATCCCTTGACATCAGTGGCGGGCGATTGTGCGAATAGGCCGGAGGCTATACGAAGCGCCGAAGTTCTGGCAACACCAAGGCGGAGCCCGCCACGCTGTGCGGGCCTTTCCACTTTCTCTTCTTCTTTCTTTAATGAGGGCTGGTGCCCTGGCGGGGGGAGGCGACGCGGACGGGCCTCCCCCACCTCCCCAGGTGGAGGCTCGCCGGGCACCCCAACCGTCTTTAACTCGCCGACCAGCTAAGCTGCACCCAGCCATCTTTTTCATCGGCCTGCTGAATTTCACCCTGGCACGCTGTGCGGATCTTCCCAGTCACTTCTTCCTTCAATAACGGAGGGTGCCCTGGCGGGGGGAGGCGACGCGGACGGGCCTCCGCCACCTCCCCAGGTGGAGGCTCGCCAGCAGGTGAGGGCACCCCAAACCACATCTTTCACACGTCAGCCAGCTGAGTTGCGCCCTGCCACTTCATTCGCCGTTCGGCTGAGCCGGCACCCCTGCACGCGGCCGCCAGGCAACCACCCAAGCACCGGGTTCACCAGGACTGCCGCTAGCACCCGACGTGAGGAGTGGGCCCCCGCAGCAAGGTAATCGGGGACCCACCCCGGTGGTGATACCATCCAAACTGCTGTCGTCACTGCTACTGGAATCACCCCGGTGGCAGTACCATCCGGACTGCCGCTGTTACTGTTGCTGGCTCCTCTCCGGTGACTGTACCGAAGAGCTGCTGCTACTGCTGCCCTTGAACTCCGGCGGTTGACCCCTCCGGTTCCAGGCCTGTCCCACCGTGAGACTATTCTGGACTCGAAAGCTTGTTTGCTAGGGCATGGGCCCCACCCTTGACAGAGCGCTCCCCTCAGCCTTGCAGAATTGGTTGGAGTCATTTGACATTCGACTCCTGCGGACTTCCGATAAGGACAAAACCACCACCATTGCTCTTTTTGCCCCCGGGCGGCAGCCACCTTGCCTCCGCTTGGTGCAGTGAGACAGTAAAGCGTCGGCGGAAGAACCCGCCTGCTGCCCCGCCCTAAGAACAAACCGTGGCATTGCTACAAGGTTGCAGTGACGCCATGCTGACGCAAAGTTGACGCTAACGAAAGTTCTCGAACTACCGAAAGGAATTCTGGTTCAACAGCTAATTCATGGAAAGACTTAGACTGTGCACTGGCCCGACCCCGCCCCAAGATGGCGCTGATGTAGGAGTGGCCTACAACTCCTTGTGGCGTTCCAGCCACGTGACATTTGTGTTAAAAAGAGATATATAAATATATGTATGCGATGCTTTCACACATGATGGTGGGGGAGAGGGGGGGGGGGGACCGATTTTTATGTTAATCTAGTGTTGCTCATGTTGCTCGACGCCTCTCGCACCGTGGCCGGCCTATAGCGGCTGTAGGCCCGTATTTCTACACTGACATTGTTTTAAATAAAGGGCTTCTTAAAAAGGAATTACGGAATCAGTGTCATGACTAATCATCTGGGTTGTTGAAGGTTTCTCTTTTAAATAAAGGATTGTCACTCCTAAGCGAAAGCATACAGATAATACGGACTCAATTTGCCTAAAATATTTTTGTTTAACGGAATTTGTACCCATCACGCCTGCCCCCCCCCCTTTTCCAAGAATTGTCAAATCAATAATGAACTATAACTTAAGGTATATGTCGCACGCAAGGTATGGTATCCTGCACCATAATACATGACCAATTGAGAAATACATGCACGACCAGGGAACCCGAATTTAGGAGATGAATGAACTAGAGCATCTTTGCCTCGAACTAAAGAATAATAGGTCCGTGGTATTACCCACCCCTGCGGCTAGCCTGGTACATGGTAGGTAGAACTTTTTGTGTCTGCGCGCGCTGGGGTATTTTGAATACTGCACCTCCCCTCCCCTCTTATTTTCCCCTCTATAGGTCACGACGAAGTTCCGACTGAAGAGTGGAGTGGACATGGACCGCACCAAGTTCAATATCAGGGAAAACATAGACAAACGTTGTGAGATAGTGCGTAAAATTACAGACCACCATTGGGAACATGAAAAACTGTATGATATGATTGTGCGTGTGTACTACGATTATACGATATGAATGTGTATGCATTTCATGTTCGGGTCACTTGAAGAGAACGTCATCGTATGATTGAGGTGCTCGTCCACCGATCAAAGGGAGGAGAATAAAGGGTCAGACAACCCATAAGATAAACTACAAAATGCTAAAGGTACGCAGCATGCATAGGAATAGAGGACAGGAAAGGAGAGGTCCCCGTGCTCGACGCAGCCCTGAGTCTCCGTCTTGATGCATGTACTGTCACACCCTATCCGGCATTTGTGTGTACGTGGTCACCGAATTTATGTCTTTTCCCCGCTTGTGTTTTCTTACATGGAACAGACCCATGCTACTCCATGTTGTGTGTGCACCAAGTGGCCTATTATCTTACCCATCTCTCTCTCTCTCGTTTTGTGTCGTATGTATGCCAAAATAGCCTACTTGATGCACACGTCTCTCTCTCTCTCTCTCTCTCTCTCTCTCTCTCTCTCTCTCTCTCTCTCTCTCTCTCTCTCTCTCTCTCTCTCTCTCTCTCTCACTCTCTCTCCCCCTCCCTCGCAAAAGGCTCTTTCTTGCCCTCTTGTAGTGATGTGGAAAATGATAGTCAGGTCCACGTAGGTTCTTGAAGAATAAAGTATTTATTTAGTAGATGGTACAAGGTATCAGGATGTTAAATAGTATGGAATAAAAACCCCACCAGGAGCTGTCTCCTCACAGCTCAGCCCCAAGCTCCCAACTGAATTCACAGAGCTAGGAACCCAACATTCTAATCTGTCATCATGAATACCAACATTCCACATGGTGACAGCAGAAGATGAGCAAGACAGGATGAATAGCCATCACTACACATCTTCCCCTTTATACCTTTTTATAAAAACAACTAAAATGTACAACGTACACATAGCATCAGAAAGAGAATACACAGAGTACGATAAGGACATAACGAAAAAAGAGCAATTACAAAGCAGGAAGGAATATGGAAAAGGGAACACAACTATAATTAAAGAAAAGAAGATACCCTAATATAACAGAAGAATAGAGGATAAGCGAAGAAGAAAAAACATGAAGAGGGAGATAAGAGTTGGAACATATAGTAGATATAAGGTAATAGAACACATACGAGATGGAACATATAGGAGATAGAACGAGATAGAACACATCTTCTCCCTAAAAATGACACAAAAAGAAGAGGAAATCACACAGTAAAAAGGATAAAAGATAGCAAAAATAAGAAAACGACGCAAAGTTGAGAGTTACATCCACAACACAACTGTTGGCCATACAGGAGTGGAGATGAAAACCAACGAACGTCAGAAACAACAGCAGAAAAACAACTATCATAATGGAAGAAAAAGTACTCCTAACAGAAGAATAAATGAAGCTCAGGAATAACACTGGAGTACGAACTTAATTAGAATAAAACCTCAATTGCCAGGAAAATTCATGAAGTAAAACCTTTGCGCAAAGTAGAAAACTGGCATACGAATAGGATAAAATCATAGAGCTCTTAAAAATCAGAAAAGGTTTTGTGCACTAAAACTGAGAACTGACGTCAGCAATAAACCTTAAAAACATGTACGTACTGTCATTAGAAATACAGAAATATGAAAAATTTCATTATAACTTGCACAGCAGAAACGCGAAATGCATCATTTTGAAATAAGAACCAAACATTACAGCTTGAGATTACGTTCTTAAAAACATGAACCTGTCATTCACAAAATAGGAATAGAAAGTGAAGGTTCGCTCAAACATTTTGAATGGATACAAGAACTAACATCACCGGTACTCGACCTAGTACCCGAGTGTGCACTAGAATGTGAAAACTTGTTAAGAAATGAAAATAAGCAATTTCAATCAAAACACAAAAGATGACACACTGTACTCAGATAAAAGAATAATGTTCACTATGCCAAGAAAAACATTCTTGTAAATAAAACAACAAAGCAGAATATTTAGGAACATGACCAAGTTTCAATTAAATAGAAGTCGTGAAATCAATGCAGCACTTATAGGCTCAGAGATGTTGTGAAGAAAATGCCACGGAAAATGACTCATTCGCAGAGTCACAAATCCTTCTTAAACATCCTGGGTGAGACGATAATCCTGACGAACTTGCAGCGTGACAGAACGTGACAGAATGTACCTTCGGTGCTCATGTTGACGATGAAACTGCCTGCCTTCATGTTGAAAATAAAACAAGGTTGGCAATTGAAGGAAATACCGGAAGAATTGTAATAGGCTGAGTCAGGTATAAGTATGGTAGTAGTTGTCAACCACAAGATGGCGGCACGTACAGCACGCCTTGCAGGATGGCTCAAAGCAGGAAATTGCACCAAACGTTGCTCTGCTGACACGGAGGCAGCTTCAAAGACGGAGAGCAAGTACGTCATTGAAGGAAGCATTGTTGCGGCTGAAGCTTGAAATACGAAGGTAAGAGCGCGCGCTAAGCATGGCACACGCTGTTTTTCAAAAACTAAGTGGGCGGTTGAACTGCCAAGTGAAAATGATGAATCAAGGCCCATAATGAATATTAAAATAAAAATTACCGCAAATGTTTCAAAAAAATTGCCTCACATGCAGAAGAAATGTATAAGCGTTTAAACCAGGTCGTGAAACAGGCTCCAAAAACATTAATTGGATGGCGCTTGTTTAAAGGATTCACGAAGAAACACTTGGCCTTTATGTATGGCGCTGGCATTAAAGCAGTATGCTCACAGAATGAGGTAAATTTAATCACTGTCACAGTCCCCAAAACCGTTGCCTTTAAACAAACACTGACTGCAAAAATCGCTGAATGAAGAGCAAAACTTGCTACCAAGCCCAGATGAACACAGCAGGGTGATCAGGCCGGCTGCATCTCTGTGAGAATTGTACTTGAAAAGGCAGAATATGATATGGCAGGCAAGAGAAATTGCAGTAAGTTGCTGAGGGCAAACAGGTATAATAGGAACAGCATGAACTTGGAGTTAAAGTTGGCAGGACATCAGCATTAAAGTTGAAATAAGGCAAAGTAAATCATTTAGACGCTCATTAGCAAAGCAAGGACTGGTCGTTGTGGAATTGAAGGCACACTGTCCAAAAGTGGCATGAAAGGAACATCAGTTACGAAGTGATGGAGAAGTCAGGAACTTAGACTTGAAAAATAGAAGAAAGTTACAGCAGGGACTGGCTTGTTGAGATTAGGGCGACTGATTGAATGGTCACTGGTGGGGTTCAGTAGTTGGGTTGCCAGTATGCTAGGAAGTCACTTGAAGAAATAAAAATTTAAATGTTTACCTTGTTGAAGAAAGTCCATTTGTTGCTGCTTGAAATTTGAAGTAAGAATAAAGTTGAAATCCCAGAACGTCGCCATAATTGTAGTGATGTGGAAAATGATAGTCAGGTCCACGTAGGTTCTTGAAGAATAAAGTATTTATTTAGTAGATGGTACAAGGTATCAGGATGTTAAATAGTATGGAATAAAAACCCCACCAGGAGCTGTCTCCTCACAGCTCAGCCCCAAGCTCCCAACTGAATTCACAGAGCTAGGAACCCAACATTCTAATCTGTCATCATGAATACCAACATTCCACATGGTGACAGCAGAAGATGAGCAAGACAGGATGAATAGCCATCACTACACCTCTTTTCTTCTTGAATAAATTAACGACATACACCTCTTTGGTAAGTGTATAATTGGCCTGAACACAGTGGTGTTCGAACAAATTGACAGAAACAAAAACGACCATACTTTACCACGTTACTACCTCTCCTTTTTACAAACGTTAAGCCTAATCGGCTGAGAAGGAAAGGACAGGTAAGACGACTGATGTCTCCCAATCTGACCCTCAACACGGGGACTATATGTCAGTGGTTTTTGTTCTTAAGGGACACCATCTCCACCGCCCAGAATTACCCCTGACCAATTAGCCCGAAATAGGATGTCTAAAGCACCCTGTTCTCCCAAAGATAACTCCAGCCCTATACTAGCCGTCTCAGAGTATCCCGAACGAAACAGCTGATGGCCCTGTTTTAAACTGATAAAGGGTCACCTACTGTATGAAAAGGATACTCGTGAACGCATGACCGTAGCACCTCGCACTTACGGGTATTACCAAACCTTGTATTATAAGGCGCAGAAACTGACACCTAGAAGGCCAGACGATGGACAGGGACACCCACAGAACCCTGCACCACAGCAGTAATTAATAGATTAGTAACACGCACCTTAACATCAGAGTTAATAGACACCAATCATATAGTAACAGATAAGAGCATTTCCGCAACTACCCAGTGGTTGGGAGAGAGAATGAAGTATGTAAATGTCTTCCCTGCCAAATTCCCTAAGACTTTCGTTTCTTATAACCTATTCAAGGATAACCCGCAGCCATCGGAAGAGAGGGGTCGGACGTGACGCACAGTCTGGCTGCGGATCATAAAGCATCTATGACATCGACCAAGGGGGAAGCGACGAAGCAAAAAGGGTGTGAGACGAGACACCATTATCAGAACGATAAGCGCGAAGGGCTACATCGAGGCCCCTGCTCACTGACCAGCGTGCCTGAAGTCTCGACCCGTCGGGCCCGATTGATGGGCCCAGTGCTGAAAGATTCTGCTCTCCTTGGTCCGCATTTTTGATCCGATCCCACGCCACCCCATTCTCTCTTCCTCTTTCATTTGGACTATGACTTTGACCTACTACCGAGGAACAAAAGGCCGGCACCCTGTCTCAAAGTGCCTGTGGTGAACTGTGTTAAGGAACAGGACTGTGATCAAAGAACAGTGAGTGGTCACACCCTGCCACGTGAGAAATCGGATTTGAGCTGGACCTTAGCTCCACCGCCGGTGCTCAACAGTGCCAACGAAAGAAGGACAACAATGAGAGCTTACCAGTGATAGCTCTTTATAAAACAAGGACACTGGAAAGAAGGACCCATGTCAAAGTTGAAAATCCTCTCCCAACCACCTTATTATATTAACTATCTTCTTCATGATGTTGCATCAATCACTTCCGACTGTACACTGAGAAGTTAAGAAAATGTAACTTTGTATAGTAACATTCATACAACACCAGCCATGTACACGACTATACTGCAACTTTGAATGTACTTCCTCCTCGCCTACTTTATCAGACTGTATGAGACAATGTACAAATGTGTCAGATTACTCCTGCCTACCCTTAAGACTCTGTATCTTTAAATGTATGACGAACATTGACGATACTGTAACTGAAAGGCTAACGAAGGTGAATATTGGCCGGACAAGCTGGCGAGATATGTTAAAAGGGAGGACTGTGGAAATTTAGCTTGCAAACTGAACATTATCTGCGCCATCTTGCCCCCCCCCCCAGCGCCACGCATAGCAAATGTACGGTCGCCATTTTAGGCACCCCACTCTCTCTCTCCGCTCACTCTCGATCGCCAGCGCTTTCCCCCGGCGCTGCGAGCATCCCCCGCGCGCCGGCCACCCCCGCTCTCTCATACAGGCCATAAACCCTCTCCTTCTGCGCGACCCTGCTACGGAACCACTTCCGACCGACAACCCATACATGGTCATGCCTCTCCTTTGATAACCCCCTTCCTCTGCGCCCCATTGTCCGAACTGGTCCCAGGCCATCACCTAGCCCTGCGGATGCAGTTTATTACCCCTACTGTAAGGGAAACACCCCGCATCAAAGGGATTACAGTAGATCAAAGCCCCTACCCCCTGAGACCCGGCCGGTTGCACACACCCCCGGGAACTAGCGGAATTCCCTGCTGCGCGATAGCCATCTCCCACTGCGGGTAGGGTGGGAACCTCTACTGTAACCATGTGTGGGATCGGATCTGAGCCAGGGCTTCAGGGGATATTTCCCCCGCACATCAAGGGAATCTCAAGAATGTACTATGTATAATAAAGCAATAAACCAGTGTATAAGAGACCAGGTCTCAGAGATGCAGTTAGAGCACCTCGTGACGATACCTTGCTGTCTGATCTGATGTGTTCTGCTCCGACGGAATAAAACTTTGTTTCCTGCCTTCCAGTCTCCGGCGCCTGCCTCTTTTATTGGTAAAATCATCGAGTGGTATGAGAGGCGATTACCGCCGGGCAAATACTTGAAAGGTTATCGACTGAAACTGCCGCTACCATTTAACAAGTGGACTTTGAGAGAAGTAGGTTTTGAAGGCACTGCTCTCTAAGAAGATTAAATTACCTCCCCTCCATATCTACGGACATTACAAAAGCACCCTTCAATGTGGAGGTAATGGCCAGCTATAGAATTATTTCTTGACATTTCCCCAAGGTACCATGACAGTTAAACGGCCTGTGAGATGATGAGGGGACATTTCAAGTGGTATTACATGACTGTTTATCAGACTAGAAGTTCTGAAAAGGGCGGCACGCCCCTCTTTGCTACATATGATGAGCCTTAGTACTGGGCATGATGGTGACAACATCTTCAGATTTACACCCCTACTTTATGCATGGGACACAAGAGATTATTGTGTATATTCTTCAATATTTGTGGACTGGTTTACTTTCTTCTGATTCTTCATGAAGGCAGGATTGAGTTGAAAAGCTGTGCTAACATATTGGCTGATTACACTGGTGTCTGTGCTATCTAGATCTATATAATGCTCAAGGTCACATGTAAGTACAAGAGCAAGATGGTGCGCAACAGGCAAGCAGGAGCACTAAGACTGTTATTTTAATTGTCTTGCTGTGAATGACTGCCTTGAGTAACACAACACTCAATCTTCTCTTAGAGTGAACTGAAAATGCTCTAATTCCTTTAAAATCTCCTCCCAAATCACATTGGCAATTGCTGTTCCCTGAAGCAGTACAGGGTAGTGCTAAGGAACTAGATGCGCAAAAGCAATCAAAGAAATGTCATGACAGAAATATCATTGGAAATGCTCATGTTAGAACTAAATGCTAGTAAATAATCCATCTGCTCTATTAAAGAATACACATCTGAAACATCAATTGAGATACAATATGGCCTCATTTCAATCCAGCCAAGACAATGCAAAAAGAAAAATGGTAGTGAGAGAATTGCCCTTAGATTGATGATTGGGGGTCCTCCTGACCTGAGACTAGAAATCCGAACCCTCCTGAGAAAATTAATGGATATGGAGAACAGATGTAGACTCAATATTATCCGTATCGTGGGGGAACCTGAAGTTGCTGATTAGAACAAAATCATGGATTTCCTAACTTCCTTTATCCAAGAGGTAGTACAATTTGAATTTTCACCCCCAGTGAGGTTTTAATGGGTGCACAGTATGCAGACAAGGGACTCAAGGAGGTCGGTCATCCCAAAACCCATAATTATGTACATTGTGAAACACATGCAGACCTGACACATTATGCAATTAGCTAAAAAACACAAAAAAGGCCCATCCTGCTTAAAAACGTAATGTCTTCACTGTCACAGATTTTTCAAATAAAACCCCACTAAAATGAAAAAGAATTCTTTTATCTTTGACCTAGATTGCGAGTAAAAACTATAAGGTAGGGAGCTGCCAAAAATGCTGCTTACAATTGATGGGAAGAATATGAAATTTGAAGATCCAGTAGACTTGAAAAGTTTTTATACAATCTGGATGAGGCCTCCATGGACACAACCCAACCAATCCATCGCCAGTCCCAGGCAGGTGCAGCTGGGATGGCTGCTTCATCCGTGAATGACAATACATTGGACTGGAACAGGTTGCCCCAAATGGTGCAACAATGAATAAATGAAGGTCTTGGCAGTTGTGTCCAGAAGGACAGAGACAAGGACAATTTAGAGTCTGAAGTGCTTTAATATTGAACTTATGGACATTTGGTATGTAAGTGCCTCCTCTGATATGCATGCTAGAAATAACTGTACTCATTATTATATGCCTTTAATTTTGCCGGCTGCTCCTTTTGGTTATGTAAACATGCTCAAGAGGTATTTGTGTCAATCATGCTATGACAGTTCTGGGGTGTTGGAGTTGCCGCTGTCTGCAGGGTCACCCCAAAACCTTTTGCCTTCCCCCCTCCTGCTTTCTGAACCAAATTGTGTTGGCTTTTAGGACTCTATGCACTTTAACGCTGGTAACCAGTGCTTAAGTGTTTTTGCTCTCTCCTTTAAACATGGCTAAATTGGCTTTCACCCAATTGGTCTATTTAAATTACTTGTAAGTCACTATTAAAGTGGTGCTGTATGCACTCAGAGCTTGTAAATTAGATGCTACAGTAGGCCTGCATCACTGATTGTGCCACCTACTTAAGAAGCCCTTTACACATGTCTCAGGCCTGCCATTGCCGCCAGTGTGTGCAGTTTTAAACTACCAATTTCACTTGCTAAAATAAGCCCCATTCCAGTTCCAAAACTCATTTTTAATACATATATTTCACCACTAAGGTAGGCCCTAGAAAGACCATAGGGCAGGGTGCACTGTAAATAAGAGGTTGACCATGTACTTTTAAGTTTTACATTTCCAGTTATTGAAAAACTCACAAATGTGCTTTTCACTACAGTGAGGCCTACCTCTCTTATAGAATAACATTGGTTAACTAATTACCTTTAATGAGCGATAACTTCCAATTGGGAGCAGGTTGGAATCTCATGTTTGGTGTTTAAAGAATTGTACTTTAAAGTCCTCTTTAATGGTAAAGTTGGATTTTAAGTCAAAATTCAGAAAATGCCACTTTAAAAAAGTTAAGTCAAGTAACCTGAGCAGATGCTCTGGACACAGTGTGCACTACTGAAGACCCCTGAGGGTCAACCACATGTTTTTCCTTGTGTTTGTTTTGTAATAAATTGTTATATAGGAGGTTACTGTTCCCCTTCACATTGTGTATTCATGTTTTCTTGAACATTTACCCATAACGTGACAGCAGCATTGAACTGTCCGCTTTTTATATTTATATTTGTCTATTTTTATATTATAGCTGTGATCGCTGCATTGAACTGTCTGCTTTCCATACTTGTTTTTTATTAATCATTTACTGTTGTGCTGCTTTGTCTTTGCATTTGTAGATAAAGGCAAGACATGTTGAATGATTTTGTCTCTCTCAGGTATCGTGGTAGCCTGTGAACAGCTGTATTACTGGTGTCTACTTCTGAAATTCTTTTTTTCCTTTCCTTTTTCTTTTCAATTTAACTTTATCCACTGGTGAGTTGTACTCATAGTTGGTGGTCTGTTGCCTCAGTCCTCTTTCTATAACTCGTACACGCACGCATCTAAAGGTAAACGTATTCACACGTCTTTGCATGTGCCGCTATTGAACACTCGGGTTTATTTGGTAGAAGATCATGATCTTTCGACTTCTGGTGAGTACACTGGTAAGCTAATTCACTTTTATTTATTTTTCTTTTGGATGATGGAAAGGGCACGGTCAATTTAGTCTACCATTTTTCTTTTATAGTTGGAGATAACTTCTTACCATTAAACGACTTTTTGAGCTCAAACGGTAAGATATCGGTTTTAGCGCATTTATTCAATCTGTTTCTCTTTGGTCACGTTTTCTCTGACACGTTGTTTCTCCGCTTTTTGCAGCGAGGATTTATCGGTTTCCATTGGAGTCAGGGATATCCCGGACTTCTTTTGAGCATTTGGAGTTCTTTCACATGGTAAAGAATGTTGTTATACCCTCGCTCTATTGGTGATGATGTTGGGAACAGTTCTCTTATAGTCACAAGCATGTTATTTAGGATAGTGATTTTTCACGTTCAGGGAACACTTTTGTTCACAGGGCAGTACTTTGGGCAATTTGGTCCCTCTTCTTACCTTTTTCTTAATCACTTGATTTCCATTTTTGAACCTTATCTAATTCTTTTTCGAACCTCATTTACTTGATGTTTATCACGCTCAAGGACCTTTTGTACTAGCATTTTCATAGACTCGCAACATTGACCTGTGTTATACATTTTGTACTGGTATTTTTATCTGTCTACAATAACTGTAACTGATTTTGATGATGGGGAAGTGAACTAGACACATATGTAACATCTTTTGTCTTTTCATATGTGGGGTTGTATTGTATTGTATTTTATCAGACTGACATGAATAAGGTTTGCATTTAGACTATTGTTGTTTTTGTTTGACTCATAGATTCCCCTGACGAAGGGCTCACTGGAAACCCGAAATGCATTGGGATGTACCCAAAATATTATGACCATCTGTGAGATGTAGCTCTGTTTTACGAATCAAGAATTTGGTCTTTGCAATTAAATCGACTTGATTCATATTTTTCGTTTTTATCATGATTTTTTTATACTACTGAATTACTGTTCATAGAGAAATGCATTGTCAAAAAATGTTTTGAACATGTGTATATATTTGATTAATTTGATTACATATGGTTGACCCCGCAGCGGTCTTCAGTAGTGCACACAGTGTCCAGAGCATCTACTCAGGTTACTTGTCTTGCTTGTTAATAGAAGGCAAGGGTGGATCCCCTTCACAGAGTGCACACTAAACTAACTCTTATGTTTAAATCATTTAAGATTCAGATCTAATTAGGAGTGCAACACAACGACTTACACACATTACTTTTAAAAAGTTTGGCATTTTCTTATCCTAAACATTTGCGCCTGCAGCTTGTAACCTGGGTCACATGACTAGGTGTAGCTGGCAGTTGGTCGTTCTTGTATTGCTCCCAGTCAGTGATAAAAAGGGCAATAAGTGTTGGCAGCATGATTGTTCTCTGACTAGATGAAGGGAAGTAGCTGTCTCCTATCACAGTGCACATCACAAAGGCTCTGCCTGGGCACGCTCACAAAGGGTTTGACACTAGTCTTCTGTGACCCCAGACAAGATTGGACCAGGGCATGGAAGCAGGACATTCCAGGCACCTCTGGGGGTGGAAACTTCCAGAACCTTCTCCTACTTCAAAGTGGGCATCAGGTATAAATATTGTGCCCTTAGACCCAACTTTTCAGTACATATCTTGACCTGTGTAAGGCTCAGAAGCACTGCTGTGCTGCTCTGCAAGAAGGACTGACACTGCAGCCTTGCTGCCCTGCTGCCTGAGTGAAAGCACTGGGCATGCACCTTGAACTCAGGACCACCAAAGTATATGTGTCCCAATAGAAAACACATATTTTATCATTCACGATCTTCATATCTTTTTCATCCTGGTTAGGGCTTTCTTGTGATTTACTTCCTGTGTTTCTGATGCAAGCAGTCACCTTCTGCTCTTCTGTGGTTATTATTTTTAATACTTCAAGTTTTGGCATTTTACAATGCATACCAGGGGAATAATAGAGCAATAATTAATATATATATTTATGTCATATACGAAAACATAATTCTCTTTGCTTTTATTTCTGTACTGTAACATTGAACAAATACAAGATCTTCTTACACTCATAATTTACAGTCGCAGCATGTCATAATTTATGTACGCAACACTGTGGAACTAAAAAGTGCTTTAGAAGTTCAGAAGCTACTGCTTGTTCTACTGTTTTCGCCATTCCATAAAATGTCACAGTATACTCCATTTGTTGTTATGATGAACATTAAAAAAAAAAAAATGCAACTCTCTTTCACAGATTTTTGAACCGAGGGGTGGTCTCTTCCTTAAGCCCGTTAGGACTTCCTCAGACCATTCCCCCATCCCCATTCAGACCCTTTTCCATTTCCCCTACTTTTTAACACTCTCGAGCATCTCTACTCCCCACCGAGGGAGAGGAGAGTAGAGATTTCATTTTTTGCCTTTTTTCACAGAGTCGACCTCTCACCAGCTCAAACAATCCAAGACACCCCCCATCCTCAAATCCCATCCCCTTTTTCATTTTACTTATTCTTCACTCTTGCCCTCCTCTTCCTTTGTTATCATCCTTTTCTAATTCACTACTCGGTCACAGTAAACATGACCCATATTTTCAATAAAGGTCTTATTCTTGGACCTGAGATTGACTCTTCGGACCCAAGATTAAAACTGTGACCTGGTGTTGAAAAATGGCCCTCTCTAAAATGTTTTGCCTTCCTTCTCCTCTTTTTCTGACCACCTTTTTATTGGCTTTGGGACTCTGTGAACTTTACCATTACTGACCAGTGCTTAAGTGCATGTGCTCTCTCCTCTAAACATGGTAGAATTGGTTTAGACCTGTTTGACATAGCTGATTTACTTGTAAGTCCCTAGTAAAGTAGTATACCGCATACAGAGGGCCTGTAAATGAAACGCTACTAGTGGGCCTGCAGCACTGATTGTGCCACCCACAGAAGTAGCCTTTCAAACCTGTCTCAGGTCTGCCACAGCAGTGCCTGTGTGTGCAGTTTACTGCCGCTTTGACTTGGCATTTAAAACTACTTGCCAAGCCTTATACTTCCCTTTTATTATATATATGCCATCCCTAGTAACCCAAACATCCGGGTGCTATGTAAGTAAAACATCGGACATGTACCTTTCTGTTTTGCATTGCCTGATAGTGACACTACTGTGAGGCTTACCTCGCTCATAGGCCAGCATTGGGAATTCATTAGTACACTTTTAAGCTGTAATTCCTGATCAGTAGGTTTTTCATGGTTCATATCTTTGGAAAGGTAATGATAACTCAATCTCGCTGGTGAAGTTGGATTTAACATTACTGTTTTAGAAATGCCACCTTTAGAAAGTGCAACAAGGGGCAGGGGTTGGGCCAATAATATGTCAGCAAGGCTAGACCATTGGAAACAAACACAAATACAAACGCCAATGCTAACAATCCTTTCACGCAATCAATGCTTAACTTTGTGATCGCGCAAGTGAATTCCTGTCATCACTGTTTATTTTCTTCTTAGTCAAAAACATTCAATTATTTTTTAAGAGCATGATCATAGACAGTGAACCTACAAACATACATAAAAACAGCACATCAAATATTTCTGATGTTAATCACCCACATTACATTTTACAAAATATATCACTATTACATGTGGTTCACAAAAACAAAACACAACAAATTGTTTATCAACAGCAGCGACAGGTGTACCCCAGTTCTGAATCTGAACGCCGAACGGGAGCTTACATAACTTTAGCCAATACTACTAGCTCCTGCCTATTCCTTAATACACTTTTATGCTATAATTCCTGATCAGAGAGGAGCAGTTTTTTTCATGTTTCATATCTTTGGAATGGTAACGATAACTTCACCTTACTGGTGAAGTTGGATTTAACATTACTATTTAGAAATGCCACTTTTAGAAAGTGGATATTTCTCTGCACTTACTGCTCTTTGTGCCTGACAGCCTGTCTCCAATACACGTCTGGGTTGGGTGACAGCTACATTTTGTGCATTCCTTCTAGACAGTCACAAACAGGAAGGTGAGACTCTGCTTTCTGAGACTCATCTGCATTCATCTGCATTCTGATGAGTCTTCCTGTGCAGGGAGGAATGGGAGGGGTTGACTCTTATCCTTAATAGGTAGTGTCCTGTCTACACACAAAGCACTGATTTACCCCCCACAGAAACCTGGCAGACAGGGCTGGGAGGAAAGGGTTCCTTGTACACTTCAGATAGTTGCTTTGAAGTCACCGCCATAGCCTATGAGGAGGACAAGAGGTTGCAAGCATCAACAGGGGATGAGAACCCTCAACTGAGGGGAGGATGCAGTGTATATATCAGGGGCCTGACACATATGGTGTTGGATATCAACAACCTTGAGAGCTACAGGTAGACTGAGCTGTGCTGAGGACGGTGTGCAGAGAGGGGACTGGGAATCACAAAGGGTGAACCAAAGTTGGAGTACCAGTTCGCCCTTAGAGCCTGGGAGGACGTCTGCAGGATGCAATGTATACAACCAGAGTCACTTTTCCACAAAATCATTCTATTTTCATAGAAAAGATGTTTCATCATAATGGCCTTTCTACAAAATTAAGTCTCATAGCCTGATTGAGTCAGGCTGGCATTTTTGGAAGTTGGAGGTTGTCGGTGAACGCTACAAAAATAAAGCCTGAAGAAAATGGTTCTGACAATATCTGATCAATTTTTGCACCTAGAATGGCTTTCACCTGGCAGATGAATGAAAACCGGGACAAGGTCGTTCTTGGTGAATTTATTTTCCACTCAGGTTTTATCTTCTGCGCTTTGTTTGAGGGGGCAGGGGGTTGAGGTCCTCTCCTTAAGCCCAAACTCTCCCGATGTTCACCTTTACCTTTTCTTGGACTCTTTTTAAACCTCTCAGAGTCTTCCTTCCTTTCTCCATCCCTCTTTAACCTTCCTCCTAGTCCCATTCATACCTGTTTTTCCTTCCCAACACCTTTACACGTTCTTGAGCACCTTTACCCCCTCCCCCACCTGAGGTTACTTGGACAAAGCCCTGTTCATGCAACCACCCGTCTCCATCCAAGTCACGACACCTGTTCTCAAACTATCGTCCCATTTTCAATTCTCACCTATTCTTGCTCACTTCTTTTTCCCCCTTTGTTGCAGACATATAAAGACTATTGCAACTCGTGTTTTATTGAATATTTGTTTTTCTTACAAGTGCGATTGTAATAGACATCGTAAGAACTTTATTTTTCCTAAACTGGTTTTGCAGTATAAGTATAAGGTATAAATAGATCAGTCACATTTTGCTAATACTAGATCGTTGCATGCCACGGGGCATATTTACAAGCCCCTTGCGCCGCGGGTGCGTCACTCTTAATATGGGAAAAAGGGTCTTGTAAATGAGCCCTCACGTTTCCAATGATTTCCACTTAATGGGCCAAATTGCAAATTGCTGAATTTATCACACTGATCTGTAATTCCTCCTAATTACATCCTGCAGTGCCGGGAATAAGGATAACAATGAAAAATAGTGGTTCCTTACTGATTCTAGACAGGGCTTAATTTGAAAAAAAATAAATGCCAGGGCCCTTCTTAGGAGGCCACTGCAAATTATGCCCCTTTTGCCCCTGCTAGTGCTGCCAATGACAGTATCAGCACAACTATTAACCATCACCCTCCTACAAGTGTGACAATTCAGACTATTTCAGGCCACCAAAGCTATAAGCATGGCTCGGTCAGCACTAATGAGTCATTTTTATTGTACAATGAATTTCTAAACAACTGTTGCTGTGCTCATTGGAAGACTAGACAGAGACACCATGTGGTAGATCATTGTAAGTGCTGGTGCTGATAATTAAGTACTGGAGCCGAGCACGTAAACCACCGCCTCAAATTAAGCACTGATTCTAGAATGTTTTCCTAACATTCCTACCCTTTCATGCCCATGGAAATTTGGCAAGTTGTACCAAGAGCAATGAGCACGGGGAAAATATCACCAGTGTGGCATTCCAGCACAACTTGTATCTCCCAGTGCTGCTCGTAACTCCCTTTAGCACCAGCATCTGGTTACATCCACTTGTAATTAGGAGATAATGAACGCCCACCATGTAAAGGAACTGAAATAAATATTAGGGGGGCATATTATCAAGCACTGCGTTAAAATTATCGCCGCTTTGGCGGCAGACAACTGCCGCTAAAGCGGTGATAATGGGCTTGATAATATGCCGTAGAAAATTCCAATAGAAGCCCAGGTTGACACCAGAACATGGGCTTCTATGGGGATTCTCAAGGGCATATTATCAAGCCCATTATCGCCGCTTTAGCAGCAGTTTTCTGCCGCAAAAGCGGCGATAATTTTAACGCCGTTTCTTAATTATATGCCCCAGGGTTCTGCAACATTTTTATTACAGGTGAAATCTCGAGTAGATCCTGATTATTCTTGTCCATAGTTCGGAGAGTTTTCTTTTCTTACTCTTTATACACAGTGGTGTAGATTTTCCAAAACAAATTTGCATTATTTCCCACAAGTGAAAGATATCACTGAAAAAAGCACGTTCCCATTAAAACAGTTTGGGCAGTATTCATAAAGACGGTGTATGAATAGGTGTGACTTATTATTGAACTACTCCCGGTTTACTAATGAATTTCATGGGTAGTCAAGGAGTATTTTACGGCCGTCTTATTTCACAAGTCACAGCAAAACCTTTGTGATTTGTGCCTTGTTCCTGCCAACTTTGAAACCAGATTGAAATTTGCTATCCTTTTTCATGAAGCAATTTAGAAGGTGTGTGAAAGTCACAATTTTAATGTGAAAACGCAAATGCAGAAAAGCATCTGAATAATCACAGAACTCGGGCAAGTTTCGAGGAGGAAAACCTTGCACTCTTAAAGACCACAATTTAGAGGTAATGTTCTAAACAAACACTGATTCAAAACAAACTGAACATTTTACAGCTTATTCAAATATGCTGTTGCACACCTAGGGTCTATTTAGGCATGCAAAAAAATTGATCTCTAATAGAAAATAAAAAAAACAGAATTCGAGAATTTCCTAAACGTAAATTCCACCTAATTTTTTTAGAAAATCACGGGGCATATCAACAACAACCGGCGATAATTATCTCTAAGCGCACTTAGCGCTAGGATAATTATCGCCGGCTAGCGTGCATTTTTATCGCTGAGATAGCGTGCTATTAGCAACGCTTATCTCAATAGCGATAAAAATCCTCACGCTAACAGGCTAACGTGAGATTATCGCTGGAAACCCAGCGATAATCTCACGTTAGCTTGTTGATAGGGACAGGCAAACTTAGCCATGATATCCTCCTTCCATAGGATATCATGGCTAAGTCTGAAAAATACCAGACGTAAAAAAGCAGCGTTAACCGCGGTTAGCGCTGCTTTTTTTGTCTCTAACAGGGTTAGCGACATTCTTGATAATAGGAGAAATGTCGCTTAGCGACATTTCTCCTATTATTTTACTCTGGAACGCCCCCTATGCATCTCATTAGAGATGCAAGGGGAAGCGTAGAGTAAAAGGGTGCTAACATGCAGATTTGCATGTTAGCACCATGTTGTTGATAGGGTGCTAGTTTTATCTCTCCTTTTTTGGCTTTTAAAGCCAAAAAAGCAGAGATAAAGCCCTTGTTGATATGCCCCAATGTTTCTTCATTAGTAGGTACAGAGCTATGGTGGAAAAAAGGTCTCAAACATTTTGCATCCCCATTACCTCTCTGAAACGTACTTAAAATACTCATACAGAAGGTAGGAGGAAGTGTTATTCCAGACAAGGAAAAATCATGGAACACTCACTGCAAAAGGTCTGAAACAACTACAAATGTAATAAGGTGTCTTCGAAGAGTTTTCTCCACCTGGAGATGAAAAAATACATCTACTTATATCTCTTTAAATAATGAGTCGTGCATAGTCAGCATCAGGGAGGTGAAGCAAATTTGGAGGATGAAGAATACACATATGATTTGCACAGGTGTCTATGTGAATCCGATGATTATCAGTATCTATGCAGCTTATAGGATGCACACACCTTCCACATTTACAAATTTGTTTCTAATGCTATGTTTTCAGTCTGCCAAGCCCTATCATCAGTTGGGGTGTGTTTGACCTACATATATGTTGGGTGGAGATCAGTGCTCAACCCGAGGGCTGTTGAATACCGCTGTGGGTGCTGATGGGGTATGCTGTGACATCAGAGCAATCTCCGGATTACTATCAAAGCAGTAACCCGCATCTTCATTCACCTCCACCGGAGTTTATATAGATCCATGAGAAGCAGTAGAAAGGTAGCAACTGCAGTGTCACCCACTTCTACCTGATTGCCAATTCTAATTACTTACTAAATAATTCATTTTTTTCACAAAATTGAAATATTGTTATCTCTTGGATTGCATTAAACTTCAGGTAATCCCAGTATGATTTCTGCATTATTACCATACACGTCACTGATATCCCACTCTAAAGATTTGCAATTTGTGTTGTCACTGCTAGCATATTTTTCACCCATTACCTGAAAGACCTTTCTGTCCCTATAGAAAGACCTTAAGGTCCCAGCGATATATTGTACCTTACACATCCTGAAAAAGATATCAAAATAAATAGGTATGTAAATAAATAAACAAATAATTAAATGTTATTACATTTGAGGGATGTACCAAAATAGCCACCAGATGTGTACAGAGAGGTAAAGCGCAAAAAGAATGGAGTGGGGAGATTTGGCCAAATATGAATTTATAGGGTCTGAGTCACAAAGGTAAGTTTGCATTTGTAAACTTATTTACATGCAGATCTGCTCTTTAAAAAAAAAAACAACACATTTTTATTTGATATAAGCATTTTAAAAAATACAGTATTGTCGTTGGAAATGATTCCACATACATGAACCTGACGTTAGACTCACATATGCAGTATAACTGGTGTGTGGAGAGTCTTATTATGATAGGATATCGTATTGATGTTGGGTTATATCATATAAGGCTGGTTCCACTTTGTGTGTGAGTCTATGTCTACGTGGTAATAGTGCCTGAGGGAGTCTAAACTGGGAGAGAATCATTAGGAGGGAGTAACTCCTATTGGGGGGGAACAATCAACTGTGAACTGGGGAACACACTGGGGGGCTGTGGGGTAGAGGTGGTGTAGGTAGGTAGGTAGGTGGGTGGGTGTGTTTTTCACGTGTTTGTGTTCATGGAGATGCAATTATAGGTGAGGCTTGCTTTGGATGGGTCTTGAGGTGAGCTGTCTATGGCGTCTGCTAAGATAAGTTACGTGGAGTGTTCTGATGAGGGGAGGTTCAGTTTGCATCTGCGGGAGTGGACGTACAATTTTGTGTCTCGGGGAATCACAGTGATATGGAGGGGGATTGGGTGTTTTTGGTGGTATGCCTAAAGCACCGGAGGAGCGCTGCCCATTCTGTGGAGATGCGCCGATTACACCTTCCTCGAACCTCTTTGTGTCGAAGAGCATCCTCCTTGGTTGCTCCCCATTTATTGACTGCTCCTGCCCAGGCCGCTAGTGGAGGCCTTTTGGGCACTCGCCAGTGCATGGCAATTCCACGTTTTGCCAACAGGAGGGCCAGAGATGCAAATCATGTCTGAACTTTACAGTGTTTTCTATGTCCGAATATACAAAGCGTGCAAGCCTCCCATGTCGTTATTTCGGTGAGCCTTGTTACCTCTGGCACTATGTTATGGATTGCATCTCAGTAGAGTCGCAGCACAGGGCAGTTCCAGAACATGTGGAGGAATGTTGCTCTAGGGGCTTGGCAGATGGGGGCAGGAGAATTGAGAGTTTGGTTAATAGCACTGGAGTCACTCAGGTGTTCAGTACGTACGATGTAGGAAGAAGAGTTGTATGTTTTTAAACCGGGAATTGCGGGACACCTTTTTCGGGAAGTCCAGGACTTGCTCCTATTCCTTGTCATGTTTTGGCCTCTCAAACTCTTCCTCCCACTTGTGGCATAGAGGGGTGAGTGATACGGACGTTATTTCACGGAGGCCTTTATATATCCATGTAATTATGTGCTGCCCACGGCCCATTTGTAGTATGGCGTGGAGGACTGGGTGTGTCGCTGGCTTGCTCTCAGACATGTTCCATATCCGGCTGCAATCCGACACTAGCTGCTGGTGGAGAAGGAATTGGCCTTGGGGATCCAGTCTCCTCTATTAGACTATCAAATGTAAGAAGCTGACCATCTGCAAAGAGGGACTCCACTTCAAGTATCGAGTGGTCTGTCCAAGTCTGTAGGATTTGCGCTGTGTAATACTTATTACCCCGGGCAGGCCCACAAGGGGTAGCAGGGGGGTGTATAGTGGGGCTTCTCGAGATAGACTATGGATCCATAGCATACAGGGCCTTGCTACTGTCACCTGTATTGGGCAGGTCGAGAAGGACGGTGCCTGGTAGGTTCAGACGTCGGATCGCTGATAGCGGTAGGAGCCCTGTGTTGGTCTCTCCCAGATTACTTCCCGCAGGCCAGCGCGATATTCACAGGAGCTGAGGTGGTAGACAATTTGCTTCGAATGATGGGTCCCCCAGTCCACCCTGGTCTATTGGCAATTGCAATTTAGTCAGGGCAACCCGTCGGCACCCACTACCCCATATGAGGGTGCATAGCTATGTGTCAAGCTCTTGAAAGAGTTAGCAGGGCAATGTCCCGAAGGTTTGCAGAGTCTTCCAGAAGTTAATTGAGGCACAAGTGCCTGCCAGCACTTTGCGATGATTGCGGTCATACAAATTTTATGGGGTGGTAAAGTCATACACCCAGTTAACGGGGGGCCTGAGCACTCCAGGGAAGTCTGATGCCCCCAATACACACCTCTCGTGAGGGGAAGTCAGGGCTGAGTGGGTCTATAGAGGATTTTGTCCAGTTAACTCGCCACCATAGCGAAGTGGTCAAGCTGGGTTTGAGATCCATTGTGATGTCGAGCACGTAGAGTAGTGGGTCATCCGCAAATAGAGATACACTGTGGGTGACACCCGCTATTGGGACATCCCATTCCCCACCTTCCTCCCGAAGACGAACCGCCTGGGGCTCCATTGCCAGACCAAAGAGCAAGGGGGAGAGCGGACAGCCCTGAAGTGTACCCCTATATACCGTGAAGGGGCGAGATGTGGTGGCCCAGTTGACTCTGGAAGTAGGATTTGTGTAGAATAGTCTTGTGTATGCTTGAAGTGTTGGAGCCACCCCCATGCATTGAAATACTGCAAATAGATATGGCCAGGACAAAGTATCAAATGCTTTCTTAGATCCAGGATCAGGCAAGCAGTACAGGGATAGCAATCCTGTACCCGATCCTGGAGGTGGAATATTCAGCGGATATTCTGGGAGGTGCACCTGCCCGGGACAAACCCACATTGGTCCTGATGTATCAGTGTTGGTAGGACTCGAGTGTAAAAATCTGCCAGTATCTTACAGAAGATCTTATAATCCACTGATACCAGTGTGATTAGTCTGTAGGATGCCAGCTGTCGCAGGTCATGATCTGACTTTAGAAAGGACACAATCAGTGATTCACATAGTGATCCTAGGAGTTCCTCACCCTCCAGTGCCGCTCCATACATTTCTGGTAGCCGGGGCAACAGGAGGGTGGAGTCGATGCAATAGTATTCCAGTGGTAGGCCATCCAGACCTGGAGCCTAATTTCTGGTCAAGACCTGGATAGCCTGTGTCACATCTGTGGATGTGATAACCGCATCGAGAGTGGTCCTATCAGGTGGGGCGATGCGGGCCATGGGGGGGCGGCAAGGAATTGGTCCACTATCGCTTGATCTGTCTGTCTTGGGGCTCTGTACACTTCAGTGTAATAGTCAACAAAAGGATCGGTTGATGTCTGCTTGGGAGCGGACTGTCGCTCCAGTAGGGGTGATTACTTCAGTTATGGGGCATGAGTCAGTGTCTTACCAGATGATCCAGCCTAGCAGTGTTCCCGCTCTATCTCCCTCACGATGTACCCTGGCAGCATGAGTCCTGAAATGATATTGTCTCATCTCTGCTAATACTTCTGCATATGCAGTTTTGGCTTCCGCTATCTGGGTCGTGATGCGCTGTCAGTATCAGCTGCCTGAGTCAGGGCAGCTAATTTGCGTTCCGTTTCTAGTATTCGTCGCTCTAGTGTGGTGCAGATCCCTGTTATTTGCCTAATACATGCCCCTCTTATGATAACCTTAAATGCATCCCATTCTAGCATTCTTGCGGATGCCGTATTGGCATTTTCCACAAAGTAGCTTTGAATGTTTTAATCCTGCTCGTGCTGGAATACTTGGTCTTCCAGGCAATCGCATGGCAGTCGCCAAGTGGGGACTGGGGGTGGAGCAGGCCGCCATTCAAGGGTAATAAGGTGTGCATCGAGGTCAGAGAGGACCCGCCCCAAATAATCTGCAACGTGCATCATGGGAATAATTTAAGGTGAGCACAAAAAGCAATCTAGTCACACCTAGAGATTGTGCAGGATGGAATGGAAGGAGTAGAGTTTGACTGGGATACCTGCTGCGCCAGGCGTCTACAAGAGACCATTGGCATATCCATGTATTGTATCGTTTTGTTTGCGTGGTGGCCAGAGAGTTTGGGTGGGGAAGGTGGGATGTGTCCATTGAGAGGTCCATCACACAGTTGTAATCTCCCCCCAATATCCATGGCGATGTGGTAAATTGGTGGAGAATACCCAAAAGAGTGTCCCAGCATTTCCCTTGCTCAGAGTTTGGTGCATAGATGCTGACTGTGAGGATTGGTTGGGCATCCAGTAGCACCACCAAGAGGGCCTACCGCCCCTTAGCATCCCCAACCCTGTGCATCTCCTGGAATGGGACCCCTGGTCAGAGCCAGATCAGTACCCCACATGCATATGCTGAATATGTAGTTGCGCAGAAGGTGCTGCGTCATCGCTTTCGTAGTTTATCTAGTTTCCCATATGTCAAGTGAGTTTACCTGTAATACAGCTATCTGCACTTTCTGTAATTTAATGAATGAGTAAATGGTGTAACGCTTACGTGCCGTGTGCATGCCTTGTAAATTTAGAGTAAGGATGATAGTATCAGTAGTGCATGCCATGATGAGGCTTTGATGGAGGTTGCTTAGTAGAGGGACGCCAGAACAGCCTCACGCGCTTCCCGACTGTAGGGGTTCTCCAAAGTCTACGGAACCCGCTCACCATTGTGGTTGTGATCAGTGTGCGAGGGGGGAGTCGAATAAGAGTGTATAAACTAGGGTGGGAAATGCTCCCAATGCTGGGGACCCACGAGCAGTACGTCCAAACTAAACATGGTGCTAGTGCACAAGTGTAGTGTGGGGACAGACCATTCTTGTGCCCTAGCTAACAATGCGGGTGGCCTATGTAAGATCTGTATGATTGGTGGGGCCAAGAGCCAGGCTACATTGTACTACTAGTGGCATAAATGTATCTTGACATTGGCACAACAAGGACAGAATATTTGATGGGGATGGTTTCTTTTAAAGTCAACATGTGAGATGAGCGTGTCCGCGGTTTGAGGAGTCACCAATAGCGGAGTCACTGATTCTGCTCAAGAGGGGTGCTTGTGTCACTATTGTCTTCGGAAGTGAAAATGTGTGGGCCTCACTCATCATCTGTGGCCACTGTGAGTGGTCCGCAGTCCACTTCCGCCTGCAGGGCCTTTCTCTGTTCTGCGATGATCTGCTCTAGAGTGGGAGATCCTGCAACAGAGCATCGGGGCAGGGATCTGGAGCATGGCTTGATTCACCTTCCACAATGATGTTTGTTCCTGAATGTCCAGTCACACTCCTCAGGGGGGTCTGTTAAGTGGGGGGTGGCTCCATTGTGTATTATCTTGAGGCACGCTGGGAATAGCAGTGAATATTGTATCCCATTTTGACGGAGGCGGGATTGTACCTCTAGAAAACAGGATTGTTGCCGTTGTACTGCACGAGAGTAGTCAGGAGCAGCATGATATGTTTGCCTTGGACTCATATGGGCATATTTTGCCTGGCTGCATGAAGCACTCCATCCCTGTCATGGAAGTGAAGGAGCTTCACCAGTAGCGGACGAGGAGGAGACCCCGGAGGTGTGCGGAGGGCCGGCACCCGTTGCGAACGTTCCACTGAGAAGGCAGTTAGTTCTGAGCTAGGTGTGAAAGATAGAAGCCAAGCCTCCACGTAGCTGATAGTATCTGTTCCCACAATTCCTTCAGGTAGGCCGGGGATGCGAATATTGCTCCTCCGTTAGTTTCCTTCGAGGTCATCTGTCCTTTCCTCCAGTGTCACCACTCAATCTTGTTATTCTCACAATGTTGCTAGTGGCGACTTTGCCAGGGTTGTAAAGTGGAGAGAATTTTCTCCCCATCCGCGACCTTGTCAGCCAATTTGCGGTGGGCATCGCTTAAGAGATTAAGGTCTGTGGCTAGGACCCCAAATCTGTCGTGCATGGTGACCCAAGAATGTTCGATGGCCGCTAGTACCATGTCCAGCTTATCGGACATGGAAAGGGTGGGTGGCGCTTCTGCTTCTCCTTTCTGGTGACTAGAAGGTGACTGTGTATTGGGGTGAACCCTGTGGTCTTATATGTCTTGGCCAAGCCCCCACATTTAGATTTACTCATATGCCTAGGTTCTCTTTTTTGCTATTCATCATTTCAAAGATGAAATGTACACCTAGGTGCAGACTTACAAGTCTCCCTTCCTCGCAAATGAGGAAATGGAGTCTCCTCTTATTTAATTTATGATGATAAATTACTTCAGTTACTTTACAACTGTATTTTACATTCTGTCTGTTTGGTCAACAGAGTGGAGATGTCCCCCACTTATTGGAGACCTCTGCCATGAAGGTGGAGACTGTTGAATGTATGGGGATAGGCAAATAATGCATATATGACCAAAAGCACATTCTGATATCCATTCACATAAAAAAACATTTATTCAGCTCACACCCTAGTCTCTGCCCTCTTTCCTCTGTTCTCTTCTCCCTCGACTAATTGGCCCTGTGGCCAAAGGGAACAATACCCAGCCTCCAAGATGTACGCCACAGCACTCAAGAGGATAAGAACTTCAGTGAGGAGGAGACAGCACTTGCATTTAAACCTTTGTTCAGACCCTACTAACAACTACATGGTCTGCCTTCATGCAACCTCAGTGGAGTAGAGAATGCAGCCTTGTGGCAGGAGATCAATAGACTCTTTATATCGATTGGAGGAGAAGTAGAGGCATGGAAATTTTGTGCAATTTACAGCAGCACAATTATCAGCAGCGTCACTAGGGGGTGCGGGGGGTGCAGACCGCACCGGGTGACACCCTCACATGGAGTGACACCAAAGGGCCGGTGTGTCACGTGTGTGCAGAGCAACGCAACCGCGCAACGCAACCTAACTTGCTTTCAGGAGGAGGAGGTGCCTGTGCACAGTGCGCACTGTCTCCTCCTCCACCATGTCTGCGCACCTCGGCAGTGGCGTCGTCACTAGAGGGGTGCAGTGATGTAAATTTGAATCCGGGAATCCCGCATGCGCATTGGGTCCTAAGTGCGCGTGATAATATTTATTTCACTTTCAATTGCTGATTTATCCTATGTCACACTTGCAAGCAACCAGCAAGGAGCCAGATTTATGAAATGCACGGACCAATACTGAGTTTCCTGCTTACATGATTTTCCAGCAAGGAAAGGGTTACTGGTAAGTGTCTTCTTTTACTTAGAGCATGGGACGTCCCTGGAGGTCTGCGTGTACATTTGTAACTTCAGTCAGCGCTTGCTGGTGGTAACAAATCACCAGTGATAAATGTCCGCATAAACCTAAGCAAAACAACATCTCGCTTCCTTTTACCTGCACACACAATTATAAGTAATGGGCAAATGGAAGAACCCATGCAGAGGAAGTTTTCTGAAATAGCAAAAAGGACTCTTTTTATAACCCTGTGTCAGTGCTGATCAGGCGGGACAGATGGGCAGGGGATGGTTCCTTGTATGTAAAAGAAAAAATCGTTATAAAAATGTGTTTAAATTGGCGCAACATCTTTAATTTCCTACCTGGGTGTGGAAGGGTGTTTCATACCATGTCCACCTTAAAAACCATTATGCTGAAATAGGTAAATCAAGGATCGCAATTTAAGACAACGATTCTTTTGTGGTTTAACTGTATACCTGATCCCTGTAAAGGGAGTGCAAAATGAAAAACAACTGTTTAAAAGTTTCCCATAATGGGATACAATAAGGGCGATCGACATTAGTGTAAAATAATTCACTTAATGTATTTGGTGTCACATCCGAATTGTTTTTATTGTAAATGTCTTTATGCATACGGAATACTGCTAAAAATAATGGAAGATAAAACATTAAAAAAACATTAAATTGTATGATTAAAAATGTACTAAGATATATAAGAAATTGTGGGATATCATGAGATGGATGACGGAGGTGTGTGCCTCACATTCGTCAGCAGTCGATCCAGGGGTCCTCGAACCCATCCATCAATGCCAAGTGACAACCAACCACCCCTTTCAGACAATAGCTGCCAGTGTAGGGTACTTCTGCCAAAAACGTTTAGCAAACAGAAAGGGGGAATAATGAAAAAGCTAAGAGACAAGGTAGAGAAGAGAGATAAGGGACTAACAGGGACAGAGCAGCAGGGAGTGCCCCATGCAGCACTGACTGGAGGGCAAAGGGCGCCCGAGCTGGCAGCAATAGGAGAAAGGTGGGAAATGCAGGAAATGACTGAGGCATGACAGGTTTTCTCTTGTCAGTGCATGCCGGGGATAAACAGGGCTGATAACAGTGCACTGCCGAATCCAAATCAACCGAGGTGTTAGCCTGAGGCACTCAGTGGAGGCATCATTTTTGCAAGTATATTATGGTTTTAAAAGTGCTTGCTGCCTCCTTCCTGGCCTCCAGTAATTTTCGGTAACAATAAAAATGTCATGATGACTGGTGATTAATGTTCTACGTAGAGAGAGATCGGAATTTTGTCTAATGGAAAATTTGACTCATGGAAAGGTAGCTCAGAGGGTTAATGTATCTGCTGCAAAGAACATGTACCATGCAGATCACAAGGTGGACATAATGTAAATAGGCCAGTGGGCTACTGCTTTTGTCAGAGAGATCCTTTTGTTACTTGCTGTTTATAAGTTAAAATCCTAACATAGAACAGTGAGCTATTAACTGTCATCTACTCCGCAGCAACACAAGTCACATTTTTTATTAACTTTTGATACGTTTGAGCTACAAACAATTTATTCGTTTAAATGGTCAGATCATGCTGCAGATCTTGCATTATGAGGCAAATATGGCAGAGCCATTATTATTTAGAAAACATTTGCAAACTAGGATTTTTAGCCATTCATGTTTGAACTGCTGTTGTGGAAAAGGGAGAAGTGCTGATGACAGAAACTCCATGGCTCGGAGACAAATGGCTTGTGCTTTTTATCGTATTTGGGGACATTCTGTGATTAGAAGTATATCCCACTTTGTGAATACATTTTACCGTCAATAACTCATTATAACCTTAAATAATCATGTGTATCCATTGGTTGATTAAACTGGGCAGTCAAACCAAATACAAAAAATAGGGATGTTTGCGCATTCTGGCCACACCTCTGGCTCCGCCCACTGATCCAATCCTTGGGTTATTCCCGCCCTCTGATTCTTCACCCACAGTTCCCCTACTTTTTTCCCCCCACTTCGACCACTGATATATCATGTTGCCGGATAGTGGGAACACCACACCAGTATAAAGTACCATACCTATGACATTATAAATTCCAATAAACTGTTGACTAGCAGGTAGCCCACTGTACAACCTGATTAATGAGTCATTATCACACTGTTGTTAACAGGCATAGGGGTCTCTGTCTGCTGAGGCACGGCTGGGCGCTCACTGTCTACACAGATTTGGGTGGTAGAAGAATAAATTGGTTATATTTAAATTCATGTTTCATGCTCAACATTTCATTTTTTAGTGTTCTCTGTAGGAATGTCTATGATTTATGACTGGATATCCTGGTGCTCTATAAGGTAATAATTTACTATGCTTTAAAAGTTAATACAATCTAATATGTAATGATCAATGTGTTGAAAAATGCTTTGTTTTGGCCTTTCTGTCTTCCAAATTTTCTTGGGGTGGAGAAGTTCAACCCCCCAAACTCCCCCTAGTAGTGGTTGCTCACTGCGCTTGCTCGCTACACACCATGTGGGGGCTGGTCTCACTTTTACTTTGTTCCCTCTGATTCACTACTCGTGTCTATTTTTGGTGCTCTCTGAAAGAATGTCTATGGGTTGACTGGGTGGGTAGCCTGGTGCTCTTTAAGGTCATCATCTACTATTTACTGTGCTTTGAAAGTTGAAACAATTTGAATATGTAATGAAAAATGTGCTGTAAAATTCACTATCATGTGACCTGGCAGCCATCTGTAATTTGAAATGTGAAGACGACACAAGGGGTGAATCTGTGGCGCTATCATTTTTCAGACCGACCATTTACTTCTGTCACTCCCATAAGAGTACAGGAAGGGGGCGGGGGCTATATATGGCTGCCCTTTATTGGGCATTTATGTGCTATTGAACTGAGACCTTTATTTGGAATAGCTTGTAGGAGCACCTCCCCCCGATGTCCATGCCTGGGTGGGAGGCTCAACTACGGTGTCATTGTCACACGACTCCACCATGGTGGAGAGCTGCCTGGCAGAAACGCATCCACTTGTTAAATCTGGTTAAACCGCCAGGCACGCCCTGAAATGAGGGGGAAGCTGGACTCGGAGCGGAGGAGGTCCATGCGGTAAGTCGTGAGGGGGTGACACCATGAGTTACCCGCACCGGGTGACACCAACCCTAGTGACGCCACTGACAATTATGCCGCATTTCAGCAAAATTACAATGCACATATGTACTAGGGGTGTGCCAAATTCACAAAATTTGCTTGTGTAATCATGTCACATTTCAGCAAATTATGTGAAATTATGCAAAATACAAAACTGTTGTTTTGTACTATATTTCAGCTCAAGATGCATCCTCAAATTAATTTTAGGCCCAAAGACACATTTAAACAAAAGCACTGCAAGCATCAGCTGCTCACATAAAGTCTTACCATGAAGTTCACAGTACACTTTAACCAGGAATAGCATGTAATTATGCAAAGTGGCTTGCATCATAATTTGTGGAATAACACGAAGTTCCCAAATTATGCAAATTATTCCAGTGTAATTTAAATTTTAATTTAATCTTTCCTACTAATCACATAAATATGTCTAGCATACAGAAATTTAAATAAAGCGTAAAACAGAATACCGCTCAACGCATAATCACAGCAATTTTGATTATGGTGGGATTACAGCCTGATCTTGCCTTTTTCATGTTCCCTAACTTCCTTCGCTACTCCTTCTCCATCCATCCTACTTCTGTACACCTCTCCCTTTTTTAACTTTCTTTACACATTTTGTCTCTCTGCCCCAGGGCTTTTATTTTTCATTTTTCCCCTTATCCGCGTAGCTTCTTTTTTGTCATCTCTTACGCCCCCTAGCTATTGCAGACACATGAAGTTGGTGTGCACCCTGAATACTGACCCCAGAATATTGATAGAACACAATATCAAGGACAAAATATCGACAGGTATCCATATATATGTACCTACGTAGTTCATATATCTTTAAGGTTTGCAGAAGTGGAGTTAGAAACAGTAAATCCTATACTATCTTATATGCACTTTCCTAAGGGATGATATCATGGTTTTATATACCTTATACCCTACTGTGTCTGGATATGCCAGCCACAAACAGTCATGCATCATATCCCCGTGGGTTGCCAAGCCTGATGCGCATGGCCTTTGGTCATATATAGTGTGGGGTTGCTGCTGGGCCTTCCCTGCAGTCAGGCCCTGCTCCCTAACCCAATAGGGAGCCAACACCCCCCACCAGGCCCTGCACCTAACCACTCGTCAGTGGCCAACCATTCCATGCACCCCAAACCCCACATCTTTTATATTTTGTTTCATGTTTTTTATTACCATCACCAAGCGTCAATCCCCTGATACTGTATGACCATGTAGGCTTCAGTTTTGCACTGTGTGCCCTGCCGTAGTCCTGCGGTTCTACATAGCGGGCCATGCTGAGTCCTGCAGAAGTACTGCCATACTCACAGCACAAAAAATATGTTTTACTCACATTTTCATCAGGTGGGGTCCCGCTGATTATTTTTATATATATTTTTTTAACATTTTATGACAGAGAGAGAGCAAGTCCCCATGTCCTGTATTTGCAGCCATAGCATTTCTCTTCATGTTGCAGCCAATCAACTAGATTACTAGGCCCCACAGGACCAGTTCTGGTCCTGCAGGACTGAGGGGACTGACAGAAAAAAGCCTTCTCAGCCATTCAGAATACTTTATTTTTTCCATTTCTGGTACCACAGAAGTACCATGATACACCCACAAGATCAACCATTCAGATATCTCTATTTTCTTTAACCTTAATTTCTCAAAAATGGCTAAGATCTACCTTTCTGCTAAATTTGCTATAAGTCTGTTCACCCATTTTTCCCTATCACTTTCCAAAATTCCTATGGGAATTTGCATGGGAAAAATATGGTTTGTCCCATCCCCCCATTTTCTCAGTCCCCAATTGAAGGATCACTTGAAACATTCCAGGAAGGAGCTGAGGTGGATGACCTTTTTTTGGAATGTTTTGTGAAGGTTTGTCAAAAAGTTTATGGCTATCCCTATTGAAACTCTGACCTAACTACACAGCAGTGAGGGTGTTCAAAATCTTTAATGTATTATTTTTGTGTTGCTCTTTGGAGGGAGACCCACCCCATCTCTCTTTTAGCTTTTTTCTTTTTGCAAGGAGCCATGATAACCCCGGTTTGTTTTAAAAACACTAACCTTCCTTTACCTCTACTCTCTTCTGAACTGTAAAAAAAAACCTTACCTACCTTTATGTCTACTCATGCTTGACCCTTAAAAAACCCGTACCTCCGTTTACTTCTACCCTCACCTGACTCTAAAGATCTTTTACCTCCATTTAGTTCTATCCGCTAATGAACTCTAAGAGCATCTTACCCTCCTTCACCTCTACCTTCCATTACCCATTCCTTGACAGGTCTCTGCTGCTTCAAAAATGGCGATCACATCTGGTTCTAACTATGTGTGAGTGGATTTGGAAAATGAAGCAGGTCAGAAACAGTGAACAGCTATATATGCAATGCGAAACGGGGGATTAGGAAATTTGAAAAACTATGGGAATGGTACTTCAATTAAATACTAACTTTAGAACATATTTTTATTTCACATTATTTATTCTTTTTGTAATTTAGAAAGGCGCATATTGTCTATTTAAACGCATTGCTATTACGATGAAATATATTTAAAGCTTCAACCTGTTTGCATATTTACACATTCTATCCCGGTTTGCACTTTGAGCACTATAGACACTTTAATTGCTCTTAATTAGAAAGTTTGTATTGTATCTGGTCTCTTACGATTCTTAACGCAACTCTATTCTGGGTTTTACTGTGTTTATATATTCCTTTTATTCCTGAATATGTATGCCATATTTATTGATTATTGGTGCATAACCAAGAAATGGCACTGTGATATATGGATGAATTTGAAAGTTTGATGGATCTCAATAAAAAAAATAAAAAAAACACTTGCACCTTCCTTTCCCCTTAAAGTCACCCGTTGTTTTTAAATAACATAATCATAATGCAATTAAAAAAAAATACCTGCATAGTAAATTGTGTCTCTTAGAGAATAACTATTTGTTATTCACAATCTTTGCAAGCAAAGATAACAGCTGGTCAAGAAATATACTGCTATCTACATCCTACTCAAAGTTTGACCACTCGGACTGTCGATAAATATATTTGAAAGCAAAACTGATTTTTGTGGGCTAAGTTACTGACAGCTAAGTTTAATAGCATTTTGTGTGCTGGACCTAAAATAGACAAGAAGAGGGTTAAGCTGTTCCTAAGAAGTGAGACCATTCCTCCCTCAAGAATAAAGACTAATAGCTCACCTGAATGGAAAGGCAACGTTTTCAGGAAGTCAAGAATTGCTAGACTGGGTGCAAAAGACAGCAATTCATTCTAGATGCAAACAGGCTTTAGAAAGAATAAAACTACCAATGATCATATCATAGCACTATTGTTAACGACCCCAAAATATGAAGTTAAAAAGGCAGGCTGCATGTTTTATTGATTATGTGGTGGTCCTAAATGGAATATATTTAGACAGGTTATGGCAAAAATTGATTGCGCAATAGAGCTCACATGGGAGCATTTTCAGCTTGTAATAGGGAAACCAACTATTTGCAAAAATCAGAAAAGGGCTGTAGTTTGGACTCCTCCTGCTTGGACTGCACACTACAGATGTTATAAATAAACTAAGGGAAACACATTGTTCAGTATGGAAACATGGGGACAACATTGGCATCCTACATCAAATCTCTACCATCTTAAGAATCCTATTAGTAACATAAATAAATATATTTTGGAGAACAATCAAACATGTCCAAGAAGAGATTTTTAGCATTTGGCTTTAATGCTAAGAATGTGTGTTAGTATCTGGGAAAGAATAGGATTGGTCAAGTTAACCAATACAGTTAACTGAATATGTTCATTACTTCTACATTGATTTTGAATCCATGTTTGGGACAATTGAGATTCTAAAATGGAATGCATTCACATATTCTCTTAAAACGCTATATAACATGCCATAAGCCCTACAAGTAAAACCCATCATGAAGCTGTGTTTGGCTCAATTAAACCACCCTTTGAATATACTGATCAGACACAATTGTGTGTGTTTTGTGTTCTTACATCAACTTCTGGCTAGAGGATTCATGTTGACTTCATTATGTCTTGTTGATGATTTTGCCTGATCTATTGCATCAGGGACTGAAATGTTGACATTTTGATGTTGATCTAGTGTACACTCCTATTTAGGATACTTAGAACAGCTAGATAATTATAACACATCCATATGTGCCAAAAGTTTAATATTCAGAACTTAGGACCTCTCTTTGGCACTTGTAAGATAGCAAATGGGATATCCATCACATTTGTGATGAAGTATCCTGTCCTTTAAAATCTAAATCAGGCCCTAAGTATGGATTTTGTTCTGTTGTTATAATTTCCTAAATTGTCGATAAGCTCCTCGATACTGTTTTGATCATCCTTTGCCTTTTGTCTCACTTTGCGGTACAATTATGAATGTCTGTGATGGCTTTTGACATGCAATCTTTTACAGTACACTATTTTTAAGATCATCTTTTCTGAGTGCTGAAGGATATAAAAATATAATATTTCAATTAACTAAATCATTACTTTTAATTAATATAGGAACACTGTAGCTACCGAAACCTGGGATTGGTTTAGATAATCGGACAGATGAGAGTAAGATAAATAGTTTTCATTAAATAATTGCCACCGAAAAATCTATTTACAACTGGTATTAGTAATTGGTTTGCTCAGTCACTCCTTACTTGCAGGTAAGATCTCATTAAACTATATAGCAAAGCTTATGCAATCGATGGATGTGTGCCTGAAAACATAACCGTTGACAGAAATATATATGAAACAGACATTGCTGATAATAAGCTAAGGCCACAGTTTAATATTAAGTATCTTAAAATTAGAAGTTGAAACATAGTGGTCACGGTCAGAATTGGTTCATATTTCTAAAAATGTATGAAAAATAATTACTTTATATACAAAATTCAACAAATAACAAAAATGACAAAAATAAAGGGGAACCATAAATATGAGTTTTTAAAGTTTTAAGGAAGAAAAGTGCCAATGATGGTTAATGGTCACTGTAGATAGGGGCGTAGGAACAATTTGAGGCAGACTACGATGTAGCTTGTGTAAAAATACATCAACCAGGTTTGTCATGGTCAAAGATGTTACCTCCTGGCTTAATCCTTTAAGTTCCAACCCACCAGAGGAGAACACTTCTAAGGGACCAAGGATCTCAGAGATGGGCACGTAGAGTCTCTCTAAGTATCAGGCTGAGGCCAACAGCAAAGTCCTGTCCAAGTCCAGTTTCCACTAGTCAGCTGGACACTTAAGTAAAAAAGGTTTCTCACAGCTTGTGAAGCCCCTGTAGCCACACAGGAGATCAGCCAACTGACCCCTGGATTCCATTTCTTAGGCCAGGGTCAAACGGGAGCAGGTCGAGTCTTTCAGGGTTCCTCACAGTCACAGACAGCAGGCCCAGTTCTCTTCTATTCTTCTGCAGGTCAATACAATTTCTGAAGAGGGTACCTGGAGGTGCCACATTTATGCCTGGCACCAGCTAGTGAGTGGGGGGCAACCATACTCACTTTTCAGCAGTTCTTTCTGTGTTACTGCAAACAAGCCCAAAATGGAATGTGTCAGGGCGTTTTCAAAATGGTGAAAGTCTTCGGCCGCAATAAACTTGGGCTCTGAGGGCTGGGGCCATATGTGGGAGTGTCATAGCAAAATGATCCGTTTCCTCCCACATCTAACAATAAAATCCAGTTTGAAGAAGGAACTATACCCACAATAAAATCAACAACACATAAGTCTGGTAGGACAAAATGTGGGCCCTTCAGCAACCAGCAACCAGCAACCAGAGAGGCGATTTACAAGAATTGTTTTGGCATCCTCTTTTCTTTCTTTCATGTGCACCACAAGTTTTACATGTGGCGCATCAGACCTGTTAACCAGGATTTGACAGTGTGGTGTTTCAGGATGCCCACAGCCCCCATTCTGAATATTCTGTGGAGTTCAAAGGAGCCATCTCAGCCCATTCAAGTCAGCCTACTCTGTGCTTTTGGGAGGCATTTCCCACCTATTCCAAGGCTAAGTATAGGTTGGGAGTTGCTGAAGAGTTAATGCAAAGTAGTCTCCAGGACGTTTAGGCAGGGAAAAGGTAATTTTCTAAAAGTTACTTTTCCTTAATGTTTATTAAAAATCTAACTTCACCATTGAATTGGATTTTTACTAACTGTTAAAATAGTGGTTTAATTGTTTTTCCAGCTGGTCCTTTTCCTGAGTTATTAGTCTTCATAATTTAATCTGCACTCTGGTTTTCTACATAGGACAGCTAGGCTTGCCACAGTAAAAATTGCTTTTTCGGCATTGTAACTGTAGGGACAGGGTAATAGTAATTTTCTGCTTGTCACATGTTTAATTACCATTCATCCTACCTTGTGTGCTACAAGGCTTAAATAAGGGTGACTCATAGTTAAAAGGAAAGTTCTTACCTGTCAAAAAGTGTTATTTTATTAGGTCACACTGCAGGTTTTACACTGCAGCAGTCAGGCTACACAGGGTAGGCCTGTAGCCACGTTTGCACTTCCACTGTAGTGGAGAGCACTATAGATGCTGCAGTCTACAAGTGGCATTTATCTTCAGGTCCTGTGTGTACTTTCTACACCTAACAGCCAAGTTAAATGTGCCAATTAGGAATAAGCCAATGTAACCATGTTTAAAGGGGCAGCACAGGCACGTTACCCCTGGTTAACAGGGGAAAGGGCACTGAGTTCTAAAGCCAACAAAGCAGGGAGGGCAAAAATGTGGACTGACCATACAGCAAAAGGGAGATTTACTGCAATAACATTTAAAGATTATTTACATGATTAATGTAGCAAGAATGTTTCAACAATTATACTACACAGCTATACTACTGTGCAACCATACCTCTATTTACAAAGCAATGTGAGTGTCAGCGTAAAAACAAAGGTATATGAAATTCCTCTTGCTGCCAGCGGCGGCTAGCACAGGTAAATGATGTGAGGCAATGAGCTGGGGTGAGGGTGGGGTGGGGAGTAATTGAATGTGAAAACTAAATAAATAAATAAAACCACTTACCTTGCGCTCGCCACATCACAGAGATTTGTAACGTTTGTCTGAAGAGTTGTGTTTTATACAGTTATTTATTTTATGTTTTAATGCATTTATTAACTCTACAATAAAAATCGTCATTGCTACTTTCCCTACTATCATATCTTGTAGGGAGGAGGGATTTCAATACCATTATGACCGGTACATACAGGGAAGCAAAGTGAGAAGGAAAGGGATGTTGTATAGTCTTTTGACACCACTGTGAGCTATTTGAAGAGCTAGTGAGATTTTGTTTTCTTTCCACAATGTCTGAAGAAATTAGAACTCCAGAGGGCAAGCATTTTTACATTACAGCCATCAATGTATGTCTAGCTAGTAAATGTTTTTTTTGCCCCTACTAATTCATACAACTCTTATGAAGTCATTGAACCTACATTTCGTACAACTCATGACCCAGGGCTATGCCTAAAATATTAGTTTACAGACAACATACAGGGTTTTTATCAAATCAACCATGGGTCAGTGTAATTAGTAGTTGCTTTAGACCTAAACGTCACTGTGAGTTCTTATAATATTTTTTAGTGCACAGCAAAACACAAAATACAATGATTATGGCCTTGCAGGAAAAGTATACATTTTGTTTGTGCTTCTTCCTGTTGCATAATAGTATGGCAGTAAGAAGAGCATGTGTCCATCTCAATGAAATTTCATTGGGATAATGATGTGCAATTTAACATCAATGAAGAGAGCAATAAAATTGAAAATGTGTTAGCCTAACTGGCTAAGAAAAGAGAACTACACAATCGCATTGGCAACAAAATGAACACACATAGCATGATCAGGACACAAAAAGCGTGACTGGAACACAAATGGATGAGATTTCACAAGTTGTTGTTAAATCCTATGCAGAATTGCATATTTAAGATCTTGCACGGTATAAATGTCAACTTGATGAGAGTCTGGGAAAGGCACACAGAAAAACTGACAGAAGAAGCTATTAATGGCTGGAACCTGGATTTCTCATGAAGAGCTTGTTTGGACTATTTATGATTGCCTTATGGGTAATACACTAGGAATGGAAACAGTTGGTCCTGAAATGACAAAGTGACCTGAAGAACATCTGTATAGTATATACCTGCTGAAATGCCTTCACCATAGGATTGTGATACTGCTTCTTGCGCCCAAAAGAGACACATGTTCACTAGGGTCCTATAATGCTACTGCACATGTAGACCAGAAACCTCTGCAAGCCTGGCCTCCTGCTCGCGCACACCCCTACATCCGCCAAAGCCAGAACTGGTGGTTGTGCTTTCTCATACCTCACTTCCAAAGCCTGGAACGACCTCCCCCTGCGCATCAGAGCCGGGTTCACAGTCCTTGAGTTCTGCAATAAACTGAAGACATGGCTCTTTGCCCTGACCACAGCCTCAGCCAGCACAGACCCTTTTTTATGTTCTTGCGCCTGGATGCCCTCCTGGGTGAGACACGTGCTCTACAAATAGTCATAACATAACATAAAATAAACTGTTTCTTGTTTATGGATGCTAGAAGCAAATGTCCTGGTAGAATGGGAATTTATGTGAAAGGTCATGAATTACATCCCCCTGCCATTCCAATTCTCACCATCACTGGATGCAATATATACGGGTGCTTGATCCAAACTTACAATCAACGCAGGCAATATTTGTATGACATGGGGAACATGGCGGGGTGCACATTGCCCATTATTTTTTTAATACTATGATCCCCTATCATTAAAATAGCTGGAACAATACTGAGCTGTCCAAGTTATGATGCTGTTATATTGATATTCATTGTCACTCCCGAGCCCTTTACCTATTTTGCTCAAAAACTGTCATCATCCTGGATATTAAAAAGCAGATTTAAAGTGTTCAGACTTCTCTGCACTAGAGATCTGTACTAATACTTCTATTTCATTATTACTAAAATAATATTACGTGAAATACCATGATCCCTTTCTAAGAATAAAAATGTAGGGTGACAGAAGAAGAATATTAAAACTAGGGGACATGATGAACTTTAATTAGGATAAACGTTTTTTTAAACTGCAAAGTATGGGTAGGTTGACTCTGCAAGATAGTTTTAACTATGGGCAATAGCAGAATTCACTGCAAATGTTTTTAATATGCTTTATTTGAGATTGGGCCAATTTTTCCAGAAGTGCCTGTCACAGGTATTGCAAGTTTATAATGCACTTTAAGAGTGCAAAGTTGAGGGAAACAAAGGGAAAGAATCTACATGTTTTATGTGCTCAATGCAAAAAGCTAATGAAATAAATAAATTGCATGTTTCAAAATCAGTGACAAAGAAGTAACCTGCCGACTGCTTGGGTGGTATCTAAAACAAGCACTCAATTTAGAATGTAAGCTGCTGGAAATATCCCACAGACTGAGATACACTAGGTTGTGGAGTCATCAAAACCTTTCCCGCTGAATTAGGTGCATCTCATTGGGGCTGGTGTGGGGCTAATTCTCTACTGCCCCACCATTGCTCTGTGCCACGATCAGGGTCGGACTGGCTGTACTGGGCATCAGGCGTTTTCCCAAGGGGTCTGCAAGAGGGTGGAGGCCAGTTTTGTCACAGTGAGCTGAATTTGCACCAGTGCTGTAAGATCATCCCCCAGAAGTAAAAGAAGCAAGCAAGCAATAGTACACTGACTCTCGTTTCCAGGCTCCCGGGGCCAGCGAGTACTTCACACTTGCACTCCTCCCCTGCCCCCCCTATCCCTCCAAACACCCCTTGTAGTGGGCAGGCTCGCTCACTATGCACCCTTCGGGGGTTGATCTAACAAAATTGAAACTGCTGCTTTGGGTTTCAAGTCCGGCCCTAACCACGATTCCCCAAATGGAACCTCCTTCCATATTGGAAGGTTGCTTCAAAGAACAGTTATACAGTGGGCCACTACTGTCAGGAAGGACCTTTAGGTAAACAGCAATGGCTGCTCATCTTATTCCCTATGGTGCCAACCCATGTGAAAATCCAACCGCAGCTTTTCCTCCAGATAGCGCCTTTCACTTCAGCGATGGAGATTGGAGTTACCACCTGGTGGTTATTACTTTGAATTATGGTGGTGAAGCTGCCTGCTGCACACTATTGAATGACACCTCATTGTGTGGTGGCATCACTCGCCTGGCAGAAGGTCTTCTTCCATCCAAGTCTATATGTGCTGCCAATTGTTACCACAGGAAGTTTAATGTCAATATTTAATGTAAATAAATTACCGCAAAGCAAATAGGAGAATAGCTGTGTACATGTGACCCTGACAACATTTAGCTTGCAAATCACATTGAAATATGTTTCTACAGTAAGTGTAATAAGCCACACCGTGTTGCTTATTCAGACAAATGTTACAATTTTTCCCAGGAGCCGTAAATCACAGGCCTTCCATGTTTTCTGCAATCCAGATGTGCGATGGGCTATCTTTTTGCACTCTTACACTCATACATTAGCACCTGGGCCAAAGTCCAGAAAGCCGCACCAGGATCTCTGAACCAATACCCATGGAAAGAGCTGCAACAGGAAGCTGCATCACCGACTTCAAACTGTCTTAACAATAGCCTGACCAACCTGGGGCTAACCTAGCTCTGGGACACACCTACTAACAATACTACCTTCAAAAAACTTGTATGGAAAACAGTCAAGTACCTCTCATGGATTGAGGACAAGGCTGCGCTCTCAAAAAGGACTCATGGCTGGATGACTTTGAGCACTGCGCCCGCGCCTCAAAAATACTTTGACCTGGGGTACGCCAAAGCCACCAAAATTAAGTTTTTGAAGTACCGACTAGGCCTCTTACCCTGCATCCAGCATTTCCCTCAATGGCTTAAGGAAAAAGCGGGCTCCACCTGCCGCTCTGCGGCTCAGCACCAGCAGAACTGCTGCATCCCTATGCACATTCAAAGATCTCATGGAAGAAAGGAAACAACGACTAAAACCTCATCTAAATAAATGAGGGATTCGCACTTGGAGACGAGCTGTGCTGGCTCGCTGTGCCCCTGATGACCCACAGTTGAACTGCTGCCTGGTGAAGTTTATGAAATTGGTGGAAAAAAATGCCAAACAACGGACGAGTTTTCGCTCTAGGGAAACTTTCTTTGGACCAAATACAATCTTCCATGCAGTCAGCATTGGGCCTCACGACTAGGGGTGGGCGGAATTTGCGAAAGTGACTTTCGCAAATTATGGCGAAAATTTTAAAAATCTCCGCAAACAAGCGGAAATATCGCGAAGATGCGGAAGTTTTTTTCCTGCCTGTTCGGGGTATTTTCTGCGTGGTCGCGGCTCGCCAACTTACCCATGCGGTTGCTCACGGGCGCGGCCATCTTGTTTTCACTCTTCTCGCGGTGCATGATCACGAGAAGAAAGACGTGATCACGCGACCAATGACATTACTGCGGGTGCGAGTGCGAACTGTCGGGAGACAGCGCAAATGGCTACCAGCAATCCAACATCTCGTGGAGAACGCGACCGGATCGGGAAAACTTGTCGGCGAACGCGGGGATTCAGGTAAGGCGAGCGCGAGAATGTATTATTTTACAGTGCGAGCAAGAAACAAATTATCGCTAAGCTGCGGAATGCGGAAATTTTGACATTTTCGCGCTCTCCGCGGAACGCAAAAATGTCAAATTACCGCAATTTCCGCAAGCAGAACGGAAATTTAGCCCAGGCCTACTCACGACTCACCATATCCATCTAGCGACCACAGTACAACACTACCAAGCAAAACAAAAACACATTGAAGCAATCAACAGAATGTTTTATGAGTTACTAGGATTGTATTTTATTATTATTATTACTAATGGTTTTATTGGGTGTTTTATTGTATTGCAATGGTTTTTGGTAACTATGTAAATAAACAAACTTCTCCTTGATGGTGGCTAACTACTGGATTTAATATCCAAGGGACACTGGAGTGTCTCTATCATATGTACAGCAGGTGCAGTGGCACCCATCCAGCAGAGGCAGGGGCACACAACAATCCAGTAATTATTTGTACTATTGGTCGGCTGCCTATGATCCTATCCTATTGGTATTTTCACTCCCTGGCCCTTAATCTGTTTTGTGCAAATCTTACACCATCCCCGATATGAAAAAATGGATTTCAATTGGTCATGGCTATCTTTTGCTACTTAATTTGGCGCGTAGTGGCCCTTTTTTTTTATGGTTGCGTTAGGACCCAGAGCAACCTTGCTATGAATACATTTGGAAAAATACTTAAGTTTTGTAGTAAATAGGGCTGGTAACAATATCTCTTATACCTACAGATGCAGTACTACAAGAGTACTCTTTTATGCACTCTTACACAGGGCTTTAAGTTGGATGAAAAAAACTGGGGGTCTCTCAAAGGGGTGTGGCCAATGTAATTAAGGACATTGCTTAAAAACACCTAAGCTAAACTTCTGTGCTTAGCATAGTGTGCTGCCCGACTGGTATGTTGATGTTTCTGTCATTGCATCCAGATATATAATACAACAAGTAACATCGTAAAATAGCAAAGGGCCAAAAGTAGTAAGTGCCTTCTATAAATACCAAAAGTAGTAAGTTTAGGATTTTGTCTCAGATTAGTTCTGTGAATCGGGTCCAAAGAGTTTACAGTCCTTTCCATTTATACTGATTGTACATGAATATTTTTTGAATATCCCCATTCTATTAACATTTTAGATATGTTGGAGACAATTCAGAATGGTATGTAAAAGTACATAAAAGATAACTGTAGAATCATGCCGGAACGGGGGACCAGACACTGCCTGCGGCGCCTGCACCTCGCTCTAGCGCACCGCAGCCGCCTTTCCCCCTATCTGGCCCTCCTGCTGGTCGACTTTGAAAAGGCCTTCGACTCAGTGGGGTGGGAGTACCTGGGCGAGGTCCTGGAGCATATGGGCTTCGGCCCCCAGTTCCGTGCCATGGTTGCGGTCCTATACGCGAGCCCGCGGGCCCGTGTTTTAGTCAACGGAGCTCTATCCCGCCCGTTTCCCATAAGTCGAGGAACGCGCCAGGGATGTCCGCTCTCGCCCCTCCTTTTCGCTCTGGCCATGGAGCCCCTGGCGGTCTTGATTCGCTCGCATCCCGCTCTTCGCGGGTGGGACTGGCCAGGTATGACCCCCGATAAGATCGCCCTCTATGCGGACGACGTCCTCCTCTATCTCTCTGATCCAGCGACCTCGGGGCCCCGGGTCCGCCGGATCCTCCGTCGGTTTGGCCAAGCGTCGGGTCTTCACCTGAACCCTAAAAAATCCGTTCTAGTCCCGCTACACCCGTCACGGGACTGTTTCGACTGGCAATCGGACATTCCCCTCCGGAGACTCTCCTTTAAATACCTGGGGATCTGGGTCACCCTCCTTCCGGAACTCTGCTGGGCCCTCAATGTGGCTCCCATAGTCAACAAAACCAGATCAGATATGCTCCGGTGGCAGACACTCCCATTGAATCCGTTGGGGAGAGTCTCCCTTTATAAGATGCTGATCCTCCCCAAGTTTCTGTACATGCTACAAAACACCCCGTGCCCCTTTCCGCGCCCGTGGTTCCGGGAACTGGATAAGATGGTGGTCAAATTAATCTGGGGCGGCGGCAGGCCCCGGCTGGCCTTAAATCGCTGCAGGGTCCCCTCCTACGACGGCGGCCTGAGCATGACTAACCTATATCTATATTACTTGGCCACCCAGCTGCTGGTGATCCACGACTGGTTCTCAAGTGGATGGGGCGATCCGGCCTACCGCCTCGAGGTGCAATGCCTCGGATTCTCCTCTATTCAAAACATGCTCTATGGAGCATCGGTCCCCCTGTCGCTCCCTGGCGTCGTGCGGGCCCCTTTTCTCGCGTGGCGTGCAGCTCTGAGGCACACTCGATGGTCGGGGACGAAAACACAGCTCACACCGCAGTGGCACGGGACATGGCTTCGGGAGGTGGTGGGAATGGCGGGTTTTCGGCAATGGTATCTCCTAGGGATCTCCACTCTAGGCGATATATGGCGGGGGAGCCACATGTGTTCCTTCCAGGAGCTTCAGACCCGCTTCTCGCTGCAGTCTTCCCAATTCTATCGCTACCTTCAGCTACGCCATGCGGTTCGGGCCCACGTCCCTCTCGACTCCAGATTGCCTTCTCATAGCCCACCTGAAGCTCAGGTGATGTTGGGGTGCCTGGGGAAGGGTGGAATATCCTGCATTTACAAATCCCTGATTAACAATACCCCGGTAGACTGGACTGGACTGAGGCAGCGATGGGAGATCTGGGTGGGACCCCTAGATGACGCGGATTGGAGGGACGCCCTTATGGCCCCTCGATCGCTTACCACCTCCGCTAGGCTGCGGCTCATCCAGCTCTATTACCTCCACGCCGCTTACCTAACTCCGGACCGCCTCTACCGGGCGGGCCTCCGCGTGGACGCCTCCTGTGCTCGCTGTGGGGTGGCTCCGGCGGATTTCTTCCATATGGTGTGGTCTTGCTCCCGCCTGGAGGACTACTGGGCAGCGATTGAGACCGACCTAGCGGAGGTCCTGGGATGGGAGGTCCCCCATGAGCCTAAAATGGCTCTGCTGGGCATCACGGACGGGCTGGATGGGTCCTGTAACGACAAGTATTTTATCACTACTGCCCTAATGGTAGCTAAGAGGGATATAGCGGCCGTGTGGTCACAGCCAGACCCACCTAGAAGGGCTACTTGGAGTAGAGGGGTGGATTGGTGTGCGGCCCAGGAGCGGTCGTTATACGCTGCCCGGGGCTGCCCCAAAAAATTCCGCAAGATATGGGGGAAATGGCTGGGGGGCATAGTTTGAGGAGTGGGGGTGCGGGGGGCGGGGGATGGGGGTGGAGGGGGGGTCTTTACATCTGCTTGTCAATGCTTCCCTGATTGATGTTACTGAAGCCATGTTCAATGCACTGTTGTGTATCATCCTTGACATTGTCCTTGATGCCGAAAATAAAAAATTTGTTTATAAAAAAAAAAGATAACTGTAGAAATTGTACTCCAGAATCCCTTTGTGAATCGACCTCGATGTAATCAATTGTACTGTATGATAATTGCGTTTATATAGCGCTTACTCCCCCCTAACGAGGCATCGAAGCGCTACGTACAGCTGAAGATGTCTCTGGGTCTGCAGTCACGTCTATAGGTCCATTGCTGGGCACCAAGCTGTTCCCCGTCCCGAAGAGCTGCAGTTTGCAAGCTTCCCTTGTGCTTTTATGAGGAAAGATCAGTGAGGGATGCAGCGGGAGAGCGCCTGGAAGAGGGGCAGCTCTGTCTGAGCTCTGGGAAGGGGGGAGACATACAGCAGATGCGGGCCAGATGGAGCCAAATGTTGGCAGAGACTCCCGCTGACTGCAATTTCCAGACTCAGCCAGGTTTCACAGCTCTCTATTTATCTGCTCGAAGACAGATTTCATCGCTGGATTTAATTAAGTCTTTCAGAAAACAGTGAGTTACTTAGAAGAGCACTTTCAAGACTTTCGATGCACATCTTTGTGCGAGTAGCAATCTGTCAAAAGCAGTCCACTGCTAGTCCTGAAGGTTTCACTAGTAGCTCTGAAGGTGGCAGAGAGGCCACAATCTCTTCACGATACCTAAAGGAAGCAGCTACAGTTCCAGAGATAGTTTAGGGTCTGAGGCACGAGCCTTCAACATCCACAATATATACACTAGGCCTCCGGTCCTGCCAAGTTTCCTGGAAACCTTATCCTTTTTATGTTAGATAAAATGATGACAGGCTGCAAATTGACAACACAAACTGTTCTGAAAACACTTTTCGAAGTGCTTTGAAGCATTAAACATGCAGGCTGCAGAGGGAACGGCTGATGTAAAGTTTGTTTCTTATTTTTATAGACAAGCACTTATTAAAACAATGTCTACTTGCTGCAGAAGGTCAGAACACACCCTTTCTTAAAATAAAAGAGGAACTGCTCTGCAGTGGAATGTCTGGTTGCCTGTTTAACGGGGTCTTTTACCTCCTGAAAAGAAAAGAAAGTTAATCAGAATATAAACTTCTTTATCTAGTGTATAAGAGCGGAGAAAGGGATTTTAATAGTTAACATGAATGGGCTTCAGCAATGAAGTATGGAAAATCAAATACAGCAGCACTTCAACAATGAATACAGATCTAAAACAAACTCCAGTCACACATCTACGACAGAGGGCCCTGCGTGCAGGGGAGGAAAAGCCCACTCTGCAGAGGGACATTGGGATGGGGATGCACGGATGTTAGTGGCAATAATTTGCAGAAGAGGTGAAGCAGGATGGCTTCCAGCAACGTGGGACACATTGAGCCATAAAAGGGGATAGAAATAGCAGAGAGAGAGCAAGGAGTGGACATTAATGAGGACGGAGAGGGGGGTGAAAGTCTGTGGGAGGAGTGAGGACTGCCGGATGTTTGCTTGGTGAGGGGTATGGAAAAAGTGGAGTGGCTCCTGGGGGCCTAGATGAAGTAAGAGTGCACAAAAGAGGAGGTGAGAGCCCCTGGCTTCAAGAACGGGCAGGCGAGGGGCATTAACAAAGGCTGGCATCGGTGGTGGTGATGTAGAGAGAACAAAGGAGTAAGGGTTCTGAAGCTCCAGAGGGCTTCGAAGGAGAAAGAGTGGGGAGAAGAAGCTACAGCCCAAACAGGTGGGACAACGGCCTTGGTGGAGAGAAGAGTTATTAGGTGCGGAGGGAGATCCCAAGAAGAACATGGATGGGATCACCACTTACATAGATTGCAGGCATGAATAGTGAAAATACAGGCATCTGGTGGGCTATGTGGGAGGGTGAAGAAGATTTTGGAGACCAAATATGTTGACATTTTCAAAATGCCATATAGAGAGATGTGTATTAAGGTGGGATTAAAGGCAGAAGAAAGGGGGGACTGAGAATTCAATTAAATAACGTCACATGGATGGCGGCAATCACGATTTGGCACAACAATTTCAGTGAACAGTACCCACAGAGAAGCATAAGGCTCTTTAAATATATAGATATAATCAGGATCGCACAGAAGAGTTTCTGCTGAGTTGCATGGATGATGTATGATGAGGAATTAAACCGAGCGAGGAGAGTCATTTGGCAATTGTGGTTACAGTGTGGAGCACAGCTGTTACCCCGCATACCATTTCAACACATGCGTTACCACGCATGCATTGTAACAACGTGTAGTCTTTACTATGCGTTGTTTTACAACTCATGTGCTTTTCCCAAGCATGCCTTTACAACGGATTTCATTGTAAAGGTATGTATGGTAAAAGCACATACGTTGAAAAAAATATAGGCGATCCAGGTTGTTGTGATGAAACAGAGGCTCCTCCGTTTCCTCTCAACGACACCGCCCCTCAGACCTGACGTGCAGCAGGAACCAGGAGGAGAGAGAGGAATCATGAATAGCCTAAACAACTGGAGCAATCTGGGGGGCTGCATGTGCACAACGCGCAAGCTAGACAGAGTCAGAATTCAAAATGGCATGAGGGCATGTCAAAGCCAATAGTAAGAACTTCATAATACTTCCCAATATACAACACAATGCACATTTGTGCATCACTGCCTCTAGCACTACACACTTCATCTCCCAATGTGCAACATAATGCACATTTGAGCACCACTGCTTATAAAACTGCACTTCGAGACCAAGAAGTACATTCAACACCTCTCTCTCATGCTTTCAAATGCACATCGCACGTTCTGTTCCTGGCAAGGCTGTTATAATCTGTGAAAGCCCTCACACTCTAAAACAACACGGTCACCCGTAATAATCTTCAAGGAAACATGCACATGCAGGAAAAATGATGTTGTACATTCAAGCTCGGATAAATTAAAACCCAAAAGTCAATTAAAATAATGGTAGTCAAAGGTCATCATGTGGTCCCAATATATGGGAGTGCCTCTGGCACTACAGCAGGTTGCTCATACACTATGAAGAAGACAGTGGTGGGCAGACAAATATTAGGGGTATTGAGGAAATGCTTGCAATGGGAGGATTTCAGGAGAAGGATTACAGATCACAGTTGTTTTTTATAGGGCTTCTGAAGGAAGCACATGGATTGGGGCATGCTAGGACATCAGAGAGATGAAAGTTTGTTTGGATGTGGGGATATGTGAGGAAGAAAGAAGAAAGGGAAGGCTCCATGCATCAAGAGAATGGCAGGTAATGGTAAGAAAGAAAGAAGTATGGATATGCGGCCACAATGTCGTAAAGTGGGCTGGGGAAGATGCAAGAACACAGACCCGTGGACAGCAGCTGTGGCTCAATAATGATAAGGTGTCAGTGAGATGGAATGAACTGTGAGGGATGGGATGGAGTCAACTGCTGAAGATGTTTTGGGAGCTGAGTGGCAGAAGTCCATGGCTGGACATGATTTTATTTCACTAAGGGTGGTGGGGGTAAAAATATGGTATAGGTCTGGAGGAGTCTAGTTCACATTTAGGTACAAAAATCCCCTATTGTTTAAATTTTCACTGTTATTTGTGGTAAGAAATGAAAGTTGCAACGTTGCCTGGACATGTCTGTAAAAATGACTCCAGATTGTAGCAGAAATGTTTAGTTAATAAAGGACTTTCACTGAGGTTCGAAATCAGTATGGGGGTGCTAGAAGATAGAAAACTAAGAAAACCCCAATACAGAAATTGGGAAAAAATGAGACAGCCATTTTGGCCACTTAGGTAGTCACAATTATCTTGTCTCTGCTAAGGTAATGTTTGGTGTGGACGTGCTGACTACAGCATGCAAGTATGCAGGAAGGAATGGTCGGTTTATTGAGGAATGTGGCTGGTCCTAATATGAAAATTTAAGCTGTGCGCATTAAAGGAACATTAGCTCCCTGCTCCAAGTGCTCAATGTACTGAGGCATATGTCCAATACGTATGCCTTGTCTGGCTTATATGCTCTACAGCAAGTGTGGTTGGCCAATCCTTTTACATGCTCCAATTTCCAACTATTCTTCTCAGTCTGGGTAAGGTTTGTTGAGGGAAGAGACACGGACCAAATTGGTTAAGGTTCTTCATGTATACTATACCCACATGGTGGCCTCTGAATGGGCATGCCCACTGTGCTCTCCACTGGGTGATATGTTGGGGGGGAAATTATAGAAGGGGAAAATATGTTTGATACCAACCGGGGATAGTGCTGTTTTATGATGAATTATTGTCTGTGACAGTGGTTTCTGTGGGCAGAGTATAATGCATGGCTTGCAGTGAGCTGCACAGTTGGGAAGGCTGGTATACACAGGATCGCATTTACCACCAGTATTATAATAGTAGTATTGTCCTTTGCCGCAGTGCAATAGTGCTTATCAAGTGTTCGTCTACCTAATATGCACTGTACCATTCTGATTAAGTTGGGTGATCAATTAACTTTCATTATTGTCTAGAGCAGCATGTGATATAGCCTTAAAGCCCGCCATAGTGGGTTTCGTCTGCCATTAAATGCCTGCTCCAGCGTTAACAAGGGATTGAAATCCCCTCAGACTCTGTGAGGCCTTTTGTTCAAAGCAACAACTGTGAACAAACATTGGAATGTTGGAGCTCCGGGCTTCTACCGGCCATTAGAAGCCCGGAGCACTCCATTGTTTTCAATAGAGCTCCCAACATTCCAATGCTCTAATACTCCTTAAAAGAATTTGTGACAAAGTTTCTTTTTTGGATTTATGGCCTGTAGGGGGATGCAGAAAGAATGTACATGACTCCTTTGTTATGAAATCAGTTGTAAATATATTCCAAATCAGTTATGGTTGCTTGAAGCTTAAGGAGCTAAAGGCCGCATTCAGCCTATCACTGGGACTAAACTCAGAGCAAGCAATGACTTAGGTCCTGTTTCAGATCTTGACAGACAGCTTACTCCATCACAACAGTGACAGATATCCCAACCGCTGAAATATAAATCACATTTATCCTATGGGATTTATATTTCAGCCGACGGGACTCTGTCACCGTTGTAACATAGTAACCCATCCGCCAAGATTTAAATCGGGCGCCTAGTCATCTTAGCCCTTCCTGCCTTCCAAACTGTTGGTGCTTTATTTACCTTTACTGGAAGAGCATGATCCTCTCCAACACCTATGAGTCACCACTTCTCATGAAGGGGCTTTGCTGAGTAGAGAATGGCACACTGACACCAGAGGTGCCAGAGAATGGCATACTGCTGCCAGGGTCTAATTTGAGCCGGTGGTTTCCGGTGCTCGGCACCGGCACTTAATTGTCAAAACCGGCACTTACGACAGTATGCCACATGGTGCCACTGTTTGTCCAATTTAGAGATGAGCACAACAACAGCTGTTTATTAATTGAATGTACATTTAAAATTACAAATACCCGCCACCCAAGCCATTCCTATAGCTTTGGGGGCCTATATATCTCTGAACTGTTACACTTGTAGGCATGTGATAGTTAGTAGTTGTGTCGGTACAGCCATTAGCAGTGCTAGCAGGGACAAAGGGTGGTGCACTTACCGTGGCGTCCTTGCAAAGGCCCCAGCACCAAGTGGCACACTGAGATTAGAGGTACCAGAAATAAAGAGCACTTAGACCATCTCACTAAGGAGAGAAGGAAAAAAGGCAATTGGCAATCCTGCACCACACAGTTTTTACCAAGAACACTCCTTACTTGCTTTTACTCTTCAGGAACCTCCGGCTGTCTACTCTTGCATCACTACTAAATCACTTTGAAACAGACCGTGTCTATAAAATGCTTATGATAGTTGCATTCCTTTTTTGTTTTAATTTTTCAGAAACCATGTTTCAGATTTTTTAGAGTGCCTTTTATTTTTCGGTCTGGTGTTAGTCAAGACCTTTTCATTTTACTGTAATCATGTATGTCATATACTTATTTACAGGTGCTTTCAGGCAGAAAGTTTCATCGATTGTTCTGCTGAAGTGTCATTCATATTTTTCTTTCACCCACTACAACATACATCTTGAGGCAAAGGATCAACCAGCTTCAGTCATTGACTAACTTCACTGTGATTAAAAGCATTCCGTTCTTTCACAAGAACCACATCTGCACACAAAGTAGTTCCCTTCTGTGCCATTGAGTTCTATGGTGATGTATGCTTTTCGAGACAAAAAATAATTTAGGGGCAGATTTACAAGAAAGTGACGCATCTGTACAGATGCGTCACTTTCCCTGCGCCACCCTTAGAAACCCTTGCGCCACCATGGATGCGCCGTATTTACAATACGGCGCACCATGACGCAAGGATTGACAGATGCGTCAGAAATTCTGACGCATCTGTTGGCGGAAAAGTCACGCATTGCTGGAGTTGTGTCGCAAGCACGATGCAACTCCAGCAATGTGTGTTGAGGCCTATTCCCACTACACTGCGTCACTCCTTACGCCTGCTTGAAGCAGGCGTAAGGTTTTGACGCAGTGGCGTCCTAAAAGTGGCGCAGTGAAATCTTGTATATTTCACTGAGTCACTTTTACGAGGCCTTCCTGCATGGTAACACCCACCCTGCATACATTATACCTGACGCAGGTATAATGTGACGCAGGGCTTTCGAACGTGACGCATCTCCCTAGATGCGTCACGTTTAAAATAGGCCGTATTGTTTGCACCGCTGTTGCGTCAAAAAAGTGACGCAACTGCAGCGCAAAAGTCACGTAAGGGGCTTATAAATCTGCCCCTCAGTTTTTAGCCAAGTTTTTTTTACATTTGTGAGGGCCCCGTAGCTCATCCAAAAGTAAAATGTTACAAAATTCATGACAAAACAAAACAAGCACTGAAAAAGCTAAAAGTCTGGCAGCCAAAACCAGAACCATTGGCTTTCACAATGCTTGCTTTCTCTATGGCCACAAAGGAATGTTGTGCCTCTGTAATGTAGATTCACCTATTGGACTTCTTAATGAGTCCGACACACGTTGAGACAGTACCCTAATAGTGCAAATATTTGAAATCTTAAGCCAAATGATCAAAAATTAAACAAATAGCTACATACATAATAAGGTACATTGATTAGAGTTCCATTCCACCAGGATTGGTAAATACAAATATCCATATTTAAACTCAAATAAATTTGTCGTGATTTAACACCGCATTGTTACTGCCAGGTCAGGTGACGAAAAGCTGTAGAGTGTAATATATGGAATATGGTTTTATTGTAATAACATTCGTCCAAATGTAAATTGCAAAAACAAGTTTTCGAATAAGCTGGTCTTTGTGGGAATTCAAACAGTAAATGGGACTTTTTCCACACCCAGAACTTCCTGGAGATAGTTATGGATATAGGATCGTGGCCAAGAGGAATAAACCAGACAGAAGAATAGGATTACTGTACATTGTGAAGGTGTGCCCAGAAAGATTAAGTTTTGAGTACAGTCAAGAACTGCTTCCGGTTTGTTCCATGTGCTCCCCCATGTTGCTGCACAGCTGTCATTAGTGCATATTAATATCACTATTCTGTCATGTCAGAAAAGGCTGGTGCTGTAAGTGTTCAAGTGCAAAGGTCACGCTGAAAATAATATGTCATTTGGGTCCACAAGAATGCTTTCCGGGAAAAATATACAAAGTAAAAGTGCTCGGAAGCCCCTAAAAATTAGACATACTCTATAATTTATTCTTATGTGTGAGAAGGCTTGTACTTTGCTTTCACATTCTTTCTCCAAGATTTGGCTGTGATCCCGGGATCAGCCACACACTGAAGCGTGACGTTCCAACTAACTTTCCAGAAACGAGCAAACTCTCTAGGTAACTCCCTGTGGGGCTTCAGACTGCATTTCAGTTCTTGCGAGCACTGCACGTCATATTTCTGTAGAATGAACTAACAGCCTAGACGTGTAGCTTTTTATTGGAGTAATTTCAGCTTATGAAATCGTTTCTTTAAGACTGGATGTCATTGTTTGAAAATCGCGGGAGTATACTTTCTTTTAGTATGTTCACATCTTTCAGTTTCTGAATATTCATAAATGCATTCCCTGTAGGACCTATAGGCACATACAATAACATATACGTGGTGCAGCTGGAAAAGAGCCATCTAAGCTGCAACACTGCTTTAGAACTGAAAGACGAGCAGTGCTTGCAAAGCATATTTTGTGGGACACGGAAGGAGCGTTTTTAGTAATCCTGGGCGTGACACTACGCTTCGCCCACGTAGTGTACGTAGCGCTGCCTGCTTCGCAGTTTTCGAAGTAGGTGAAGCAGGCTAGCACTACGCACACCCAGGGCGAAGCGTAGCTGCCTGCCGCCGCCACCCGCCTCCTGCCCGCCCTCCTTTTAAATCAAACCCCGCATGTAAAATAAATAAAAAGTAAAGAAACTTACCTGAAGCGCGGCGTCTCCGGGGCTCCCTCTTCCTCATTTCCAACTTCTTCTGACAAATGCGCATGCGCGGGCGTCCGCGCATGCGCCTTTGTCAGAAGAAGTTGGAAATGGAAGAGGGAGCCCCGGAGACGCCTCGCTTCAGGTAAGTTTCTTTACTTTTTTATTTTACATGCGGGGTTTGATTTAAAAGGAGGGCAGGCGGGAGGCGGGTGGCGCGTAGTGGGGCTACGCGTAGTGCGCGAGTGTGTGTAGATTTGAGTACACTACGCGCTGCTTCACGTAGCCCCACTACGCCCACTACGCCCACTACGCCCACTACGCCCACCCTTAGTTTTTAGGTCTCGCCTGACCCAGCGCATGCGCTGGTCTGGCGAGACTTATTGAGAGGGCTCCAAAAAGTGTTACCAGGACAGCCTAGAGCTACAGTGCATGTGCGCGGGCGCGCGCGCCGCGCTTTACCGCGATAACTTTCACTTTCGCGGCCGCTTTGATGTTTGATCGTCGTCGCGATCGCTTTCGCGGCCGCACGGCCGCTTTGCATAGCCAATAGGTCTCGCTTTTGGGACCTTAGTTTAGTTATGCAACTATTGCATGGCTAAACACTTATAGGGTCCCAAAGGCGAGACCTATTGGCTATGCCAATGCTTGTTTGATAAGTCAACAGTAGCTGCTCGCATAGGGCGTGCTGCGGGACGGGGAGGGGCAGGGTGAGGGGATAGCAAACACAGACATAGGACGGAATGGAGGAAGTAATTATTCCGTTCCTCCGTTCCCTCGTATGTCCGTGTTTGCTACCCCCCACCCTGCCCCTCCCCCGTCCCGCCACACCGTCTCGCAGCACGCCCTATGCGAGCCGCTACTGTAAAGCTGATTCCATAATACGTTTTCAATATGCTTGGGCCTCATTTAGGGCTCGATTCACAAAGGTAAACTGCGATGAGAGTCTTACGTTACGACTTTTGGTATTCACAAAGTGCATTTACGAGTAGTAAATTTAGACTTTTGTCTCAGTTTTGGTCTCAGTTGAACTTAAGACCAAAACTTAATTTCAACTGAGACAAAAGTCTAACTTGACTACTCGTCAATGCCCTCTGTGAATACCGATAGTCATAAAGTTAGACATTCGTCTCTGCTTACCTTTGTGAATCGGGCCCTTAGAGTTTGGAACGAGCTAAAAATCCTCCAATTCTTGGAGAAAACTCTAAATACGGAGTAGAGTCCACTCACTGAAATTGTTCCACTATGCGGGAGATATTGTGAAGTAAGTTCAGTCAGAAGCATCTCATTTGCATTTGGAACTTCCTCCAGAAGTTGGAGGATTCTCAATTGCATCCAAACTTTAACAGAGGCTCTTTGCCGTTTTTCAGTAAGATGTTTGACTTAAATGAGTAATTAGTACCCTTTTTACAAAAGGGGTGCAGACACCCTCTCTGTTGGAGCATTGCTTCACTCAAGAATGTCAGGGCTGGCTCTGGTTGCCTCAGTAAAACAAGCATCTGCAATGGAATAGGTCTCACATTTATATGAGCTTGACCTATTGGCATTGTAAATGACAAAGCCTTTTATTTATGTTTTGGTTTTTAAAACATAAATAAAAGGCATTGTCATTTAGAATGCTAATAGCTTAAACTCTCACTAATGCGAGACCTATTGCATTCCAAATGCTTGAATGCTTCACTGAGTTGACCCTTCTGTCTCCCAAGGCCCCAGAAGAGCTCCCTGTTTGCTACGAGTTAAATAAACAAGCCAGTGGTCACAACTGTGCACAGGAGACCCTCCTGCCCTCCTGCAGTAAGAGAAACTCATTAAAGAAAATAGTGGTTACAGACTAAAGAAGATGTACCGTGTAACAACCGAAGTAAAAGGGAAAGTCCTCATGGAAGGTTACAAATGAAGACAAGGAGGTCATAAGGAGGGACTTACGAGCCTAATAAGGAATCAGAGGCCAGCATTTACAAAGGACAATGACACAAGCCAATGACAAATATGGGCAGAAAGTGGGCAGGGCTTCAAGTAGGTACTCCAATACAGCATGGCTCGCAGAGCAATGCATGCGCTGCCCAGGCTCGACCTAAACAGGATCAACACAATGTATCCACTTAGATGAACATTTGCCTTTTGTTTTCTAGGAACCACGAGCAGAGGGAAAGAATATCTCTAGGTGGTCCAATATCTAATATCCATTTTATGGTTTGAAAATGTAATTTCCTGTCTAATGGATCTTCTCTATAAACTGGCAGATTTCTTTTACAACATATCTTATTTCGTTTTTGGAATTACAGCTTGTTACATCAAGAATGGTCTTGTTACATATTAGAACATTGGAATGTGGAGTACTCCATTGAAGACAATGGAGTGCTCCATGCTTCTACGGGCCGGTAAAGGCCCGCAGAGCAACATTCCAATGTTTTACAAAAGCCTCTCGAAGCTCGAGGGAATTTAAATCCCCTCGAACTTCGAGAAGCCTTTGTTTAATTTATTAGAACATTCTGCCCTCTAGTGGCAGAATGTTCTAATAGCCTTATAGCCCTTCGTAGCAGGGCTATACCGCTATTAAAGTCCGGCTGCTTTTGTTAAAGTCCCTCGCCTTCGGCTCGGGCCTTTAACGCTGCAGCGGGCCTTTAATAGCCGGTATAGCCCGCTACGGCGGGCTACAAGGCTATAATAATATCAAGCCACCATTTTCTAGTACAATTCCATAATTATAGCATTATAAATGCTGGGTCCTGTCTGTTGGTACATTTTTAGTATTTAATATAAATCATTTGTTATCATAGCCTGGTGCTATGATAACAAATGATAGTTATAGAGTAGCAGAGAATCCACCCTACCATTATATGGCCAATCCTGCAACTTTCCTGCTTCCCCTTAGTTTCCCCCAATATATGGCAAGGCACTTAGGTGAAAGCTTCCAATTCCATAGGCTGCATATGAGGCCTAGTCCTTAGTGTACCTGCTTGCATTACCATTAGGAAGGTTTAAGACCCATCCCACGTGATCCAAGGTTGGGCAAGTTTGACATTTACCCTCCAAGGACAAGGTCCCGTTTTGTTTTCACAGGTCTTATCTCATCTTTTTCAGTGCAGCACGCTCCATTCCGCCCGCTGATGCAGTTATTTGTCCCACTTCCAAAGAGTAGGGCCATCAGGTGCTTTTCCAACTCACTGTTAGTTGCCGTCTGGCCAAAATAAATGCCAGGTCTGCAAATCTGGCGAGAACAACGTTTGCCTTGTTACTCCGATAAAGCCCTACAGACAAGATCTTGGGGTTACAAGGAGCGTCTATCTCTAGAGGCATATATAATGTGTACCTATTTATCCCCAAAATCCTTCAAAGAGGGGCAGTTCCACACCATAATTCTGGAAATCTGCACTCCGTCAGGGGTGTGTCAATGTCCCCAGACCCACATTCATGCAGCCCAGACAGATTGCACTTGAATTTGTCTATCATAATTTCTATATCAGTGTGATCTTGCCGTCCAGTGTACAAATGCAGTTAAGATACTGCTGGATGGGCATTCCGACAGGCCATCCCAGCATAGCTTACAAATTGTAGCTACTCTTGAACCATGCAATAAAATATGCCTCTGGAAGATTCCATACCCTTTAATGAGTTCTTGGCATTCCTTGACCCTTCCATCCTCAAATAGCCCTCCCACTGTGCATAGCCCTTTTGCTACCCAATCATGCAAACAGTTCAAATTCCCTGTGTTGTTAGAGGATATCCGGTCAGTTGTGCTTCCACATACATGTCCTCTACAGTTCTCATGTCCATGCGTGCCTAAGATTCCCCACCAAGATCCACTCCCTCCTGAAGTGAGTGTTACTGAAAGGGCTCCACAGTACAGCACGTCCAGCAGGCAATCATCGAATGAGAGATGGCAAAACCTTTTTAATATTTCATTTGCATTTTGTTGTTTGCCTTGTTTTTAGAACAACCCCTCACTTGCACATTAAATTAAAATCGGAATCTCACCGCACTTGGCGGGCCCTTGTCCTGACTGTTTGGAGTTTTGGGCGGCCATCTTGGGTGGGTGGAACGCCGGACGGCGCCACTGGTGTTTGATGGTCTAGACGTCATAAGGACGCTAGACCTCTACTTAAGGGGGACAAATTAGGCGCTCTTCCACTTATGACCATACTACTGCTTGCCTCTTGACGACTGCTAGGTTGCGAGCGTGCAGAGGGCAGCGCGTAATGTTGAAATCTATACGACGCTCCTCGCGCTTATCGTGTGCTTTTTAACCTACCTGTTTTAATATTTCATTTGCATTTTGTTGTTTGCCCTGTTTTTAGAACAACCCCTCACTTGCACATTAAAATCGGAATCTCACCGCACTTGGGGGGCCCTTGTCCTGACTGTTTGGAGTTTTGGGCGGCCATCTTGGGTGGGTGGAATGCCGGACGGCGCCACTGGTGTTTGATGGTCTAGACGTCATAAGGACGCTAGACCTCTACTTAAGAGGGCTTAGCCTTCGCGCAGCGGATACGCGCTGCGGATCGCCGAACTTCCGCCGGAGTTTCCGCCAGAGTTAAGCCCGTCTGTGCCCGTCCGTGCCAGACAGGGCCCTGGGACCATGCCTCCCTCTACGAGCCCCTGCGGTAGAATCAATTATTCTGGTGAGGTCTTATTATCTTTTCGTCCCACTTGCCGTATAAGCTGTACCGTTTGTTGTTTCCCAACCTCTAAGTTTATTTGTGCTGGCTGTGAGTTTTTTCTTGGTAAAGGGTCCTTGATCAAAGCAATGCAGCAGCCCCGTACCCGGGGCAGAAGGCGGAGACGGAATGTACATCCTAACAGTCCTATTCTCCAGTTTTGGAGTATTAATTGTCGATCCCTCCCGAAACACAAGCAGCATATTTACGACTTTATTGTCGAAAAGCAGCCTGATGCATTGTTTCTTACCGAGACTTGGCTTCAGGACTGTTCGGGTCCTGATGTCGCTGTTGCCGTTCCCAACAACTACGTCATGGTAAGATTGGATAGGAAGTCCGGACAGGGAGGAGGGATTGCCATTATTTTTAAGGCTAAATATACATGTAAGCTTGACGCCCTCCCTATGTCTGGAAGTGAAACTGCTTTCTTTAAATTAGTGATTAATCCTCAATTTACTTTATCGGGTCTCTTGATCTATCGCCCTCCGGGGAACGCCTCTTCCTGGATATCTTCATTTATGGACATCATATCTCCCCTACTTCTTAGGGCAGCTAATTTCACCATTCTCGGTGACCTCAATTTACATCTTGAAGATGCTCAATGTACTAACAGCAAACGTTTTCTGTCTGACCTGGAGGCTTTCAATCTGCCTCTGCTTAACATTGGCCCCACCCACTCTGCGGGGCATTTATTGGATCCTATTCTTTCCAATGTCTCCTTTGACTGCTCCCAGAGTGCTCGTCCTCTGGAATGGTCAGATCACTTTGCTGTGTATTTCTCTTTATTGTACACTAATAGCCAGGTAAATAGAAATAGAATAATTGATAAGGGCGCCCCAATTCATCGCTGGGGGAAACTCGATATTAATAGGTTTAATCACCACCTCTCCAATACCTGTCCTGAGGAATGTATGGCTTCAGTCTCTGAGATGAACATGGCTGTCTCCCATTGGCTTACAAAGGCTGTCAATACTCTTCTTCCGCTCTCTTCCGCACACCTCAGGTCACATCGCCCTCCGGCGCCTTGGTTTTCTGCTGACCTGAAAGACCTGCGCACTAAATGCAAGGCTTTAGAACGCAAATGGAGGCACTCCTATTTAGTCTCTCAGAAGACTATCTATAAAGAGGCTTTAAAAGATTACCATTTAAAATGTAAAACTGCCAGAGCTGCTTACATTGCGAACACTGTTACACAAGCTCAGAATTGTCCCCGGACCTTGTTTTCTGTAGTTAAAAAACTGACAGGAGCCGATACTATTCCTACACCTCCAGCTCTAGATGAGGCCCAGTGCAACTCTATTGCTAAATTTTTTATAGCGAAGGTCGAACGTATATATGACTCCATGAGCCTCCCTCTGAATACAGAGGGATGGCACTCTGAACAGACAGGAGTTATTAAACCGCCCTTCTCTTCGGTGAAGCTGACACATTGGAACTTGTTTGACGACATTTCGTTCTCCACTTGTTTAAGCAGCATAAAATCGGGTTCACCGCGTGATCCTGTACCTGTAAAATTTCTCAAACTACTTGATCTCTCACCTCGGCGGGTTCTTATGAGACTTTTAAACGCCTCATTATGTGAATCCCAGGTGTTGCGGGACTGGAAGCACGCAATGGTTGTCCCTCTCCTGAAAAAAGCTGGAGCCGACGTGTCCAATCTTGCTAATTTCAGGCCAATATCATTGCTACCAGTACTTTCTAAAGTACTGGAAAGACATGTTAACACCCAACTATACCATCTAGTGGAATCATCGGGATTTTTACATCCATCCCAGTCTGGTTTTCGTGCTCATAATTCCACTGAGACCGCCCTTCTAGGGGTAACGGAGAGTTTAAGACACGGTATCGATCGCGGTGAGACATCTGCGCTTATCCTTTTGAATTTGAGCGCGGCGTTCGATACCGTGTCCCATTACATTCTTTTGAACTCCCTTCGTTCCCTGGGTCTGGACGGTCCGGCTTTGGCCTGGATTGCCTCCTTTTAAGTGAGCGCACTTTCCAGGTCTTTTCCACGAAAGCCACTTCTTCCACTTGTACATCGGCATATGGCGTTCCTCAGGGGTCTATACTCACCCTCTGTTGTTTAATATCTACGTCAGACCCCTGGCTTCCATTGCAGAAGATGCTGGGCTGACCATCTTTTCATATGCCGATGATACTCAAATTGTCTTTTCCCTTTCTAGCTGCGAAAGCAATGATCCATCGGTCTTGAAAATCGGGCTGTCACTCTGTTGAAAATTGAAACAACTATGTGATTAAGTATTCACTAAAGACATGAACTTCCCTCTCCTCGGAACGGGTTTCTCTTCTTATGTTGTCTAATGTCCGGACTCCATTTTGTATTGTCATGTTTCCACGTGCTGTACACGAGAAGAGTCCTACCTTCTCGTTAGTTGCTCTTGTAATCTGCTTAGTAACAGTCTATAAATAGCTCCTTTGTCCATCTGGCGCATGCCCAGACTTGACCACATCTGTTATCAGTTAGTCCTTGCTTGACCATGTTTTCGCGGGCTCAGGAAATTGGTTACTCCGCCCACATATTGGTTCTGTATCGAAAATGTCCATATAAGGTAAAGATATTCGCCTCATGATGTATCCACCCACTTATGAGCCCCTCTGTTGTGTATAAAAGGGGACTGTGTACGCAAGTTCTTTGTGCTACTCTATGCAATACTGAAGGGTGTTGTATGGATTGTAGGACCACCCTTAAGGGTTAATAAACTTTGTCTTTGTACTTTGCAGTTTCCGTGCCAACTTCCTTGTAGATTCCATTGCAGGAGAGCGAACCCTTTGTGTCCTGCGGGCCTAGCTGGCGCCTGTATTCATCAATTGGCGCCCAACGTCGGGCTCATCGGCGTCTCGGATGCTCGAAGGACTGGTCGTGACGAAGGTGAGGAATTTGGCCGGGGATGTGATCACTGCCAGAGGCACTTTAGTCCTGGCATCCCGAGGTTTTCTTCCTTCCCTTCCGAACTGACCATCTGGGTGGCGCCGGTCCTCGACTGAGACCTCTTCTGTCGGTTCTGCCGTGACAGCCGTTTGGGCGAATTTTGGAGCTTGGCAGTTGGAATCTGGACACTCTTGATTGGTAAGAACCGTTGTACGGTACTTGCTCCGAGTTTTTGAAGCCTGGGTTGGCTATTTGAGTTTGATTTGTGATGACCGGTCATATCTTGTATTGATTGATGTGAGAATATATGCGTTGCAACACATATAGGCAGGTAATGTGGAGATATTTCTCCGGAGTTGTGTAAATTTGAACGGCGCAAAGTTTTAAGTGCCATTTCTTGATAATACTGCATATTTTGCATTATTTCTGAGCATGCCTGCTTTTAGCGCACTCCGTAAGTGGTGCTGCTGCTTTGGAAACCGGTTAAACCTCGAGGAATCTGCTCCAGCCCCCCCAGAGGGGACTCCTAATAGGGATATGTATGTGAAGCATGGTCTTTCCTCTATAATGTACAGCACAGTATGGAGGAAATACACCAAAAAGGATCCTGAGTTACGATGGCCTTTGTATGGATCGTTTGATATGCGTAAGATTGAGTATGTGGAACAGTGTATGTGTAAACGGCGTGCTCGTCAAGACATGTTCGAGTGTGTGCGATTATGGGTGAAGGAAGTGCGTGAGCGAGAAAAACGTGAGAAAGCGCTGTTTGATAAAGAGAAACGGAAGAATGATCATGTGCGAGCGCAGGAAGCGAAGCGTCGGGAGGAAAGAGAACAGACGGAGAGACAAGAGAAGGAGCGTACGCTGCAAGTGTCGGGTCAATATGCTGTTCGGCAGCCTCTTTATCCTGTCCTTACTAATCTTGATGATGATGTTTTCCTATTAGATCATTCCCCGCCACCTTATGTAGGTGAGTCTGCTCCGACAGTTCAGGATTTCGGATCGGGTAAAGATAGGATAGACACGCGATCCATGTTATCTCTTGAGCGCTCGGGTGAGCTTCGGAAAATTTCTTATCGTGCAGTTTCAAATAAGCTGTCTTCTGCAGAGTTATTATCGGTTCTAGAAGGATGGCAGGATAGGGAGAAATTGTATTTTACTGCCGTTTTCTCTGATGAAGTGGTTGCTGCCTTTCGAAAATATTCTGATGCTTTTGAGCCGCAGGAGATAGTGTCGGATTCTAGAGCACTACGTAATGGTAATTTCTCTCCCTCTCAGGTGCCTGATGCGATCCGACGTCTGTTTGCGCTACGGGATGAGATGCTTCGACTGCGGGACAAAGCGCGCCGGAAGAAGGAGGAGGAGAGCTTGACCTTGCAGGCGGACGACCCGCAGCTGTCTTCCTCCCAGTCAAATAAGGGCGAACTAGTGCATGCTAAACCCATGTGAGAGGCGGCACCTTTGTATGTTCCCCCTAAAGGAGCGGGAACTAGTGCGGATATTAATTCTGCTGATGCTAAGGGATATTTTGTGTACAATTGGGTTTATACTACATTGCCTGATCCCCGCAAGAACCCAGCGGCCTTTTACGAAGAAGTCGAAGGGGCCTTGAATTCTTGTACTATGACCTTAGCAGATATAGATCTGTTCTTTGGGCTTATTTTACCACCGGATATGTGGCGATCTGTATGGAAGGTGGATGATCAAGCCGCTTTTAAGGCTCGGTGGTCTGAGATTGAGGATGAGGATAAGGAGAGGAAGCCCGCGCAGAAACCGCCTCAGATTATCTTAGATCTCCCCGCTGCTATTTTGACCAAGTTGAAAACAATTATTCCCCCTAAAAAGATTGATTGGAACATGTTAGCCTCGTGTAAACAGAAAGTTGATGAGTCAGTTGCAGATTTCTTTACGCGCTTTGAGGAGACATTTCATGATTTTAGTGGTCAGTCACTTACGGATGATACGGGTCGACACCTTTTTGCCGATAAATATGTGGCGAATTTATTACCGGAAATAGCAGCTCGTTTAAAAGCGAGTGAAAGTTCTTGGTCCACCGCGTCTCCGACATCCCTCCTGACTATAGCTCAGTATTATGAGCGTCAGGAACAAGAAGCGAAGGGGCAGGAGGAGAAGAAATCGAAAGATTTGAAAACGAAGGTGATGTTAGCGCAAGTGTATGGTTCGCCCCGTCGGGGTGTCAATAGAGGTAGGGGAGGATTTTATGGTCCGCCTTCGGGTCGCTCAGATTTAAATAGGAATCAATGTGCGTATTGTAAACAATCGGGTCATTGGGCCAGAGATTGTCCGGCGTTGTATGCATCTCGTCAGGGGCATAATCAAGGTGCACCGAGAGGTAGAGGGGGTTTTCCGAATCTCAGAGGGAATTCTAATGATCGTGCTCGTTTTGAACCTACCGTGCAGCAGCGAGATAGACCTAATGTCTTTGATCGACAGCACCAGTATCAAGTGTCAGGGACGGACCGCTCTGGGTACCATGATTCGCAGCATGCATAGGAATGCGTTGGATGGGGGTTAGAATCAGTTGAAGTGCCGGTTGATCAGAAGGGTCCTTATGTCTCAGCGAAGGTTTTGGGTTCTACTGATCGGTTCCTAGTAGATACAGGAGCGACTCGTAGTGCGCTGTCTAAACAATTGGTTCCGAGGGCTCCCCCATCTGGCTTAATGGTTACATCGGTAGGGTTTGATGGTACACTCTCTCGAAGCCCTCTTTCTCGACCCCTTGCATTCCAGGTTGATCCTTTTTCTGCACCCTGTCCGTTTTTGCTTGCCCCGAACACGCCTGACAACATTATGGGTCTGGATATGCTCAAGCACTTCAGAGCTACGATCCGCTGCTCCCCCGCTGATGTACGTGTGATATTAAACGATAATTACCCTTTGACAGAACGGATGTGTGTGGTAACAGAGGACACTGTGTTAGCTTCTCTCCCTCGTACTTTGTGGGCCACTTCGGATACCGATGTGGGACAGATGGTGATTCCGCCTGTCCATATTAGTGTCCAGGAGGGGGCGGTGTTACCACGCCTCCCTCAGTATCGTATTTCCCAGGAGGGGGAGGAGGCCCTCATACAGATTGTGCAGGATTTGATTAAGGTGGGAGTAGTGGAGGAAGTTCCCTACAACGTCTGTAACAGTCCGATTTTACCCATCTTGAAGAAAGATACGGATGCCAAAGTTTATCGGTTTATCATTGATTTCAGGGAGGTGAACAAGATCGTGATACCTCAGTATCCAGTGGTTTCTGATATCACGACGTTGCTCACTTTGGTCCCGCCAACGGCGACCACGTTTTCGGTTATTGATTTGAAAAATGCCTTCTTTTCGATCCCTATTCATCCTGATAGCCGATATCTTTTTGGTTTCACTCTGAATAATAGGTCTTATCGATTTTGTAGAGTCCCTCAGGGCTACACAGAAAGCCCTAGCATTTACAGTCAAGCATTGAAAAGGCAATTGGACTCTTTTGTTCTGCCCGAGGGTGTCGCCCTTATGCAATATGTCGATGACATCTTGTTGGCGGCTGACACTCCTGAGCTGTGTGAGAAGAGTACGTTATCCTTGCTTTCCTTTTTGGCATTTCACAATCACAAAGTATCGAGGAAGAAATTGCAATTCTGTAGACCAAAGGTGACTTATTTGGGTCACATTTTGTCTAAGGAGGGGCGTGCACTCACACCAGATCGTATTCAAGCAATTTTGGACACGCCAGTGCCTTCCACACAGAAGGACGTGCGTGCATTTTTGGGTCTTGTTTCTTTTTGTAGGCAATGGATATTGGGGTTTTCACACATAGCCAAGCCATTATTAGCCCTTTTGACAAAAGACACACCTATTCCGCTTCCCTGGTCAAATGAGTGTGACATTGCCTTCCAGCAATTGCGACAGGCCCTTTGTGCAGCACCAGTGTTAGGGACCCCTGATTATACAAAACCCTTTTCGCTGTATGTGCATGAGAAAGATGGATGTGCATTATCAGTTCTAGTGCAGATGCACGGCGACAAGCAGCGCCCTTGTGCATATTTTTCGGCTGTACTTGATCCTGTTGCCCGAGCATTGCCTGGTTGTTTTCGCTCGGTTGCGGCGACAGCTGTGTCAATACGCCAAAGCGAGGGAATTGTGTTATCTCACAAACTGTTGGTATTAGTCCCCCATGCTGTGGATGCCCTGCTTAATCAAACGAAAACGCAGCATTTGACCAGTGCCCGTTTAACGGGATATGAGTTGACGCTTTTGGCTCCTCATATTACGTTAAAGAGGTGTGTAACGTTAAATCCGGCTACATTGTTGCCGCTCCCAGAAACTCAGTCTGAAGCACGAAAAGCACATGATTGTATTCTTGTGACTGAGGAACAGACAAAGGGTCGTATTGATCTCCAAGATACGCCCTTTCCAGATGTAGATGGAGAATTGTGGGTGGACGGATCATGCCTGAAGCTACCAGATGGTACGACTTCAGCAGCGTATGCAATTACTACACTGCAAACAATAGTGGAGACAGCACGCATACCACAGAAATCAGCTCAAGCAGCGGAACTTATAGCATTAACACGAGCATGTGAGCTCAGTACAGGATTGTGCGTGAATGTTTATACAGATAGTCGCTATGCCTTCGGAGTAGCGCACGATTTCGGCCTGCTCTGGAAGGAGAGAGGGTTTCTAACGTCGCATGGAGTACAGATAATGCATGGAGAGTTAGTTCACAATCTTTTGACTGCATTGACATATCCGAAGAAGATTGCTATAATTAAATGTAGTGCCCATAAGAAAGTGGTTGATAAAGTTGGAGAAGGGAATGCCTTGGCAGACCGGGTGGCACGGGAGACGGCAATGCAGCCTGGTGCTACTGCCATGTACGTAGTGAAGTCGCAGGTAGAAAGATGGCACGATGCAAAGAGAGAAGTGCTGGAAATACAGAGGACCGCTTCTGACAAAGAACGGGAGCAATGGTCCAATGATGGAGAATTGGATGATGAGGGTTGTTGGAGAAATAAGCAGATGGATAGATGGAAGTTACCCACAGCTTTTGTACAACCGATGGTTCAGATGGCACATGGGCTAGCACATGTTGGAGCTTCCGCAATTGTAAAATTGCTTACTCAAGTCTGGGAGCATCCAGAGATTGCTAGCACGGCAAAGAGGGTAGTGCAGACCTGTATGATTTGTCTGAGGTATAACCCAGGAAAGGGTACTCGAACTCCAGCAGGAGGATTTGTGACACCTACTGCACCCTTTGAGGTTTTGCAGATGGATTACATCCAGCTTGAGCGCTGTAACAATTTGAAGTATGTTCTAGTAGTGGTTTGTGCCTTCAGTAAATGGGTTGAGGCATACCCTACGAAAGATAATACTGCAATGACTACAGCCAAGATGCTATTGAAGGAGTTCTTCCCTCGATATGGCGTTTGTAGACTGCTGTGGAGTGATAACGGACCTCACTTTATAGCGGATGTTATAAAGTATGTCCTGAAGGGTTTAGGCATTACCCAGAAGTTTCATGCAGTGTTTCACCCTCAGTCTGCAGGACTGGTTGAGAAGTATAATGGTACGCTGAAGCTCAAGATCGCTAAGATCCAAGCTTCGACTTCTTTGACTTGGCCAGATGCTTTACAGCTGGCATTATTGTCAATTAGATCGATACCACATTCTCGAACCGGTCTCACGCCTTATGAGATCGTTTTTGGACGCCCAATGAATATTTGGGGTCCACCAAGGCCTAAGGCTGTGTATGATGTACCTTGTGTAATGATGAATGATTATCTGGCACACATAACGGATAACTTGGTTTCTATTCATCAACAGGTCCGAGAGGCGCTTCCTGATCGGTCCACAGGCGAAGGTCATGGTCTCCGACCTGGAGACTATGTTATGCTGAAGATTTTTGAAAGGACGAACAGCTTGGAGCCGAGATGGGTTGGTCCTGAGCAAGTCCTACTTGCAACGAGGACGGCTGTGCGGGTTTCCAACCGAAAGAACTGGATCCATTCCCTGCACTGTCGCAAAGTGCCGCCCGGATTGGTGGAGCCTGCTGTATTGACCGACCATCGAGAAATTCTGACTGCAGAGAAAGGCCGTGCTGTGGAACTGAACGACACTGAGGAGCTCTTTCCGGACCACGTGATTCCTGGAGGAAGACGATATCATCTCAGACCAAGGAAGTGAATTCTTCAGTATCAGGACAGGTTGTCAGAATGGCCCTTAGGTTAGTGAAACGGAGAGCCGATGTGGCAAGGGGGGGGGATCAGCCCTGCATTAGTGTAGCGACACCCGTCTTGGCCCGCTGGTGAAGAAATCAACCGCTGCCTAAGGGGAAGAGTTCTGACAACCTTTTAGTTTCAGGAAGATATTGATTTTTCATTCTAAAATGGAGAAAAAGAAAATCCTTTGTGCAACAGGTTTTATTCTTACAGTAGCTATTGTTGGGATAACCACATGGTTTGTGGAGGATGTGACTCCTGCTCGAGAGTTGCTTGTTTTGACTACTCCAGTGCCTGAGGAGCACTATTTTTATACCCTTCCGTATCAAGAGTTGAAGCATCGCCAGTCTTACTTGAATAACACTTTCATCCAGATGTTGCATCATACCCATGTTGCCACGAATGCTACGAACTGTTGGATATGTGGCATGATGCCAGCTCACCAGAAGAAAGGAGGAACTCCGTTCATACCTCTTCCTTTTTCTCATAACGGCTCTTGTAGAGCATGGTACACTTTGCTTTTTGCCACACGGAAACCTACAGTGGGACGGTTACTCTTCAGACTTAATAGGGAATGTCATCAAGATAAGGATGGTTATCCACAAGCGAATGGGACAATTTGGGAATGGGAAGAGTATCGACCAGACAATGAATCGATTCCCTATATTTTCACGAACACTAGAGACACTGTGGGGAAGGACCGATTTGTGATTCAAGTGGCACAAGCTCAAGCGGACCTGTGCGTCCAGAGTGTGGGCTATATTCCTGTTGGTATTAGCGATTGTGTCACCATCCTGAGCATTGATGGGTTGAATAATAGTACCTTCTTAGCATCCCATAATACATACTTCGTATGTGGGAATAAGGGTTATTATCGTTTGCCAGCCGGTTGGTCTGGGGTATGTTATGTAGCATTCTTATTACCTCCTGTATTCTTGGCACCTGCATCTTATCATAAAGATTTGAAGTTGTTGAATAATGTGACTGTAAACAGGTATAAACGTACTCTATCCATTGATGACGTCGACCAGACCGATACTAGTCTGCAGCAGTATATTGATTTTAATTTAGGATTGTTCTTCTTTGTTGGAGCTGCCCTAAATAGTAGGAAAGTTCGAAGGTTAACAAGAGTTGTAGAGGCTGTGACAAATCAAACCGCTGCTGCTCTTGGGAATCTTACGGAAGAATTACAAATTACTAGAATTGTTGCATTACAGAATCGTATGGTGTTAGATGTTATGTTAGCTGACCGAGGTGGAGCATGTAAAATTATCGGAAGTAGTTGTTGTGTGTTTATTCCTGACCACACACCATCGGTCTATAATGCTATTAACAAGGTTACATAAAAATGCATCTGAAATCCATACAGAAAACAGCACTTGGACCTTTTCTGGATGGTTCTGGGCATTGATCACCACATGGGGATGGAAGGTTTTAACTGGTCTCTGTATTATCGTAGTAATTTTGTTTTCCTGTTGCATTTGTATCCAATGTGGTCCTTTACTCTGTTCCCTATGTGTGTCACTCTGTATTCCTGATAAGAAAGCTATCGCCAATGTCACTTACCAGAAACATTTGACTAAAGAAATAGAAGAAATTATGAAAATTGACATATACGATGATTATTTTAATAAACCGGATGTCTTCAGTAAATGCTGAAAGGGTCGTCTGTTGAAAATTGAAACAACAATGTGATTAAGCATTCACTAAAGACATGAACTCCCCTCTCCTCGGAACGGGTTTCTCTTCTTATGTTGTCTAATGTCCGGACTCCATTTTGTATTGTCATGTTTCCACGTGCTGTACACGAGAAGAGTCCTACCTTCTCGTTAGTTGCTCTTGTAATCTGCCTAGTAACAGTCTATAAATAGCTCCTTTGTCCGTCTCGCGCATGCCCAGACTTGACCACATCTGTTATCAGTTAGTCCTTGCTTGACCATGTTTTCGCGGGCTCAGGAAATTGGTTACTCCGCCCACATATTGGTTCTGTATCGAAAATGTCCATATAAGGTAAAGATATTCGCCTCATGATGTATCCACCCACTTATGAGCCCCTCTGTTGTGTATAAAAGGGGACTGTGTACGCAAGTTCTTTGTGCTACTCTATGCAATACTGAAGGGTGTTGTATGGATTGTAGGACCACCCTTAAGGGTTAATAAACTTTGTCTTTGTACTTTGCAGTTTCCGTGCCAACTTCCTTGTAGATTCCATTGCAGGAGAGCGAACCCTTTGTGTCCTGCGGGCCTAGCTGGGGCCTGTATTCATCAACGTATAGCTGAGTGGATGCAAAGACATCTCCTCAAGCTTAACGGTGACAAAACCGAAATTCTCATCTTTGGCAAACAGAAAGATCTATGGGGCCCGCAACATTGGCCTAGCGAGATGGGACCCCTTCCCCAGCCATCCTCAGTGGCCCGCAACCTTGGCTTTCTCATCGACGATAAACTCTCCATGAGACAGCAAGCCACACAGGTGGCTGCCATTTGTTTTACTACTCTACGATGGCTCCAGAAAATCTTATGGATGCTGCCTCTTTCTACCAGGAGAACCGTGGTCCAGGCGTTAGTAACCTCCCGCCTGGATTACGGAAAGGTCCTCTACCTTGGTGCGGATGCGGCCACTGTAAATAAACTTCAGGTTGTCCAGAATTCTGCAGCCCGTCTTCTTTGTAATATCCCTAGAAGACAATCTGCCTTCCAAGCTTTACGTGATCTACACTGGCTCAAGATCCCCAATCGTGTCACCTTTAAAGCCATCTGTTATCTTTTTAAAATTAAGCAGGGTTCGGCCCCGAAGTATTTGCAAAATCTTGTTCAACCTTACAAGCCACACCGTACACTCAGGTCCTCTGCTAACTGTGATTTTGTTATTCCTCGCTTTAAACTTGCAAGAATGGGAGGGCGGGCTTTCTCTCATCTTGCCCCTAAACACTGGAATGCATTACCCTCCACCTTGAAAACAGAGACACATTTTCTCATCTTCAGGAAAAAACTGAAAGCATTACTCTTTCATTGATTCGCATGTTGATTTAGCTGTCTCATGATGCTGCTTTTAGAGGTCTGCTCTTTCTTCTTGAGTCTATCCCTTCGCGCCGGGAAACCCACTGTGGGTAGCTGTTGCGCGTTATAAGTTTAAATAAATAAATAAATAAATAAATAAAACCTTCTTCCTCAGAAAGAAGTCTGAGTTTTGTCATTGCAATCCTGCATCATACCGGCCCCCTAATCAGGTCTGGTAGTATAGCGCCTATCTCCTTAAATATGCCTCTAGGAATTTATATTGGTGGAGTCGTAAAAAAAATACTGTAGCTGGCATACCAATTTGGACTGGGCTATGTTCCCCATAACTGATAGAGCGATTGTTTGCCAGAGGTTAATGGATTGTCTCATAGTAGGCAGGGCTGCCCAATGTTACCCTCCAATAATTGTTCTGCAATACGATAGATGCACACTCCCAGGTACTTAATAGTAACTGGTTCCCATAGAATATTGTATTCCATCTCCAGGGGGTTGATTCTCCTCTATGGGGAAGTGAACTGGGATGGCACTGGATGTATTCGACTTTACCCATAGACCAAGAATTGGCCAAACTGCTAAAGTGCCCAAATGCTCCCATCACATCTTCCAGGTCACCTCAGAGGTACATCAGCATGTTATTCACATATAACTAGATATATAGTGGTATGCCCTTCAGTATAGACCCTGACAATAGCCACCTTATCTGATTATTAATATCAGTGGTTCCACAGCTTTGGCAAATAAGAGTGGTAATAAAGGACAACCATGTTTTGTGCCCACCAAACCCAACATGCTTTTGAGATTTTTCTGTCTGTTTTGATATGGACAGTTCAATTGGTATATAATAATTTGGTCAATTTTAAGAACAGAATACTCTCAGCCTATATTAGCCATGGCTGTTTACAGAAACTCCCATTGAATGGAGTAAAAAAAAACTTGAAAAGTCTATAGACAAGACCAATGCTTTTGGACAATTTTCCAGTGGTGAGTGCAGCACCCTTGCTAGCTGTCTAATATTTTTTTTTTTTTTTTTTTTTTTTGAAACCGTTTATTACATGTTAAAAAGGTTACAAGTATGGGCCTACAACCATCCGGCCGGCCGCTAGAGTGGCAGAAGCATATGACATACCTACAGTAAGAGTCTCTTAGCGGTGCAGATCGGTAAATCAGGAGATATCAATAGCGCAGGCCACATAACTCCAAGCCCACAATACGGTTTCCTTTTTTTCAAAACAGAACAACACAAAAAACCACACCCGCAAGGCAACCCGCAATCCAAAGTGACGGCACGCGCTCCTTAAGTGGGGGATCCCAACCAGCAGCCAAACTCTGAAGAGGGGAATGGGAATAGATCAGGGACAGGGGAACCACATGCCCGCGGCTGGGGGAGGAGGTCGGCTAGGGGGACGGAGCTGGTGAGGCGGCCGGTAGCAGTGGCGGCTCACAAATACCCCCGCGATAGGCGTTTCCGGGGGCCCCAGATTTTCACCCACGCCCCAAGCTGTCTAATATTGAACACCATACTGCGTGCACAGACAAACCCTGACTGGTCCGGATGGATCCGTGCTCCAGTTTGGGGGAGAAACCGATTTGACAATATGTTGCTTAGATCTTATAATCTACATTAAGCATTGATAACAGACTTTATGAAGTCATGTGTGCAAATATCTTCCCTTCTTAGACAGTGAAACAATTACTGATTCTCTCATCATATTTGGTAGGTTTCCGTATGCCCTGGTGGCTTTAAACAATTCCGTCAGCTTTGAGGCGGGCATATCCGCATTTACTCTAAAATGCTATAGGACCTTTCACCTAGCTAATTCTTTAAAGGCCCCCCGGACTTCTTGAACCAGAATTCCCACCCAAGGGAGTCACCTTCTTTGGCCAACAGTCTGGGTGTCTTAGTATTCACTATGTAGTCATGCATCGCCAGTGCTCCAGAGGTAATCTGCGAAATGGTTTTTGGTAGTAGACCCTACACTTCTCATTCATTTTGCATTATATCACATTGGAGCAGAATCCAGCTTGCTGTGAGGAGGGGTCCACTACTGTCGGTGCTGGTGGGGAGGAGCTTGTAAGAAGAAAAGTGGTGAAAAGATGAAGAGGAAGGGGAGAATAGGAGTCCCCTCCAAACCAACCAAATAGTGGGATCAAAGTGTTATTAAAAGATATTAGTGAGCCTCGGTAAGTAATTCACGTTGTTCTATATCAGCATGAAGATTATTCTCTATTTAGGGTTCATGGGATTTTGTCTGAAGTGATATTTGGCAGCATCATGCTGTCTTCCAATCCTTCAGCACTGTCCTCCCCAGAGCCCGAGTCCAAGTGTTCTTCCATGTGCGTAGGGGTACTACACATCATGGCTATTGTCAGTACTGCTTGCTCTCTGTTGACTTTGGCCTGTTGGGTCCCAGAGTGACCGTTCCTCACTTGATGTGTCCTAAATTACTTCTGCTATGTAGTTCTGAGAGAGTGTTATTTTGCGGGTGATTCTCTGCCGGCATCATAGCACTCCAACCACTCTGAGACACTTTAGCAGGAGACACAAATGTGAGTGCATCCATCCATTTGCATAGTGCAATCCCAGCTTTCTCATCCTTCTCTTTACTGCAACATGTGATGTCCGTTGCCTCTGGACCTGCGCTGTATAGTCCAGGAAGAAGAGACTGTCCTGTTTCCTACAGTAAAGGGACCCTTGTGATGCGACTCTTGTAGGATGGAGTCACAGCCTCTGTAAGGCTTGGAGGCATGCCACCACCCATCATCGGGTCCCCCTGGTCTCAAAGGATCCTTCGTAACCTTGTGTGTCCACAGAATATGGATAGGCTCTCTGATGCGACTACCTCCTGTAGCAAGTCCTTGAGCAATGAGATCAAGGATGTGCCTTCAATAATTTCTGGGAGGCCAAACCCCTTATGTTGTTGTGTCAAGCCCACCCTTCATGTTTTTATGGCTGCCTTTTTGATGAAGTCTTCAGTCAGGGCCAGGTCCACCACTGCGACTGAACTTTGTGCAATCTTTCTGACATTTTTCTCTGATCGTCCTGTAGGAGCCCTATGTCTAAAGTGAATGTATTTATTTTGTGTTACAAAAGATCTCTTTTGGATCTGATGGTGACCAATAGAGCCTCTACTTTGTCCCCTGTTAGACTCCCACACGCTGAATCCTATCAACCCATCTCCAGTGTGAATCTTGTTGCACCCGATGTGGCTTCTTTGCCTCGACCTTCTGTTTCTGGGTTCTGCCCATTATAATTTGTATAAATGAGGCAGTTCCTGCCTGTGGCTATCGATCTTCCAGAGGTCAGTGCTCCACACTGTTGAGTAGTTTGTTGTGAAAGGGGGCTCCACCAAGGCCACAAGGGACCCCAAAGACAAGGCACATAGATGATAATCTGATACTTCCCAGGTGGTGTGTGTGTGCCAGCACTCAGCACCAAGGACGCAATCACTGTTGTCAAAGGGTCTCAGCAGGCCACTTTTCTCAGGGTGCTAGTACAGCACTCGTGCAACCAATCCGCCTAGCAGACCAATGTCCACTGTCTCCGAAAGAGCAGGTGGATATAGTAAATCTTCAGGTGCGAGGCACTCCTTGAATTCCTTTCTGCCTCTATGATAAATTCAGCAAACCTTATTGGCGTCATCCAGTCAATTTGGGGGCCCTTTGGCTCCCACTCACCTTTCACAGGACCCTCCTTCTTCCAGCGCAACTTTATGAATGTTGCAATCTCTCCAGGGCAGGTTGTCAGAGGCTGGGACAAGGGCCTTCCAAAATTACCCCCTCCTTTGCCTTAAGCTCAGCAAGGATGCCATCTGGGCACTGTATGAGGCCCCACAGGAGCTGTCATCTATTGTAAAGATTCTCCGGTCTCCAGTACTTCTTTCTATATGGGTCCTAACCACACCTCCCAGCCATGGAGAGGTTGCTTCTCTCTCTGGCTGATGAGTAGGTCAGTAGTACCTGGGGAAACCGTGTGTGGGCTTCCTCGGAGGGCGGGCAAGATTCTTCCCTCGGGGCGCCATTTCCAGAGCAAGAACAAGTAAATACTCCTGAAGCTGCAGAAGGCGGGGAGAATCTTGCTGCGGTTTCCCCAGGTATTACTGACCTACTCATAAGAGTGGACAGATACAGAAACCAACTCCTAATAGCTGCACAAATTGTGTTAGCTCACTTTCACTGGTCCTGACGAAAGCCCCCTAGATCCGGCTGGGCATAATGGGGCTGAAACCCTATGATGATGCTGTCACGCTATGAATAGGCAGAGAACCAAGATATACAACCCTTCCACCTTCGTATGTGTATGAGGGCTTTTTACACGAGGCATCACTAATGACCCTGGTATGTAGGTACAAGTGATCCATTCCCCCCTTCATTTTCTGATCTTTGTACACAATCACATTACACAACCCACACATCATCTTCCTCACAGAGACCTGGATGAACCCCACCTCTGCGCCGGACATCGACATTGCCACCCCTGAAGGCTACAAAATAACACACATGGACAGAGCCAACAAACAAGGAGGTGGAATTGCCATAATTTGCAAGGACACCATCCACTGCACGACCTGACTACTCAACCCCGATAATGGAGCATCTCAACTTCCAACTCCACACATACGGAAAAGGCATCATTAGAGGCACCCTCACCTACAGACGACCAGGGCCTTGCCCCAGCTTCTGCAATGCCATCCCTGATCTCATCGTCCTGATTGTCATTAACTCCAAGCACTAAATCTTTCTAGGGGATCTTAACTTCCACTTAGACGATCCCAGCAACATCAACGCAACCGGCCTCCTGGAAAGCATGAGCAAAATCGGCCTCAAGCAACTTGTCACTGACCATACCCACATTGCAGGACACATGCTGATCCCCATGTTCACTCCCAGCAACAGAGTCAAGTACAACCACGTCCCACAACTCACCTAGACCACCAGCATTCACCTCATCATCTCAGGACCTACCAACACTTGCACCATGCCCCCTTGCTCCAAGCGCAAAAACTGGAAAAGGATATGAGAAGACCAGTGAAACATTGCTCTCAACTCCCAGACACAACATCCAACCCAGAACAGGCTGCGAAGAACTTCTCCTAGTGGATCACAGAATGCGCCAACACAATCGTCCCTGCCAAGCCAGACAAATCCAAAGGGCTTGCCAGAAGAGCCATCTGGTTCACAGCAGAGCTGAACTCTACCAAATGTAACTGCTGGCAAATAGAAAGGAAGTGGCTCACCAGCAAAGACACATGAGACTATATCACCTTCAAGACAGCAATCAACCAGTACCGCCACCTCCTGAAAGAAACAAAGAACACCCTAGCAGACCACATAGAAACCAGCACAAACAGTAGCCCAAAGCTCTTTGCCATTGTGAAAGAGTTCTTCAACTCCACAGCCACAAAGAATGACATCACACTCACCTAAAAACTATTTGACACCCTGGAGGACTTCTTCATGACAAAATCTTAGTCCTCTACAAAAACTTCAAACCCCAATCCCTGCCAATCCCTGGCCACTGACAGCATCAGCCTACTCACACACAAGAACAGAAACCCCGAGCACCTGCTCATCCATTGGGACCCTCTGGCAGCTCAAGCCACAATCTCCATCATAAATTCTGTGCTCTCTGCAGCTCCCATGGACCCCTGTCTCCACCACATCTACAATCTCGAGAGCAAGATAATTGGCGAGAAGCTCAAGAAAGTCCTGAACACCTCCATCACCTCAGCCTCCTTCCCTGAGGCCTGGAAATATGCTGAAGTGAGGCACCCCCCTGAGGAAATCATATGCTGACCCAGCAGAACTGAAGAACTTCCAGCCCATCTCCCTGCTCCCCTTTCCAGCAAAGGTTCTCAAGAAGGTAAACAACCAGCAACTTAATGAACACCTGGAATGCAAAAACCTCCTGGACCCCTCTCAGTCTTGATTCTGAGCCAACCATAGCATCGAGACAGCCCTGATTTCAGTCACTGACAATATCAGAGCCCTCCTGGACTGCAGCAAAATGGGAGCCCTCATAATCCTGTACCTTTCAGTCACTTCAACACTGTCTCCCATCATCTTGTTCAACAGACTCCACCACATTGGAATCCAGAGGGATGCCCTCAAATGGACCGTCTCATACCTCACTGGAAGAACCCAGAGAGTCTCTCTCTCCCACTGTTCACCTCAGACCTCAAGATGATCATCTGAGGGATCCCCCAATGATCGTTCCTCAGCCTCACCCTCTTCAAGACTTACAACATCCCCCTGGCCAACACCATGAGATCACACTGACTGAACATCTTTTCCTAAGCCAATGACACCAAGCTCATCTTCTCGCTATCAGAAGAGTCCACTACCATGGCCAACGTCCAGAGAGATGTATGATGAACATCGTAGACTGGACGAAGAACAGCTGTCAAGCTCAACACAGACAAGACGGAAGTCCTCATCTTTGGGAACAACTCCTTGCCATGGAACAATGCATGGTGGCCTGCTGAACTCAGCCCATTCCTGCACTGACAGACCACACCCTCAACCTCGGCATTATCGTGGACAGCAATCTATCTATGAAGAAACATGTAAATGCAGTCTCATCCACCTGTTTCCACGCCCTATGCATGCTCTTCAAGATCTTCAGGTGGCTCCAAGTTGACACCAGAAGAGCCATCATACAGGGGCTCGTCACCAACAGGTTGGACTATGGGAACACACTCTACATAGGAATCACAGCACGCCTCCTGAAAAGACTACAGACAATGAAAAACTCAGTGGCAAGACGTATCCTTGACCTTCCAAGATAGACCCACATCACACCCCACCTCAAGAAGATACACAGGCTCCAGAACCAGAAGAGATGCCAGTTCAAGATGTTGTCCCACGCATGCAAAGCCCTGCATAACGTAGGACCAGCATACATCAAAAAACACATGACCTTCCACCAACCGACTAGATGCCTATGATCTTCCTCCCACTTCCTCGCAGACACCCCGCCAGGATCTGCCAAGGAAGCAGTGGAGGACCCTCCTTCTCACACCTGGTGGCCAAAATTTGGAACAACCTTCCCCTGCACCTGAGGAAAGCCTCATTGCTCGGGCAATTGAGGAAAGGACTCAAGACCTGGCTGTTCAAATGAACAGATCACCATGAAGCAGTTAACATCTCTAGTGCCTTGAGACCCTCACATGTGATTTGCCATGCTTTATAAAACCCTGATTGATTGATGCTCATCTGGTTGCCTTTTAAAATATGCCCCGCAATTCGTGTCCTCATCATTCTGCCCTAGTGTGTGTAGTAGGGGAGCGGTTTGCTTCAGTCTCCAGGGCATCCAAAGACTACGATGCTGCTCAGGGGATTCAAAGCATCTTCAGAGCTGCCTCTTCTGTGCACGATCACAAGGCCATGGTCTACATTCTACTTCAATATGCGAATGGCGAATTCCATTGAGCCTGAAGCCCGCTGCACACCTTCACGTTGACGCATATTCAGGTTGCTATATGAAATTCAAAGCCATTTAGACCTTTATCATGTGAGACTTCAGTCTGAGGATCAACATGCTAGACCATGGATACTCAGAAACATTTTTATTGGGGCCAAAAAGTGTGGTCTTTGGTCTGAGTGATGGCCTCATTGATGCCAGCAGAATGGGGTCTGGTGGAGGGTGGAAGGTAGGCCTAGGAGAAAAAAACATTACATGGTTTAGATAGTGAGTTGTTAGCACCTAATATGATTGGTCAAATGGTATTTAGGACTAAACACCCCAACGTACAGATTTACCTGTTTGGAAATCCAGATAGTGCTTGACATGTTCTATGGACCTTGGCCACAATCCAGATGGTGCTTGACAGGTTATATGGACCTTGCCCACCGTGTTGCGAATGGAGCTGGAACAAAACACAAGTCATGCATATATCATCAACTGCCAGATCCTTAATGTTCAGTCAATGATGAGAGGTTGAAGAAGTTTTCAAAACCTTTATTTATCTTAAAGTATTAGTATAGATTTGGTATCTTTATTCAGGTCAATCCAGTATACAGAAATATCGAATAAAAAGTTGATAGTGACAGCATACATCAATACATAGTCACCCATAAAGGAAGTTGTCACTAAACTAGCTAAGGTACCTAACCTACCCTACACGGAGAAACCCATGAGTTTCTTCCGAAGAAGAGCAAGATTTTAGAGCATATTTAGAGACTAGAACTTCCTATAAAGAGTTGTTCTGGAAAACTCAGCCAAGGTCCCCACAGCTGCGGTAGCAACCGCCAGCATACTAGTGATAGAAGAATGATCTTTGCAGTGGCATTGATCAGAGAAATCAGAATAAAGTCACCTTTAGCAATAGCTGTTGGTAACAATTGATGACTCTCCCGACACAGAATCATAAAGGGTCTCTCCTAACTCACTAGAAACATTCATTAATATAAAATCACATAATGTAACGAAATTTAGTAGGTGTTTGATTCTCTCCTCCAATAGATACCGATCATCCGATGGTGTCGTCATCAACTGTTGCTCCTCCTACTCATTCCCACGGTAAAAATTAATGTCGAGACATAGTTAAACACTGTAGCCATTGCTGGAACATAGAGGAAAGTTCTTATGAGAACCTCCTTACCTAAACTAAAGCTTTGCTCAGTGTCTATTGCGAATACAATGGCTAGTCAGTTGCACAGAAACAAATATATCCATGATGTTCTAGTTAGGCATACATAAAGTATATCTAAATTATTGTTCATTCTAACAGTCTATTCACTATGAATTCACAGCAAGATTCATGGTTATTTGAAAATGATCTTATATGGAATGATGAAGCTAAGGAAACTTAACCTTGAAGTCAGCACATTCTCTAGCAAGGTGCTTGTGCTATGCAAAATATCCTAAATAAATGTCTATTTAGCTATGGGCTAGAGTAGAAAGACAAGGCATGCGTCTAAGCCAAGGGGCGCATTTAAGAATGATAGCTTGGTACAAAAAAAATGTCTTCATGTTATTATCATACACATTAAAGCAAGCACATTTTCCCTATGTGTGATTTACTAGGTATTCTTTTAGCAGAATAAATGCACTCTAATGAATTCCTACAAGTATTAAAGCAAGCACATTTTACCTACGTGTCATTTTCTTATGGAAAAACATTTCTTTTACCAAAGCTGAAGTGCATCCTAAAGTGTTTCTTTTACATGTTTAAAGCCAGCACATTCTTCTTACGTGTTATTTTACTCTGTAAAAACATTTCTACACAATTTAAACACATTCTAAAGTGCAATTCTAACATGGTCTGTATGTTGAAATTTAGATTTTAAATCAATTTCTTACAAAGTCATGGAGGTATTTTGAGGTTTTCATTCCATACACCCCTCTTTCTTGCTATCGCTACTTTTGGCGAGTCAAGTGTACAACGAAAAATAACTTAATTATTGAATTGGAATGAAATAGAATTGAAGGCCTCACAATCTCATTATGCCTTTATGATCTTAACTATTAACATTAGGAGTGCTAAGAAACAGGTTTGAGTAGCAGGTGCTATAAAAATCCCTAAAATAAGAACACCAAACAAGGGGTGCAATTCACTGAGGTAAGCAAACGCTCAACCTTTACTGACATACATAGGCCAGTGAGAAGGTTATAGCCATGGCACTAGGGGGCATATTAACAAGGAACAGTCAGTCAGTCAGTCAAAGTACTTTATTTCGATAAATAAATATCATAAAAAGACATAGGAACAATACAATGCACATTCATAAAAAGAAAACACATTATTTCATACGACAATTCGATCATTAAAAATATTAAAATATTAAAAAGAGGTCAGTCAAATAAAACCATCTATTTACATCCATCTAAAAATTACATTTACATGCATGAATCCCCCAGGAAACAAGATCCAAATGACAGTGTTAATAAGACCATTATGGGATGATATTTATCTAATTATTGGGTGACTTGTTTTTCTTAATTCTAATAGCCCCCACCAGGAAACTAGCTACATGATACATAATCCTGGGGGTTTGTAAAAGCTGTAAAAAAAGGATAGCAGGCTTGACTTGGATAAACCCAGCCTCCCTTAAAATAGGAAGCAAGTATTTCTTTCTTGGGGCAGTGTACAAGTCACAAAACATCAAGAAATGTGTGGTGTCCTGAATCGAAAAATTATCACATTTACACGGACTGGCGTTCTCTGGGATACACCAGGATGGGAAGTGTCCAAGTATTAGGTGAATCAGATTGAACCTGAAACGAGTTAAAAGGAACCGGTGAAAAGGAAGATTTACTATAGTTAAATATGGTTCGGTACCTATGTGGGTACTCAAAATGATGCTACCCCGAACCATGGGTTTCTCCAGTTCAACTCTTTCTCTTTCTGAGCTTAATAACTCGCCCATCATCCTCTTTATAAGACCAATGTCTTTCGAAGTGATCTTTTCCGGTGCTGAAAAAAGTTCCTCTCTCCCCAATTTAACAAAACAATTTTTAATATAGACTAGCCACGGTATTTTTGTGGCTCTATCCAACTGTAAACAGTCTTTTAAAATCATGTGATTGAGGGGAATTTCTTGATTCAACCATATTTTTAACCAGGCCACAACCGGAGCTACACTAATCAGGTCTGAAATGTAGCCCATTCCCAGTTCTGTATGGACAATATATGTTGGAGAAGACTGCGGTACAGAGAGTATCGATCTCAAAAATTTGTTTTCGGTAGTCTGTATACTATCAGAGTTGCAATTGCCCCATATAGCACTTCCATATGTGGCAACAGCAAGACATTTTGCCTTATAGATTTTGAGTAGCGACGCTATTGGCCTAGCACCTAGTTTTTTACTAAATCCCTGTAGGGCTGTAGATGATCTTGCTAGGGCAATATTTCTGTTTTTTATCTGGGGGCCCCAAGTACCTCTTTCATCAAATGTGATCCCCAGGTAAGGAAAAATTAACGCTAAGGGCGTTTAGCGTTAATTTTTTTTAACGGCCGCTATCTCTGGATAATATCGCCTGGTTATCGTGTTATTAACAACGCTAACCGCCTAGGCGATAAAAAATCCAGCGATTGCGGCATTTTGGGAGGTTATCGCTGGTAATGCAGCGATAAAACTACAAGGATAGGGATATCCTTGTTGATAGCCCTTGGTGGACTTAGCCATGTAATCCACCTCCCGTTGGATTACATGGCTAAGTCTGAAAATTAGCAGACGTAAAAAAGCAGCGTTAACCGTGGTTAGCGCTGCTTTTTTTGTCTCTAACAGGGTTAGCGTGAAGCTTGATAATTGGAGAAATGTCAATTAGCGACATTTCTCCTATTATTTTGCTCTGGAACGCCCACTTTTCATCTCATTGGAGATGCAAAGGAAAGCGTAGTGAAAAATGGTGCTAACATGCATGTTAGCACCCTGTTGTTGATAGGACAATATTTGTATCTCCGCTTCTTTGGCTTTTAAAGCCAAAAAAGCGGAGTTGAAGCCCTTGTTAATATGCCCCTAGAAGACTTCACATTTAATCCTGGCCTATCCACATTGTCAAAATATGCTGTTTATGAACTCTGTTAAAGTCCAGGCTGGTTCCACAGCAAAGTGACATTGTGTTGGTGAGACTAGTCCCTGAGTGTTACCCTTGAAAGTACTCATACCCCAATTGTTATGCAATGATCAAGATGGAAACCAAGGAACTGAAAGGAGCATTTTTTTTTTACTAATCTTAGTTTCTTACCTTGTGATACATTGTATGTTTGCCAGTAACCATTCTTTTGAACATATGTCTCTCCTCTTTTTTTTTTAACAGAGATAGGAAAACTAAAAACACTGGTGATATGTGTCTGTTAAAAACAGAAATGTAACATATTTTACTCATTATGGGGGAGAGGGAACATTTAGTTTCAGAGTCCACTCAATATAATATGGTGTGGTGAAAAATGTAGCAACTACAACCATGGTGTTTGATGATAGTCAAAACATATCCTCCTATGCCTTTGTGTCTTTAATTGCCTTTAAGCGATAGAGGTGGGTGAGCACCTGAAGGCACAAGCCAACCTTGAGCCAGACGCCTGGCTCTGGAGAAACTCAAGGCTGTCTTGGAGCCTTGAGTAAAAAAAAGCAAGCATTGGCATAGCCAATAGGTCTCCCCTTTGGGACCTTATAAGTGTTTAGCTATGCAGCACATTACCCTAGGTGCTGCGCTGCAAGGGATTGGAGAGCTATACAACAAATAAACACAACGATGAACACATGCATACACACAGGCATGCCCTCAGAAACACATGGACATGCACTACTCAGAGAGAACCACAGATGGTCATTAGTACACGTAGGTAAACACAGAAATGCTTGTACACACCCAAAGGCAGAAAGAACACATATAGACACACACACCAGACATACTCCACACAGCCCCTCCCACATACACAGATATCCATAGACATGCAACTTTCCACTCATACTGTGCACACGCACACAAGCACTCAAGTCGGATTTTCAAGCTCTGAATTCTCCTATCTCCTGCTAAAATGATGTCTCTAAGGAAAAAAGGGGAGCAACTTAATCTGTTTTTAAGATGGCTAGCTTGATTAATGTTTAATTGGTTCTCTTTTCACACCAGATGCTAAAAGAGGCTGTGATTGTGATGGCGGGGTAAGTATACAATAAACCAGTTAGTTGCTAAAAATAATTCTGCCTGCTTGTCTTTAGTTTTCCATTGGCACGCATGTTTTTGTAAAGTGCTTTTTGTAAGCTGTGGCAGTCCACATTTTATTACAGCCGCAGTCATCTCCACGGATCAATTGTGTTTCACCTTTGGTATACCACACACCCAAATCCCCCTTTCATCATTAAACCTATTAATGAGAAACCTAATTATATCTCCTTTCTTTCTGGGTTAAAACAGGTGCTTTATTTTGTTAAATATTATGATGCTATTGGTTTCATTGTTTAGAGCTGCCTCTGAGTCAAATGGGGAGCTATAGCAAAAAACAGAAAAGACCCCCAACATTTCTGGTTCCTTCATAACCATTGGCTCTTTTACTCTCTATGAAATAAAACTAAAACCATTCTCTCTTGTGCAGAGTTGAACCCTCGGTAAGCGTCCCATCCCCAGGTTTCTTCAACTCATTTGTATGGATTCACTGCAGCCATGCGCAGCAACACCAACTGGCAGCCATCTTGTGAGGGGGCCCTGGGTGTAGTGTGAGTTGCAGAGGGAAAAGGAATACAGTGAATTTACTGGTGTGTTACCGGTATATGACATCTAGGGGGTCTTCTTTTAAAGAGAAACTTTAAATGCGATAAACAAAAGTAGTGCTTTGCCAAAAGAATCCCTCCCGCCCCGCTGGAGAGCAAGGAAAATATGGAGGCGACGTGTCCATGTCCTGTTGCACTTGGTTACGATGCATTTACTCCTTTAGGTAGTCGAAATAAATTGTAAGAACATGAGATGTTTGTTAAAGTGCACTAAAAGAAGCAGCGAATGGGGGGATTATGGACGGATGGCGGTCAAAGTGCATTAAAAGAAGCACCGACTGGTGGGATTTGGGACGAGCAAGCAGAGACCTGGGAGTGGTGTTGGGGGCGGGAAAGCTGTGTTGTGGGAGGGGATTTCCGAGCCGGGTAAAGGTGCCCCACTGGTGCAGGAGCAACATACAGCAAAGGAGCTTGAAGCGCCGTGACTGAAAGAATAAAATAGTTCCTGAAAAACAACTTTATCATAAAGACGAAAGTGTAAAGATAAGGGAAGCTAGGCACTGCTCCGTGGTAGGATACAAATGTCTTATAGCACACAAAAAGACTTTGACAAGGAGGGGTCCAAGGGAATGAATATTTAAAGACCTGCAAGAAGTTATTCCCCAATAAACATTCACTATAAACACAATGAACTTCTCGGGTCTAAACAAGCTTAAAGCAATGGCACAAAGACAAAGATGAGAAGTAGATCTGTGTCTCATTAACAAAAAGCCTAATAGGGGAGGAATCCCTTTTTAGGACGAATGCCCTCACTCACCAGAGGTGACATGCTTCATCATTTGGGCTTTCTCCTCCCAGTGGGAAAACTCCCACTGAGGACTACAACTACCCCACTGAGAGGTGGGAGCTCAGGGATGTTTTTAATTGTGCGTGAAATCAGGATACTAAAATCCCAAAGAAGAGCAATATAGTGATGTGAGGGTGCAGCGCAAAAAAGTGAGTGAATAAAGTGTGTGAAGCTAAAACTACCTAGTGCAGATGAAAATAAATTTTATTAGCTCATCTGTACTGGCAGAAATAAAAAGCAGTGCAAAGCAGAATCTACTGAAAAGCTGCTTGATTGAAAAAAAGTCGACATGATTCAGCCATTAACCATCTTACAAGTATGCCTGGCTTTCTTCAGGACCAAAAAGAACAAAGCTGCTGCTATGAAGTGCAAAATACTAAGAATAATTTTTAGATAAAAAAACCAGTAATGCAAATGCAGATTCAGTATCACTGGAACTTGTCCAATTTGGAGGACAAGTGAGCCCACCTCACCCTGGTTACAACTCAGGGAAGGGAGCCCCGCTCTCTCCGTCGGTACTCCGTTGTAGTACAGAATTGCACCCTCACATCACTATATTGCTCTTCTTTGGGATTTTAGTATCCTGATTTCACGCACAATTAAAAACATCCCTGAGCTCCCACCTCTCAGTGGGGTAGCTGTAGTCCTCAGTGGGACTTGGTTTGCAAAATGCTATTGTCAAAAGTATTAGTCAAATTTGAGAAAATGAAGCAAATAAACACAACTCACAAAATGCGGTGATTCGCGAACAGAACTAGAAACATGGGGCCGGATGTACGTAGATTAGTAACAGCATTTTCCTAATTGCGAGTTCCAGTGAATTGCAATTAGAAAATCGCTATTCCTAATATATGAAACTCTTTTGAGTTTCATTAGTGATTCCTAGTGGGTCGCAACTTAATCTACCTCATGCATATTAATGATGTAGGTTGCAATTTGCAACCCCCTAGGATGAGCTGCCATCCCGGGGATGGTGGCCTGTTGGGGTCCATGAGTGCTTTAAAATAAAGATTTTTTTTAATGCATGTTTTTCTTAAAAGAAAACAGGACGCAGTTAAAAAGAAACAAATGAAATATTTTAGTTAGAGTAAGCAGTGGTCCATGGGACCATTGCCTGCTCTAAAAAATATTTATTCAGCCATTCTCAAAGGGAAGGGGTCCCTCAGGAACCCCTTTCTATTTGTGAATGGGTTACCACCAACTTTGAGTTAGCTGTAAATTGTGAAAGTTTTGAGATCAAATTCATACATAACACTGCGAATCAGCATTAAAAAGGGACGCCCTAAACACGCCCCTTTCAAATACAGAATCTCAAAACCCAAACTGAGATGCAGTAACAAGTTACTGAATCCCAAATTGGGCTTAGTACGTCGGAAAACACTAGTAGGACCGCTCGCCACTGCAAAAATGCTTCGTTCATCTATATCTTGGTGTTTGGGGCTATATGTACTAATACATTGTCGCATAAACTGGATGTAAAATGCAACTAGTTTTTTTGCAAACAGTGGGAACGTTTGCAAACCAACCTATATACCAATAGGTTTGTTGTCAAAATTCCAAAATGTATTGAGTCGCAATCTGACAGATGTCAATAATATTCATGAACAAGGTTGCTCATTACAACTCAGTCTGATTGGACACAATCACAGGGATGGTGGCCTGCAGTGGACAGCAGACAACCATGTCTATGACTGTTTTTAAATAATGAAACCTTTTTTAATAGCAGCCTGTTTTCCTTAAAAAATGTTTTTTCAGAGGTTGCAGTGGTCCTGTAGTCAGCCACCTACTCTCCCTGAAACTTTCCTTAGAATTGACAAAGGGGAGCCTTTCCATTATGTGAATGAGTTACCACTCGATTTAGAAGTTGGTAACTTTTTTTTTTATAACTGACTTTATTGGTTTTCTGAGTTTACAATGAAAGAAACAAAGGGTTTTCAAAAAATATCTGTAGTCAATACAGCAACAAGGGCTGTCCATTTTGGTGAGCCAGATTCAACATACAGATGTCCCCCTTCCACTCCCCAGGTCGATTCCCCTGGGTCATAGCCCCTAATTCCTCCTGAGCCATCACCCCCCATTCAAGGCGTCTATTTGGATCCCTCTGTAGAGTCCCCAATCCCACTACATTTTCCTGTGTTGATGGGGTCAAATGCCGGCATGGTAGCGCTTTGGTAACTTTTTACTGGCTTTTGACCACAATTCTGGTTGCAAACTATTGATACATTGGATACTGATTCGCAGTATGGAAGGAATGCATATAACATGCCTCTTCCAAATTGGAGACTGGGATTCCCTTTGAAATCTCATTTGGGGAGACAGTAAATGTTCACCAACTCCTAAAATGGGTATACATACATGAGAGAAAAGAATTTCGCGGTCACAGGCACTCTTATTTTGCAGATAAGAGTATTTGCAACTGCAAAATAGGTTTAGATCCTTAGATTATATATATTTTTTTTATTCTTAGCTTTACACGGCAATTTGCATGAATTTTCTGTATCAAATAAAATGTTGTACCCTAAGCTACAATGTTCGCTTCCTTCTTCGAAAAGCTGTTCCATTGGGTCTGTCATTTTCTACGTAATAGCATAAAGTACTAATGTTTTTTTTTTTTGTTGAGTCCTTGTCTGAAAAACTAAATACATTTAAACAGAGATGTGAAGGATATCTTGCTATTAATCTGTCCAATGAGCAATTACATGCTGCTGAATGTTGAAAGATATGACTTATTACATCAATCACTGTACTAATACTGAAATGCAAACACTAGTGAACTTTTTTACTTCTAGCCTGCGGCAAAATATTCCTAAATCCATAGGACTTCCTTTTACCAGAAGCAGCATTTCCTTCTACCAAGCAGCAGTGAAAACTGCAGATACAAAACGAGAATGCACAAAGGAAAGCTCCATTCTTGAAGCATAAGAATCGCATTTATTTGTTCTTCGTACAATATCAAGACTTGGAGGTCTAGAGTTCTTTAGTCAAATTGTATCGGCAGAAGGAGTTGGCAAATGAATGATTTTATCACTATTTATAAAGCCAAACCTTAACAGTAGGGAAGGTGTTGGGATAGTAAACTACACTATTTGTAATGTTAGCACGCCATCTAGCGCATGTCGATGTAAAGACTTGCGTTGTAATGGCATAGTGTTGTAACATCGCATGCGTTGTAACGCATGCGATGTAACTGCACTGCATGGTAAAAACCGCGTTGTAATGGCTGTTCCCCGTCTGTAAGGAGCCAGCAGAGTCTGCAGAGTGTTAGTGGTGAGTGAGCATGTCTGTATGGTTTCAGACATTAAGGGGTTTACAGAGTGTGTCAGAGGTCCCTGGGATTTATGGTGTTTGTCAGGAGTCCCTAGAGTTTGCAATTTATTTTAGGTTAGTGGGGTTTGCAAAGTATATAAGTGGTCATTGCAGTTTGTCAACAGTGTTTATCAGGGGTAAAGCACAAAAGACACACCCATCTGAGGTGCTGCCAAAGTCCTCAGACACATAACCCACTTGGCTGTAAAAGTGTTCTACGAGGGGGGCCGCTCACTGAGGGAGCTCCATGGCGGCTCAGAAGCAGTGTCGGCTTCTCTGACGGACCTCTACCTGACGGACCTCTACCTCGTAGCCTCACACTGATGGAGTATTTGGTGTTGTGAAGGACTCTGGAGATGCTTCCCGCCATGTTTCTGCTCCGGTGAGCATTCTCTTCCGTCAACCTGGCCGGCGCGTTTCTTCTCACAGGACTCGCGCCCGCCATTTTGTTCATCCTACTCAGCTGCGTACTATCGTGATGGGTCAAAAAACTGCAAATCTTTACTCAAAACTGCAAGTCTTTATTACTTTTTCTACTCCTACTGTAATCAACCAGTAAATGAACATTATTTATTTATATGGGATGCACAGACAGGAAGCAATATTATTATGGAATTCTTCTAACCATCCCAGATTGCTCATATTATACGCAAGGCTGCAATGAAGACGGAGTGGGGTGATATGACTCAGTGAATCTAAATTTGACAAAGCAAGTTTTTATAAAATTGGTTGTTTGGAGAGTATTAATTTGATACGGACTGCGCTTTTTCCCTCACTAGTTTAGTGCCTGACATTATGGTCATTATGGTCATTGTTGTAGCATGCTCCTCTACGGCGAAGTAGGAATAATATACTAGGTTTTCATTTTGAATCTAAACAAACAACCTAGTATTCACTGAACCTGCCACACCTTGACCTCCTGGAAATTGTTTCTGATACATCAATGGCAATAAATCTTGACTGTTGAGACAGGCATAGCAATTATATTTCTACACACTTTTATGTCCTTGCACTGACACTATACTTTTCATTTCCTCCTGTTGCTGTGCTTTCACTAATATCAAATCTTATCCAGAGTTTTATGGGGAGAACGAAATCCACACGTCGTGTTGTTGGCTCTCCCTTACAGTTTTCATGTTTGGCAGACCACAAACCTTAGTCTGTTCTTTCAGCAATTATGCAAAACCCTGAAGGCAATATACCACTACCCGAGATGGGAACATCTGCACCGGTATTCTGCTTTCCACCAACAATCTTACTCCTAAACTGACCACCTCATCTATGCTATCTTCTGGTAAATGTGTCAAAAAAGATCCTCCTTCACCTGCAATGTCTCCTCAACCAAATGCTATGGATGTGCTTCTTGAGGAAATACATGCCTTTCGACCATACATGGGGGAAACTAATAAACAACTTCAAGCCTTAGATGACAGCTGGTCTACTATGGAAAACAAGGTTATGCAAATTGAGCAGCAAGTGGACTCTGTCCAGGTTGTGGTGAACTAAGTCCCTTCGGTGAAATCCGATATTTCATTTCTCACCGCAATCGACGCAATAACTTGCGCATATATGGTGTGGCTGAAGGCTTGGAAGGCACAGACACCATTTCATTTTTTAATTCGTTCCTCCCACAAGTTCTTGATATTTCCTATTCCCCTGTCTTCAACATTCAAAGAGAACATTGTTTGGGTTGCAGTCCAACCATGACGACCTCTTCAGTCAAACCTAGAGGAGTCATCATATATTTCATGGAGTACACAGATTTATTGAAGGTCTTGCAAGCAGCTAAACTCAAGGGCCGTATCTCATGGCAAGGTTCTAATCTCTTTTTTTTCTCAAGATTATGTCATAGAAAGAGCAGATAGAAGAAAGAAATTCCTGGATATGAGACTAGCTCTTCATTCTCTTAATGCTAGATTTAGCCTCTTCCATCCTTGCCTTTTCAAAGTCACATATAAAAACAGAACCACGAATTACGAGGATCCTGCTTTACTACAAAGATTCTTAGATCAGTACAGAGAAGAGGATAGGGATGTGTCTAGACTTGCCCCTGCTTAACATTGGGGTGCCAAGTTTTTTCTAACTTACCTATATGTTACTCATCTGTCGTGTTTTTCTCCTCTGTTAGGTGCGGTTATTTTTCCATTGATGATTTCTGTCATCCCAGGTCTGCTTTGGATGATGTCCTCCCTGCTTTGCCTGGTTAGTTGTGCCATCTTCCTTATGTGGTTTCACCATACTCACCCTGTACATGTTGTTTGTAGTCAGTGATTATGTTTTTTAATTTTATGGTTTATGTTTCTCCCTTGTTCTACTTGTTTTTACTCTTTTTTTTACTCTTTTATCTTCATTCAGATCCTTCTTCCCTTTCATTAATATATGTTCCCTTTTCCCTTTCTCTCTTTATTCTCCTCTCCTCTCTTCATTTCTATTTCTATTTTCATAACTACTTATTTCTATCTCTCTGCTATTCAATATTGCTGGTACGGTTCTGAATACACTTTGCTAAATATTATTACTTATATAATATTGTCAATTTTTAGTTGTTTTAATTATTGTTATACAATGTTTATTTCATCTCAAATGTTATAAATGGCTCTAAAAGTTGTTTCATGGAATGTTAAGGGTTTGGGTTCTCTGATAAAGCGTCAAAGGGTACTAACTAATTTATCTAATTTAAATTGTGCTATAGCTTTATTACAGGAAACCCATGTTGTAGATAAGGAAATCCCTAAAATTAAAAGACAATGGGTAGGTAATGTTTTTGCCTCTCCAGGTACAGGAAATGGTAATGGGGTAGTAATTTTATGTCATAAACGTCTTGACCTACAGATTCTCACGCAAGATGCTGATGATATGGGTAGATGGGTCTCTGTTTCACTGTTTTCTTAACAATATCCCCATGACTTTTTTGAATCTTTATGCACCTACTGCACCAGACGTCACTTTTTGGCCTACAAAACTGTCTAAATTAAATTCTTTTCAAGATGAATACTTATTAGTTGGTGGAGATTGTAATTTGGTTATGGACCCTATTATAGATCGTAACTCTAAATCTAAATTCTTCCCTCTCCTATGTACTCCCAGTTTACATCCACTAATCAACAACGGTCACTAGTAGATGCTTGGCGAGTATGCAATCCTACACTTTTAAAATACATTTTCTTTTCTCCTGTACATTCTTCCCAATCTTGTATAGATTATCTGTTTATCTCAAAAGCACTCACAAGACATATTACGCATTCTGGTATTGGTTCCATATAAATTTTCGATCACGCCCCGGTTACTTTAAACTTGGATCTCTTGACACCTACTTAGGGTACAAGATGATAGAGATTTAATGACTCCCTTCTTTTAGATTCTAATTTTACTCAGAAATTTGAAGTTTTTGCCACCACTTTCTTTCTTGAGAATGAAACTCCATCCATGTCTCCACAAATCATTTGGGATACCTTTAAAGCAGCCTCTAGGGACTTTATTATCTCTTTTGTATCTCATCGAAGGAAATCTTCTTTGCTTAAATTGCAATCACTCACGGCACACATTAAACAATTAGAACATTCCTTTTTTCACACTAACTTTAAGTCCTGTCTAGACAAACTTGTTAGATCAAAATTGGAATTCAATAACATTTCTACAGAAAATGCTAATTCATTCTTACTCAAGTCTTCAGCCGAATATTATGATGGTCAAAATAAGGCAGGAAAACCTTTAGCTAATTATCTTAAAGTTAAAAAAGAACGCACCAAGATTAGTTCTCTTCTTAATTCCAATAATCACATGGTTTACAAAAATGAAGATATCTTATCAGAATTTACTCACCTCTTTGAATCTCCTTATACTTCTGAGTCTGCTGTACCTCAGGAAGATATCTTTCAATACTTATCCTCTATTAATCCACCCTCCTCCTCCGATTTGGATTTTTCGCTATTAGATGAGGATATTCGGCATCTGGATATTATCAATGCAGTTCGTACTATTAAACGTGGTAAAGCCCCAGGATCTGATGGTTTCATAATTGAATTTTATTCTTATTTTTCTTGAATTCTTATTCCTAAATTACATCAATTATTTCACTTCTTTTTAATAATAGAGTTAATATTTGGAAAGATTGGTTTGTTAAATGACTCCATTGGGTCGACCAACTCTATCAGGATGATACTTGGATATCTTTTATTATAGTTGCCCAAGCACGTTTCTCTTTACCTTCCTCACATGCATCTAAATACACATCTTTAATCTCACTGATCCAATCAATTTACAACAGTTTGGTGCTCATATCTACCTCTTCATCTTCACCTCCCACTGTTCTGTCAGTCCTACCTCTCTCACCATCGCATCCTAAGTATACAAACATCTAACATCTTTTCCACTCAATAGAGATAAAACGGAAGTGGAGCTCTCCTGGGAAACTGATCTTCAATTTTCCCTTTCTATTCCTACCTGAAATAGGGTTTTGGATCAAAATTAGGAAATCTTCTAGAGCAGCTAATACCACTCAAACTTTATTTTATGTCTACAACAGACTTTTACTTACCCCTCTCTCAATACATAAAATAAACCCTACTCTCTCTCCCTCCTGTTGGTCTTGTAACACAACTCCAGCAGACTTAAAACACATCATATTTAGGTGCCCTCACGTTCATAATGTTTGGAAACAAGACTGGAGACAAATCAATACCATCAAAACAATTCGTGGTTAGGCGCCTTGACGCCCATTGGGCTTAGTAGCGCGGTACAAGTCTGTCTCATTCATCTTTCATACACAAATTCCCTTTTATTTTGTTAATATATTTTTAGGTAGTGTATCTGATGACTGGGTTTCGTACTCGCACACTTTTCATATTATTGATCTACTCCTTGCAGTTGCTTTCCAACAGATTACCAGGGCATGGAGCAATGCTACTAATATCTCCTACCGAGCTTGGTGGTATGGGGTTTGGTATAACCACAGACTGGATAGAGTATATGCCCATCCCATTTCCCTTGCAATGAAAAGAGATTTCCTGTGGTCACCCATTACTCATTTTCTAAATATATCTGCTAACGTAACACAAGTTCATAACCCCAGAGTTGAAGAAGTACCTAAACCCCCATGATTTACAATTTATTTATTTATAATTGTATTCATATTAAGGCTATTTATTTGCTGTCTAATATTCCTTTCTTTATGCCCTCCATATTGCCTTAACAGATTGTATAGTTATATTTTATTCTACATCTCTGTATTTTATTGCAATGTGTTTATATTACATTAATAAAATTTCCTTTTCAACAAAAAAAAAATGTTTGCTACCAGGACCTACGTTCCCACATGAAAACAGGGAGCTGGTTTGCATCACTAACACTACATGGCCATCCTTGTTCCCAGCTGGTCCTGCCCCCTGCTGTTCCTTGATTTATTTTTATAGGCCATTTTTCAGCAAAACACTTTAATGTTTTTGTGTGACTTCAAAGTTTGGACATTATTCTCTGCCTGTAACATGTGGTGTAGTAATACATGTGTGTTGCAGGTTTATTGTAAATACAAAAAAAGAACATTTCTCAAACAAGCTGCAACACAATCTTTCTCTACAAACAGTGGCACTAGGTTCTCTGCAAAGGCAGAACAAACACAACAAAGGACAGAACCTCGGTAACCGCTTTGCTATACAAATACCCAGTCCATTTGGAGGCACAGGAGGCCTGAACATGCAGTTCTAAACTGACAGCTGACTGCAGGCACCACTGGCTCTGGGACCCCAGAGAAACCGAGCAGTTCTTTGCTGCTGCTGTCAACAGACTTGGCGACCATCTGCCAACCTACATTAGTTTGACCTTATTTCCGACACTGCTGGGTGCGTCGAGTGTACTTGCAGCCAATTTCAAAGATCCAATATCAGAAACCTTTAAAGAATAAATTGGAAATCACCCAGAAATGCAGAAGGGGAGAGATGGGTGAGGGTAGGTGAAAGGACCAAGGGAGAAAGGACTTCCTCCATGCTTAATGTATTAAACAAACTGATAAGACACACAGGGGCACAAAGGGGAACATTTACAAGGGGTTATCGCCACCAGAACGTCACTTTTTTTGATGTTCTGGTGTAAATAACCCCTTTGCCTTATTTACAAGGCAGAGTTAAGCTACTTAACGTGGGTTAATTCCGCCTTCTAAATAATGCCCCTATTAATGCAGGACTTAGCTTGAAAGGGGTGAGCAATGGGAGTTGCAGTGGGCGTTCCGCCCCAACACCCATTGCTTTTCGACGCTGCCCCCTATTTTCAAGTCTGGTGTAAATATGGGGCAGCGCCCAAAATAGGACCAGGGAAAACCTGGTTGTAAACTGGTGCAACAATGAGAAATTATTCTGCAGCACACATAGAAAGAGCAAATCACTATTACTGATTGTTCATGTGCAGGATGGTGTCCCTTCCTGCACCACATAAACAATCATAAATATTGACGAGTTGCAACTTCTATTTGTGCTGCATTCTGCTCTACACATATAACTTACAAATTGCTATTAGTGGTTGTTTACGTGCAGGAAGAGACACCTTTCACATGAACAATCATTGCCTGCAATGGAAGCACCCATGCTCTATGGTGCAACGGTGCCTACGTTTGCACTAGGCAGCAAAATTTAGCTAGAGAAATTGCAGGGGTGAACCGTATTATTTTGAATACGGCGTATCCCTGCGTTTTCAGAATGTCGGGGCACGGCGTTACCAATTGTGATGTAACACCGCGCTCTGCCATTCTGTTGTCAATATGCCTCAAAGTGTCTCTTAGCAGATTGGTGGCACTCTAGCAGTGTTGATGTATACCACGACTGATTCCATATTATGCTTCTTTATTCCACTACCCTACACTTCCAATTTAACATACTCTCGCAGGTGCTTGTTTATCCTTGCCATCTCCATTTGCTACTGCTATCCTGTTTTTTGCTGGTTCTTTCTTTCTCCCATTTCTTCTTTTGTGTCTCTTTCACTGAATCAAAGTCAAATGATGGTAAATAAGTCCCGGTCACATACAATGAGTGACCTAACAGCATCGTAATCGGGCCCTGGGTGGGAATGCTTTCCTATCCTCATCATAATCAGGCCCTTAATGAAGATGATACAGTGGTTAGAGGGCCCTCTGTGGAGTTTTCCTGTAAGTTTAACAGTCTCGGGGCCAGATGTACGACCAAGAAATGTGCAATTCGCAAATTATGTCGTAATAGCGACTCGCAAATTGGGTTGTACAACAGTGTCTGAGACACTATTTGCGATTCCCAATGGGGTAGCAAATTGCATGCCTCATACATATTAATGAAGCACTCGCAATTTGCGACCCCATGAGAAATGGCTGGTCCTCCCATGTATGGTGACCTGTTGGGCTCAGCAGACCACCATGTCTGGGACTGCTTTTAAATAAAGCAGTTTTTTTTAAATGCAGCCCATTTTCGTCAAAGGAAAACGGGCTGTATTTAAAAAAGGAAAATAAAAGTTTTTGTTTCATTTTTTAAGGTCAGGTAGTGGTCCCTGGTACCACTGACTGCCCCTAAAAAAGATTTCCCCCGGCAATCGCAAAGGGGGAAATATTTTCCCCCTTTGCGAGTGGTTTACCACCCTCTTGTAGAGGGCAGTAAATTGCGAGAGTTTTGCGACCACAATTGCGGTCGCAAAACATTCTTACATAGGCCTCAGACTCGCTAATAAGAAGGGACATCCTTGGAACGCCCCTTCCTAATAGTGACTCGCAATTCCTATTTAGCGAGTCGCAAAACAATTGTGACTCCCTAAATAGTCCTATTAGATTTTTCATGAACAAACGGGTCACAAACCCGTTTGCGCATGCAAAATAGGGTCGTACATCTGGCCCTCAGTTCTTGTAGAACTGACTCTCTCTTTGGTGCTAATAACGTTGGTGCCTTTAAATTGGCTAGTCATCACACATACAAGTCAAATTAGTTCTATTCTGCATTTTTCCACTAACTCTGTTACTGTATTGCATATTTTCAATCTCGATTTTACATGTTTACAAGATTATGCACAGTTTCTTTTAATATTTTGACGCTGTGGTACATTTTTCCTTTACTAATTTGATATGCTATCAGTTGCTCCCCTATTTAATTATCTTATTTGCATATTATAATAAAAGCATAAGATAAATCATTGCATATACGCATGTAGTTTTTCAAAATAAACTAGGCCTGAGCGGTGAATTCTGCTCCGAGGGGCATGTGCTTACCAATGTTATGTTGGTGAGTGAAGAAAATCCAAAACTAGACTATCTCCCAGCGTGATTTCTCAATGTGGGCCGTCGCGGATGGTTGCGAAAGCTCGCATTGAGAAACCATCCATTTGCGTTGAGGAGTGTGCCACTTGAGTTGAAAATCTACTCGAGCAGCAGAAAGAATCAGCACCCTCTTGTGCTGCACATGGTGCCGTTCGCGCTGATTTTCCAGCGTGGAAGAAATACCCGGAGCTAAAAATCAGCATGAACGGTGCAACCTAAAGTACTCTGCAGCTTGTGGAACTCCCCGTAGTGCGGCAGAGTTTTTGGTCGCTTCACGGACCTCCACCTCAGCATGGTACTACGATCCCAACTAAAAGTAACAACATCACATCTTCACAACCCGTAGCAGTTAACCTGGGGGTGGAGGTGTCAATTTAGTCCTTAGTAGTCATGAGCCACTCAGACAGTCTGATGTTGTACAAAGTGCGTCAGGCAGTGTTGTGGGGAGATATTGTAAAGGGTGATGAAGTTTCAAGACTCTCTTTGAATGAGGCACGCTCAGCGGTTATACTTTCTTTTAGCATTTCATCAGTATAAGAATAGTCACTTTCAAGAGACATCTTGCACGTTGTTCTATTAAACATCTTGAAGAATGAGGACTTTCATTTAAGGGATTGTCTGTGCCTTACAGCGTGGTTATGGACCTATTGATGTCAGTTCCTACAGATGTCTGTGAGTCAAATTGATATTCTGCTTAATGGAACGAGTTTGTTATTTCTTAAATGAGGTAAATCTGTGGTACGGATACATAACTTCATCATTTCCTTTTGATGATGATCACAATTCTGCCCTTCAAAGAGTGCTTGTGGTGGAGGTCTTTTCTCTTTTCAGAGAAGCTGTGACTACTCTCTGAGATATTTGTTCTGCAGGAGTCTTGCCTCTAGTGCTGTGAGGGTGTTTTGGTAATCTCGTAGGCATAGATTTACAAACATTTTGCGCTGGGTTAGCATCACAAAAGTGATGCTAACCAGCACAAAATGTTTTTTCCCTAATTTACTTTCCAGTGCAAAACTTGTGTTTCGCTTTGTGTTACTTAGCACCAAGGGGGCTTTACATGGGTGGTACATGGGTATTCCCATGCAACCACCCATACCTTTTGATGCAAAACCCTACCTGCAAACATTAATAGACAGGATTTAGCACCAAAAGTTAACACCTTTTGAAAGGAGGTGCTAAAAGGAGAAATGTTTTTATTTCTTCTTTCTTTTCCGACTTTGCATGCATGCTGCACTGTGCAGAACACATACAAAGTAGGACAAGTTTTAAAGTGTGTCTAAGCATAGTAATTTGTACTGGAAAGGTAACCTCAGGCATACACCTTTGCACTATGGCACAAAGGTGTATGCCAGGCGCACTGCAGCTAAAATCTGCACCAGCGCTAGGGAGAGGAGGGGAGAGAACCATATCTCTGTAGAAGCCATGGCCGGTGCTAATAAATGTCTGCATTCAGAATAGCAAGGCTGCCGAGTCCTAAATCCATCTCAGGCCTCTTAAGTCCACTGTCAGACCCTTCTAGCCCCCTTATCTCACTCTCACATGTTTCTACTTTCTTCCTTCACTATGATTTTCTATCCTCCTCTTTTTCCTTCAATTTTGGACAGCAATGGTCATGTAAGTGCACAACATATTTGATAGGGACAATATGTACTTCTTTCAAGATATGTTTTCATATCCATCATGCAATGTTCACAGTAGTGGTTTTCTATTTTAACAGGGAAATTACACATGAAACCTGATTCATTAGCTATTCTGGTACATAAAAGTTTCATAACCTATGCGCAATTGCTGTGATATCTAACAAGGTCTTGTTGTCTTGTATTATTTGAGATAAAATATCCATGTAGGCGCCTCACTTTTGAAAAAAAAAATGTTTGCTTCATTGTAACATTCAATACATTGATTGCTTCAGGTATGTTGATGACTTGTGAAGTTTGCACTAACCTAGAAATCCAGATCCAACAGGGCAATGTTAATCATACATAATATATAATTCTGGCCAGCAGTAAACCTGGGGAAAGGGGAGTGGGACAAAAGAGAGGAACAGAGACAGTGAGGGTCTGATTCACAAACGACCTCTGCACTCGTGGCGGAGGCCCCGCAGTCCTGGCGGGGGGCCACACTCGTGGTGACACCTGCAGTTTCTCATTGGGGAAACCCAATGAGAAACTGAGTGAGAGGCCCCTGCCCTTTAGGGCCTTCGACGCGAGTGTGGAGGCCCTTTATATGATTCTGTGATCTTGAGTGCGTGATACTCTACTCGCCAGTAAGAGCAGGACACTTTTTGACCGCCACATTGGTTGGCAATTTAGTCTCTACTTGAAGGAGACTATTTATTCAGAATGCTGACTTGACCATGCAGCAGATGTGCCGCTGGCGCACTCAAGGCACACCTAAGTGAACCTCGCCTGTACCTGTCCGCGTGGTGACTACGCAAAGTGCCTGCCATGCTGCCGGTTGCACCTCTGAGTCCCAGGGGACCCCCAATATTAGTACGGGGTCTAGAACGTGCTATTGAGAGACCAGTTACTGCACATAGGTAAGCAGTTTAACAACCTATTACCCTCACCTACCCCCACTGAGACAGGGATAAACCCTCCTCCATACACAAACACAAAAACGCTCGTCATTATGAGATGCGCCCAATTAAATGCCAGGTCCTTAGTAAATCATTCTACAGAAAATAATCTGATGCTAGAAACTGACAACTGGGATGCACTGTTTATAACAGAAACATGGACCACCCCTGACTCTGCCATAGACCTAGGCAAGGCTCCTCCAGGCTTTAACCCCTTCTGTGCCCATGACGAGCTGGACTCGTCATGGGCCGCGGTTGCGCTGTGCCCATGACGAGTCCAGCTCGTCATAAACCCCGCCCGCTAATGCAACGGCCGGCACAGGGCGGGGAAAGGGCGTGGCACACAAGGGGTTAAAGTGCTTCATGAACCATACATCAACAAGAAAGGGGGAGGGATGGATTTTATCCTCAATGAAAAATGTAATCTCTCCATGCATGCCCGTGATGAACTAGTTGGCCCTGAACTGCTGGGTTTTACCATGAAATCCAGAAGGGGCAGAAACTTGTTCTGGGATTTTATGTCACAGACCCCCCGGCCCGAGCCCATATCTTAACCACTCATACAGGTTATTTCCAATTTGGCCTTCATTCACTCTAATTTCTTTGTACTTGGAGACTTTGTTCTGTGGGCGGAGAGGACCTATCACTCCCATTTAAGGAACTACACATCAGAGCAGCCACACCCTGGATCCTATTTTTTCTCCAGACGGGCTAATTTCCTTGAAAGATGTCATTCCTTTTTGTTGGACCCACCATGCACGAATAGCTTTTCACCTCAACATAAAGAAACCTTACACTCTCATGACGGTTGCAGCCAAACAAGAAAAGGAAGGGCTTGGCACAAACTTATCAGGCCAACAAATGGACAGTTTTTCTACCTATCCAATATATGAGACTCCAGGACAACAGTAAAGGACAACTACATAGTGTTTGAGGAAGGGATCTTAGCAACACCAAGAAATACCCCTCACTAATCCCCAAAAACCTTGTCTGCCCTCTGCCCCATGGTATACTGCTTCGTATAGTGCTTCACTAAAAACTTAAAACAAGCCTGTAAGAAATTTAAAAGAAAATGGCACAGTTTTTACACAGAAGAGGACAAAAAATGCCTAAAGAACCCTCTAAATGTATACAAGAGTGAGGGGTTCAAAGCGAAGGCTGACTACTATGCCAATACTATTCTTGCTGCCCCAAACAGCCCTTTGAAAGTTTTCAATATCTTACATGAAATATCTAATCCCAATTGTCTAAGACAGGAAGTAATACCCTCTGTAACAATCTTGCTGACTTATTTGAGAAGAAGCTCAGTAAAGAGGACATTGGAGGTTCTCCCCAACCAATTGATTGCAGTCTGGGCAATATACATCCTGATGGAAGTACCGCAACAGTCACTCCAAAACTGAAGCTCAGGTGTTATGCAAAACTGAGGCACATGAAAGGTCAAACTCCTCAGGTAGTCTCCCTGTGTAAATTTTAAATCTTCAAAGCTATATCTGACAACTGTTTCTGAGCCATTGCTCTGTCCACCTCGTCAGGTTCACATCTTGATCCCTACCACAGAGGTTCTGGAAGGAGATAGCAGATTAATTAATCTCCCCTATACTGCAGATACACAATTAATCCCTGGAGTAGGTTGCTGTACCACGGATGTGGAAGAAGGCCATAGTCGTCCCTTTTCTGAAAAAATCTAATCCAGTCCCTTTGGCCCTCACTAACTTTGGGCCTATAAACCTTTGCCCCCCTACAAGTCTGACTTTAAAACCAGCCAACATGGAGTACCACAGGGTTCAGCACCCAGCCTAATCCTTTTTAACATTTATTTGAGGCCACACATTGCTCTTATTAAAGACCACAATATTAGGCTGGTCAACAACGCTGAAAATATGCAGTTGATTCAGTCTATCGACAACTAACAGGATGTTGTGAATGCCTTCCACAATTGCTTGACGGGCATTGTAGATTGGCTTGATACAATTTTCCATAAATTCAATAAAGATAAAGCTGAGTTTCTCTGCTGTTCTGTGAACAAAATCCCCATGACACTCCCCTCTAATTTTTGGCCTATTTGGACTAGTGAAAAGCTGCGACATTCTGACACGGTCTGCAATCTTGGAGTCACATTTGATAACATACTAGTTTTGGAGAGCCATATAAACAAAGTTGCGGGTACCTGTTTTGCCCTTCTCCACAGCCTAAGGAAGCTTCCACCACTACTACCAGCCCAGGCAAAATCACAAATTGTGTGCAGCATAATATTAAGTAGGCTAGATGCAATGCCATACTATCAGGATCAGCAAATTACTTGATTAACAGACTATATAGAATGAAACTGGCCCTTAACAGACCTCGAAGATCATCTGCATCAGAGAATGGCCTTCAAATCTATGTGTATTATCTTCAAGGCCTTCCAGGTCTAGGGCCCTGTGCCCCTGCAACAAAAACTAAAGAGATATACCCCTGGGAGAAACCTCTGCTCAGCCTCATCTGTGTGAGACAATTCTGAAAGAATAGACAGTGCAGGCAAGCTTTTACAGAGTAGGTGGCCCAGCTATGGAACAAGCTGCCAACTACTCTTAGATCTTCAACTGAAGTATTGCACTTTAGGACAGCCTTGAAGACCTGGCTTTTCCCCATGTAACCTTTTTTTCACATCACCATGTTCTTTCACTAGCAGCTGCTCTCTCCAGACAGAAGCTCTCACCACCAGGATACTGGTATGGTGACAGTTGTGCTTTACAAATGTTATAATTAATACAAATTCGTGAATCAGGCTTTGAATATCTGTCTGTTCTTAAAGCTGGGCTTAGCCATCACTGCAGAATCATTGATATCTAAAACTAGAAATAACTCTTTTAGTATTGTGTCATTTGAATAACAAATATTTTTTCATAATACGACATGATAAACACTGTGACAATCATTGTATTTCTGACACTATAGTGGGGTGACACTCGAACTTCCTAGAGCAGAAATTCAAATTGCACTTCTAAGAGGGATGCAATAAATAACCAGAACAACTATATACATTTCTAAATATTCAGTCAAGAATCAGGGAATAACCTGAACAACAATCAATCAATAACGCATTTGTAGAGCGCACTAATCACCCGTGAGGGTCTCAAGGCGCTGGGGGGGTGCAGCTACTGCTCGAACAGCCAGGTCCTGAGATGTCTCCTTAAGGTCAGCAGGTCCTGGGTCTGTCGCAGCTGGTGGGGAGGGTGTGCCATGTCTTGGCGGCGAGGTAGGAGAAAGATCTGCCACCGGTGGTGGTCCTGTGGATGCGAGGGACGGTGGCGAGGGCGAGGTCGGCGGAGTGAAGCTGGCGGTTCGGGGTGTAGAAGGTGAGACGTTTGTTGAGGTATGCTGGTCCGGCATTGTGGAGAGCTTTGTGAGCGTGGGTGAGAAGCTTGAAGGTGATCCTCTTGTTGACTGGGAGCCAGTGCAGGTCTTTCAGGTGGGTAGTGATGTGGGTGTGGCAGGGTATGTTGAGGATGAGGCGTGCTGAGGCGTTCTGTATGCATTGGAGTCTTTTCTGGAGTTTGGCCGTGGTTCCTGTGTAGAAGGTGTTGCCGTTGTAACGTCTGTTGCTGACGAGGGCCTGGGTGACCGTCCTTCTGGTTCCGGTGGGATCCATCTGTAGATCTTGCAAAGCATTCAGAGGGTGTTGCACTGGGGAGGTGACGGCATCGACTTGCTGGGTCATTGAGAGCGATGAGTCCAGGATGAACCCCAGGTTGCGTGCGTGGTCGGTGGGTGTCGGTGCGGCTCCCAGGGCAGCTGGCCACCAAGAGTCGTCCCAGGCGGAGGGGGTGGAGCTGAGGATGAGGACCTCTGTCTTGTCTGAGTTAAGTTTCAGGAGACAGTTCTGCATCCAGTCGGCAACAGCCTTCATTCCTTTGTGGAGGTTGGTTTTGGCGGTGGCCTTGGTGAGTGAGAGGATCAGCTGAGTGTCCTCGGCATAGGAGACAATGTTGAGGTGGTGTGAGCAAACAATGTTGGCGAGCGGTGTCATGTGAACGTTGAAAAGGGTAGGGCTGAGGTATGATCCTTGGGCCACGCCGCAGGTGATCTTGGTTGCTTAAGAATGGAATGGGGGACGGCGGACCCTCTGGTTCTGTCAGTGAAGAAGGAGGTGGTCCAGTCCAGGGCTTTGTCGCGGAATCCTGTGTTGTGGAGGCGTGTGCGTAGGGTGTGGTGGCAGACGGTGTCGAAGGGGGCCGAGAGATCCAGGAGGATGAGGGCCGCAGTCTTGCCATTGTCCAGCGGGGTTCTGATGTCGTTTGTGGCAGGGAATGAGTGCAGTTTAGGTGCTGTGATTGCTGCGGAATCTAGATTGGGACGAGTCCAGGATGCTGATCTCCTCGAAGAAGTGGGTCAGTTGCCTGTTGACGATCTTTTCAATGACTTTCACCAGGAATGGAAGCAGGGAGATGGGCCGGAGGTTCTTGAGGTCCTTTGGGTCCGCTGTGGGTTTCTTGAGTTGGGCGTTGATCTCGGCATGCTTCCAGCTTTCCGGGAAGGTGGTGGTCTCGAAGGAGCTGTTGATGATCTTCCGGAGTTGGGGTGCGATGATGCGGTTTGCTTTGTTGAAGATGTGGTAAAGGCAGGAGTCAGATGGTGAACGAGAGTGGGCGGTGTTCATGGTTTTGATGGTGTCATTGTTGTTGACGTGGGTCCAGGAGAGCAGGCGGTTGGTCGGGCTGGGGGGTGGTGAGTCTGCGGTGTCGGCGGCTGTAGGGAGGGTCTGGGTGTTGAAGATGTTGTGGATGTCTGCGATCTTGCGGTGAAAGAAGGTGGCTAGGGAGTCGCATAGGTCTTGCGACGGCGGGATGTCGTTAGAGCTGGAGCTGGGGTGGAGAGTTCCTTCACGATGTTGAAGAGCTCTTTTCTGTTGTGTGCGTTGTTGTTGATGCGTTCCTTGAAGAAGGTCCTTTTGGGGGCTCGGAGGAGTTGGTGGTGCTTGCGGCTGGCGTTCTTTAGGGCTGCGTCGTTGTGCGATGTCAATAAACATTTCTATGTAAATCACCTTGAGTGATTCATATATTTTCTGTGATCTAAATGATTTGCAATGTAACAAGTGCATCAGCTGTAACAAAATGAATGCATATTATTATTATACTTTTCCTTCTCACAATACCCAACCCCTTTCCCACCACAGGTAAAGCCTTAACACCATAAATGACTCAAAAGAAACACAAACATTTTCTGTTCAAGTCAAGGACTTTTCTGATTCCTTTTATCAAAGAAAGACTGCAAGGTTAAGGTTCATAATTTATAGAAGGCTCAAGTAATAGTCAAATGTCAAAGTCTAATTCATTGAACTCAGGTGTATCCTACAATACGTTTCTCTATCAAATAAGTCTTGATAACTTCAAGTGATAGCACTTTGAGCTCCAATCTCCAACAACAATGGTCCAGCTGCAGCAACTGAGCATCTCAATTGCCTCTCTGTGGAAATGTGGATTTTCCTGATCAGTTATGTCCCCTATCTTGGACCCCAACGGTTCTATATGCATGTTACAAGTACATGTATGTTCCCCCCCAGTTCCAGTTTCTAAGACGCAAACATATGTGTGTCTACCGTCGACATGTTCTCTGTCAGATCCGCCATCAATGGGCTGGATATTCGATTCCTAAGTATGAAAGGCCACCGACTTTATATGGCTAAGTTACTTCATTTTTACAGTTCAGGCGAGTAGGCCCGATTCTGTCCTCAAAGCCTTTCCCTGCTCTCTGTCTCTGACAGCTTCAGCTTGAGCTCGCATCTGTATCCATGAACTTTGTCCTACTCCCTGTGCAGCTAACGGTGCCTGCCTCGGCCAGTTTTCGCCTGTCTGCCAAGAAGCTGTATTTCACCTTCGAATTATCTATTTTGCTCTCCAGCCGATGCATTCCTGTCCAGTGATTTAGGTAAACATTTCCTTTAGCTCACAAGCAAAGGACTCAGCCTTTCCGTCCTCCTGCAAGTGATTCATAGCCCTGTTGCCATGGAAAGTTTTCTATCCCTCGCATCTCATATAGACACTTAGACGCTTGTACACGTACACAGTCAGTATAGAATAGATTCTGTCCGAGAGTCTCTTCCTTGTGGATAACATAGTTCTTTAAACATAGGATGTTAGATATGATTTGGGATTAGGTTGACTTGACCCCCAGACTTCTCGTCTCCACATGTAGAGCTAAATGTCAAGTCCCCTTCACCCCCTAGTTGCACGTCAATTACACGTCATGCTGCCGCGCGCGCATCTATGCCAAGTATTATCTTATAGGTCCACCTATGTCTGATAATTCTAACCAATCATGTTTCTTTTATTCCTTATTACGCCTAGTTTCGATTATGTCACTGTTTTGTCACTTTTCTTATCAAATGTTACGCCTTCTACATTCGTTTCATTGTAATGTACTTATTATAAAAATACATGTCTGTTAATAAATTATTGTACTTCACTTCCTGAACCCTCGTGGTGACGGAACCTGAAGGCCGCGACTCGAGTCGGCCATTTTGAATGGAATAAAGCCCATTAGAAAACCTCTTATACCACGGATTCTGCCTCTTGTTATTTTGAGCTATTTACTTTATTTTAAGATTCCGTATGAAATTCAGTCCGGTATTTTTATTTACCACATAATGGCGCCCGAATAGGGACACTTTCTCATCTCACGCGCCGGCGGTGCGTTGCAGGCCCGGTCTCCTGCCACAGCTGGACGGACCATAAACGCGTACCAGCAGGATTTCCTGTAAGCTCCCTCCGGTCAAGCGGGGGCGACTGAGGCTGCGATCAACCCAGACGAGGCGGTGAGAAGTGCGAAGTATCCCGACCAGAGCCTAGCTGAGAGAGCAAGATCCGAGGTATACAGAGGCCCACCAGGTTTTCCGAAATCCCGACGTCCAGAGGGTCCGATGTCCGCAGTTATCGAGTCCTGTCCATTCTCTGAGGCCTTCCGTTTCAAGGAGCTACTCGGTGAGTACCATCGCCGGGGAGGCGTGTTGACGCGCACATAGGTTGTGCCGGTCAAGACGGATTTGGGTACACAAATCCGGTCTGCACTGTTTAGCAGTGTATATGTACTGTTTAGCAGTATATCAAGTATTCCGAAGTATTCAGTTATTGTCAAGAATTCAGCGTGGTGATTAGTTAGGCAGACTGTCATCATTGTCGATCATTGTTATAATGTTTAATGTTTAATGTTTAAAGTATTCAGAAATGTCTTGCATATTGTGGTATGAATGACTGTTCATTGTTCACTGTTCATTTATGGTGTTTTTCGTATTAAGAAAATTCAAGAGTAAGTATCAGATCAGTTGTCAATATGCCGCTCTTCTCGAAGTTAAGACAGATTACTACCAGAAAAGGGGTGCTTGAAGAAGCAGTTCCTATTCCTCCTAGGGACACCCCAGGGCATTTTATGTACCATAAACATGGCTTAGATGCCATATTGTTTCTTGATCTATGGGTAGATTATACCAAAGGATTACCGGAAAGTCAAAGGTGGCCCATAGCGGGAACCTGGGATGCAGAGTGCATCATGAAAGTGGAGGAAGAGTTATGGAAAAGAAAGGTCAGACAGTCACAGAAAGACGCTGTTGAGTTATGGCGTAAAGAATCTCATAGACGAACAGAAAAAGCACGTAGACAAGAAGAGAGGAGTAAAGAAAGTTCAAATAAAGTTCAAGAAAATCTATTAATTGAGGAAGGTATCCGAGTGAAATCAGAACAAGTGAATAGACAAAGAAATGCTCTTATGAATGGTATGTATCCCCTTCTAGCCGAAGGACTACCTAAGGCTGTTACAGAGATGCCAAAAGACTTGCCACCCCCATTATTTCCAATTAAGGTACATCCAAAGGGGCATCCCAGAACCGCAGAAGATGTTTTTCTTTCCTCATATCTAGACGATGCAGCTCCCGAGTATGCTAACGCCGCACCACATAGACCATCTGGCAGAGGGGTTCAACGTCAGGATCAGGTATCTGTCCCCGTGCAACAGCAAGTCCCGATACAAGCTTCGGCAAGCACATCTGTTTCCGCATCTGTCTCCGCAGTCGATCCTATAGGGGTATCGACACCCATAGTTGCTGTGTCACGTTCAACGAATCCATTCACACCCGACGCCCCAGATGGGGCCACGGGAGGTGCTAGCAGTACCTTTACACCACCCAGAATAAATAAACTTGTCTTTCAAGAGTCAACACATTCACGTACACCAAAATTCGTAAATGAACGTACGCTTAAGGAACTCCTTGTAAATTGTAGATATGACCCCGTGGTCGGTAAAGAGGACGAAATGGTCCTGGCATCATTACGTATCAGACGAGCCGCAGAGTATTTAGCAAGGTTACCAGGGATGACTACGCATCTAGATAACATATATCATTTTGTTCAAACAGGACGAGATCCAGGATGTATTAACAGAGCTATGGAATTCCAGAAAGTAGAGATACAGGGGGAACTGTTACGTTTCCTCATAAACTGTGTAATCAGAAATCAAGATCGTCCGGGGGTAGACCCGAATGCAATGCTTATTCTTACAAGATGGAGTCAGAATATATCAGAAGGGAGACACGATAAGCAAAATTGTATAATAGCCATGTGCCGAAAAATACGTAAAGAAATAGAGCGTATTCATGAAGAAAGATTGGGAACAGACGAGTTTGAGCAAGATGAAGTGTCCGAATCAGGGAACTCTGCAAGACAGTCAGAGACCATAGCCTATGTAGGCAAAGGAAGATACTGTGAAAATACTAGATGTTTTTCTGATCCCATACACTCTGTATGTCCAAATAATAGCAGAACGTATCCGACGCCTGTAATAAATCTGAAATCTCCTGAACATTCGTTTCAAGCCGCAGACAAAATACTACGAGAACGAAGAGGTTACCACCTCCTCGATTCTATGGATGAGCAAGAATTAGCCAGATCAGCCGTTCACTGGATTGTTAGTCCTGAAAAATACGGTGATGAGACCGTAGCACACACGTTTTTTAACCTCAGTACAGATGAACAACGTTTAGCTGGAATATATATGATTCAGCAACTCCTCATATTATATAAGAGCCAACATGCTGACCCTGGTCCTTTACCTGATATATTAACGGAACTACTCACGAACAGATGGAGAGGTTCTAGTAACAAGCTAATTAAAGAGATATTAGTGTCACGTAAGCAGTATGTCCTTTTTGTAAGTCCGGATTCTCTCTCGCTGCCCCATAGAGAGAGAGCGCCGTACTATATGGATAGACAAAATCCCCTACGAGAAGTGCACCCAATAAAAGGCGAAGACAATGAGTTTCACCGTGTATTTGTTTACACACCCATATCAAAAATGGAATTATTAGAAATGAAAAAAGTAGTACCTAGTCATGACAAAGACCCAGCGGGTTTCCACCGAGAAATTAAAGACATGTTACTGATGGGAGAGTACACCTTTCCTGATATTATGACGATATTAAAGGTGCTTTTGCCTGCTGGCATATATGAAAAACTGAAAGAAAAAGAGTGGGAAGTGGGAGACCAAAAGATAGACTGGACAGCATTAGCAGAGGAAGAAAGGGGCCGAGCTGCAGGTTCGGGGCTCGGGGATAAAGTTAAACTATTACCAGGTTTACTAGTACAGGTACTGCCACGTTTATTAACTACAAAAAAGGAAGATTGGGGTGCAATCACAGCCTGTAAACAAAAGCAAGATGAAGACACAAGCGATTATTATGCTCGATTTGAAAAATGTTTTGGTATAAATAGTGGTATAAAAGCAAGTAGTGATTCATATCCACATTTATTTGTGACAAAATTAGTGGAAAATGCATTACCTCCAGTAAAGAATAGAATATTGAAATTCGAGAGTACCTGGCAAAGTAACACTCCGTCGCAAATGCTACAAATGTTACAGTATCATCACAATAGAATTAGGGATGAACAAGAACACGAGCATAGACGCATGAAGGATACAAAAATGAAAATGCTAGTTTCTCAGACAGTACCAGCAGATGGTCACAAAAAGGGTGTGACACATTCTGGTGATTCTGCAGTTCCTGTAAAAGGAACCTGCAATTACTGTAAACAACTAGGCCATTATGTACACGATTGTCAAGTCCTGAAACGAAATATAGCTACAGGTATTGCAAAAGAGAGACCACGATTAGTTAGACAAGATCAGAATGAACAAGGAGCTATGCAGCATGGACAGTCCATGCCAGTTCAGCAACAGTCTATGCCAGCCTCACAGCAACCCATACAGTTTGTGCCAGCTGCACCACCGTTGCCTGCTACTGCCACACAAACCACAACACGACAAATGTATCAGACTGCACAGTATGAATACCCTGAGTATCAGCGTTACGCATGAACCAGCCTAGAGAGGGAAGTTGACTTACCGCTTATCGAGATTCCGGTAGATCAAGAAGGACCTTATGTACATAGTGAATTATTAGGTCAAGATAGAAAATTCTTACTCGATACAGGGGCAAGTCGAACAACCATAAAACGTAGTGAAGTTCCAGGGGCACCCCTCTCAGGCTCTCAAAATGTTTCCCTTGGTTTTTCAGGAAAACCTATTGTTAATGAAGTATCACAGCCTCTACCACTTACGATAGGACCTTTGACACGAACTACAGATTTATTGCTTACTAAATCATGCCCAGAAAATCTGTTAGGAATTAAGACTCTGAAAGCACTAGGAGCCATAATATGTTGTTCTCCGGAAGGAGTAAGGTTGTTTTTACGTGATTTTAAAGGTCACTATGTGTCCAGAGACATGGATCCCCGACTACAGACTTTACCAGTACATCTATGGGCACAAGGCCCTACGGATGTTGGCTGCATGAACATTACACCCTATCGAGTTACATTGAAAGCAGGAGTGGTACTACCACGAATGCGACAATACAAGTTACCGCATGATGCTGTAGTGGCTTTGTTGAAAATCATTGATGAGCTGATTGCCCAGGGAGTAGTTGTAGAAACAGACTCCAATGTATGTAATTCACCGATAATTCCGATTCTTAAACGAACTGATCCTACTGCTCCACCAGTGTACCGATTGGTTATTGATTTGCGTGAACTAAACAAGTGTATTGTACCACAATTCCCTGTGGTCCCTGATATATCATCATTGTTGACAGCAATTGATTCCGAAGCAACATTTTTTACTGTAATTGATCTCAAGAATGCCTTTTTCAGCGTCCCAATAGATCCGGAAAGCCAATACTTGTTCGGATTCAGTTTAAATGGGCGCAGCTTTAAATTCTCACGCGCTCCTCAAGGATTTACAGAAAGCCCCAGCATCTACAGCCAAGCACTGAAACGAGAACTTGACAGTATCCACATGCCAGTCAATACTGCACTGCTTCAATATGTCGATGATCTGCTGATCACCGCGAGAAGCGAGCCAGAATGTGAAAAAGCTTCTCTGACAGTTTTACATTTCCTAGCCGACAAGGGGCACAAGGTGTCCCCTTCTAAGCTGCAATTCTGTGTTCAGCGAGTTATTTATCTTGGTCACTCGCTGTCCAAGGAGGGAAGGCAGCTTACACCAGATCGCATCCAGTTAATTGCTAACATGTCAATACCCCAGACACAAAAGGAGGTGCGAGCTTTCATAGGCCTCACTTCATATTGTAGGCAGTGGATCCCTCAGTACGCATTTCTAGCAAAACCACTCATTCAGTTAACCACACAGGAGGCAGCCACATCGACTGTTCTCCCTTGGACTCAGGAACATACACAAGCTTTTGAAAGCCTAAAGGAAGCTTTATGTCAAGCACCTGTTTTAGCAACACCATGTTATAGCAAACCTTTTACACTCTTTGTTACAGAACGCGAAGGTACTGCCTTGTCAGTACTCACTCAGGATCAAGCAGGATCACGCAAGCCATGTGCTTATTTTTCCAGTACATTAGATCCCGTAGCTCAGGCTTTGCCTGCATGCCTGAAATCAGTGGCAGCGACAGCTTTAGCAATCAGACAAAGCGATGCCATAGTATTAGGACACCCATTGACAGTACAAGTACCACATGCAGTAGAGGTTCTTGTGAACCGAACACAAACACAACACTTGACCATAGCAAGACTTACCGGTTATGAACTGACATTGTTTCAACCACACATAGAGATCCGACGGTGTAATACATTGAATCCTGCTACACTATTACCTGTAATTGGAACAGACCCACTAGCTCATGATTGTGTTGAAATCATTGAAATAAAGACGAAACCTAGACAAGACTTGACAGACGTTCCATTGTTAGATCCAGACCTGACGTTGTATGTAGACGGATCATGCATGAGAGCAAGTACAGGAGATTTAGTGGCCGCGTATGCAGTCACAACAGACACTGAAGTTATTGAGACACATTGTATAGATACTCTGTCAGCCCAAGCAGCAGAACTTATTGCTCTAACGCAAGCCTGTATTCAAGCCACAAATAAGAAAGTTAATGTATACACTGACTCACGTTATGCATTCGGAGTTGTACACGACTTCGGCGTGCTGTGGCGAGAGAGAGGTTATCTAACGTCCCATGGTGCCCACATTCAGCACGGGCCCCTCATTCATGCTTTGTTAGATGCAATACATCTACCCACTGCTATATCGATTATGAAATGTAAAGCACACACGAAGGTTACTGATACCATTTCTCAAGGCAATGATTTAGCTGACAGAACAGCTAAACAGACTGCTCAGAATCGCACATTAGACATGACAAAGCCAATAGTTCAGACACCAACACAGTGTATGACAATTAAGGATCCCACACTTGACGTAATTGACATACAGACACATGCCACAGCAGAAGAAATAAAGAAGTGGACTGAACTAGGAGGGATCCAGACAGATCAAGGATGGATGACGAAGGAGAAATCTTAACGGTTTCTCCCTGATTCCATGGTTCAAGCCATTATAGCTACAGTTCACAGTCCAGCACATTTAGGAGAGAAGGCTATGCTAGACAGCATTCAGCACATTTGGTTCAACAAACATTTACGAGCAGCAGCTAAACAAAAAGTTCGTACCTGTATGATATGTTGTCAGTTTAATCCAGGAAAGAGTGTTCCCGTAGAGCAGGGTGGATTTCAGCCTCCTGACCATCCTTTTGAAATCCTCCAGATGGATTATATTCAGATGGAACGTTGTCGAGGATTCAAATATGTCCTCGTAGTTGTCTGCGCTCTCTCCCGTTGGACAGAGGCGTATCCCGTATCAGATTACACTGCCCCGACTACTGCCAAACAGTTAGTTCGAGAATTCTTCCCACGGTACGGTTTACCACGTGTTGTATATTCAGATAACGGCCAGCCTTTCTCATCCGAATTAATGAAACATGTCTCACTCTTGTTGGGATATCAGTGGAAATTCCACTGTGTCCGACACCCCGAGGCAGCAGGTCTCGTAGAAAGACATAACCAGACACTGAAAATCAGACTGTCCAAAATATGTAGAGAGAAAGGTGTCGACTGGATAGTAGCATTACCAGTTGCACTCTTTTACATGAGAATGGTAGCACACTCTAGAACAGGGCTATCCCCGTATGAGGTGATCTTTGGTAGACCACCGAATATGTGGGGGACGCCTATACCACGCAAAATAACTGACATTGACTGTAACATGCTGACAGATTACTTGGCTTCCTTGATGTCTGCACTACAATCTTCTCGTTCACAGGTAGCTGCAGCCTTTCCCGACAACACTGAGGCGAAACCCCATGACGTTGTTCCGGGTAATCTTGTCTTTGTGAGAAATTTCGACAGGAAAAGTCAACTGGAGCCCAGGTGGAAAGCACCCAAGTTGGTCCTGTTGACCACAAGAACAGCCGTGAAGATCGAGGGACGCAAAGGGTGGATTCATTCAAGTCACGTCAAAAAATTTCATGGACTACCTTCAGATATAGACACTGTGCCCTGCACTCCCTCACAGACTGATTCAAAACTTCCTTTTGTTGAACAGAATGACTCTCAGTACTATAAATTAAAGCTTAGGCCCAAACAGTCGAGCAATTTGATTGTTTAAGTCCTCTCCAAGGTGAAGCGGTTGAATTGTCTCCGACATGTATCCCTTGGACCTGAGTAGAGAAAATACCCGAGAAATGTTGAAACGACAGGCGTATTGTAAATCACTGCGTAGCTACTGTATGAGGACATTATTAATTTTGTTTTTATTGAGTATTTTAGTAATTATTACGAGTGTGATTTTGCACATATATCATCCTATCTCTAGACATGTTTATAATGTTGCTGCAGAACATTCTTTTAGTGACCTACCGCCACATGAATTATCTTATAGACTTGCGCTGCGCAATAACACCTTCATTAGTATGTTACATCATTCCCATCAGACTAGTAATGCGACCAATTGTTGGGTGTGTGGCCGACTTCCTCCCTATCAGAATAACAAAGGAGTTCTGCCTTTCTTTCCACATCCATTCACACACAATGGCTCCTGTGGAGCATGGTTTAGTTTATTAAATTCCATAGACCCAGACACAGCAGTTTATCAACAACATTGGATATGGGGAAATCTGAATCTAGTTTTATTCAAAGTCTGTCACCCTAATAAGGAGGGTCACCCCAGTAGAACAGGAACTGATTTAGAAAATGAAGTGTATAAATTAGGTAATTTTACGCCTAATCTTATGATTTTGAATGTCAAATCCGAAGTTGAACTAATTCTGCCCACTATGTCAGTATTTCCAGTTAAGGGTGAATTATGTGTAAGAAAAGTTGGTTCCATACACATGGGCCATAGCCAATGCGTTACTACAGTAGAATATAGTGATCAAGGTAAATCTTCATTTAGAGCTTCTCGCCATTCTTACTTCATATGTGGTCAGACGGCATATATGCGTCTGCCTCTAGATTGGGATGGCACCTGTTACATAGCATTCCTTTTGCCACCTGTTTTCCTAGCTCCCCCTGATTATTATCGAAATGTTCATTTAGTACACAATAGAGAGCAAAGAGATCTCCCAGTTGTCGATTATACTGAGACAGCATGGGACAAGTATGTAGATTTCAATAAAGGTATCTTTCCCTATATAGGTACAATATCAAATAGTAAGCTGATACGCAGACTCACCAAGACTCTTGAAGCTGTAGTAAACGAGACTATAGCCGCCCTAGGCAATCTGACAGAGGAACAATCAGTGATGAGAATTGTTGTTCTCCAGAATCGTCTTGTCCTTGACGTCATCCTGGCCGATAGGGGCGGAGCTTGCAGGGTCATCGGATCCAGCTGCTGCATATTCATACCAGAAAATTCGCCATCTGTATATAAAGCTATAACACGCCTTCATAAGATTGTAAGCCAGATACACGAAAATCCAGGCACTTGGACGTGGTCCGGGTGGTTTTGGAGTGTGATATCAGCCTGGGGATGGAGAGTTCTATCCTTCCTAGGTATTGGCCTTCTTATGCTCTTCAGTTGTTGTTTATGCCTGCAAGGTGGACCAGCGATTTGTGGTCTGTGTGCCACATCATGCATTCCACATCACAGGTCCCGTTCAGAATGCCGGAAGGAAGAAGAAATGATGCTCCATGAGCAAATCAATGGAATGATGAAGATTGATGTCTCGTGAAGGGCAAGAAGGGGACAAGGAGGGAATGTGGAAATGTGGATTTTCCTGATCAGTTATGTCCCCTATCTTGGACCCCAACGGTTCTATATGCATGTTACAAGTACATGTATGTTCCCCCCCAGTTCCAGTTTCTAAGACGCAAACATATGTGTGTCTACCGTCGACATGTTCTCTGTCAGATCCGCCATCAATGGGCTGGATATTCGATTCCTAAGTATGAAAGGCCACCGACTTTATATGGCTAAGTTACTTCATTTTTACAGTTCAGGCGAGTAGGCCCGATTCTGTCCTCAAAGCCTTTCCCTGCTCTCTGTCTCTGACAGCTTCAGCTTGAGCTCGCATCTGTATCCATGAACTTTGTCCTACTCCCTGTGCAGCTAACGGTGCCTGCCTCGGCCAGTTTTCGCCTGTCTGCCAAGAAGCTGTATTTCACCTTCGAATTATCTATTTTGCTCTCCAGCCGATGCATTCCTGTCCAGTGATTTAGGTAAACATTTCCTTTAGCTCACAAGCAAAGGACTCAGCCTTTCCGTCCTCCTGCAAGTGATTCATAGCCCTGTTGCCATGGAAAGTTTTCTATCCCTCGCATCTCATATAGACACTTAGACGCTTGTACACGTACACAGTCAGTATAGAATAGATTCTGTCCGAGAGTCTCTTCCTTGTGGATAACATAGTTCTTTAAACATAGGATGTTAGATATGATTTGGGATTAGGTTGACTTGACCCCCAGACTTCTCGTCTCCACATGTAGAGCTAAATGTCAAGTCCCCTTCACCCCCTAGTTGCACGTCAATTACACGTCATGCTGCCGCGCGCGCATCTATGCCAAGTATTATCTTATAGGTCCACCTATGTCTGATAATTCTAACCAATCATGTTTCTTTTATTCCTTATTACGCCTAGTTTCGATTATGTCACTGTTTTGTCACTTTTCTTATCAAATGTTACGCCTTCTACATTCGTTTCATTGTAATGTACTTATTATAAAAATACATGTCTGTTAATAAATTATTGTACTTCACTTCCTGAACCCTCGTGGTGACGGAACCTGAAGGCCGCGACTCGAGTCGGCCATTTTGAATGGAATAAAGCCCATTAGAAAACCTCTTATACCACGGATTCTGCCTCTTGTTATTTTGAGCTATTTACTTTATTTTAAGATTCCGTATGAAATTCAGTCCGGTATTTTTATTTACCACATCTCAAGGAACACTGTGAAGTACAAGGAATTTATATCCCATGAATCCAAGATGGCCACCACCATTGCAAGTCTTGTGGAAGCCACATGATGCTGTTGGAAATGTAGTCTGTCTTGACTCCAGTTGTGCGTTTTATGCAGTTGAAGTAGCACAGATGCAAAGCCTCATACCAAGCAGAGCTGACATTCTACATGCCCCACTAACTATTAAAGAAAACTTGAGCACCTACAAAGTCCGAAGGAGCACATCTCTCTGCCTACCTGGTTCACATAAGTGAGAATGGGAAAAGGATCATGACATGGTAAAAGACTTCGGGCCCGATTCACAGAACTAACTTAAGACAAAATCCTAAACTTACTACCATTTTGGTATTCACAGAAGGCACTTACTCATTTTGGTATTCACAGAAGGCACTTACTCATTTCGATATTCACAGAAGTTAGGAGTCCTAACTTTAGGACTCCTAAATGCCTTCTGTGAATACCGAAAGTCTTAAAATTAGGATTTTTCTCAGTTTAGTAGTAGTATAGTTAGGACTCCTAACTTTAGGACTCCTAAATGCCTTCTGTGAATACCGAAAGTCTTAAAATTAGGATTTTTCTCAATTTAGTATTCCTAAATTTAGGACTCCTAACTTTAGGACTCCTAAATGCCTTCTGTGAATGCCGAAAGCCTTAAAATTAGGTTTTTTCTCAGTTTAGTAGTTGTAAAGTTAGGAGTCCTAACCTTAGGACTCCTAAACTGAGAAAAATCCTAATATTAAGACTTTCGGTATTCACAGAAGACATTTAGGAGTCCTAAAGTTAGGACTCCTAACTTCTGTGAATACCGAAGTGAGTAGGTGTCTTCTGTGAATACCAAAATGAGTAAGTGCCTTCTGTGAATACCAAAATGGTAGTAAGTTTAGGATTTTGTCTTAAGTTAGTTCTGTGAATCGGGCCCTTCCTCTCCAGATGGTGTTAGGTTGTGCAGAAAACATGATTGGTTCAAAATTTCAAAGTCTAATTCTTTGATCTCAAATATATCCTACACTACTTTTCTGTATCAACTAAGTCTTGATAACTTCAGGTGACACCACTTTGAGCTCCAATCTCCAACAATGGTCCAGCTGCAGGAACTGAGCATCTCAATTGCCTCTCAAGAAACAATGTGGAGCACAAGAAATTTATTTTCCAGGAATCCAAGATGGCCACCAGAGGAGGCCCGAGGTAGAGTCATTTATTAAATAAATAAATAAACAAATACATTTATAGGGGTCGGATTACATTTTTCAATTTTGACCACAGAATTTTGTGCCAGTATGTGCTCTGAGAGCCACAGTCTGCCTACCAAATTTAAAGATTGCAGGAGTACTTTAAGCAAAATTACACAATATCAACTGGCCCGCAGTGCAATGGCAGCATGATGGAACAGGTTTTGAAATTTTTGTTGTTGTTTTCAAAGACAAAACCACAACGAAGGGATTTATTTTGAAAAAAAATAAAAAAAGAAACTATGCCCTTGATGTGTTCTTAGTTATTGACCAACACTTTGGCTACACTGATTGCTTTTTCTTACCCCTGAAGCCTCACCCTGAATATTACAGGCCTACCTGTGATGCGCAAGCTGGTAGTGCCTCGGAGACATGGTGATTCCAACAGTAGAGCCAGCTGAAACTCTGCCATTTGAAACAAAACTCTTCCCACACTTCTAAATGAGCAGTGGAGGCTGAGTGAAAACGGCATCCGACAATTTTTGGAAGATGCTCTATGACTACCCAACTCCAAATGAGGCCCTAGGGAATGAGTAAGTGATGTCTACACACAGATATATCTTGCCTTTTGCAGCTTAAGTTGCAAGAAAGCAAAAACATCACTTATAGTTTTACCAAACCATTATTAAATGTATTTAGAAAAAAGCATAATTAGTCTGTTTAAATATTTGCTATATATTTTTTACACTAGAAGGAAGCTTGGAAAATTGGCAGCCACATCCGCTGACTGATACAAGATGCTTGTATAACCCAGCCCAGCTAAGTTAAAATTGAAAAAGAGGCATTGAGATATTGTGAGAAATTATAGCTGTATTGTAGGCAGATGACCAAAAGATTACCCCTGGGCTAAGAAATTAGCTGCTTTCAAACAAAACACCAGCAAGTATTTCAAAAACTGGAAAGGTGAAAAGTGACTCAAGCCAAGATATTCATCCCATGCATTTTGTGTTCTGATCCAGGCCTTGTCCTTCAGTTATGACAAATGCATATGTCAAAAAGCGTCATATGCAAAATGTTGCTGAAGTTTTCTACATTCCTGTAGGAGCAAACATTTATTTCATTTTTCATTCCAGAATCCCACTGAGCTGTATGTCAACAAGGATCCAGCTGTAGCTACATCAAAAATATAACAATTTTTAATTAACATTTTCAGCCCAGTTTACTGACTAAACCTTCCTTGAAGATCAGTTAGTCTTATTTGCTCCAGTTGTGCTACAAGTTTACAAAGATAGAGCATTTTATGGGCACACCTGGTGTATCTGCTTGAAGCTAATGAAAAATTCTCCTTCCTTTTGAACTGATCTATTCAGCCAACAAGACAAAAAATGATTGTTTTATTTTTTTGCACCATAATCTCCAATCATTTTTAAGTTCAGTGCACTTGGGAGCATGGCCTGGTCGCCGCTGGGGATGGTCACTCTCTGAGAGAGCTCCACGCTGTGATGGTATAAAGTTCCTACAGGTGCATTACTTACACACTTTCAGTGGCTGACATGAGGTGTTCCAGCAGTATGAACACCTCATAGACAAGCGGTGTATATCTTTCTTCCTACTTGGGGCCTGAAATGAGAGGTTCTGCAATACTTCTCCCAATTGTGCTCACTGTAAAGGTGCGCGTGCCATTTTCCTGCTTTTGTTTTTACCGTGTTGATACAAGGAATCACCTCAGGATGCCGCAACTTGCCCTTTTATGTTTGCGAGGTATTTTTTGTTGAATTTCTTTCCTTTTTTTTATGTTCTGTTGTCCTTTTCTTTGCAGAACTCGATGTGTCTGGCATTTTTAATAATGCCTGCATATAACACATTTGTTATGTTAATTCCCTTAAAAATTGGCCGGTTTTAAGTTTTTGCAACAGCACAAATACTAAGGGGTCGATTACAGTGTAGGACCAATCGCCACCGCCCGTATGGCGGTGGCGATCCGCCCTACATATCCCTCCGCCTGCCACCCATTTCCCCCTGCCATATTAGTATGGCGAGGTGGACCCCGGCGGACGGAAAGACTGTCCACCGGTTTTCCGCCAGTGACCAGTCGACCTGGCGGAAAAGGGGCGAGATATGGTGGCGGTGTCTGCTAGACACCGCCATCCATATTAGCATGGGTGCGGGAAGCAGCCTTTCCGTGGCAGCGGTGCTGCCACGGAAAGGCATGTGGATTTTGCTGTCGGGGGCCCATTGGGAGGGCAGGGGGTGCACATGGGGGTAAATATGGTACCCCCCTACATTCTCATGGACAAGGTGGCAGGCACCGCGTGGTGCCTGTCACCTTGTGCATGACAATGCACACAGTGCATTCCCAGCATTGTGGCAGGCAGTGCTGTGAGCACCGCCCACCACAATGCTGGGAAAAGAGGATGGCGGTGGCATCCTAATTGCAGGTGCGGAGCCGCCGCACCACTGGCGGCCAGTCCCTGCACCGCTAGGCCCTCCATCCTAATTGGCCCCTAAGTTTCATTTTTTATGGTTTACTTATGCCTAGAGTGCCCCTGTCTTCCTTGCTGTGTGGGAAAGACAAAAAGCTCAAAGTGGTGAAGTGGTGAATAAATCCTCTCTGTCAGTGAATTGGAATTTCATTCCGTTTCTTCATGACCACTCAGTTGAGACCATGGGCCAATCTTCTCAGGTTTCCATGCCTTCAGAAATTCTTAAGCTCGATACTACAGTCAATGCCCAAAGCGCAGATTCTACTACAAGTTATACGCGGGATCCTCCCTCACCTGGCAATATCATCCTCAATCCATTTCCATTGAGCTCTTGTCGGATGAAATTAGAGGACTACGCTCTTTACCAAAGTTAACTACGGGCCTGATTACAAGTTTGGCGGTCTTGCCTCCATACAGCCGCCGCAGCGGTTCCAAGTACTCCGTGGAGTCGGTGGTCTTTTGCCCACCCTATTACATTGCATGTAGCCTGAATCGCTGACCACATTGACGGAGTGTGTCCCACCTATGATGCAGAGAACTGCAATGCTGGTGATATGTAGTCTGTCCCCATCAGGGCCGCAGGATCCCACCGAGCAGATTGCGAAAACACAGTTGTACTGGCGGTCCTATTGCGGCGGCTCTCCGATGGCAGTAGTCCGTCATGGTACGCTCTCAGCAAAGCAACATAACAGTGGACATTGGATGGATACTAATAAGACACACTTGATGTCCATTGGGCAGTGGATACACTTGCAAATTACACTGCAAAACATACCCCATTTCATACTATGACCCTTTGCCACCTCAACTACAGCATAGCAATTCTGGGGCAACATATTGGTGAGAGAAGGCAGGCCTTTTTTTCTCCTCCCTTTTACTACTCTCCGCAGACTTTTGCAGCACAATTCTTTTCATCCCTTGGTGTAGTTTTGGTTTTATTGTCACTAACTTTAATTTGGGGATATGGCCACGCAAAATAATCCACGTTTTTCAGTGGCACAGTTGTCTGTCATGGTGGATGAAATCACAAGAGTAGAGCTACATGTGGTTGGAGCCCAAGTCCAACATACTACTACCAGTCAGAAAAGGGACATATGCTCCAGAATAGTAGACAGAGTAAATGCTGTAGGTACCACCCTGCACACACAGGAGGAAATTAGGAAGAGGTGGAATGACCTGAGGTGCAAGGAGCATTCCCTGGACTCCAAGCAGCACTCGAAGGCCCAGAGGACTCGTGGTGGTCCTCCCTGCACTCCAATAAGAATGATTCCCTGATAGGAGAAGGTCTTGCAGATCCTACATTCTGAAGGCTTGACAGAAATACCTAGGATAGTGGAGCCTGGTAGGTAACACCTCACTAACTGTCACAATATCTCAATGTCCTGTTTGCTGTTAACTAAGCGTTTGCCATTGTGTTGTGTACCTAGTTTATTACATGCAATCCTCAAAGTATCAGAGATGCTGGACTGTCTGTGTTAATGTGTATTGTTGCATAAAAGATCACATGTGTCAACCTCCAATACAAACCACATGTTGCAATGGTGATGGTAAGTGTATTCCTATAAAAATGTCATTCCAGGACCCATGATATGTGTTAATATGCAAATGTGTGGTTCATCCCAACTGCATTTTGTCAACAGGTATGTTATACTAACCATTTTGCAAGTGCTGGCAAGTAGAGACTGAAATGACTACAACTACCATGAGGCCCTGTTTCTGGAACTCAAAACAAGATGAAATTGTGATTTTACCCATTCCCACTTGTCTGACATTTTACAATTGATGTCAATTTCTGATTGAGTGAGCAATCTACTTACAATGCTCTTCTCAGAGACATTACTGCCTACTTTACTTTATGTTTTCCTGATCTCCTCAATTGGAACAATTGATGTAATGAGTGACACTATACCAAGTATGGCTCAAATATTTGTATGGCATGAAATTAACCCAGCTGATTAGAAGTGGCAGGTGACCCATTGACTCCGCACTGCTCACATGATGACTAATGCTTAATAGACAACCGAATTGTGTGATTGTGTGTTTTGTACACAGAGAGACCATGGAATGGTCTAATACACTCATTACCTCTCCACTATGTTGGCTAAATGTCTGGGAGATGTCTTGTTTATTCCTTATTCCAAAATGCAACATCTCAGGGCATCTAATGAGCTGCTTAATTCAAGTACATGTATTTAGCGTCTACAAATGTAATCTTAACAATACCACCGAAATATATCACAATAGTAATCTCTACCTATTTTGATTTTCTTAGGTTTCAACCTACTGTGTAATAAAGATTTGGCTGTAGATAACACACTTACACCATTAACAGTGTTCTCTATTTCACCACAGGTCTATCTGCCAGAGCACGTGCCCAGAACTTGGCCACAAAAGAGACACCCACTCCATCCCAGGACCAAGCATTTGGTGATGAAAGCACTCCTGGTGAACTGGATGAGGATGGCAGTGCTGGTCCATCTGGTCAGCCTGGACAGACGGCAACAGTGTGTCGCACTGGGCCCACAACACCTTCCACTCCAGCTGCAACACCTCAGCCAATGTCAGTCCCTACAACCTGTGTATCTAGCACAGTAACAACCATTGTGTGGTCCCCAGACCTGGATCCGGATGTGACAATCACCACCCCAGGTACAGAGGAGCCAGGAGCCAGTAGTATAGGGTACTCTGGGATAAGGATACAGGTTTGTGGGGCTAGGGGTCATGGAAGGGTAACTATAGGCCAGCAGAGTGAGGCCACTGGGGCCGCTGACACCCTGGCCACCATCAACCAAGTCTTTGGAGCCTCTCATGAGTCTCAAGGCGTAATGGGCATCATGAGAGGCAGGCCAATAATTCAAACACAAGCTCCCTAATATGTGTGCTGCAGGACATTCACACACACACACACATTTGCAGGGCTTTTACAGCACCATCTACTTCTTTCTGTGGTCCAACAACATCAGGCCCATCAACATTTTTGGCAGCCATAGGAAGGGAGACCCAGAGGAAGACACACCTGCAGTTCTGAACAGAGACCCACAAAATAGGTTTGGACCAGAACTTTCAAACACCTTAAGATGTCCCTGCCTGTGCATCTGTTAACTGGGAAGTCAATAGAAACAGGTTAGATAGATTGTGAGTTACTGTCAGTTGGGTCTACGACGGTGTTGGTTTTGAGCATCATCAAGCAACTGCGGCAGGACATGTACTATCTGCTTCATGGTGGCACAGGGCGTGTGAAGCTGAGTACAGATACGTTTCTGCCTTATAAACATCCTTTTCCGCCAGGTGTGGAGGTTTTGCCACCACAGTCACATCGGCGGTAAGGGCATGTATAGGCTGGCGGGGAACCTGCCTGTCCCACCTCCAACAGATTTATTGGCCTATCCCGCCACCATTACTGTCAATATTTTCTGGCGGCGATAGTATTTAGTCTATGCACCCGCTTGCTTCATAATTGACGGGCGGACTGCCAAGTTGGCGGGCTGGGAATCTGAGGCTAGTTCGAAGGCGGGACCCATTCTACCAAACTCATAATCAGACACTGACATAAGGATTTTGGATATAAATTGGTTATCATGGAAACCTGTGTTTTCACAGTTGAACCAAGTTCATAACATTGAGGATGAAACCCATAAGATCGTTTCTATACAACAGTAAAAAAATGTGGTAAACAAGCAACCTGAAGATTTAGGATTAGGTGTAATAATCTCCGTATTTATGGTCTTCCTGAAGATATTGAAGGCAACAACCCAGTCTCATTCTTTTTACATTTTCTGCCTCAGACTTTGGATCTTACAAGCTCACCAGATCTAAACATCCAAAGGGCTCACAAACTGGGTCTAAAGCATAATTCTTCCTCATCTACTTCTAAACCCAGAGGAGTTATTATTCAATTCCTTGAGTTCACAAATCTTCTAAAGTTCTTAAGGCTGCAAAGGCCAAAAAGCAAGTACTTTGGTCCAGGTGAAAACTCTTCTTCATTCGGGATGTTGCCAGATCTATTGCAAACAGAAGAAAATAATTTCTTGATCTTTGACCATCTCTCCATGAGAGCTCATTTTGGTTTTATCCATCCCTGTTTCTTCAGCATTACTTACACTGAGAAATTGTGTACATTTGATGAGGCTGCAGATCCTAAGGCCCTTGTAAGGAAACACTCTGGTGAGAATGTGGACGTTGCAGGTCTCTCTCCTGGTTAATATTAGAGTTTTTTGTTTTGGATAAAATTTCTAACTTATTTACTCACTTTAGAAATGTTATTTCCCTGAGTCTCATATGTAATTATGTACTTACTGTTGTCTTATCTAGCTGTTTGTATGTATAATTTTCATCTTGTTTCCTGCTGCCGGTAGATACATCTGATTCCCTGGGCATGTCATCCTCATATTGTTCTGTCACCACCCCGATTTCTTTTCAAATTCAAGTATGAACAATGTGCAGTCACCAATGTTATGGCATGTACTGTCTATTTCTGTTTATCTCTTTGTCAGTTTGCCATGTCCACTTTGTATGTTTCTCCTGTATATGCTTTCCCCTTTTTCTTCTTTTTCCCAATTTTGCTATTCAACTGTCCTTAATTCCTTTTTGTTCCCCCATTATTCTATTTTATGTCTAATGTAGATTGGAACTACAATATATGTTGCGTATTACATATAATTCAAGGTTGTTACTGGGATTTCACAGGTGGAAATACTCCAATTAAAAAAACGGGGAATTATTTCTCACCCTGCTAAATAAAAAGCTAACTTAGTTTTGTTAAAGGAAACTGCTGTGGCACAGGATCTACATTCTTCATTGGGAACACAAACTACAAAATGTATTCATGGATGAGAACTTTACCCTCCCATACTGGAACTAGAGGGACGCCCAGGGCTGCAATATCTGCAGCGACCAGCTGATGGATAAATGAGGTGACTGACACCCCACAGTAACCTGCCTGCTAAGCCCAACTTCCTTCTCCTGACAGGTAAGAACTGGAGTCAAACATGTGCTTTCATGGCCATATTTCAAATAATTCCTGCAATGTAGCAATTTCCCATATCTTGATGTCTAGTATCTGCAGTTAGACGTGGGATTTTTGCAAACATCTTGCCTGCTATAATTTTGAATCCTTTTATAACTGGCTAAACAAAACTACAAGTCCCAGCATACAAAGTGTTGTTCGTGCAAATGCCAGGTCTAGTATCGTTATGATGTGGGGCTCTGACAGGTCTCTTGGATGAATCTTTATAGCCATGCTATGTCTTATTTCACAACACTCTACTGTGCAGTATCCCTCACAGCTGCCTTTAGCATGGCCTTTCAATCACCATACTGTTCTGAATCCCTTACTGCTGCATTTGGCATTTCCATCGAACGTTTATACTGCGCTGTATCCCTCACAGCATCCTTAAGTATGGTCTTTATCGCTATACTTTGCCTTATCACATGAAACTACCATTTTGCATGGTCTTCCATCACATACAAAACTGTGCCTATCACATGAAATTATCTTTTGCATGGACATCCACCACCATAATGTGCCTTTTCAGTTACAGCTGCCTTTAGCATGGTTTACCTTAACCTTACTGTTCTTTATCCCTCTCCACTGCCTTTAGCATAGTCTTACATCACCAGGAGCTTTGAGGGGCGGAGAAGGAGCTACCTGAGTCTTAAGCTCCATGTGCCTCTAATGACGGACGGCCTTGATTACTAAGCTCTCTTGCCATAGGGCACTCATCCCGAACTTTTACGCCCCGCCACTTTCAAATGTCACCAGTCACCACTGGTTTCTTTACAGATATATTCAGCTGGTTGGGTGCCCTCATATTATTAACACTTATAATGGATGCAAAAGAAATAGGAATCATTGAGATTGAGGCAGGTAATGGTTGCCTTATACCGCCATTGTGGATGTGCAGACAGGCTATAGTAGTAAATAGGACTTCATCACTGGCAATCAGGGGGACTCAAAGAGCTTATTGCTCCCTGCTGGAAGCTTCGTGTCACAGGTTAGACTCCCTTCCATGGAGAGCGTCATCTTCACACCTGGAGGTAGACTCTGACTGATAGTCAACCAGTCTTCTAGGAGGTCAGATGACCATTCACCCTTATGAGAGACTTTGTGTAGAAAGGAAGGTGCACCAGAACAAAGTCAGTTAACTCCAAGCTTATCCAAAAAAGTATATCTTTATTGTCGTTGAAGTTTAAAAATTGGACATCAGCCAACGCGTTTAGTTCTAAAGCTGGAACTTCATCAGGGCTTAGCTATTATTTTCCAGGCACGATCTGCCTTTATATTGGAGCCACAAATTACTCTTGGACCATATAAAAATAGAAGATATCCTGGGATCTCAAATGTTAATTATAGTATGTTCGTAAATTCTGTAGTGTTGCTCAACTTCCCACTATTATGGAAACCGTATTAATGGCCCAAGTCCTTGACATAAATTGTAAAGTGATTCTAAGTTGTGATATTTCATTCAGCATCCCACAATTCAGGTGGCCATTGTAGCGGCCAGTATCCTTGGTTAGATACAGCGACAAAGTCGGTACTTCATCCTCCGGACTTTCACCCTTATGAGAGACCGCCACCTGCCAGGCAGGGTTCGCAGGGGGATGAAGTGAGCTGCTTTTGTGGCAAATACTCTCACTACACTGCTGGTTGCTGAGCAGGTGCCATATTTGAAGTGCCTACTTGGCAAACCTTTTTGTTAAGAGTAAATATACTCTCAAAGTGGAAGATTCTTTTTTTTTTTTTAAGAGAAACGAATGGCACGACCTGCAAGGAGTTTTCTCCTTGCACATTGGGACCATTACACTTTAAAGTGAGAACAACAGTATAACACTTTATATGGCTGATGCAACAGAAGGGGACGTGGGTAATATTTTCACCACACGTAACCAACCTAAAACCTTTCTTTATATATCAATATTTTGGCTCATACTTATAACTGGTCCTCCAATGAACCTTTTTGAGAATTGACCGGGATTTGGCAAAAGTTTAAAACAGATAATCTCCCCTTCATGAGGACCTACAACAAAGGGAATATTCTACGAACCAAACTATATACACCAATGTATAAAATCTCATTAAACACAATTATCAATAATGACAGACACAGTTTTACTATTAATTGCTTTATCTATTTTAAGCATATGAAATGGTCAAACAAAGGTATAGCATCGAATCTCAGATCCAACACACAAGAGAATTCAAAAAAAGTAATTCACAATAATATCTCATTTAAGGAGCATGAGTGAGTGGATAGGAATAGAGAAACAAAAGAGCATTGTAACAAAATCAATGCAATTACAGAATATCATACGAACCTAAGAAATTTTAGCACAGCGTGCTAATAGTCAGAAAAGCTAACCCTCCTGCCGGAAGGGAAAGCTGGGGCAATCCTCACAAAGGTATGAGGAGCAAAGTTAAAGCGTCAGTTTCAGACACCTTCAGACAAAAGGAACTCAAGGAGACAGCTCACACAAAAATGTTCTCCTCTCTCTACGCCACACTCATCGCACCTCCCCTAACCTAACCTAAAAACATGGTTTCTAACACTAATAGGTATACCCTAAATGATAAAGTTCGTCCCTATCTTAGTAACAAAATCCAGGGAATTCTCAGTTCTCATTGGTTTAGAGGCATGGGGTGTTAGGTCACACCACTTCCGTCACTCTTTACTGTCAAAAGTTCTTTGTTTAGACACATGCAGTCATCATCCTCCTTCAGCAAAGGGAATCGAAATTTTCTCCTTCATACACTTGTTCACATTTGAAAACATTTTGTTGCAGTTTACTAGCACAGTTATTCACAAAACTAAACATTTCCTTGGACAGTAGGAAGTTTCGCTGATACTCCAAACAGGTAGCCATCGACAAGGAAATAACACAATAATCACTATGAAGGACAAAATACATTTTTCTGCATTCTCCATTTAAGAAGCAACTTAACCCTAACAGTTGTTAGAGGCCTTCTCTGTAAAGCGTGCAGTTTTCTCTAGGAGAAATAAACAGACTCAGTTATTTGTTCATGATAAAAGTTCCATCTCATTATTCATTTAAATTTTTCCTTAGTCTAATGTATACACAAACGCTTTTAACTATTATTCTATGTAATTAATATTGCTCATGTTCACGCGTTTTCATTCACATTGCTCATGAAGATAACATTTTTCTCTCTCTGCTGTCTTTTGGGCAGAAATCATTCATGGCCTACATAAACTATTTGTCATTTTCCTGCACCTTTCTCGTTTCTTTTCCAAAACATAAGATGTTAATATTTTATCCGTTCATTTTGCAATCTTTGTTAATAGTTTTCAAGCAATTGGAGGTTTATTCCGAGCAAGTTTTATTTTCGAAAAACCCTGCTCCATCAGGGCAGAAGTCACAATTCTCCAAATTTTTGCCGACGTTCTGCACTTCCAAACTTTAAATAGCCATCAAAGTCTGTTTCTACTTCCACCAGTTTGATATAAAAGGGGTCTTAGGAGAAGAGAGGTAAGAGTAGGATACACTGTTTCTCCGCACATAGAACATATCAAGTGATTTGCATTCCTCTTCAAGGCAGGCCAAATCCTCTGTGCAAGATCTTGTGCACAGGAAAATACAGTGAAGGCACCTCTGCTCCTTTGTCGCCTAACTCTCTCAGTCAAGGAGGACTTCTCTTTTTGTGCAATTTAATGGGGCTGTTTTCCTTTTTTTATAGTAGTTGAAGAGTGCATTTCTTTCTCCTATCTCAAGTATGCAGGAAGAACACAGCAGTGGGTGAAGGCTAATTTATTTTGTTCTATGTTTAATATTGTGTGTTAGTTATTTCACAACAACGGTGATAATAGTTGGAGTGTTTGGCAGGCTACAACAAAACTGAGGAAATAGCAATACACATTTTTGTTTACATCGTAATGGTGTTGTTGATTAGTTAACTGCTTGGAATATAAATGTCAAACTGACCGAACTAATTGAAAAAAGAATGTCATATTTTTCATACTCGGACGAACATGTCAGACAATTCAAAGTCTAGAGATCAAAGTCACATCTGTGTATTCCTACTAACTCCATGAGGTACGTGCTCCTAGTCTTAGAAGTTTAAAGGATAATGATCTATCAACGAAGAGGACTCCTAATGTAAATTAGATTATAACATCACTCTTCATTTATTGTCTCCCTCTTAGCTTGACCAAAATACGTCTAATACATAGGGTCAGATAGGCAGAGACTTATCAATAAATCAAATAATGTGGTAGAATCCCACATTAGTGTGTGATGACTTCAACATGCCCCTGATCGCCAGATAGAGATTGCAAATTACTACTTTAGTATTTCTAAAGTGTATGGGAGATTTTGGTGTAATAGCTGGAGATTGCATAAAATTATGTTAAGCAACATCAAAATAGTTTGTTTACATTGAGGTCAGTGCCAACTGGGCTCTGAGGCAGATGTGGTGCCACAGAGCTCTCCAGCGAAAGATCCTTCTGGAGCCTCACCCACTTGAGGGTGTCTGAGGGACAGCCAGACGAGACCAGTCTGAGGTGTGTGAGTAGAAGCTGTACCTCTACATATACTGCGTGCTCACTGGTTCACTGATACAGGCTCCAGAACAACCAGCAACCACCTCCGGTCTAAGACATGGACATTTTCAAGATGAAGCCTACTAGCTAGCATCAGAGATCCAGGCCATGGCAGGAAGTGCAGAGACAGTGCACTAGACATTAGACACCATGTGAGAGAAGAGCATAACCCTCTAGAGGGGCAGGCAGCTGAATGGGGCCTTTAGCACGGTGCTATCCCCGGATCCATGGGGCTGGGGGCTGAGGGTGCCAGAAGGACGGCCTGTGAGAAACAGTAATGGTGCCAGGGTTAATGGGCCTTAGGAGGGACGCCTGCTTTAGGACCCATCAAGGCTCTATGACCCAAACAAGAGGTGATTGAGCTCTCTATATCTTAAGGTACAGTCTCTGTATGCACACGGAAATGTACATTGTGTTGCTGCAGTATGAGATCCAAAATGGATAAAAGGGTGAAAAAGAGAGAAATGAAGGACGTATTTAATACCTTTTTTATAGTATCTGTTGACCCTGTGACAGGGGACCAAGAGAGTTTCTGTGGCTAAGCACCATCACCGAGCAAGACTAAGAAACTGGTGATGTTGCGGGATAAATCTAGCGATAAAAAGTCTCTACAATTGAAAATACTGTGTCCTGAATTAATGTGTAGCTGATGCAGACTGAATATACTATACAGAAGGTGACAACAAAGACCTTTACATTGATGGTCAAAACCTGCAATCTGACAAGAAAAACCAGCAAGAGTTTAAAGCTTGTGTAGAGGCCACCTTGGTACAACTGGAAGGGCAGCTGGAGTGACTTGAGGATGTCTCACTGCTACCTATGTCTGGATCCTTGGAGTCCCTAATACACCGGTGTGTACAACCCTCTTTACAGTGATGCAGATTTTTTTGTTTGATGCACAAGTGTGACTGCCAGACTCACTCTCCTGTGTAACAACAATTTGTATGTTGTGGACTCCTGAAAAAGAAAGGGAGTGGAAATACTGAGACGAAAGACACCTTGATTGTTGAAATGGAAAGAAATGTTGTGTTTGAGGCTGTTCACCAAAGAAGAAAAATACAACTAGGCAGTGTATGTGTCCTATTTTTTCTAGTCTTCTGCCACTTAACTAAGAGGAGATGTCACAAACTGAAGTGGGTTAAGAGGGACTTGCTTGTTCTCAACATGGAGGCATACCTATGGTCCCAAGAGAGACTGAAAGCCTTCAATGAGGGCAGGCTAGAGAGGGACGTTGGCCAAGCGAATGAGGGCATTGTGGAGTAATGTTAGGCCCTCACACCTGTTTCACATAATGTATGATGCTCCACATTAGCTTTGTAGCACAGTACCCATTTAAACTTTTCAGAAGGCATGTACAGTCAAAATTAAATAAATAACATCTAAGCGGACCAGAAATACAACCAAGCCAATTATCAAGAGTGCAATGGAATTGTTAGACCTGTCATTCTTAGGGTGGCCTTCCTCCAACTTTTTGCCTGCTTACCTCCACATGTTACTGTATGTTTTTGTTGGCCTTAGGACTCTGAGCACTTTACCACAACTAACCAGTGCTAAAGTGCATGTGCTTTTCGCCTAAACATGGTGGCATTGGCATATGACTGATTGGCATATTTAGCTTACTTGTAGGTCCATTGTAAAGTGATATATCATTCAAGATTTACATGTCCTGGTAGTGACAAACAGAACAAAATCCTTTTTCACTACTGTAAGGCCCACTCCTCTTGTAGGCTAGCATTGTGAATTCCTTAAAACACTTTCAAGCTGTAATTCTTGAATAGAAAGGAGTTGCTAAACCATGTTTCATATCCTTCGAATGGTTGAGATATATCCTCCTTAGTGGTAAACTTGGATTTGACATTACTAGTTTGCAAATGCTACTATTAGAAAGTTGAGAAATGTGAACTAGAGCAATGTGTTCTAGTCAGGATGTGCACAACCTGATACACTCGAAAATGAGTCTGCATAATCAATTCATTCACAACTTAATTGCTTATTCTGAGAAAAAACAGCTGAAATAACAATATTGCACAAACAACATGCTGTGGATGGAATTCCAATCGTCAAGCAGTAAAAAACGAATAAGGTCTTCTTCTTCTCGATGTGCTTCTTTTTATTGGCACGTCTAATAAAGTTCCAAGTTCAAAATAAATTCCATAAATCCATGTGATAAATCATACAGTAAAATAGAATTCTTGCTTCAATCCCAATGCTTTTCGGGTGATATCCTCACCCTTCTTCAGGGGTAATCTACAAATAAAATTCATCACATTCAGTAAGTTGCTGCAACCTGAATTATTGGTTATGAACTCAAATAATGAAACTGGTGAAAATAAGACCCACTGGTTTCCAGGAAGATTGAAAGCTGCCACGTAAGTCAATAGAAAATTGATGATTGGCCATGAAAGTGAAGTTAGTATAATGAAAGTCAAAGCCCGAGCCCGCAAAAGACCGAAGAGTGCCATCTCGCCAAGTGAACAACGTGTTTAAGGGCAGTGTACTTAGTGCCATTCAAGAATCGATATCTACCTATTAAAAATGCTGATGTAAACCTGGGTATGAACCCAGGGCTGCTTTCCAATCAAGACGATAATACCCTAGGAAATCAAAACAAATGTAAACTGGTCGTGTCCATGTAATGCTGCCGTCATGAGATTAAGCCGAGTGTGAAGGCTAATGATAATAGAAACTCACCGGGTGTCGACTATGCCGGGAATGTCAAACTTCCTACTCTTTGGCGTAGAAAATGTGCCCGCTGATGGCGTGATGTCAATATGCTGTAAAACCCTCGAGAGGCTCAACTTTAATTAGATCCAGAACGCCGTGGATACGTTTAGGAATGTATCTGAAAAAATGTGGGATGGGTTGAAGTGAGAGCGAAAAAATACCGGAGTCTAGCTTCATTCGAGCTATGTAGAAAATACACAGCTTGGATTTACTTATAGTAATCGTCCACAGTTCTGCCACTTCTCTCCAAGCGCCAAAATGAAATCGCCCGGTTACTAATGCCGGCATAAGAATGCACACGGCTGCCGACAGCGGCTGCGTGCTGCATCAGTGTAGGAAACACCAAAAACAGACTATGTGTAGTGTTTCTTACAAGAATGGTGTCGGCCATGTTAGTACAGAGTGTTGCTGCCAAGAGTCAAAGCGATGTGAATCACCATATGCCGAATTACTGTGAGACTGTCACTCTTGCAAGGTGAAAAGTTAATTGAATGAGAAATAAAAACAATGCCGGTGTGGGTCACAGAACCTGTGTGTACAAGCAATGCTATTATCTAGTAAAGAATGCTGTGTCATCTTAAAGACAAAGGTGCGCTGAGCAGCAAACAAGTCATGATGTTGACAATCTTAAAGGCAACATGTGCTATAACAACACATTTGCTAGGCTGAAATCGCATGCAAAGAGGCTAAGTAGGTATGTTCTGTAAATACTTAACACATCTAAAATAAGCAACTAATATACAACAAGTTTCCTGCTTAGCGTGATGAATGTAAAATACCTCCAATACAGTGTGTTAGTTGATGAATCAATTGTTGCTACAAAGCAGTAATGCACTGCTAGAGAAATATACCGTTAATATCTCATCCCAATTTATGTAAACAAATATGATTTGTACATGTGTGAGTATAACAGGTTATAATGAGGGACTGTCGAAACACTTCCCTTCTTAGCTTTCACATTGCTGGAGTAATACTGTTGTGTGTGGAAATGCCACTGTGCGGTAATTCTTAACTATCAGTTTACTGAATATTGCTTATTGTTGAATATGATGAATGACACACCAGTTCATGCAATTTACCACATTCGAATGCAGTAGGCTGAATAACATCACTATGTCCATTGCTGCACAGAATTAGCAGGTTCAAACAAGTGAAATACAGACAAGTACAGAGCAAGTAAAACGTATCATTGAATTACAATGCTAAATACATTGCTGTGCTGAATTAACAAATTCAAACAAATAAAGTTAAGATGGATACATGACAGATGAAACATGCTGTCTTGGCAAAAAATCAAAGCGGTAATGCTAGAAAGTAAATAAAAGTACTATCGAGTTAGTGGCTACTGAGGGCTTTTGCGGGTTCCAGAGGTGGCCTTGCTCCCTACTTGACTGAAGCAAATAAACAATCCAATGTCACCTAGCTGATACCCTATAAAAACCATGATAACTCCAAACGGTCATTCAAATCCTTAGGCTTCCTGGTGTCCAAATGCCTAATCCAAAATGTCTCCCTCTGAGTGATGAACTTAGACGTGTCCCTATCCTTATGTTCCTGCACAACTTCTATCGCACTGAATCTTAATTGTGCTATAGTATGATGTGCTTCCACCCAATGATTTGCTAGAGGGGAACTCAATGTTCTAGCACGAACCCTGCTTTTGTGCTCTGTGATGCGCATGCGTAATGACCTTTCGGTCTTCCCAACATAGTACAAGCCAGACGGGCACCGTATGATGTAAATAACATTTTGTGTGTTACAATTAGCTGAAAAATTGAGTCTAATCTGCTTACCTGACCAAGGGTGTGCTATGTGTGTTCCAGTAATCACATTATTACAATGTGAGCAGTTGAAACATCTCATCATGTCTTTATGTTGTAGAACTTCTTGGGTATCTCGTTTCTTTAGTAGCTCTTTAAGATTGCGGGATCATTTATATGCAAAGATTGGTCTATCTTTGAAAAGATTACCAAAGTCGGGCTCTGCATGCAACAGATCCCATCTATTTAGTATGATTTTTTTGATAGCAGGAGATTGGGTCGAGAAAGTGGAAACAAATACTTCCCTTTTCTCTGGTAATTTCGTTCTCTTCTCCAAAAGTACTGATCTCGGGAACCCCTCTAATCTTGCTACATAATCGTCCACAATTTCTCTCGGGTAACCCCGTGTCAAGAAGTCTTGTTTGGTGTTTTCAAGGGTTGCTTCCAATTGTGCTGGATCTGAAGTGATGCGTTTAATTCTCAAGAATTGAGAAAATGGCAGATGTCTTTTCACAGATGCCGGGTGGAAGCTATTATACAGTAATGTGTTGTTCCGATCAGTGGATTTTTTGAAAATATTGGTGGTAATCTTAAAATCCTGTAGCTCAATGCTTACATTCAGATATGCGATTAAATGTCTGTCTAAAGTGAATGTAAACTGAATCCTAGGATTCAATTCATAAAGTGCAGTGAGTTTTCTCTCAAGATCTTGTCTCTCTCCACGCCACATGATAAAGATGTCATCAATATACCCGCGGTATATGATGAGATGGTCAGTCCATGCTGAATCATTCAAAACATTCTCCTGTTCAAACTTTATCATGAAGATATTTGCATAGCTGGGTGCCCTCGCAAAACCCATGGATGTACCGTTGGATTGAAGGAAATACCTCTCCTTCCATTTAAAATTACTGTTGAAGAGGCAGAACTGTAATAGTTCAAGGAGAAAAACTTTATTGGCAGGAATGTCCCCCTGCTGTAGCAGGGCCCACTCAATGGCTTCAATACCCTCAGAATGAGGTATAGAGGTGTATAGAGATACTACATCCACTCCGCCTAACCATATTGTTACTCCGGCAGGTAAAATTAGATCATCTAGTAACTTCAAGAAATGAGTCGTGTTCTGCACATAGGTGGGTCCCGATTGCACAAAAGGTTGCAAAAACGTATCCAAATAGTGGCCCAAAGGTTCATGGATAGAGTTGCAACCTGAGACTATGGGGCGGAATGGAGGATCCTGAAGACTTTTGTGAATTTTAGGTAACATATATATGAATGGCCTACATGGAAACTTCATATACAAAAAATCAAATGTCTTAGTGTTGATCCAACCCATGTCCTTGGCGTGCGTCAATATATGTAGCAAGGTTGCTTGAAATTCAGAGGTAGGGTCCTGATTGAGTGGTAAGTATGTAGACTCATCAGACAACATCTCATCAACTTTGGTCTCATAGAAGTTACGATCCATAATGACAAGGGCACCCCCCTTATCAGCTGGGAGGTACACTAGTGACTCGTTACTTCTCAAAGTTTTGAGAGCTCTTTTGTCAGAAGATGTTAAATTGTGGTACTTTTTGGATGGAGTAGGTAGGAGCGAAAGATCTCTTTTCACTAGAGTCTCAAAGGTATCAAGAACCTTGTGAGATATCGGGGAAATGAAAGTGCTTTTGGGTTTAAACTCAGTGTACTCCAAATCTGGGGATACTATACTCATTGAATTCTGGTTAGAGAAGAAATATCGTAATATGAGCTTCCTCATGAACTTGTACGGTTCTATTTCTGTATTAAATGGTGTGGTGTGGAATGTGGGCACAAAGGAAGTTCCCTTGTTAAGTATCGCAATCTGTGCTTTCGACAAGGTAACAGACGAGATGTTCACCACTAGTGTTTTTTCTGTCTCCTGCCTGAACTGGTTTGTTTTAAGCTTTCCACTACCTCTACGGGTTTTGTAGTGCCTGACTCGGATGTGAGTTGTACTGTTGGTGGATTGTTGGCAGCTGGACTGGTTTCCAAAAAAGAAACCTTGGTACCCGAAGTGGATGGTGCTTCTGAAAGCGTGAGATCAGCTGTAGATGGTAACAGTGGTCTATTTAAACGAGTGTCACTGCTAGATGCTACACTCTCTTCAGAAGAGGCATTTCCGGGTTTTTGGTACGTGCGTTTCTGTGCATTTACCTCAGCCCAAGAGTATACCTCATCAAGCTTATAATCAATGGTGTCATGCCTAAACTTACGTACCTTGCGCTCATGGATCTCTTTGGCATAGAGATCTAGTTTTTTGTTGATTGCTTCTAGTGATGTTGACCAATCTTCAACTGTCATGCGTGTTTTTAGAGATTCTTGTAATTCATGAATTTCCTGCTCTAGACCATATAAAACACTAGAAAGTTCTTCAACTATCAACAAAATGAGATCTAAAGAACACTTATTTAAAATAGAATACCTTTTGTCCATGAATTTTTTGTTCATCTTGAACATCATGGGTTTGAGTGGTAATCTCAACCCCCTCGGAATCCTGCTAGCTTTATGGTATTGCACTAGGGTTGTGGCATGCAAACGCTGATTGATTTCACGTCGCATCAGATATTCTAGTTGTCTCAGTTGATGGACAACCGGACCTTGTGACACATCAAAAGTGCGGGCCTCCCGGATAAGGCCATATATCTCTTGTGCTTCCAATGCACTGTAAACTTTAGTCTCAGCCTTGTTATCTGTAAGATGTAAGATATCTTCGAAAGACATTGTTATGGTGGTGCTACTGTAAGCTGTTTTGGGTAGTGTAAGGAAACTAATAAATGATACTAGCAGCTAAGCGTGCACTCGAGTTAGCCTCTTATACCAACTAAGCCAAATTAGTGTGATTATTCTTGCTTGGTGTGCACTAACTGAAGTGGTTCTACCCTACCACCATGTCAAATGAGAAATGTGAACTAGAGCAATGTGTTCTAGTCAGGATGTGCACAACCTGATACACTCAAAAATGAGTGTGCATAATCAATTCATTCACAACTTTATTGCTTATTGTGAGAAAAAACAGCTGAAATAACAATATTGCACAAACAACATGCTGTGGATGCAATTCCATTCTTCAAGCAGTAAAAAACGAATAAGCTCTACTTCTTCTCGATGTGCTTCTTTTTATTGGCACGTCTAATAAAGTTTCAAGTTCAAAATAAATTCCATAAATCCATGTGATAAATCATACAGTAAAATAGAATTCTTGCTTCAATCCCAATGCATTTCGGGTGATATCCTCACCCTTCTTCAGGGGTAATCTACAAATAAAATTCATCACATTCAGTAAATTGCTGCAACCTGAATTATTGGTTATGAACTCAAATAAAGAAACTGGTGAAAATAAGGCCCACTGGTTTCCAGGAGGGTTGAAAGCTGCCACATGAGTCAATAGAAAATTGATGATTGGCCATGAAAGTGAAGTTAGTATAATGAAAGTCAAAGCCCGAGCCCGCAAAAGACCGAAGAGTGCTATCTCGCCAAGTGTACAACGTGTTTAAGGGCAGTGTACTTAGTGCCATTCAAGAATCGATATCTACCTATTAAAAATACTGATGTAAACCTGGGTCTGAACCCAGGGCTGCTTTCCAATCAAGACGATAATACCCTAGGAAATAAAAACAAATGTAAACTGGTTGTGTCCATTTAATGCTGCCGTCATGAGATTAAGCCAAGTGTGAAGGCTAATGATAATAGAAACTCTCCGGGCGTCGACTACGCCGGGAATGTCAAACTTTCTACTCTTTGGCATAGAAAATGTGCCCGCTGATGGCGTGATGTCAATATGCTGTAAAACCCTCACGAGGCTCAACTTTAATTAGATCCAGAAGGCCGTGGCTATGTTTGGGAATGTATTTGAAAAAATATGGGATGGGTTGAAGAGAGAGCGAAAAAATACCGGAGTCTAGCTTCATTCGAGCTATGTAGAAAATAAACAGCTTGGACTTACTTACAGTAATCGTCCACAGTTCTGCCACTTCTCTCCAAGCGCCAAAATGAAATCGCCCGGTTACTTATGCCGGCATAACAATGCACCTGGCTGCCGACAGCGGCTGCATGCTGCGTCAGTGTAAAACACACCAAAAACAGACTATGGTGCCGATCACGATCCTGTAAAAACCGGGTACGAACCGTCGGACGGAGCAAATTCTCCGTCCGACGCGTACCCGGTCGTCAAAATTTACAAACAAGGAATTACGATTCGCACGGAACACCATTTCCGTACGATTCGTAAAAAAGCCCGACCGAACAAAATAAACCCACCAATGCGATCCGGGAAAGGGCCGACCTGACGTCGGGACGCTCGCAGCCTGCCATTCACGAACCAGGAATCACGATTCGCACCGACGTCATCCCGCACGGTGAATATTTTCCGGCTGCCAAAAACTGCCGGGAAATCAGGACGACGCGAACAAGGACTACCAGTACGCGACGGACAGACAGGACTCCGCGATCAAGGAGGACCAGTACGCGACGGACACACAGGACGACGCAAACAAGGAGGACCCGTACGCGACGGACAGACATGGACCCGAACCTACGTGTCATCCCGGCCCTCATAGCAGTCCACCTCCTCTACAGGTTCCGACGCAGACGCCGCAGAAGGTCAGAACAACTAAGGGAGGGGGGAAAGTGGGGGGGGGTGGGGGTGGCAGGACCAGGGCAGGCCACAAAACCCCCACCAAAGTCACACACCACACATGCCCAGGACATACCTGACACCCATGCCCTGGTCACTACGAGGGGGTGGGGGCGTGTCCAGCTAAGCCAGCGACCGCCACAACGGAAGTCCGTCACCACGCGAACCGGCAACACAACTAGACCGGTACGTCCTGTACCCACGCCTCAAGAGCGTGGGTACGAGACGTACCACGCCCACACCCACGTCACCCCAACAATGGCAGGACGGATCGTACCCACGTGGCAAAGGCCTGGGTACGGCCCGCACAAGCATCACATAGCGTGGGGACGGAGATGTACGGACCCTACCCCCACCCCCCTATGCATGGAACGTACACACACCCCACCAGTGTAAGTACGACTCGTACCCTCACCCTCGTATGCATGGAGCGTACCCCCACCCCAACAGTGTAAGTACGACCCGTACCCTCACCCTCGTATGCATGGAGCGTACCCCCACCCCAACAGTGTAAGTACGACCCGTACCCTCACCCTCGTATGCATGGAGCGTACCCCCACCCCAACAGTGTAAGTACGACCCGTACCCTCACCCGCGTATGCATGGAGCGTACCCCCACCCCAACCGCGTATGTACGTACCGTACCCCCACCCCAACAGTGTAAGTACGACCCGTACCCTCACCCTCGTATGCATGGAGCATACCCCCACCCCAACAGTGTAAGTACGACCCGTACCCTCACCCTCGTATGCATGGAGCGTACCCCCACCCCAACAGTGTAAGTACGACCCGTACCCTCACCCGCGTATGCATGGAGCATACCCCCACCCCAACCGCGTATGTACGTACCGTACCCCCACCCCAACAGTGTAAGTACGACCCGTACCCTCACCTCGAATGCATGGAGCGTACCCCCACCCCAACAGTGTAAGTACGACCCGTACCCTCACCCGCGTATGCATGGAGCGTACCCCCACCCCAACAGTGTAAGTACGACCCGTACCCTCACCCTCGTATGCATGGAGCGTACCCCCACCCCAACAGTGTAAGTACGACCCGTACCCTCACCCTCGTATGCATGGAGCGTACCCCCACCCCAACAGTGTAAGTACGACCCGTACCCTCACCCGCGTATGCATGGAGCGTACCCCCACCCCAACAGTGTAAGTACGACCCGTACCCTCACCCGCGTATGCATGGAGCGTACCCCCACCCCAACCGCGTATGTACGTACCGTACCCCCACCCCACCAGTGTAAGTACGACCCGTACCCTCACCTCGAATGCATGGAGCGTACCCCCACCCCAACAGTGTAAGTACGACCCGTACCCTCACCCGCGTATGCATGGAGCGTACCCCCACCCCAACCGCGTATGTATGTACCGTACCCCCACCCCAACAGTGTAAGTACGACCCGTACCCTCACCCTCGTATGCATGGAGCGTACCCCCACCCCAACAGTGTAAGTAAGACCCGTACCCTCACCCTCGTATGCATGGAGCGTACCCCCACCCCAACAGTGTAAGTACGACCCGTACCCTCACCCTCGTATGCATGGAGCGTACCCCCACCCCAACAGTGTAAGTACGACCCGTACCCTCACCCGCATATGCATGGAGCGTACCCCCACCCCAACAGTGTAAGTACGACCCGTACCCTCACCCGCGTATGCATGGAGCGTACCCCCACCCCAACCGCGTATGTACGTACCGTACCCCCACCCCACCAGTGTAAGTACGACCCGTACCCTCACCTCGAATGCATGGAGCGTACCCCCATCCCAACAGTGTAAGTACGACCCGTACCCTCACCCGCGTATGCATGGAGCGTACCCCCACCCCAACCGCGTATGTATGTACCGTACCCCCACCCCAACAGTGTAAGTACGACCCGTACCCTCACCCTCGTATGCATGGAGCGTACCCCCACCCCAACAGTGTAAGTACGACCCGTACCCTCACCCTCGTATGCATGGAGCGTACCCCCACCCCAACAGTGTAAGTACGACCCGTACCCTCACCCGCGTATGCATGGAGCGTACCCCCACCCCAACCGCGTATGTACGTACCGTACCCCCACCCCAACAGTGTAAGTACGACCCGTACCCTCACCCTCGTATGCATGGAGCGTACCCCCACCCCAACAGTGGAAGTACGACCCGTACCCTCACCCGCGTATGCATGGAGCGTACCCCCACCCCAACCGCGTATGTACGTACCGTACCCCCACCCCAACAGTGTAAGTACGACCCGTACCCTCACCTCGAATGCATGGAGCATACCCCCACCCCAACAGTGTAAGTACGACCCGTACCCTCACCCGCGTATGCATGGAGCGTACCCCCACCCCAACAGTGTAAGTACGACCCGTACCCTCACCCGCGTATGCATGGAGCGTACCCCCACCCCAACCGCGTATGTACGTACCGTACCCCCACCCCAACAGTGTAAGTACGACCCGTACCCTCACCTCGAATGCATGGAGCGTACCCCCACCCCAACAGTGTAAGTACGACCCGTACCCTCACCCGCGAATGCATGGAGCGTACCCCCACCCCAGCAGTGTAAGTACGACCCGTACCCTCACCCGCGTATGCATGGAGCGTACCCCCACCCCAACAGTGTAAGTACGACCCGTACCCTCACCCTCGTATGCATGGAGCGTACCCCCACCCCAACAGTGTAAGTACGACCCATACCCTCACCTCGAATGCATGGAGCGTACCCCCACCGTGTATGTTCCAAGCGTACATATCCAGAAATAGGAGGTGTGTGTGCAGAGTCCTCCCAGCAGTGCCCTGAGACAGGAGGGGTGGGTGTGGAGTCCTCCCAGCAGTGCCCTGAGACAGGAGGGGTGGGTGTGGAGTCCTCCCAGCAGTGCCCTGAGACAGAAGGGGTGTGTGCCTATCACTCCCAGCAGTGCCCTGAGACAGGAGGTGTGTGTGCAGAGTCCTCCCAGCAGTGCCCAGACGCAGGAGGGGTGTGTGCAGAGTCCTCCCAGCAGTGCCCAGAGACAGGAGGGGTGGGTGCCTATCACTCCCAGCAGTGCCCAGAGACAGGAGGTGTGCAACACATGTGTGTGAGGCTGGAAGTACCCACATGCATACTGCCTACAAGGGAACATGTCCCCATGAACTCATGTCAACAGACTCCACACACAAGTACAGTGATCACCAAGGATGCCACGAATGTTGCAGGGGGAGACATGGCCCTGCATGCATGGCCAAAGTAGAAGGGCTCCGTCACACACACAGCTCATGTAGACAAAGCTCTGCGCTAAACATTGGGAACACCCTGCAGGGAAGATATCAGGGTACACAGAGGAAGGAATACACCCTGGGATAATTGCACCATGCAGTAACTGCTTACATGAACAATGAAAGTTAGCTAACACCTTGTGATGGCACACAGATCCCAGGGTCCCCCCAATGAGCAGCACACTACTACATATCCCACACACCCAACACATAAACACCACCCAAAACCATGTAGCAGCCCCACCAACACCAATACCAGCATAGCAGTAGTGTTATAATGAAAAGAAAATTAAGCTTTATTCAGCATGAGCACAATGTCCGTGGATCGCAGGCAGTTCAATATTCACAAAGCCCATAGGGCAGTCAATGAGTCTCAGCTGGATGGGGGACACAGTAGGATGCGTGTCCCCTACCTTGCCTGCACAGTTACATGCCATTGTCTTCCACAGGGGTGAGGGCATCATGGGGGGGGGAAGCAACAGGCACCGCAGGGACATCAGGGCAAAGGGGAGGCGTTGTGGGTGCAGGGATGGAGGACTCCACCACAGGGGGTGGGGCAGGGCCAAAGGCGGAGGCCAGGATGGCACTACACACTTTTGCAAGGTCCTCCAGGGATTCCCCTGCACCCGAAGGATCCACAGGCCCCAAGGAGGGGGGGGTCAGAGGGATGGGTCGCAGCGCCACCGGGGGAGGGTGTAGACAGGGGGGGAGAATCAACCACCCTGACCGAGGACTTCCTTGACCGCTTGCGGGGTGGTGTCACTGTGGGGCTCAGGGACAGAGCGGCCATGAAGGAGTCCTTGGGGGAGATGTGGCCAGGAGAGCTGAGGGGAGGGGATTTGGAGGGAGTGGACTGGGTGGAATGCGGACTCCCACTATGGCTGCGTGTCACACGTTTGCCCCCCGACCCAGTGGGTGTGCCTACCTCACCCTGTGTGTGCGTGTCAGGAGGAGTGCGGTGGACCTTCCCTGCTGGTGTGGTGCCTGTGTCTGTTGATGTGGGTGCATGCCGACATCTGGGTGTACGTGGGACAGGCATGGGAGTGGGAAGTGTGGATGGGGCAGGGGTAGGTGGGGGGAGGTCGCGCTGCAGGAGACCCACTGCTGCAGTCAGTGTGGAGTCTATGGACCTCAGCAAGTTGCGTTGGTCAGCCTGCGATGAATGAATGCCCTCCAAGTATGCCTCGATGTTGTTGAGGGTTTGCCCGTGGGCATGGAGGACATTAAGGATCGCAGCCTGACCAACCTGCAGTTGCCGCTGGATGTCCACAGACTCAGCATTGGCGGCAGCAGTGGAGACAGGGGCAGGGGGTGCGGTGCCTGGCATGAAGGAGACATGCGGTGACCGGGCACGCTGGGAAGGGACACGAGCAAGTGGGAGGCGGCTGATGGGAACTGAGGGGGCGGTGCAAGGTGTTGTTCCGCTGTCAGCTGCTGGTGCAGCCTCCGCCCACTCGGAGACATCCTCCTCGGACCTGTCAGCTTCGTATTCTGATGTGCCAGTCGACAGGTCCTCGGCCGCACTATCCTCCGCCTCTGTCCCACTCGATGTGCCAGCCCCGATGTCACGGCTGGCACTGGTGCTCGGTCCCTCCGCCTGGTCTGTGTCCATGTCTCCCTCTGTGTCCCCCGACGATGCTGTGGGCAGGGTGGAGAGACAGAAATTAATCAGACACCTGTACACATCTGTCACATGAGTCCAATCTACATAGGTAACATTGCATAGCCTGAAAAGGAAGATCCCTAACATCTACTAAACAAGGTACCGATGTAGGGCATGAAACACACAGTTGGTTGAGCCACCATGCCACTGAAATACCATGGAGAGCATGAGACAATAGCTAAAGACAGGAAACGGAGTCTGACATAGCACCCAGGCCCTGGGGACAATCCAGCACTGCATCTGCACCACACAGCGTTGGCGAAAATACCGATGACCAGGGACCATATCCATGAACTTGAGACACATGCTGCATAGGTAATGCTGAAAACATGCACAACATGACTCGGTCACTGCACCTTGCGTGTGTGTCCAGACAAACATCACACACTGCCCAGACCCAGCAAGTAGAAATCTGGATTTGACATATAGGCTTTGCCCGCCCCAACCACCCCCTACACGAGGCAAATAGTTGAGACACAGGTGGCACCAACATCTCATAGTCTGGGTGAGAAACACAGGGGCAGGCAAAATGCAAGATTGGACGCCAAACAGCCAAGGTGCGCCTGTACAAATAATGAGGTACCAGTGCCCATCCTCAGATGAGTATAACAAGACACACAGGCACTAGCAACTGTGAGTATGAAGAAGGACATTCAGGTCAGGCTGCACAGTGGACACCTGTACAAAATAGCACGTCTATATACTTGGTGCCAGGGGACAATGGCACAGAGCACAACCTACGCTGTAGACACTGAGAGTGTCCACGTTTATGATGACACATACAACACCGATGAAAAGGTGCCCCAGGGGACAGTAGTGGCCACGCAACTCCATGCTCCTGAATGGTAATGACTGCAACACACGCCACCATCCCTGCACTATGCGTATCGCACACTCATGCACATCATGTCACAGGCCACTACATAGGACATGCGCGCTGTAAGGCATGACACATGAGAGACCAACTCCCATGTCTGGAGTCAGCATCAGTGCCAACTGACATGGAACCCACATGCAGTGAACTTGACAGGGCACAGCCAAGGTCCCAAAACCTGTTACACACCACCCCCACACATGATGCTACAGGCATAGTTCTCGTGGACAAAGCACCAGCCTACATTACCTTGTGAAGGAGTGACTACACACAGACCAGGGAACACATTGCAAGGAGGGGAAGGGTGGCAGGGGCGCAGCGCTATACTGGGGCAAAATGGATCTGCACAGCACCTTTAAACCCTGGCAGTGAATTCATGCTACTGTGCCCTTACAAATGCCGGTGACACACAACAAACACACATGTACCTACCCCCTTCCGGCTGCTGCTTCGCCTGTAAGCGCCTATCCAAGTCTGGAAAGACCACCGGCAGCACACGCCTGTGGAGGTGGCTCAGACGGCGGCGGCCGCGGTTCTTGTGGCTCTCAGGTGAGTCCCCCAGCAGGACCCGTGCAATCCTCCGCGTCCAGCACCGGATATCCTGCCAGCGTTTCCTCACCTGGGACAGGCTCCGCCTCCGACCATCCACACCCCTCACGGCACTGACGGCGGTCAGCCAGATCTGCTCCTTGGCAGTGGCGCCTACCTGTGAGGAAGAACAAGTGACACCACATCAATACACCAGCCACATGTCACAGAGAGACATTTGATAACAAATTAGCTGGTAACAACAAGGCATGTCATGCAGCCAACGCATTGCACCTTTGTCATAGGGACATGATCCTCTGGTGAGGGAAAAAGCAGTACGTGCCATAGTGGGTACACAGGTGGAATGATGGCAATGTCACAATCAATGATCAAGGCTCACACTGTGCATCACACCCACCCCTCCTGTCTCAGGGCACTGCTGGGAGTACACTGTACCCACCCCTCCTGTCTCAGGGCACTGCTGGGAGCACTCTGTACCCACCCCTCCTGTCTCAGGGCACTGCTGTTAGTGATAGGCACACACCCCTCCTGTCTCAGGGCACTGCTGGGAGCACTCTGTACCCACCCATCCTGTCTCAGGGCACTGCTGTTAGTGATAGGCACACACCCCTCCTGTCTCAGGGCACTGCTGGGAGCACTCTGTACCCACCCCTCCTGTCTCAGGGCACTGCTGTTAGTGATAGGCACACACCCCTCCTGTCTCAGGGCACTGCTGGGAGCACTCTGTACCCACCCCTCCTGTCTCAGGGCACTGCTGTTAGTGATAGGCACACACCCCTCCTGTCTCAGGGCACTGCTGGGAGACATCAGGCATCCCCCCCCTGGAACCCCCCCAACAGTACATGGCATGTGTGTCACACCAGGACACAATGCCAGAAGTCACAGTCACAACATAGGGACAGTCTGTGCCAGTGGCCTATGCACTCACCTGATACCCTGGTCGCCCATACAGCATGGGGTACTGTGGGAGGATCACATCCAGCAATGCCATGTTCTCCTCCAGGGTGAATGGCTGTGACCTCTCCACAGCCCTTGACATGGTTCCAGGGAATCAGTAGCAGCAGCTGGGTCGACGAATTCAAAGATGTGCAGGCAAGTACTCCCTCATGGGACCTGGCTGCCTTATATGTGCCTTTCTGCCCTGTCTCATGCACAGGAGTACAGAGTGATTGGTCACTCACATTTGCATCCTATGTTTCCACCAATCCCTTCAAACCTAGCAGTCTGTGTGTACTCTATCGGTTTCATTCTCCTGCATGATGTCAGCTCCACAAACACATTGCAACAAAGCATTTTTATTCCAACTGACTTCTGCTGTTCACCTTCCAGAAGAAATTCGAATTTTGAACTTGGTCTCCATGACAACCAGCATGCATGTAGGCCTTAATACTTGTCCCTCATGTGTCCCCTATGTAATTGTGAGCTCCACACACAGGTACGGTGCGTTCCGGGGCCCTAGGGCACCCCAAATGCATTGCAACGGCCCGTACACGCGTGACTACGTTAACTATCAGTATGGGTGGCCTCGCGTATGCGTACTCGTAGTGGTACGGGCCGTACACACGCCTGTACGCTCCCTATCACTACGAGTACGCATACGCGAGCCCACCCATACTGATAGGGAGCGTACACACGCCTGTACGCTCCCTATCAGTATGGGTGGCCTCGCGTATGCGTACTCGTAGTGGTACGGGCCGTACACACGCCTGTACGCTCCCTATCAGTATGGGTGGCCTCGCGTATGCGTACTCGTAGTGGTACGGGCCGTACACACGCCTGTACGCTCCCTATCACTACGAGTACGCATACGCGAGCCCACCCATACTGATAGGGAGCGTACACACGCCTGTACGCTCCCTATCAGTATGGGTGGCCTCGCGTATGCGTACTCGTAGTGGTACGGGCCGTACACACGCCTGTACGCTCCCTATCAGTATGGGTGGCCTCGCGTATGCGTACTCGTAGTGGTACGGGCCGTACACACGCCTGTACGCTCCCTATCACTACGAGTACGCATACGCGAGCCCACCCATACTGATAGGGCGCGTACACACGCCTGTACGCTCCCTATCAGTATGGGTGGCCTCGCGTATGCGTACTCATAGTGGTACGGGCCGTACACATGCCTGTACGCTCCCGATCAGTATGGGTGGCCTCGCGTATGCGTACTCGTAGTGGTACGGGCCGTACACACGCCTGTACGCTCCCTATCAGTATGGGTGGCCTCGCGTATGCATACTCAGAGTGGTACGGGCCGTACACACGCCTGTACGCTCCCTATCACTACGAGTATGCATACGCGAGCCCACCCATACTGATAGGGAGCGTACACACACCTGTACGCTCCCTATCAGTATGGGTGGCCTCGCGTATGCGTACTCGTAGTGGTACGGGCCGTACACATGCCTGTACGCTAGCCATCACGATGGGTACACATACGGCAGCACTCCCATAGTGATATGGGAACGTACACAGGCCCTCTTTGCAGCAGTACAGCGGTATTCACACATCACAGTGGTGACAGGTGGCACACAGGTAGGGATAGGGCGGACATACTTGTCCATGGATAGACATACTTGTCCATTAATTGACATCGAGGCATCGTCTGTGCATCACTACATGTGTGGGGCACAGGTGTGAAAGGCCTGTGATGTGGAACATTACTCCTGAGTCGAGAAGGCACCAGATGTATGATGAGATGTCTACAGATGTACTGTGTGATGGTGCGATGTGTGCCAGGCATGCCCTTGACTCCTTTGACATGTGTGCATGTCGTACTGCGCACTTGGGGTGACCGTCACTGGCATGGCACGGACACCAACACACGGAAGTGTCCCCTGATGCCCGGTACAGGGGTTATGACACCTGACTTGTCACTACCCACGATGCACAATGTGACTATGTCATGTATGTGTGGGGGCTTCCCATCAGGTTGATGTTGGAGCACCCTCAAAAGCTGCAGCCGTTGCAGCAACCAACATGTGTCTGTGTGTAGATTGTCATTGCACACTGTTCCGCACACCATGCCACATGTGGTAGCGGATGTGAGGTGCACATGTATGCATGGGACACGGAGTAGCGTGACAAGGACATGTCAGCATCCTCACAAGGTATGTGTGGTGAGTCATGACATGTGCACCTTCATGGCAAGGTGTGTGGGCTGGCCTAGTGTAATGTCATGTGACCTGTGACTCCAGTGTTCCGCTACCAATCTCTGCAATCGGCATCCTACTGCTGCTGATGTGTGGGCGTATGTCACTCCTGTGTTGCGTCTGGCTGTTCACTTGCACTGGGACACAGCTATTCCCATGGCGTGGCATGGGGAGGTTCTCAATCTCCGTGTGTAGCTGGGTCTTTGAAGGAGTGTCACCTTGCATCCATACGTGTCCTGGCCATGTAGCACATACCTGACTCCCTATGTAGCATGTGTGTATTGCCAGATTAACATGTGCTCAGTACACATGAGTTGTTGTCGTAGTGCACTCACTCTTCGTTGTCACTTCCAAATTACTGCAGAGCGCCGCCTCTTGCCCGAAGAATTCCAGACTTTGCTGCCATGCAGGAGAATGACAGCATCCGGCTCTACCGCTTCACCCAACCGTTGATTCTGGAGTTGACGGCGAGACTGGCACCACACCTGCAACCGCAGCACAGGTATCCCACGGCACTGACACCCCAGCTGAAGGTAATGCCTGCCCTACATTTTCTTGCCACGGGTACCTTTCAAAATACCATAGCTCATGTTGGTGGCATGTCCCAGAGCACGTTCAGTGGTGAGCTGCATGATTTCTTAGAGGCCATGTTGATTCACCTGGATGACTTCATCAAGTTCCCAACCCCTGAACAGATGACTGAGGTCAAGCGTGGATTCTATGCCCTGGGAGGGATGCCCCATGTCATTGGGTCCATAGATGGGACACATGTAGCTTTGGTACCACCACACGCACGGGAGGTGGCGTACCGCAATCGGAAGCACTACCACTCCATCAATGCCCTTGTGGTGTGTCTGTCCAACATGGTGATTTCACATGTCTGTGCTCGTTTTCCAGGATCAGCACACGATGCCTACATCATGAGGCGTAGCGGGATGCCTGATATGATGATGCAGCTGCGCAACGAACGGGCATGTGTTGTTGGTGGGTACAGTCTGTCTGTCCTGTATTCAGTATAGCCTACCAGCACGACCGCTTCACCACTTCTAACGATGACCATGTGCTTTCCATGTAGGGGACGCTGGCTATCCCAACATGCCTTGGCTGCTCACACCTCTCCGCAACCCCATCACGCCGGCCCAGCTCTGCTACAACACCGCCCATGGCCGGACAAGGCGAGTGATAGAGAGGACGTTTGGCATGCTGAAGAGCCGATTCAGGTGCCTCCACAAGACCGGCGGCACACTCCCATATGCCCCGGCGAAGGTCTGCAAGATCTTCATGGTCTGCTGCATGCTGCACAACATGGCAGTTGAAAGAGCAGTGCCACTCATCCTGAATCAACATGACGAGGACCATCCACCCGTGGAGGACGAAGGGCTTGGCAATGGGGCTAGTGATGTGGAGGATGTGGAGCCGCAAGAGGACATCCGGACTCGGCTCATACGCGACTTCTTTGCATAGTGGTGAGTACCAGTGTCTGAGTGTGCACGCATTGGTCCCCGTGTGGCATGCGTTGTGATGTGTGTCTCCACCTGCATGTATGGCACGTGAGTCAGAGGTGTGTGTGGGTGTGTCACTGGAGTGATGGTGCCAGTGATGGTTGTACTTCCTCAGTCATAATTGTGACCTAGCATGTTGTCATCCATACATGTGTCGAGTAAATGCACATGCAAGTGGCTGTGCTTTTTGTGGCTGACTTCTTGTGTGTCTCTCTTCCCCAGGTACCTGCGCATGCCGTCTGCTGGTTGCATTGTTGTGGCACTGCTATTCCTCATGGACATGACATCGTGGGCTGACTCAGCGTTACAGGCACGGACACGTTTGGAAGTCTCCATGGGGTAAGGGATGCATCTGGGGTGTATTGGGTGTGGCAGTTGTTCACGATGTGTGCACACTGCCCCTGTCGGTGTTTGGTTCCTCTGCAGCCATGTCGCATCCCCATGGGACACGACATGCAGCTGTGTACACCTGAATAGATGGTCTGCCTGGTTGACAGTCATCAGTGATGGGATAGGGGATTGTGATGATGGCATCAATGTGTGTGACACTGCCCTCGGACACATTCGGTTAGCATTGGCTTGACATGGTGTGGGACTTCGACATCCGCGGATCTATGGTGTATGGCAGGCTCTCCGTGTGCAGCTGTGGGTATTTAGCTGTTAGCCGACGCTTGTGTGCCAGTTCCATGGCGAACACGCATGTGTGCTGCTGAAGGGGGGTGCCAGTGTTGGACCCACATGTTACTCCACATGATGTGTTCATGTGTACTTCGAGTTGCCTCTGCAATCCCGAATACATGACTAATAAAGGTGTCCCTATGCCTCCAAGGTGCCTCTTCTCAGTCAATGCTGGTGTGTTGCCACGGTGCATCCTGCTTGTCTGGCATGGTATTCCCTGATTGTGGCTATGTGTCAATGTGTCGAGTGGCAAGATGCAAGCTGTGTGTGTGGGCTGAGACTGTGTATTGGGCATGATGTCCATGACTGTGTGGGTATTGTGACATGTGCCATCCCCATGCATCCAACGTTGGCCAGGCCCCCATTCTCTGCATCCACCGGACTCAAGCTTGCAGGACATGTTTCTGCCACCTGTCTACACATACCTGGGTGCCCCCCAGGACACTGGACTGGATCCCTGACCTCTGCGCATGACTGTTGCTGTACTCAATGTGTGTGTCAGCACGGTTGTTCGGTAACCCCCTCAGCTGGTTGGGCCCATCACGGGTGTGTATGGTGCTCCATGTCTGTCTTGCCTAATACACTGTGACCCATGTGTCCTGTGCCAGACTCAGGCCCCAGGGTGTGGGTGGTTGAAGACAAAAGATGACTCAGGCATGTTTTGACTTTACAAGACACATGTTAGGTAATAATGCTACCAGCAGGCATCTACTCTTCATAGTGTGATTTATTATTGGGGGGGGGGGGGACAACAAAGTGAGTGTCTTTCCGGGAATTTGGAATCCAAAGTTCAGTAGGGGAGTTGGTGTCCTTGCCTGGATGACTTCATCAAGTTCCCAACCCCTGAACAGATGACTGAGGTCAAGCGTGGATTCTATGCCCTGGGAGGGATGCCCCATGTCATTGGGTCCATAGATGGGACACATGTAGCTTTGGTACCACCACACGCACAGGAGGTGGCATACCGCAATCGGAAGCACTACCACTCCATCAATGCCCTTGTGGTGTGTCTGTCCAACATGGTGATTTCACATGTCTGTGCTCGTTTTCCAGGATCAGCACACGATGCCTACATCATGAGGCGTAGCGGGATGCCTGATATGATGATGCAGCTGCGCAACGAACGGGCATGTGTTGTTGGTGGGTACAGTCTGTCTGTCCTGTATTCAGTATAGCCTACCAGCACGACCGCTTCACCACTTCTAACGATGACCATGTGCTTTCCATGTAGGGGACGCTGGCTATCCCAACATGCCTTGGCTGCTCACACCTCTCCGCAACCCCATCACGCCGGCCCAGCTCTGCTACAACACCGCCCATGGCCGGACAAGGCGAGTGATAGAGAGGACGTTTGGCATGCTGAAGAGCCGATTCAGGTGCCTCCACAAGACCGGCGGCACACTCCCATATGCCCCGGCGAAGGTCTGCAAGATCTTCATGGTCTGCTGCATGCTGCACAACATGGCAGTTGAAAGAGCAGTGCCACTCATCCTGAATCAACATGACGAGGACCATCCACCCGTGGAGGACGAAGGGCTTGGCAATGGGGGCTAGTGATGTGGAGGATGTGGAGCCGCAAGAGGACATCCGGACTCGGCTCATACGCGACTTCTTTGCATAGTGGTGAGTACCAGTGTCTGAGTGTGCACGCATTGGTCCCCGTGTGGCATGCGTTGTGATGTGTGTCTCCACCTGCATGTATGGCACGTGAGTCAGAGGTGTGTGTGGGTGTGTCACTGGAGTGATGGTGCCAGTGATGGTTGTACTTCCTCAGTCATAATTGTGACCTAGCATGTTGTCATCCATACATGTGTCGAGTAAATGCACATGCAAGTGGCTGTGCTTTTTGTGGCTGACTTCTTGTGTGTCTCTCTTCCCCAGGTACCTGCGCATGCCGTCTGCTGGTTGCATTGTTGTGGCACTGCTATTCCTCATGGACATGACATCGTGGGCTGACTCAGCGTTACAGGCACGGACACGTTTGGAAGTCTCCATGGGGTAAGGGATGCATCTGGGGTGTATTGGGTGTGGCAGTTGTTCACGATGTGTGCACACTGCCCCTGTCGGTGTTTGGTTCCTCTGCAGCCATGTCGCATCCCCATGGGACACGACATGCAGCTGTGTACACCTGAATAGATGGTCTGCCTGGTTGACAGTCATCAGTGATGGGATAGGGGATTGTGATGATGGCATCAATGTGTGTGACACTGCCCTCGGACACATTCGGTTAGCATTGGCTTGACATGGTGTGGGACTTCGACATCCGCGGATCTATGGTGTATGGCAGGCTCTCCGTGTGCAGCTGTGGGTATTTAGCTGTTAGCCGACGCTTGTGTGCCAGTTCCATGGCGAACACGCATGTGTGCTGCTGAAGGGGGGTGCCAGTGTTGGACCCACATGTTACTCCACATGATGTGTTCATGTGTACTTCGAGTTGCCTCTGCAATCCCGAATACATGACTAATAAAGGTGTCCCTATGCCTCCAAGGTGCCTCTTCTCAGTCAATGCTGGTGTGTTGCCACGGTGCATCCTGCTTGTCTGGCATGGTATTCCCTGATTGTGGCTATGTGTCAATGTGTCGAGTGGCAAGATGCAAGCTGTGTGTGTGGGCTGAGACTGTGTATTGGGCATGATGTCCATGACTGTGTGGGTATTGTGACATGTGCCATCCCCATGCATCCAACGTTGGCCAGGCCCCCATTCTCTGCATCCACCGGACTCAAGCTTGCAGGACATGTTTCTGCCACCTGTCTACACATACCTGGGTGCCCCCCAGGACACTGGACTGGATCCCTGACCTCTGCGCATGACTGTTGCTGTACTCAATGTGTGTGTCAGCACGGTTGTTCGGTAACCCCCTCAGCTGGTTGGGCCCATCACGGGTGTGTATGGTGCTCCATGTCTGTCTTGCCTAATACACTGTGACCCATGTGTCCTGTGCCAGACTCAGGCCCCAGGGTGTGGGTGGTTGAAGACAAAAGATGACTCAGGCATGTTTTGACTTTACAAGACACATGTTAGGTAATAATGCTACCAGCAGGCATCTACTCTTCATAGTGTGATTTATTATTGGGGGGGGGGGGGGACAACAAAGTGAGTGTCTTTCCGGGAATTTGGAATCCAAAGTTCAGTAGGGGAGTTGGTGTCCTTGCCTGGATGACTTCATCAAGTTCCCAACCCCTGAACAGATGACTGAGGTCAAGCGTGGATTCTATGCCCTGGGAGGGATGCCCCATGTCATTGGGTCCATAGATGGGACACATGTAGCTTTGGTACCACCACACGCACGGGAGGTGGCGTACCGCAATCGGAAGCACTACCACTCCATCAATGCCCTTGTGGTGTGTCTGTCCAACATGGTGATTTCACATGTCTGTGCTCGTTTTCCAGGATCAGCACACGATGCCTACATCATGAGGCGTAGCGGGATGCCTGATATGATGATGCAGCTGCGCAACGAACGGGCATGTGTTGTTGGTGGGTACAGTCTGTCTGTCCTGTATTCAGTATAGCCTACCAGCACGACCGCTTCACCACTTCTAACGATGACCATGTGCTTTCCATGTAGGGGACGCTGGCTATCCCAACATGCCTTGGCTGCTCACACCTCTCCGCAACCCCATCACGCCGGCCCAGCTCTGCTACAACACCGCCCATGGCCGGACAAGGCGAGTGATAGAGAGGACGTTTGGCATGCTGAAGAGCCGATTCAGGTGCCTCCACAAGACCGGCGGCACACTCCCATATGCCCCGGCGAAGGTCTGCAAGATCTTCATGGTCTGCTGCATGCTGCACAACATGGCAGTTGAAAGAGCAGTGCCACTCATCCTGAATCAACATGACGAGGACCATCCACCCGTGGAGGACGAAGGGCTTGGCAATGGGGGCTAGTGATGTGGAGGATGTGGAGCCGCAAGAGGACATCCGGACTCGGCTCATACGCGACTTCTTTGCATAGTGGTGAGTACCAGTGTCTGAGTGTGCACGCATTGGTCCCCGTGTGGCATGCGTTGTGATGTGTGTCTCCACCTGCATGTATGGCACGTGAGTCAGAGGTGTGTGTGGGTGTGTCACTGGAGTGATGGTGCCAGTGATGGTTGTACTTCCTCAGTCATAATTGTGACCTAGCATGTTGTCATCCATACATGTGTCGAGTAAATGCACATGCAAGTGGCTGTGCTTTTTGTGGCTGACTTCTTGTGTGTCTCTCTTCCCCAGGTACCTGCGCATGCCGTCTGCTGGTTGCATTGTTGTGGCACTGCTATTCCTCATGGACATGACATCGTGGGCTGACTCAGCGTTACAGGCACGGACACGTTTGGAAGTCTCCATGGGGTAAGGGATGCATCTGGGGTGTATTGGGTGTGGCAGTTGTTCACGATGTGTGCACACTGCCCCTGTCGGTGTTTGGTTCCTCTGCAGCCATGTCGCATCCCCATGGGACACGACATGCAGCTGTGTACACCTGAATAGATGGTCTGCCTGGTTGACAGTCATCAGTGATGGGATAGGGGATTGTGATGATGGCATCAATGTGTGTGACACTGCCCTCGGACACATTCGGTTAGCATTGGCTTGACATGGTGTGGGACTTCGACATCCGCGGATCTATGGTGTATGGCAGGCTCTCCGTGTGCAGCTGTGGGTATTTAGCTGTTAGCCGACGCTTGTGTGCCAGTTCCATGGCGAACACGCATGTGTGCTGCTGAAGGGGGGTGCCAGTGTTGGACCCACATGTTACTCCACATGATGTGTTCATGTGTACTTCGAGTTGCCTCTGCAATCCCGAATACATGACTAATAAAGGTGTCCCTATGCCTCCAAGGTGCCTCTTCTCAGTCAATGCTGGTGTGTTGCCACGGTGCATCCTGCTTGTCTGGCATGGTATTCCCTGATTGTGGCTATGTGTCAATGTGTCGAGTGGCAAGATGCAAGCTGTGTGTGTGGGCTGAGACAGTGTATTGGGCATGATGTCCATGACTGTGTGGGTATTGTGACATGTGCCATCCCCATGCATCCAACGTTGGCCAGGCCCCCATTCTCTGCATCCACCGGACTCAAGCTTGCAGGACATGTTTCTGCCACCTGTCTACACATACCTGGGTGCCCCCCAGGACACTGGACTGGATCCCTGACCTCTGCGCATGACTGTTGCTGTACTCAATGTGTGTGTCAGCACGGTTGTTCGGTAACCCCCTCAGCTGGTTGGGCCCATCACGGGTGTGTATGGTGCTCCATGTCTGTCTTGCCTAATACACTGTGACCCATGTGTCCTGTGCCAGACTCAGGCCCCAGGGTGTGGGTGGTTGAAGACAAAAGATGACTCAGGCATGTTTTGACTTTACAAGACACATGTTAGGTAATAATGCTACCAGCAGGAATCTACTCTTCATAGTGTGATTTATTATTGGGGGGGGGGGACAACAAAGTGAGTGTCTTTCCGGGAATTTGGAATCCAAAGTTCAGTAGGGGAGTTGGTGTCCTTGCCATTGGATGTCCTCAGAGTCCATGCCACAGTCTTTGTCAACATTGGTCAGCCAGTGACCAGCAGGGCCATGTGGCAGAGAATGTCTCTTGATGCTGTGATGCTGTTGCTCCAGTGGGCCAGGTGCCAGGCCAGGTGTCCTGGGAGATGCGGATGTAGCGCCGACCCTCACGGTCCTTTCCGTGGACGACCCGGCCTCCTGCGGGGAACCTCAGCAGCAGGCCGTGACGACATCTGGGATGATCCGTCGGATGTTTCCTCCTCCTCCTCCTCCTGATCCCTCCCTGTGGGTGGTGATGTTCTCCGCCTTCTGGCACAGGGAGGGTCGGCCATGTTGTTGGCCATCCGACGGAGTGTAGCGTGAATCCCCTGGAATGCCGTCACTTGCTCAGCCTGTCTGTCCTCCATCCTCCGTTGGTGTACCAGTAGACAGGCATGTAGCTCCGCATGTTGCTGGGCCTGCTGGGTCTTTATCTCATCGAGGCTCCCCTTGATCTCATTGAGGGTGGACACAACCTGGGCCATGCCCGTGGTGTCCTGCCGGTATGAGTCCAGGATGTTACGGACATGGGAAAATACCGGATCCCCAGCCAACAGGTCAGGCTCGTGCCTCCGCCGTCCTCCACTCCCACCACCCCTGCCCACTTGCGCCTGGCCTGCCCTTGTGGGCACATCAGGTCTCCGGGACCCCTGAGGGGTGGCATTGGCGTTGTCGCCTGCCTCCTCCTGGGTGCCCGGGACACCGTGTCCCTCCTGGCCAGCCTGGCTGCATTGTGGTGTTGGGGCAGGGATCCTGGGTGTCTCCTGGGATGTGGCAGGAGTGGGGGTGGTGGTTGGCACAGTTGTACCTGACGCAGGTGCTGCAGGCGGTTGGACACCAGAGGGGCCAGGTCGGTCGGGGTCATCCACAGAGTGGTGAGAGTGGTCGCTGCCGGTGGGATCGGGCTCCTGCAGATCCGGGTCCTGTGAGTGTTCCCCCCCAGTGTTGGGGGGTGCACCACGACGTTGACCTGTGTGTGAGAGAGACAATGTTAATTTTGGTCCATGCAACATCCATGTTTCATCATTTCCAAAGTTGGCACATTTCCTCTTGGAATTAGGATCTGTCTTGCATGCCACTCACAGTGCACTTGTGCATGGGTGTGTCCCTTGGGCACCACTTTGGCCCCTTTAACTATGTGTGGCACAGTCTTACTTGCTGCGTCAAGTGTGACTGCAGTCAGCAGTGGAGTGGGCAGGTGTTGCGAGCCATGCATTGGCGCCTTCCGTGTAGCACTGTACATGTGCACATGGAGTTGTTCCACACACTTATGTGATGCAGGTAGCTGTCATTGTGCTCGTGCACAGGTTGTGACATGGCCCTGTGTTTTGCCATGGAGAAGAGGGGGGGTTCTGGCACGGGCCACCCTTGGCTACATGCACGCAGTCTACCTGCTGACGAGCAGACATTCCCACACACCACACGGCTGATTTGCTCTCCCTGTGTATCCCTCCTTCTCTGTCCCCCTCTCCCTCCCTCTCTGTCCCCCTCTCCCTCCCTCTCTGTCACCCTCTCCCTCCCTCTGTGTGTCAGCCTCCTCCCTCTGTCCGTCTCCCTGTGTCTCCCTCCCTCTCTGTCCCCCTCTCCCTCCCTCTCTGTCCCCCTCTCCCTCCCTCTGTGTGTCACCCTCTGTCACCTCAGCCCAGCTTCCTGGGCACACACTGTTAGCAGATCTTTGAGTGGCCCTTGGCTTGTTGATGTGAGTTTGTTTCTGATCTCCAGGCACCCATTGGGTGTGATGTGTGTCTGTGCGCTGCTGCTGTGGTGGTGTGTGCTGCCACTCTTTCACAATGTTGGCTGTTCATTAGCTGCTGTCATGTGCAAAACAGTGCCTTCACCCCCATGTGTTGATGCAAGGCGTCCGCCATTTGCTGGCAAGTCATTCCTGTGTTGGGACACACTGTTTGTCTGGCTGTGACCTAGGCCATATGGGCAGAGTGCATTGTTGTCTGCTTCGGAGTCGCACTATGTGATTTTTGGGGCCCAGCCTCCCGCCATCCGGGTTACCGTGTCATGTGTTGTTGTCTTCTGTGGCCTGTGACTTGTCATTGTCCAGCTGGGTGCATGGGGCATGGTGGCAGCAGTGGCATGTGCGTGCTCATGGAGTGTGGTTGAGTAATGCGATGGCTTGTGGTGGTTGCGTGCCTGTTAGTGATTTTGGTTGTGGATGCCGTTCCCCCCATGTGAGGTGCGTTGTTTGTGTACTCACCCGGGTCTCGGAGTCCTTCTAATCCTTCGACTGCCTCCACCGGCAGTATGGCCATCACCCTCTCCTCCCAGGGATGGTACTGTACGGGTCTGCGGGAGGGCCCTCCTCCGGTGGTGTTGGCCTGGTCGTGTTCCTCCTGCCTCTTGGCTCTGACCCTCCTCCGCAGATCGTACCACCTGTTCTGGCATTCCTGCCTGGTCCTTCTGGTGTCCGCAACAGCATTCACAGCATCGACGATGGTCTGCCACATGGCTGTTTTTGCTGCCAGGCTGGTGTTTCTGACCAATGTTCCAAAGATCTGTGGCTCGACTCTGAGGATTTGATCAACAAGGACCTCCAACTCTCGGTTACTGAACTTTGGATTCTTGGTAGTGGGCATGGTGAGGGGTGTGGGTGGGGATGGTGGGGGGGGTGTGTGGATGTTGGGGGGGGTGTGGATGGTTGTGTGTGTGTGTGTGTGTGAATGTGATGAGGGGGTGTTTGTGAGGGTGGTTGTGTGAAGGTGTGCAAGTGTAAGGTGTGGTGTAGCTTGTTGTCTGGTTCTGTGGTGTCTGGCAGCAGTGAGTCTGTTGCAAAGGCTCATGGTTTGTGTGTGTGGGCCCTTTTTATTGGTCCATGGGTGGGTGTGGCAGTGTTTGAATTTTGGGTGGATGTGTTATAAGTAGTGGTGGTGTTTTGGCCCTCTGTTTGTCTTTGGCAGTTGCAGGTCAGTGAAGGTGTATTTGTAGTGTTTGTTGGCCATGTTTAGTGGCTTTGTGCCATTCGAATAGTGTCTTCTTGTGTTGTTTTGTTTTGTCCTGGTTGTGTACGTGCGTTTTGAGCGTGTGTACGGTGTGTAGATGGGCCATTTGGTTGTACGGTGCTGTCCTTGTGTGTGGGTTGGTACGACTCGTACATGCGGTTGTGATGTTGGGGCCTGGGGTGCGCTCCGTACTTAGGAGGTTGTCTTGGGGGTAGGACCGGAACGTACTGGGGTGTACATAGACGGTGGTACGACACGTACTGGGGTGGGGGTACGACTGGGACGTACTGGGGTGTAGGTACACGGGGGTATGACACGTACAGGGGTGGGGGTACGACTGGAACGTACTGGGTACACGGTGGTGCGACACGTACAGGGGTGGGGGTAGGACTCGAACGTACTGGGGTGTACATAGACGGTGGTACGACCCGTACTGGGGTGGGGGTACGACTGGAACGTACTGGGGTGTAGGTACACGGTGGTGCGACACGTACAGGGGTGGGGGTAGGACTCGAACGTACTGGGGTGTACATAGACGGTGGTACGACACGTACTGGGGTGGGGGTAGGACTCGAACGTACTGGGGTGTACATAGACGGTGGTACGACACGTACTGGGGTGGGGGTACGACTGGAACGTACTGGGGTGTAGGTACACGGGGGTATGACACGTACAGGGGTGGGGGTACGACTGGAACGTACTGGGGTGTACATAGACAGTGGTATGACACGTACTGGGGTGGGGGTACGACTGGAACGTACTGGGGTGTAGGTACACGGTGGTGCGACACGTACAGGGGTGGGGGTAGGACTCGAACGTACTGGGGTGTACATAGACGGTGGTACGACACGTACTGGGGTGGGGGTACGACTGGAACGTACTGGGTACACGGTGGTGCGACACGTACAGGGGTGGGGGTAGGACTCGAACGTACTGGGGTGTACATAGACGGTGGTACGACACGTACTGGGGTGGGGGTACGACTGGAACGTACTGGGTACACGGTGGTGCGACACGTACAGGGGTGGGGGTAGGACTCGAACGTACTGGGGTGTACCTAGACGGGTGGGGGTATACATACACGGGGGGTACGTGTCGGACGTACGGGGGCTGGGGGGAGTGTTGGGCGCGTATGCGGGCACATGTCTCCATGGTTGCTATAGGAGTTCGGTGCGGACGGTGTTTTTTCCATACGGTTGTAAGCTCGGACGCACGGGATGGATCGTGATTCCTCGGTCGGACTTGGCTTTTCACGTTTGTAAGGTAAATCGTCCGAGGACGTGTCGGACACATTTTCCGACCCGAGGACATGTGGGGAATGATTCCCAGTGCGGTTCGTATGGACTTTTTACCATGCGAATCGTGATTGCCAGTTCGTACGGCACTTGTACGATTCGTACGGTAAAAAGACCGGATACGAGTCGTACGGGGACATTTTTTACCGGATCGTAATTGGCACCTGAGTGTAGTGTTTCTTACAAGAACGGTGTCGGCCATGTTAGTACAGAGTGTTGCTGCCAAGAGTCAAAGCGATGTGAATCACCATTTGCCGAATTACTGTAAGGTGAAAAGTTAATTGAATGAGAAATAAAACCAATGCCGGTGTGGGTCACAGAACCTGTGTGTACAAGCAATGCTATTATCTGGTAAAGAATGCTGTGTCATCTTAAAGACAAAGGTGCGCTGAGCAGCAAACAAGTCATGATGTTGACAATCTTAAAGGCAACATGTGCTATAACAACACATTTGCTAGGCTGAAATCGCATGCAAAGGGGCTAAGTAGGTATGTTCTGTAAATACTTAACACATCTAAAATACGCAACTAATATACACGTTTCCTGCTTAGAGTGATGAATGTAAAATACCTCCAATATAGTGTGTTAGTTGATGAATCAATTGTTGATACAAAGCAGTAATGCACTGCTAGAGAAACATACCGTTAATATCTCATCCCAACTTATGTAAACAAATATGATTTGTACATGTGTGAGTATAACAGGTTATAATGAGGGACTGTCGAAACACTTCCCTTCTTAGCTTTCACATTGCTGGAGTAATACTGTTGTGTGTGGAAATGCCACTGTGCGGTAATTCTTAACAATCAATTGGTGGTAGGGTAGAACCACTGCAGGTAGTACACACCAAGCAAGAATAATCACAGTTAATTTGGCTTAGTTGATATAAGAGGTTAACTCAAATGCACGCTTAGCTGTTAGTATAATTTATTAGTTTCCTTACACTACCCAAAACAGCTTACAGTAGCACCACCATAACAATGTCTTTCGAAGATATCTTACATCTTACAGATAACAAGGCTGAGACTAAAGTTTACAGTGCGTTGGAAGCACAAGAGATATATGGCCTTATCTGGAAGGCCCGCACTTTTGATGTGTCACAAGGTCCGGTTGTCCATCAACTGAGACAACTAGAATATCTGATGCGACGTGAAATCAATCAGCGTTTGCACGCCACAACCCTAGTGCAATACCATAAAGCTAGCAAGATTCCGAGGAGGTTGAGATTACCACTCAAACCCATGATGTTCAAGATGAACAAAAAATTCATGGACAAATGGTATTCTATTTTACATAAGTGTTCTTTAGATCTCATTTTGTTGATAGTTGAGGAACTTTCTAGTGTTTTATCTGGTCTAGAGTGGGAAACTCATGAATTACAAGAAACTCTAGAAACACGCATGACAGGTGAAGATTGGTCAACATCACTAGAAGCAATCAACAAAAAACTAGATCTCTATGCCTAACAGATCAATGAGCGCAAGGTACGTAAGTTTAGGCGTGACACCATTGATTAAAAGCTTGACGAGGTATACTCCTGGGCTGAGGTATATGCGCAGAAACGCACGTACCAAAAACCCAGAAATGCCTCTTCTGAAGAGAGTGTAGCATCTAGCAGTGACATTTGTTTAAATAGACCACTAGTACCATATACAGCTGATCTCACGCTTTCAGAAGCACCATCCACTTCGGGTACCAAGGTTTCTTTTTTGGAAACCAGTCCAGCTGACAGCAATCCACCAACAGTACAACTCACATCCAAGTCAGGCACTACAAAACCCGTAGAGGAAGTGGAAAGCTTAAAACAAACCAGTTCAGGCAGGAGACAGAAAAAACACTAGTGGTGAACATCTCGGCTGTTACCTTGTCGAAAGCATAGATTGCGATACTTAACAAGGGAACTTCCTTTGTGCCCACATTCCACACCACACCATTTAATACAGAAATAGATCCGTACAAGTTCATGAGGAAGCTCATATTACGATATTTCTTCTCTAACCAGAATTCCATGAGTACAGTATCCCCAGATTTGGAGTACACTGAGTTTAAACCCAAAAGCACTTTCATTTCCCCGATATCTCACAAGGTTCTTGATACCTTTGAGACTCTAGTGAAAAGAGATCTTTCGCTCCTACCTACTCCATCCAAAAAGTACCACAATTTAACACCTTCTGACAAAAAGAGCTCTCAAAACTTTGACAAGTAACGAGTCACTAGTGTACCTCCCAGCTGATAAGGGGGGTGCCCTTGTCATTATGGATCGTAACTTCTATGAGACCAAAGTTGATGAGATGTTGTCTGATGAGTCTACATACTTACCACTCAATCAGGACCCTACCTCTGAATTTCAAGCAACTTTGCTACATATATTGACGCACGCCAAGGACATGGGTTGGATTAACACTAAGACATTTGATTTTTTGTATATGAAGTTTCCACGTAGGCCATTCATATATATGTTACCTAAAATTCACAAAAGTCTTCAGGATCCTCCATTCCGCCCCATAGTGTCAGGTTGCAACTCTATCCATGAACCTTTGGGCCACTATTTGGATACGTTTTTGCAACCTTTTGTGCTATCAGGACCCACCTATGTGCAGAGCACGACTCATTTCTTGAAGTTACTAGATGATCTAATTTTACCTGCCGGAGAAACAATATGGTTAGGGACAGTGGATGTAGTATCTCTATACACCTCTATACCTCATTCTGAGGGTATTGAAGCCATTGAGTGGGCCCTGCTACAGCAGGGGGACATTCCTGCCAATAAAGTTTTTCTCCTTGAACTATTACAGTTCTGCCTCTTCAACAGTTATTTTAAATGGAAGGAGAGGTATTTCCTTCAAACCAACGGTACATCCATGGATCTTGCGGGGGCACCCAGCGATGCAAATATCTTCATGATGAAGTTTGAACAGTAGAAAGTTTTGAACGATTCAGCATGGACTGACCATCTCATCTCATACCGCCTGTATATTGATGACATCTTTATCATGTGGCGTGGAGAGAGACAAGATCTTGAGAGAAAACTCACTGCACTTAATGAATTGAATCCTAGGATTCAGTTTACATTCCCTTTAGACAGACATTCAATCGCATATCTGGATGTAAGCACTGAGCTACAGGATTCTAAGATTACCACCAAGGTTTTCAAAATTTCTACTGATCGGAACAACACATTACTCTATAATAGCTTCCACCCGGCATCTTTGAAAATATATCTGACATTTTCTCAATTCTTGAGAATTAAACTCATCACTTCAGATCCAGCACAATTGGAAGCAACACTTGAAAACACCAAACAAGACTTCTTGACACGGGGTTACCCGGGAGAAATTGTGGACGATTCTGTAACAAGATTAGAGGGGTTCCCGAGATCAGTACTTTTGGAGAAGAGAACTAAATTTCCAGAGAAAAGGGAAGTATTTGTTTCCACTTTCTCGACCCAATCTCCTGCTATCAAAAAAATCATACTAAATAGATGGGATCTGTTGCAAGCAGAGCCCGACTTTGGTAATCTTTTCAAAGATAGACCAATCTTTGCATATAAACGGTCCCGCAATCTTAAAGAGCTACTAAAGAAACGATATGCCCAAGAAGTTCTACAACATAAAAGCATGATGAGATGTTTAACTGCTCACATTGTAATAATGTGATTACTGGAACACACATAGCACACCCTTGGTCAGGCAAGCAGATTAAACTCAATTTTTCAGCTAATTGTAACACACAAAATGTTATATACATCATACGGTGCCCGTGTGGTTGTACTATGTTGGGAAGACCGAAAGGTCATTACGCACGCGCATCACAGAGCACAAAAGCAGGGTTCGTACTAGAACATTGAGTTCCCCTCTATCAAATCATTGGGTGGAAGCACATCATACTATAGCACAATTAAGATTCAGTGCGATAGAAGTTGTGCAGGAACATAAGGATAGGGACACGTCTAAGTTAATCACTCAGAAGGAGACATTTTGGATTAGGCATTTGGACACCTTGAAGCCTAAGGGTTTGAATGACTGTTTGGAGTTATCATGTTTTTCATAGGGTATCAGCTAGGTGACATTGGATTGTTTATTTGATTCAGTCAAGTAGAGAGCAAGGCCACCTCTGGAACCCGCAAAAGCCCTCATTAGCCACTCACACGATAGTACTTTTATTTACTTTCTAGCATTTCCGCTTTGATTTTTTGCCAAGACAGCATGTTTCATCTGTCATGTATCCATCTTAACTTTATTTGTTTGAATTTGTTAATTCAGCACAGCAATGTATTTAGCGTTGTAACTCAATGATGCATTTTACTTGCTCTGTACTTCTCTATTTCACTTGTTTGAACCTGCTAATTGTGTGCAGCAATGGACATAGTGATGTTATTCAGCCTACTGCATTCGAATGTGGTAAATTGCATGAACTGGAGTGTCATTCATCATATTCAACAATAAGCAACATTCAGTAAACTGATTGTTAAGAATTACCGCACAGTGGCATTTCCACACACAACAGTATTACTCCAGCAATGTGAAAGCTAAGAAGGGAAGTGTTTCGACAGTCCCTCATTATAACCTTTTATACTTACACATGTACAAATCATATTTGTTTACATAAGTTGGGATGAGATATTAACGGTATGTTTCTCTAGCAATGCATTACTGCTTTGTATCAACAATTGATTCATCAACTAACACACTATATTGGAGGTATTTTACATTCATCATTCTACAAAAGGGGAACCCCTAAGACAATAGAGGTAGAGCAGCAGGGGATAAATCACAAGTAAATACAAAACGGTCTGCTATACCTATAATCTTTTGACTGTTGCATCTAAGTCAACTTTTGAAAAGAGAAAAACCACTCTATCTAGACCATGCATAAATCATGATACAAAGCAATTAAAAATATTTATCTTTTTTTTATTTTTCAACTTAATTGGAAAAAACTTACTTGATAAATGCGCAAATTAATATTGCAAAGACAATTTAACAAACAAAAGACAATATAGTTCTACAAATCAATAATGCCCATGGGAAACCTAAGATATAAAATTGTTCAGAACTCTCATTCATACTCAATCATACCATACATCCTAGAGGGTAAAAAAATGAACAATTTAGAGGCCCAACGTGGTAGGCTAGTCTTATAAGGCGTGAACACACAAATAATCAATTGAACATGAATATTATACAATCAAAAATATCCAAAAATGGAGAAAAGAATGGAAAAAACAAGGGATTATTTTTTTTAAAAGATTGTAGAGTCTTAATAAATCTGTGTGAAGAACAATTCAGTTCAAAACGCCGACGCGCGTTTCGGTGTGACACCCCCTTTCCTGGGGTAACACCTTCTTCAGGGCATAAAATTATTCAGATGCGATTTCCATGGGACCAAAAAACATGGGGAAAATGTCCTCAGATTAAGTAGGACAAGTTCAGAGTTTCTTGCAGGGGACGTGAATAGCAATAGAATGAAGCTCGTCCTCTAAAAGAGTTAATGGATCTGAGGTCAGCGTGTCACAAAGTATCTTTAGTGGGTGCTCCTAGACAGGTAAGTAGGAATTCAGAGTTAGGTGAACAAAGGATAGGACTTGACTCCGCTGCTTAGGCCAGCCGTTGTAGTGAGGTGATTGATGAGTGATATGAAAGTTCCTTGAGGTCTTAGGGAGATATCCTGACTCGATGGTTCGAAGGAAAACACCACGTTGCTCGAATGGGGTATGCCGCGAATTTGTAGAGAAGTTTCTTGATAAGGTGAATACCCGTCTCGACCCACTTGAGGCGCTCTTTCCTCAAGGAGGTCCCTCGAGAAAATGATTCTTAGTCAGAAACGTTTCTCTTTCCTTGGAAAGAGTCCTTTTGAGGGAGGAGCACCTTCAACAGTCCGTGCTGTTCGAGCGAGGTTAGACGAGTGTTCACCTGACTAAGAATCATTTTCTCGAGGGACCTCCTTGAGGAAAGAGCGCCTTCCATTGTCTGCACTGCTCGAGTGGGTCGAGACGGGTATTCACCTTATCAAGAAACTTCTCTACAAATTCGCGGCAAGCGGAAAGCCCGCGTTATTGTCCTATCCACATACCCCATTCGAGCAACGTGGTGTTTTCCTTCGAACCATCGAGTCAGGATATCTCCCTAAGACCTCAAGGAACTTTCATATCACTCATCAATCACCTCACTACAACGGCTGGCCTAAGCAGCGGAGTCAAGTCCTATCCTTTGTTCACCTAACTCTGAATTCCTACTTACCTGTCTAGGAGCACCCACTAAAGATACTTTGTGACACGCTGACCTCAGATCCATTAACTCTTTTAGAGGACGAGCTTCATTCTATTGCTATTCACGTCCCCTGCAAGAAACTCTGAACTTGTCCTACTTAATCTGAGGACATTTTCCCCATGTTTTTTGGTCCCATGGAAATCGCATCTGAATAATTTTATGCCCTGAAGAAGGTGTTACCCCAGGAAAGGGGGTGTCACACCGAAACGCGCGTCGGCGTTTTGAACTGAATTGTTCTTCACACAGATTTATTAAGACTCTACAATCTTTTAAAAAAAATAATCCCTTGTTTTTTCCATTCTTTTCTCCATTTTTGGATATTTTTGATTGTATAATATTCATGTTCAATTGATTATTTGTGTGTTCACGCCTTATAAGACTAGCCTACCACGTTGGGCCTCTAAATTGTTCATTTTTTTACCCTCTAGGATGTATGGTATGATTGAGTATGAATGAGAGTTCTGAACAATTTTATATCTTAGGTTTCCCATGGGCATTATTGATTTGTAGAACTATATTGTCTTTTGTTTGTTAAATTGTCTTTGCAATATTAATTTGCGCATTTATCAAGTAAGTTTTTTCCAATTAAGTTGAAAAATAAAAAAAAGATAAATATTTTTAATTGCTTTGTATCATGATTTATGCATGGTCTAGATAGAGTGGTTTTTCTCTTTTCAAAAGTTGACTTAGATGCAACAGTCAAAAGATTATAGGTATAGCAGACCGTTTTGTATTTACATTCATCATTCTAAGCAGGAAACTTGTTGTATATTAGTTGCGTATTTTAGATGTGTTAAGTATTTACAGAACATACCTACTTAGCCTCTTTGCACGCAATTTCAGCCTAGCAAATGTGTTGTTATAGCACATGTTGCTTTTAAGATTGTCAACATCTTGACTTGTTTGCTGTTCAGCGCTCCTTTGTCTTTAAGATGACACAGCATTCTTTACCAGATAATAGCATTGCTTGTACACACAGGTTCTGTGACCCACACCGGCATTGGTTTTAATTCTCATTCAATTAACTTTTCACCTTGCAAGAGTGACAGTTTCACAGTAATTCGGCATATGGTGATTCACATCGCTTAGACTCTTGGCAGCAACACTCTGTACTAACATGGCCGACACCATTCTTGTAAGAAACACTACACATAGTCAGTTTTTGGTGTTTCCTACACTGATGCAGCACGCAGCCGCTGTCGGCAGCCGTGTGCATTCTTATGCCGGCATTAGTAACCGGGCGATTTCATTTTGGCGCTTGGAGAGAAGTGGCAGAACTGTGGACGATTACTGTAAGTAAATCCAAGCGGTGTATTTTCTACATAGCTCGAATGAAGCTAGACTCCGGTATTTTTTCGCTCTCACTTCAACTCATCCCACATTTTTTCAGATACATTCCCAAATGTATCCACGGCGTTCTGGATCTGATTAAAGTTGAGTCTCTCAAGGGTTTTACAGCATATTGACATCACGCCATCAGTGGGCACATTTTCTACGCCAAAGAGTAGCAAGTTTGACATTCCCGGCGTAGTCGACACCCAGTGAGTTTCTATTATCATTAGCCTTCACACTCGGCTTAATCTCATGACGGCAGCATTACATGGACACAACCAGTTTACATTTGTTTTGATTTCCTAGGGTATTATCGTCTTGATTGGAAAGCAGCCCTGGGTTCAGACCCAGGTTTACATCAGCATTTTTAATAGGTAGATATCGATTCTTGAATGGCACTAAGTACACTGCCCTTAAACACGTTGTACACTTGGCGAGATGGCACTCTTCCGTCTTTTGCGGGCTCGGGCTTTGACTTTCATTATACTAACTTCTCTTTCATGGCCAATCATCAATTTTCTATTGACTCACGTGGCAGCTTTCAACCCTCCTGGAAACCAGTGGGCCTTATTTTCACCAGTTTCTTTATTTGAGTTCATAACCAATAATTCAGGTTGCAGCAATTTACTGAATTTGATGAATTTTATTTGTAGATTTCCCCTGAGGAAGGGTGAAGATATCACCCGTAATGCATTGGGATTGAAGCAAGAATTCTATTTTACTGTATGATTTATCACATGGATATATGGAATTTATTTTGAACTTGGAACTTTATTAGACGTGCCAATAAAAAGAAGCACATCGAGAAGAAGGAGACCTTATTCTTTTTTTACCGCTTGAAGATTGGAATTGCATCCACAGGATTTTGTTTGTGCAATATTGGTATTTCAGCAGTTTTTTCTCATAATAAGCAATAAAGTTGTGAATGAAGTGATTATGCACACTCATTTTTGAGTGTATGAGGTTGTGCACATCCTGACTAGAACACATTGCTCTAGTTCACATTTCTCATTTGACATGGTGGTAGGGTAGAACCACTTCAGGTAGTGCACACCAAGCAAGAATAATCACAGTTAATTTGGCTTAGATGATATAAGAGGCTAACTCGAGTGCACGCTTAGCTGTTAGTATCGTTTACTATTAGAAAGTTGACATTTCTCTGCTCTTAACTTTGCTCTGTGTGCCTGCATCCTGTCTCCAATATAAGTCTGGGTGACAGCTACATTTTGTGCATTCCCTCTAGACAGCCATATACACAGGAAGGGTGGATGTGAAAGAGGACTCATCTGCATTCTGATAGCCTTGCTGGGCAGGAAGGGGCAGAGGGAGCTCACGCTTACATCTAAATAGGCTGGATCCTTCCCCCACACAAAGGACTGATTACCCCCAGAGATAGCTCGGCAGAAAGTGCTAGGATGAAAGGGCACCTGTGCACTACAAGAAGATGCTTTGAAGTCACCCCCACTTCAAAGCATATTTGGGTATAAGTACTGGAGATCTGACTCTACCAAATCAGTGCACTGCTGGGCCTGGGAAGAACTCTGCTGGAGTGAAGACTGCAGTGCTCTAAGGATTGCCACTTTGCCTTGACTGACTGTTCTATAGAACTGCTTAACTGCTTTGTTGAGCTTACTTCAAGGTCTTGCTGGCTTGCATCCTGTTTTTTGAAGTCTCAGGGACACAAAAAAATCCTACAATCCTGCTGGTGCTGCTGGACTCTGCCATTTGAGAGTCCTTCCCGTGCCTGAGGTGCCCCCTCCAGTCCTGGGCCTCAGAAGTGCGATCTGAGGCTGATTTTCTAAAAAAATACACATCGTCACCACTTCACCAATTGGAATCGACGCAGTGCCCTTCGATGCTGGCACAGTGCTGATCCAAAGATATCGCTGCGCGGCTCTGCGATGATGCAGCACCGATCCGAAGTCCCGATGGTGAGATTCCATTCTGACCCAGCGCTGATCCGAGGTTCCGACTGGGAGACTCGACTTTGACGTGTCGACATGACTGCATGCATAGGAACAGACTCGGAGGCTCTACAATGATGCTTTGCTCCGTCCAAGGTACTTTTTTTAGCAGGACCTGTATGAGTCTCATAGATAATCTGCACTCCATCGTGGTCGGCCTGAACATTTGATTTACCGTGGTCTCTTGCGTCCGCAAATATCCTTTTAGCGCTATAGACTTCAAGCACTGATTTTGTATTTATCCTTAACTTCTACTGATTGGATGTTTGTCATTTTGGTCTCGATTTACTCAGATAAATATTCTCTATTTTTCTAAACATGTGTGGAGTCTTTTTGTGATGTTTTCATTGTGTTACTGTGTGTGAGTGTTGCACAAATGCTTTATACATTGCCTCTTAAGTTATGCCTGCTTACTCTGTGCCAAGCTACCAGAGGGTGAGCATAGGTCAATTTAAAGTGTGTATCTAGCTTACCTAGTAACTAGCATTGTGGTCCCTACTTGGATGGGGTGCATACCCCTGCCAACTAGAGACTCAATTTCAAACAGAAATGGACTAATACAAAATTATAGTCAAAGCAACTAGTCTTTTAGGGACCAACGTATGGTGGAATTCAGGGCAGAGTACAAATAATGGCAAAGTTGTTGAACCAATGGCGGCTATTGATCGGATCAAAGCCTACATTGGTCAACTGACTATAGTGGTGGCATGCCATTAGGGGGCTGCAATTGTGAGAAATTGAAAACAAGTAGTACAACTTCTTGATGCAGCCTGCTCTCAGTGCGCTGTACACTGAGGATTACGTTGAAGTGTTTTATGTTGGTACAAGTTAATTAGCACACAAAATTGGCTGCCCGAGATGATGTTAAAGTTTTCTTCATCGTGTGTTGAATTAAACATACTGTTTCTTCCACAAACTCTTTTTTGTGAAAGATAGCCAAACAAACACTTTCAGAATGTTCTCTTTTTCTCACAAATGTCTTGGCTGAAGAAAAAATTGGGATAAATTAATACCGAAGATCAATTTGAAAGCAAACGTAGATTTCATAGAGGTGCTAATCACCTTTGAACCAAAAATCTCGCTCAGCTCTATTCTCTTAGAAACCACTTATGTACTAGGGTAAGGAAGTAACCTCCTCTCCATCTAGGTTGACTCATAGCCTGAAATCATTCCCAAGAGCTGCCTTTAGCAGCTAAGGCCCATGATTCAAGAAAAATGTGGGGCAAATAGGTGAGGGCCAGAAGGTGACTGCAAAAATAGTGTTTTTTACTCTGGCATCCCTTGTAGTACCTGGAATCAGCCAACATATGCCTTTGGCTGCAAGTGGGAGTTACATTAGTCAAACTCATACCTTTAGAATATTTTACTACTAAATATTGAGGCTCTGAATATCATATTACAATAATATTATTGACAAAATATCGAAGACTGAAATATCCAACTGCGAGTGCATTTAGAGGAAGTACACATTTACTGTTCCTAACGCCACATATACATACCCTGAAGATATATATCATCAGTGTACATATATGTGGAGTTAGGCACAGATAATCTACACTTACGTACCTTTCAATACTTTGGCCTGAATAAACAGCTTACGGAAATAAATTAAATTAAGTGTGCCAGGGGTGTGTGCTGGACCCCACAATATTGCTATTGTTCATAAATGGGTGCATACCATTTTTATGTAACTCTTAAAATGATCCACCCACCCTGGGAGGCAAAAAAAACAGTGCTGCTTTTTACTGATGACACCCTTTTGATCTCGAAAATGCTAAGAAGCCTCCAGATTTTGGTTTAGAAATGTAGACAATTTTGTTAAACCCCAGGCTTAGAAATAAACACATCTAAAAATAAATTAAGGACTTTCAATGCTAAAAGGTCTAACAGGTGTACAATAACAGTGGATAGCAGTGCCTTAGAAATAGTCAAAGATTTTGGTTACTTAAGTATCAAATTGTCAGAAAATTACAGATGAACAAGTCACAAAAAGCAACCTTTGCTTAAAACACACAACTTGCACTATTGTTTAGTTTTTCAAGGGCTGTAACTGTTAAATGGTAGCGGCAGTTTCAGTCGATAACCTTTCAAGTATTTGCCCGGCGGTAATCGCCTCTCATACCACTCGATAATTTACCAATGAAAGAGGCAGGCGCCGGAGACTGGAAGGCAGGAAACAAAGTTTTATTCCGTCGGAGCAGAACACATCAGATCAGACAGCAAGGTATCGTCACGAGGTGCTCTAACCGCATCTCTGAGACCTGGTCTCTTATACACCGGTTTATTGCTTTATTACATATAGTACATTCTTGAGATTCTCTTGATGCATGAAAGAACATCCCCTGAAGCCCCGGCTCAGATCCGATCCCACACATAGTTACAGTAGAGGTTCCCACCCTACCCGCAGTGGGAGATGGCTATCGCGCAGCAGGGAATTCCGCTAATTCCCGGGGGTGTGTGCAACCGGCCGGGTCTCAGGGGGTAGGGGCTTTGATCTACTGTAATCCCTTTGATGCGGGGTGTTTCCCTTACAGTAGGGGCAATAAACTGCATCCGCAGGGCTAGGTGATGGCCTGGGACCAGTTCGGACAATGGGGCGCAGAGGAAGGGGGTTATCAAAGGAGAGGCATGACCATGTATGGGATGTCGGTCGGATGTGGTTCCGTAGCAGGGTCGCGCAGAAGGAGAGGGTTTATGGCCTGTATGAGAGAGCAGGGGTGGCCGGCACGCGGGGGATGCTCGCAGCGCCAGGGGAAAGCGCTGGTGATCGAGAGTGAGCGGGGAGAGAGTGGGGTGCCTAAAATGGCGCCCGTGCATTCGCTGTGCGTGGCGCTGGGGAGAGGCAAGATGGCACAGATAATGTTCAGTTTGCAGGCTAAATTTCCACAGTCCTCCCTTTTAACATATCTCGCCAGCTTATCTAGTTCGGATTTATCCCCATAATACTGCGGACTTCCACCTCATAGAGGGCTTTCATCCGCTCTGTTTCAAAGTTCAAAGTTTTAGGGCAGATGCAGTTCATAAAAAGCGAACATAAAGGTGGCAGACACTGAATCCCCAAACAACATCCACATAGTATCACAATCGGTATTAGGATAAATGAAAACAGCCTCCATCCCCAACTTTTAATAGTGTCCCAAAACCAACTCCCCAGCGACCATTCTTCTTGCTCTTGATGGACCTCTGTGGACAGTCTGTGGAGGTGTTCAATTGCTTTGTAGACTGAGGGTGAGTTATCTGGTACGTAGGTGCAACAGCTGGACCCAATGATGCGGCATGCTCCTCCACGATCAGCCAGAACTACATCTAGAACAAGGCGGTTCTGAAGAGCCACCAGGCGGACGGCCTGAAGCTCAGCGGTGTTGTTGGCGAGGGCGCCAGCTGTAATGTTCATTGCTGTTTCGACTGCCTGGGTTAAGTGGCGGATGGCACGGCTGTTTGCCATCGGACCCCAGAGCGGAACAAGACCCTTTACTGCGTCCATGAACTGTGCTCCGGTGGAGTCGGCTTGTACAATGTCTTTGGCACGTTTCTGTCGGTGATGGTTTGCTGGAGCCACATATGTTGGGGGAAGGATGAAGGCGATGTAGCAGGTGCCTCCCCAACCTTTCGGGAGCCAGGTGTAGGCCTTAGTACCACAGACGAAGTACATATTCGGGGAGGCAACAAAGGAGGGTGGGTCAACTGAGTCCAATGTTCGGGTGATGAGGCAGGAGCTGTGGCCCACCAGCTGTGCCCCCAGGCCTTCGAGGCATACAGATCCAGTGATGTTGATGACGGACAGGGCCACTGTTAGGGTGGCGGCCGTCCGTTTTCGGAGGTAAGAGAAGGTGGGTCTGGCTGGATTGTTGAACACTTGCATTTCAACTCGTTCTTTGGCGGGGATGTCCATGTGAAAGGAAGTGTTCGATCTCAGAGGGCAGAAGAGGGCGGAAGTTCTACCAGTTTTGTTCAGCCAGAACCCATGGTAGAAGTGTGACATGGTTCTGCCGGAAGTGGCATTGTCCTTGTAGCTCTCCTGCAGGAGGATCAGCCAGGCGAGGCAGGAACCATGGACAGAAAAAGGTGAAGGGATGAAAGGGATTGAGTGCCCAGTGGCATGGGGTAGCAATCCACAGATCCAGCAGTTAGTGGCGTTGGTGGCAAGATTGTGTTGGTGGAGCAACTGCACAAAAGAGTTATTCCAGAACTCCTTACGCCTTTCTCGGAGTTGGGGTGAAAGTGAGATCAGATGGTGTTCTTTCGTGGTGGTTGGTTGAACGGTGGTCAGCAATGTCTTATGAGCGGGTGTGCTCTCCTCCATGATCCAGAAGGTGACCACGAGGAGAAGGCAAAAGAGAAGGGAAATGAAAAGTGCTATTGTCTTAAAGCTGTGCATTCGGTCAGTCTTTGGGTTTTTGTAGTGGATCTTCGGATGTCCGGTTGCTTCCATCATCTTCATGTCGGGCGCTTCCATCACCTTCAAGAGACTCGGTAGCGGGCAGAACCACAGACTTTGTTTTAGTTTCTCTCCTGGTGGCCTTTGAGGTGACTAGGCTACCGTTCTGAGATTTCCACTTAGCCTGTGGTCTGCTTAGCCGAAGTTCTCTCCTTTCGTCGCAAGTTATACCCTTCTTTGGATGGCACAGTGGGATCGGGATATTCAATCAATTCAAGTGTCTCTGTATCCGGGCAGCGGCTCAGGGATGGTCGGTCTTTGTCCAGAAGTTCCTCTTGGGCGGTGATGTTGTCCGTGGTTGTCAGGGTCGGTGATACCTTCTTGCAGTGGTGTGCATGCAGCCAATTGCGTTTCCCCTCCACTCGAAGAGCTGTTCGGGTGGTGATCAGGACTTGCAGGGGGCCCGTCCACCGGGGCTCCAGACTCTTGGTGCGCTGGAAGTTACGCACTAAGACGAAGTCACCGGGTTGGATGTCGTGCCCGGGGCCCCTGGAAACATCGGGAATGGCGTGCAGCACCTGCTGATGGATAACAGACAACGTCTTAGTTAGGTTATACAAATAGTCAGACATGAGGACGTCCGGGACGTCGTGGATAGATGTTGGTTTTGGTGCAGTCCAAAGGTTCATGGGCCGCCCAAAGACGACCTCGTAGGGGGTTAAGTGGTGTTTGGTGGGGGTGGAACGCATTGATAGCAATGCTAGTGGGAGAGCGTCTGGCCATCTTAGCCCTGTGGTGGCGACTATTTTTGCTATCTTAAGCTTCAATGTGGCATTGTGTCGCTCAACCAGGCCTGCAGATTGGGGGTGGAAGACCGCATGGAATTTCTGTTTTATACCCAACCCTTTTAAGATGAGTTGGATAACTTCGGCTACGAAGTGGGGGCCGTTGTCGCTCCACAAAATTCGACAAAGGCCGTATCGGGGGAAGAATTCCTTCAGTAGTACTTTTGCGGTAGTCATAGCGGTGTTGTCATGGGTTGGGTAGGCTTCCACCCACTTGCTGAAGGCACACACAACGACAAGTACATACTTTAAACCTTGGCACCTTTCTAGCTGGACATAGTCCATTTGTAGGACTTCAAAGGGGTGATTGGGGACCCCAAACCCTCCCCGGGGTACAGCAGTTCCTTTCCCAGGGTTGTGTTGGAGGCATACTAGGCAATGTTGGACCAGACGTTTGGCTGAGTCTGGTATTCTGTCGTTGTGCCAGACTTTGGAGATGAGTTCGATCATGGGGGCAGACCCTATGTGTGCAGGGGAGTGTGCCATGGTCAGCATGGGGATCAAGTATGAGTCGGGTAGCAACCATTTGTTCGAGTCTTTAGTCCGCCAACAACCGTCATCGTCCTTCAACCCCACCCGGGCCCATTCAGTTAATTCGTGTGGTGTGCTGGTTAGTTGGATATCCCTAATCGTTTCCCTAGCATCCTTCCATTTCTCAGTTTGTGACCTGGTCACGTACATGCGGGTCGTGGACCTGTTCTCGGCCGTGGTTCGGGCAGTAATGTCAGCTAGTGCATTTCCCTGTCCTATGATGTCTGTCACCTTCTTGTGTGCCTGGCATTTGATCACAGCTAACTGTGTGGGGAGGAGGACTGCTTCGGTCAGGGCAGAGACTAGATCTCCATGCAGGATGGGTGTGCCATGAGAAGTCAAGAATCCCCTCTCTTTCCATAAGAGCCCAAAGTGGTGAACTACCCCAAAGGCATACTGACTGTCTGTGTAAATGTTTGCGGTTGTCCCTGCTGCCAGGATGCAGGCTCGTGTGAGGGCAATTAGTTCCACCGCCTGTGCGGATCGCTGGGTGATGCGGGCTGTCTCAACAACTGTTCGAGCTGTGGTGACTGCATAGGCAGCTGAGGTGGTGCCATCGGGGAGCTTGATGCATGAGCCATCCACCCACAGTTCTCCGTCAGGGTCCGGGAAGGCAGTATCCCGGAGGTCAACCCTACTCTTGGTTTGTTCGTCGGTGAGGGTCACGCAATCATGTATAGGGGATGCATTGGGGTCAGCGTCAGGGAGAGGTAGTAGAGTAGCTGGATTCAGAGTGGTGCATCGTTTCAATGTGATGTGGGGTGCAAGCAGAGTCAGTTCATAACCAGTCAGTCGTGCGCTAGTCAGGTGTTGAGTCTTGGTTTGGTTCAGGAGGGTATCAACAGCATGGGGTACCAATACTGTGAGGGGGTTCGAGAGTACGATCCCCTCACTTTGCCGGATAGAGACAGCAGCGGCGGCTACTGCTCGAAGGCAGGCGGGCAAAGCTCTGGCTACGGGGTCAAGAGTGGCAGAGAAGTAGGCACAAGGGCGTTGCTTAGGGCCTATGGACTGGGTTAGGACAGACAACGCACATCCCTCCCTTTCGTGGGTGTAGAGGGAGAAAGGTTTAGTGTAGTCTGGGGTTCCTAGGACTGGGGCCGAGCAGAGGGCGTCTCGTAAATCTTTGAAGGAGGATTGACATTTGGGTGTCCAGGGGAGGGGGAAGGGGGTATCTTTAGCCAGCAGGGAAAGCAGAGGTTTTACGATAAGACTGAAATTTGGCAACCACTGTCGACAAAAGGAGGTGAGGCCCACTAGGGACCGCACTTGCTTCTGAGTTTTGGGAACAGGGGTTTCTAGAATGGTTTGAATTCGGTCAGGGGTAAGTTTCCTCCCGTCTTTGGATAGTAGGTGGCCTAGATACGTTACTTGGGGCTGGCAGAATTGCAATTTCTTTCTGGAGACCTTGTGACCGTTCTCCGCAAGGAAGCGGAGGAGGTGAATGGTGGCTGTGACGGCAAGTGGAGTGGTGTCGGCCGCCAAAAGAATGTCATCGACGTACTGTATCAACACCACTCCATCGGGTAGTTGGACTGCATCCAGTTGCCTCTTGAGGGCTTGGCTGTAAATACTGGGACTCTCAGTGTAGCCTTGGGGTGCCCTGCAGAATCTGTATGAACGGGCTTTTAAAGTGAATCCGAACAGGTAGCGGCTGTCTGGGTGGATGGGGATGGAAAAGAATGCGTTCTTGAGATCAATAACAGTAAAGATGGTGGCAGTGGATGGAATCAGGGTGAGGATGGTGGTGATGTCTGAGACCACGGGGTACTGGGGTATGACTACTTTGTTAACCTCTCGCAAGTCAACAATGAAACGGTAGGCTTTCTCATCCCCCTCGCCTTGCTTCTTTACAATGGGTAGGATAGGGCTGTTGCAAACATTACTCACTACTTCTTCTACCACTCCTGCCTCGACTAGGGACTCGATGATTTCCACCAATGCCTTCTCGCCTTCGGGTGATATCCGATACTGTGGAAGCTTTGGGAGCACTGCGTCCGGTCGGACGGTTATGTGTACCGGGTCGATCACCATGCGCCCTACATCTGAGTCGGTTTTAGCCCATAGATGTGAAGGTAATGTGTCGAGTAGGGACATGTCAGCATCGGTTATAGAGAGCATACGCCGTGTGTGACAGGGTCTGGACAGATCTGGGTTATCGTGTAGGATGACTCGAACTCCGTCTGGGGAGCATCTGATGGTAGCTCGAAAATGTTTTAGCAAATCAAGTCCCATAATAGCATCGGGGGTGTTGGAGGAGAGCAGAAAGGTCGTGTCAGTGGTGTTATCTTCTAAGTCAAAGGAGATTGGTGCTGATAAGGGGTTAGTGGAGGGCGTTCCATCGAAGCCTATTGAGGTTACATGTGAGCCAGACAAGGGTGCCCTAGGGATCAGTCGTTTGGATAATGCACTACGTGTCGCCCCAGTGTCTACCAGGAATGGGGATTTTGTGCCCAAGACCTTAGCAGTGACGTAAGGGCCTTGCTGGTCAACACGGAGTTCGACTGGATCCCTCCCTTGCCCCTGGCGGTCCTATGCGAAGTCATGGGTGCTTTCATAGTCGGACTGCTGACACTGGTTTTGTCGGGGGCGGTCAAAGGTGTTTGGTTTGCCTGGCCTGACGTTGGTTGCGTCGTTCGTGTGCCCTCGTCCCTGTCCTCTGTTTCTGGGGTCATATGCTGTGTCTCTGGGATCCCTATTTTTGTTTAGTTCCAGAAGGACCGGGCACTGGGATTTCCAGTGTCCGAACCCTCTACAGAACGCACATTGGTTCCCATCTAAGTCTCTCCGTCCGTTGTAGGGTGCAGGTGTATGGTCTCTAGGGGGTAGCTTTCTAGGGGCGGTTGGGTGGTAATTCTCTTTCGAGGGTTCCCTTCCTATGGTCACCCCTTGCAACTGTGCTATCATTACCCTCTCCTTCAGTTCCTTTTTCTTCTTCTCTGATGCCCTATCGTTCTCGTTTTTCTGATTTTCGTAGTATTGGGCCATCTGGAGAATCGCTGCGGGTTTGGAGGCTGCCCAGCTACTCTCGCTGGTCTGTAGTTTCTGGGAAATTTCTTGTGTCAGACCCTTCACATAATTCTGGACAAAGAGGTGATGTCCGGTTGCGGTGGTCATGTCTTGGCCACTGTAATCGGAAAACACAGTCTCGAATCGGGAGAAGTATTCAGACACATCCTCCTGGGGTTTCTGGCGGCAAGCCGTTACTATCGACCAGTCTACCTTTCTTTCTGGGATTAGAGTCTTCAGTTTTAGTACAATCTTGTCTGGGAGCTCTAATATGGCTTTTGGGGGTTTCTGTCCTGGTTCTCGCTGCTTATCTATGGTATCGAGTTGTACCCAGGTATATCCGAACGGCTCAGCGTGGTCAACTTTCCGGATTTGTTTCCACACATCAGCCGGCAGACATAGCCCAAAGAACAAGTCGATATCTGCTAAAGTCATAATCGTAGAACCTAAGGCTGTACCCAGTTCAGTGTAGAAGGCAGTCGGGTTCTTTCTTAAGTCGGGTAGAGTTTTTCTAAAGGTCAAAATGTCTAGCCGGTCCCACGGCTGGTAGACCCAGTTATATACAACCCTTCCCTTCGCATCTTGGTGGTTGATGTCGTCATGTGTTCCCAGACCTCGTGGGGGGACCCAGTAGGGGGCAGCTTCTTTAATGGGCATCATGGCATCAGCCCTCCCTTCCTGGGGCTTAGTCGCTATGGGGGTTTCTGCTTTGGTGGTCTGTCCATGTTCTTTAAGGTGTCGGTAGACCTCGAGTGTACGAGTGAAGAGGTTCGTAACGTCGCCCTCTCTTTCCTCTCCGATGTCTACCTTCCTATATAGGGCTGCTAAGCCTTCGGGACCTTTATCGTGGTATCTTTCCTCATACGCATTCAGGGCGTGATAACAGAGCCGTACGACGAAGTGTCGTCTGCGGCTGTCGGCATACGAGTTATACACGTCTGTTATATACTCCTCACTTTCTTTTCGCTCCACCAGTGTCCCTACTATTTTATCAATTCCTGCTCGTTCATCCTTTGTTAATCGATTCATTCTGGTGGACTCTTTCTTTCCCATCTCATGGTCATCTAGCGTTGTAACCGACATTGGGTTCAGTACAAGAGGCTCAGCCGGCGCGGAGGCCGTGAGGACCGAGGCCCCTGTACTGCTTTCGCTCGTGTTCGGGGGTTGTAGGTGTTGCACTACTGACTGGGAGGGTGCATATGGAGGGGGCATGTAAATGATCGGGGGACCTAACAGTAATTCATAATTCGTTCGCTGCTTGGAGGACAACTCAGGGTAGAGCAAACAAGGGGTCCTAACAGCATACTGGCCTGAGGTTTCGGGCTCCTGTCTTAGTTTAGTTTCCCTTCTCTCCTTTATGTCTTCTTCTAACCTTCTAGCGGCAAGGTGAGCTGCCTTTCGTAATTCCTTTTCTGCTTTTACTTCTTCCCTCTTTTTCCGTTGCGTTGCTTCTTTGCGCCACATGCCGATACTGTCAAGCATAGTAGGCGTCGTCTTATTGCTACGCAGAGCTATTTCTAGCGCTTCTATCTTATGGTCGTCGAAGGATCCCATCAGTGGCCACTGACTCTCGGGGTCCTTCTTGGTATATTTATGCCACAGTTTGCTATAAGCTACGGCGACTAGTCCATATTTAGTGAACATGTCCTTATTAGGGGTGCCCTCCAGTGGAGCCGGATGGTTCACCTCTAATAAGCGGTCCGGGCAGAACCAACTACCAATCAGTGGGGAGAAGATAGGCATGACGGGTTTCAACGGGGACAAAAGTCAGCACTACCTATCTTTTCACTGCTTGCAAAGACTAGACAGAATATCTCTATTCCTCGTTATTTGTAAGCAGAGAATACCTCCAAAGAACCAATATCGAACAACTAGTGTTCGGACAATCAATCAATCAATCAATGGGAGATAAAGATAGGCATGACGGGTTTCAACGGGGACAAAAGTCAGCATTACCTACCCTTCACTATTTGCAAAGACTAGACAGAATATTCCTATTCTACGTTATTTGCAAACAGAGAATATCTCAAAAAGCACTATTCTCCAAAACAATCAATGTTCGGACAATCAATCAATGGGGAGATAAAGATAGGCACGACGGGTTTCAACGGGGACAAAAGTCTGCGTTACCTACCCTTCACTATCTGCAAAGGGAGAGAGAGAGAGAGAGAGTATTTCTACTCCTCTCCGTTTGTAGACAGCGAATATCTCAAAGAGAACAATCAATGAGCACAATCAATGAGCAATACTAGTATTTCCAAAGCTTTAAACAATCAATCAATTATTTCGCATTTTGTCGTGTATCACGACCTTACCCGGACCGCGTGGACAGTTTCTCGTCTTCCGCCTCCAGCGCCCGATCGTCCTCTACTCTCCGTATTTGCCGCGGCACTCCTGATGGTTCCCAGTCAGGACCGTAGATCACTCGAGAGAGGTCTGCTCGGAACCAGTGAAGTTCGGATGATCGGCTGCCAGACGAGGGTCTATTGGGCAGGAGCTCTCCCGATCGTTGCAGTCGTTCACTCTGTCGTCGGGACCTCTCCCACTGGATCCACGTGTCGCTGATGGGCCCCACGTTTGGGACGCCAATTGTTAAATGGTAGCGGCAGTTTCAGTCGATAACCTTTCAAGTATTTGCCCGGCGGTAATCGCCTCTCATACCACTCGATAATTTACCAATGAAAGAGGCAGGCGCCGGAGACTGGAAGGCAGGAAACAAAGTTTTATTCCGTCGGAGCAGAACACATCAGACAGCAAGGTATCGTCACGAGGTGCTCTAACCGCATCTCTGAGACCTGGTCTCTTATACACCGGTTTATTGCTTTATTACATATAGTACATTCTTGAGATTCTCTTGATGCATGAAAGAACATCCCCTGAAGCCCCGGCTCAGATCCGATCCCACACATAGTTACAGTAGAGGTTCCCACCCTACCAGCAGTGGGAGATGGCTATCGTGCAGCAGGGAATTCCGCTAATTCCCGGGGGTGTATGCAACCGGCCGGGTCTCAGGGGGTAGGGGCTTTGATCTACTGTAATCCCTTTGATGCGGGGTGTTTCCCTTACAGTAGGGGCAATAAACTGCATCCGCAGGGCTAGGTGATGGCCTGGGACCAGTTCGGACAATGGGGCGCAGAGGAAGGGGGTTATCAAAGGAGAGGCATGACCATGTATGGGATGTCGGTCGGATGTGGTTCCGTAGCAGGGTCGCGCAGAAGGAGAGGGTTTATGGCCTGTATGAGAGAGCGGGGGTGGCCGGCGCGCGGGGGATGCTCGCAGCGCCAGGGAAAAGCGCTGGTGATCGAGAGTGAGCGGGGAGAGAGTGGGGTGCCTAAAATGGCGGCCGTGCATTCGCTGTGCGTGGCGCTGGGGAGAGGCAAGATGGCGCAGATAATGTTCAGTTTGCAGGCTAAATTTCCACAGTAACAATCTCCCAAATTCCCCTGCATTAGAGGTTTATAAAGCGCAGGCTGTTACTGAGGCTTTATGGGACCAAATTATGGGGTCACTGTGAAATCGAATATCTACTTCGGTCTGAGAATTCCTTTCTAAGATCTCTGCTGAAACTCCTACAGGGATTCCCCTTCTTACCCCTGTGCCTAGATTTAGGCCTACACATGATAAGTGAGTGGGCCAGACTAAAACCTGTCTTGTATTGGATTAGGGTCTAGTCAACCGAAGATCTAGCACACTATAGTGCAGGGCTTAGTGACATAAGCAGACCACAGATGTTGAAGATTCCCTGGATAAGGCACATCAAGAAGTTGCTAACCAATCTAAGATTTGACGACTTTTGGCATGATCCAACCTCCAACACTCCAAGTGCATACCTGTCAGTTAAAAAGACATTCTGGCATGCCTCACAGAAAATGAGTGGAAGCACACCTTCCCTTGAAAGCTTAACTGAATCCTTTAGGAATATAAAAATTGATTATCATTTTGAAAAATTCTTAAACCTACTGCAAGCACTGCTTTTGAGGAAGCTGTCCATTCAACAAAGGCTGTGTACGTTGGATCTTGTATAAAGATCTAGAGGTAACTTATTGCTGTGAGTTGGGGTATCTATACCTTACTGCACTTGAATATCTGCACTTTAGAGCAGCTATTGTAACTGATGCACAGCTTCTCTGTTCCAGATATCAAATCTTAAACTATGATATTGATGTTTTTCATGTAATTCAGAGAAGAAACACTCTTGAGAAAAGCACTCTTCACTGATCTTTATGATGTCATTTTGTTTTTATACACTTTTTATACTTTTAAATCGTTTTAACCTGGTATTTGGTTCATGGTGTTTTTGTCGATGAATTTATAAAATTCAAACTTGCAAATAAATAGATTATGACAATAGAGCTAAAATATCCTGATAAAGTAATTAGCCTAGTGAATTGCACAGGAAAGATATATATTTTTAAGATTTTAAAGAGAAATTTACAACTCACAAGGATGAAAGCTTTTTTGCATCTTGGAAAATGATGACCACTGATATTATCTGCTGTAATTAAATCAATAAATCCCAAAAAGGTAATCATCAGATTCCAACCAAACTATTTAGATTTTTCGGAATGATTTTGTTGATTATAGTATTAATGCAATTACTAGATAGTTTGATAGAGATATTGTAATTCATATTGAGCAATGCAATGTTATAGGTCAGTACGATACGAGGCTTGTTCTGTTTCGGGGCTCTTTTTTCAGCAAAATGATTAAAACACCTTTTTTTTTTTTAAAGGAAGGGGGTATCATGTAACCCTATAATATTGAATTAAACAAAATGTTTAAGGGATTTACTAATTTGTTAGCAAATATTTTATAGAATTCCTCAGCGAAACCGAGTTTTTGAACCAGTTTAATAATCTCCCTAATTTCAACCTTAAATATTGGATTACATAGAACATTTGCAGCCTCAGTTTTCAAGGCAGGGAGACATATTTATTATAATAATGTATCTATCACTAAAGGATCTGGCATTCAATTTTCCCTCATTTTTTATAGAGTGTGGAATAGGACTCTACAAGGAATCTCTAGTTAAGCTGTTTGTCTGGGGACCTCAGAACTTGCTTACCAAATAGCAATTTTACCTTTCTTTCAATAGCCAGGCAAGCAAGTGCCCTGTCATTTTACCCTCCTCATAGACCTGGCAATTAAACGTGTGGTTTTTCACAACCTTTCACAATCTTTTTCAGGCAGAAAGTCTCTTAATTTTTCCCTTTTTATTCAACCAGTTTTGGCATTATTATTCCATCTAATCTTTTAAAGTAATTTAATGTGGCTTATCAGCTGCAAATTGTTTTTTGTAGCTCTTCCCTCTCTCTTCTTTATCGATGAGCAGACAGTGAGATAAAAACACCCTTAATTGTAGCCTTGAAAGTTTCCCAGACAATTGCTATGTCAGAAGAATTTTCATTTTGTGTGAAATATATTGATTTTCAATTACTGCAAATTTGCATCTGTGGGGCTGGAAATCTTACAAATCTGAGTATCATCGGAGTGTTTAGGATTCCTGAGCTCATGATAAGGACACATATGGATTCAGTATATAGACTCAGGTGTAATTTATGTGATGCTGCCATCATTTGGCATAATTTTAGGAATTGAAGCTTGAGATTATGCCATTATGCCACCTCACATAAACGAGAAATCTATTCTCAGAAAAAATCCTACCTCAAGAGCAAAGGAACAATGCGATCAATGAGTGGTAACAGAAAGATTAACCTAAACGCAAACAACAATATTTTAATGTGGGCACCAATAAAATAACTCAAAAAGTAATTTCACATCAATCCTGTTCCTGAGAAGACAATTCGTATAAATTGTTTGGTCAAAATACATCATTGAAAAAAATAAATTGGGGGGATTTACAGAGGAAGTGGCATAAGGAGTGCAGCTACTGTGCATACAATATCAGCTTCCTCATACTCTTCTGAAGAGAAAGCATCATTCTTCCATTGTATGCAATCTCTTCTGTATCATCTGCTCTTGGAAGTTGAAATCTTTACTTTTTTCAAATAATCAAGTAAGTTCAGAGCAGTTCTTTGCAAAATGATTGTATTGATAGAACTATTTTTTCCTTTTCTGTTTTTTCTTTTTGTTTGTTGTTGCGAATGACCTGGTATTTGAGTTAGAGAGAGTGCAGGCCGATCCATGTTAAATTAAGAGATAATGAACATTTTTGGATGGTGTCGACCTGGGGTTAATAATATTTACTCATGTTCTTGTGTCTGAATAGTGTTCACATTTGTCTCCAGACTGTAGTGTGTTTTAAATTTTGAGGCTGATACTTCTGTGTACAGATATTTGTTACTATTTTAGGAGCTTGCGGTTGACCTTCTAATCATGGCAAATTTAGGTAATTTTTGGTCCATATGTGCCTGTGCCTGTAGGTAGATAGGGTCAGGGAGACTCCAGGAGTCCAGGTCTATGTAGATAGGAATTGCCCTTTGTTATTCCCTATGTACTTGCCAAACATTGTTTTGTGCAGGTGATTGTGTTTATGTGAGATGGTTCATTAATTGTTCTTCTTCAACTTTTGTGCAGGGATAATTGTTGCCTTTTGTTGTTTGTGTCTGTGGTATTGTTAAAGTTTATTTTATATTTTGCTGTACTGTTATCATATATCATATTTTTTATCTTGGTTGATTTTTTTTTTTTACATTATTGTTGCTGCTTTACTGATGGTGTACTATGTCCCAAGGATAGGCACAGTCACATTTGGGGTATATATTTGAACAATCCTTTCCCTGCTTTTCTGCATGTTTCTGTTGGTGGAGGGAAAGGAAGGCCCTCTAGCCAGGGTATGGCAGCCATGTTCTCTTTGTTCTCCATATCTCCTTCTTTGCTGACCTTGTGGTGAGCAACCACAATTTCGTGGAGCCAGTGTGTGTTTCTGATAATTAATCATTTTATTCTACTTTTAAAAGTCCTTTTCTAGAAGCATTGATTTTAGATGCCAGTGTGATTTTTGTTCATACTATATTTTTCCTGATATATTTATTTGTTTGTGGCAGTCTATGTTACTCTGTAGTACAAAGTTGTGTTATGAATTAATTTATTCAATTATTGCCTTTCTCCCCATACACCCATGGGCCCTGGAACCTGGAGGGACATCAAATTCTAATTAATTAATTGATTTTGTTTTTCCCTGCACCCTAGAAGGGCCCCATGTACTCTGCTGGGACACCAGGTATGTATGTTTTACTTTATTCGATGCGTGCCTGCCTTCCATAGGGGGCTAATTAGCCCTGGAAGGACACCAGGTATTTGTATATTAATGTATTTGATTTGTGACTCCCTCCATCTCACAGACGGGCCCCATGGGCCCTGGAGGGACACTTACTATTTAAAATGAATGTATAAATGTTTTGCCTGCCTGATATAGGGGCCCCATGGACCTTGGAGGGACACCTGGCTTTTCAAGGCATTTGGCCCCTTGCAGCAGTTGCAATGTTTTCCATGGAGAAATCAAATATAGCCGGCAACATCCTAGAACATTTTAACACCGAAGTCCACGAATGTGTTCAATTGAGAGGTCTCAGCCCTGAATTTGTTGCCACTGGCAATGTCAGTAATATGGTCTAAGCTACTGCTGACACGAGATACTTCAGAGTCCTATGTTTAGCTCATTGCACCAACTGAATTATGCAGAGCTTCCTAAAAAAAAAAAGACATAGTCAATAACATACTAGTTACCTGTCACAGGATTTGCACTCACTTCAGCCATTCTTTCAAAGGCTGGAAACAGCTGGCGATCATTCAACATGCTACTAGAGTTCATGAAAAAGTCCTCATACAGGAGAGCTCCAAAATCTACATACTGCAATACCCTTTTGAGGAGGTCAGGTCTATCAATGATTGCACACTACAATGGAGAGAGGATGCAACCGTAAAAGCAATGTGAAGGGAGATTGCAAATAGAGGCAAATAGAGGCTAATGGATGTCTGACCCAAAAGTTATGCCTTTTGAGATTTTGCCACAGAAAGTAAGCAAGAATTACCCAATGAACCAAGCTATTCCATTGTCGTACATCCTGCACGACCATTTGCAATAGATGGAACAAATACATACAAATGTCAAGGAAGAAAATGGCAACATCACAAAATTGGTAAGCAAAATAACGATGGATTAAACCCAGATCTGTGACTGGGGGTGAATGTTTTGCCAATGTGCAACATTCCGTCCATCATCTTGTGTGTTTTGCTGTTCGCCCTAAGTGGGAAAGGTATGCCCAGACGTGGGTCCCGTGCTCACTACGCCACTGGAGTTAAGCTATCCTGGCTGAAGAGGGGTGAAACCCCGAAACCGGTCCTAGGATGCTTGATTCCGGTCCAGGAAAGACATTGCTTGGCAGTTCGGGCTGGACTGTTCCCATAAGGCACAGGGTCAAGACTGATTTGCATATGGCCATGTCTGAACTGGGGTGGCGTGGTGAGCAAAATAACGATGGATTAAACCCAGATCTGTGACTGGGGGTGAATGTTTTGCCAATGTGCAACATTCCGTCCATCATCTTGTGTGTTTTGCTGTTCGTCCTAAGTGGGAAAGGTATGCCCACACGTGGGTCCCGTGCTCACTACGGCACTGGAGTCAAGCTATCCTGGCTGAAGAGGGGTGAAACCCCGAAACCGGTCCTGGGATGCTTGATTACGATCCAGGGAAGACATTGCTTGGCAGTTCGGGCTGGACTGTTCCCATAAGGCACAGGGTCAAGACTGATTTGCATATGGCCATGTCTGAACTGGGGTGGCGTGGTGAGCAAAATAACAATGGATTAAACCCAGATCTGTGACTGGGGGCGAATGTTTTGCCTATGTGCAACATTCCGTACATCATCTTGTGTGTTTAACATCACAAAATAAACATCTTCTTTAGTCATCAGTGTAATCCTTCATGTGAACACAAAACAAATCTGAAAACAAGAGATAAGCTCCTCTGAGTATGTATGTGCCATGATACTGGATCCGCAGTAAAATTTGCCAAGAAAACGAGTCCCCTAGAAGATGAGCAGTTGCAATTACAAGGTCATAGCAGAACTGAAGTGCTGCCTTCAACCTCTGGAGAATGTGGTGGTGGCTCATAGTTCGGAAGAATTTCACCATCTCTTGCTACTAATTCTACAACAGCATCACTTTCACTTCAAACATCCACAATGGTTTGGCTTCTGAATATTCCAAGACTAAAATCAAACACAGGCAACTATGAAACAGCAGCATCCACAACTATGGCAATGAAGAAGATGATTCAAACGTTCTTGGATGACCAAACAGAAGTGTACTTGGATCAAGATCCATTGACCTATTGGCATGGGAAAAATTAACAGTGACTAGAATTCAGTAGGCTTACAGTAAAGATCTTAAATGTCCTGTAGCCAGTGTATCTCCAGAGTGGGGGTTAGTGAAGTTGAGGTAATTGTCGTGGGCAGAAGGACAAGTTTCCCTCCTCAAAACATGGAGAGACTGATGATGATTAAAATGAATAAACATTTCGTACCCAAACATTATAGGGCTCCAGAAGAGATAACTGTGGATGAGGGCAATTTCTCAAACATCAGAAATGTGGCGAGTGCTCATTTTCCGAACAACTATAACGCTATAATGAGCCGGCTGTGGCCACCGTGGAAGGTGGTCATGTGGCGCGCCATGTGGGTATTAGCTACATCTGTGGGTCTGCCATGCCTTGTCCAGAATCAGTAACAGGCACACGTGAATTTGACACAGTTGGTCACGCGGTATACCCACTGTTTTAATTAATTATTTTTTAATTGCTCAGCGCGCCGCCTGACCACCTGTGTCAAATTCACGTGTGCCTGTTACTGATTCTAGACAACGCATGGCACACCCACAGATGTGGCTTATACCCACACAGCACGCCACATGACCACCTTCCACGGTGGCCACAGCTGGCTCGTTATAGCGTGCAGAGTGATTATATGACAGAATCCACATTTGCTCTTCACATCGAGCCGTGTAACCTACAGGACCTCACATGAAGTTCATCTACTTCTTTGCCACGATAAGCAAGGGGCGATCATTATAGACTGCAAGTCACTATGCGCATGCAGCATGCCCCACTTGATCAAGGAGAAGCGTACAATCACTGTGTTAGTCATCCAGGCAATGGCTATAGCACCTACGTTGGATTGCATGTTATGTTGCTTATAGTAATATGTACATATATGCCTTGTCTTGCGTTTTTTCTCCCACAGGTTTTTACAAGTGTCCGTAAGTACGTTGACACTTAAGACCACACACCGTAGCGCCTGTGTAGGGATTTCACTTTTTTTCACGTGGCGCTTTCCAGTTTGCCACTCGCTAGCCGCACTAACCGGTCCTGAAGAAAGCCCCTACCATAATCTTTTTCGCGGGCTGAAACATGTAGACCACTCAAATAGTCAACTAAGGACAACAATTTCCTACGAGTTGCACTACACACTTTTTAACCATATCCTGAGACGCCACTAATAAAGTTTACAGGCAAGGACTCTCAGAGATATTTTTTAGTGTAATTCACATCACATCACACATTCACACCACACCAGCTCCGCTGTAATCAGGCGTCGTAGCACAACCGGGGGGCATTCGGCCACCCGGTTGGGACCCCAATGATGAAGCATGACACCAACCAGGTTGATGTGTGAGGGGTCTTTTAAACAAACCTAGTGGGTCCATGTACTAACCACAAAACTGATTGTACCATACCAACATAGTGAGTTCGTTTACATTTGTTTAGTCTATCATTATACTGGGGATATTGACGCACCCCGCATTTCCCTTTCTCTCTCGTTGTTTTCCTATATACCTCTACATGTGCACCCACTGAACCCAATTGTTGGATAGGGTGGGGTCACGTCTCTCCTTGTGTTTCTTCCTTCTAGACAACCTTCCTAAATGTGAGCATGAGCTCTTCTTTCCAGATTAAAAAAAAAAAACACAAGAGAAATGTCTGCTCTAAAAACAGGAAACCAGGCTTTATTTTTATATTAGGTGTGCAGCTAATGTAAATAAACTTAAATAGACCAGTGTGCACAGCACAGATAAACAATCAAGGTGGATTCAGCAGTTTGGCCCGGTGGCTGAGGGGTGAGCAGTAACAAAGAAAGAATACTAATTCAATCTTATGGTCAACCTTAGATTCAGAAGTGAGCACTTAATGGCATGTAAGTTTGCAATGAACGCCTCCAGAACATTTTAAAAATTGCCTGCCTCCCATGGCTAATCTTACATTCTCATTCTCATATGTAGGTGAAAATGCAAAGGACTGCTGCACAACTATGTATTCTGCTTCCATGGGAAAAAACGAAATGCATATGTAGTTGGGCACCATAAGTGGAGCAGGTAACTTGCTTCACAAAATGTCAAATGATGGTTGATATGATGGATTTGATGGACTTACCCTAAGTAAATCTGGTATTTCATGTTTGTTGATTGATACTTTGATTTGGATAACCGCTAGGAGTGTTACTTTAGTAGTATGTTGGTATTTGCACCTCAGTATCTCCTTTCTCTTATGAAATTTCTCAGTTTACCTTGACTAAACTAATCATACATTTCTCTTTATTTTTCTGTCCAACAGGTCTGTTTATTTTTGGAAGAAATAACATTTGTAGGCCTCAAACAGCATACAGAAGAAGGATCAATGCCTCTACTTCTCTGGGTCTATGGGAGGCAAATCCTAAATGGGTGTGCTGGACATTATGATGGGTACAGCTACATTTTGTTATTGTTTGAGTGATCAATTAATTGGGGTACTTGTATTTATTGTTCAAGGATCGGAAGTACTAGAGTGGCCCTTAGTTAATTGTACTCCAATGTATTCTAAGTGCTGTGACTTAACACATATCATGTTTACCTTGGCTCCCAAATAATGATTTATTTTTTTCTCATGCTATTTGCTAGTAGTATTTTTGTATATAAGAAATCATGTTTCTCCATGTTTGTAAAAACTAAAAGCTGGCGGGTAGCTCTTGCTTGTACAAATGCACATTTATCTCCTCTAGTGCTATTTCTAAAGAGGCGGCTGTATCTTCAGCCTGTAACCTCACCTTTACAACTTCAGAGACCACATCCATCTGGCAAAGGCACCCACCAATTAAAAAATAAACTCCCATACACATAAACTGAAATACACATTTCCATGCATATTGTGAACCTCATACGGGCAAATAAACCCCCCTTCACACCAGGATTAGCAGCAAGAAACAGCTATTACCTCTACGTCCCTCATCCTCGACCCAGTCATTACTAATGAGGTATAATCCACTGACAGGATACAAACCAGGAAACGCTTTTAGGCTCCATCCAATCTCCTGCCAGGGGCTATAATCACATAGCTAACAGAAAGCACTTCCTGTTTTGTTTCCTGTTGATGGACATGACGGGGAATGCTGTGGTAGGTGCTGGGCACTTACCTGCTATGTGCTTGTCCTGTTGCTTCCTCTTTTGCTGGGATCTGGGGGTGCTCTGGACCATTGTGGGAGCTGCTGGAGTCGGAACGCCTGGCCTCCTGGATTCCGACTGTTCCTTTGTTTCCCGTGCTGCTGGTCTGCTCAGGTCTCTGGGGATCTGTGTCATTGCGGCTGGTTTCCTCCTTCCTTCATGCCCCCGCCTCCTTATGGCTTCCCCATGGGGTTATTGCAGCCATCGCTGCTTCCCGTTGTCTTAGGAAGTCCCGGGATGGTGAGGGGGGTTAGTTCCTGCTCCGATATGGCCGCTACTGCTTTGCGGGAATAGAGCGGCTTCCCGGGGCCCTGCCTTCATCCGGATTGTTGGGAGCCCTCCCCGGCAGCCTCAGTGGCTCAGTGGCCTCAGATATTTTGGCATGCCAGTTCTCTTTGTGATATGCTGTTTCCATTTTTTTGGCTTTAAATGTGGGGGTGTCCCGTTTCATTTCTGTTCTGCCTGCGCCAGTGCTTGCTGTGCTATATTCATCCTGGTGGTTGTGCTATAATTATGGGGAAACCTGTACTCTTAGATCTCTCCGCAGCATTCGACACGGTCAGTCACTCTATTCTACTGACTCGACTGGCGGATTCGGGATTTAGGGGTCCTGTCTACAATTGGTTAAAGTCCTTTTTATCTGGACGCTTGCAAAGGGTTCAACTCGGCGATTATACTTCAAATAGAGGTGATATCCCCTGTGGCGTGCCCCAGGGCTCTGCATTATCCCCTCTGCTTTTCAATATATACTTGCAGCCCTTAGTGACTGCACTGTCCAATCTGGATTGCCGAGTTTTTAATTATGCAGATGACACTCAGCTTATCCTGAGGATCGACAACTCGGCCCATGCTCAAGAGACAGTTCAAAACATTCTAAGATTTACCACTAACTGGATGACGGTTAATTCCTTGAGAATTAACCCTGACAAAACGGAGGTTCTCGTCATTCCAGCAATTAACAACTCCTGGAGTGGCCTGTTCTGGCCCAAAGAACTCGGGGCCCCTCCATGTCCGTCACCAGTCGTGAAAAGTCTGGGAATCAAGATCGATTCAGAACTCTCTTTGAGTCACCAGGTCTACTCAGTGGTGGGCATCTGCACCGGCGTCCTGAGACAACTGAGGAAACTGGTCCCCCTTTTATCAGTTTCTTCTATGAAATCCATAGTCTCGGCTACTATCTTATCGCGCCTTGACTATGGGAATGCGCTCTATCTAGGACTCCCTCTAAAACTCACAAATCGACTCCAGGTTGTACAGAACGACGCCGCTAGGCTGATTTTTAGCCTTCCTAGGAGGACCCATGCTTCACCCCTGCTGCGCAAGCTACACTGGTTGCCTGTCAGACAGAGCGCAAAATTCAAAGGCCTGTGTATTGCTCACAAAACCCTTTATGGTCACGCCCCTAGCTACATAAGGGAACGTCTAGTTAAATATGTGCCAAGGCGAGTACTTCGCTCCGCAGATGCCTTTCAGCTAGTCTGCCCTCGGAGCAACTTGGTTACCAAGGGTGGACGAGCTATCTCAGTCACTCTGCCACGACTTTGGAACCAACTGCCGGATATCTTACGAAAGGAACCGGGTCTGCTCCCTTTCCGGAAGTTGCTAAAAACTCTGCTATTTAAAGACACATTTTAACCTCATTCACCACCAGGACTGTCTGCACCGGCTTGAATACAACCTCTTTTCTGTCAAGCGCTAAGAGACCTGTCGGTATACACGCGCTATAAAAATAAACTTACAAAATACAAAATACAAACATCAGCGTAAGCGCAGACATGTGTCTCCTGTCTTCTCTTCCCCAGCGGACATTGGGGTTTCTGCCCCTCCTGTGAAGCTGGCCAGGTTGGATGACAGCTGGTTGAAGCGCCTGATTTTGGAGACTTTGTCCGATTTGAAGTCCTCCAAGAAGTCAGTTGGTGGTCGTTCTGGTGGGGGTCTTGACCTCTATTCGGATATTTCCAGTTCTGACTCTTCCGATGGTTCCTCCTTGGGTTCAGAGGACCTGAAGGGCAAATATATATCCAAGGACTTGTTGCCGGACATCCTCTCTCATGTCAGGGGAAACATGAGTTTCCGGATGAGGTTGTGGACTACACTTCGCAAGATGCGGTCTTGCTGCAATTGCGGAAGCCTGCTACTAAATCGCTGCCTATACATCCCTTTGTGATGGACGTCCTTTTGAAGGAGTGGAAGGACCCTGATCACATCATGATGCCTCGCTTTATGTCGAAACTCTACCCTTTGCAAGACATGGAGGATATGATTCCTGAGTCTGTGAATGTGGATTCCATTGTGGCCAGTTTGGTGGGTCGTCCTTCTATGGCTGACGATAATATCCTTCGTGATGGGGAGGATAAGAAAATTGACTGTGCCTTAAAGAAGTTGTATGCGGGGTCCCACCTTGCCATCCGTTCCAGTGTTTATGGGGCTTATGTCACTCAGTCCTTGTTGGCCGACTTTAGAACTTTATTTTCCATGAGGCAGGAGGGTGGCAGTTGTCCGGACCTGCTGGAATCCATGGAGGGTCAGGCCGAATTCCTTTCAGATATTGCTTTTGATTCTGTGCGTGTTTCTGCCTTGTCCTGTGGTTCGTCAGTTGCTGCTCGGCAGAATTTTTTGCTGAAGGGGTGGAATATGGATGCGGCTCAGAGATCCATGGCATTGGCCCTCATCTTTTTGGGGACACCCTTGAGGATAAACTTCACAAGGTGTTCAAGGAACGGACACATTCTTTGTCCTTCCGGCATCAGCCTCACTGTAAGGAGTCCTTCTTCTCTAATGCCAAGTCCTTCTGTCAGTCTTTGAGGTTTCAGAAGTCTTCCTTTTAGGGCCAGAAAGGGACTGGTAAGGGTTTCCAGCACAGATTTCAGAAGAAACCACCACATGATGCTGGACAGGGTCCTCAGCGTTCCTGACTATGCCACCCCCTTGAAGGTCCCGCTGGTGGTCCGCCAGTGGTTGGTGGGAGACTGCGGTTGTTCCTGCTGCTTGGCATCTTACAATGTCTGACCAGTGGGTTCTGGATGTCCTCTGCCATGGGTATCAGATTGAGTTTCCTTCCCCTTCACCACCTTCAGGCAGGGTGTGGACTCCGATTCCCTTGGGCCTGGCTCGTCATCAGTCTCTGTTGGACAGCGTTCAGTCCCTGTTCCTGAAGAAGGTGATTGTGCCTGTTCCCCGGTCAGAATTGGTTCTGGGGACCTATTTGATCATTTTTCTTGTTCTGAAAGTCACGGGGGGATTTCAGATTGTGATCAATTTCCAGCCTTTGAACCAGTTTGTCCAGAAGATTCCATTCAAGATGGAAACCCGTCAACGTGTGATCCCTTTGATTCAGGGGAGATGGGTCATGTCTACGCTGGATCTCCAGGACACATATCTTCATGTGCCAGTGGCTCTGGAGGATTAGAAATGTTTGCGGTTTTGCCTGGGAGGTCGTCATTGGCAGTTCTGTGTCCCTTCCGTTTGGTCTAAGGTCCGCTCTCAGGGTGTTCACCCAGGTGGTGGCTCCCCTGGTGGCCCATCTTCACCTTCTGGGAGTGTCTGTGTTTCCTTATCTGGACGATTGGCTTCTCCAGGCCCCTTCGCCCATGGTCATGTCTCAGCACCTGTCTTTGACCATTCATACGCTAGAGCGCCATGGATTTCTACTGAACTTTCCGAAGTGCCACCTGCTGCCTGCCACCTGGAGTCAAGTCTGTTATTTCTCTGACTTATCTGGACTCTGGCATGCCTTACCCTTCTGGGGTTCAAGATCCGATCCACTAGGGGTGTCTCTGCTTCCTGGGCTGCTTTTCATGGGGTTTCCCTTGATGAGATCTCTCGGGCTGGACCTTGAGCTTCTGATTCTACTTTTGTGAAGCATTACTGTTTGAATTGTGCTCTGTCTGACCGTACGAATTTTAGTTTTGGTGTGTTGCGTGCGGTGGGGCGTGTTCCCCCACCTGATTCTGTATATTTATTAAACATCTTTCACTTGCTGCACTCCACTTTTGTGTTCAGTCTGTGTTCTGTATGTGGTGTGCCAAAGGCCTTCCTGTGTTGTTACTTTGGTATGCCTCATTAGGAATGACTGGGTCGAGGACGAGGGACGTAGAGGTAATGCTCTGATTACTTACCGGTAATCCCCATTACTCACCTACTCGTCCTCGACCAAGTCATGCTTACGGTTCAGGCCTCTTGGTATGTCAGGAAGGGCTTTCTGTTTCCTATGTAATTATAGCCCCTGGCAGGAGGGTGGGTGGAGCCTAAAAGTGTTTCCTGTTTTGTTTCCTGTCAGTGGAATATACTTCATTAGTAATGACTGGGTCGAGGATGAGTAGGACTAAGAGTAATGGGGATTACCAGTAAGTAATCAGAGCACTAGTTATGGTGAAGTTGGCCTCTAACGCATGGGCCTTGGTGCCACAGCACTTGCTGCCCTATTCTTAGCTACACTAATGGTAGTAAGACAAAGGTGGATTCCCTATTTAGCATGCTATTTAATTTTTTATTTTCGGTGGGACATGTTTCGTCATTCATGAGCCATAGCTTCTCTTTAAAACTCATCCTCATTTTCTCCATGTTTGCTCTATGGCTTTCTCTTTTTCCAGAGAAGGCCACCTAGTGGGCGCCATAGGAGGACGTTTATTGGCTGAAAATCATTCTCTTTTACAGAGACTGAGCTAGACTCACTTTTGATTTTCTCCTGCTTTTTTCTCACTGGTATACTCTCCTTCACATTTTCTACATCTTTACTGTTTCTACCTTCCTTTTCCTCTCTGACCCTGTTAGTCATACTTTCTTGAGGAAGACCTTGTTGTCAGTTCAGTTTTCATGAGCAGCTTTTTCAGCCAATATTTTTGATCCATTTTTGTGGCCCCTGTATATTTTAATTGCATCTTAATTTTAATTTCATGATCAAGGAGTTATTTTTTCCTGAAAGGACTGGTACGTGTGTATGTGGCCATTAAACTAGACATCTCGCCAAGATTAGGTGTGTGTTTTCAGCATTGAAAAGCAACAATGTATTTTTTGCAAGAACATATAATTTTTTAGTAGCTGACCAGGCAGAGTTAGCCAAAACTCTCACGTTTTGGGGGTCAGATCCAATACGGTAAGAACTGGTCATCATTAGCCCAGTGAGTTAAAAAATCAGAAGCATTAGTCCACATAATTGGGAGTGAACACGCAAAAAGAGCCACTTTTTACAACTGCTGTATAGTAATTTTATTCAGCCAAAATGTAAGGTTTTGAAATTGCTGGAATATCGTGATGTGCCTCATAGGACAATGACTCTTGAATAGCAACCATTCTCAGTCCCAGCACGCCATTCTGCAGCATGGCAACCAATGAGGTGCTGTTGAGTAGATGCACTCTATTCTCCATGCTTGGGTATGTGTGAATATTGCTTCTTAGATGTACAAAGAAGCTGCAAATGACCCTGGATTGTGTGTCAGGGTCAGTGCTGATAAGGTGTTCCTCTGCCCCACATTGCCTGTAGATTTCCAGTACCATTAATTTGGCCTGTTCAGTTGTAAAGAGAAGATCAGTGGGATGCTGTCCAATCGGAGACTTCTAAAGCTGTCTTGCATTGATGCACAGGAAGTGCAATGATTGAAGTGCAGGTGCGTTATGATTTTGGTGACTTAAGTTGAAAAATGGGTGGCAAATACCAGAGGACATTGTTGGTTCTGGCTCCAAGCAGATTGACATTCACCTTTAAGAGTGTGTCATTTAACCCCTCAAGAAGATAAGAAACCTCGAATGGTGATCATTGAACTGGTTATAAGTTTCCAGATGATCAGATACCCAGTCGCAGGTTCCAAAGCCTTTGCGATGTGGCACTTGAGGCTGGCCTGTGACAGGGAGGTGGTTAAGTATATATTTGGGTTCAGTATTTTTTTCTCCGAGATTGATATGAAGATTTCTAGGGAGATTTACGAAGTTTTAGCGCAACATAGCATCATGACCGTTTTGCCAAAGGGTGAGAGAAAACAGCGCAATTTATATTAAGATATGGTGCCCTATTGTTCTCCCAAAGCACTGGCACACATTGGGCTGCCATGTGCCAATGCACACATCCTTGCATCACAGTACAAAGGTGGGTGTTTTCTGTTAAGCTAGGTTTTGTGTTAGAAGGGGACGGTACTAGAACACAAATTATGCTGTAATACTTTTCCTAATTGGTACAGTGGAGGACACATGCATGTTGGATTAATGAATGTGGAGGAGACTTTCAGAACTTGCTCCATTATTACTCCTGCCTAGAGAAGACATCTGGGACAAATCCCTCTCTACAAACATTAGTAGGTAGAGATTGCCATCAAGAACTATAGGTGGCTGCATGAGAACAACCATATACCATCCATGGTATTCCCTCTTGACTCAAAGTATAAGAAAGTAGTTTATAGCACACTTTGCATTATTTTTGACAACTTTCAAAAACAAATCATGATTCACTTTTGTGACACAAACCCATCCCAAAATGTTAGTAAATCTGGGTCATCATACTTGAGTTTCTTAGGGACTTCACCTGCAGATAGCTATATGTGGTTAAGGTTTCGTACCCCAAATGTCAGTTGGTGTCAATGATTCTTTAAATGATGACAGAGGTCTTGATGTTGGCAGATGTAGAGCTCCATCACAAATAGGGTGGATGTCCTTTCTGCCATATCGCAAGTGCATTATAGCCTATACCACTTGTAATATGGGGGCAGGATATACATCCGGGGGGGATAACCCAGGCACCTGCGGCCCATACAGCACAGGAGGGGCAACACTTCAAGGGGGCCCAACTCTTCTAGGAGCCCCCATTTATCCAAGGCCAGTTGATGAGATGTGGGAGATTCAAGAGACCATCATCACATTCTGTGGGGGTCGTGGGGGCGGGCATTTTGCATTACACCACTGTATCCATGACATTTTGAAGGAGTATCCCATCCGAGTTGTTATCCATTCAAGTCTGATTGAAAATCATCAAGAAAAAAAAAACAATTAAGGGGCATATTCTCAAGGATTTATCGCTGAGTTATCAGCAATTTATCACAGCCAAAGTGGTGTTAAATTCATCGCATCATTCACAAGCTGGTGCTAACAGCCGATATCACCAGTTTCCCTGCGATAGCAGACGCAAAAAACATCGCCACGGTTGACACCGGCAACTAACGCTAATGATATGCAGAGTAGGCGTTCCCGTGCAAAAAGCAGCAAAAACACCACTTCGCAACATTCTCAACGACCAGCCAGATTTGAGATAAGACCCCAAAACGGGTGATAAGGCGCGTTAGCAGTAGGAAATTAACACTTGCTCTGACCTGGTGCAAAGTCGGACGACAACCTGCACCAGACAAGGGAGCACAGCCCATAGACACACATGAAGAACAACAGATGCCCTGGAGCAACTGATCATGCAGCCCAGAGCCCCAATAGGGCAACAGCACCCCCGCCACCACCCCCATGACCGCACCCCCCCAGACCACCACAGAGGCAGCGCAGAAAAAGACAGCGGACCTTCAGGAAACGCACCAGCCTCACAGACCTAACACCAGACAATGTCATTGCCCACTACAGGCCCAACAGGACAACCATCCTCCGCATCCTGACCATCATTGCCCACTGGCTGACGTTGCCAACAGAGCAGACAACCAACATCCCACCTTAGACAAAGCTGCTGGCTGTGCTGCACCTGTTGGCCCCTGGTACCTCCCAATCAACAACCGCCAGAGTCGAAGGAGTCTCACAGCCAGCCCCATCCATGTCCCTCACACCTGTCCTGGATGCCAGCATCAGCTTGATACCCCACTACCCATACGTCCCCCACAACATGCAGGATCAGCTGGAGACCAAGCAAGGACTCCACGCCATAGCTGGATTCCTGCACGTGTTTGGGGCAATCAACAGCACACATGTCCTATTTGTGCCCCATGCCAATACTGCACACAATTACCGCAACAGAAAGCACACGCATTTCATCAATGTGCAGGCAATAGGGGACCACCGGGTACTCCTCAACAATGTCGTCTACAACTACCCAGGCAGTGTGCATGATTCCATCATCTTCCGACAGTCCATCATCAACCTGTGCTTCCATGATGGCACCCACGTGACTGCTCTGCTCATTGGCAACTACCAAATGAGCACACCAAACATCTCAACTCCACAATCATGCAACTCACAACTCTGGCAATGCACATGTTACAAATTCACATACAACATGACAAACAACATGCCCACCCGCCAGACATGACAGCACAACTTACTGTGGCAACATGGGCTAGCCATGTACATGACCCTTCAATAGCATGGCACCTCAGCCACACACAGCGGAATGTGGAAAGAGGTGGGAACCAGGCTTGTGCGAAGGAGGCAAGTGACCCATGGATGAGAATGTACACAATGCCAAGTGTGGGGGAAATTTGCTGGACAGACTGCAGTATGCAGACCAAAGACATATCCTTGTCTACATGCACCTCTGGTGTTTGGTGTGAAGTGGACAGTGGATGCAACCATGTCACCCCAGCCAGTGGGGAAGGTTCCAGAAATTTAGCTTGTCACGTCCCCCTCGTAGGCGTGTGTGGAGTGGGCTGGCTCGGTGTACGCCAGGCCAGCGTAGGGGTGTGAATCAAAAGCATGTAGCCCTGGGCGTGGTTCTCTTCCGGAATGCCCAACGTCCCTGCGAGGGCGGCGCCTCCCACCCCGCCACGAGGCCGTCACCGTGAGCTGTGTTGCCTGCGATCGTGTGCGCCTGCTGCACCCCGGGCCGCTGGTCCCCAAACCCGTCTTGCCGCCCCTGCGCAGCCAGGTCTCACTGCTCACCTGCCGACACGGCGTGTGTCAAAGAGGGCCCACCACAGCCCGGCGCAAGCTCCAAGCCCGAGGCCCACGACCTTGACAGCCTCCTCCGACCATCGCTGCCACTGCGACACAGGCCCGCTGTACTCCTTTCTCGATGACATACTCTCCCGCTGCCTACGGCCTACACTACGGTCAAGTAGGTCACACATTTGGAAGTGAGTCTTGATTATACAATGGCCGAGTACACATATCAATGCAGAGTTTATCACACTGCACTCCCTTCGATGTGGTGCCACCAACTCTGTGCATAGCACCCGAACGACACCTGTCTGTGGTCCCTTGCTGACTACTGCCCTCGGCCTACATGGCGGTCGAGTAGGTCAACTCAGTTTTGATATTATTTATGGCTGCTTTGATCTCATTGTACTGGCCTCATCGCAGACTGCATCCCCTTTCTGCTCCGGTCCCACTAAGTCTGTTCCCCGACATCCATGGACACTTTCTGGTTGAACTTTGGTGGCGACTGAGTCTATGGACTGGGGGTTGTCATCATCATCATGTCGGTGATACTGACTGTGTGGCAGAAACGAGGATGTACCATTCCACTCCTCTATTTGCCACTTCCGGCCGGCTTCTGCCCTCTGCATCATGCCCTGGAGGACACCTTCTACTGTCCCCTGTAACACTCCTCGACATTCACCTTCGACATCGACGAGGATCTGATCAGCTCTCGTGGCCCTATCTCACTGCACCGCTGGTCACCACCCAGTGGCGGTGTGCCTGTGCCAGCTGCGGTGCATCCGGGGCCACTAACTCTGTGCACCTGTCTGTGGTCCCTTTCTGACTGACTATTGGATGGCCTCTGAGTTGATGGCCTGGGGGTCATCAATGTCATGTGTCTGTGGCCCTGTGCCAACCACTGCCTCCGACCTCAACTGTGGTCCACCACGGCTCACACATCAAATCGAGTCCTGACCTGCCCGGACGTCGCATCACCGCAGGATGCACACGCCACCACCGCCAGGACCAACTCCAAACAACAGGTGCCAGACTCGGAGGTGTCTTACTGCCAGACTATCAGAGTTGCTCACACCTGTTGTGTGTGCCATCATCACCTTGATAGCTTGCTCAGCTCTTCAGGTGCAACTAACTCAGTGCACCACAACTCATGGACCATTCCTGTTGCATTTTGGGTGCACACTGTACTTTATCCAGCTACCATCATAATGCTTCACAGTTGTTTCTGTGATGCTGGTGTTTTCTGTTTCAGCTTTAATTGTGATCACTGTTCAAGTTGTTGGCAGCAGTAATGACTCCCTGAGGGCTGGCTTACACTCACCCTACACACATTCAGCACAGGCGTCACTGTACATGTGACCCTGGCAATAAATGTGTCGAGCGCATGTGCCCATAGCCAGTTCCGCGAACTATCTGAGTGTGTCCGTGTGCTCATGATGTATGCATTAGGGCCCCATGCCCTACATACAACATTATGTTGTGCCGTGTACAGCGGACGCAACAATGTCACTGCAGGCAGCGGGTGAGACCTTGCACATGTAGCTTTGTTGTCCCCCACTTAATACGTAAGAGGAGTGAACCTGGCCTGCGTACACCAGTCCAGTGTGGGGGTGTGGATGATTATCCCTTGGGTCTGGGTGTGGTTCAGCACTGGAAATGTGCAAAGGCATGTGTCACTGTTGCAGTGTGGGTCTCCATTGGTGAGTGTAGGTGGTCCGTTATGTGACTTTGACACCCACCTATGTGATCTAGTTCGGCTACCATGAGGTAGGACCCCACCCGTACTTTTTCGGCCACCCCCTTCTGGCAGTCTGACACCTGGCCTTGGAATGCGATGTGAGCATCGGTGGGCTGCTGGGAGCCAGCCGTGGTGGTGGCTGCGTACAGCTGTGTGGTCTGTGCAGGGGGTCGGGTATATCCTGGATGCAACTGGGCTGCCCTGCTCCTGGAGCTCGATTGCCTAAGATGTCCGTGGACTTTTATAGGTCGTCTGTGTCGAAATTGTGGAGGTCCTCTTCGGCATCACTGTAGAGTTGTCTAGTCTGCTCTGCTGGAGGTGTTGTGTGTCCCTCTGCAATGTGAAGGGGAGATGCCTATTAACATTGTGTTGGCATGTATGTTGACGCATTGTTCAAATTTACATACAGACTGCATGACAATGTACATTGTGACATTTGGGAGGAGCGGACTACTTGATGCGGGACAGTGGACATTTGGACTACATGACGTAGGTGAGGTTGTACATGTACATTTTCATCTCACAGTTTCCTGCTATGTCAGATGTGATTGGCCATTTCCTATGCACAAGCGGACCCAGTTGTGTCCTCTATTCTGCAGTGTAAGTGTTGCACTGTGTACCACCTTGTCGTCCATGTGGATGTGCTGCCATTGCTATGTGTGTGTGCTGCATTGTGGGAGAGTCACCTCTGCAGCTGTGATTTTGCTTCCCCTTATCCCCTGGAGGCGGGGTGCCTTGGGTCATTTATGTTCTTGGACGTTTTTTGTACTCTTATGCATTGTTTGTCTGAAGATGTATTGTTGACGTCAGTGGTTGTTTGTGCACGTGGCTGTGTCAGAGTGTGAACTGCTCCTTTACGGATGTGGTCCACACTCGGCCACCTCAGTCTCGTGGTGTGCACAATGTCATGGTGATTGTACAACAGCCAGGCTGCTCGTCATGTAGTGTCACTTGCATTGTCAGTGTGGCTCACAGATACGCATCTTTGCTGTGTTTTGCACAGGTGCATGTGTGTGTTGTGGGATTGGTGATGTGTGGGGTGGGACCCCGTTGGGCACATGGTGGACGGGGGCCTCCTTGATTTTAGTGTGCTGCAGTGAGCCACGGGGATCAGGGACATGACCCAGGGTCATTGTGGGTGTGCGGTATGGTACACATCATTGTGCATGTGCATGTGTGCCATTGTGCCCATCACCCCACATGCCCCAGTCCCTGTTCGTGACTCACCCTGTTGATGTTGTGTCAGGTCATGTCGAGCAGTGTCTGGACTCCCGACTCCTTGCACCGTCTCCACACTGATGACTGTGGCCTCCATTTTCTCCAGCTTCTCCTGTGGCGCAGGACTCCCACCTCCAATCGCCATTGCTGGCTTCCTGTTGGCAGCGGGTTTCTGCTTGGTTTGGCTTTTCACATCATGTCAGTGCATCTTGGACTCCTCGACACTCCGACTGCATTCACGATGGAATTCCATTTTTCCATCTGTGTTGCCAATGACAGGTTGGAGGTGACGGGTTGTTGTTGTTGGTGTTCTGTCACCTCCGTGATGGCGATCCGGTTGTCATGCGGACTGAACCTCGTCATCCTCTTCCTCTTCCCCTTGGCCTTCCCTGAACCCGGAGTTCCTTGCTGGTGGTCTGTGGGGCTTGTGGGGTTCACGTTGAGCAGGGCACTCGGTCGGCGTGCACCCGTTTTGCTATGCAGTTTGTTTTGTTTTTGGTGTGTTTTTCTTGTTCTGCTTTTATAGTGCATTTTCCTGCATTACGCGTGGGAATTGCAGACCTTTCGCTGGTTATTGCTTATTTTTCTATCGCCATTGGCATTATCACAACTTTTTAAGCGTTCGTGTTTCGCATTTTTGCAGCGTTGCGTTGATTTTAACACTTGACACGTTATCGTAGGACTATCGCATGGTGCCGCCGGGTTGAGAATATTACGTTAACATGGTGTTATTTTCCCGCGATGGACTGCGATGTCGGGAGTTGCGTTAAGCTAATTTTGCGATGATTTACACATGTTCTTGAGAATATCCTGATGCAGCGGAGTTTACCAGCTCTACAGATTCATACACGCAACACTCATTTGGGCCCGTATAGATTCATACACTCAATGAGCTAGTAAATATCCACTGGATATCAATTTTATTTTACCCTAGGAAACCTTTACACCAGTATTCTTACCATTCCTGTCTCCTGAGTAAATGAACAATTCCATAAGATCTAGTAGTAGATTAGAATAAGGAGGAAATACGATAATGCTTGGGGCGCTAGGTGGCGCTGGACTGACATGGCCGCACTTCTGTGAGGCTGCACCCGGCCAGGCAAATCACGATCCGGTACGCCGATCCTACAGGCCAGCAAATGACCCGATGACCATACCGGCGAGTGCGTGGACACCTTAGGCCTCTTCCGGGCCAGTTTGGTGGTGAACGGCAGCCGAGAGGAGGTGAAATCGGCTCCTGCAGATCTGCGGCGACGGGACCACTGAGAGGGGCGGAGCGACGAGGCGGACTCTGACGCTGCTCCAGGCCGGGGCTCTTCGGTGACTGCTGGGCCGCGGAGCCGATGCGGTAATCGGATGCTGAGACTGCTGCGGACTCACCGGAGAGCGGGCCGACATCATCGGACGGTCTCGTGTGGGTGCTGGTGTGCGCGGAGCCTCGGAGGCAGTGAGATCGACCCCCGCGAGCTGCCGGGGAGAAGCCTGCTGCGGGGCCCGGGGCCATCAGATCCCTCGAGCTCTGACTCTGCCTAAGCGCTGCTGCCTGCGCTGGGTCCCGGATGCGCCTCTGACGGGCCCATATCGACCCCGGTGAAGACTGTGCTGGCTGGCGCGGGGCTGGGTGAGCGCCCGCTCTGGTGAGAGGTGCCCTCAACTGGACGTGCTATTAAGAGGCCTACCCAGTGTGACACCACAACCCTGCCCTGAGCGCGTGCTTTCCTGCCTCAGCAGCGGACCCGACGGGTGTGTGGCTGATTATACGAGGGCTGGGGAGGCGCGGAGGACGCAGCGTTCCCCACTGACCGGGGGTCAGCGCCGATCACTTGGTGGCTATTCCCCGCCCGGCTGTGCCATTTGGTCCCGACGGGCTGGCGTGGAGTGGTGCCGCAGGGAGGAGTGTGCGCGACCTGTGTGTGGTACCAACAGCGTGCATCGTCCAACCCACTCCCCGCTCGAACTGACCCCAGCGGGGGCAGCTACGATGGGTAAGACGGACACGAAGCAGTCAACGCTACCCTTCGGCTCCGTGAAAGGGAAAAAGACACGCGCACAGAATGCGGATGGCGGAGAGACGGACCCCGGCGTGGAGGAGGAGGTGGACTGGAAGTCCTTGCTCTTGGGCATGCAGCGGAGCCTAACCTCCATCGACGCAAAGATTGATAATATGAATACCAGGCTGGACACGGTGGTGCAGCGACTGGATCAGCACGGGGAGCGGCTCGAGGAGGCGGAGGGCCGGATCTCGGTGTTGGAAGATGGAGCCGGGACTACCACCAAAAAACTCTCCCAGATGGACCGCCTCCTCAAAATCATAGCGGAGAAAAACGAAGATTTGGAGGCGCGTTCCCGGAGAAATAACGTCCGCCTGGTTGGCCTGGCGGAATCCAGCGGCGGTGGCCGCATGGAGGAGTTCATAGAGCGCCTACTGGCAGATAAATTTGGACGGGACGCCTTTTCGCCTCAGCTGGTGGTGGAACGTGCCCACAGATCCTTGGGTCCTCGACCGATCCCGGGTGCTCCGCCGCGCCCGGTGATTATCAAGTTCCTCAACTACCGAGACCGGGACACCCTGCTGCGCCTGGCGCGTGAGCAGCAACCAATCCAGCACGAGAACACTACACTCTCTTTCTTCCCGGACTTCACCCAGATGGTACAGGAGGCCCGCCGCAAGTTCGTGGGAGTGAAGAAAAAGCTGCAACAACGCAACATCCCATACTCCATGCTTTACCCCGCTAAACTCAAGGTCACGCATCATGGCAAAGTCCACTTTTTCGTTAACCCACAACAAGTAGAAGACTTCCTACGGGACCGTGGGTCCTCCGCGTCTCCGAGGCGCAGCCCCGGGGCGAGATCTGGATCCCGGTCCCCGACATCGGCTCCGGACTGATGAGTATTACACCATGTCGTCATAATGTCTACTTCTGTTTCCCCTCCTCTGTGTCCCTCTCACTTCTCCTTCTCCACTCTTGGCTGCTCCCCCCCCCCCTTACCTCTTCCCCAAACTTACTCATGCTTCCGTTCTGACTGTAAGGCTGGACTGGCGGACTTCGTAAGCTGGACTGTTTGGCTACACGGGAAAGAGAGTCCAGTCCTTTGATTCCTGTCTGAATTAGGGGGGGATGGGGGGAGAATATGGAATTTGAGTGTCCCACTCATATCGCCACTTGTTATTCAGGAGGAGCTGGCGAGGTCGAGGTAGCTGCTATTTGCCTTGGCACTCCCCCTCCCACCCCACTTTCGCTCCCAGCCCTTTGGCGGCGGCGACATAGTGGGTGAAATATCGGGATAGGGGAGGGTAGGTCCAGCTCACTGGTGCTACCCACAGAGGGAATACCCCATACGGATGGTTTTGTTTGATGGGGGGGTCGGGGGGGGTATGGTTCCCGGCAGGATTGGGCTGTCGTGGTGGGAGGGGGTGGGGTGGGGGAGGGACGGGTTGTTGAGGGGATTGTTGATTGATAATTTTTCCTCTGACGAGTTTGTTGAGTCGGTAGGAGAGGGCGAGGGGAGGGAATGTATATACAGCATTACACTGAACCATTGGACCAATCACACATATGCATTGGAGTTTATGACACGGCGATACATGTGGGGGTGCCTGAGATCGGCAGTGTGCCGCCTAGTGGGTCGGGAGCTGGATGTGCGGCTGGCAGTTCGGGCATGGCTGGGTACCGATCCGCAAGCGGGCATCTTGCATCAGTTGGTGTGACTGCCCAGGAGGGTGATGGGACGCCGCGCGACCCGCATAGTAGAGTGAATGTTCTGGCCTGGAATGTACGGGGGTTGGGTGACCCGCGCAAGCGTCGCCAGGTTCTGGGGTATCTCGATCGCCATCAAATACATATAGCGCTGCTGCAGGAAACGCACACGGACCCCCGGGGCGTGCCCCCCTTTGCGTCCCGCTGGGCGTCTTATAGCCTATTCTCCTCTTATTCTACCTATTCTAGAGGAACGGCCATTCTGGTCAAGAAGCACACCCCCTTTGTGCCCCTAGGGGAAAAAACGGATGCCGAGGGACGGTTCTGTGTCGCGTGGGGCCGCATGGGCAACGCCACGATCACTATCGTGTCCTCCTACGGGCCCAATCTTGATGAGCCCACCCACTTTATCTCCCTATGGGAAGTCATATTGGGGGTAGGGTCCACTCACCTGCTCTGGGGGGGCGATTTCAATGTTACCTTGAATCCGTCTCTTGACCGTTCCAATGTAGATACTCCACACCACCCCCGCTCTCAGGCATATCTCTCTGACCTGCTGACCCATCATTTGCTGATAGACGCTTGGCGCCAGATACACCCAGATACGCGGGAGGGTACGCACTGGTCGGCGCTGCACTCCACATGGGCTCGTTTGGACTACATACTGCTTTCTAGGGGCCTGGGATCCTCTCTGCTGGCGGCGAGGCACTTACCTCGTACCTTTTCAGATCACGCACCGGTACTGATCACTCTGGCCAGGACGGGGTTGGTCGGGGCACCGCTCCCATGGCGCATGCAACCTAACATCCTCCGGGATGATCTATTCCTGCACGAAATGTCCCAGGAAATCACGGACTTCATAGATCGCAACAGAGGGTCGGTGGATAGCGTTGCGACTATATGGGAGGCATTCAAGGTCACTATGCGGGGGGTGTGCATCTCGAAGGGTTCGGGGGTGCTTCGCTTTCTTCGCGCCACTCTGGCTTCCCTGGAGCGAGACCTGGGGGCGTTGGAGACTGCCCCGGATTTCCTGGAGAACCCCGGAGCGCAGCTAGAATATCGCACTAAGCTCTCGGAATATAAACGTACCGCGGAAAGGGAGGTCCATTTCAGAGGGAAACACTTCAGGGCGCGGGCATATGGTGAAGGGGAGCGACCCGGCAGATTCCTTGCGGGGGTTCTTCGCCCTCCGCAGGGCTCTAATCACATACTAGAGGTCAGAGACTCGGATGGTTCCATATGTCGGGATACCCCCTCCATACTTTCCTCCTTTGTCTCACACTATTCGGGCTTGTACACGTCCAGACGGGAATCTCCGCTGGAGATGTCCGACTATCTCTCGGAGCTCACCCTCGGATGGTTGTCCAATGCCCAGCGGGACCTCTTGGCGGCCCCTATCGGCCTAGCTGAAATCAAGGAGGCCATAATGCAGACTTCCTCCGGGAAGGCGCCTGGCCTGGACGGCTTCCCTATCGATTACTATAAAGCCTTCATTGACCCGCTTGCGGCGGTCCTGCGGGAGGTGTTCGAGGAGGCGAATGAGACTGGCTCGCTGCCACCCAGTATGTCAGAGACCCTGATAGTTTCGCTCCTTAAGCCAGGGAAACCCCCGGATTCCTGCGACTCCTATAGGCCACTTTCTCTCCTCAACAGCGACGTGAAGATACTAGCCAAGGTTCTTGCGAACCGTGTTAACCTCCTGATTGGAGACTTGATCCTGCCGGATCAGTCGGGGTTCGTCCCAGGCAGGTCTACCTCCCACAATCTGCGGACCCTGTTCTCGGTACTGAATAATGCGGACCCCTCTCTCGCTTTGGTGGCGGTGTTCTTGGATGCCACCAAGGCGTTCGACTCGGTCGAGTGGGACTACCTCCATTTGATTCTGCGTAACATGGGCATGCCCATAGCCTTCTCCAGATCGATCCAAATCCTGTATCACCGCCCAATGGCAAGAGTTCTTATCAATGGGCGGGTCTCCGAGCCTTTCCTGGTCACTAGGGGCACTCGGCAGGGATGCCCACTCTCGCCGCTCCTTTTTGCCTTGGCAATAGAACCCCTGGCGTCTCGGCTCCGGCAAAACTATCTCGAGGCTTCCTTGCGCTGTCAACGGAGGCAACTCTTGGTGTCGCTCTACGCGGACGATCTCACGCTGTACATTAAACACCCCCGGGAACACTTGAACCCCATTCTCAGAGAGCTTGTCCGGTTCTCGTTGTATTCGGGAATACACATCAACTGGGGCAAATCGGCGGTCTTTCCCTTAACTGCGGGGGTGGACAAATTCCCACTTGACTTCCCCTTGGAGTGGCGTGACACTGACGTGAAGTATTTGGGGGTGTGGGTCTCCAGGGACCGACAGGAGGTTATGCGTATGAATTATGGCAAGACTTTGGAGGACATACGTACAAGCATAGTCCGGTGGCTGACCTTACCGCTGACCATGGCGGGGCGCGTTTCACTTATCAAAATGGTTATACTTCCCAAACTACTTTATTTATTCCTTAATATACCGCATCATCCGGGGGGCTATTTTTTTAGGGCTCTGCGGACGGAACTCATCCGTCTGGTGTGGGGGGGCAAGAGGCCGCGACTCCGATGGCCTGTGCTCACTCGCCCGTACATGCAGGGGGGCCTAGATATCCCGGATTTTGAGCTCTACTACAACTGCGCTCAGGCGCACTATGCGTATTATTGGTACCATCCTACCCCCTACATGCCGCAGATTGCGGTCGAACACTGGTTGGCGGACCCTATCCCGCTGGAGGGCGCGGCCCTCGCGGAGATCCCCTCGTCTCGGGCAGATCGGAATCCCGTTCAGGCCACGGCGCATGCTTGGAGTGCACTGGCGGGCCATGTTGGTGTACCGTTTCTTTATTCCCCACTGATGCCTCTGGTCTACCATCCGGCTCTTCCACTCCTTGAGGAAGGTCTGTTCCAACGCATCAAACTAAAAACGGGGATTGCGCGGTGGGGGGACTTATTCCATGAGGGTAGGTTTCGTGACCTCCCCCTCCTATTTGGGGCGGTTGTCCCAACTCCCCTAGAGGTCTTCGCGTTTATTCGGCTGCGCAGTGGCCTGCAAAAAATACTGCCGGCATATCCGGCGGAGCCTGCAATCCTGGAGCCGCTCCATTACCTTCTCGACTCAACCTCCCCGTCGCACATGGTCTCCTTGCTTTACCGGCGCATCTACTCTCACGGACGGGGGGATGTTCTGAGGTCTAGGGCCGGCTGGGAAACTGAGATTGGCGCAGAATTCACAGATAAACAGTGGGAGTACTGCTGTCTGCAAACAGAGATGATCTCCTCGAGTAGTAGGTTCCGCATTATTCACTACAAATTCCTGCACCGCCTCTATTGCACCCCAGTCCAGATGCATAGGTTTCATCTCCGAGACAACGATCGATGCGATAGGTGTCACTCCCCGGGGTCTGATTTTTTACACCTGGCTTGGACCTGCCCGAGTATAGACGACTATTGGAACCAAGTCTATGCTGCCTTGGGCGAAATGCTTGGAAACCCGCTGCGTCCCTCCCCACTTCAGGCTTTACTGGGATACACCCGAGATATACCCAAGGCGGATCGGCGCTTTGTTACCTGTGCGTTGTTGCTAGCCAAGAGACGCGTGGCGTGTCGTTGGGGGAGGGGGAGAAGCCCTAAGTTTAAGGAGTGGCTGCGGGATATGCTCACCTGTCAGGAGAATGTTCTACTGTATGCTGAATTGTTGCCGCCTGCGTCACGGCCCCCAGACATTTGGACCCCTCTGACGAGCTACCTCTCCGCACATGAGGACCAGGATGGGCACTCTAATGCTGCCGAGGGATAGTATTGGATGCTTGTATGTGGTTGGGTGACGGGGCTGAGGTACACGTCTGGTGAGATTACGAACCGCAGGGGCCCTGGGAGTTCTTGTATTCTTCTCTGGCCTAAGGTACTACTACGATCTACTGTTTGCCTCCAATGTAATGTAATATGTGACATGGTGATATTGCAATGCCTCCTTTTTTTACCACTCCGTGTGATGCTTGTCGGCTTCCTCTTGCTGTATAACTTTTAAAAAAATAAAAAAATAAAGAGTTAAAAAAGTCAAAAAAAAAAAAAAAAAAAAAAAATACGATAATGCTTTTAACTTTTATTTTAATAACCACAGACTAAGAAGGAGTTCTAACAGTTTATCTGAATTAATAATTTTGTGAGTCAAATCAATATACACATGGATATACCGAAAGTCTCCATCAGGAAAAGTAGTACAGTTAGCTTATAATCAGTTTGCATTAATAAATTCTTACAATGACAGCACCTGAGGAGAGAAAGAACAGAGAGCAAGTACGGAGCATGAACCCTACAGTTATATTTACCTAGAATGGTGTGAGGACCCCAACATCAGAGAGTCAAGGAATCAGGACAGGGAAAAGGTGACCTCTTCTAATGTAACGGCAGCGTTACACCCCTCTCTGGTGCTACTCTCTCCGGCTCGGGCTCGTCCGAACCCCTTCCTAGATGTGCCTCCTCGGTTGTTCCACAAATTTCCCTAGTGTTGGATTCTTCAGTCAGATTGCAGCAAAACCGGGCAGCATCTCAGCATAGCATCAGCATCTCAGCATCAAGTGTGTCTAACTATCTATAACTTACCTCTGTTAAACCAAATTCAAGTGTATGATCCACCCCCAAATGTTTCAATTCCATCTTCACCCGTAATTTGATTGGGCCAAGCAGTGGGGTGAGGACATCACACCATACTAAGTGCAATAATTTTCTTTAGTCTATTGTCTAGCTCCCCGCCCCTTAATTTTAATACCCACAAGCTTTATTCCCACAAGCATTTCATATTATGAGCGATAAATTTGTAGTCCAATGTTTCTTTTGCCTTCCTTTCGTAGGGTCAGAAGGTTGTTTTCCCATTTGCCTGCTAGGCTTAGGGTTTTGCAGCCGTCCCATGACTTCATGGACTTGAGAGCAAAGATGTAAGGCACATGAGTGGTTACCACAAAGGATAAGGACATCAGTCACCCTCCAAGGCCCAAATGCGAACTATTAATCAAGTCAGAGAGAAACATGTTAGAATACAAAATTAAATGGATTCACTGTATACCACTTACTTCTACTCTAACCCCATTTATTTAATAAATATTTCACATTAATAGCTTAGTAGAACGTGCATAGGTTAGTTTCAGCTCAACATGTGCATTAGTGAGATGGGTTTGAACAGCCATATTTAAAGCTAGTGCGCAGCTGCAAAGATTTCCACCCAAGCGACAGAAAACGTCACACCACATGATGTGATAGACGCATGCACAGAAGATTTCCCATGTTTTGTCGGCCATATTAAGACACTGAGGTTATTCATTAGAGAGGCACATAGAAAAGCTTCCCCTAGATATAAATGTAACATGTGGTGCACTGTACTCACAGATGGATTGATTATAAGGTTACAGGTTATTCGAGAGGATTGCATACGATCAAGTTTCTTTTTATGCGAAACCTTGCTCCATCAATCCCCTCTCTGATGGCATTTTATGCCATCACTAAATTCTACTAAATCAGATGTCAACTTTAGCATTCTACCATTTCAATGTCTTCAAATCTTTTATTCTTCCCTTTACCTTTCTTAAATTGTGATCCTTTCATTCTTTTGTAGATGTTCCCTTTCAATTCTTAAAAAAGTCGTATTTCTTTTAATTTTCTTTTCCTACCTTTCTCATTCACTTCGTACCTTTTTCTTTTCCCACTGCATTTGCGGAAACACATTATCATCAAAACTAGCAAAGTTATGCACATGATTGGCAATAACATATGACCTAAGATACCTTTACCTATGTTAGAAAAACAACTACTGATGGTGGAAAAACTATTTGTTATTTTCTTCCATACAATGTCAACCTCCAGTGGTTTCAGTTCTTCTTCCAAATGTGTAATATTTTTAATATATCTTCCAATTTCTACACTTTTGTCAGGTATATACGTGCAACAATGTTGCGTTTTCAGCATTTTACAGACTCCACTCTCTTTTGCCAATAAGATATCAAGGGCAAGTCAATTTTGCAAAACCACAGATCTGACAGCAACTAATTCTATATTTATCAGTAAAATTCCTCCAGCAGTGTCAGTAGATAGCCGATCAACTACTGTTGACAATTGACACATTTTTTGAGAATTTAGCAGAACCCCCACTGAAGGTATCAATGCACCAAATATATCACCTACTATTAAAGAAAAACTTGCTCTTTTATATCTAGTTAGTCCACTACTGTCATTATTGCTTCCAGTGATTCTTTTAACATGATAGACTTTAGGGAATACTATTCCGAAATAGCAACTCCCATACCAGTCATCAGGTAACCTAAAATAGGCTTTGTTTCCACAAATATAATAAATTCCAGGAAATACTGGATCAGTTCCTCCTTTTAGTCCCCAACCAACAATTACTAAGAAGTTATGATCACATTCACTGGAACCAATACATGTATTGTTATATTCTGTTTTAAGTCTATGGAGGCAGAATTTCCCTTTCTTTTCAAAGTCCAGAGACATAGCAGCATGAGTCTTGCCAATTACTAAAAGGTCTTCCCTTTCAGCCCATTTAGGTATCTGAGGCTTCGGTTCAGAGGCTCTTCTTTGGAAGTCCTGTCTCCTGTGTTCTACTAAATTCAAAAATATCTTTTCTTCTTCATGTAATTTACATGTCAGGTTATGTTTATGTGCGTCAGCTATATCTATCGTCTTCACTGTTAGGAAATATTCACCCATAAATTGTGAGTCTCTAGTGCTAAGGACAGGGTTCATGCTCTTTCTCATGGGAACTTCTGAAAATATTACATCTACATTTGAATAATAATATTGCAGTTTTCCAATTCTATAGAATAAACTAGCCAGTAGACTACATGAAATACCATATGTCAAGGGTAAATGGTGATAAGTTACCCCTTTAGCTACAGAATTTGGTAATTTCATGCACACATAGCAATCACTAACTTCCATCGTTTCTACATAATGTACTAAGAGATTTGCAAATACATTTAAATCAGTTTCATTCTTATCTACAGTGTGGTGTAAATCTAACTCTTCTGGTGTTTCAAAGTCTACTCTATCTCCTTTAATGTTTGCAACTTCTGTATGTGTGTTAGTACTATTTTGTTTGTCAATGACCATCAGATAGGAAATAGCTATTGCTAATATCACCCATATTATGAGGACTAATATTAAACTACATATACAGATCCTACAACACTTTTTTATACAGCTTTGTTTTGGTTTTCCAGCAACATTATTATCAGACATCTTGGCCAAGAAGATTATCTCTTCTTAACTTTCAGAACCTTGTATGAGCTAACACCTTAGGCGCCTTTGCTTTTCAGGTCGGTATCACTTATTCTTTAATTTGTTCAGCACTCAGTTCTTCATCACTTTCTTCATTTAAATCGAGATTTTCAAAGGCTTGAAGAATAACATACGTCCGTTCAGGACCCTTGAACTTGTTATTCAATGTCTTCAATCTTTGACTCCTTTGTTTTGGAATTATCTTGGAAGGTCCAGATTGACTATTTACTTCATTTACTTGATCAGGTTCTTCATTTTTTGTCTTAACTCGATATATCAGTCTCTTGATAATTCTTGGCCAATTATCACCTTTTCGACTTTTCTTAAACTTCACTCACTGCCAGGTTTTTCAAGACTCTTTTTGTTTTCATTTGATTTTGGCACAACTTGATCAGCTATTGTTTTGGCCTGTTCTGCCTGGATGGGTTTATCTACCTTAATCTGACCCTGTTCAAGATTATTGATGTCTGGTTTTTCTTCTGTATCCTGAGCTTGCGGTTATATGCCTATCTGGTCCTGTTCAGGTCTTTTTACCTCTTTACCTTCTTCTGCCTGAACGTTTTCTCTAAGTCCTAACTGTCCCTCCTCAGACTCTGGAATGGGGCTTTGAGTTTCTTCTGTCTGAGTATATTGGTCTCTCCTTATCTGTTCCTGCTCAGGCTCCCTAACAGTCGTTTCCCTACTTTCCTGAGCGAGTTTTTCTATACCTGTCTGGTCCTCACTCTTTTACTGTCTAGCTAACTGTGTTTGACTTCTAGTTCTTATAAGTACTTCAGGAATGTCCACCACTGGGATCTAGTCATCCTGATAAGTGCTCAGTTGATCTTGGGCAGCTACCTCAGGATCTTCTACAGGAAGTTCTTCAGCTGCACAACCTTCAGCGTCATCAATTTCTTGTTTCAATTGCAATTCTTCTTCTTCAGGACCCTTTGGGTATGGCTTGCATGGATCCAATTAGGCAACCAGGCACACTTTACAGCCGTTGAGGTAGTCAATATAACCTGATGAGGTTTATCCCACCTTGGTGCTAGGCACGATTCTCGTGTGTGATTCTTCACAACTACCCAGTCTCCGGGATTCAAATTATGCGAGTGGCTCAGCTGTCTGTTGAAAGCGTCTTCCCCAACCTGATGAGAGATAGAACGCACTCTGTCAGCCAACTCTCTGCAATACTCTAAAACCAAGTCATCAGTTATATTCAACATCTTGTGTCCTGGTACACATGCTTATCTCATTGCTCTTCCCATGAGTATTTCATGGGGATTCAATCCAGTATTTCTGTCTGGAATACTTCTGAGTCCCATCAGAACAAGGGGCAAAGCATCAGGCCATTCCAGTGGAGTGGATGCACACACCTTTCCGAGTCCTGACTTTATTGTGCCATTTAATTGTTCTACCACCCCAGAAACCTCTGGACGGTAAGCGCAGTGCAATTTTTGTTCGATTTTAAATGCTTCACAAATTAGTCTAATTATTTCATTATTAAAATGAGACCCTCTATCTGATTCAATCGTTACTCGAAAACCAAATCTAGGAATGAGTTCTCCTAATAAAAGTTTGGCCACTGTCAAGCTGTCATTTCTTCGGGTTAGGTATGCCTCCACATACTTTGAAAATAAACAAACTATGACAAGCACATATTCCCGACCTCGACAAGCAGGCAGTTGAAAGAAATCTAATTGGAGTCTCACAAAAGGACCTTCTGCCTTTCCAATCTTTCCCATGCAGACCACAGTTTTCCTGCCAGGGTTCATTTGTTGACATATTAAACATCTCTGGCAAAGGCTCTCTGCTACATTCCTGAACTTTGCGTTAAACCAAACTTGTCTGAAAAGTTGAATCATTGCATCCCTGCCCACATGTGTGTCTCCATGGTACATTCTAGCCATTGGCGCAAGCATACTGTCTGGCATGTCTGGTCTGCCATCATAACAAACCCACACACCTTCTTCTGCCCTTCTTTGACATCCTATTTTCACCCACTCTTCCTTTTCTCTCATGTCTACTGCATCCTGCAGATCTTTCACCTCCTCCCAGGTTCCCACTCCTGCAAGTAGCATAAGTTGGCAGCTGATTCCACAAGTTTCCATTTTCTTGTTTAAGGCAATCTTATGCCTTGCACAATGTTGGGCAACCTGGTCAGCACATTGGTTACCGGCTGTCACATAGTAATTTCTGGATTGGTGAGCAGCACACTTAACCACAGCCACCTCTTTTGGTAATTGAATTGCCTCCAGTAATTCTTTCACAAAAATTCAATTTTAATAGGAGTCCCTGTAGAAGTCAGGAAAACCCTCTGCATCCACAGTTGGCCAAAATCATGCACAACCCCATAACCATATTGACTATCCGTAAATATGGTTACTATCCAATTTCCCCCAATTTTGCATGCCTTAATTAAGGCGATCAATTCAGCGACTTGTGCAGATTTGACATCTGGTAAATAGGACGCTTTGACTATTTCAGTTAAGGTACATACAGCGTAAGCAGCACTTAATCCTCCCTCCTCGTGCCTCATGCGTGAGCCATCTACAAACAGCTCATGTTCTGCATTTTTCAAAGGTTCCGCTTGTATGCCAGGACGTGGCTTGGTGCTAAGTTCAGTCACATCAAGACATTCATGCTCAACCTCATCTCTCACTTTTTCTTCGTAAGGATCAGGTAGTAATGTGGCTGGATTAAGAACGGTACACCTCACTATTGTCACATTTTCAGCTCCCAATATTATTCTCTCATATTTTGTCAGTCTACTGGGAGTAAGGTACTGTGTTTGGGTCCTGGTCAGGAAAATCACCACTGCATGAGGAACGTACACCTTGACAGGGTGTCCCATGACAATTGACTCACTATGCTCTATGCTTACACAAGTTGCAGCAACAGCTTTTAGGTAACCTGGTAATGCACAGGTCACAGGATCCAAGTTAGCAGAAAAGTATGCCAATTACCTTCTCATTAATCCTTGTCTCTGTGTCAGAACTGAAAGCGCGCAATTACTCCGCTCATAGCAGAATAATGCAAATTCTTTTGAATAGTCGGGCATGCCCAAAGCAGGTGCTTCGCACAAGTACTCCCGCAACTTTCTTAAAGATCTTATACTTTGCTCATCCCATTCTATAGGATCCTTTGCTCTCTTTCTGGTCATTTGTATCAGAGGTTTGGCTATTAAAGCAAACCCTACAATCCACTGTCTACAATACCCTACAACTCCAAGGAACATTCTTATTTCTTTTTGGGTTCGTGGTAACTGCGTTTGTCTTATTATTCTGATTCTTTCAGAGGTCACCCTTCTAGCTCCCCTTTCTATTTGATGTCCCAGGTATTTAACGGAATGTTTACAAAACTCAAGTTTCTCAGGGGACACTTTATGTCCACCCTTTGCCAAATGATTTAACAATGCAATTGAATCAGTAACACAGTCATCTCGGGTGTTTGACGTCACCAATAGGTCGTCAATATACTGTACCAGGACTGACTCTCTGGGCAATACAAGAGATTCAAGACTTCTTTTGAAAATCTGATTAAAGATTGAAGGACTTTCAGTGTACCCTTGAGGCACACGATTCCAGACATAAACATGCTCTTCAAATTTGAACGAAATAAAAACTTGCTATCTGGATGCAATGGAATAGAAAAGAATGCATGACATAAATCGATTACTGTGAACCATCCTGCTTTCCATGGTATCTGATAAAGAATCCCAACTGGATTAGGCACTACTGGGCAGCATGGTACAACAATCTTGTTAATTTTCATGAGGTCTTGGACCACCCTATATTTCCCGTTAGGTATCTTAATGCCAATTATGGTTGAATTACAAGGGCTACCCATTATTTCTTTCAAGATACCTTGTTCGATCAATCGCTCTATCTCTGCTGCAACACCTGCCCTTACTTCTGGACTTTTGTATTGTCGGGTGTTCGGGTAAACAGCACCTTCTTTCACAGTCACCTTTACGGGATCTACATTTGCCATTAATCATATTTATTTCCCAGTAAAATCCCATATTTCTGCATTTACAGTCAGTTTGACTTCGGCAGGTAATTCATTTTGTGTTATCATTGAATATAATTCATTTACTTCTGTTCGAAGTTTAGCTATCATGAACTTGTAAACTCCATCTTCATCTGGGGTTTGTATTGCAACACCATCCAGTGTGCAAAATATAGTGCAATTCATTTTGCACAACAGGTCTCTTCCAAGCAAGTCACAGACCACAAACTTATGCATTTCTTTAAAATTACCAATTCGCACCTCCATGGGTTCTGTAATTGAAGCGCTAATTTGTTTGTTTGAAACACCTACAACTTGTATATTCTCTCCCGAGAGGGGCAGGTTAGGAATGTCTGCTGTTCTCACAGTAGACCTAGTAGCACCAGTATCCAACAAGAAGGTAATATTTCCTTTTACTTTACACTCTATGTAACGACCTGACATGATCTACCGGTAGGGATGCGCCAAGCACGCACTCCCCTTCTTCCCCCCTCGGGCACTGTCATTCCTGATCATAATCAATCAGTGGGTCCTGCAAAAGAAACTGTGATGTTACAAAAATGTTCTTACCACTTCCTTCTGAAAATCCGGTGTCCACACTGTACTTGGCTTGACTCACCAAATTTGATTTAAGGACCGGTGACAATTGACTCTGAAGATCTATACCCTGTTGCTGATGACTCATTAACACCTCATTCTACGTCTGTAGATTTAAATTTTCATTCGGGCATTATTAATTTGTATAGCTTTACACTCGTTCTTCCAATGTCCCAACTTCCCGCACCCGTGACAGGGAAATTTTTTCTTTGCCTCTTCCCGATTTAATCTTCCCTGTGGCTTTCCCCCATTATTGTCACCTTGACCTTGTGCTCTTCATTGACTGTTTATTTAATTGGAGCTCTTGCTGTTCAGCTAATTTTACTTGTGCCCACATTACCTTTTCTTCTAAAGCTTTTCGCTTGTTATCAATTTTGTCCCCACAATATTTTGCATATTTTAAAATCTCATCAATGGGCTTTGATTGCCAGCACAGCATGTGCTGCTTAATCATTTGAGATATATCCAATCTCAGCCCAGACACAAATCGATACACGAAATGAGTCACGTCTTTCTTTTCTAAACTTTCAAACCCACTATACTGTTTGAACACCTGCAAAACACGTTCATAATAAGCATGTACAGACTCATTCTTTTCTTGGGTTTTTCTGTCTATCTTTACCCAATCGGTTTCTTTCGGGGGAATTTTACTCTTTAGAAAAGTGATTACCTGATGATACTTTTTCATTACATCTTCTGACGGGGCTCCTGTTTTTGAGTCTCTTGGATACTCCTCACTAGGCCAATCTACAGTAATTTTACACTCTGTCCATAAATCTGCAGGTACCACTATGTCAAACAGACCATCCAGATCCTTTAATAAAACCTTTGACTCTTTCACAAATCTCTCAACTTGTCTGTACCATTCCACTGGTTTCTCTCTCAATTTTGGGAAATCATTCGTAAAAGACAAAATATCCTGTCTATTCCATGGCACATGTATGTACCCCCCTCCGGGTACTTCTCTCATCGGATACAATCTTTCAGCTTTTTCTGTTTCTCTCATAACATATTCAGATGTTCGATTTACCTGTCCTTCTTCCTTTTTCTTTGCCCACCTAACTTTCCATTTTTCAAGATCTCCCCACTTTTGTAACAGAAATAACAATTCCTTGAGCTGCATCTTTCTTCCAGACACATTCATAATTTTCAAATCCTTATCAGAAAATTCTGCTGTATAAGGTTTCTGCAACACCTTTGATTTCCCTATGTCAATTTCCATTCCTGATGCCAGATTTGTCAACTTGTCATGGAATGCCTTTGTATATCGTGTAATGCTTCTACAAATAAACAATAATTCTTCTTCACTGTATGTGTTTAACCTGTATAGACCCACATTTCCAACAACCATTTCTTCCAATTTTACTCTCAATTTGAAAATGTCTAATATTTTTGGCTGTGACTTTGGCTTCTCTATTTCTTGGGACCATCTTTCTATATCTTCTGGGGTTACTATTGTGGCACTTCTAGTTCCTGATGATGTTTCTAGTCTAACTTCTTTTGAACAACTGGGCAAATTTCTTTTTGGGGTTTCCATCATCGGCTCTTTTATAGGCAAATCCATCAATTATATTACTGATTCACATTCACTTGCTTGATCATCTATTATTATCTTTTCTTTTCTAGGTTCTATACTTGGAGTAGTCATCACAGGAACTTTAGGACAGTTTGATTTTTCTCCATACAATGGAACTACCGGACCTATTGTCACTGGTATGGTCAATGCTTCAGGATGTGTGTTTATCTGAGCTATTCTCTGAATCAACTTGTCTCTATTTTTATTTATTGCTTCTCTTTCTTTTTCTTGAAGTACCCTATCTGTGGTGTTGTGTACTATCTGAGGAACCAAAGGTGTTCCTATCATTGGGGCACTAGGGGTCATTCTATTGAATCCATCATTATAAGGTGGAGGAGTTTTCATCAATATGTCTTCCAGGTATCCCTCTTCTGTTTCTCAGCTACCTAACATGGTTAAGTGCTTGGTTTTCTCTGTACATTTACCTCCTATCTGCTCTTCTGATGTTAACACAGGATATAAACCTTCTACCACCATGGCCTGTCTCCATTGTTTCATTTGACTATCTCTAGTCTCCCGGGGAAATTTTGGATATTTGCTTAAGGTCCTGTTGCTTTGGGGTCTGTCACGTTCAAAAGCTTCCATTTCCCATTCTTCTAAAGCCTCATATTGAGTCAATCAAGGTCTAGTTCTAATTCATTTATTTGTGTTCTTAAGTTGTACAATATTCTTCCATTAAAGCTTTCATACTCAGGAAATGCTAATATTCCGTCATCTTTTGTGTATTCTACCCAATTTTCTAACCATACACAAGTATGATAGCCTCTCTCCACCATCATGTAAGATGCAGGCGTATTTGGAGGAGGAATGAGAATCCCCTCTCTACTCTTAATGGGTTTGTCCTTTTTTTAAATAATTCTTAACCCTTTGCATAAATTTCATTTTTCTTTTTTCTCCGTACATTGCGTGCTTGTGCTTATTAAGGTACTGCTCGTAAGCAAACCCTATAAATCTTCTATCTGGTCGAGTCCCTGTTAAAGTTGGATCGTACATACAAACTCCACTATCTATTATTATTCTTGGGATTTCTATTTTGTTAACCAATCAGACGCTTGCTTTAATTTCTAAAAAATTCTCCAGTACCAGTGCGTTTTCAATTCTGAGGACCAATCAACTTCTGCTCTGCTCACTCGCTCGACCAATGCTTGCGCGGCTTTCTGTGACATCAGTATCACTCCTTACGACTGACCCCTCCTTTGCAATTTTCGCATCAACCACACGCCCGCTGTTTCAACCAATCCCAGCGCAGCTCTCAGTGACGTCAGTGCAGCACCCGCAACTGACCCCTCCTTCACAAGGTAATGTCAAAACTTATTTTCTCACAATTCTTCACACAAATGTCATTAATTAACAACGTATAACATTCGCTATTGTGTCTGACCCACTAATTCAAAGAATAGTAAGATATTTTTCACTGCGAGTAAAACCCTTCCGCTTACTCTTCACACACTACGAGTAAAACCTTTGCGCTTACTCTTCACAGAAGCATCAAAGAACCTGTTACTCCTTCAGTATTACCCTTATTAAGTGATATAATACCAAAATGTCACCAGCGAACTCCTCGCTACCAATTATTCTCACTAACATACAAGAAATGTTCCCTAATTTAGTGCATCCAGTCCTGCGTAACTTTCAGCATTTTCTCAATCCAGACCAATAACCTCACTGCAGTGTGGCTTCCACTCGCCACCCGCTATTCAAAATTCCTGGGAATTTCTAGACAACATGAAACAATACATAACGGGTTTTGGTTAAAACATAATCAATAAGTCACAATTTCAAATACACTTCTCACCTAACTAACTATACTAACCATGCCTCTTCTACCAAGTAAAACTGATGCAGCGGAGTTTACCAGCTCTACACATTCATACACCCAACACTCATTTTGGCCCATATACATTCATACACTCAACGAGCTAGTAAATATCCACTGGACATCAATTTTATTTTACTCTAGAAAACCTTTACACCAGTATTCTTACCATTCCTGTCTCCTGAGTAAATGAACAATTCCATAAGATCTAGTAGTAGATTAGAATAGGGAGGAAATACGATAATGCTTTTAACTTCTATTTTAAAGAACCACAGACTCAGAAGGAGTTTTAAAAGTTTATCTGAATTAATAATTTTGTGAGTCAAATCAACATACATGGATATACCAGAATTCTCCATCAGGAAAATTAGTACAGTTAGCTTATAATCAGTTTGCATTAATAAATTCTTGCAATGATAGCACCTGAGGAGAGAAAGAACAGAGAGTAAGTACGGAGCATTAACCCTACAGTTATATTTACCTAGAATGGTGTGAGGACCCTGACTTCAGAGAGTCAAGGATTCAGGACAGGTTCAGACAGGGAAAAGGTGACCACTTCTAGTGTAACACCAGTGTTACACCCCTCTCTGGTGCTACTCTCTCTGGCTCGGGCTCGTCCGGACCCCTTCCTAGATGTGCCTCCTCAGTTGTTCTGCGAATTTCCCTAGCGTTGGATTCTTCAGTCAGATTGCAGCAAAATCGGGCAGCATCTCAGCATAGCATCAGCATCTCAGCATCAAGTGTGTCTAACTATCTATAACTTACCTCTGTTAAACCAAATTCAAGTGTATGATCCACCCCCAAATGTTTCAATTTCATCTTCACCCGTAATTTGATTGGGCCAAGCAGTGGGGTGAGGACATCACACCATACTAAGTGCAATAATTTTCTTTAGTCTATTGTCTAGCTCCCCGTCCCTTAATTTTAATACCCACAAGCTTTATTGCCAAATGCATTTCATATTATGATCGATAAATTTGTAGTACAATGTTTCTTTTGCCTTCCTCTCGTAAGGTCAGAAGTTTGTTTTCCCATGTCCTTGCTAGGCTTAGGGTTTTGCAGCCGTCCCATGACTTCATGGACTTGAGAGCAAAGATGTAAGGCGCATGCGTGGTTGCCACAAAGGAGAAGGACATCAGTCACCCTCCAAGGCCCAAATGCGAACTATTAATCAAGTCAGAGAGAAACATGTTAGAATACAAAGTTAAATGAATTCACTGTATACCACTCACTTCTACTCTAACCCCATTTATTTAATAAATCTTTCGCATTAAAAGCTTAGTAGAACGTGCATAGGTTAGTTTCAGCTCAGTATGTGCGTTAGTGCGATGGGTTTGAACAGCCATATTTAAAGCTAGTGCGCAGCTGCAAAGATTTCCCCCCAAGCGACAGAAAACTTCACACCACATGATGTGATTGACGCATGCGCGGAAGATTTCCCGTGTTTTGTCGCCCATATTAAGACACTCGGGTTATTCATTAGCGAGGCACATAGAAAAGCTTCCCCTAGATATAAATGTAAAATGTGGTGCACTGTTAGTACTCACAGACGGGTTGATTATAAGGTTACAGGTTATTCGAGAGGATTGCATACGAGCAAGTTTCTTTTTATGCGAAACCTTGCTCCATCAATCTCCCTAAGTTGACTGTCTCAGAATAATTAAGGCTCAGGTGTTTCCATTTTACTATAATAATAGCACCCTAAAAGGAATCATGTACTTTCTCCTGCTCTCTTCCACCATGCTGGCTGAAACAAGCCTCTCTCAGAGCCGGGGACATTATGCAGAATGAGAGGAAGGTCGTCATCTGATTTGATGGGTGGTTTTGTAGGTCATTTATTTCCTTTAACAGGCCTTATAATTGTGTGCAATTTGTCAGCACTTTAAAACCAGCCATAAAACGAAATGTGCAGGCTAGCAAACCCATGTCCTCTAGGCATACCTCTGTGCACGCACTACTCATAAATACTGAAACGAGCCCAAGCTGTAATGCAATGCAGGTTTTACTGTGAATCGGTAAGACAGCAGCTGACATTCAGCGAATCCCCTCGGTACTAACATTTTTTATTGTAAAACAACTGTGCAAATAGCTTCGTTTTTAATTTCTTTCAGAATTCCAAGAATTCTGTGGTCAGCCTCGGAAGTGCTGCTGAGGTATTTAAGGATCGTGAGGCGCACCACAGTGAAAGCCCAGTGCCCGGCAGACCTCAGCTCAAGAGACCTCTGTGAACAGCCTGTGGTCTGTGGGTGTCGCGCGCCCAAGAAAAGGCTCGAGTGTTGCCCTGTCCCGCTTCATGGTAATTCAGGGGCTGATGATGCTCTGGTCTAGTCAAAGGGAGCAGAGACACGAGCGACTATTTCCAGGCCCCGGCGTTAAAACAAAGTACAATGGTGAACCCCTGGAAACAGCGCAGCCATGTGGAAAAACATTTAACTGTAGTATCCGAAAAACGTTGAGACAAGCTGAATGTAATCTTTTACAGCACTATCATACTCTAGACAGCCATAACAAGCATTGACAAAGCCAATAGGTCTCGCCTGTCAGAGCTATTGGCTTTGACAATGTTTTGTAGCCAAGCCAGTGTGGCTAAAACTAGTTTTAAAAAGGGCGATGATGCAGCCAGGGCTAATGTGCATTTTTTCTCACAAAAAATGTGCAATAGCACTGGATGCATCATAGTCCATTTTAGGTCTGGCATTAGCCAATACCTTTTGATTTAACTGAAAATATGTATAATATACTTACATGTAGGGACTTTCAGACACTCTTCTTCATCTATTGGCCTGTTGTTGTGTCATTCACGTTTTACTTTCGCCCACTATAGAATATGGCTTGTGGCAGTGGGTCAGCCTACATAGGCTACTGGTTGACTTCACTTTGAGTGACTGCATTTTGCTTTCTCACAAGGAGCACATCCACACAAAAGCTAGTTCCCTGCAGTGCCAGTGTTCTTGTTTTTACTTTATATTTACAGAGTTGCCTTTGTGTTTAGGGCCTGATGTAATAGCAGGACGCTTCTGATGCACATTCCATCTTTATTAGATCTCATCCCTCACCAATGCTGTTGTAAATTCTTTTTGGAGTGCTGTACTTTTCAGACTGCTGCTATTTCTAAGCATATCATATTGTGTCCATTTGAAAATGTTTGTGTTAAGTCTTCCTCTTTTTTCTATCTCTTTTCTTTCTTTCTTAATATCTTTCCTTTTTTCTTTCTTTCCTTCTTTCTTGCCTCCTTTTCTTCTTTCCTTCTTTCTTGATTTCTTTCTCATTCTTTTTCCTTTTTTCTTGCGCTCTTTCTTTTTGATCTTTCCTTCTTTCTTGCCTTCTTACTTTTTCAAAGGCAAGAGGCTTGCAGCCAATGCCAGACTGATTGACTTTACAGGTATTTTCCTTCAATGCCAAGAAGAATTATGGTAATGTATGTTATTTTAGAACTTAAAAGCTTTTTTGCCTTTAGCAAAAAAAATGTTTTAATTTGACGAGGGCATAATCTCAAACAATACATTTTTTAAAAGATCCATGGCAAAACAAAGCAAAACAAGAACTCCCAGAAGGGTGGCAGACAACACAGACCAATTGGCTTTGCCAATACTTGTGATTATTCTTATTATTATTAATGTTTTTAGCCATGCTACATAGCAGCCATGCTGCTATGCAGCATGGCTATAAATCATTGCCAAAGTCAGCAATTCCCATGCTTTACAGCACAAACAAATGGTAATGGAGGAGTCTATCATCTCAAAGGTGAGACGTATTGACTTTGCCAATGTTTTCTAGGTCTTAGTACAACACTTCTGTGATTCTCAGCAAATGAGTTACTGTCCCCATGACTGGAAAAAAATGACATTTGGCAAAAAATACTGTCACATGTAGAAAGCAATTGCGCCCATGTCTTAGTGAAAATGCATTTTGGAAGCAGATAACATATGTTGTCACATTAAAAACAGATAACATCTGTTGTCGCAATAAATGTCAATTTCAAGGGATAAAAGGATTTCTTTTAAGTGTGTGCAGCATAGTAAAACATACTTACAAGTGGCAAGAGGTTAAATAAGGACAACAGCGAAGAAGACAAAATAAAAGTAGTACCCCAATAATCTGAAGGACAGCAATCAAGCTGAATCAATCAGCACTTGGTCCATGCTCCAGCAGAAAGAAAAGGTAGTGAAGTCAGCAGGTGCTGGCCAATAGGAAGGCAGCAAATATGAGTGACGATGAAGCCAACAAATGTTAAGCAATGGGCGGGCTGCAAGCCCTTGTTTTACACAAGATCTCTCACAAGTGGAAGCGCATGAAACATAGGGAATGTTGCTATTAGACTATACTGCGAAACAAGGCATTACACATTTTCTTACAAGGAACAGCATTTAAATAAATTTGAAATTTGCTCTTAGCACTTTTAGTGCTATATGAGGAATTCCTTTTTTAGGTCTGACCTAGAGACAGCTTTAGCTGGTTTAATACAAACAATTGTATAAAAAATACACATACATAGACTAGAATATGTTCAGCCCTCTTCACCCATTAGTTGCTTTAACTGCCATTCACATTTACCTTCAGTACATGACAGCTAGCTGCAGGGGGAAATGGGTCAGACCACTACACCCACTGACTCTCTTGCACTGTGAGTGAAGGTATTTTTCCTAATCACGTGTGCATCTCACGCTAAAAAAAAGTTCACTGATGTGTCATTACTTTACCAGTGATTTTTTTCCTTTCTATCCATTATCCTTTACATTTCTGTAGTAATCCTTGTGATTTAACATATTTCTTCAGATTACAGTAAATCAAAGCACGTTACTTACATTTTCTTTGCACCAATAAGAATCATATCGTCCTGTAATGAGATTAAAAACTAACAAAAATGGTGTTTGTAGCCAACATTTTTAAAAATAACCATCTCACTAGCTTGACAATGCATGTTATTTATGAGGAACAGTAATGGTCAGCTCAATGTAAGAAGCCAGTATACTGCACACAATACATTCCATCACATATGGGTGGAATAGCCAGTGTAACCTGAACACTTTCAGCACACACAACCTCCTTGCAAACTGCAGTGAACCAGTTACTCAGTGGCAAATTGCATCTCAGAATTCCATGACTTAAAAGCCTATTTTGAACAGAAGTCTTTCTTTGGAACAAAATCACAGCAAAGCCTGGAGTTGGCAAGCTCACAAAAATGTGCTGGTTTGACAGATGTATAAGGCTCTCTGTTGCCAACACCTCTGCCATGTCTGACCAAATTAAGCCTCACCCAAATCAGTTTGCTTTGCAGCTCAGAGCAGTATTATTGTTTTGTTTTAAAACAAAAATTGAGGCCCTCCTGACAAAGATATTTTTAATCATAATCATATACAAAAACTCTATTTAAGCCTGTCTGGAATTCGCAAAAGAGTTCCTGACAGGTACACATGTATTGACTACTGCAGATGTCTCAACCAAGAGCTCGGAGAAAACTGCAGTAGTAAATCGCACACAGAGTGGGGAAAGGGGGTGTTCCAAGGCAAGGTTTGCATTGAAAGTCTGGGAACACCCACAAATATATATGTTCACAGTAATGCGGGAACATTGGAGCTACATCAGACGTCAGAGCCAGAAGTGTCTTGAGGGGCAGCAAGATTCAGCAAGGTGGGAGCGTGGAGCAGCTCCAGGCAGAGTTCCGATAGGGATCGGACCGGGAATCAGAGCCAATGTTCCAGCTGTGCCCCACATAAGAAGAAAAGCAAGGGGTGCTTTTCATAAGGCCAGTGTTAGAAACCCTGCTGACTGCCCACCGCCCAACTACACTCACCTGCACCACTCGCCCACGCACTTACTCGCACCATTATCAATGAGTTGGGGCCTTGGACTAGGCTAACGTGGTCTACAGAGCTAGGGTGCCGGTAGGCAGAGGGGCCAGTAGGGAGTGGGAAGCAGAGTAGCGACAGTGCATCCATCAGAACAGCATGCCCCGGCACAGTAGGCGCTGCGGAGCAGGAGTTAGGCCTGACAGCAGGTTTAGTGACCGGTGCGGCTTGTGCCTCATGCTCCCCCACCTATTTTACCCAGTGCAACCCATCACTCCATCTATCAGCCTATCAGACTCCCAGCCTGCTCTTAGACCCTCTGATTAGGATCTAATTTCAGAGGGTCCCATCCCATAATACTATTCAGCATCATTAGTATTGGTTAGCAGACACTAATAACTCACTCTTTCTTCTTGAGCGAGTGACTAACACAAACACACGTAAAAACAAGAATAACTAGTGCATCCTGCACAGTACGAGAGGCCTCCTAGCTAACATGAGGTTAGGGATAATAAGGTCACCCCAAAGCCAAACCTTCATAGAAGGAACAGGCATTAGAAGGAAGCAACGAGTAGCCTGGAGACATCACCACAGCCAAAACTAGTATAAACACTATTACAAATGTTTAACAAGCAGTCAGAACTCACACAACCAGACCCTATCTTGCACATAGATGGAGACTCAGCCAAGAATAAGGACTCGGTGTTCTCTTCAATGTCACAAAAGGAGGTGAAGGAAGGAAGACTCTTAGCACAGTAGGCCCCAACTTCAATTGCTATATTTGTCACATCGGCTACTAGTTATGAAACAAAGGAAACAAGATATTGTAGTATCCCATCCCTCCTTACATTGCAAAAAGAAGATGAGCAATCAGGTCTCCACCACCAATGACACCCATCCAAAGCTCAAAGAATAACAGAATAAATCTGAACACCTTAGAGAGGGGAGAGTACCCCACCCAATAGTAGGAGTAAAAGTCTAGTTGTTGAAGTTCTCCTGCTTGTATAAACAACGAAAGAGTGATTAACATTAGACTGATAGAGCTAATTTAATAAAACAGCGTGGGAAAAACAAAAAGATTTTTTGTAAAAGAACACTCACTCACCAACCTGGTTGGTGACATGCTTCATCATCGGGTTCCCACCAAGGAGGCCGAATGCCTCCCTGGTGTGCTACGACGCCTGAGTTACAGCGGAGCTGGTTTCTTGAGGGAATAGTGGTGGAAAATGTGAATTAAAAGGTGGATGGTTTTAACCGATAACAATTTTTTATTCTAGGTACACCAGCGGCCATTAAAAATCAAGTGGGACGGACAAAGACTGGCTGGTTAGGATAACCAAGGTTGTCCGGTTTTAAAATCAGTGAAAAGATATGGTCAACATGTTTCTGCTTGTATTGCAAGTTAGCTAAGCATTCTTCAGGACCAGTTGAAATTCCACGGCGGTATGCGCACGCTAAGGCGCACCCTAACCTGTGGAATAGTGCTAGTGGTAAAACTTACGGTTCTACCGATTGGCCTCCTGGTATTTCCTGGGCTACTAAATTCTGTAGGAAAACAACACAGACAAAACACACATAAACATATACATGTGACCTGTTGGTTGCTTGCTGTATTAGCAATGATTAAGTGTAAAATAAATTTGGCAATCCCGTGCTGTGGAGAGGGAGTGGGTGTATTAACAATTGAGCCACTGCTGCCCCTGGGGCGGGCATCCGCGTATTGAGTTTAGCGTCCACTCTCGATCAATGTTCGAGGGAACTGTTTACAGGTACACTGCCTGTGTGAAGAAACAACATTTTATAATTAGAAATGACTAGCAAAAATATGCTTGAGTAGTGGCTGTTGGCCGATGTACTGCTAGTGATAGCTGACTCATGAAAGTGTTTAGCATGCCACTCGAGCGCCCGCGATATCTGTCAAGCGCTGAGGCATAGGTGCATGCGCAACTGGAATAAAATAAAACAGTAGCATAGGGAAAATAATGGTCCGCTTACTCGTAAACAGTGAACGTTATACGTCATGGGTCCGAGAGGGGGGTAGTGAGCTATAGTATCTAAAAGAAGTAACAAGCAGATAGATGAGTTAAAGCTTGGAACTCGGAATTAGTGTCCGTTGGACGAGAAACTGTATGCCCCTAAGAGGACCCAAACTTACTTCCATGCTCCAATCAACATCGGTTATTCAGCACCATGATACACTTGGGGGAACGCTCGCTTTACAAATACATGTTATGTAACTTTGAATGAAATTTACTCAATTCGGGTTCAGACCCCACAAGGAGACAAAGGGTATGTTGCAAGTATGGTAACATGGGCCACCTCAACAGTAGCACATGAGATCCTTGCAGCGAATATACCTTGCTATCACGCAGTCTTTTTCCCCGCAGGTAATTACAACGCGGTCGTTACAATGACCGCATTGTAATTCCTCATACCATTACCCCGCAATTCGTAACAATGACTTGCAGGGGGCGCTGGATGTTGGAATAGTATAATTTACTATTCCAACTCCAGTCTGTGGGAATTTTAATCCAACACCTTCTTCCCCCCTCCGCAAGACGTTGTTACGCCTTGCAAAATAATGGTATGCGGAATTACAACGCAGTCGTTGTAACGACCGCGTTGTAATTACCTGCGGGCAAAAAGTTTTGTGGTAAATGTTGTTTACCCCTTGCAGCAGAATACCTAATTTAAATCATGGGGCATATGACTTGCTCAGTATGAGGTACCACAATACCTGCACCTTCTGGAAAAACAAGCCTGAAACAGTAAAAATAAATATGTGGCCTGAGCAGAAACCAGTATAGTCCATACTGCGGAACGCAAAGAGTAAATCAGAAATAGGAAATAATCAAAGGCAGCAGCGGTAGAATGAGTCACAGAATCATGACAAAAGCAAGAACATATTGGAGTTGGGATAGCCACCTGCAGTGTTACTAACTAAATTTAATATGTTAAATGAGGCCAGTGCGCAGCCCAATGATATTAATACATACACTCATCTCTTAATACGTTCCTGGAACAGTGAAGGCTTATCGCATACACAGAATAATCCGGAGGTCATGAAATACCTCATGGAACATCATATCATTATGCTACAAGAAACATGGTCATTAACCCCGACAGAAATTCCAGGTTTTTTAGAATTTCCTAATCAGGTGTCAAAAACTCACATAAAAGGATGCCCGAAGGGAGGCTTGGCTATCTACATCAGTGCCTTAATTAAGGCAAGATGGACGGTGAGACCAATGGAAGACCCTGGAATTCTTGTGGTCATAATGAAACACTGGAACATGGTGAATGATGCATTTCTTGCCCTGATTAATGTATATACACCTCCTAATCAGATAATAAGCAGAACTTAAAAAAGAAACTGATAATAATAATAGCAGACCAACAAAGTCATCCAGAACTGATAGACTTTATAGTCTCTGGGCACTTTAATATGAACGTTTTTTGTCCATCTCTGGAAGGTGACATACTGCAAATACAGGATCATATGTGGAATGTCCAACCACAGAGGCACAGTATCCCTCTACGGTCAGGCAAACCTGGTGAACATTTTGTAACAGAGATAGCTCAATTCAGAATCAAAACATTGAATGGCATATTTCCGGCACACAACCCTTCGGCACTGATGCACTGCACAACCACAACAACTTCAATATTAGATTATACAACAGTATATTTTTCCATCTATCAGGTCATCACTTAATTTTCCAACCAGCAAAGATATGAAAGTGAACACAGTCCATAGAGAACTGAACTACCGATGGAGTCGACAGTCCTGGACACAGCAAGTGCACAAGTTGGAATTGTACACAAAGTACATTATTGACGTTTAAGATGGACTGAGAACACAATCAGCAAACTAGAGGTAGCAGCAGAAAAGCTGATACAAGAATGCCAAAACCAGAACACACTGCATTGGGAATTTGGGAGGCCTTCCTTAAGAAACTACTAACTTAGCCTACTGTCAAACATAGATCCACAACAGAGGTTAGCATACCACTGGACAAATCCACCATAGGTCAATCCAGAGCAGTCCTAGTAGCTAAACAAATAAAGGAAATAGAGTATGGAGAAGCCTAGGTAAAGATTCATAAGAAAAGGCACAAAGACAACATTTTCAGCTACAAAGACTAAAATATAGGATGCTATTTTGGGAGGAAAAAAATGGAACAAGGAAACCTTCCGGGCAAAGCTGCTACACATAAGTAAAAATGCTAATTCAAAACTCTCCTGGCAGCCTGTTAACAACATAGGTCAGTTCCCCTATACTATAAACAACTCCAACATTCCAGAGGACCAATGGCTCTTCTTTTTAAAGCAACATTGCGGTACTCAGGTGTCTATGCCAGCACCATCTAATAAAATGAGAGTAGTGCTGTTAAGCTGCACAGGACCTTCAGGCAAACAAGGACACATGTACTGTGACCAAGAGAAGTAAAATAATAAAGGTAGCACCATATTCATTGACCCAGAAAATAGGCTCATGAAAGTTATCTAAGCATGCCACTGGGAAGGGGCACCAGGTCCCAATGGCATACCACAAGTAATCCATAAAACAAAACAAGGGTGCTGGGCAGCACACTTAGCCAAGGTGTACAACTTGGCCATTCAAACTGAAGTGATACCAGACTCATGGAAGGAATCAGTGATCAAACAAATTCACAAAGGTTGAGAGAGGTCACTACCAGAAAACTATAAACTGATCCCTCTGCTTGATAAAGAAGCTAAATACTTTGTTTAACCACTCCTGCAAGACCTGTTAACCTGGGCAAAATATATTGACATAATAGCACTAAATCAAACAGGGTTTCGCCAGGGGGTAGGTACCTCCATGAACATCCTTGCACTCTCCCTCATCATGAATCAACAGTTGAGGAATCATACACCTATCTATCATTGTTCCGTGGACTTCAAGCTGCTTTTGATTGCATAGTACCTGAAAGATGATGGGCAAACCAAGCCAGAGGAGGTATACCACCATTTTTAGTAAGACAGATACAAATGTTGTATGCCAATACCTGGATAAGGATAAAACTCGGAAATGGTACATGTCTCTCAGGAAAAATTTACACGTATATAGGCTTAAAACAGGGATTGCATGCTGGCACCAACATTATTTAATCTTCACTTTGAGTACCTGTGGTCATAATTGAACATGGTCAATTTGCATGCCCCAAAACTGGTTACATTCCAGCTGTCAAGCCTTTTTTATGCTGATGAGTTGATCTTAATAAATAAAACCCAGAATAACCTCTGAAGACTGATAGATGGCCTGGCATTATATACTCTTGGAAACGGACTAGAACTAAATCTGGCCAAGACCAAGGTAATGGCAGTGGTTAACAGGTAAAAAAAAACACTAAAATAGAACTTGGGAGGTACTCAGATTGAAACACTGATGGAATATAAGTACATAGGGGTCCTGTCTGGAAACAAGAGTTTGGTCGTCTCTGTAAGAAATTGTGTTGTTGGTTGACTGGAGTGTGAGCCCTGGTCAAGCAACAGCCGTAACCCTTGCTGGGTGAACTACAATAAAGTCATTAAATTGACCTGTGCTTTACCCTGGGTAGCTTGACACAAAAAGCAGTCAGGCTTAACTTAGAGGCAATGTGTAAAGTATTTATGCAGCTCACAAACAGTAGTAAAGTGAAAACACAACACACGAAAAATTCCAAAACAATAGATTAAATTTGAATAAATTATTTGACACAAAAATGACAAAACAAAGTAGAACTGGAGTTATACATTTTGAACTTTTTTTGTGAAAACTAGTGCCTCAAATATCAAAGCGCCAACTGCTGACATCTAGTGGTGTGAGACTGGGTCAAAGTCTAAAATTAAGGTCGACCACAATGAAGCACGGTTAGGATTTAAGAAATGGACTGGGCCCGGTCAGTACTTATCTTCAGACTTAAGAACATTCTAGTATTATTTTCTAAGAAGGTAAGGTTCAGCAGGGCAAGGCTGCAGGAGGTGTCCAAGGAGGGAGCTTCATCGTCGGATGGCCTTGAGTTGAAGCTCTGGAGAAGATTTCTATGTTCGGACTTAGTCATCAAAATGTAAATCGAAAAACTCCAACTGGACTACGCAGAGGGTTGCTGCCAAAGACAGTTCTGTGAGGTCATATACCCTTTTGGTGGTGTACTGCTGAAAAGGATTAAGGATTTCTTCTGTGGAGAAGAGCATAGCGGGAGAAGCAACGTAGTCAATCCAACCGGTGATGCACCTCAGGCGGACAGGCAAGCAGTTTGGTCCTTGTTCCCAGAGCACTCTTTTGATCAAAATGTGTCCAAGTCCTCAGTTTTGGAAATTGGCCTTTGAGCACCTTTAGAACCACAACCAGGGGCCTGGATCAGGTAGGACACCACTGGGGGTTCAGGACTCCCTCAGGCTGAGTCAAGGTGCGGGTTCAAGATGGTGGGAGGATTTTATGAACCTGTAGCTCTGAACAGGAGGCCAGCCAACTAGCCTTTATAGTCACTTCTGGTAGTACTAGGTGCAGATGAAGATGCAGGGCTCAACAACAGAGATGGCCTCTAAGGGTGGCTCAGGCAGCAAAGGAGTCCTTCTAGGTATGACAGCAGTCTGGCAGAGTGCACATAAGGTCATTGCAGCAGGCAATCCTCTGAGAGTACTTCCACAGGTCCAGTAGTGAACTGACGAGTGGGTCTGAAGGCAGTATTTCTATACCTTGGCTCCCTTTATCTGGGGGAGGGTTTAGAAGCTTCTGGAAAGGTTACTTTTAAGTGCATGGAATTACCAGACTCCCCTGCCTTGGCTCCAATCTGGCTGCATTGACATACGTGGTCGTTAGGCCCTTTGTGTGAAGGCAGAGCACAGGTTATTTAGGTGTAATTGGGGCTATGCTTAGCTCTGCCCCCCATCCTGCCAGAAGATGGCCCGTTGAGTCACACCTAATCCCTCCACTGGGTGACTGTCTGGGAAGAATTCACAAAGTCAAACTGTCAGCTACACCCAGTCTTGTGACCTAAGGCAGGCTGCAGGCACTAAGGGCTAAGGGCAGGAAAATGCCTAAAAGTTGAATTTTTAAAATTGCAATGAAAAATCTGACTTTACCATTAAAGAGGGTTTATTATTATTATTACAATTTCATAGATACCAAACAAAAGTTATCTACCAGCTTCCAATTAAGAATGATAACTTATTAAATGTGATAGGGAATCACCAATGTTAACCTACAGGAGCTGTAAGCTTCACAGTAGTGAAAAATGAATTTAGGGTGTTTTCACTACCAGGACATGTAAACCTTAAAAAAACATATCTTCCCCGTCCTGGGAAGAGCACGCTGCTATTTTGGACTCTCATTGCCTTGAGTGTGTTTTATATTTAATAGAAAATTAAACAGTTTTTTCCGATTGCTCCTGGCCTATGGCCACGGCCTGTTGCATGTGCTCACGAACTGCCGGGAGCTTTGCCTCTGGCTCATTTGAATGTGTGGTGTTGCATTGCGGGCCCTCGGGCTCTGTGGCGGCCGGCCTTGGTGGTTGCAGGCCCTTCTATGTATTTTATTGTGTAATAATGGTTTCTAATGAAAAAAAATAAAAAAAACATATCAAACCTTTTAACTACAAAGCACCCTGCCCTATGGACTACCTAGTACCTACCTTAGGGGTGACATCTGTAATAAAAGGGGAGTTTAAGGCTTGGCAAGGGTGGTCAAATGCCATGTCGACATGGCAGTGTGACACTGCATTCAGGCTGCAATGGCAGGCCTGGGATATGTTATGGAGAGCTACTGTGCACAATTAGTGCTGCAGGCCCACTGGTTGCATTTAATTTACTGGCCCTGGGTATATAGTATACCACTCTACAAGGGACTTATAGGTAAATTAAATGTGCCAATTATGTATATGCCAATAAAACCATGTTTAGGGGAGTGAGCACAAACACTTTAGCATTGGGTAGCAGTGGTAAAGTTCACAGAGTCTTAAGGCCAACAAAAACGAAATCCAGCAAAAATTGGAGGTAAGTAGGCAAAAGGTTTGGGGGAAGACCACCGTAAGTCTGACAGATCTAAACAACTCACATTTGAATCAGCTTAGAACTAAAGGTCTGGCCTTAATGGTCGCCTTTTGAAAATTATACAGATCACTGAAGAGTCCATCACCTCTCATTGGGCCCGATTCACAGAACTAACTTAAGACAAAATCCTAAACTTACTACCATTTTGGTATTCACAGAAGGCACTTACTCATTTTGGTATTCACAGAAGGCACTTACTCATTTCGGTATTCACAGAAGTTAGGAGTCCTAACTTTAGGACTCCTAAATGCCTTCTGTGAATACCGAAAGTCTTAAAATTAGGATTTTTCGCAGTTTAGTAGTAGTATAGTTAGGACTCCTAACTTTAGGAATCCTAAATGCCTTCTGTGAATACCGAAAGTCTTAAAATAAGGATTTTTCTCAATTTAGTAGTCCTAAATTTAGATTTAGGACTACTAAATTGAGAAAAATCCTAGTTTTAAGACTTTCGGTATTCACAGAAGGCATTTAGGAGTCCTAAAGTTAGGAGTCCTAACTATACTACTACTAAACAGAGAATAATACTAATTTTAAGGCTTTCGGTAGTCACAGAAGGCATTTAGGAGTCTTACAGTTAGGAGTCCTAAACTTAGGACTACTAAATTGAGAAAAATCCTTATTTTAAGACTTTCGGTATTCACAGAAGGCATTTAGGAGTCCTAAAGTTAGGAGTCCTAACTATACTACTACTAAACTGCGAAAAATCCTAATTTTAAGACTTTCGGTATTCACAGAAGGCATTTAGGAGTCCTAAAGTTAGGACTCCTAACTTCTGTGAATACCGAAATGAGTAAGTGCCTTCTGTGAATACCAAAACGAGTAAGTGCCTTCTGTGAATAGCAAAATCGTAGTAAGTTTAGGATTTTGTCTTAAGTTAGTTCTGTGAATCGGGCCCCCAGTGTTTAAACTGTTACCAACACTGACATAGAGTAGTGTTCAGGGGAAGGTGCACATTTTCACCTGTACGTTTATCGTTATTGTTTTGTGAACAGGTCTATACTGACTTATTTGAATATGTATGTAGTTGTCATTGTTCTCAATAGTGTTATGTGCAACTCACAGCAGTAACCTACTTTATAGGTCTTGAAGTGCAAAATTTAGATTAATTTACTTAATTCAACGTGTCTCGTAAATATTTGCAAAAGTATAAATTAGTAGTAAATATTTCAGGGGATGTATGAGTATTTCAAATTCATTCACATAATGTTATCTGTTCCAGCGTATCAATACCTGCAATCACATTTCAAACATGATGGTTGCAATTGTTTCTGGTGTTCCAATCTCATTCTCTTATACAATAGCCTTTTTGAAGTTCTGGCGCATGCCTCGTGTAGTATTTTTATTCTAAGCACCATCTTTGCGAGGGAGAGCAACCTTTTTAATAAATATCAATCCCAGGTATTCTCTACAAGTTGAGCTGTTTCCACTTGTTCTAATGGTGATAACACCTACTGTAGCCCAGCTTGGAATTCACCTTAGATGCAAATGCATCATTTGCAGCCAGTGGGAAAAACTAATTTGTATTACCTCTAGATAAAAACATTGCAAAGATGTTCTTTGTTATTAAATGTTTTATTAAATGAGAATGCTCCCAATACATAGAAAAAGAAATAGTTTCAGACCTTTCATAATTTGGAACCAGGCCTAAATGGAGCACTAATGTCTTAACTCTTGTTTTGGGACTACAACCATGGCCATAGATTAGCATATTTAATTTGGTATAGACATTTTACACAATGTGATAGCTCATCACTGTTGATGTTCAGTCCCTTGATTCAACACATTGAGGCCTGTTCACAGAAGTAAATTTACATGTGTCGATTTGCTCATGTTAACAATTTACACCAAGGGGTCACTTTACTACTGTTTACTGTTCACTATCTCCAAACGTAAAGTCTTTACTACTTTTTCTGTTCACCATTTCAAAATGTAAAGTGATTTCGAGGTACAGATAAGCATGTCTCCATCTGCCCATTCAGGGGGTAGAGTCTAATACAACGTAATTTCTGACTGTAATGTTATAACTTTATGGCCACTTTTTATCTTCTGCACACTTGGCGGAGACCTCCACTACTGCGTGGAGGCTCTATATGGGAGGGAGACCCCTGGAAGTTGAGAAACAGAAAACGCTGCTAGGGTACACAAATTCTGTTAAAGGGAGAGATTGTGCATATGATTTATCTTCCTAAATTTAGTGGAGAAATTAAGTGCAAATGTAATGATAAATAGAGCATATCATGTTTGTGACATTATACTAATTAACCATTGTCATCTCAGGATAGTATATCTTGACAGTGTAGTAGTTCACCATACTTCACTGACAAGAGACTGTCCAACCATAGGAATGGAAAAACCAAACTAGCAGCTCAAGTGAAAAATGAGTTAACTAGTTGATCCCGCACCTGAATACCTTTACCTTTGTTCTGTCCCCACCCTGGGTACCCAAGTGTGGCAGTAGACTGAGAGTAATGTCTCTATGTAGGCCCCATTGCAGGTTGATGTTGTAAAACAATCAACAAGCTACAACCTTCCTTAACACATCTGAGAAGTACACCAGCATACCACTGTACAGTCAAGACATCTAAATCATGACATAAAGATACCAATAATTCATTCAATGATGTCTCATGTACATGTGTGTGCTCTTTGTTGAGATTGTGTTGAACATCTTTAGGGTGTGGGGAGGTGGGGAGAGAGAGAGCATAACCAACATCATCTGCAACTAAGACACATGATATTTCTTAAAATGAGATTCTATTCAAAATGTAAGAACATGATGACTACATACACAAAGTGGCGACCAGGGAAATGTGTGTCTATTGTGTTGTAGTTAGTCATGTTTAAGTATGTTTGAGATGCCATACCATTTCCCAGATGCACATGCAGGCCCAGTGTGAGATGTTCTTACTTGCTAATGAGCCACTTGTTCCACAAATCCCCAGCAACACACTGACATGATAGAGGTGACTGTTGGAAGATGTAACCTTCTTCAAAATTAAAAATAAATAAGGTTTTGTGCACTTTCTGTTCCTCTTAACTGTAAAACTGCAGTTTGTAAATAGCAATTGTTTTACTCTTTTATGGGGGGGGTGTTTGTATTTGCATGTGCCTCCCTAACCCCTCCTTACTATGCAGAAGCCCCCTCGTACCCCTCCCTAATCCAGTCTCATTTGGTAGTAAATATTCCCCATTTTACAGCCATTCACCTAGGTTCTTCCCACATGTATAACTAAACCGTATGCCTCCGTATGCAGAAATCTCCACAACCGGGGCAGAGACCTCCACTAAGAAAAGATAAGAGAGGCAAAGGTTTCTGCACCTAGTTATGAAAATAGCATTTGGTAATACGTTAGTAGTAGTACTATAAGTACAACTAAACGTACTACGCTGTGCTGTTTGTGGATAGACCCCAACAACACAAGCATGAAGGAATCATAATGGGTTTCCATAGCAATCCATTTGCTGTCACACTTTGGCAGTACTTCTGCATTAATGTTTTTAGATGTAGTGGGTACAATGGAGAGTAGTATTACTACTACTACTAAGATGACGATGACTAGCCTTCTGCTCATAATAATATCAACTTGTCTACATTATATTTAGTTCAAGGACACCCCTGCAAATACACGAGTTAAGTTAAAAAATACATGTGCTGCAAGTGTTTCAACAAGTACAGTTATTTGAGAACAATGCATTGTGGTTCATTTTATGTTTCTTATAGTTATGGATATCACTTTGAAAGGGCACACTTGGCTAATACAATAATGTCCTGATTCAAATATATTGATTACTACATACTCATTTGATAATCGTGGCACCTTTAACATATTATATACTCCTACACAGGGATGCACAGAGCAACAGATGTGGCAAATCAGCGTATTAATGTACCATGGGTAATTTATATTCTAGGAATTTTAAACAATTGTTTTAATGCATTGAAATGCCTACCACATCACCTTCATGTTCATAAAATAATGGATGAGCTATTAATTAGCTCATGTACGTTTAAGGTCATCACAAATTTAGAAGGACTACAAACAATAGAAATCTACCAGAATTAAAAACCTTTCTTTTAACTTAAAATAGTAGCATCATATCCACATCAGTTCAGTTTGTGACACTTTTATAGCATGCAAACCTAAAACGTGTCCAGACGGTAATTGCAAAACCCTGTATCCAAGTATAGGAGATGGATGTGTGGTTCTAAAAAAATTAATGAAACGATTATGGCACAAATCAATGAGATCAGTTTTCTCAGTTTTCTTTTCATTTCTTCTATTATGTTTATTTTTTATAAATATGCTGTGCAGCATTATACAATAATAAAGTAATTTTAACATTAAGTGATATTATTCAAAATGAAAGGCAATGTAAGAAATGTCAGGTCAGAGACCAGTATAGTTTATGTGTATGAACCTGTATATTGTTAACAATGAGTGAAAGAGCTCTGCAGACTCATACAATAAATGTCCCTAAGGCTTTCTATTGCTTCTTACTTTTCGCTGCTGAGTTGATGCATAGTTTGAATTAGAAAATGTTAGAAGTACATTGGTTAACATCTCAAATCAACTACGCGAATTCTGCCCACCCCTAAAGATTAGTCCCTCTTCGTCTCCCCTTTTTTGGTCTTGTGTTTCCTCTGAGGGCACACTACTACATTTAATATATTACTGTCCTAATTCTGGAATTCAATTTGGTCTACGTCTTCTAAGATATTTCAATGTTGTATTCCATTATCGATTCAAAATGTTTTACTTGGATCCATGTCTGATGATTTTTGTGACACCTCTTTCAATTTGAAATTGTTTGATCTATATATTGCTCTTGCTTTTAAAGTTGTTTTACATTTCTGGGAAGATGATTCTAAAGTATGTACTTTAACATGGTGGAACCTTATATGTAGTGAACATAGAATTTCTACTGTTTCAGCATCAACGTTATCTCAGAAAATCTAATCTGATTTACCCTGGCTTCCCTTTACTTCTTTCTTATCTTCACACCCGTCTTTACACTAATCACTTTTTTACCACCTCTCTCCCTTCCCTTCTCCTCTTCTCTCCCTTTCTTTTCCCCTCTTTCCTTTCCCAATCTTTTTAAAAAAAATGATAAACATACTATTATTTGATTTGATATGTACCTTTATTTCTTTTTATTCATTTGATTGCATAAGTTTTTTTCTCTGTATGTCTTTCCTCCACCATGATAGCATTATCTTTATTATGGTAACATCTATTAATAATATGATTTTATTACGCTATTTATCCACCTTATGCCAAATGCAACTTTGGTACTTTCTTTTTATATCAATAAAAATAATTTAAAAACAAAACTCGAACATATCGTTTGCTGGATAGTATTATTGAGAACAACCGATAATTAGGAATACATACACACAGGGGAAAGAGTGTAAAAACCTCCCAAAATGTATGTCCTAATGTCATACACCACTTAATTATTACTGCAGCAGACAGGGTCTCAGCTAAAGCTTCTGCTGCGAAATCCAACGCTTTATATAAATGAAAAATACAAATATGGCCATTGCTACTAAGAACAGCAAATCTCCCAAGACAACGTGAACATTGGCTGGGCCTTCTGCCAATACCTATATGATGTGATGTAGGAGGCAATAGCAACCAAAATTTATTTACAATAGTTGACCAGGGTTAAAGATCCAATGTCTTGTAGGTATGCCACATGAAGCATAGGTGAGAGTGGTGGCTTTAGTCTTAACAGGGTAGAAGAATTAATAAACTTACACACGTTACATTGTTAGACACATTTCTTTATTTTGGCATAAATATCTACTAGAATATCCATGAGAGCAAGGCCAGCATTGCGGCTGTTCCAGCACGGGCAGAGGCCAGCCTTTGCCATGCTTTCCTAACAAGTTCCTTTCAGTATTTTTCACTTGAAATGTAACAATTTAAATATTGATCACAGGAACAGAAACCCTTGGTCTGTCCTCTGATCCTAGAAAAAAAGCTTTTCTGCTTTTCCAGGATCCTGTTTTATTATGTTTTGTTAATTTTGCCTGCACTGATAATGACATTCTTGGATTGTTGGCGCTGCCATTTTCCCACTGAAATGCTTTACAATGTATTCTTGGGTCACAAAAAGTTGAACACAAAAAAGGTGATAACAAATTACAATAATTTATTGGTGATGTCACAATTATTTTAGATTGTGGTAAATTATATACTGATTTCAAAATATGATGTCGACCATGCTGTAATGTGATGAACCATCTTTGACAGAAAATATTTTACTCTCCTAAATTCGTAATGGAAATTATGGCTAGTGTTAGTGGCTCATTTAAAATGAAACCACATTCTGTTAAGAAATCCACAAATATCTTCTTCGGTCATATAAAAAAAATGTGTGTCCTGCAGAGTGAAACATGCATTCCAATATGATCTGTAGTTTGAAAAATGATTCTCTAGTGCTTTGCTGTAATTTTACAAGAGTTCTAACATTTGGCATAGAAGATAATCTTTACAAGCCCAATGCAGCCTGTAGAAGCTTCCATCCTGGACTGCACGAGCAGATGTTAGAGAGCTTAGGCATCACGCATCCAAACCCCCAGGTAGGAGGAGCCTGAGAGCGTCTTCCATGAGTGAAGGTACCAATGGCACCAAGGAGTGGTGAGGGACCTGGCCTCTGGCACTGTTGCAGAGGAGGAGGCCAGCTGGGATCCTGACTTTATGCTGTTTGGATTGAAACAATAAGCATTATTTACTGAGAAATAAGGTGTTGATGGTTATTTTTCGAGATGCCTCCCAAAGAACATAATCAAAAGGCTGTGAAAGGAAAGTGTGTATCTGCTCCAACGTCCACGGAATTGCAGAAATATCACCTTGTTACACAAGAGGTGTCCAGCACCAAGACGCCCATGGGCATACGTGCGCTTTATAAATCATCAAATTAAATCAAATCAAACCAAGAGTCTTGCTCTTGGAGAATGCTTGATATCTGCTCTAAGGGGCTTGCAAGAAGTTATGTGCAGGATGGAAGCAGTTATGGAGAGGTCACTTTACATTGTTTAAACTGACCAAGTGGTTACAAAAATAACATTCAGGGACTGTGAACAAATAGGCCATGCCTGTGACCGTGCATTATTATGAGCAGAAGGTCAAAAAGGGCCATGATTCGACAAATGTGCATATTCCTCGACTGCAAACACTCGAGTCTTGGATAGAATTGTCAGAGTACACTGCTAAAGAGCTCAAGATCCAGAACCTGGGACTGCCTACTACTCTGGTGCCTGGTAATGAGACTCAGTGCTATTTTGGGAAGCAGTGGTACTTGGCGGTATAGCAATGAATGTGTGTGATACGCTGGATACACCATTATCAACCAGAGGCCATCTGCACAAAACAATACCCAAAAGGACAATCTTGGCTGACTCAAAGCAGCCTGAGCTACTGATCAACCTGCATACTGTTGCTGTGTTAAGACCGGCTTCATGATGTGGCACTGGAACCTTCAATCCATGTAAAAAGAAATGCTCTCCATTGGTCTCCTTACTGAGTCCCACATGATTGTGGTTCGGGCATGACAAGGTGTCCTGGCCAAATATTACTGGCGTATGAGGGCTGCGGAGACAACACGCTTGCCCACCACTGCTAGGAGGAGGTAGAAATACAATCAAGGAACAAAAATTCGATATGCCAAATTTTTAAACAAGCGCTTCTAACGCTAAATCTGGAGGAAGCCTGGCAAACACCCATGTCATACCCTGTTTTTAAAAAAATCACAAACAAATCAATTAAAAAATTATCGTTTCAAACCGATAAAACCATATTTGCTGGTAAAAGTCATGCATGGTCGGTGATACCATCCTATAAGCATATGAAACCACAACCCTATCTGCAAGAATGCTTCAGAGACCACTACAAGTGGAAATTGACCGTACTGAGATTGGGTTCTTTTTCAAATAAAGATCTCACCCCAAAAAGGCTACAGACCTAGCCATCCCTGGACTGTCGCCTCTGTGGTAACGGAGCAGAGTCACTACTACATCTATTGTGCATCTGTCCGGTACTACATAACCTAAGGACGTCACTTTTAAGGCCAATCCTAAGAGAAACTCAAATCCTGTCTTGCAGAGCGGCTGTCATAAAATGCCTCGGCGGTTCTTCAGTTCAACTGTCTTGCAACACCGTCAAATTTTAGCCACTAGCAGCACAAGAACTAGAAAAGAAAGAAACAGCACAAAACCTTGAAAAGAATGAAACACCAAAATAAGAACTTGGCAGAAGCGTATAAAGCAGCCGGCCTAAGTCCTTTTTCAGACCTGTTTCTGTACTCCCCTTTCTTCCAAAGCCCCTTTCTATGACAAGCCCTAGGCACAAACATGATCATACCAGTAAATGTTCCAGGATATGAAACCATAGTGACTTAAGAAACTGGATAGAAAATTATGTATAGCAGTTTTAAACTTTGCTCCCTCCCCATTTTCCGTTGGCGTTAGCACTTTAATTACAACAAAAAGCACGGACATGTTTTCATTGGTGTTATAATAATCCGCTGCCCTTTGGTTCCATCCCAAACGAGGGTTACGCCAACTAAAAATGTTTTATTGAAATTTTTATTCTGTATCTGAATTATGACGCTTTCATCATGGTGGTATGTTCCACTCTTTTTATGATTTTAACAGATCAAATAAAAGTATTTTTTACGTTACATGGTTCGTGTACGGAGAGCAAAACATTTGGGGGCAGATTTACAAGCCCCTTGCGCCACTTTTGCGTCACTTTTCCCATGTTAAAAGTGATGCAAAAGTGGCGCAGGGGGCTTGTAAATCTGCCCTTTGTTTTCTGAGAGCCTGAGTCAGCCAGGGATTATTTAGCAGCAAAGAAGGACGACTTTCGTTACCCGGATGTACACTTCTTTTGACCAAATGACATTTTGGGGTGATTTAGTGCCGTGGCCATCTGTCGGCCAGAGAAGACTGCAATCTGTATGATATGCCTAGCATTTATTTAGATGCTGTTTGCTTCTAATACTGTGACTCATTAGAGCTATACTACTGAATGTGTCTCTCTTTGCCCCCTCCAACCACGTTAGCTCAACGTGTTATTGTCCTGTTTGACTTTTGAAGGATATAATGTGATTTCAATGTTTGGTTCTTTCTTGAACTGGTGTGCTGGACTTATTTAAAGCTAATGATGGTTTCGGTTTGGAAGCTCTACCACTTTGCCCCACTTGGTTTAGACCAGGAACAGGACAGGCTTAATAAAACAAGCAATAAATAATTTCCCAAGCGTAAAACCTTTAACATATGAGCTTAGCTGAACAGTGAGATAACTATTTTAAAAGGCAGTGTAATTTGTCATGCATTACACAGCTTAAAACAATTTTCACAAATGGGGAAAAATATATCTACTTAAAACAATCCATGAAAGAATGATTTTGAGATCTTGTTGAAGCAAAGTGGAGACCCAATTTCTGTACATCAGTAGCCCCCTTCCCAGGAAGGTGAAGGATTCTAAAGTAGCCTTGTTCAGCAGCATATCTTGCAATGCTGGTGCATTCAGGGTGCTACGTTTACACTATAGTTCTTTTTACCGATGTAATGAGAACAAGACATACCGAGATCTGGGTTGTGGCTGTAAGGAGGACTGTGTCAGCTTCTGGCTATGAATGTCCTGAATAGTTATCGACCAGGTAAGCTGAGGTTATGGCTCCTGCTCCACAAGTGAGGATCACTGTGTTCACCTGTAAATCCTTCATTGGAACCATCGGTGCAGTTACATTGCTGGCAGTGGTGTAACGAAACCTGAGGGGGCCCCCTACAAAGCACATGGAGGGGCTCCAGATCCAATCAGGAGTTTTCAGGACAGGGGCCCACCACCAGTGCACAGTGCCGGGGGGAAAATGTCAAATTATCGCAATTTCCGCGAGCGGAACGGAAATTTAGCCCAGGCCTAATGATTCCTTCATCTTCCGACAGGCCATCATCAACCAGTGCTTTGAGGCTGGCACATATGGGAATGCATTGCTCGTTGGTAAGTACCAAATGGACACACCATACACCTCAACTCCACAATCATGCAACTCACAACTCTGGGAATGAACATGTTACAAACTAACACACTACACTACATGTCAAACAACATGCCCACCTACCAAACACGACAGCACAACTTACTGTGGTGACCTGGGCAAGCCATGTACACGAGCCATCAACGGCATGGCACCTCAGCCACACAATAGCAGAATGTGGGGAGCGGTGGAAACCATGCATGTGCGAAGGGGGCAAGTGACCCATGAATGAGAATGTACACAATGCCAAGTGTGGCGGGGATGCGCTGGCCAGACTGCAGTATGCAGACCACAGACATGCCCATGTCAACATAAACTGCTGGTGTTTGGAGTGTAGTGAACAGTGGACACAACCATGGCACCCCAGGCAGTGGGTAAGACCTTGTACATGTAGCTCTGTCGTCCCCCCCTTCATACGTGAGAGGAGTGGACTGGGCCAGCATACTCAAGTCCAGCGTTGGGGTGTGAATGATTGTCCTGGGGCTCTGGGCATGGTCCAGTACTGGAAATGTGCAAATTCGTGTGGCTATGTCGCAGTCTGTGTGTCCGTTGGTGAGTGTAAGTGGTACCTGAAGGGAATTAGACACCCACGTATGTAATCGAGTTCAGCTAACATGAGTTCGAACTCCACCCTTCCCTGTTCAGCCACCTCCTTCTGGCAGTCTTACACCTGGTCGTGGAATGCGATGTGTGCTTCTGTGAGGTGCTGGGAGCCATCCGTGGTGGTGTGTGCTTCCTGCTGTGTGGTGTGTGCAGTGTGTGGGGTCTCCTAGATGCAGCTGGACTGCCCTGCTCCTGGAGGTGGGTTGTACTAGGATGTCCATGCACTGTTGTAGGGCGTCGGTGTCGAAGGTGTGGAGATCCTCTTCATCATTACTGATGAGTTGTCTGGTCTGCTCTCCAGGAGGTGTTGATTGTCCCTCTGCTATGTGAAGGGGAGATGCATTTTCACATTGTGTTGACATGTATGTTGACTCATTGTTCATGTTTACCTCTGGACTGCATGCCAATGTACATTGTGACTGTTTGGGAGGAGCTGACTATTTGATGTGGGATAGTAGACATTTGAACTACATCACAGATGTGAGGTTGTACACGTACATTTTCATCTCACATTTTCTGCTATGCCAGATGTGATTGGCCAGTTTCCATGCACAGGCAGAACCAGTTGTGTCCTCTGTTCTGTCGTGGGAGTGTTGCACTTTGTACCACATTGTCGTCAAAGTTGATGTGCTGTTATTTCTATGTGTGTGTGCTGCATTGTGGGTGAGTTGCCCCTGCTGCTCAGATTTGGCTGCCCCTTATCCCTTTCAGGCGGTGTGCCTTTGACTTCTGTGCTTCGACAGTGCTGGGATGTTTGGGACTTGGGTATATTGGGCTCTTGGTCGAGTTGTGACTTTTGGGCATGGTTTGTCCACGGATGTTTTGTTGCGTCTGGGGTGGTTTGTGCACGTGTGTGTCTCCTGCTCCTTTCCGGATGTGGTCCACACTCAGCCACCTCAGTGTCGTGGCGTGCACAATGTCATGATGATTGGACTGCAGCCATGCTAATCGTTGTGTAGTGTCACTTGCATTGCTCACAAATATGATTCTTTGCTGGGTTTCGCCTGTGTGCATGTGTTGGTTGTGATATTGGTGATGTGTGGGGTGGGACCCCTTTGGGCACGTTGTGGACGGGGGCCTACTTGGTGTTTGTATGTGTGCTGCAGTGATCCATGGGTGTCAGGGACATAATCCAGCGTCATTGTGGGTGTGCAGTGTGCTCTGCTAAATTGTGCATGTGTGCCATTGTGCCTATCTCTCCCTGTCCCCCAGTCCCTGGTCGGTACTCACCCTGTTGATGTTGTGTCAGTGTCCGGTGCCACACCTCCTGGCACCGTATTCCGACTGCTGACTGTGGCCACCGTTTTCTCCAAGTCATCCAGCTCCTGGTGTGCCGCTGGACCCCCACCTCCAATCTGTGTTGCTGCTTTCATGTTGGCATTGAGTTTCTTCTTGGTTTTGGCCTTCACATCCTTCCAGCACCTCTTGACCTCTTCCATTGTCCTCCTCCACGCTGCATCTGCATTCACAAGGTCCAAGATAGTCTGCCATATTTGCGTCTTTGTTGCCAATGACACGTTGGCTGTGACGAACAGTTGTTGGTAGTGTTCTATCACCTCCGTGACGATGATCCTGTTTTCCTGCGGACTGAACCGCGTCTTCCTCTTCCTCTTCTTCTTGGCCTTTCCCGGCCCCGAGGTTCCTTGCTGGTCGTCTGTGGGGCTTGTGGGTTTCGCGTTGTCCTCTGCTCTCAGTCCGGGTGCATCCATGGTGCTACGCAGTTTATTTGTTTTTGTATTTTTTTTGCACTGCTTTTATCGTGCATTTACTCGCATGAGGCGTGGGGTTGACGGTCTTTCGCTGGTTATCGCTGATTTTTGTTTCGCTATTTGGGACATCGCAACTTTTTTCGCGTTGGTGTTTCACATTTTTTGGGCGTTGCATTGATTTTAACACGGTCATTTGGTGCGTTATCGTGAAACTATCGCATGGTGCCGCAGTGTTGAGAATACAACGTTAACACAGTGTTATTTTCCCGCGATAGACTGCGGTGTGCAAAGTTGCGTTCAGCTAATTTGCGATATTTAACACACGTTCTTGAGAAAATGGAATCGACAAAAGGATTTCATGAGTACACCAGTTTGTGAATTCTCGAAAGAATTGTAAATCTACTCGAAACATTGGAGGAACCCTACTGGAGTAGACTTACACTATTTTTGTGAATCAAGAGCAACATAAATTCCAGGGTCTCCTCTTATGATCTGCAACTTTGGGGCATGTTTACAAGCCACTATCGCCATGGGAACGTCACTTTTTATGACGCTCCTGTGGTGATAGGGGCTTTGCCTCATTTACAAGGCAGCATTAAGCCACTTAACGTGGCTTAATGCTGTTTTGTAAATAAGGCCCCCTTTCACACTGTGCTTAGCATAAAAGGGGAGGGCAATGGGTGTTGCTGTGGGCGTTCCACCGCAACAACCATTGATTCTGATGCTGCCTCCTATTTACAAGGGAAGCATAAATAGGAGGAAGTGCCAGAATTAAGATCAGGGAAAATCTGGTCTTACCCTGGCGCTACGAGGAGAAATGTTTCATTACTCCTAGTTTTGCTGTTTTCACATGTGCTGCAAACAGCAGAATGCCAATGATTGTTTATGTACAGAAAGGTCCCCCTTCCTGCACATAAACAAAAAAAACAAATGCAGTTTTGCAATATGACATTTAAAGATTGTTTATGTGCAGGAAGGGGGACCTTCCTATGCATAAACAGTCTTCCCCTCCACACAGACACCCTTGCATTATGGTGCAAGAGTGCCTGCGTTGGTGCTAGGCTCTTAAGTGTAGAACCGGAGCAGGGGGAAACGCAGGGCTACACCATATTCTTGTACATATGGTGCAACCCTGCGTTGCTGAAGTGGTGGCGTGAGGCGTTAAGCCAGGAAGGCTAACGCCTCACTCTGCAACTTCCCTTGTAAATATGCCCTTAGGTGTCAAAGCTTTATAGATTTTGCCAAAAAAATGCAGAGTGCTGTGAAAAAGCAGAGTTCAAAAAGCAAAGCTCAATAGAAACATCTTAATCCTGAAGCCAGGTACAGGGTCTGTGTATTTTTAAGTCAAGGATGAAACAGTTGGATGGGAGGGCACAAAACGTTTGGATCTATGTAGCTAAATAGTATATTTCATTTAGGACTTCACAACATTAAAGACTGTTGCGTCTACTGTGAAGAAATGGTGGAATTACCCCTTAATTCACCACGTTGTATTGTTTCTTCCATAAATAGTATAACTATGGCAATATATGGTTGTAGAAAAACTGTTGCACACTTAAACGCCACTTGTATGCGAGAAGGTTTAATATAATATCAGAAATGGAAATCCTGATTTGCAGAATTTGAATATGCAGAATCATGGTTGTCTATTTTGTGACTAGAATATCCAATTACAACAAATTAAATGCAAAGGTGTGAATTTTATGTTTGGGGTGGTACTGATTAGCAAGGTAATGTGTACCTAGGTAGTCACAAGCCAACTCAGTGCTTTTTTCACCGAGTTTTCATACCTGCAACATCGGCCTCATTTTCTAGTTAAAAACAAATTGCAAATTGTTTTGTGTCCTGGCCATCACCAGGGTTTTAAATCTGATTTAGCCTTTTGAAGTAAAAATGTGAGAAACAGAGCACAAATGGTTTTTGTTCCATTTAAGTGCTCATTTTTAGCAATTGGGGCACTTAATTTCACCCTCAACTTTCATTTTTACAACATTATTAATACAGAGGGATAAACTAGTATTCAATATGCAGCCATCATTAAATGCAATGCTGATACAACAATAATTTACGCCCATTAAAGCACTACTTTTATCCTCAAACTGAGGCCTTATGTTCCGTGAGAAAAAATAGATGCCCATTTGCATTACAATTGTGAAAATGCCTTCAAATGAGCGCCATGGTACTTTCACTTTCATTTTATTTCTCCATGGCTAAATACGCTCTCCATTGAGAATCAACTTCCCATACACCCCATCACAATTTTACGGTAAATTTCCATTTCGACTTTGGAAAACAGGTTATTCATGCCTTTGACAAGAGTGAATCTCCAACCATTACCAGGGTGTGAGCAGGTTGGAAAGAGTTTGTGGATTTAGGCAAACAAGTACTTTAGACATTTTTCACCACATTCAAGGATCTGAATCGTCTACTTCTAACCCTTGGGAGCAGATTTATTCAGCAATGTTTAAGTGCATGATTTTACGTCTGCAAAACCACGTTTTGCGAATGTCAAAAGTTGTTTTACACTTGTAAAAAAGGCGATTTGCGCATTTAAGATACATTTCATGGTGTGGGAAAAGGTTGTCTTGCACACATGAGAAGAGATTTCCCCACTCCTAATTGTAGCCTATGTACGCCTGCTCATACAGAACGATTGCTGCATGAATCATTCCTCTTTCCTTGCTTGATATGTCTAATAACAAAATAAACAATTCTTTATGAAAAAAATATATATACAGAAATGTCTTTGTATGGCTTCAAATCAGAATTCATAAGAAGGCTTCAAATATCATGCATCACAACCTGCACCTGTCACATGTTTCAAGACGCACTCTTGCAAACCCTGTGAATTTCATAAACTCCGAAAACTGCACCTGTGGGGGTCACAGAGCTGTACTTGAGAATTTCCATCTTTTAAGTTGAGCATAAGCAGCGCACATGCTTTGTCACAAAACCTGCTGTGATCAATGTACTGAGTATAATCCCGCCTGCAGCTTGCCATTGGTAAATTCCGCCGCTACTCTTCTTTCTGGGCTCCTTATTGGTGCTCCCGATACATCATTTATGTTTTTTGCCAAGCAGGACCGACCAACTACAGTTTACTTACGCTGTAGCTGGTTATGTCTTCCTTTAGGGAATACTAGTGTTTTTTTGCTGCTAGTAATTCCCCACGGTGCCCGCTTCATCTGCTTTGGAGGCTGCACCCTCATCCTGTTGTGTAGTTCCTACTAATCCGCAGGATCTGCGCATTGTTTGCACAACATAAACTAAGGGCTTGATGCCTAGACTGATTCTGGACACCCCTGCAGGGTATGTTGGCCTACATACCAGCTAGCTCACAGTGCCACTGCAAGCCGCCCCCACCCCCCCCCCCCCCCACCACGCCTGATTTACCAAGAAGCAAACAGTTTCTGGCAAACACTGAACATGAAAACCCTGATTCCTCACGAATCGTGGAATCAGTACAGAACCTTTCGCTCAGTCACTTGTGCTCACTTATTCTCATAATAATATACTGAGAATACACAGTGGGATGTTTTCAATAATATTTATTGAACCAATGTTATTCTTGCATAAAAATAAGTCTGCTGTAATGATTAGGAGACAGAAGCAAATAAAGGAGATTAGAGTTTACAAGCACCAAAAGAGTAAACAGTAGATACATTTTTACCATGGTGATGAAGCAATAGATATATTCAGACACTTATGCAAAATGGTAATCTAATGTACTCATACGATGCAAACCATACTCTAAGTGTACCTAGAGTGTGTGTAGGTGTGGAGCCAATAATCCCCCCTATGGACGATCCAACCCCATTACCTGATGGGAGAGAGTGAAGGAGTCCATCTTGGTCTGGAGTTGGACACCCCTCACGGAATGTCAGACCGGTGCGCTGTGATTTCTCAGCATGCAGGGACCTTCAGTGTCAGCAGAAGTGCCACCTCTATCAGGATGTCTGTTATTTATAATAAAAAGCATATTTTGCGATGTGCACGCTAGATTAGTGATGTTATGAATATGTGGATACCGCTGTCACCCCGTGGATGAAGATAGGAAGACTTTTGTACCATGTGCATAGAGATGCCCGGTACATGATGTCCAGGGCATCGTGACAATGTTGTGCAAAGCTGGATGTATAAACAAAGTAGTTTCAGAGAAACTAATCCAACATTTTTGTGCATGCAAATGTGAGCAAAGGTCACCGCTGAAACATTATTTTCTAGGAGTATATAAGGAATAAGCTGCCTTGCTACATGGGCTTAACTCAGGAATATAACAGCCTGACCACCATCGCGTGCCACTAACAGCAGTAAAGAGACAAAGTGCAAAGCGGGGGACTATGTAGAGAATTTGTCAAGAGCAGGCAGAATGTGGCTCTAATGTAAGAAGCTGACTATTATAATTATGTTAATACCAGACTGGATGCAGGGGTAGGGTGCCCTGGATGTGACGTGAGCAGGGTGGAAGCAGCAGTATCATTCAAAAGCACTTTTTGCTGCGCTCCAAATTATGACTAATTGTTTTTTCTTTTTGTGGCCCTAGTGTTTTCATCTCCAGTTACAGCAATTGTGCTCCTTCCTCAAACACACATTTATGACGTTTCTATCGTGGTTGGTGACGGTGTATGCAGCACTATTAAAATCATTGTGCTGTGGGCGTCTCCCGCCCACAACCTTAAACCTTAACCTCGCCAGACACATTCTATTTATTGTCCCACCTCGTCCGCACGCAGGGCAACGGTGGGATAAGCGTCTCTTTCCCATGGTGCATTGTGGTTACCGTTCCATGTAATCTGACGGGACAGGCCTAGTCTGGTCAGCTCTGCCTGGTGCTAGACTCGCAGTGCCCGGAGGCTGGCGGTTGCCAGTTGCTACCTCATGCCGAGACTTGTTTGGCTTCAAGCTCTTGCAGAAGTAACTGGGCGTGCTCCAGTGAGGCAACTTTGTAAATCGCCAAACGGTTGTACCAGGCGCGCAACACCCATTGGGCTCACCGGGCTTCAGCCCCCCCCGTCGTGTGTGACAGCCCGGCTGAGACAGCCTCGCAGGCTGGCGTCCGTCTAATTGCAGCCGCACCAGAGTACTTCACGGGTCTTTAAAAGACCATTTACTCGTTAATGAGGCTTTTGTTGTGTTTTCACCCCTTCTTACAGCCACTCTGCCTATGGCTGGAAGACTTAGCCCCCCCCCCCCCGAAATTTGTCTCTAGTTGCCCGCCTGGGTTGTACGCTAGCATGTGAGTTTAACAAACAAGCCTTGTATTTGCTATAGGTTCTAACACATTCATTTATTTATTAGTTTCTATAAGTCAAAAGCCGCAGAAAACACATTGCATGACAACAAAGTGTGTAAGATAAAACGGAACGCATGCACTGCATAGATAGAAACAAATATGAAAAATAATCCACTATTGAAATTTGAGAACAAATGCCCCAGCTGATTAAAATACCCGGCCCCATTTTCTCTAAATAAAACAGTATTGATCCTTTTATTTGATCGTGCCCTGCAGGGACAATTCTAGAGGTGAACTGTGTGATCTTGATGCTTTTTGTCATTCTAATACAAAAGTGTAATATCCCACAGCACGAATATTAACCGAACAACTTTCTATTGCTTCAGGCATATATACAAGCAATCATTTATGCTGCCTAGGTGTTTATAATGATTTGGTTATTTTTGCTATTCCCATTCAGCTTCTGCCTCTGCTAGTAAAACAGCAACCCTTTTTCATGTTATGTTTGCAACATGGGCACCGCGCTTTATGTTTGGTTGGCAGCACTGTGAAGGACAGGTGTCATTCTTACACTCACAGTACACAGAGGCTCAGGCCCTCTCTACACACAGGACAGCCATTCACTAAACATGGAGGTGCAGGTTGTTCCAGAGGCAAATATTCACAGCCTCTCACTGTACATTAACATAGTAACTCACTGCACGCAGATATAGGCACAAAAATTAGAGCCACTTGCACACACACAGGCACGGTCCCTTGGTGTTCACAGAAATAAATACAGGGATAAATTGGTTTCCCCTGTGTTCGCGTTTGTTTGCTCTTTCATGTCTGCAGTTTCTCCTTGTCGTTCAGGTCTTTTCATACTGTTATTTTCCATCGGCTCCACAGAGGATGTGGTCCGTCGGCTAGACTGCCGACTTTGGTGCTGGAAACAGGGTTCTAGCCTCGGGGTCGCGTCCACACCCTGTGATTCTGGGCAAATCACTTAATCTCCCCGGTCCTGAATGTCTAACGTAACCAGTGCTCATGTAAGGCGCTCTAATACCTCCGGCTCGAGTTCGCGCTTTGTAAAATCTGCAAAAAAATCAACAATAAAAAACTGTCATACCACCGTCTTTACTAGCGCTCCTCATGTATGTATTTTTCCTTTGTTGCTTCATTTCTTCTCCAGTGCATTCTTGCCCTCCTCTGCTCTTTTTTCTCAGGCAGACGCCCTTTCCTTTTATTTCTTACTCTTTCTCATATCTTGTAATTTCCTCTTTTTCATCCTAGATACATTGTCATTGGCCTCAGACTAATTGCGAGTTCCACCTACCTAATACTCACCTGTACACATCATTTGCATGCCAACCCATTGACCACAGATCCATGACGGTATAGGTCCTTATGTTCTAAAAAGCTCACCTCAACTCTGCACAACCCGGACTCTTATGAAAAACATATCCATACCCCCCAGATCTGAGACTGATTATATCCACCTCCAGACCTCAGGAGCTCCTTCTACACTTCCCAGTTCCAAGAAGGCCCTTCCTGTGCCATCAGTTAATAGCGTGAACAAGCATTTTCATATTTGCAGTTCAATAGGTCTCGCATTACTGAAAGTTTGAGCTATTGGCGTTGGTAATAATAATGCAACTCCAATAGCTCAAACTTTCAGTAATGAAAGACCTATTGCATTGCAAATGCTTGTTTTTAATCGGGGCCTTTCAACATAGTTATTTTCTTCTGTCAATAATTTTCTGCAACACTGCTTAAAGTTTGAGGTAGCGTTTCAGCTAACAATTCCCTGAACTATGCCAATTTGCCATTATTTGTTTTCATTCTGTTTGCCCACATGCAGGACAGATTTTCTGTCCAGGTTTCCTCGGCGAGTCTGCGCAGCTGTTTGAAGAAAGACAGAATAACTTTCATGTACACAACACGAGCATTTTCACCACGCTAGCAATGTGTTACAACAGGAATGAAGGAAGGAGAGGATGTTTTACAAGAGAGTTCCTCTGTGATTAATGATAACAAAAGGTAACAATTAGATTCGATTTAAAAAGGGGCTCCACAAATTCTTAGAAATCTTTCTAACACATGCTTAGCAGCTGAATTCCCTTATTCAATAAGCACTGGCGAAGCCAATAGGTCTCGCCTTTGTGACCTTATGACTTTGTCAATGAGTTTTAGCAATATGCAGCTTCTTTTTAAGTTTAAAAGAACTTTATTAGGCAGAGGAAAATGAGTATGCAATACAAAATATCGGGTAGGAAGGAGAGAAGGGAAGGGAAGGGGGTAGAAGGGTAAGGAGGGGATTACAGAATACAACATGTCAAAGAAAGTGTACAACAAAGTAGAATTGGTAAGAGAGAGCTTACAATAAAATAGTAATCATGGGCATATTAAAAGAAGTAAATAAATTGCATCAATCCTATCTAGATAATTAGGTACAAAAAGGAACAAAAAAACAAAATGGTATAATGAAAAATTATGGATTTTAGAAGGGTATCATGGGGGTTTAGGAACCTCTTGTTGAGCAGGCGATGGTCGAGAGGAACGAGAAACACAGTTATCTAAATATAACGTAATAGGATGCCATAAGTCTGCACGTTTGGTTGCTGAGTGAACAGAAGAAATAAAAGCATTATCAAGTCTATGATTATGGCAAACATTATACCACCATGCTTTGAAAGAAATTTTGGATGTATTTTTCCAATTAACAGTGATCTGCTGAAAGGCAATGGCAAGTAGTAAATCAACAATACGAACATACATATCTACGTTGTCCCAACTAGGGGATAGACTGCCCAAGAAAAGTTGAGTAAGAGAAAAGGGGATACAAGTGTGAAAGATAACATTAACTTGAGCCCACACCTGTAGCCAAAAATCATGAACATGCTTACAAAGAAATAGCATATGAGGTAATGTAGCACTGGGCGAACCACATGACCAGCAATTGTCTGAGGTATTGGAAAATCGATTGTGTAGTGTAGAAGGCGTGTGAAGTAGTCTGTTGTAAATAAAAAATAGGGATTGTGTCAAGGAAGCTGCTCTAGATGTTTTACGGATTTTTGTCCATATTTTGTCCCATAGAGATATCGGCCAATTTATTCCGAGATCAGTTTCCCACTGGGATTCAACCTTGGACTTAGGTCTGAGTAGCTCATGCGCATGAAGGTGTTTATAAATGAGGGATGCTTTGGGAGTAGCACGCAAGATAGAGTGAAGTTGAGAGATGGGGTCGAGCGGAGCAGGAGTGAGCGGATAAACCGAGAGTCGCTCATAAACCTCCAAAACCGTAGCCTTGAGTACAAGATACTTAGAAAGAAAGGAAAAAGGCAAATCAAAGGAAGAACGGAGGTCAGGAAAAGAGAAGAAGGTGGAGCCAGAGAAGAGCTGCGAGATCCAAATCAATCCTCGGCATCTCCAAGATTTCCAATAAAAGGGCTTACGACCAATTAAAAGATATTTATTATGCCATATGGTGGAAGAAAGGAAATCAGCGACCGTTTTAGGGGGGCCGGGGGTAGCAGACAGTAAAAGCTTAAGGGTGTATTTATGGATAGAAGAAGGGAGCAGTGAGGGTTTGCGGGAAAAAGCAAGATATTCCGCAAAAGAAAACGGAGAAAGGAGAGCGCGCTCAACCTTAACCCATAGGGGACAAGGAGACGTGGGATCTTGCAGCCAGAGGGAGGCTTGACGTAACAAAAAGGCCTTCTGATAAGCAGGGAAGTCAGGGAAATTGACACCACCCTCAGAGGCGGGACGGATAAGTCTGGCAAGAGACATTCTGGTTTTTTTAGAGTTCCATAAAAATGAAGATAACGTTGAGTTGACCTTTTTAAAGAATTTCATTGGGATGGGGACAGGAATATTAGAAAGCGTATAAAGAATAATAGGGGAGATCATCATTTTAATAGTGTCAAGACGACCCCACCAGGACAGGTATAAGGGATGCCACCTTGCAGTGAGATCAGCGATTTTTTGTGCGCATTTGGACATACACAAAGAAACAGTGTCCGAAACAGAAGGGGTGATATATAAACCCAGGTATTTGATGTGAGAAGGACACCAAGTAAACTGAGATTCACTGAAATCTTGTTTGAAAGTAAATTTGGTCAGAGGAAGGATCTCACATTTGTCATGGTTAAGTTTATATCCAGAAATAGAGGAGTAGTTTCGGACTTCATTCAGAAAGGCAGGAACGAATTCTGCAGGATTGGAGAGAAAGAGTAAAATATCATCCGCATAGGCAGCAAGTTTAATGTGAGAATCTGCAATCTGAAAACCACAAATAGCAGGATTTTTACGTAATTTGGACAGAAACGGCTCTAACGCAAGGTTAAAAAGAAAGGGGGACAAAGGGCAGCCCTGGCGAACGCCTCGACCTAAATCAAAATAAGAGGAGATTTGACCATTCGCAAAAACAGCAGCCCTGGGATGGGAGTATAACAGGGAAATTAAGGAAATAAATCTAGGGCCAAAGCCAAACCAAGTAAGGGTATGAAAGAGATAACGCCACTTGACCCGATCAAATGCCTTTTCGGCGTCAAGGGCAATCGCTGCAAGTGAGTGTTGACAACGGGAGGACTTTGACAGGATGTTAAATAAAAGTCTGGTGTTGTCCGTAATATGTCGGCCCTTGACAAACCCAGATTGTTCATCGCCTAGAAGATCGGGGAGAAGGTGATCCAATCGGATCGCTAGCGCTTTAGCGAAGAGTTTATAGTCAATATTGACTAAGGATATGGGCCTGTAATTTTTGCAGTATTTTACATCTTTCCCAGGCTTAGGTATTAGACAAATGTGGGCATCTGAAAACGTCCCCGAGGAGGCGCCACGATCAATAAAAGTATGAAGAAGGGAGTGAAGCCGTGGAATCAATAACTTAGAGAAATGGAGGTAAAATTAAACTGTAAAACCGTCAGGGCCAGGAGCCTTATTGGATTTGAGGTGTTGCAACGCAATGAGTAGTTCCTTTTGTGTGACGTCAGATTCTAAAGAGGAAAGATCGGAGGGAAAATTAGGTGGTGTGTGAATGGTGGAGAAAAAATTAGCAAGGGAGCTGGGAGAGGGTTGAGTTTCAGATGTGTATAAAGTCTTATAGAAGCGTGAGAATTCAGCAAGAATATCAACATCCGTGTGTTTCAAGGTGTCATCAGAGTCATATACAGATTCAATATTTAACTTATTATGTTTGATCTTCAAGTAATTAGCTAGGAGCTTCCCTGCTTTATTCCTTCCCCCATAGAATTTAGCAGTAGATTTCAACAAATACAGGGAGGCATCCTCCGTGGACTTCTCATTGAATTTCATTTTTGCAGCAACAAGGGCATTCAAGCTGTCAGCTGAGTGAGATGTAAAGTAGGCGTGTTCCAATTTCTTGATGTCAGAAAGGAGCTGTTTAGTGGCCCTACGCGCAGTCTTGCGTTTGTCTGCAACGTAGCGAATAATAATGTCACGCGCAGCTGCTTTAAAAGCATCCCAGATAATGTGGTCAGGGAGGGCATCGTCTGTATTAATCAAAAAATATTCATCAAAAAAAGAGGTAAAAGTGGTTGTAAATTTGGGATCGGCGAGGAGGGAATTATTAAACCGCCATCTTCTAGGGGCAGCAATTTTAGGGAGTATGCCAAGACTTGTAAGAACAGGGGCATGATCGGAGAGTAGTATTGAGCCTATCTCCGAGTGTAGATGTGATTGAGCGAGGTTGTGTGAGACAAAGATGTAGTCAAGTCGTGATTGAGAATGGTGACAAGGAGAATAAAAGGTGTACTCCCGTGGCTTTGGATTACAAAGGCGCCAGGAGTCTACTAGCTTGTGCTGCGAAATAGCATGGCTAAACAACTTGTGTGGTCTATTGGGAGTATGGGGGGCCAAGGACACCCTGTCGACAAAGGGATCAAGAGGTTGATTACAATCCCCCGCCAGAATAAAATTGTGATCCACAAATTTTGTTAAAAGTGGAGAGAAATCAGCCCAAAAAGAAGGTTCGCCTGTGGTGGGGCCATAGACATTGAGCAAAGAAATTGGAACACCTCTAAGTGACAACTTGGCGTAAACCCATCGACCAGAAGTATCCGAGTCGTGGGTGAGGATCTGAAAGGGGAGAGACTTGCGACATAGGATTGCCACACCATTTCGTTTGCCATCACCCTGTGAATAGAATATTTCACCCACCCATCCACGTTTAAGCTTAACAGACTCTACATCAGTTAAATGCGTTTCTTGAAGGAATGCAATATCAACATTCAATTTGGCTAGGTGCGATAAAATCCGTTGACGCTTAATAGGAGAATTGATACCCTTCACATTCCATGACAATATATTCAATGACATAACAGTAGCTTATTTCCAAAAAAGCTGAAAGCCCAAAGCAATGAAAGGAAAACCCATGAAAAGGAGAGGAGACAAAAAGAAAGAAGAAAAATCATTAAGGACATGCTGAAGTAAAGGAACAAAGATAGGTAATCGACAGTGCGAGCAAAGGTAAGGAAGAAGGAATAAATGGCAACAGTATCAAAATTAGCCCATAGAGCCAAGAATGGGAGGGAGGTTGAGAAAAAAGCGTGACTAGAAGAACAAGAGATGTAACTCTTACAAACGCTAAAGACGCCAATCAAAGATAAGAGAATAAGATTTAAACATGTGAGCAAAAATAGGAATAAGGAAAGAGGAAAGAGGGAGGAAGGAATAAAGAAACAGGGACAGAGAAAGGGTGGAGCATATAGGTGAGAAACAAACACGTGAGGAAAGGGGAAAAGAGATAAAAAATAAAAGTGGAAAAAGGAGGAAATATATGATAGAAGGAAGAGGAAAAGAGGATACATAGAAGTCGGGAAGATAGAAAAAAGACAAGATGGTGCTAAGATCCAAGAAAACAGAAAACGAAATCCAGAAAAATCGGTAAGCAAGTGTGAATGAGGGAGAGGAAAGAAAAATCGAAGAATGTAATGAAAACGAATGAAACTAGACCGAGGGAGCCAATAAACAATGAAGATAAAAAAGGAAAGAGTGAAGAGTAAGGAAAAAGATCGCATAGAGAGTGCTGATACCAATACATTTGAAAGTATGAGAAAGGGAATCAAAGTAAAAAAGACTAAAACAGGAACAAACGTGATATAAAAATACTGAGGAATACTCACAGGGGGTGGTTGAAGAAATGTATGTTCAGGTACAGGAACAGACAAGGGTACACGTGGATGCGGGGAGAGGGAGGTAGGGCCAACTGGAAAAGGCAGGACACTCAGGGTCAGGGGAACGTCCAACCAGAGACACGGGACGGAACGCATAACATAAATCTGTGGGAGAAAAAGGGGAGCAGGATTAAATGGCAACAAATAATAAGGGCGGGAGATAAGGAACAAATAGGAGATACTACTATGAAGAACAAGCCCTCAACAAGAGAATAAACAAAGTGAATCAACAGGATTAGAGAAACTAAAACAACGAGCATAAAAAACTGGAGCATCAATATAAGAATTCAGGGAAAAGTAATGGTGGAAAGGAAGAGGAAGGACCAGAAAGTTCCATATCAGCCTGGCCGCAGGAATTTAGGTAACTTCGGAGTCGTTCAGGCTGTTCATAGGTCGTAGTCTTATTATTGTGGGTGACTTTAAATAAGCAAGGATGAAAAAGGCCATATCTGGCACCAATGGAACGAAGGTCAGGTCGCATGTCTAAGAAGGCCTTACGGCGATTTGCAGTTGCTCTGGCGTAATCCTGCGCGAAAAACAAATTGGAGCCCAACTAGGTGATACGAGGAGAGGCTCTAGCCGCAGATAGAACTTTCAGTAGGTCAGTGTATTCCAAAAAATACATTATAACACCTCTGGGCTTCACTGACGGAGAAAGAGAGGAGGGAGCTCGTCCCAACCTGTGCGCTCGTTGGATATTGAGAGGGTTATCGTCAGGTAAATGCAGAATCTTCGGAAGAAAAGATTTGAAAAAAGTGATGGGGTCGTTTCCCTCACAGCCCTCTGCAAGGCCATAAAGGCGAAGGTTGTTGCGCCTGCTACGATTTTCTAATTCTTCCACCTGCTTCTGAAGGGAAGAAATTTGCGTATGCAAAACTGTGACCTTGGTGGCAGAATCCTGAAGAGAAGAGACGTTACGCTCTACCATTGACACTCGCTCATCCATCCGCGTCCAGTTGTCCGTGAGAACCTGCAACTTAGCGTTGGTCTCCTCCATGAAGGGGCGCAAGGCCCGTATCTCCTCAAGAATTAGTTCCATCGAAATAGCCGCAGAGGACTTGGGAGGTGAGGGTGGGTCTTTTTTTAAACGCTTAGGTGTCGTCTTAACTGAGGACTGTGTGGAGGGATCTATATTCAGCGACATCTTGTTACTGGGTGAAAGCTGAGAAGCTTCCAGATTAGCCAGTTCCGTAAAAAGCTTAGAGTTTTTGATGTAGTTGCGCTTTTGGGTTTTGCCGGAGCTTTCGGCCATAGATGTGACTTCAAAATGTAGGTGAAGACCACCAACAAGGTATGAAGAAGAGCAACAGGGAGATTTGTTATGAAGAGGTGCCAATCCAGACAAGCAGTTCTGTCAAAAAAGCCAGGAGACGTAGGTAGAGAGCACAAAATGGCCGCCAGATATGAGGAAAGAAAATTAAGTCCAAAAAACCATTGTATCAAGAAATTAATTGAAATAGTCACCCATCACTGCTGATTCACTCCAAGTGGTCTGCTAAGGATGCTGAAGGCATGCTCCGCCGAGTGCACCACGGACGAGCTGCTGAAGGAGTCACTCGCGGGAAAAAACAAAATGGCGGTCGCGGCCGATGCCGAGCCGCGAACGGGAGGAAAAAGCTGGTAAAATGCGATGCAAGTGCATTCTGACAATGAAAAGGGTCTCAAAATAGTCCAGAGCCCTTCCGACGCATCAGGCTCCTCTTCGCAACTCGCAACATGTGTGCGAACCGCCCGTAATCTCCGGTGTGAACGGAGCCCTCACACCAACGCCGCCATCTCCTCGGGTGCCTAGCCACGCCCCCCCAGCAATATACAGATTCTGCACAAGAAAAGAAAAGAATTCATAATGACGTGATGCGTGTAGGAGTGCCCAATGCGTCATGACGCTGCTGGCAGTTCTGACATTCAGGAGATACACACATGTGCATTGACGTATGCGTGCGTGCGTGCGTGCGTTACAATGCATACTTGCACCCATTGAATAATGAGGGAGCCATTTTCTTTATATTTTGTATATACTTATCCAAGATGGCAGACACCACTTGGAGCAGAAAATATAAAAATAATGTCACCTGCGCTTTAAAAGAACAAAAAGTCACTCAGCAGTGAATGGCTGCTGCCAGAGGCTTCAAAAAATGAAAAATATTTATTAAGAACCTTGGGGACTGGGGGCCAACATAGGAGTGCGTTGGGGAAGCAACTGAGACTATGTAGAGGGAGCAAACGACCATGTTGAGGCTGAAGGAGAATAGTGTTTAAAAAATGTAGAAAAAAAAGAAGAATGGGTAGGCAATCGACAATCATTTAGAAAAGAATAGTTAAGTAATGGACGGGCTGGAGAAGGAGGGAGCAACATGCAGTGCGTGGGGTGAGGTTGGGTATGCAATGACAAGCAGCACAGGAAGGAAAGAGCGAGTAGGGAGGATGGAGGAACGCAGCGCACGTGGGGTGGGTATTAGGGGAGGAAGCAGCATGAGAGGAAGAAAGAAAATACATGCTTTCTCATGGATGCTGAACTGAAAAGAAAAAAGTAGTTTCCTAAATGTGAGCAGTGAAAGGATTCAAATTATCCAAATAAAAGGATGGCAAAGATGCTATGCTGCTAGGGCGGGACAAACACAAGAAAAAGAAGGCAGGCCATTGAGTAAAAAGTAAGCAAATGTGAGGGACAATAATGTCAACCAATGGTAAGCAATGGATGAACTCTAACCCCACTGTATGTTTTTGGTATGATCCACAACTGGTCTATCGCAAACAGACGGCTAAAAGCTTTCTGTAGGCGGCTCCCAAAATGGGCATTAGAAAAGATGGCAGCAACCAGGGCCGGACTGCCTACCGGGCGTTTTGGCATGCTGCCAAGCTGGGGGCTGATGTCACTGCTGTGGGGGCTAATTTCGTTAATGGAGACCTGCGTGTGCCTCGAAATAAACAAAGCAAAACGAATTTCATTCAGGTCCCCATCAACAAAATCAGCCCCCAGCTCGGCAGCATGCCAAAACGCCCGGTAGACAGTTCGGTCCTGGCAGCAAGCATTGGTTCATTGTGCTTTCAGATGCTGAAGGCAAACTACTAATTAAATATATTAATCTGTGTATTTATATATATCTGTTGTATAAAGAATAGTTCAGTCCTATAGGCATCAGAGCTCTATACAGGCAGGTGGCTTAAAAATCCACAGCTGATACATCAGAGGATATGCCCAGTGAGAAACAAGTTAACATAAAATTATACATGACTGTGACTTTTCTTGGGATTGTGATAGGAATTATCAGCAAACATGGATGTCAATTCACCGAAATGCCAGGGATAGCGGAAGTGACATCACACACATTTTGACCTCTACTTTCACACACACATACTTACACATACACACACACATTCACTCATATACACTCTCTCACACATAAGCACGCTCTCATCCAGAGACGTTTTAAAGCATAGGCAAAGTGGGCACTGGCCCAGGGCCCCAGCCTTTTAGGGGGCCCTGATAGAGAAAGCTGTGTTCTGCAGAGAGTCTTGCCCCCATGACCTTGAATAATACTTAAACAGATTGTCTTAAATACTGCTTTCCTTTCATTTTTAATGTGGGTGATGGCTGAGAGTCTACTCTAGACATCTTGCAGAGAAGCGTTTGTTTTACTCAGCATCCAAAATTTTCTTTTAGGTGACAATAGGGCCTCACATATGAGAAATGAGAGGGTGTCACAGAGATTATTTGCAGTAATATTAGTGTATTGCTGCTCTGCGATATTGAAAACACATCACTTTCTCTGTATATTATATGTAAACACATTTAGAATTTGGACTAGTGTGCCTGTGCACTGCCACTGACCAGTCCAAAGAGGGCATGAAAGTGCTGAAATTGACATAGATTCAAAGCTGTTCTGAATGGGGGGCCCCAAAATACATTTGGCCCTGAGCCCCCAAAAGCCCTAAGATGTCCCTGACTCTCACCCGCAAGCACGCACACAACATGCATTTAAAATCATTTTTTACTTACCTCAGCTGCCATGAAAGGGCATAATCCAATTTATTGTACTCAAAGAAAATAAAGAGAGTGGAGCCCCAGCTGCACCAGTGTTCCTGGCACTAAATTTGCCACCTCTGAGGCCAGGGGTCGCAAAGGCAGTGCTAGGGGCAGCAAAGGGCAAGCCAGGGGCCACAGCATCGGCCACTGGCGACCCCTAAATGACGTCCATGTGTCCCACCACCACAACAGTACACAAGTGGACTTGGAGAAGAACAAGAGGCTTTGACATCATTTTGCAGTCATGTTTGAATGAGTGTATCCATGGGTAGATCCCATCCTTGCAGGTGGTATTTTTATCTCCATAATGTCTGCATAGATATTTAGTTGTTTTAGGTATTTCTCTCATATCCCCACCCTTGTTTACTTCCACAGCTGTATCTCAAAGCGCTCCGAAGCCCTATGAGCTTCACAATAATCCCAAAGGAAATAAATAAAATGATCCACTCTTCAAGAAGAAGGGCCATACCATTTGATACATTCGTTTAGGCTTCAGTTTGAGCCATGAATGTAACCCTTCAAAGTGGGTACTTTTTTCCCCTGTAAGTGATACCTTTTTTGTAAGAAGATCAAAGGCGTAGTTAGTCAGAGACCCATCCAGATGATCACGCTCCTGTGTCTTTGTCTGCGTTGTCTGATGGGAATACTAACATTTGCAGAATAAAATGGGCCTAACACTTCGGCCTGCTCCCTGTGGTCACACTGCCCTGCTGCACAAGCATGAAATAACATCACATACCATAAACCAGATGCTGGCCTGCTTGAATCAACAGCTCCTACCCCGAATATCCCCTGCATGCAATACCTATTCTGTGTGAGGAACTGAAGGTTTTATTTCAGCCATGCACCATGTTATGCTTCCCAGAATTTCTGGACGCCAGCAACATTACTTTTATTCTACAGCGGTGTCAGTCTCTTGCTGTTTTCTATCCAGCCAGCTCTACATGCTCCTGATAGAAAGAATTCTTTTCATCTTCCCTTGAGACACTGAATGTTGTATTTCTGGCGCTTTCCAACCTAATCCATATCATGCATGGGAAAATGAAATTAAGAGCAATGATTCCATTCTGGTTCTGTAACATGAGTTATGGGACCTGTTTCCTTAAATATGTGTGTGGCTGCAGCGTTTAGATATATGCATTCACAAGCAATCGCTCACAGCACCACTTTATGAACAAATGCATTTTTTGTAACCAATGCCCTGGAAGAGACATTGCATTTGCACACATTTGTAATGGAACGAGTTCAAAGTCTCACGGGCAAGTTACAAAGTACAAAGTCTGATATTGATGATATGTGTTTGTTCTGTTTGTAAGGAAGTCTGGTTTCCAGATGCCTCTCCCATTCATGCATAAATTCCAAACTTCTCCCCTCGGTGGTCATGGTGCTATTATGAGATAGTCAAAGCCTCTTTCTGACCATCCGGTATCAGGCACAAACGAGATCTCGTTTTGTGTCAATTGCACAACGTGCGCAACTGCAGACACAAATTGTGACAGATAAAACCTGCAAAATGTTTGCAAGAAACAGCGCACATTCCAAGTTTGCCCATTGGGACTGGTGAACACACCACAATTAGCATCTTAGCTCCCATTTTGAGGTGCCACAAATTGAATGTTCAGTACTAGCGCACCCGTGGAATGTTGCACCCCACTGTAATGCATATTGTTTGGCTGCTATCTATGTACTTGTTCTAGGGTGGGACTAAGCATCTTAATATAAACCTAACTTCAGCATTGTGCTGGGGAAATGCGCACCATACTCCGCATGAATTAAAGAAGTGTGTGGACATTCCTTGCCTATACATCATTTTTTATCTTATTATCCTTTATTGTCTTTTCAGTCCAATCTTAGGGGCTCATTAGTATGAGTCCGCCCGCCATAGGCACGGGAAATGGGACAGCCCGCTATGTATGCGGCGTCCTGCATTAGGCATTAGGATGCCTCCGCCATACTGGCAGACGCATACCGCATTCCTGACATTGCGGCAGGCGATGCTTTCAGCAGCACCCTCCGCAATGTCAGAAATGCATGTTGTGTATTTGCATGCACAACGTGGCAGGCACCGCGCAGTGCCTGCAACCTTGTGCATGCAAATGCAGGGGGGTACCATAGGTACCCCCCATGTGCAACCCCACCCCCGAACACCCTGGGGGCCCGCAAAGGGCCCCCGAAGACAAAACTGTATGCCTTTCCATGGCGGAGTCTCTGCCATGGAAAGGCCAATCTCCGCCACAATGATAATATGGATGGCGGTGCCTACAAGGCACTGCCACCATATTCCCGGTCTTTTCTGCCTGGTAGGCAATCGGGCGGATTGCCTACCGGCGGAAAACCGGCAGGCGGTCTTCACGTCCTCCGGGGTACCCCCCGCCATCCTAATGTGGCGGGGGGAAAAGTAATGCGGGCGGGAGATTTTGGCCGGTGGATCGCCACCGTCATACGGGCAGTGGCGATCCGCCCGCTATAATAATGACCCCCTAAGTGTTCAAAAGCTGGCTCGGGACAAACAGATGGACGTAAAGAAATCAAACATTAACAATGCCAGTCGGTTAAGAGATACCTGGATACATAAAATGGGCACAACAGCACAGTGATCATATTTTGGACTAAATTCATCATATATCGTAGCACATGTCGATTTGTGAGAAGATCTCAATAATGTTTGCACGTAAATATATAGCATGAAATATTAAGTTATGGCTGGCAGTTGCACAGCAGGAGGAGAGTGTGTAGCTAAATACTCCTTTAGAGGAATAGTAGGTATGGCCGTCAAGCACACACTACCATGCAGTTCACATGCTTGTACTAGCCTCACTGCATACGATGCAGCTACTAGTGCATGTAGTTGCTGTGAACCTGACAATTGGTAGAGCCGGAGCACGATGAAGAAAATCCCATCTCAAAGTGCCTGCGTGCTTTTTCATTAAGAAGTCGGCATCAGGTGCAGCAGGGTAGCCCTGGCCTGGATTAGGAATAGCAGGGGTGTCCAAATGTCTTGAGAAGTGAGCCAGGTTGCAATATGTTTGTAGCAAGTGGGTCATATGAACAAAGCTAGTGAGTCCAGTTCTCTCAATAACGGTTCTGCGGAGGCAAGAAAAGTGATGGTCACCCCAAGAAAGGTTTTAAAATAATAGAACAAAATTGTGCATTTCATAGCCCTCATTGGCAGTGAGTGATAAAAAAAATTCATAGGTTTTACTTGGTGCTATTTCTGAGGGGACACTCCACAGGTGAGGGCAGATCTCACTCAAGTGTCAGTGTAGGGTACTAGGGTATTACAGAATCAGACTAGAGGTTAGTTGTTATTTGTTGGATCTGTGAATGTCTCAGCTTCTGTTGCCAGAAGAATGGCTCATTGAGCTGAACTTTCACTTCAGGCAAAATGTGTTTTTCTGGAGGAATCCCAGCAAGGCAGGCTTAGGGTCTAATCTGGGATTTCACAGAAGGAGTACTGTCCATCAGGGTGGTAGAGAAGATTACATCTGCCACCCTGATGGACTGCCATCATCCAAATCTAGAGATATGTCCCAGCAGTGATCTCTTTTTGTCTTGATATGAACCACCTTCTTGGCACTTCCTGTCAAGATGCGAAAATTCTGTTGGTGGCTGCAATTGGTATTAATTGGTCACTTCCAAGTAACAGGAAAAAAAGGACATCACACCTTACACCCAAAATAGGGCGGGAGGTTTAATGCCCCTCCACAGATGGCCCCTTCTCACTGGGCAGTTGGTGGAAGCTTTCCTAATTGACGGAGCCAACTGGGACTCTGTTGATGGAAAAGTGGTGGTTTGGCTGGCAGGGTACTCTGTTACATTTGTGACAGAGTACACTATCCACCAAACTCTAGATTAGGGGTGGGCAGAATTTGCGGAGTTTCATAAAAACTCTGCAAGATTCCGTGGAGTTCCACCCAACAAGGTATGATGTACACATATTGCTCTTTGTCAAGCAGGCAGAAGCCATTTAACTAATTAAGCTCTGGGGAGGTATCGTGAGCTGGAGGTCTCAGCCAGGTCAGGCAAACCTGCCTCCACCAGACATGTAAGTCAGACTGCCAGCTAGTAGCGCAGTATCAAGCTGCCATAATGACAGACTGCATCCTATTAATCTGCAATTACACGCTGACAGTCTCATGCTACTCACTCCAAACCTACTATGAATGTGCAAGTTCGTATCCAGCCCAAAGCAAGCATGGAAACCAATACACAACAAGCAATGTCATGGGATTGCATATACGGCCCAACAAACGAAGTACAGATGGGGTTTTTCCTACCAGGGAAGGTTCTTCTTTTGCGTAGCTGACTCCTGGTCTCAACCAGCACCACTCTCCATGGTATCAGACTCTGACGTTTCCCTCTCTAAGCTCAAGCAATGCTCTCGCTTCAGGAGCTTCTGAGAGTAGATCTCATGAACACGCTCAAGTCATGTGACAATAAGGTACCACTCAGTGAGTCTAAACACCCAAGTCTAACTTTCTTGCCCTCCCCTTCAAAAGCAGCAGCTGCGTGTGTGATGGGAGAGTTCAGCTAGCTACGAGCACTGTTGACCAGAAGTGGGCAGAAAGATCGGTCTACAAGAAAAAACTAAAATCAATCATGCCGAAAACAATAGAAATACTAGGTACGTTGGCTTGAGCGTATCCACAAAGCGACTGGTGAGCAGGAGGGACACGCCCATGGAATCCTGAAAGCTAGAGCAATAGCGTATTTTTGTAGTTTTAGATAGCACAACGTCGACCTGAAGGTATTCGAGCCCTGTATACATTTGAAATTTGCGTCTTCTCCCAAGCGAATCTGAATGTGGCACCGTGGCACGGATTGAAGGCCCTAGTGCTGATTAATTCCACCAGCGGAGTGGAGGAATTTGTTAGTAATTCTGTATTACTAGAGTAACGCGGAATTACTCAATTCCTCCAATTCCGCCGTTACTCATAATTTAATCCTCAGCCTTTAATCCTTAAGAGATGACTAAAATGTGTGCAATGAATTGGGTCATAGAAAAATCTGTTAGCACTGCATCTACAGCTCATAGAAACACATGAGTGTTTTGAGTATTTTGAGTGACGTATAATAATGAGCATTGAGAAAACCAGTAGGTCATGCCCTTGACACCTATTGGCTTTGCCAATGCTTATGTTTTGTCTCAGATGGCCACCATTTGTGTGCATTCAGATGTGGGGGCCATTTGACAATGGTTTATTTTTTCTTTTAAGAAAAATAATTCAAAGAGAGTTTATGCGTGCGCACATAAGGGAAAAACCTTGGATTTTTTCTCTGGTTTAAAGTTAAATGATTCAGAGATTGCTGAGCTTGTATGTGACTGTAAAATCTTGCTTTTGGACAGTGTTTCCTATTGAAAGAGACATTGGGTGCTAAATCCGGAAGTGACTTGGTCCACTGGTTAGTGGGTTTAACAAACCCTGATGATTGCATGTTTGATATGGTAATCCTGAGGTACAAAAGAGATTGTACCAAAGAACCATACGTTAATATAGGCACACCCAGCAACATGCAGGAAATGGCAACTAATGGGTCATTTCCCTTATGTTCTGCCCTTTGCCAGGCAGTTAGACCCGCATGATCAATAAAAAAGATAATGAGCATAATAGTGCCTTAAAGCACCAACCTTATATTCAGAATCCAACTGGAGCGATGTACTCTTCCTCTGCCACACCACATCCATCATCAACCCAACACAGCAGGAATATGTGGGCTACTAGTGAAAATGAGGTAATGGGAATGGGATCCAAGAGAAAACAGAATCACCAGATGCACCCCTCTGACTCATTTCTATGCTGGACAATGACATCTGGTATGTGTAGATGGACATTTAAAGGGAAATGGCTATCTTTAGTAATCTGTCCGTTCAACATGTCAACCAAACTAGCAGTAAATATGATATACTTTAAAAGTATCTCTGTAAAAACCAATCACTGTGCTCTGAAAAATTAAGCCGATATTTCTTTAACTCAACAAAATTCTATGGACTTGAATGTTAAACATCCCTCCTTCTCTTATGATAAGGTAACTACCTTCAGGTTTTTGAATGTGCAGTCTTCGTTGAGATGATGGAGTTATTTCCTATTGTTATATTCCATATAGGTATCCTATATAGGCGCAGGTAACACTGCAACCTTTCACCTATATCCTTCCCTACATTACATACATAACGGTTCATAGGGACTGACCTTTTACCTAGATACGGCACTGCATTTAGAATGCGAGTTGTTCCCTAGTTCAAAACTCATGCATTATGCATGAGGCTTCTTGGAAGCACAGCAGGACTGACAGCAGGACGAGCATCTCCTGTATAATATCTCTGTATAAAGTTCAGGCTCAACGGCATCTTTTAGGCCTACAGAGTAACGCAGCAAGGTAGGACTCCTGGGGAGACCTGTGGGTAAATATACATCATGTCTTGCTTAGAAAGACAAAGGAGACTGTGACTTCAAAGCTGACACACTGACCAGAGGCGCTGAGGTTCCTGCATGCAGACACTCATGATCGCAGTGGTCTAACATTCCTCGCGGGGTGTCCAACTCGAGACCAGGACGGGGTCCCATAGCTCCTTTCTCAGGTAGTGGGGTTGACTAGATCCTAGAGGGATTCTTGGCATAACACCTACATAGATGCTAGGTACATTTAGGTACATCTAGTTAGGGAGACATCGTAGGAGTACGCACTTTTATCATGTGTTCTATATACGTGTATGTATTCATGATTATTGTAAAATGGTAGAACTGTACCATCCCTTTACTTTCGTAGTACTGCTAATCATATATCTCTGCTACTGTCTAATGGTTGTTACAACACATCTATTTTACACGAGAATAACAACTGTTCAATAAATCCTTATTGAAATTCCCAGACTGTTTATCCTGTGTATCTGAGACAAACTAACTGAGCACGAGTGACTGAGCGAAAGGTAGTATATTGCTTCCACGATCCTGGGGTTCAGGGTTGTCATGTTCTGAGGTTGCCAGAAACTTTTCTCTCCCTGATAAGAGGAGATTCTAGGCACTGTCAGCTAGCTAAAACAAACAGGCTAACATATCCGGTGGGGGTGCTCGGAACCAGTCTGCCACCATACCCACAGTTTATGTTATCCAAACGCGCAGATCCTGTATAGGGTATATAGGAACTACACAACATGGCACAGCCAACGTTGGTTGGGTACTTATTTAACAGTAGAAACGGAGGAGTTCAGTCATGCCTTTCTTCTCAGAGACCCCTACTCACAAAAGACATCTGGAGTGGGTGGGCACAAAACTCCGCCACAGCTGAGTAGGCGAAAAATCCTATTTATTAGCCGTTGGTTAATCAAGCTTGAAGGACACAGTGTTTCTAAAATTGTGCATAAAAAACCTTTATCTTAGTTCCCTTGGACAAAACTTCTCCTTTACAAAAATGATTGAGACAGGAGATAACCCCGTAGTGGATCTACACCTCTCAGCCGGAGAAGAAGATGCAGACGCAATTCTGATTGCTGAAAAATTCAGAAATACAGTCACCCTGAAACTACTAGAACATGGTTTAACACCTACGGGTGGCATACTAACTTTCATGATTGAGGCACAGGAATCTAATAAAACAGGGGTATTTTATTTGTGGGTTACATTCCCAGCAGCAAATACAAGAACAAAAACATTTCACTCTTACACAGAGGGAGAAGCACCAGAGGAATATTGTCAGTTCAAGGACATTGAAGTTCCACTCACGTACCAGGAACATTTATACTGGTTTAAAAGCACCCTACCCCATATAAGAAGAAGAGTAAGACTCGGCCCGCTTGGAGGAGAAGGGGCAACATGGCCGATATTAGCAGCCTACACACTACATCCTGACATTGACACAATGCCACCAGGAGACTTACGCCTACAACACAAAGATTTAATTAAAATCTCTAGAAACATGACACAATTCGTCATGAGGACATTTACAGTCCAACCAGCAATAGTTGCAACAAATGGAACTCAATCTCAGGTTACAGCAACTAAAATCACACCACAAACATTACACTCACTAATGGGCAAAATGCCATTCTGGGTAGCTCAGAAAATAACAAAGGCAGCATTCCCGAATACTACCCCGTATGAAAAACACAGAATGCTAACAATCTGCTTGCCCACGGGGATAACACCTCAAGTAGAGCATTGTACCATTTGGGGTATAGTCTTTGCTGCTATTTATACCAGGACTCACGGTATTCCTTCATTAGCGGTGATACCCGATGTATTAAGACAAATACAAAACAAGTACGGAGCAGAACCTGCTCTGAACTTAGGGATGAAGTTACTAGGTAACTACGCCCAGGTACCAGCCAATATAAAAGGGGATGCATCTTCAGTGGCTATCCGCCAACGCCTAAGAGAGCTCAGTCCTTTAGAACAGGAAGAAGAACTACCAAAAATAATTGAAACTGCATATGCAGAATAAGGGGAGACAGTTTGGGAGGGAAAGCTTTAAAACCACAACCAATGGGAAGTGCTGAAAAAAACACTTCTAAGCAGACACCTGCTTCAACTAAAAAGAAGTGGGACAATAAAAAACAACAAACATTTAATGGAAACAGATCTCGATCCAAAGGTAGATCTCCTCCACAGCAGTCCTCTGAAAAGAGGTATAATCTCAGGATTAGGGATAATATTAGGAAACCTGACTGGTATCAGGATACTGATACACACGCCTCTCGTTCCTTTCAGGGTTCATCGAAAAAATCAGAGAGGGAAGGAGGGTCAGAAAGACAAGAAGAGCGTATAACGTCCAGAGACAATCAGCACGCTCAAGATTACACTTCTAAAAAAGAAGAGAAGCCAAAGCAAAAGCCACAGTTCGGAAGGAAGAAGGTTGCAGGTCCAAAGATCAGACATGCCCAGAATTCTGAGGACTCGACTACTTAACGGGGAATGGGCTCGGACGATGCTAGGCAGTGTGGCAGAAGTAACAATAGCTCGCCAGAACCTGATGGAATTTTTGGTGATAGCGGACTTGAACGATTATATCACGGTGGAAACACCTGATACTAGGGTAAGTGTCCCACATAAAGTAAATGAAATAATACTCCAGATGGAGGGGGACAAGTGTAGAAAGGTTAGAGGTCTCTTTTGGTAGAACCTTACGTATGGCTATGACATTTTGTTAGCCGAACACGATTGGTCGCCAGCATACGTCATGGATTGCCCTAAAGGAGAAACGATAACACTTCCGGCATTCTCAGATCATATTCCCAGGCATTTGCAACACTCATATGCGCAGGAGTGGGTGGTAGCCCAGGCTCCAGCCTTATACAAAAACCATGTTGGATGGGATGAGGATTCAACCCACCACATAATTCCTGTAAAAAATACTCCAACTGCACAGTGGCAGTATCCAATAAAGCAAGAAGCTAAAGAAACAGGTCAGGGAGATCTTGGATCAACTTGAAAAATACCAAGGGGTGATTGAAATATGCACTTCTCAAATGAACAATCCTTTGTTTCCAGTCATGAAACCCGACAATTCATATTGGCTAGTTTTAGATTACAGAGATTTAAACACGTGCACTAAGACATTTGCAGTTCAAAATGTACACAATGCCACATTATGAATAACATTGTGTGGAAAAAGTACAAGACAACACTTGACATCTCAAATGGATTTTCCTGCCAACATATAGCACCTGAAAGCAGATATCTAACAGCATTCTCAGCGCTAGGGTTACAGAAGCAATTTCGTCAACTCCCCCAGGGGTATAAGAACAGCCCGGGGTTGTTTTCGGCCAGAGTAACTGTGTTACTTCAAAAATTAGACGAAGAGGCGTTGTCCTATGTAGATGATATTTATCTGATGGACAATGACCTAGAGGAGTACTTGAACAGAGTGAATACCATAATTTTGGGGCTTGTATCTGAGGGCTACAAATTTAACTTAAAAAAATAAAAAATTGCCCACCTCAGTGTCCTGTTTTTAGGATATGAACTTTCAAGTGAAGGAAAAAGCCTGGCAGCCAATTTTTTTGAAAAATGTGCGCTGCTCCAACCTCCAAAATCATAAAAAATTTACAATCAATCCTGGGCTGCCTAAATTTTGGTAGCACATACATTTTGGATTACGCAGAAAGAGTAAAACATTTCTACGGTTTAATAAAATCAGATTTTTCAGTAAGACATTGGACACAGGAACACACAGATACACTTCGTTCCTTTCAAGCTGACATGATAGCTTCCAAACACTTACAGACGCGTAAACGTACACAAGCAGGTGATCTGTATAATTGCAGGTCAATCTGGGTACACCTATCAAACATATAACGTAGGTGAATCAGTACCAATTGCATACAAATCACATTTGTACACAAATGCTGAGATGCGCTTCGCATCCACTAAAAAGATTCTGACAGCAGTACAGACTGCTGTAGAGAGAGAAAGCGTTACAACAAACAAATGATGGACGGAATGCTGACAATGCAGACATTCTCCCCCAGTCAAGAGATCTGGGTTAAATCCATCGTTCTTTTGCCCACTACGCCACCCTAGTTCAGACATGGCCATATGCAAATCAGTCTTGACCCTGTGCCTCATGGGAACAGTCCAGCCCGAACTGCCAAGCCATGTCTTCCCTGGACCGGAATCAAGCATCCTAGGACCGGTTTCTGGCTATCAGCCGTCATCAGCCAGGATAGCTTGACTCCAGTGGCGTAGTGAGCACGGGTCCCACGTCTGGGAATACCCATCCCACTTAGGGCAAAATGCGTTACAACAAACAAATGATGGACGGAATGCTGACAATGCAGACATTCTCCCCCAGTCAAGAGATCTGGGTTAAATCCATCGTTCTTTTGCCACTACGCCACCCTAGTTCAGACATGGCCATATGCAAATCAGTCTTGACCCTGTGCCTCATGGGAACAGTCCAGCCCGAACTGCCAAGCCATGTCTTCCCTGGACCGGAATCAAGCATCCTAGGACCGGTTTCTGGCTATCAGCCGTCATCAGCCAGGATAGCTTGACTCCAGTGGCGTAGTGAGCACGGGTCCCACGTCTGGGAATACCCATCCCACTTAGGGCAAAGAGAGAGAAAGAGCACTGGCACAGGGGAAACGAATAACAGTAGTGACTCCGGTTCAAGCCTTAGAGGCTGCGACAAAGGCAAGCGTTCTTAATGCTAAAGCTTTGCATCCGAGATGGATACAATGGACTAATTCTCTCACTGCAACAGATGTAGAATATAGGTACGACCCAAATTTAAAGACACAAGCATTCCTGCAATACGAACAAGAATATCCTCTACCAAATGAAATAATGCCTCTAGATCAGTATGAATATATCATTTGCACTGACGGATCTGCTCAACTGGCCATAGGAGGCAAGCAACAATATAGTGCAGCATGTGCAATCATTAAAGGTCACATGCGGGTTGGAAAGTTCCATCCAAGCTGCACTAAAACACAATCTCTAGGACTGTGTGGCACAGTTGGCAGAGTTAAAAGCCTTGATACTGGCACTTGTAAATACGGATCGAGAATTCCTCACACTAATTGTGTGCGAGTCCTTTTATTGTGTGCAGTCATATAATGAATACTTGCAGCATTGGGTTACAAATGGGTTCAAAGATGCAAAAGGTGGCACAATTAAGCATAAAATGCAATGGGAACAGGTAATGAAGTTGAAAACCAAACTACAAAGGGCTCATGTGATACATACACTGAGTCATCAGCGTGATGGCGTTCATGTTGAAGGGAATTCATTGGCTGATGAAGCCGCAAAGGGGGCTGTACCTACGGCTTCCATAGCTGCAATCACTTGTTCTAAAAGGAAAATAGACAGTGAGATTATGGTGGTTGTTATTGCTTCACGCAAAAACAGCGGTGCAGTACCAAAAAGATTTCCACTCAAGTACTCCTACAAGTTAGATGCCAATAACATTCCATTTGCTCAGATTGCTGGAGTGGGTGATAGAGTAATTCCAAACATGGATCGTAGGTTAGGTTTAATTCTAGCAGCACACAAAGGGATAGGTTCTGCTCATGCAGGAGTTACGGCGACAGTTTCTTTATTGAAACAACGCTATTGGAGGCCCGGATTAACAAAGCAGACTAAAGACTACGTCTTGAAATGCAACATCTGCCAGCAGATAAAAGGTTCCACCGTAACACGTCCAGTGCAGACACCATTGTTAATAGCTGACAAACCACTAGCGTGGGTCTACCTAGACCACCTGCGGCCCCTTAAAAAGAGATGAGGCAAAAAATATCATGGTAGCAGTGTATTCCTGCTCGAGATTCCTATGGGTTTGGCCCAAGCGCTCGGCTGATTCTCGAACTGTTATAAAAGATTTGCGAGTCTTCATAGGGACATACGCAATTGGCACATTACATTCTGACCAGGGCCCCTCCGTTTAACACTCAGGCTTACAAGGAGGCCATGCGAGGATTGGCTGTAGCATTGGGGTACTCCTCTCCGTACTATCCCGAGGGAAGTTCGGTAGTGGAGAGGAAAAACCGAAAATTAAAGCAGTCTTTAACAGTTAGAGTATTAGGCATGGGTGAGAGCTGGGTAAAACATCTTTATGGGGTACAGCGAGCTCTTAACAACATACCAAGAAGTTTTCTGGGGGGGGGGGGGTCACTCCATAGGAGGTCCTATTTTGGACAAGAAGGTGGGTACCTGATCTTGATTGTGAAGGCGCAGTGGCGGATGAAAAACATTTTGACATCCATGATTGTTTGGTTGTTATCCAGGATCTAAATAAATCCAGGACACAACAAAGTAATGTCCACCTGAAGCAGACCGCCACTGGGGAAGTCAAATCAGTCACGGCAAGACCTGTCTGGATACCAAAAGTCGGGGATCTGGTCAGGGAGAAAATATTTGGGCCATCCTACAGAAAGCCTGTACCGTTATTAGCAGTGAAAGGAACAAGAACTGTACTTCTACCGCCTTTTTCTGGAAAAAAGGAGAAAAGATTTGTCTCAATTGACCTAATCAAGCCACACTAGATGGCCGATACTGAGCAGTTGGCCACGTGGACTCCAAAGTAGCAGACGCCCTCCTCTCACTACAATTCAAGAAGTTCAAATGGAGAGACTCATCACGTTTAAAGAGTCACCTGTATGGAGTGAAGGACTATGCAACAATGCTATGGAACTCGTTCCCCTTGAACCTGAAGTTCAACTTCAAAATCAAACTCAATATGAGAAACAAATTGCTATTTGACCAAATACAGATGTCTACATCAACATGCCTCAACAAGAGCAAACTACGATTTCTACAAATCCCGATGCAATACCAACAATTGATCTAACTGCTTCTGGCTATGCCATAAACTTTAATACATTTTCTAGGGATCCAAGTGAACCTGAAACTATGCCAGCCCAAACATCACACAAGCAGCAAGTTAAAGACTTTCTGAACTTTCTTAAAAAGACTTACCTGTATCACCTTGGATAGAACTATGGGTAATAACAGGGATACTTTTCTTCCTTTTCTGGGTAGGCTTAGTAATAGTTTTTAGCATGCTTGTTAATGGCAAAATACCTTCGACAAAGCTCTGACACCCAAAAGGTGAATTTAATTAAGAGACCACATCAATCATCTCATCAAGAACAAAGAGACTTGTCATCAGTGAACATTGCAGCAGTTCCTATACCGGATGGTATAGTTTGGGACAAGGTTGATTTCGATATATTTGGCTCAAAAGAAATGTAAAAATATTCCACATTTATTTAAAATATCGCTGAGTGATATCATTACCTCAAGTACATTTTCAGATGATTGGGACTTTGAAACTGTAAATAACATGTTGTCTGATTTAGAAAAATCGGCTGCATTTTCTAATAGTGACACATTGGAAAGCACATTAGATTTCGAAACGATGTATTGTTTTCAACGTTATGGTCATCACTTTTTGCATAAATCTGCTAATCCTAGAAATGTGTTCCTATTTCATCAGTGTGAACATTGTCCAACACCGCCAAAAGGCAGTTCAAAATCATTTGCACAAAAAACTTCCATATTTTTCTGGGTTTAATATGTCTGACCCAGCCTCATATTATTATAAGGTTGCACCAACATCAGCACAGAAAAATATGTTAACTAACACCAAACAGATTTAGTCTGCATCCTTTATTGCCCAGTTGTCTGAACAAGGTTACGACTTTTTAGAGCATGCCTTATCCCTCAACAGATCATGTTTTTGAACGAGACAGTGCAACAGACGTCTTGCGTTGGACTAGCCAAGAACAAAGACTTGAACACACCTCGGCTGCCAACACCATCGCTGACTGAGGGTAACGAAACATCACAAAAAGAGGTTACATTAGATGACATCATGCAATACAATAGATCAGCCCCCAATTGGGAAAAATGTTTGATTTGGCCGACAGACACCAATAGTTGTCAGGCAAGATTCATGGGTAAAACCGAAGGGTTCGCTATCCATAGGCCAGATCCATGCTATGTACAGAGAGAACATCCAGAGGTAGTGACATCCTACAGTGTTGGGAAGTTGTGCCTTGATTGGCTAAAAACCTCAACATACACAGAGGTGAAACAACACTTATCCTTGCTGTCACAGGATGAGGATCTTAGGGATTTTTTACTAGGTCCCAGGAAGCCACGTCAGAATCGTTTTATATATGCTGGCATTTATGCTGCCTACAATGAAATTTGGAAATATCCTAACAAGAGGCCGGAGAGAGATTACAGGAAATAGACCGTATAAACCTAGAAAAATCTCTAGCAGTGGTAGACAATGGGTTAACCAGTGACTGCCCGTGTAGGGTGTTTTACCGGGGCGGTGACGTGGCGCAGAGGAGGGGCAGGGTGGGGGTTGCAAAATGCGGCAAACAGCCGATTTCAGGTAAGTTACGAAAAAAATTAATAAAACGAATTTCGTTGCGCGCGCTGCATCGCATTTGGCGACGCAGCGCGCGCAACGAAATTCGTTTTATTAATTTTTTTCGTAACTTACCTGACCTCGGCCGTATGCCGCATTTTGCAACCCCCCACCCTGCCCCTCCTCTGCACCACGTCACCGCCCCGGTAAAACGCCCTACACGGGCCGTTACTGGGGTTAACAACATTGACCTCCAGGATATATTCCTTAGGTAACATTGTATCTTCTGCGATAGACATAATAGAACAAGATTTAGCCATATTACAACACGGGCATTCTATTATGTTGTTGAGCTGGACGCTGCAATCTTTGCGTGCAGACTATGTGCCTTGGCGTTTTATCAACAGTACGTCTCTTTTTTCTGAATACAATCAAACGGATAAACAGAAAGAAATGTCACAAAGGGGAGCAAAATATACAATGCTGCGTATCGAAAAACTGAATAGAATACCATTTACAGTGGCTGAATCACCGTCCACAGAATGGCTAATCCATGGCCACATAACACTACTAGTCACTACTTTTCAGTTTCAGTATTGCCTTGAACAAAAGCAGGCAGGCAGATATGAAAGAATGGGTCAGGAATACATTAAGGAATCATGAGAATTACCATAGAGATTTCGATGCAAGAGTGGGGATCGAGAAGTGTTTTTAAGCGGTACAAACTGTGAGAACGCTTTAAGTGGGTCACTCATATGTCAGGATAAAAATGCTGCACAGGGCTTGTAATGGTTCTGTAGCGAACTTGTCCTGTCATCTGAGGGGTGCCCCAGCATCAGGGATTGCTCCAGCAGTCGGGCTACTTTTAAATGGGAGTTACTAGATGCTGAACAGTCAAGGCTGTTGTGGAATGCTCCCGGGCATCGCATATCTGGTAACAGTGAGCCCCAAGGTTACTTGTTGTATGCAAGTATTGTTTCCACCGACACATACAGTCAGGGAGGCACCATTATGGCCTTCACTGAATGTTTCTTTAATACGGTTTGATACTCTAAACAGAATGAAACCCATGCTTTTACAGAAGTCTGTGCCCTTGACCTCCGCTCGAGAGACTTTTGATCTCCAGATCGCAAGGTCTTCAGCAGAGATACAGGCGCTTATCCATACAAACTGCCCTTTCCATTTTGTAGAAATGGTAAATCATATCTTTAACATGTCTGATATGACTGGCATTGTCCACCTATTTAAGACCATAGGTTCTGGACTTCTAGGCACCTTTCAGATGGTACTTGGAGTTATACCAAACTTTATACACTCCGGATTCTGAAGCATCTTTGGAGGACTTCCGCTAATCCTGTTTCTAACAGCAGGTATCCTGATTGTCTTTTATCTGCTATCCAATGGACTTCCGAGTCACCAAGGAGATGGAAAAAGCGCTCCTGGAGCGGAAATACCTTGACCGAATGGTACAACATCTAGGCACTCCTCGCCTGAGAGAACTAAGTACATCTTGGTTCCTGTCATTTCAACCAATCTGGATGCACTGCATCTTACCTGTCTTCCGATGCCTGTTTTGCGGAGAAGAATGTGTGTTAGACCTTTGTATGACACTCCCATCCTGTGCGCAACCGGACGTGAATGCTCTGCTGGACCCGATAACGGCCCATGTTCTGCAATGTCCTCATCGTATTCCAATGTTGATGGCGGCATTTCTTGAGCCACCGCAGGTAGTAACTGCACCTGTTGGTATGGACACCGGCTCCTCCACTGACACCCAGGCTTTGGACGGCGCACAGGTTGCCCAGCACCGGCTGCGAACAGCATGGAACATCATCTGTGCTCAATTGATGTACTCTGCGAGGTGTTACACGGGCCATCTACTGTGGAAGCAAGCAACACAAATGTTGCGGCTACCAGCCAGGACACATAAACAATTAACTCATTTTTGGCTTGTTGTGTGCTGGAAGAAAATTTTGCCTTTTTAATAACAAGCTCAATTTGGAACTCAGATACAAAATTGACATTCCTTTAATTTTTTGGGCATACATGGCTTTCAAATGCTTATAGTGGTTCGGACTACAGACACTTTTTAGAGCTATGCTTTGAAACTTAAAATGTCTAGTTTGCATGGTAGTACAATAATAGGTTACATATGTCGTCCAGTCGGTAGAGGAGTGGGTGTTATATTCCATATAGGTATCCTATATAGGCGCAGGTAACACTGAAACCTTTCACCTATATCCTTCCCTACATTACATATATAACGGTTCATAGGGACTGACCTTTTACTTAGATACGACACTGCATTTAGAACGCGTGTTTTTCCCTAGTTCGAAACTCATACATTATGCATGAGGCTTCTTGGAAGCATAGCAGGACTAACAGCAGGACGAACATCTCCTGTATAATATCTCTGTATAAAGTTCAGGCCCGACGTCATCCTTTAGGCCGACACAGTAACGCAGCAAGGTAGGACCCCTGGGGAGACCTGTGAGAATATATATATCACGCCTTGCTTAGAAAGACAGAGGAGACCGTGACTTCCCGGCCGACACACTGACCAGAGACGCTGAGGTTCCTGCATGCAGACACTCCAGCTCGCAGTGGTCTAACATCCCTCGTGGGGTGTCCAACTCGAGACCAGGACGGCATCCCATATTCTCTCCTTTCTCAGGTAATGGGGTTGACTAGATCCTAGAGGGATTCTTGGCATATAACCGACATAGATGCCAGGTACATTTAGGTACATCTAGTTAGGGAGACATCATAGGAGTACGCACTTTTATCCTGTGTTTTATATACGTGTATGTATTCATGATTACTGCAAAATGGTAGGACTGCACCATTCCTTTACTTTCGTAGTACTGCTAATCATATATCTCTGCTACTGTCTAATGGTTGTTACAGCACATCTATTTTACACGAGAATAACAACTGTTCAATAAATCCTTATTGAAACGCCCTGACTGTTTATTCTGTGTATCTCTGAGACAAACTAAGTGAGGAGGGTTGTCATGTTCTGTCATGATCCTATGTCTCCTATGCCATGTTTTGTTTTATGCCATGCTTTGTTTCCATATGCCATGTTTAGTTTTGTATTGCGCTGCATGTTTGGACAAAAGCGCACAGTGCAGTGGACAAAAGCGCACAGTGCAATGGACAAAAGCGCACAGTGCAACGAACTTGAACAAGGTGGTTAACGTGTGTATTACTGTGAAAACGAACATGGTGGTTGAAGTGCATAATTCCTTTTTATTTACACACTGTATTGAAGCATGTTTTGCCTAGCTCATTGCTTTTCGTCTTTGTTCGCATTGTCTTTCTGTCCCTAGGCTGTTTCCGTACAGCGCACCGTTGCTATAAATGGCGGCCCCGCCCTTCCGCTACCGCGGATTATTGCAGTCTTTCCGTTCGCGTCAGAGGGTTCCTCGGCTCTCGGAGGTTTTCGTTCCTGCTGGGATCTTGCTCCGCTTCCGGGCGGTTTTGCCATTCTGTTTAGGTCGTCTACACCTTTGACATAACAAGCGGTTCAGGTTTGGAGACCTTACGGTAGGAGACATTCTGTTTGTTCTATTTTTAGTACTTTCTAAGACTTGCTACGCATGAGGTTAAGCGCTCTCAGAACTATTGGCAAAGCGACATCGAGGAAGATGTTAATAGCGCGCGCATGTGATTAAAGAGTCAATTCGGCACTGTTGAGACGCGCTATTAGTTTTCAAGATACTACTATTACTGAGGCCATAATACGGATTTTGTTTTCTTTGAAGGTGAATATCTCTAACATGGCTAACCTATTGGATGTTCTAATGATTCGCCCAGAGATTTAGATTCAACTGCTATATGTATATATTCATAGACAATTTGGATGCAAGCTCATGATATAGCCACAAAGAATTGTTTATTCTGATTCAACAATTCTAAACCTCTCTGCATTGTTTATTCGGATAACAGGGAATTTGTGGAAACTATCTTCAGTTATCACCGTTTTCTAGGAAAACGTTTAAAGGCTAGTTTGAACTAGACTTGGTATTTATGTATGTAGTTTTATTCTATGATTGACCTGCTTTCCTTTACAAATCTCCTTCCCAGCAGTACCTTTCCTAAATCCCTTCCCCTCGTCTGGCTATCTTGAACCTCTGTTACGTTTAAGTAAAGAGTCGAGGCTGCTGGAAGGTGGGCTACTTGAGGGTACTGCTCCAGAGGAACTTGGACCTTGACATTTTCTGAGGTTGACAGAAACTATTCTCTCCCGGATAAGAGGAGTTTCTAGTGGCACTGTGGGCTAGCTAAAACAAACAGGCTAACATATCTGGTGGGGATGCTCGGAACCAGTCTACCACCAAACCCACAGTTTATGTTATCCGAATGTGCAGATCATGTAAGGGGTATATAGGAACTACACAACACTATCTATGCTATATGTCTACCTGTAAGATAACTAACAATCATGAACATTTTGTTATTTATATACCAGCAATATATATAAACACACATATGTATATATTTATGTTTCTACATGTACTATTTAACACTTATTATACCCTACATACAATCAAACATACATATCAAGATGAACAAAAGATGTCTGAGCGATAATTACCTACCAATGATGTTGTGGAACATGATGAAAGTAATACCTAATGATTCAAAATGTTTGCCTTAATCTCCATACAACGTGTGAGTTCAAGAATTCTTGCCAACTACTAGTTTTCTTGTCAAAAGTCCTTAAGTATGGCATGCTCCATAAGCATCAAGCTAGGCACTCGACTATGGCTTGCCATTTCCTCCTCAAAATAAATCAGTGTGAGCGGGTTTGGAGCTGATAGAGCAGTAAAATTTAGCTTAAATAAATCTAATTACAGAGCTGAAAGTTTAGATGAAACCACTTTGCAGAACTGACATGTAGGAAAATGTGCCTTTAAAAAGACATGCTAAATTAACGTGTAGCTTGTTTATTTTCACTAAGCATTAATTTCTATCATAATGTCATTAAAAGGGCCAGACTAGGCCTCATCTTTGTCTATCTTTCATATTTTCTCTCCTTAATAAATATAAGCCTTTTGGAAATTATGAGCCATGCACAAATGTACTTGTTAGATGACCTAAACTAGACCTGACTAAGCTTGTCATTGTTATAGAATGTGCTTACTTTATAAAATGTATTTCTTCTTTTTCTAAGCTAAATGTTCTCTTAATATTTAGTTTTCTAGCTACCACGTACACAATGATGAACTGTGAACAGTATATTAAAACAAATAAAGCTTACAAGAAGACATGAATCTCATGACTTAACCAGGATGCTGAATTAAAATATTTCTGTTTGTAGAGTAGTTCATTGTTACGCAGTGGAACACGGAATAGCTGATAGCTCAGACTCACTGAAATTGTTATGAGAGCCCAAGTAAATTGCTACTTTTAGATTGCACTTTGTCCACATCGTGAGTTTACCATGGGAACGAAGGAAGAAGCTGCAGACCATTGGACGATTGCTTCTCATTAGTTCGAGATGATCTAACACCGAAATGGATTGATACGCGTTTTTATGTTTCATATTAGTGCATATTTTCCTAGCTAAAGCAGGAGATTTTTTTCCTGCACTGTTTTTTATGAAGAGTTTTCTATGGCCTTCTCTTATGGTCAGATGCCCTCTCTTACAGACTTAAGCAGAAGGAAATCTACTGCTGACAGCTTTGTATATGCCGCTTGGGCCTTGACGTTTTCTTGCTTCTTTACTGCAGCATCTATTTCTCACATAGGGAGGCTCGGTGAGTTTTCCTGGACTACTCTTTAGTTCAACTTCTTGAATGCTCCATAGATCTTGCTCTTTCAAGAACTCTTAATGGGTTCCATTTAGAATTCTGAATCAAACTTAAATAGAATAGGGACTAATTCCTTTATGGAACTCGCTTGTCATATTTTTGCATTTATTTAATCCCGATGTTTCTGTAAACTGATTTATCTTACTTACTAATTGAATAAAAAGACAAAAACAAATCTACCAAACTCTTAATGAGAAATAAAGGTTTTTGAACTGATCCTACAATTCTCATTATTTACTGAACTAATTGAATATAAATTATAATGTCTATTGGGATATGTTTGATTTATGCTTCATTATAAAAAGTTGGAAAAGTCTGTTTGGCCTGAAGAAGAAAGAAGGTGTGGAAGCGGAGTCTACTTTTGTAAGTGTTGGGTTGAACTGATTAAAATAAAATCCACTTCCGCGCTAACAGGGTAGGTGCAGACATGGAGGAGGGGCTCTCACCTGGCAAAGGGTAGGGGGAGACCTCCTTCGTAGTTAGAGGGACAGATGAGAAACAATGCAGCAGCCTGCAAACATGTGGTACCCCCGCGGGCCCCACAGCGCAGCCTCTATCTGGATCCTAGAGCCACCCAATTTCCACAGACAGCAGGGAGACGTCTCTCTTGGTTCCCCCAAGGCAGCAGTTCACCACGTACAGCTGCCTGTGAGTCACGCAGCGCAGTTGCCACAACCCAGCTCTGGATAAGGCCGCTCTAATTGGGTCGGTGGCCTCGCATCCAGAATCCGTGCCTTCTTCCTTGGCTCACATTGGACTCTTGGAGGCGAGGCTGGGTGACCACGCTGGGGGCATCTGGGTCACTCCTGGTGACATGCTGCAGTGTGGGTCACCAGGCAACACCTGGGGACTCATGGTGCTTGTGCAGATGGCAGGTGGCCGCGCTCCATTCACCGGGGTTCCTCCCCCCTGGGTAACTCACGACATCGCTCGGCTGGCAGGGCCTTGTTTACTACACGCAATGGTTGCAGCGGGAGTCGGTCATGCAATTGGGCCAAAGCAATCTCCCAAAGCAAGTAAACACCTCACCAGGAAACTTCAGCACGTCCGGCACCAGAAACATCCAAACACGTAAAGTGCCAGGCGTTTTTCCAAATAAAGTGAAAGCACATTCGCTGGATGTTAAGGAGGGGGTGAGCACTTCCACACATACATTCTCTCCTTCCGTGGCCCTAAGCCTATAGTACAGCACACCACACATGCTTATTCTTGCAAAGGGGATTGCCCAATAAAACCCTCACCCCATGCTTTCTGTCACACCAGGCAGCTTCCTTCTCCTCAAGATGAGAAATGCAGTGCTCACTTCGTGCTGTTTGGAAATTTAGGAAATAAGAGTCCAGGCAGGAGCAGCAACTGCAGGCTGGCCCACTCCACACACAGCAGAGGCAGTGCTCCTCACACAGATCTCCTCCCAGGCAGGTCACCTTTAGATCCAGCAAGGATCTTTTCATGAAGTCTTTGATTTCCCCGAGACTTCCAACAGGGGGCAAGAACACACAAGCCCTTGTAGATTTTCTTCACAAGCAGGATACCACGGCAGGGCAAAAAGAGTCAGTTCTTTTCCTCCACCACAGGTAGAAGCAGCAACTTCAGGCGAACCCACTCCTCACACAGAAAAGGTAGCACTCCTCACAAAGTCCTTCCACTCTTCTTCTGGGCAGGGTCCTCTTGTTTCTTGCAGTTATCTAAAGTCTTGGGGTTTTAGATCCAATACTTATACCCCATTTTGTCATTGTTCTTTTTGTTTCAAAGTCTCTGACCTCAGTCCAAACCAGTTCTGTCCTCCCTGGTCCAGCATGACCACAAGGGGTGGAGTCAGCATTGTCCAAAGGAGACACAGCCTATTCAGGTGTTAGCCAAATCCCTCCCACCACTCTAAATGCAGACCAGGTCTATTCAGCCCAGCGATGAGTCACCCAGGCAAGGCAGGGCACAGCTGAACCCCCCTTGTGACTGTCTAGTGTGAATGCACATCCCCAGCTCCTGTCACTCCAAAACCAGTCAGAGGCACACAGAATGGTAAAGCAAGAAAATGCCCACTTTCTAAAAGTGGCATTTTCAAACACATAATTTGAAAACCATCCTGTCCCAATTGGAAGTTACACATGTAGATGTTACAGTGCAGTTCCAATGATAGCCTATGGGACAGACAGCCTTTCAACAGTGAAAAATGAAATATACAGTATTTCACTATCAGGACATGTCTCACACACCAGTCCAGTGCATGTCCTACCTTTCACATACACTGAACCCTGCTCATGGGGGTACCTTGGGCCTACTTGAGGGGTGCCTTACATGTAAGAAAAAGGAAAGATTGAGCCTGGCAAGTGGGTGTGCTTGCCAGGGCAACATGGCAGTTTACAACTGTGTGCGCAGACACTACAGTGGTATGTCTGAGACACATTTACAGGGCTACTTATGTGGATGGCACAACCAGTGCTGCAAGCCCACTAGTAACATTTGATTTACAGGCCCTGGCACACTCAGTGCACTTTACTGGGGGCTTATCAGTAAATCAAATATGCCAATCATGGATAACCAATCATATTCACAATTTACACAGAGAGCATATGCACTTTAGCACTGATCATCAGTGGCAAAGTGCCCAAAATCCTATAGCCAACGTGAACAGGGTTAAGAAAATAGGAGGTAACATGTTTGGTGATAAACCTGCAAAAAGGGCCATGTCTAACACCCAGCATCTATTTTTAAATAATAAAGACCTATAGGTTCTGACAAAATAACAAGGTAATTTCTACAGATTTGGTAGAAATATTGACTTAAATGCACACCATTGCACACTATATTCGAGTTTCAAGATGCAGCTGGAATAATTCCATAGTAGTTTCTGGATCTCAAAAAACAAAATATGGCTGGAAAAGTATTCAGTAGAAACCTTTCGGAATGGTGAACCGTAATTTCCAACTGGGTCTACAGATTGCTTTTGGTGGTATCAGTTCATACTTTCTATAATTATTCTCTTTTCATTATTTTCTAATATGTTTAAATATTAATTGGCACCTTCTTTAAATATCTCCACCCGTACGTTGCACAGATACTTTGAACCACCCTGTATGGAACCTTTCAATTTACTGGTCCTAGTCCAATCACCACTTACTTTAGTTGTGCTTCTTCAGTAGAGTGCAACACATTATTTGTGATGCTGGAAATGCTGCCCACAGTCTTCACAGGTCTCTGTACCATGCACTGGGTGCAGGTGCATCAGCTAGGGCTCATTAGCTCAAGGGAGCCTTTTCAAACAAAAAGAGGATGGGAGTACACTGCCTCAACATCCCAGCACTCAGTTTGCCCCAAAGCAACATGGTAAATGCAGTGCATGATAACACTTACTTCAGTGACAATCTTCAGTTTTTTACCCTTGGTGTAGCTCCGGTCTCAACTGTCTTTTTCAGATAAATACAGATAGAAAAACATTTATTTTACCATCTCTATTTATTTCTAAATATGGATAAGAAATGGAAATTCTGTTGCTATTTTCAATGATTCTAATACAGTGCTTCCCAAACTTTACATTTATTGAACCACATCCCAATTTTTCGAACCACAAGCTTTCGCGACCCATCTAGCTTTAATACACATGAGGTGTAAAGATTTTTTAGTGTAATATAACAAACTCACGACCTTGACCACGGCCTTCGATACTGGACTGTGGCTAGGATATTGTTCTGCCCATAAAAGTGGCTGTGTGTGTAAAAAGGGGATGCCTTCTTTAAAATGTGACTACCCAGCCCTAAAAGTAATATAAGCCGAAGAGTGGAAAAGCAGATCCTTCCTTGCTGTATTACTGCAACATGTGATGCAGTCATCGACCCTACCAGATGCGTTAAAACCCTATCACAGCCCACCAAAAAGCTAGTGTTAACGGTACAAATAAATTCACCTGTTGGGGTGAGGAGCAAAATGAGATGGAAACACCCTGTGGTAACATTATAGTTGCTGTGCAGTACGGCTTCTTTATTTCGCAAGGGACTCAAAATGTGCTCTGCAGTGTTCTGGCAACGTCAAATGGAGAAAGAACATGCAGGCAATAAAATTATGGGGCATATCAGCAACAACCGGCGGTAATTATCGCTAAGCGCACTTAGTGCTAGGATAATTATCGCCGGCTAGCGTGCATTTTTATCGCTGAGATAGCGTGCTATTAGCAATGCTTATCTCAAAAGCGATAAAAATCCTAGCGCTAACTGCCTAACGTGAGATTATCGCTGGAAAACCAGCGATAATCTCACGCAATGTGGGGTTAGCTTGTTGATAGGGCCTCACAAACTTAGCCATGATATCCACCTTCCATAGGATATCATGGCTAAGTCAGTCCTGAAGCAGGCGTAAGGAAAGTAGCGATAACAGGGGTTAGTGCTACTTTTCTTGCCGCTATGCTTCATGGCGTGGGGCTTGATGATAGGAGAAAAGTCGCTTAGTGACATTTCTGCTGTCATGTCAGGTCAGGAACGCCCACTTTGCATCTCATTAGAGATGCAAAGCTGGGCGTTAGGAATTCCTGTGCTAAGGCAAGTTTTCACGCGTTAGCGTGAGCTTGCTAATTAGGCGATAAAATTGTTGCCGCTTTTCGGCCGAAAACGGCTGCAATAGCGGCGATAATTTTCTATCGCCGCGTTGTAGATATGTCCCTATGTCTTTACTTCCTAAATGCATGAAAAGGATTTAAAAGACATTTTGTACAAAGCTTGTCCAAAAACCTGCTTTTCAACCCAGGTTTTACTCCAGCCTCAGCTGTTTGGAATGTACCCTTTCAGATGGAGCAGGCCTGGAGGAAGGCGCTATCTATCATCCTGATACTGCGTGTCTGGGATCTGTAGTTCAAACACTGTTTATGTTGCGCCCTCCAGATGGAATAATTATATTTGCAATGATGCAATTAGGCTAAATGACTGAAATAAAGCAGACTGTTTGCCAGGTTTCCTGATTTGTTTTTTTTGTACTAATTATACCGAGTTTCAACTTTCTTTGCGTGCTCATGGTAACTTTGTTACTTTTATTTTGGCAAACAGTAAAAAACTCACAGTATGTACCTTAGTGGCTGGTCTAATCTAAAGATCTGTGTTCTGGTTTAGACTTGGCTAGACTTTAAATGAAATTAAAACCACGATGTGGCATATTCTCCTTTTGGCTGCCCGTTATACGCCACTAGTCATTTACATAATGAATTCGTCACCTAGCTTACCCCGGGTAAATTACAAAGACCATGAAGGAGTCATAAGCAATGCAGTGACTTTGAGGTTCTGTGCTATTCCTAGCCAATGGTCTGTACATGTGTAGTTACAATTTATTGGCATATACGACACATATGTACAAAACATAATTCACACACGTTTAGTGACGGAAAATCTAACGCCCTATTTTGCAGCGGCATAAAGCTTCGTGTTTCCACTGACTTAACTGTAGTTTTCTATTCCAATTGGAGCAAGCATTGGCAAAATCAATAGGTCTGCCTGCCTTTACCTGTTAACGCTTAAATGCGGCCTGTGTGGGTGGGCACACTGAAGCTAGACCTATTGGCTTTGCCAGTGCTGGTTTAATCATCGTGCATTGCCTCCCTAAATCAAATACCAGGTTAATATTAGCTTTATAAACTACAGCCCAATGCCATGATATAAACACACAACTTGAATTTTGTCTTTCATTTGACCATGTTACTGAGAGATGTGTTGAAGATAAGAAAGGTTATATTTGGAGACCATGTGTGTACTTCCAAAGTTTATTATTCTGTGTGAATAATGTTATTGCCCTGTCCCCTCAATGTGAGATTTATTTATGTATTTATTTGCAGTTTTATATACGACGAACCGGACCCGGCTGGTCAGCACAGCACTTTAAATGAGGACATGAACAATGCATTAAAGCTGTGAACAATCTAAACATGTTGGCATTAAAAATGAGTATATAAAGATTAATAGGAAAAAGTGTTAGCATAAGGTTTTTGTTGCAGTTACCAACGCAGCCTAATATTTTAATCAATCAGCATTGGCAAAAATAATTGGTCTCACCTTTTGGACCTATTTGCTTTGCCAATGTTTATTAGCAATGTGGTACAGAGTCCTCGTTTTTGTGCTGCACGGCCAAAGAAGAATAAAAAAAATAGGCCATCTTCATCATTTTGTAGGAACAAACACCAAGCATGTGCCCGCCTACAAAATGAAGCAGGTGCTGTAATTTCATTTTATTTTCCAATCGGTAAATAAAAAATAAAAAATACAAAAACATTTTTGAGAGGGTGGGGAAAACAATACAGGGGTGGGGAAGGAACACAGGGGATAGTTGCAACACAGGAGGAGGGTGGCAGAAGTAACACAGGGACATGGGTGGATGAAAGTAACATGGAAGACACGGATGGGAGTGGAGAAAAGTAAATGATGAGAGAGAGCAATGCGGAGTGCAGGGGAGAATAGCAAATAGGAGAGAGAGAGCAATATGGAGCTAGAGCGAGAAGCACACAGGCGGCTGGGCTACGGCAGCATACTCTACTCTGGCACCACCACCGAACTCATTAAAAGCTTCCAGACTCTCCAAGACGCAGCAGCCAAGCTGATACTCAACATACCCAAGAGGACCCACATCACCCAGCACCTGAAGGACCTCCACTGGCCCCCCTACCCAGAAGAGATGGCAATTCAAGCTTCTGATCCTCGCCTACAAAGCCCCCCATGACCGAGGACCTTCCTACATGGACCACCACCTTAATTACCACAGATCTCCCATGAACCACTGCTCCACTCGCCTCACCCTCACACAGATACCACCAAACCGCTGCTCCGGAGGAGGCTCCTTCTCCCACCTCGCCGCCAAAGCATGGAACACCCTCCCCCTCCACCACCGCACTTCACCCTCGCTGACCCAATTCAGAAAGGGACTCAAGATCTGGCTCTTCGACTAAGATCTGCAGCACAGCGCCTGGATACCTTCTCTGCTGGCAAGCTACGCTATATAAATACTGCTTGATTGATTGATTGATTGAGAAAGCAACACAGAGAGGCAGAAACACACATGGGCGAGCATACCACTGTGGGAGCAGGGGAGAAGGACACAGGTGAGAGAGAGCAACATGGAGCTCAGGGGGGTAAGAGAAGCACACTAGAGAGACAGCTGGAAAACACATGCACTCTTGTGAAGTTCTTGAAACAAAGACAAAATTGCAGCTACCTAACATTTTGCAATGGAAAGACACAAGTAAATTGTCAATACTCCTAGGGAGGAACGAACAGAAGATGGACAAAGCAATCCATTGAATAAGAAGCATAGAGTTGAGAGTCACGATAAAGTCAACCAACAGTAAGCAATGGGAGGGCTGCAAGCCTGTCTGTGTTCTTATCAATCCCACAATATGTTTTTCGCAAACAGACAGCTGTGCTTTTTGGTAGGCTCAACCTAGTGAAGAAGGGAATCAAGAAGTAAAAAGAATAGTGTTCAGCATCACCATCTGAAAATATAACGTGATATTATTCTTCTTGGAGGTACCTGTATAGGCAATGTGAAAGAAACTACTGCTATTGAGGCACCTGAAGAGACATTGTGAGATAACTCATCCCGAGAAGTAGATATCTAGACAGACAACAAGTTACTGTGATACCTGAATAGGTAATGTGAGATTTCCGAGACTGCTTTGGAGATGCCTGCGCAAGCAGTGTGTGATAACCTGTCTTGCTGTGGGGAAACTTGGAGAAGTATTAAGAAATAACAGATTTTACTGAAATAACTAAAACACGCTCTTTTCACCATCAACAGATGCTTGCCTCACTTAAATTTTGGGTGAAAGACCCACAGAATGAATTCCTGCCTTCACATTAACTGTAATCATATTCAATGAAGTGGATCTCTTGCTTGAATGAATTGAAACAATCCATAGTACAGCAAACATCATGGCACTCTTTTTATTTTGTCACCAAGCAATTTCTCATCATTGCTTTAGTTAGGCACATATGAGTTGCAGGACTGCAGTCACCAGGTCACTCATCGTCCTTCCCATTGTTCTTCTCTGACATATTTCAGAAGGATTTTGAAATGAAAGACAGATATCTTCTACACATTAACCTGAATCAATACACTGTGACACTACAAATGCTAGCTGTAGTGCATACATAACTGAACATTTGTTCTTGTGAGCAAGTTATCTACCTGCAGAGAGCTCAGGATTTTTATGAACTTCTTTTGTCCTATATTGGTTAGACAGCTGGGGGAGAGTTATAGTGAATACATACTATGGTGCTTTCCCTGTGCTCTTAAAGTTGAGTCATGGACACCAACTTCCACAAAAAGAGGAGTGGATGGAAGGCACAGAGAAGAGGGCAAGAGGAAGGGCACAGGAGCAAATCAGAGTGCTTGAACCTGAGGAGCAGAAGGGCAATAGGAAACTGGAAGACACAGACAACATGGATACAAATGTATGGTGAGATGCAAAGAGAAGAAGAGGTCAGAAATGGAGAACCACTCCTTGTTATTAACCTTACACCAAGATGGCCGCCAGAAGTCTTGAGCGAGCGCACCTTTGCTGCTGATCCTGCTAGTCTTTAGAATGGCCATCATGGGATCAGACTGTTCTCCATCTACAAACAGAAAAGACAATAAAGCAGCTATCATTGGGTCAAACTCGTGTTTGAGTCCAGCCTCATTCATAAAAATGCTGCTACATAATAAATGGTTGGCTTGTGAAATTCAAGTACCACACATTGGATTGGATATGTAAAAATGTGCAATGACTGAGGCAGGAAACCCCCAAACAAACACAGACATTTAAAGGAACTAAGCCTTAACCCACATGCTGTATATTGTAAACAATGTATCTTATAGATTGCTGCCTCGTCAAGCCAGTCCTAAAACTAAGTGACATTTAGCATGGGTACAAGATAGGCAAGCCATGCATGGCTCCTATCAACAGCAACACATAAAACATTGCCCATGCATAAGTGACGAAAGCAGGTATAAGTATGAACATGGACATTGTAAATGCCATCTGAACTTAAATGCATCCTGACCTTTGCACAATATGGGTCAATGTGCAACGTCTCAATAGGTACTGCTCTAAATGCTTTAGGGATATGCACAAGCATGTTAGCAGGATGGAAGTACCCTATTAGGAAGGATGGCTGGGACATCTGGCCTTCATTTTGTGGTTTATGTCTGACCTTGATATTTTTAATTCCTAGCAGCTTTAAATCTCAAAACCACTTGGGGTTAATCATGAAACAATGAGAGACAGAACATATAATAGTGTTGCTCTTTGCAGTCTACGTTGCATGGATAATGGGAATTATCAACAATATCAATCTTCATTTCTTCCATTGTCTTGTTGTGACACCTCCTTGATTATGGTGGGAATTTTGTAACAGGAAATACATTATGAATTGGTTTGTTTTTAACAGAAAATGTAACAAGGCTCATTTTATTCTCGGGTCAAGATCACTAACTGGTGCATTTGCTAACAACCGATCATCTATAGTCCATTCCTCTTATGTGGGAGCCTACCCAGTATCCCTACCTTTAGTTTAGGACAAAGGTACGTTCGTGTTTTCACTGTTCCTATCAGGATGTTCTTGTTGTGTGCCCTCAGTGTAATTAGGTAAGGGTAATAGTTTATATGCATTTCCACTTGTGTGTTAAAAATGGGGGCTCTGTAGATAATTCACAAGGTGGTCTTTAATAAAAGAAACACATCCTGAGGGTTTAGGATTCGCTTGGCACCCTCCCCTTTTTGAAGAATTGGGGCTCATCACTTTCAATGCTTTGTCATTGGAATTTTGTTGTGGGAAGGTTTCATGTCATTCGATTAAAGGCTGCATTTTTATTCATTTTTATTCTTCGGGGAATCCATAGAAAGCCACAGGTCATTTTCAGCGTTACATTGAGAAATTCACCTTACATCTGTCTCAGCTTTCTACATGTTTCAAATTGTTGTTAAATTCATTTAACAAAAAATACTGTTACCCTTTCCCAAATCTCCCCAAAAATTTAAAAATAAATACTTCCACTGCAACCATGTTAAAGCAAATGGTTTAGTTAGTCTTTAAATCAAAATTGAACAGCTTTCCTTTTTCTTTTTATACTTTTCTACATGAAAATGAGCATTTGAACTAGGGGTGTGTGACATTTGTGTAATTTGCTTTTGCATAATTATGTGACATTTTTGCAAAACTACTCAAATTCACACGGAATTAAGTTAAATCCAAAACTGCTGATTAGCACTGTATTTTAGCACAATTGAATTCTTGCATCGAACTGTGGATGGGAGGATGCATTTTGTGGGCAGAAAAACAGAAAGGATTGCGAACAACAGCCACTCACGTTCAGTTGTTTGTATTGTTCCTGTGAGTTTGTGGCAAGTTTTTAGAGTAAACAGCACGTTTATGGCCAATATGTTCCGCAATCACCATGTAATTATGCAATGTGGCATAGTAATGTAATTTGCGGAATTTCCTGTAACGAAAGTTACACAAAATTTCTGAAATTATGCTAATTTCGCCAGCATAGCACATATTTCGCCCAGGCCTAATTTAAACAAACACAATTTCCTTTCTCAGTCCCTTAATTTGAATGGAGTAGAATCCTTCAGAATAGGGAACACTTACTCCATGGGTTGACACATTCCCCCTCCGTATGATGTAAGAATTTACTCACTCACATGCTGTTGCTTCCATTATATGTGGTTTACTTTCTTCATTGTGGAGAATCTCTATTGACGGAATTTGCGTATTTATTCTCATTCCCATTATCTACAAAGGACTGGCTATTCAGTTCCTCGTCATATCGTTCCAGGTAAACTGTCAGGCATCTGTAACACATGTCTATCCAGTTTAAGGATTTTATGATCACTGTCTTGCTCTCAGGGAACACATCCAAGCATATTTGTCCTCTCTTCCATAAAAAGAGATGACCTTTCAGATAAGGCTGTGACGAGGATAAATGTGATAATTTTTTAACAGAAGCTTCTTCTAACTGATTTTGGAATCACCTATTAACATTTTGGTTATAATCATGGGGCTTTTAATACATAGGAGCGAGAAGTAAATACGGACCAGGAAAAGATGGTGGGTTCTCTCTGAGGGCAAGTTTTCTGCCGGAGTTTGTGATTTGGTGATACATGTCAATTTCTTATTAGTTCACTGTATAAAATGGATTCACACAAAACATGAGTGGTGGCAGGTCTTTGAAGGTGGATTCACATAGTTTCTCACTGGTTGGCAGTTGTTTTTGAACTGCATTGACTCAGACATCTAGGCATCCATTTCTGGAACCCCCTCATTCTAGGGTTGAAGTGGTTTTGCTGGCAACGTCTTCTACTTTGGGGTTGCTGGATACTTTTCTGAGGTGTAGGGATGCTTTTGACATTAGGGATTTTGAGTATTTTATGTAACATAGTAGCTTTCTAATTTTGAGAATAGATGGAAAGATATGATAAAGAAGATGAAACAATTAATGAAGATAAATCAATGGATGATACAGAAGAAAAGTGAATCGTAATAGTTAAAAGTGCCCTAGGTACTCTCGAAAAGGAAGGATTGTGTACGAAATAAAAAATCAAAATTAAGGTAGAATGATAAGGAAGAGAGGACAGAAAAGAAATAAGAAAGGCTACACATGGATTAGAACTTGACAGGCTAACAAAAGAAGTTTGGATTTTTTCCGGGGCTGGGTACACGCTCCGAGTTTGCATTGAATAAGGGTACCAAGTACATGAGCAGACAGAATTTTCCCTATGGTTTCTGAAGGAGTAAATTTGGGATTTGCCAGTCCAAGCACCCACATCCTTTAGTGATTTTAAAGGATTCTATACCTAACCGGCATAGATGTAACATGACATTGTGTGTAGAAAGGCAACATATGTTACCCACTTTTTGGAGGCCGAAGGCACATCTATTATTAAAAGAACATCATAATAAAATATAAAGATTGTACTTGTTATAATAATAATAAAAAAAATAAAAAAATATATATATATATATTGATATGCACATATCTTTAGAATTCAATTCAATTACCTTTACTGAAAATCAAGAGGTTCAAAATGTATCAAAGCTGACATTGATAAACATTAGGGGCCTGATTTTTATTTCAGCGGACAGGCTTACTCTGTCCCAAACGTGACGGGCATCCCATCAGCCGAATTACAAGTGCCATAGGATATAATGTACTTGTAATACAGCGTAAGGGATATCCGTTACATTTGTGATCGAGTGTCCCATCTGCTGAAATATAAATTAGGCCTTAAATGTGCCATGGAAACTCAAAATCAAATTCTATGTCAGGACTAGAGGCGAGGATTATGCCTTCTTTCTTCACTTTATTAGACAGCAGCGTTGGAAGAAACTAACAAAACTACTTTTCCCATGAACCATAGGGAAAAATTTGGTCATAAAAACAGTGTGTCAACAACCAATCACGACAGAGACAGTGTCCAATCAGGGCTCCTCAGGAATGATATAGTCCTTTGTTAGTGTCCTGTCCTCCTCTTTCTTCGCTGCTGCGCAGCCAGTTAAGATCTCCTCAGATTCTTTTCTGTTTGGGGGGCTTGGTTTAACCTAATTAATAATGTTTTTCGTTATATTGGCAGCGCGTTCGCTTTATAGGTAAAGTTGCCACTTATGCGCAGAGCCGCGATTGTATTTACATTTAGTGCTGATTTATGGGTTTTTTCCCTTTCAGGTGACACGCTGTTGCTCTTTGTTCTAAGCGCTTATCGCGTGTGTGTTATTTCGTTTGTTGCCGCGGGAGTGAATTCTCTCACTCCTATATGCGGTTATTGAGCTGGTGTGCGGCTCCGGGGGCGCGGGAGGCTGAGGCAAGTGCGGCGCGTATCTGCGGTTTCAACCGTTTGACAGAGACGGGCGCGTGTGTGTTCAGACGGAGCTTTGGGGCTGGTGGAAACGCCGATTCCGGTCTGTAATATGCTCGCGAGCTGTGTAAAACAGCTCGCAGCACTCTTGTTTCATTTGACGCTCGTTCCCTGCCTTGAGAGGTTGATTAGGGATTCGAGTCTCGTATTGCTGCTCAAGCACTGACGCCTCCTGGGGAGGTCTTGTAACGGCCATTAGGCCTTTTTTTCTTTTTTCAATTTAAGGGGATATTGCCAGCCCAGTTTTCAGTAAGAGTTCCTTACTGTTGCATTTAAATTTAGTTTGACCAGCTGCAGTCCCCTTTGGGTCAGTCACCCTCTTTGATTTGTGGATATTACCACTCAAGAACTTTAAAGCTGACACCCAGCTCTGATTAACTTTTGCTGTTGTGGCGCAAAAAATTGTTTGAGCTTCCCCTAGTACATGATGGAATATTATGATGATTACCAGGAGGAAGAGGAGGACCCCTTGGCGGATATGCCATGGGGTGATGCATTTTACGAGGCTGTGGATACCTCCATCTATAGAGCAGTGGACCAAGCCATTTCTCCTTTAGAGGACAGGCTTACGCGAAAGATTGAACAGGCATTTTTGCGTCTGGAGCGTAGATCTGGGCCTCATCCTGCCCCATCTTCTAGTTCTCAGGATATCCCTGGCTCACCCCCTTCTAAACGTCCTTGTTCACAGGGGGTAGATGTGGACGCTTTTGAGCGCCTCAAACAGGCTTTTATGGATAGTCAGCCTGTTAGAGGTTCGGGGATCTCACTGCCTCCAGCTCCGGCTCTTTCCCCAGAGCCAGGTCCTTCAAGGGACCCTGATTCAAGCCCGTCCCGACCCTGGCTTCCTTCCTGACCCTCCCAGCCCCTTCAGGTTCCTTCAGTTCCCTCTGATTCGCAGCCTCCACCGACGCCTTCTGACATGTTAGACCCTAATGATATCGTACATCCACGGTCTTCGGAATGGGCCCCTGCTGAAAAAGTCGCGACTTATGTCGCAGAACATATTAGACGGCCACTTGAGAAAGAGGCTCGCTATTGTCTTAAGGCAGACTGCCCCCGTCCTTCCCTAGAGGGAAAAGTGTCTCTTACCCCGGAAATCGACCCGAGAATGTCCACATTTTTGCAAAAATTTATTAGGGATCCCAAAAAGGGCATTGATAGATCTTGGAGAGCGTGCCAAGATAAGCTCCTGGACGTCCTCGGACCCGCCACAAAAATTTTGGACATGGTGGAAGAAGCCAAAGCTTCCGGCTCCATGATTTCGCCCGAGACACTATCCGGCTAGGCTCAGCGGGTAGTGATATTTTTGGGCAATGCTAATTGTGCCCTGTCCACCGAGAGACGCAGGTCCCTCCTTATTAAAATTGATCCGAAACTCGGAGACCTAGCTGATTCGGAGGCGGGTGCCATTGTCCAAGGGGGACTATTTGGGGAACCCTTCATTAAAGAGCTAGGTAAATTTGTTAACACCTTTACCTCGTTAGACAGAGCTCAATCTACGATCAAAAAAGTGTTCCCTCGTGTTTTTCGAGGGACCGGTCGAGGGAGGGGCCGCTTGACCGGTCGGCAGAAACACCAAACCAACCAAAGAGGCCCTGCCCAGTACCAGGATCAGTCCAAGTTTGGAAATGTTTACCCCACAAGAGGTCGCCGAGGCAAGGCAGAGGATTCAGGGGAGGAGTGTCTAACGCAAACTCTGGTGAGTGTTCACCCTTCTTACCCACAAAACATAGGTGGGAGGCTGGCCGGTTGTTACGAGGCACGGTTGTCTATCACGCACGACGCCTGGGTGCTTCAGATGGTGAGGGGATTCCATATAGAATTCTTCGGGAACCCTGTGCAAAAGGTCCCTCCACGTCCCATTCAGTTTTCAATTTCCGACGCACATCTGGTGGATGAGGAAGGGGCTTCCCTTCTTCTCAAAGCCGCCATCTCGGTTACGTCGCCCCATCCGCACGGTTTTTTCAGTAACATCTTTTTGGTCGACAAAACCGACGGGGGCAAGCGTCCGGTCATAAACCTAAGCGAGTTCAATGGGTGGTTAGTTTACCGCCATTTCAAGATGGAGGGCATTCATCTCCTTCGAGATATCCTCCGTCCTCACGATTGGATGGTCCGCCTGGACTTGAAGGACGCTTATCTGGTGGTCCCAATTTTTCAGCCGCATCGCCGATTTCTTCAGTTTGCCTGGCGTCATCAGGTTTACGAATTCAACGCTCTTCCTTTCGGGCTCTCTTCAGCGCCCTGGTGCTTCACCAAGGTGCTCAAGCCGGTAGTGGAGTTTCTAAGGGCTCGAGGTGTACGACTGATCGTTTACCTAGACGATCTTCTCTTGATGGCGGCCTGTCCACGTCTTTTGACGGATCAGCTGCAGATAACAGTGACTCTGTTGCAAGATCTCGGTTTTGTGATCAATGGGAAAAAATCCCTCCTTCAACCTGCTCAGTCCGTCACCTTCTTGGGGTTCGTCATCGACTCCACCTCCTCCACTCTAAGTTTGCCAACCAAAAAGCTGACAAAGATTCACCACGAGTTGCGACGGGTTCTGGCCAGACAGCGAGTGTCTTTTCGCCAGCTGGCTCGAGTGGTAGGGCTCCTGTCGGCTTCAATTCAGGCTATCTTCCCGGGCCTGCTCCACTACAGGGCCCTTCAGCGCCTCAAGGCGTATTTCCTTCGAAAGGGGTATCCCTACTCCCACAAGGTCCTCTTGACCAACGATGCTCGAGACGAGATCCAATGGTGGTTAACACACATGGAGGCATGGAATGGGAGAGCAATCTTCGGTTCCGTTCCAGATTTGATTATCGAATCGGACGCCAGCAGACTCGGTTGGGGCGCGCGTTGTGGAGACCTTTCTACGGGGGGCTTGTGGTCTCCCGAAGAACAGAGGTTACATATAAATTGTCTCGAGCTTCTGGCAGGCTCATTTGCCGTGAGATGCTGGACGAGAGATTCGGTGCAGTCGTGTGTGCTCCTCAAAATGGACAACATTTCGGCAGTCCGTTATATCAACCACCTAGGAGGCACAAAATCGAAGGCCCTCTCGGACCTAGCAGCAAGTTTCTGGCAATACTGCCTGGACAGTCACGTGTCAGTCACAGCAGAATACCTGCCGGGCCGCGACAATGTGGAAGCAGATTTCCACTCATGCCACTTTCGGGATACCAGCCTGTGGAAGCTGGACGACTCAGTCTATGCGTCCCTCAACGACCTTTGGGGTCCGTTTACGGTGATCTATTTGCGTCCCGCCTAGACCATCAACTCCCGAGGTTTTTCAGTTGGAGGCCCGATCCCCGGGCAGCAGTCACGGATGCATTTCTCCAAGATTGGAGCAAAGAACGGGGCTATGCGTTCCCTCCTTTTGCGATGATCACCCGGTCAACAGCGCAAGTCCGCAGGCAGCGAGCTGAATTAGTCCTAGTCACCCCGCTTTGGAGGTCTCAAGTGTGGTTTCCAGTTCTTCTGGAACTTTCATGGGATTTTCCAATCCTACTCCCCCAGTTTCCACATCTTCTCAAGGATCCGTACGGCACTCCTCATCCTCTTGCGTCCACCAACTCGCTGTGGCTCATGGCGTGGAGGATTTCAGGGGTAGATGGCAAACCCCGGGCCTTTCGCGAACGGCTGAGGAGCTCATCTCCAAGGCCTGGGCGGACAGTACGATTAAAAGATACAAGTCCGCGTGGGGCAGATGGTCCCGTTGGTGTTTGCGAAGGGGTCTCGATCCCTTGGTCGCGGACGTGGTCCACATCGTGAACTTCTTGGCAAGACTTGCCTCAGACGGAATGGCCTATCGGTCTATTAACACTTTCAGGTCAGCCATTTCCTCTGGACATGTCCCAGTGGGCGGATCTTCTGTGGGGGAACACCCGTTGGTTTGCAGACTTTTAAGAGGTATTCGTCTCTCTTTACCACCGGAGCCGAGGTATTCGGCTTTATGGGATGTTAATCAAGTCTTGAATCTTTTCCTTTCATGGCAACCTAATAGATTTCTGTCCCGTAAGGAGTTGTCAGCTAAACTCGCAATGCTCCTGTGCCTGGTGTCTTGCCGGCTGGTCTCTGATGTGCGCGCACTTGATATCTCCGGTCGCATGTTCACTCTGGAGGGAGTGACGTTTACCCTTTTACGCCGTACAAAGTGCCACACAAGGGTCATCTCTTATCCAGAATTTTGGGATTCTCCGAAGCTTTGCGTGGTTCGCTGTCTCAAAGCGTATGAGGAAATGACAGACGAGTACCGTCCTCCGGGAAAACGTCAGCTTCTCATTGCGCTCCGGAAACCCTTTAAGGCGGTTTTCTCACCCACCATTGCCCGATGGGTTCGTTGGGTGATGCAAGAAGCAGGCATTAGCCTCAGACATTTTGGTGCGCATTCGGCAAGAGGAGCCATGGCATCTAAGGCGTTTGGTCTGGGTGCTCGCTTGGAGGACATTCTCAATGCGGCGGACTGGTCCTCAGATTCCACCTTCAAGCGTTTTTACTTCAAGCCAATTCTAAATATGGCTCATTTGGTTGAGGGCAAGCTTTAAACAAGCATAATCCTCGCCTCCAGTCCTGACATAGAATGAAAAATTTCCTAGCTATCGTAACGGAAAGTTTCAATTCTATTAAGGACTCGGAGGCGAGGATTATCCCACCCCATGCTCTTGGAAGAGATCCCTCCCCGTATGGAGGTAGGTATGTTTCCTTTTTTCCCTATGTCAGAAATTGTTGTTGCTTACTCATGAGTTGATGCAAATGATGTTTTGTATTGTATTCTTTCCTGAAAAGATGATACCTAGGATGGTACTTTCCTCTGGTAATGCGTCCTTGTTTGTTACAGGATCGGAGACCCACAAACAGGATTCCTGAAGATGATGCTTTGGCTGTCTTCGCGCTCCGAAAGAGGAGGACAGGACACTAACAAAGGACAATATAATTCCTAAGGAGCCCTGATTGGACACTGTCTCTGTCGTGATTGGTTGTTGACACACTGTTTTTATGACTACATTTTTCCCTATGGTTCATGGGAAAAGTAGTTTTGTTAGTTTCTTCCAACGCTGCTGTCTAATAAAGTGAAGAAAGAAGGCATAATCCTCGCCTCCGAGTCCTTAATAGAATTGAAACTTTCCGTTACGATAGCTAGGAAATTTTTCATTCAATATTATAAAACCCAATAATAAATAATACAATGATGTTTTATTTAGTTCATGCAGTAAAATCACTATATTAATCTGAACACTAGATATGAATAAACATGCATTTATCATTGAATGAGTTTGAAATATAGTGAAAGCAACACATTTTGAGGTTAGGTATTGGCAAAGCAAAAAAACTGTCATAAATCTGTCTATACACTTTCATACTCTAGTGGCTTAGTGGAATAATGCATCCACTGCTGGGGCCTGTGTTCGACCTCATGATCACAGGTCCACTGAGCCTTTCATCCATCTGAGGTCGATAAAATGAGTACCAGTGAGTTGGGTAACAATAAACATCTGTTATTCAGCGCCTTGGGACCCATGGGTGGTAGGTGTGCTTTACAAATACATGTGTTATGTTATGTTAAAAACATTACACATTTACAAAGCTACAAGATAATTTTCTAATAACCATGTCAAAATATACTCACCTTGCAACTTCTTAAAAAAACTTGGTAACTTCTTTTGAAAGAAATCAAGGAAACCAATTTAAAACTCATTTATTGGACATCTTTTGGCAAACTCTCAGTGATTCAAGAAACCATTGCGTAGGTGAAAATCAATGTCTTTGCACAATGTAAACTGTAGAAATCCTCTGATTTGGATAACATCGATCTTCCAGAAGCAGTTGTTGCAATGTGCAAACTTTAGCACTCTCAATTTGGGAAAGCTTGCATTCAAACATTACAATAATCTTTTGGAAAACACACACATTATTTGAATCTATACTTTAATCAATGGCTCCTGTAGGTCCTAACTCAGAGAGTGTGTAGGCCAAATGTGGTCTTCCAAGTGAGACTCAACTACCTCCACCAGAAGCAATTTGTGAATCTTTACCAACAGCCTCCATTCCATTTGCAGAACCTTCAAGAGCAGTCTCATGCCAAAACAAAGGTAAAAGCCCCAAATTGGGAAACTGGTCAAATGGCTTAATAATGATGATGCATGAATGGGCTAAACAGCTACAGTGTGAAGTTAGACAAATTATCAACCAGCCTTTGGGGGAAGGTGATGATAAGGGTACCAGGGAATCTGGAGATACCCATCACTGAAAGGAGATTCTGCAAAGTTCTATTATTGGTAGAACAAGTAGCAATAGCATATTCATTCGGAATATAGCTGACCAGAATTATTTAGGATTTGACAAATACCCAGCTGGCTTTGTGGGTAAGTGAGAAGGGAATGTGGAGATGTGGCCACTGAAGGAAGATCAGGCTAATTCCTCAAACCCATTTGCTTACCTCTTTAATTAATGCTTTGCTTAGTGGGTGTGGCTGCATGCGAATGAGAATGATTTCACAATTTAACTCACTATCTGTCTCAAAGCATTTATTTTCATTTCCACTAAATGGAACTGTAGAGCTATAATTCTGAATATCTTGTAATTACTTACTCTAATCAAAGTCTCTTACTAAATGTCTCAAATATCTTATTAAATATTGATGACATCCAAAATAATAACATATTCGAATAACATGGTCTTCTGTAATCTTGCTTTGAGTTCCACTGTTCTCCACGCTGGAGACAAAGCTGTCTTTAGTGCCTGAACATAGTCTTAAGTGTGTAGATGTCCTAACAGGTACCTACCTTTCAATGCCTTATTGATTTCAAAGCATTTTAACATGTCTTTTGTTTCCATTTTGATACTTATTTTGACAGTTGCTATTCCTCAGCTTCTAGGCTGATGAAAATATAACCATATGTGGATGAGAATAACCCAAAAAGTGTTTGGATAGACTATCGGGAAAAAAATATCACGATACAAAATTAACATGTTAAGAATATCAGGACATCAAAAATATTGTCGACAGGAATATTGAAGGTAAAAATATTGTTTTTAGTGTTGTTTTTAATATTGTTGTGAAAAAGATTCACGTAGCAAATATCGTTGCATGTGATATCATTTGCGTGTTAATTAGTATGTAATTTATTCTACTGTTTGTTATTGTATCTATTTATTTTTTTATTGTGTTTTTAGTAAGATTATTTCTTTGTTTTTAAATGATTGAAATTTGTATATTTAGTTGTAATAATGTTATAAATAATAGTTTAGTTCTTTTTTTAATGGTTAGGTTTTGGGTTTTCAAAGGATAAGGGTGGGGAGATTTTTAGAATATGTACATTTAAATTAAAATTAATGTGAATACTTTTCAAGATAGGCAAATTTATAATTTTGAATTAAAATAAATAATTTATTATATCAATATTTTTAATAAATGTCAATTTTCATTTTAATTAATCTATATATTAATGGTATAAAACACAATCTAGTTAAAAATATAACATTTTAAACTATATAACAACATTTCTGATAGCACAAAATATTTATCAATATTTTAACGGAACATTTTATATATTTTAAATTTTTGGAAAAATGTATTTTAAATTGTAGAATTGTCTTTTATTTTTTTGTTTTAAACTTATAATTGTATTTAAAAAATATATTTTAAATTTATAAATGTATTTAAAATGTTTTGTATTTTATGATTATTTAGGAATGTTAGAAAAAAATTGTAAAAGGTTTTAACTAATATTAGTAATATTAATAAAGTAAAGATTGGAGTGGGAATAGTAAATCTCACCCCTTTAGTGTCCAACCTCTTCACCTGATTTTGGTTTATATTGAAGAGGGAATAGTAAATGTCACCCTTTTAATGTCCAACACCTTCCCCAAATTGGTTTGGATTTGAGTGGCAATAGTAAATGTCACCCCATTAGTGTATAACACCTTCCCCAAATTGGTACATATTGGAGTAAGAATAGTAAATGTCACTCCTTTAGTGTCCAACTCCTTCCTTCAATACGGTTGGATAGGAGTCTGAATTGAAAATGTCACCCCTTTAGTGTACAGCACCTTACAAAATTTGTTTAAATTGGAGTGTGAATAATAAATGTCACCCCTTTAGTGTCCAACACTTAACCCCAATGTGGTTGGATTGGGAATAGTAAATGTCACCTGTTTAGTGTCCAATGCCTTCTCCAAACTGGTTTATATTGAAGCGGAAATAGTAAATGTCACCCCTTTAGTGTCCAACATCTTCCCTAAGTATGGTTGGATTGGAGTGGAAATAGTAAATTTCATCACTTTAATGTCCAGTGCCTTCCTCAAAGTGGTTTAGATTAGACTGGGAATAGTACATTTCACCCCTTTAGTGTTAAACACATTCCCCAAATTGATTTAGATTGGAGTAGGAATAGTAAATGCCCCCCACTTTTACTGTGCAACACCTTCCCCCAATAGGAGTGGGAATAATAAACATCACAGCTTTAGTGTCCAATGCCTTCCCGAAATTAATTTAGATTTGTAGTGGGAATAGTAAATGTCACCCCTTTAGTGCTCAGCCCCTTCCCCAAATTGGTATATATTGGGAATAGTAAATATCACTCCTTCAGTGTCCAACATCTTCCCCTAATATGGTTGGAATGCGAATAGTAAATGTCACCACTTTATTGTCAAATGCCTGTCTCCCAAATTGGTTTAAATTGGAGCAGGAATAGTAAATATCACTCCTTTAGTGTCCAATACCTTCCTCAAATTGGTTTAGATTGGGGTGGGAATAGTAACTGTCACCCCATTAGTGTTAAAAACCTTCCCAGTAAATGTCACCCCTTTAGTGTCCAACACCTTCCCCCTGTATGGTTGGATTGGAGTGAGAATAGTAAAAGTCACCCCTTTATTGTCCAACAACTTCCCTCAATATGGCTGGGTTGGAGTGGGAATGGTACATGTCATCACTTTGCTCGACCCGATTTTCACCAACGCTCATGCATTGAAAGCTAGACCACCCTATCCTCTCCCGTGGACAGACCACTTCCTGATCCCTTTTTTCTGGCATGTCGTGGCCGTCCCACCACAACCCCCCAATACGCGTGTCATGGATAGGGTCTGGTCCAAACTCTCTGTTGAGAATTGGATCTCCAATCTAGAACATTCCCACCCCCCTCCAGTTCTTGACCCTGTGGTTGCAGATACGAACTTTGAAAACTGGCTTACCAACTCATTTGACTCTATTCTCCCCAAGAAAATTATTCAGAAAAAGGAGAAGAGAGCTGACTCTGCCCCCTGGTACACGCCCGAGCTGAAACTCCTAAGAAAAGGATGTAAGAAGCTGGAGCGCTCCTGGAGGAAAGACTGGGCGGGATCTAGCAAAGATGAGTATCGCACTGCCATGAGAGCATATAAGGCTGCCCTGCGAAGCACCAAGAGACAATTCTTCGACGAAAGAATTAAAAATTCTTCTAATTCCTCTAGAGAAACTTTCCTAATCATCAAGGAACTGCTCAAGGTGCCTGAACCCCCTCTGGCTCAAGACATCTCAGGGGCCAAATGCAACAAATTGGCGAACTACTTTGACGCCAAAATTCATAACATCTTAGCCACCCTGCCCCAAGTCGATCATGGAATAGATATAAGCAGTTGGCTAGCAACACCCGACATTCAGCTCGATGCCTTTGGTCCAGTGTCAGTGGACGAGGTACTCAAAACTCTAGCCAACATCAAAAGTGGTTCTCCTAGCGATCCGGTACCCATGCGGATCCTGAAGCAGATTGCAACCACCATTTCTATACCTGTTACTGACCTTATTAATGCCTCGCTTTCGCAGGGAGTGGTTCCACCTGGCTGGAAGAGAGCTATTGTGAAAGCTCTTCTTAAAAAGCCTCTCCTAGACCCAGCAGAATTGGCCAATTATAGGCCAATTTCACTACTCCCTGGACTTAGCAAGGTCACAGAAAGACTAGTTAATCAAAAACTCTCCCATTTCCTAGAGTCCAATGGCCTTCTTCGGAACTCACAAACTGGCTTTCGCCCTGGACAGGGTACGGACACCGCCCTTCTGGCAGTCGTTGAGGAGGCCAGATGCATTTTGGACTCAGGAGGATCAGTGGCAGTGATCCTCCTGGACCTAAGTACAGCTTTCGACACTGTTAATCATCAGGTCCTAATTCAGCGAATGACAGACATAGGTGTGGCAGGGACAGCCTTGTCCTGGCTTACTTCATTCCTTAGCAACCGCACCTTCCAGGTCTGGGAGAGTAACTCACGGTCGGTGGCAATGCCCCTCCAGTGTGGGGTACCACAAGGCTCATCCTTAAGCCCCACATTATTTAATGTGTACATGGCCCCACTGGAGGAGGTGGTTGCCCCGTTTGGAATCAAAATCGTGAGCTACGCTGACAACACCCAACTGGTCGTCTCCTTATCCCAACTTGCCCAGTGCCTGGACACCCTCCACTCCTGCTTATCAAAAATGTATACCTGGATGTGTGAATCCTCTCTAAAACTGAATGGGTCTAAGACCGAAACTATGCTACTAGGGCATAAAGGGCCCACACTGCCTCCGAACATCTGGCCCACCTGTCTGGGGGAGCCCCCCTCCCCAAAAAATGAGATCAAAAGCCTGGGGGTCTGGATGGAACAGGATCTTTCATTCAAGACCCAAGCAAAAAAAATGGCAGGAGCCTGTTTTGGCCTCCTCTGACCGGCTCGGAAAGTTCTGCCACTTCTTCCGCAGCCCTCTAGGAAGCTGCTGATCCAAGGACTGATCCTGTCCAGATTGGACTATAGTAACGCTATCTTCCTGGGTGCACCGGAAACCACATTTAACAAACTCCAACAGATCCAGAATGCTGCAGCACGGCTTCTCACGGGCACCTCAGTCAGAATGTCAGCTAAACCAGCACTGGCTTCCGATACGCGAAAGGGTAACATTCAAATCCTTATGTATTGCACACAAACTGTTGCAGGGTAAGGGGCCCCCCATTCTGAAGAACTTAATCGTACCCTACAAAGCCAACAGACCACTCCATTCAGATCATGAACGTCTGGTCACTGTGCCCAAAGTAAAAAAGGTAGGCACAGGAGGACGGCGATTCTCGGTAAATACAGCTAAACTGTGGAATTCCCTCCCCTTGAAAATACGGGCTGAATCCTGCCATCTGCGGTTTCGAAAACTCTTGAAAACCCACCTCTTTCCTTAATCATTTCTAACTATATCTCTGGTACCCGCACTGGTCTCTCTGTTCTGGTTTAGCGCTGGGATGCTTCCGGGTAACTACGCGCTCTATAAATCCCCCATTCATTCATTCATTCATTCATTCACTTTAGTGTCCAATACCGTCCCCATATTGGTTTAGATTGGAGTGGGAATAGTAAATGTCCCCCCCTTAGTGTCCAGCACCTTCCCCAAGTTGGTATAGATGGGAGTGGGACTAGTAAATATCACTCCTTTAGTGTCCAACACCTTACCAAAATGTGTTTATATTAGAGTGGGAATAGTCACCTCTTTAGTGTGCAACATCTTCCCCCAATATGGTTGGATTGGAGTGGAAATAGTAATTGTCACCCCTTTAGTGTCCACTGCCTGCCTCAAATTGGTTTAGATTGGGTGGGAAGATTAAATTTCACCTCTTTAGTGTTAAACACCTTCCCCAAATTGGTTTAGATTGGAGTGGAAGTAGTAAATGTCAGCCGTTAGTGTCCAACACCTTCCCCCTATATGGTTGGATTGGAGTGGGAATAGTAAATATCACCCCTTTAGTGTTCATCACCTTCCTCAAATTGGTATAGATGGGAGTGGAAATAGTAAATATCACGCCTTTAGTGTCCAACCCCTTACCCCAATATGGTTTGATTGGGCATGTTTTTCTGGAGCATTTATGTTTTTTAAAACACTTTTATTGTGATCCCTACATACTTTGGATTGCTTTGAGGGATTTTTATTGGATTTTTTTCATTGTTGCATTTTTTTGGGCTTGTTGGACAAAATGTTTCCTATCTTTGGTGGATTGCTATTTTTATTACATGGATGCGGAGAAAGATCTGCAGCTACAGAACTGTACATTTTATTCATAATATTTCCTCTTGGGTGAGAAATTTAATTTTAGAATGTTTGTGTAAAGATTATGTGATTGTTATGTGGAATTGTTTGCTTTATATGTTGCAAATAATTTATGTGATGAAGTGAATTCGTTTTTTACTTTCCTGGTTAGTGACGGTTACATTTTATTTTAAATAATAACGTGCTTCCACTCTGACCCCTAATCCATCCATATGGATAGGAACACGTCTATGGTGATACTTTCCACCTTCCACCATCCCCATCAGTTTACATACCCCCAGTGGTAGAAATGACTCGTCCAAGATGGTCCCAACAATCTCTGATCACACCCCTCCCCACCGGGTAGTGCTCGTACGACGTCGACAACCCCAACTAGGTTGTCACTTAACTGTCACTACGCATAATAAAACATCATCTCATGATTATAGTTCTTCATGATATTTTTACCTGTTAAGCATGACACCCAGTAGAGGACTCGATCGACTTGCACAAATCTAATATGGCCACCGCATCAACATCGAATATCACATAACCCACACGTAGATCGGATAACAATGTCACCATGTAGAAGAACCAGGAAGGGGTCTCACATTGATATACGGCCCCCGCTCACCGTACAAACCACCTCCGGATGGACAGAGAGGGGCAGGTCTTGAACACAAACTCTGCGTCTGATCATGCAATCACCGTCAGGGTCTCAAAGTGCTGGAGGTGGGGGCTGCTGGTCCCTCTGGGTGGAGGATAACTCAAAGAGCCAGGTCCTGAGGTCCTTCTAGAATTGGGTCAGTGACGCTGCTTGTCTGAGGTGGAGGGGCAGTGTGTTCCAGGTCTTGGTGGTGAGGGAGGTCAAAGAGCTCCCTATGGTTCTGGTCTTGTGGATGCTGGAGACAGAGGCCCGGGCGAGACCCCGTGGCACTGCGATGCCTGTTTCTCAGTTCTGGTCTGTGAGTGCTCTATATAATTTCATTATATTTGATGCCCCGTTCTTTATACTTTGCACTTCTGTTTTTCCTTTAACATTAATCCGTTCCATTTGCACTGTTCTCAGAGATGTTGAGTCACACTGTGTTCGTGGTATAGTCATTTTAACAAATTCATGGTTTTTACAGACGTTTTCGAGTATGAAAGTGACTGTTGCTTCTTTTTACCTCCCGTTGTTTATATTTTATAAAATGTTTGCTTTTTAAAAAAGATTCCAGATACTTCCTCTTGTGTGCTCAGTATAGAATACTGTAAAGAAAAGGTAAGCTACAAGACTGCTCAGTTTGCGCAACATGTTCTACCGTGCTACATTTATTTCATGTATATGGAATGATTAGTAGAATTAAACATTTTAACAAGTGCACAGTTCAAAACATGATGGGTAATTCACTTTTGTACTTGATGAATTAATGTTGTATTATTGAAATACCTTTATCTCATCCCAGTGTGTAAGTTAACCCTTGTTCCCTAGTCACAACTTCTAGAGAGATGATCATTACGTACTGCCATACTGCTTCTCATTGTCACCACACAGTCCTCTTCATTAACTGCACCCAAACAATGCTGCCCACCAGGGCTACTACACTGATGACCAGATTCTTAGACCAATAGTGACCTTCGGGGCTAGTGAAACACATTTTACCTCTCCCTCTGCAACCAGCTCACTAGGTATTGGCTGTGCTGCATGCAGGTTCTGGTGCCTGAAGAAGTAGGGTGCTTTTCTGGTGTGTGGTGATATGGACTGCTTCAGTAATGTGCTCTTTTTAGATAGGGAATGGGACCGCCATAGGGGTTGGGAAGGACAAGAACACGGATTGCAGCTGGGTGTTTCTCTGGCAGCTGACCGATGCTGCAAGTGCATGTGACAGTTCTTAGACTTTTGAGGATTGTCTGTTAAAGGTCACATCCGTCGAGCGGGGGATTGCCTGCCCCAACAATCCCCATGGCTTGCAGTCACCACTGGATGAACCCATCCCCTGGAGTCTGGCCTCAATTCAATGGGGGAAGGGGACCACGAGCCCCCCTCCCTGGGCTAATTTAGGCCCTGGGGACCCCATCCCCTGGGGCTGGTCTTCCAATACTTGGTGCCCTGGAGCTCACCCAGAGCACCCAGTCACCACAGCTGAGGACAGCTGGCTCCCTGTCTCGTGTGGGAGCCGACAGTGCTCTTACACACAGGTAGCTGTTAAACATGCAGCTCCCTCTGTGTGAGAGCAATCCTTTCCTCTGTTTCCCTGCTAGCTTTGCAGCGGGCAGGGTAACAGAAGGAAACTCTGCTCTCAGCAGGTGGGAGTAGGTTTCACTGCTCTCGGATGCTGGTAGCAGAGTTTGTGTTTGATCTGACTTGACGAGAGCTGTCAACGCTCCTGCAAAGTCAGAGCAAGCAGCTATTTCCTGGGGTGGGCACCCGAGGACATAGCAGGTATTGTCTCTGGGGGATGGTGGTCCCAAGGGCCATATATGGCTCCAGGAGGGGGTCGCGCAGCCCCCTCCTTTGTTGTTCCCAGCCAGCCCCGGAGAGGTGGTGGTCCCTGGGGCCGTATATGGCCCAGTAGGGGGGCAATTGGCCCGCCCTCCAACTTTACAGATGTTATTTTGTCCCTGGGGAGGTGGTGGTCTCTGGGACCCTGGGGGTCCATGAGGCCCCTCTGTTACTATCAATTTATCCCCAGGAGGTCATGATCCCTGGGGCACGGGGTAGTCCATGAGGCCTCCCCATTTCTTTCTATTTAGCCCCAAGAGGTAGTAGTGGCTGGGGCCCTGGGGAGTCCACAATGCCCGCACAATTTTTTTATTTAGAGCCCCTGGGAGGTGGTGGTCCCCGTGGCCCGGGTGTCTGTGCGGCCCCAGTAATAGAAGCATACGCCTTGAGAGATAAAGCAAAACCAAAGGGGATGATGGACGGAGTGTTGAACATTGCAAGCACTAACCCCGGTCAACTAATTTGGGTTTAATCCATCATCATTCTTTAGCTCACTTCACCACCCCAGTTCAGACATGGCCATATGCAAATCAGTCTGACCCTGTGCCATATGGGAACAGTCCAGCCCGAACTGCCAGGCCATGTCTTCCCTGGACCAGAAACAAGCATCCTGGGACCGGTTTTGGGTTCATAACCCTCATCATCCAGGCTATCTTGAATCCAGTGACTAAGTGAGCAAGGGACCCACATCTGGGCATACCCTGCCAACTTAGGGCGAACAAAGCAAAACCAAAGGGGATGATGGATGGAGTGTTGAACATTGCAAGCACTCACCCCCAGTCAACTGATTGGGTTTAATCCATCATCATTCTTTAGCTCACTCCGCCATCCCAGTTCAGACATGGCCGAGTGGGACGGGTATGCTCAGACGTGAGTCCCGTGCTCTCCATGCCACTGGAATCAAACTATTCTGGCTGAAGAGGGGTGAAACCCCAAAACCGGTCCTAGGATGCTTGTTTCCAGTCCAGGAAGGACCTGGCCTGGCAGTTCGGGCTGGACTGTTCCCATTGGGCACAGGGTCTGTCGGATCCGTGCCCCTAGATAAACAAATTCAGATTTTGTTTAATATCTCTAAAGCTACTCAACAGATTCACACCAAATTACAAACAGGTGCTTCTCTCGACCACTATCTACCTTTCTGCCAAATTTAATGCTATTGTGCTAAAAGGTTAGGGCTGTAGTGGTGTTCAAATACCCTATTGGAATTAACATGGGGAAAATATATTTGGGACCCCCCTTTTTCTCTGCTCCTGCTTCACGATCACCCTGAAACTTTCCAGACCCCAGTGAGCATTTTATTAGTTTTGAAAAATTCCTGAAGTTTCATCAAACGGCGCCAAAGGTATTGGCATAAAAAAAAAAAATTCCTATAGAAACTAGGTTCTAACTATAACCTATATATATTACCTATTGGCAGTTGCCAGTTGGCAGTTATAGTTAGGACCTAGTTTCCATAGGAAAATTGTTTTTTCTTGTCCCAATAACTTTGGCGCCGGTTGACGAATCTTCGCAAAATTTTCAAAACTAGTGACCCGCTCCGGTCAGCTCCTATCTTGAAAGTTTCGGGGTGATTCGTCAAGCGGGGGCTGAGAAAAAAGGGGTCCCAAACGCGTTTTCCCCATGTTATTTTCCATAGGAAACTTTAGACAAAGCTACAGCCCGAACTGCTGAATGGAATTACACCAAATATGGCAAAAAGGTAGATCTTGGTTCAGAAAGATCCAATTTTGTTTAATGGTGTAAATCCGTTCAGTAGTTCCTGAGAATTTAAAAAAAGAAAAAGCTTCGATATCTGTGGCCAAGGAGGGTTCGCGAGCCCTCCCGACCACGAGCTTCATTCTAATTGGCTGCCAACACTCCAAACCAGGAAGTGTTTGCAACCATCTTGTGACTCGGTAGAACCAAGTCACAAGAAAACAGTAGAAAAAAAATTAAAAAACAAGAAAAGGGGGCAGGGTAGAAACACCCTGACCCCCTAGGCCTGCTCAAGGGATCCCACAAGGAACCCCAGGGCCCAAAAAATCATTTTATTAAATAATTTCGAGAGAAATCGTGATGAGGTCACGAATCCTGCCAAACTTATTTTTTTTTAAATGAAGCGCGACCTCCTGCGCTTCGTTTAAAAAAAGCCCCTGGGTGGGCCACATCCCGGGGGCACTGCCAATTTATCAGTGGGGGCCCACGGGGGCACCCGCAGCCCTGGGGCCTGCCACCTCCCGGGGGCTGTGAAAAAAATGCGTGGTTGGTCCCAATCCCCCCCACACTGCCCCGGGGACCACCACCTCACCTGGGTTTCAACAAACAACCACGGGGGCATGCGGCCCCCCACAGCCCCAGGGACTGCCACCTCCCTGGGGCTGTTAAGAAAAAGCGTGGGGGTCCCAATCTCCCCCACTCTACCCCGGGGACCGCCACCTCCCAGGGGCTCTTTTATTAATCAAAACCTGTGGGTGGGGCTTGAGCCCCCAACACGCCCTGGGGACCACAACCTCCCTGGGGCAATAAATATGTAAATGCGGGGATCTGTTACGGACCCCCGAGCCCTGGGGACCACCACCTCCCCGGGGCTTTGTAATGGTAGACCCCCCTCCTGGAGCCCTTCATGGCCCTGGGCCACGCGGCCCCCTTCCAAATAAAAAAAAAGAAAGAAAATTCTGGCCATGCCCGGGAATGGGGTCTTCGGGTCTAGAATTGGCCTCGGGAGAGGGGCAATGCGGCCCCCCTCCCTTCAAAAAAAAATATATATAAATAAAAAAAGAGGGTGGCCAGGCCCCGGGGGATGGTGTCCCCGGGGCCATAATTGGCCTTTGGAGAGGGGCCATGCAGCCCCCCTCCAAATAAAAACAAAAAAAGATAATTCTGGCCATGCCCTGGGGGATGGGGTCCCCGGGGCCATAATTGGCCTCGGGAGGGGGCCCACTCAGCCCCCCTCCCTTAAAAAAAATGTATAAATAAAAAAGATGGTGACCAGGCCCTGGGGGATTGGGTCCCCGGGGCCATAATTGGCCTCTGGAGGAGGGCCACGCAGCCCTCCTCCCTTTTGTTTTGTTTTTTAAAAAAGGGGTCAGGCCCTGGGGGATAGCGTCCCCAAGGCCCTAAAAATAGTAAAAGAAAGGGGGCCACACAGCCCTCCTTCTAAAAAAACAAACAAAAAAAACTGGCATTGCGCCGGAGGCCCCGCCCCCTCCCTGCAGCACTCTGCAAATGCGCCCCCTAGCGCATTGTAAGTTGGGTGATTAATTCCCCTTGAATACTGAGGGTCCCTGGGGGCCAAATAGCCCACCAAGTACCTCCAGTATGCACCAGGGAGATGCTTTGTAGAGAGGTGGTCCAAGGGCATGCTCCCTGTTTACACCAATCTGCAATGCAGCTCTGTGGCGCTAACCGGAGGTACCTGGTGGGCTAGTTGGCCCCCAGGGACCCATAGGAATCAAGGGGACTTAATCCCCCAACTTAGAAAGTGCCAGGGTGCGCGTTTGCACAGTGGTGCAGGGAGGGGGCGTGGCCTGATATGTCAAGTGTGCAAACACAGCCCCTGGCGTGTTGTAAATTGGGGGATTAAGTCCCCTTGAATCCTGAGGGTCCCTGGGGGCCAATTTGCCCACCAGGTACCTTCAGTAAGCACCTCAGAGCTGCCTTGCAGAGAGGTGGTCTGAGGCCATGCCCTTTTTTACACCTCTCTGGCGCTTGGAGGTTTCAGCTGGTATACTGTCACAGCCCATTGAATTTCTACATCCTTACCCAAAATGTGCATCTATTAAACGGAGAGACACACCTCACTACCACCCAGCTCTCACTGCCGCGCCACGTACCGCCTCTTCTACCACCCGTTATCGCGTTTTAAAACATTTTCACGCATCCGGCGTAACTTAGTCTCTCCCCCTGAGAGTTTGCACTGCTACGCGTCCCCACCCTTACCCTTTCCATTCTCTTTTCCTTTACAGCACCGCTTAATCTGCAACCCGGTCCTGAAGATGATCCTAAGTATCAGGATCGAAACGCCGTCGACTCCTCAGCGCAACTGATGGCGCATTACCTTCTGCGGTTCAACTTAAATTGCTTTTCATGACTCATCCTAAACCTTGCACATTATTGTCTGGAACCGCAATATTCACTGTACATAACTGTTCACCTTTCACTTCGCGCCGTTTTCACGCTGATTGCACATTGTCACTTGCGTCGCCGATTTATGTGTGACAAACACTAATTAACACTAAGTCCAATTCGGGGTGCTCTTGTAATTTTTTACCTACAGTGCTGCTACAACTGTACCTTCTAATTATGTTCCTAATTATATGATGCCAAGTGCAGATTTCAAACACGTACTCTGAGTCTCCCGTTCTCCTTTCGTGTAATGTTTTCAACATACATGACTAACTGTCTTTTCAATGATATCGGTTGAAACCTTGTAAAAGTGGCATTCTCAGACTTACCGCTTAAAATACGAATTTGCCATAAATTGTGATTTTAAATTGGGAGTCAAGAGACACCAAACTCAAAATATCAACCTTTTCCCAATTGCAAATTACACTTATAAAATGTATACATTTATTCCCAGTGTTAACCTATTGGAGAGATAGGCCTTGCAGTAGTGAAAATGAATTTAAGTGTTTTTCACTACCTGGGCATGTACAATTTAAAAATACCTTCCCAAAATATTCAATACACTGTATCCTTCCCTTGCTGTTGTCCAAGGACTAACTTAGGAATTACTTTGATGTTTTAAAAAGGAAGGGTTAGGCCAGGCAAAAGGGTCAGAATGGCAGCTTAAAACTGCAGACCCAGTCTCTGCAATGGCAATCCTGAGACATGTTTAAAGGGCTACTTGAGTGGGTGGCACAATCAGTGCTGCAGGCCCACTAGTAGGATTTAATTTACAGGCCTTGGGCACATGTAGTGCACTTTATTAGGAACTTGTAAGCACATTAAATATGCCAATCTTCGATATGCTAATGTTACCATGTTTTAGGGAACGAGCACATGCACGTTAGCTCTGGTTTGCAGTGGTAAAGTGCAGAGAATACTAAGGCCAGCAAAAAAGAAGTCACCAAAACAGGAGGTCAGAAAGCAAAAAATCAGGGGAAACTACACCAAGGATGCCAGGTCTAACAGGCGGCCTTTAAAGCCAAAATTCGGGGCTTCGCATTCTTCCTTTTGGCTCATCATAGAGAAAAAAGATAGAGATGAGCAACACAGCTTACAATTGGCCATGGATATAGCATATTGCAAGGTTTTGGAAGATCAATCAGACCAGGCCTCTTGCAATTGGTTGAATAAGAGGGAAGCCTTAAAGATGGAGGGCCCGATTCACAGAACTAACTTAAGACAAAATCCTAAACTTACTACCATTTTCGTATTCACAGAAGGCACTTACTCATTTTGGTATTCACAGAAGACACTTACTCACTTCGGTATTCACAGAAGTTAGGAGTCCTAACTTTAGGACTCCTAAATGCCTTCTTTGAATTCCGAAAGTCTTAAAATTAGGATTTTTTCCAGTTTAGGAGTCCTAAAGTTAGGACTCCTAACTGTACTACTACTAAACTGAGAAAAATCCTAATTTTAAGGCTTTCGGTCTTCACAGAAGGCATTTAGGAGTCCTAAAGTTAGGACTCCTAACTTTACTACTACTAAATTGAGAAAAATCCTAATTTTAAGACTTTCGGTATTCACAGAAGGCATTTAGGAGTCCTAAAGTTAGGATTCCTAACTATACTACTACTAAACTGAGAAAAATCCTAATTTTAAGGCTTTCGGTATTTACAGAAGGCATTTAGGAGTCCTAAAGTTAGGAGTCCTAACTTCTGTGAATACCGAAATGAGTAAGTGCCTTCTGTGAATACCGAAATGAGTAAGTGCCTTCTGTGAATACCAAAATGAGTAAGTGCCTTCTGTGAATACCAAAATGGTGATAAGTTTAGGAATTTGTCTTAAGTTAGTTCTGTGAATCGGGCCCCATGGTTTTAAATAGCTGTACTTTTAACAATCAGGTTCATGAAGAGGGGGAAAAGAGAGGTATTTTCTGACTTGGTCAACTAAAGAAAAATTAAAGGGAAATGTGATCACTGGGATTAAGGAACCCCAACACTGGCACTATCATAAAATAGAGTCAGGGCATTGGAATGGAAACATCTTTGTGCATTACTATTCCTCTCTGTATAAGGGGGAATCTTTGACCCTGGGTTCAGCTCAAATAGAGCGATTTCTTCACAAAGTGCAACTACCAGATCTAGAGACTGAAGTGGTGGGTTGCCTGGTCAGCCCCATTACCAGGAATGAAGTCAGGAATGTGATTAGACAACTGCCAGGATTCAAAACCCCAGGGCAAGATGGCTTCAGAGCTGAATTTTATAAATGTTTCTGCACTTTATTATTCTATTTTATCAGGGGGGCTTATCCCATCCTTGTTTAAACAGGAGTGTTGATTAATTTTTGGGAAAACAGGGAAAGATGAGATTGAACCATCTTCATATTGACCAATAACACTGCTTAATACTGATTTTAACAGTTTTACGAGAATTGTAGGTAATCGCATTAATTCCGTTATTGATAGCCTAATCCATTCCAGCCAGAATTGTTTTATGCGGGGGCACAGTTTGAAGGCCAACACGCAGTACTTAGCAGAGTTTATCATTAATGCGAATCAACCAATATTATTCCATGGCAATAGTTCTGCTGGACGAGGAGAAGGTATTTGACATTGTGAGCTGGGATTTTCTATTCAGGATTTTGGAAAAATTCAAAAATATCCATCGGTGCTCACAAGGTCAACTGCCCGGCCCTATGAATATACTTCGGCCCGTTTATCATCAATAATTTGTGTGTCAGTACTGTGTTTCACAGTAGATGCATCCATCGGAGTTACCCTTTTCCCCTATTTTGTTTGCTTTATTCATTGATTCTTTATCCTATTGACTCCCATGAAGTAATTATTCCCCCTATACCAGGCGGAGCCAAAATTAAGCTATATGAAGATGATGTTGATCTTTTTTTACTTCCAGAAAGCAAGGGCATAGCTTGGTCAGTAAGATTGGGAGTGTGAGCTTTAGATTTTCAGCCGATCACGCTGGCATATAATATCAAAATACATTATACTACAAGCAGTGTACATGAAAGTGACTAAATGGGCAGTGGAAAGGGAGATGAATGCGGATTGGTTGGGGCACTAAGTGAGAGAAAACACATTTTGTAAAATAACCAACATTTCTAAGTCTTTCAAAACAGAGAGGAATTACATATTGAGTTGTTGACCTAATTTATATTGGGTAAAAAGACCCTGTACTAGTGTAAACATTTTACAACTCCCAAATCTGAAGTTCATCTGGCACTCCCTAGTTTTAGGCTGTACTATTGAGTGGTATTGTGCACTACACTTAAGGGGATTTTCTGTGTAGACCTCTAAAGTTGATTATTCCGCTGGGCTTTACATGCTGATCAATTATGGTATTAGCAGCCTCCCTTAGCTGAGTAGGGAGCCAAAGGTGCCAAAAAAGGAGAGAGATAAGTCCTTGCAAGTATTATGGGCCATTCGGCGCCAATGATTTCCGAAGTACAACATTTCCACCATCTATGCTGAAACAGTTTTGGATAACTGTAAGAACCTAGCTCCCTGCTTTTCTGTGGGCGTTATCAACCAGTGGCAGATTATTATGATCTGTGGAGTGGGCGATTTTATTGATGGCAGCAGAATTAAGTCTTTTGGGGCAATCTGCCCGCCCGGCGTTCGGCACAGAGCATATTATAATTTTTCAAACAAGTAGATCACCTCCACTCTCAATAATCTATTTCTGGTCCATATAAACCAATCAGAGATATTAGTGAAAAACTGTGAGGGATATTTATGAAATTATCATGCGGCGCAACTCAGCAAGTAATCTCACTGCGCTGCGTGATAGCGAAAGGGCAGGAACGTGCCATACTTAAAAATATATGGCACATTCCTGTCCTTTAGCAGAATGCAGCACACATAGAAAGAGGCAGTATCAAGGAGAAATAACGATATTTCTCCTCATTACGCCTCATCTGGGGAGGCATAGCATTTTGATGCATTCCCAGGTTTACCATTGTTGGTAAATCTGGGAATGCACCAAAATCCGTGGGTGAATTTGTGGGACACCCATTCCCATGGAATTTGTATCCAGGGCAGTGTAACGCCATGCAGCGATTTGCGCTGCGTTGTGATACTCTTGATTTATCAAGCCATGCAGGGCCATGCAAGGTGCCCTTGCGTGACTTGATAAATCCGACATGCTTTGCAAGGGCGACGCAAAACCTTTATAAATATGCTGCTGTATGGATCTCTGCCACGATCGCATCCAGTCTATTGAGCAAATCCATGGTAAATGGGGACGCCTCACAGGTGCCAATGTTTGGCAGAGGTATTTCAGCTTTGGGTTCTCTTTACCGAGAGGGGCACATTTTTACAGACTGTTGTTTTGTAACGGTTGGATGCCCTACTATACCCTTTTCAGACTCAACAAAATGTTTCAGTCAGCCAGAAGAAAATGCTCAAACTTGCCCAATGGTATTAGAATGCTTTACATCAGCACCAGATCACATTATACATGGTCAAATGTAACATTTCTTTTTAAGTCTGGCATTAGCCAACACCTTTAGGTTTTAGTAAAATTACGTCTATAATATGCTTGCTTAAAGGGGGTTTCAGGCAATTCTCTTCACCTATTGGTCTGTTTTTGTGTCATTCACATTTTACTTCTGCCCACTACAACGTCCAGCGTGGTGCAAAGGGTCAGCCTCCTTCAGCCACTGTCTTGAAGTGACTGCATTTTGCTCTTTCACTAGGGCATAACCACACACAAGGTAGTTCTCTTCAATGACAGTGTTTTGGTTTTAATTCTGTGTTACTTTAGTGTTGTCTTTATTTGTAGAGTCTGATATGATGGCAGGATGCTTTCCACCACAGCAGAGGGGGTCAGTCAGTCAGTCACAAAAACTTTTTCGGACAATTACGGACAATTACGGCCATAAAAGTACGGATGATAAAAACATTATTTTTTCAAAAAGACACGACATCGAGTACATATCTGTGATAGGATGCATAAAACATATAAAAAAAGGCCGATGGGTCACATACTAGAGTCTAAAAGGATTAAAAGAGTTAAAAATGAGATTAGATCCTAATCGTACAAATATAATACAAGTGGGGTTGTTTTATTAAGCAGTATTTGTTTCTAACCCCCCAGTGAAAGGCAGACAAAATTTCCCACTGCCATGCTAATTTTCTCATTATCCAGGCTTCGCAATCGCTCTAAAGCCCCCTTATGGAAGTTCGTATTTAAGGAGCGAAAAATAGGGCACACAGAGTGCAAAATACAATAAAGTGCAATGTGCTTTGTGTATCAGAATCATTGCACGGACATCTGGGCAGTGGTTCTCCCCAGACTTAATTCTAGGAAAAGCAACTATTAGATGCAATAGACTGAATTGTAGTCTTGTTAGATAAAACCTGAAGTTCCCATTCGGAAACAAGAAGAGATATGGCTCACAGCCCTGTGTCTCATTGATTGGATTATAAGTGCAGTTCACAAGCAGATAATCAAAAGCCGCCTGATGGGCTCTGTCTTGCCTATACCGAAATGCCTCTTTTACCCTGGAAACAGCCCTGAAGTCAATCTCTGCTGGTTTTTTGCGTATTCCTGCAGGCTCAACTCCAGGAATTCTTTTTTTATAAATCTAATCCAGGGTATATTGAGGGCATTGTCCAGAGAAAGACAAGCTCCCATTTCTGTCACCCCAATACAGGTATTAAGCCCAGGTCTGATAGGCACATAAAGGCAGGGCATGATTGGGGAGTGACCAATAGCCTACCAGCAATCCTTTTCTACCTGCTGAATTGGCCCGGGGCCTATGTAGCCCCAGACCTCTGTCCCATAAATTGCCACAGAAACACATTTACTCCTATTAATCTCCATCAGTTCTTTGATCAGTTTGTGGCCCAGCCTTCTAGCAAATGTGAACACCGCCTCCACAGCTCTTTGATTATACGCAGCCCTGGATTGATGTAGGCTCTGCCAGGTTTCTTTTTGATCAAAAGAAAGCCCTGAGTGTCACATTCCAGCTTTATCAGTTCCTACCTCCTGCCAATGCTGTTGTAAATTCCTTTTTGAATCATTCAATGTTTATCTGACAGCTGCCTTTTCACACCATACAAGCAGCTCACATGAACTCTGAATATAAGCTCATGAGGATGTTTTATCTTTTCAATCCTGTGTATCTGTCATTCATTCTTTATTTCTTTATTTGTTTCTTTATTTGTTTATTTCCTTCTTTTTTTCTTCTTTTTCTCTTTAATTTCGTGTTTATGTCCTTCTTTCTTTCCTGTTTATGTCCTTATTTATTTATTTCTTTTTCTTTTATTCTTTCCTTTCTTATTTCTTTCGTTATTTCTTCTTTCCATCTTTCTTGTCATCTATTCTCTTTCATTCCTGCTTTTCTCTTTTTTATTGCTATCCACTTTCTTTCTTTCTTACCTTCTTCTTTCTTTTTTTCTTGCATTCTTCGTTTCTTTCCTGCCTTCCTCTTCCTTCCTTCCTTCCACTTTCTTTGTTTCTTGCCTACCTCTTTCTTGTTTGCTTTCTTTCTTTCTTTCTTTCTTTCTTTCTTTCTTTCTTTCTTTCTTTCTTTCTTTCTTTCTTTCTTTTTTTTCTTTCTTTCTTTTGTTCTTGCCTTCCTCTTTCTTTCTTGCCTTCTTCTTCCTTTCTTGCCTTCTTCTTTCTTTCTTCTTTCCTTCTTTCTCTCCTACTTGCTTTCTCTTTCGTTTTTGTCTTTCTTTGTTTCTTGCCTTGTTTTTTCTTGTCTTCTTTATCAAAAGCAAGAGGCTGGCAACCAATGCCAAACCAATTGACTTTTTTAAGTGTGTGTGCTAGCCAAAACCTTTTGATTTTACTAATGTGTATAGCCTAGTTACTTATAGGGGTTTTAGCCAACTTCATCCATTAGTCTGTTGCTGTGCCATTCTAATTTTTCAACCACCCACTTCAGTATAAATCAAGTGCCATCGAGGGGAAATGTGTCAGCTCATTTAAGTCATTGGCTGACTTCACTATGAGTTTCGACGTGCTTCCCTGTCACATGGAGCACAGCCTCACTCAAAGTAGTTCTCTTCAGTGCCAGGGATTACTATGAAAATCTGTGCTTTTTTGAGACCAAAACAACATTTTAGTCTTCAGCCTGTGTTTTTTTTAGATTTCAGCCTCCAAACAATAAAGTCTTGCAAAAACCATGGCAAAACAAAACAAGAATTGCCGTAAGGCTGACGGCCAGCACTAGACAGATTGGCTTTGCTAATGCTTGTTTTTAGTGACGGCAAGATTAAGTAATTTGCCCAGAATCACAGGATGCCGAACCAACCTCAGAAGTCGAAACTGGTTGCGTTGTGCCAAAGTGGGCAGCTCTAGCCAGTACGCCACATTTCACAGATATGGTTTAGACTAAATTAAGAGATAGTCAATGAGGCAGGTCTTTAATTTCAGCCATATTTTCAGTTGTGCATATATTTTAGGTGCATTTTCTACATATAGGCTACAGACAACTGATGAAGCTGGCCATTCAAAAGCCGAATCTACAACTTCTATTTTATACATAAAGATCGAGCCGTGGAACAACGCTGTCTTTTACTCAGTCAAAACTTCGTGCAACGCAGACTACAGAGAGCTCGAGAGCTCTGTTTTGCTGGCGGAACCACAAAACCACAAACACACTAGGAGCAAGATTACTTAAATAAAAACAACTTGCAGCTCTGTAAGTTATGAATAAACTGCAGAGATTGCATACGTTTCACTTACAATGACGTGTTTAGCCTCACTATTCCTATGGTAATCGTTGTGACAGGACATGTTTGAAAACGACTTTGACTTCTGGGTTTCACATATAGTATGCATAGTGACCAGGCTGCTGCACAATTTCTCATTTTGCTTGTGTTCTTGTCCGATAAAGAACTGCAAAAATTATCCAAAAGGATTGGGTCACTCACTGTTGAGAAAACACTATGAAAAAAATACGTAAAACTATAGAAAATGAATATATCTGAGAAACTCGTCTTCAGTAAGTTGTGTGTGTTTTTTATATTTTTTTTATTTCTCTTCAAGCTCTCAACACATTTTATACATTGCTCTCCAAAGTTATAAATCCAGGGATTGGATAAGGGTGCGATCCCACATTTCTAGGCTCTATTAGGAGGGTCCGGTAAATACTTTCTCTTCTCTGTTACCTACTCAGAGAGGGGACAGAGCATATGGTCAAAATGCCTCCTTATTGACCAGGCATTTTTCACCTGCCGGAATTGACAGGGGAAAATTGTGGAGTGCGATCTTTATCACACCCAGAAAACTCTGCATGTGTCAGAAGACTTATCACCGTTCAAACAGGAGTTTGCACCGAAATCAGAATTTAGCCACATCATCAGAATCGAAGCTATAGTGCAAAGGGTGCTATTTTGCTCCATTTTATTTCGTGGTGGTCATGAAAATTAATATTGCTCCAGATGTATTGAGACCCTGATTTATGAAAGACTTTTGTCTTAAGACGGTGCTAAGACTGTCCTACCTTGCCTAAGACAGTCTTGAAGATGTTGTTTCAGGCTTGAGACAGACAACATACTCGGTGGCGGCTGCCACTAACAAAGGGTGGTAAGGCAGGTGAGGGCAGCGTGGGGAGGGGAGAGCTTGCATGGAGGCGTGTTAGTAATAATTAAAATGAATAACTTACCTAAAGCCGCCGGCCACCTCCCGCATCATGTCGCTACTGCTGTCTTTTTTCTGGTCCCAGTAGCCCCTGGGACAGACTCCCATCCAAAACCTGTGCTGCAGAGCAGCGCAGGGATAGGGCTGAGCAGGCTGGGGAGATGCTCCACTCAGGTCATAGAGTCTGTGGGTGTTTCTCCAGCCCGGCTGCTGAATGCAGCCGGGTTGGAGAAACCTAAGTGTGCATGTGTGTTTTGGTCAGCCTGAGACGGCAGGACAAACACATATGGTACGAAGGAAGTGCACAAAAACTCCTCCCCACAAGCCCCATCCATCTTTGCACAAGCTGGCTCAGAGCTGGCAAACGTAAAATAAAACAATGCTAGAACATCGTTTTATTTTCCGCTTGCTGGCTGAACTGTTATGGATTTGCAAAGTAAAGCAAACTTGCAGAATGAGGGAAATGCACAACTTTTTAGGAGCAAGCACTTTCTTCTTTTCTAATTTTTGGTCCCATGTTATAAACCCCAAAGTCTGCTGGGTCTTACAAAATAGCAATCGAAGATGATTGTGCCCCGTTAGTAACTGGGTATGTGAACTTCTCGCTGATTCAATTAGATGAATGGAAGGAACATGACAGATGGAGTATTCTCAAGCATTTACTTTACTCAGGTACGGGGAAACCTGTCTTGATGAAGCTGAATACACTCCTGTAAATGTTTTTGAAGGATTCTTATGAATTGTTCCTGGAATGAACTGCAGGATGCCACCCAAGTCAAAGCATCCTGTGAATTGCAAAGACAACTGTCCAAAAATATTGAAGGCAACTATAACGATAATGGCGGGATGGGTGAGAAAATGTTGTGCACAAATAGGTTCAAACTGGTGACCTCCTCTCTAAGAGTTTCAACCTGCTCAGCCCACATGTTGGGACAGAAAAGTAATCTGCATGGCAATAGACATATTCCCCTGCCCTGAGTGCCCCAACTGTACTGATCTCTGAATCCCTAAGGCTGATTTCTGCTGTCATAGGGAAACACGGATCATGCGTCCCAAAGCACTGCCCTCAAAGTGGTGAAAAGCTACTGCCTTTACCAGGAGTTAAGCAGCACGGGTGCAGTGGTAGCAACATACCGTGTAGTGATCAGTAGGAGTGAACAAGTCCTTTTTAGGTCTCGCCTGGCGTAGGCTGCGCGCATGCGCAGTCTCGTTAGCGAGATTTAATGATATGAAGTATTTTCTGTAAGGGGCATTAAGCCCCGCCCCTCTTTTCCATTGGCTGGCGTCACCGTGTAAAACGGTGGCCAGCCATTGGAAAAGAGCTCCTTGTGACGTATTCACTCTGCTTTTTCGGCCGTCCCATTTGGACGGCCTCGCCTGCTTTGCGTTCGTCGCAAAAGGTTTCTTATCTTTCTGGGGCCAAACACATGGCCCCATAAAGACAAGAAACCTTTTAGCAGGCGAGAAAATCGAGCAAATACGTCATGGCAAGCGCTTGTTTGTTCATGGTTTGCTGGCAGCCCCGATTAGCTCTACCGGTCGCTTCTCTGTGTTGGTCATTTCTTTTGATGTTCGCAGAGCAATTTCCTGCACTAGCTGTGGCTGGAGGTCGTCGTCCTCACTGAGATGTATGTAGAGTGAAGGAGAACTTAGATAAATTACATTATAGCCCATCTTTATATGATTGCCGTGATGAGGCTTAAAGTATAGAGACTGGATAAAATGCAGTGTTATTTTTATGATTTTTACGTCTGGCTTGACAACACAACTGTTTATGTGAACACCAGAAAAAAGAGCTTTCGGAAGTGCCAGGGAGAGAGGGGCTTAGGCTACGCCCACGTGCTGAGTTATCCTGAGTACTGTGTTTGAAGCTGCTGCGGGGGTGGTGTGTCACTGATGGTTGAGAAGCCATGCTAGTACATGTCTCGCACCAGCTTTGACGCACGTACGCTACAACTAGGAATGCACGATGTGGCGCCAGAGACCAGTAATGAGTTTCACGCACACATACAAATCTAACAAGCGCCGAGTGAAAAGCTCAGCTGGACCTCCCCGCTTTCAGAGACAAGCTTTAGCTTTTCCCTCGTCAGTCGTCACCACTGTGATTTATATGGGCATTGTGGTACGTCAGGTTTCGGAGCATAGCACCGCTTCTTTTGGCTCTAAACATGAACAATCTTGTAAGATTTCTTGAAATTAAAACGTCTGATTTTGATCACCCTATTTTCTACCCAGAGTCGTGTGCCCTCGTCTAGTTCTGAAGCTTTCCCACACCCCTTTCAACGATAAATGAAGCCAATGTAAGCTCGTCCTTGAACCGGAATCACCCTTTAATATCATCGCAGGTCCTGTGCCCTTCGGATCCAGCGCCCCTGGCTAAAAGCAGAAGCCCGCCCAGAGCACATTCTGAATGGGGTACACACCAAACCTTCCTCGCTGGCACAGGGACAGATAGGCGGCGGTGACCATGGGTTTGAGAGTGGCATAGCCCCTGTTAGTATTTGGGCTTATGCTTTTTTTTCATACCCACTTCCTTGCAAGTACTTGCTTAAATGGAATAAAGAACACCACGCTTGGTAGACTTGCGGCGCTATTAGAAACTGCTGGAAACACAAAATCACACGCGCATCTCTTGAGTGCCAAACCCCCGAAGCTCCGTTGCCCACGTGTCTGATGGCAAAATATAGTCATTAACATCAGGCCCTCCGAGCAGCCCGACTCAGGACCCCGGTTGCTCGGCAACCTGCCTTAGCTGGGGAGGAGAGGGGGGGCGGAGGGGAAGTGAGGGGTGGATTGTGGGGGATCTGATAGGGGCAGGGGGAGAAGGGCAGAGGGCAAGAAAGAGGAGACTACGAGAGCAGTGAAGCTGCTGGGATTTTAGCAGATAGGACAGCAGGTTAGGGAACAGGGAGACGGAGGTAAACTGGGACTTGAGGGAAAACCGGCTCTAGTCTGAGTGATGAGGGCACGAATAGGTGAGAGAGCAGTCTGTGAATAGAGTTAACCCAGATATCCAAGAGAAGGGAATACAAGGCCAGTCTAAAAGCTAAAGGGACAACCAAAATCAAGAAAAGAAAAACGATATAAAAGACTACAGAGAGAGAAACCGGCGTACACCGCCGCAGCAACAGTGAGATATGAGACGCAGAGAGCCCAAGGATCGCTGACGGGAGGGAGGACACGGGGTCAAGAAGTGAACGGACGCTCCCCAAACATACAGTGCTAGGCATAGCGAGGCAGAAATCGAGCAAAAGGGACAGACCCAAGGAAGAACAAGACACGTGAGCAGGGCAAAAGAAACAGTGAGGAGCAGAAACACACAAAAGAGGCAGCAGGAAGCGGTACCAGAGACAGCAACAGGCATGAGGAGAGAGAAAATAGAGTGCCAGTGGAGAAGAGGCAGCAAGAAGAGACAGATCAGAGGGCAGGGAAAGACGGCAAAAGAGGGTCTAGAAGAGCAGATCCAGTGCTGTCAGTTCAGGGCAGTTACTGCACACACACAACCATGAGGATGGTAGCAGATGAGCTACAGTGCAAGAAGATCAAGCTGGACGAAAAGGAAAAGACCGAAGAGGACGGTTAAGTTCTTTAATGGAGGCCTCAGAATGCAAATGTTGATGCATCTAGGAGATGGGGCAGCGTTGAGGTCCGGCGGCGTGCTCCACAGACCTTGTAATCCACATGTGTGAAATTTAATTATCTGATGTGAACCGAAACCTGATTTTCCAGTGAGAAATGCTGCGTGCTTGGCTGCATTGAGGCTGTCCAGGAGTGGGACTGCTCTTTAGTGCGTGAGAGTCTAAACCAGAGGTCTTAAAACGCTTTTTGTTCTGCCCCCCTCCAAAACTTAATGCAAGGGTTACACGCAGTTACACGAGTTTAAGCTATTGGCATTGTAAATGACAATACCTTTTATTTCTTTTTAAAACGAAAACAAAAATAAAAGGCATTGTTATTTACAACGCCAATAGCTCAAACTCGCGTAAATGCTAGACCAATTGCATTGCAAATGCTTGTTACCTGTGTCACTGTGTCAGTGAGGCTTACAGGTTCAATCATTTAAAGTTCCACTGCTGTGTGCTTAACTCACCCTTGTCTTACATCAGTTTGGTGTTTAGTGCTATGCAGTGCATGTGTTATGTACATGTGCTGGATGTATGTGTACCTGTGAGTGGTGCGATACAGGGCTAATGAAGCAATTTGCAGTGTGTATATGCTATATGCATGTGTTGACTGTATGTGTGCCTGTGAATGGTGCACTACATGAAGGATGTAATGCAGTATATGTGTTATGTTTACATGTACTGAGTGTATGTGTTTGCGGTGAATGGTACAGTAAATGGATGACTCTGAGATCCATTTTGGGAGACCCAGGGATTCATGGTGAAACATGGGGAGGTAGAGGAATCCCCCCAGACAGATTTGTGTATTTCTGCTTTCCTGTTAGCTGGGTGGAACACTCTGGAGAGAGTGAGAGTCAGGGGAAACCTTTTGAACTGACCTCGCCTGGTGGTTGTTCCCATCGGACCCTTCCGCAGCTCTGTAAGGTGCGCCACATCTCGCCGGACCCGCTGCGCGGGTCCCGCTTCGAGGAGGAGACCAGTGGGTGCCCCGGACTTCGTGCTGACACCTGGAGGACTGCTGGGGCGTGCTGAGGGACACTAGCAGGGCTGCGAGCAGAGTTGCAGGGACTCCATTTCCCAGGAGTCCCTGTCTGGCCAACCTGCCACACCCGGCCCACTCTCCCTGCTTGTCACGCTTCGCACTCCCAGCGTGATTAAAGCTCTTCTGTTCCTTTCCCCGGCGGGAAACCTTTTGAACTGACCTCGCCTGGTGGTTGTTCCCATCGGACCCTTCCGCAGCTCTGTTAGCTGCGCCACATCTCGCCGGACTCGCTGCGCGGGTTATGCTTCGAGGAGGAGACCAGTGGGTGCCCCGGACTTCGTGCTGACACCTGGAGGACTGCTGGGGCGTGCTGAGGGACACTATCAGGGCTGCGAGCAGAGTTGCAGGGACTCCATTTCCCAGGAGTCCCTGCCTGGCCAACCTGCCAAACCTGGCCCGCATAGTGTCCCCCCTGCTAAGATTACGGTATTCCAATATATCAACATGAATCTAAAAACGTGATCAATGGTGCTAACGTGGGAGCGAAATCCTGCTTGGTAGGTGGATAATATTTCGTTATCATCTATCCACCTATTTAACCTACTTAACACTAGTCTAGCCACAATTTGTGTATGGTGTCTATAAGGCTTAAGGGACGATAATTAGTTGGACTGGCGCGATCCCCCTTTTTATAAATGGGGATAATTTCAGCCCCACCCCAGGATTCCGGAATAGGGGCACCTCTAGCCACACCATTAGCAAGAATAAGAATATATTTTGTCCAGTTGTCCCGGTCAGATTTGAATATATCTGCCGGGATACAATCCGGTCCAGGTGCCCTTCCTACTGCTACACCATCAAGAGCCCTCTCAATTTCAGCCGAGGTAAAGATTAGGACTGGGTAGGATACTACATAAGGCTGGCGCTCAGTGCTGTCATCGGCCGATGAGAATTGGGCCTGGAAGTGTGTGACCCAGGCTTCTGGGGGACGTTATTTACTGGAACCGGGCTGGCGTTACCACCACCCCATTTAATCAAATCCCAAAACGGACACCAGTTTTTCCCATTACTTGCATCTAGCAAGTCCCTCCATCTATCTTCATCATAAGCCTTCTTTGCCCTATGTTGAGTTGCCTTATATTCAGTCCTTAATTCTGTAACCTCCTGCGTGGATCCTACCCTTATGGCTTGCACCAAGTGTCTAAAGGCTCTTACATGCCCCATCATACCATTTAGCTGACTTATAAGTGGGGTGCATATTAGATCTTTTTATATTTCTTGTAAAATATCTTTTCAATTTAGCAAACAGGGCCTCATGAGCCTCTGGGAGCGTTAAAAAATTAGCCTCGCTAGGATCAAGGTGAGAGAGGGCTAAGAGGGACTCTTCAAGGGATAACTTTATCTGGGCCATAGTGCCCTCATCTTCAGACACACGTGCCCATTTTAGTCTATGGCAGTCGTGTGACATGACTACGTCTGCCGTTACAATATCCGGACTGCCTCTCGAGTGTGAACAACCCTTTACCTCCAATATCAAAGTCAGGGGTTCATGATCACTCTCTGGTCTTTTCAGAACCTCCATATCTCTTAGCCTTGACCAAAATTCTAAATTGATAAGGAAGTAATCAATCCTACTGCTTCTTGACCCATTATTAAAAGTGGGATTGCCTTTACTATCAGATTTAGATCTTCCATTAACAGCCTGGAGCCCTCTCTCCAAAGTTAGACTTTTTAATTGCAGGGCTGCCTCTGTCCATTTATTAATTGGGGGGAGCGTTAACGACGGGACACCCCAAATCACATTCTCATCACTAGTAATACGACCATCTTCTAAACCAAGTGGTTCAAACGTACAATTAAAATCCCTTGCAATAACCCAATTACTTATTCCTTTTAGTGATTTGATAAAATAATCCAGGCTAGAGATGGTTGTTGAGGCTTTCCCACCAATCATCCCTCTCGCATAAACATTAATCAATATAAAAAAATTGAGCTCATGTTCAGAGTTTATTTTAATTGCCTGAATGTCTGGATTATCAATCACAAATTCTCCCACCTGATAGCCCATCTGCTGTCTAACCCAAATAGTTAGCCCTCCCGAAGGACGCCCTTTGGAGCTTGCGATTGCTGGTTTGCCAAAAGCCAAATAGCCTGGGCGAAAAATCGTACTCAAGGACCAAGTCTCCTGAAAGGCAATGATGTCATACAACTCCATAAAGGTAGACCAATCAGAAGAAATAGTCTTCGATAATAGACCAGCAATGTTCCACGATAACATACTTAAGGTACTTTGGGCGATGTCATCTGCCTGATCTATCGGTATCGGGACCTCGATATGCTCGGGTCCCCCTGATATGACCAACTGAGGGCTTAAAACAGACACAGGAGAAACAGCTGAGTGGATAATAGAATCCACTATCACAGATAGAACTACAGGTGGCAGTCAATCGCATGCATCTAAACCTGACAAGGGAGCAAATCTATTGGCTAAATTTAGGTAAAAAAAACTTCCTAAAGATCTGAGAGGTATTAGTCGACCCCCCCCTCCTGGCGACAAGAGATAGCGGGTTCTATAGAAAAACCCCAAGGACAGAAGGGATATTTTCCCAGAATTGTGCCTTTTATTTCTACTCCCTAAATGGTCCAGTAAGAATCTAACAATGTGCTCGTTATTAAAGTTGGCAACTACACAATCCCCCCGCCCTTCCTTTGTAGAGTTGCCAACCCAGGATGTGCGTTGTGCCATGATCATATGATCACAAATATCCCAGCTCCGTACCCCGGCTGCCTTCAATTGAGCAGAGAGCCAATGCATTGTTTTAGCCATTAACTGTTCAGTAGATTCCATCTGTCCCACTTGTAGGGTCGGTACGTTCCTTAAGACCACCACCAAAGGAGCGGCGGCCGGTGGTAGGTATAAAACTATAGAACCATTTACATCTATACTAGGGCCCAACCCGTTATGCACAACAGGAGGGTCACGGCCAGAAGGCACATGGGCAGGATTAGATTGATTACCCATCCCACAAATAGAGTGGTTTTGTGTGGGATTAGTTACTGTCATACCTCGAGATCTACGACATCTACTACCTTCCCTCCTTGGAGTGCTCGAGATGGACTGAGCAAACTCGCTGGACATATTCCCTATCTCACCCACCTGACCACCCAAAGGTACTAAGGCAACATCCGGGACTATGCCTACCCCACCATTCCTGCTAATTGGTAAAGGCAATGATGATACAGGGGTTGCGGGTGGGGGTGGGGGTTTAGGGGTTACAGGGTAGCACAGGACATTCGTTATTACTTCAGCGGGCCGATTAGTTTTTTCCAAGGAGTCCTCTATAATACGCAGATTAGCCACAACATGCAATTCAAAGTTTGTTAGTCTTTCCTCGATCAGTGTCAGTCTATCGAGGATAGAAGTTAGAGATGTCACAAGAAGTACCCCCACTTTAGCCAGTAAGGTATCATAAACTTCAGGTGGAGGAGCACCTAGTAAATCCAAATTTGAAGCAGCAGCGGTGCAGGTGAGGGGTAGAGGCACTGTCAACAGGGGGGACCAGATCCCTCCTTTCCTATTAGTTTTTGGGGTTTTTGAATGTTTCTGTTTTTGTGGGCCCCCTCCCTTCTTCCTCTTTGATGGAGGCTCCGAAGTTAGGTCCATAGTTAGTGTTTTAGGTTTGAGCACCGACCTTGTGGAAATGCGTGAACATATACCACTGAGTCCACCCTCTTGAGCCACTACCACAGATAGAGAACTGTTTGGAACCTCCATTGTTGTAGAAATATCCAGAGGCACATGCGAAGAATAACTAGCATTTTTCACCTGGTCATAAGGGTCAATATCAGAGACTAAACAACATTCAGGTGTGCGTGCAGACATCAAACCACCCAGCAATGATCTTTTAGCTTGTAAGGGATCTAGGGAGAGACGTCGCTTGGTCAATGCAATCTCTTGGGCTACAACTGAGCTCGCTCTAATTATAAATTGGTCCAGAGTCCCTACCACACTTCCGCCAGGTAGTACAGATCTACCCTTTCCCTCACGAATGTTCATTTTGGCAAGGCGCGATAACAATAAGAATCCCACGAATTGGAGGCCTTCGGATGACGATATTTATGTTATGGCACGACTTCCATAGACGTTCCTGCCAAGTGCTAAGGGATAAGCAATCTCATCTGTAAGATGATTTACAAAGTTTGTAATTGCATTTAAAAAAACTGCACTGGACAGGCCTGAGAAATGTTGAAAGGGCTACTTGAGTGGGTGGCACAATCAGTGATGCATGCCCACTAGCAGCATTTAATTTACAGGTCTTGGGCACATGTAGCTCACTTTACTAGGGACTTGTAAGCAAACTAAATATGCCAGTTTTGGATATGCAAATGTTACCATGTTTAAGGGACTATCAAAACGCAGCTCTTGTGAGAGAGAGAAAAGCCAACCTTGATACACTTTAAGCTCTTCTGCACTCTGCCTCCAGGCTTGTCTCTGCAACAAATGTAATTTGCCAAGAGCAATCCTTTTCTACATCACTCTCATTCTAATTCAGCCATATCACTCCTGAACTACTTTAGCTCCCCCTTGAGAAAAGAATATAATTAATGAATATTCAAAGTATTTAAAGTGCTTTCCCCGAACTACCCATGTACCCATGTTCCTCTCTGAAATCCCCTTACCTGAAACACTCCAGTGGTGAAAAAGCTCTCAGCAGCAGAAACATTCTTAAACTCGTGATAAAAATATTTAGGCACCATGCCGCTACAGTTCTATCACTCTTCGGAGCACCAGCACTCTCTCTGGAAGAGCTGAGATCCATAGAGAACCTGTTTTATGGGAAAAAAAACTTAGAACACATCTGTTTCCTCTAGATGTTGACTAACATCGCAAATCTTTCTTTTCTAATCTGGCACCCCCATCTTTACTTTATATCTTCCTTTTAATTTGCTGATTTTCTGTCCTTTCCAAATATGATGCCAAATTTCTGTTTTCTCCTCCTCGCTTCTTCACCATCCTCAAATCACTCTATACCTGTGCCGTGTTCCTTTCAAAATGTTCTCATTTTTTCATCATCAAATCATTCACTAGTTGCCAAACTCCAGTCTCTGTTTACTTGTTATTTTTTGTTTATTTCTCTTGTGGTTTTCATAAAATTCTTTGTAAAAAGAACAACTGTCTCCCAATTAGCTTGCTGTTGAGTGCACTGGCATCTTTCTGGTACAGATGCTCTCTGTAAATATAAAAAGTAAAGAAATAGAGTTTTTGAGTACCTTCCTATGTGGTGTGATCAGAAGGCCAATGTCATGATGATAATGAAGAGGTGGTAAAATCATGGACAACAGTATCAAAGTGTTGTTAATTCTCTTGGACATCTTCATTACCTTTAACCCAATGTCTCATGCGACCTAGATGATATATCTCTCAGCAGTGGTGGTGTCTCATTTCTCCTCTACCATGCTCAGGTGTTCACATTGCTACTGCACTCCTATGTTTTCCGAGGGCTAACTCAGGGGTCTTCATCAAGTCCCACATTTTATAGTGTTTATGTGGATCTCCCTCTACCAGGCACAACTCATCCCCTCCTTGGGGTTTTATATTTCACTAGCAATTAACCCCTTCGCTGCGGCGGAAATTCCGCCGCAGCGCTGGGGGGTGCGGGGGGACAGCGCGGTGGCCTGGTGCTCATGACGGAGCCACGCCGTCATGAGCCACGGTTGGGCTGTGCTCATGACGGAGTGGTTCCGTCATGACTCCGCCCACAGCGCTAATCGCCCGCACAGGCGGGGAATTAGCGCCGCATGGGCGGCGCGGCCGCCAACGGCCGCAGCATGACGGAACCACTCCGTCATGAGCACACGGCAACCGTGGCTCATGACGGCGTGGTTCCGTCATGAGCACGGAAGGAGTTAAGACAGATAGCTGACCATTTACCTTGAAACCAACAACTCTGTCCAGAGATATTTTGAAGAATGCCATACTGTGATTGCCAACCGGGTTAGCAAAATCTTAAAAATAATTAACGCCTATACCAAAATACTAACAGTAGGTCATTCTTCATACCTGCTGTCAGATGAGTGGTGGCCACCCTGTATGGATCCTGTACCTACCCCCGTCATCTCAGTCTATAACCATGCATTCATTTTCTTTTATTGTTCATCATAAAGCCTCAGGTATATAAACATTTCTTGAGATGCTTACTCTGCCTGAAGCTTCTTGGAAAAACCCTTCTTATTCCATCCATCAGCTTACAGAAAATAGAAATTCAAGCTAACATATTGCATGGACCAAATTATGGTCCTTCCAGTACCTGGCATTCATAATTTTCAAAATGCTACTGATAGAAAATGCCATCATTCATCTGATGTAGGTCCTCTTTCTGCAGCAAGCACATCTCAAAAGACCTGGTTTGACTTTCTTGGCTTCCAATCTCAAAGCAAATCATCTTCAAATGTCACGTGTTACTACTTCTTCTTCACCAGAACTCCCTTTCTAGGCATCAGCCTAAATGTCATCTGCATGCACCGTCGACCAAGCACTTGACTATTTCTAGATCCAATTTACAAAAGACACACAATTGATGGACGGAATGCAGTACAAATCAAAACATTCACCCCCAGTCAAGAGATCTGGGTTAAATCCATCATTGTTTTGCTCACCATGCCACCCCCGTTTCGACCTGGCCATATTTAAATCATTCTTGAACCTGTGCCTCATGGAAACAGTCCAGCCCGAACTGCCAAGCCAGGTCCTCCCTGGACCGGAAAAAAGTATTCCAGGACCAGTTTTGGGGTTTCACCCCTAATCAGCCAGGATAGCTTGAATCCAGTGGCACAGTGAGCCCGGGACCCACGTCTGGGCATACCCGGCACACTTAGGGTGAGATCCAATATACAGGCAAGTAGCTTTGGGGGGTATGGGTGTTTGGGGTGTTACACCCAACCAAATAAATTTATTTTAAGTAAGGCTCCCAGTTTTTCGTTTTTACTGATTTTTACAGATAAATACAGACAGAAAACAATGTGTTTCCTGTCTGTATTTATTTTTAAAAGTGGAAGAATACAGAAAAATATGCTTCTTGTGGGTGGCTCTCCATGCTGTCTTTCATGCTTTCCAGGACAACAGCTGAGCAGATACACAGAATGGGAAGTTAAAAAAGAGGTTCAAATTTCCCTGAATACAGTCATGTCTTAGCGTATATTTGTATCATAATACTGATATTAACCTGTGGGTGTAAGGTTTGGCTATTTTTGGCTGCTTAATTTGCTAAAACGCGACTGTTAGCAAAGTATGAGTGCCTGTTTATCAGTGAAATAAAAGTGGAAATATACCGTCTAATTATCCTCAAAACACAAAATAAATATGGATAAATACCAATAAGATGGGCAAAAAATAAACATGGACAAATACAGACGGAAATGTTAAAACAATAAGTACCATAAAACCGAGGGCCCTAATTTTAAGGTAAATAGCTTGGTACAGGTGCTATTGGTCGGGCTGGATTTCATCAGGAATTGTTACATACACACAGACTAACACGCATACACACTTTCTCCCTCTCACTGTTTTGAAAGTCTTATGGTTATTTTACAAAATATTGTGTTTTCTCTCACTTAGTACGCCTACCAATCCACATTCCTCCATCTTTCCACTGCCCCTTAAGACCCTCTCTTGCGCCCTGCTTATTGTATAATGCATTTTAACATTGTATGACTGCGTTATTGTTGAAAAATCTGAAGCTCACACCCCCCCAATTTTACTGACCAAGCTACGTCCCTGCCAATATGTTCAGTGGAGGAACACAATATTCTTTTATCTACCTCCAAAAGTGGATACACCCTGCCTCCCACTCTGAATTCATTCCAGAGACCGCTGAATATGTGGCTGTTCATATATTCTTTCTTTTCATAAACTCTAGTTGCTCATTTTAGCTTAGTTATCAGTACCCAGATACAGATATGATATGCTACTTACTTTTTATGAATGTCATTTCATTCATTTGTTTCAATTTTACCATAATCTGACCATTTGGTGTATGTTCTTGGCCCAACATCAAAGAAGCACGGACTAAATGACACAGCATTGGCCAAACTTTCTTTCGTTGCAGGTCTGTCATGCCTTAGAAAACGTTTTGGTAAGCCAAATTCAAGTTCAATTTTATCTTGCTTTCAGATTTTCCAAAAAGTAATAAAGCATTCCTTAACAAGCTATCAATATATTTTTTCATATCTTACAATTCAGTAACATTCACTATTATTTCTACCTAAAAACTAACTGCTATTTCACAATTCGCACTACTTTCTGCTTTCATCAGTATAATTCAAAGATTCATTTTGCATGACACACCAAGATTGGCCTTATCTAGCAACAGCGTGGCTCTTTATATTTAAATCTTAGTAATGCAATAAACTGTAGAATGTGTGTGCCACCTATGCAATAGTCAGCATTAAGGACACAGCCATACCATATGCATTCATAGAAGATAACTGACCCAGCCATAGGTAAATCACTGCACTCATAGAAGCAGTAGACAGATATTTCAAGTTTCTTCCTAGATTAGTGTGGTTTATCCAGTTTACAACATTGCACATGAATTATCAATTCCTTTTATAGGCGGAGTCCAGTTTCTGATTCATAGTAAAGCCGAGGTTGCAGAATACTCTTCCAAAGAATTCCAGACATTCAGAAGAGCAATCCAGAACTCAGACTTCTCCAATATAAAATGCTTTTGAAAATAAATCGGATGATTATTAGGATTCCCAAGCTATGATTTTCAAGCAACTGAACTTTTCCACAAACATTTATCTCGTAGCTAAGGTTAAAGTTCACTGGAGAAGACTAGGGCTTCTTTCCACAGCTTTCTTTTTAATTTGCCAAGTCTAAAATGTGACAACCCTGATACCTGTGCCATACTGTACTCACATACAAATTGTTGCATTGCACAGTTTTTAGAAACTGAACAACTGGGCATCCCTTCATTTAGGAACTTAAATCGTTTTAAACCATTTATTATATTTCCACATTTTACGGTTGCAATTCTAGGTGAGATTTCCAGCTCAAAATACAATTCCCAACTACTCAAATGATTTTACTTTTTCTATTTTAGAATTTCCCATAAACCAAGCACAATTTTCTATCAACCAAAAGATGCATCATTTGATTTATTACAGTTAATACCAACTTATTTGCTTCAACCTACAAGTATGGATGGGCTTGTTACTTCTGAATGATGCTCAGTTCTTGTTAGAAATTGTGTTTCTGGTTGGTAGAGGTATGCACCTCATCCAAGCAGAAACCACAATCCTAGTCAGGGTAAGTAAGATGCACACTGAAAGTTTATCTGTGCTCATCCTCTGGTAAATCGGCACAGAGCAGTCAGACTAAACTAAAGAGCCCAGGAAGAACAATCAGAATGCTAATGAGTACTCAGACACGACTAACCTTCCTGTGTTTGTGGCTGTCTGGAGCGAATACCCAAAGTGTAGCTGTTACCCACCCCAAATGCACATGGGGGCAGGTTACAGGCACACAGAGCTGTAAGAGCAGAGCAATACCCACTTTCTAAAAGTGACATTTCTAAAATAGTAATGTTAAATCAACCTTTACCAGTAAATGTGACACAGTTACTCCTTCCTTTCTAATCAGGAATTACAGCTTAAAAGTGTATTAAGGGGGGCGTGGTCTGGCCACGTACGAAGACGGCGGCCTGAGTAACGAGCTCCTCTCCGTGGGGGATGCCAAGCGGGGAATGCGGTGTCTCCGAGGCGGTTTACCATCACAAGCTTGGCAGCCCTGGATGTGGGGGCCCTCACAGATCGCTCCAGTGCCAGTATCGATCCTGAGAAGTGCACGGCTGGGGCAACGGCTCGAGCCACGTCATCTGGGCCTGTTGGCCTGTCCATAGCCATGGCCTTGCGTGACGGCCAGGCACCGCTCCCTACGCAGCCAGCGGGAACCTGAGGCACCGGGGCAGCTCTGGGTGCTCAGCAGCGACCCTGGGGTGTGCCATCATGATACTTGCTCCCTCCACCCCAGTGACAATAACACCATCCCGGGGGGATGTGTGGAGGGGGACGGCGTGCCGGAGTAAACGTCGCGGGCTGACAACCTCAGCCCCGGTCAGCAGCCCGGCTCGGCTATCATCTGTGCAACCGGGACTTGGCCCTCAGCCTGTGGAGTGAATAACAGACACAGCCCTCACTCTGGGATACCCGCGCATCTGCAAAAATTAGGATGACGTTATACCCCCCAGCCTCCACCTGATTAAAGTACAGGGGTGTTCCTGAGATGGATCAGAGGAGCCATTAGCAGCAGGTCACCCACAGGAGCCACAGAACTACTCAGGCCACCTGTACTCTGCATCAACAGTGGGGGCCTGAAGAAGAGGGGCAACGCTTCGTGCCTGGTGGGGCCCACCAACATCATTGCCGAGACGGCGGCCTCTGCCCCGCCCCACCGCACCGGATAAGCGCGTGGCGAGGACGGAGGACTGCGGCACCTGTATAAGGCCCAGGGGAGCGCCAATCTTCCCGATCTGGAGTGGCAGTCTAGTTCCACCTACCTTCCTAGCACCGGTTCATTGGCTTGAGGGGAGCGACTTCTGCTGTCCCTGAGTGCTCCGAACTGTATCGGAGAATGAACAGTACCGCTCCCCTCGGCGTGAGTACCTAGACACTGCTCGCACTCCACTATATCACCAGCACCAGTGAAGACGGCATAGTTTTTCTCCGGCTTCCATCTGATACGCCTCCCTAGGCTGGCAAAGGCGCAACTTGGTACTGGGGCATGAATGACCATGGCAAAACAGGGGAGCAAGACCTCCAGGCAGCTCTTATTCACAGAGGTGCTGAAGCAACACCCACGCACAATGGCTGTGAAAGCTTATGACCTACCGGCAAATGGCCCCTCGACGACCCCGGAAGCAGGAGTCACTCTGGACCGCATCCTACAGGAGATCTCCTCAGTCAGTTGAAGATTGGAGAGGACGGACTCTAATATTTCCATACTGGCAAATGAATCCAAATTGATATGGGCGGACTTGGCTGGGTTCCACTCTATGCTGAAGCACTGGATCAGAGGCTGATGGTGATGGAAGGCCGACTGAATACAATGCTAGACAGGAACCGAGAACTCCTCTTCTTATAAAGCTCGTCGACTCGGAGGACCGCAGCCGCAGGGACAACGTCTGCTTTTTTGGATTTCTGGGATCCGTTGAGGGTCCAAATGCTGCCATGTTCTTGAAAGACGTCCTTCCGAAGCTTGTTGAAACCAATCTTTGATCCACCCCTGGAGATACAAAGGGCCCACTGCATAGGACCGCTCTGCAAGGACTACAACGCAGGGCCATGGCCGCTCATTGCCTGTTTCCTGCGCCACGACCAGACGAGGCAAATCCTAGCAGCAGCTCGTACACAAGGTTTGTTTGCCCACGATGGCTACAACATCCGGATGGCTGCCGATTTCTCAAAGGAAACAAATGACCGCCGCAAAGCTTTCCTGTCTTTCAGACCGAGGCTCCGGCAGCTAAACCTTAATTATGGCCTCTTTGAACCCGCAAGATTTAATGTTACCATGGATGGTAATTCCAGGGACTTGGATGACCCAGAGGACCTACGCCGGTTTCTGGATCATGTAACGGGACAGAACATGGAGACGTCTACGGGCGATCCGAAACCCTCCCCAATGTTGGTCCCAGCTCTGTTGACAGAGAAAAGAAGAAGGACCTCTGGAAGACTGTGGCAAAGTGGTAGAGAACATGCCAGACCGGCACGTACGCAATAGGACATAGCCTCCGCGCTCCATGCGGCAGCCTCCTTTGCCCAAGAGCCACAGAGAGACAAATCTCATTCACCTTTGAAACCAACACTTGGGCCAACCCAGGGGCTTGGAGATCCCGTACTAGAGGGCCCATGCTGAGGACCCCCACTACAGCTGATTCAGCAACTGATGAGGCAGTGGGAAAATGTCTGATCAGCGGACAGCTGTGTATCCTATTCACTGTATTGTATTGAGGGGTGTTTAGACCTCGAAGGTTTATACTGTTTCACCTTATTCTTTTATATTGTACACTTGAGCTACGGACGTTTGTAGATGTGTTTAGGTTCTGCATCAAGACAAATGTAGATATCATTGTTTGAATAATAGCACTGTGTGGTAGTACTGCTTCCATTCACATATGTTTGTCCCTCCCTCTGCCCCGACCGACTATGTCCGCTCCACTTCCACCCTCCTCCTGCGCACATGTACACAGAGGCAAATCAAAAGGGCCTGCGGTCCCACACCTGGTACAGACGCCTCTCTAGGGAGCCACATTTATTTTTATTATACATCATTATCCACCGTTATGCGCCTCATCTTACACATTTAGGCCTGGCACGTTCCTGTGCAATGGGCGAACCTCTGGGCCCCCTGCTCATCACCACATATTGGAGTTGAGGGATGCCCCTTTGTGCATTGGGTGTCTTATACCATCTTTACCCCCGTCTTCCGGGTCCGCCGCTCGTTCACCTTTTCTCTCTTTGAGCCCTCCTCTATATATCTTGATGAGACCCTTCACAGCACCAGCCCACCCTGCTATGGGAGATTGGTGCCTCCTCGGAGCAGCGCACCACCAAGTGTAGACTAGGGGTGGGCGGAATTTGCGGAATTAACCTTCGCAAATTATCGCGAGAATGTTTAAAATTATCGCAAACAAGCAGAAATATCGCGAAGATGCGAAAGTTTTTTTCCGGCATGTTCGCGAGATTTTCTGCATGGTTGCGGGTCGCCAACTTACCCATGTGGTTGCTTGCGGGCGCGGCCATCTTGTTTTGAGTTGTTCTCGCGGTGCATGATCGCGAGAAGAAAGACGTGATCGCGCGACGCATGACGTCACTGCGGGCGCGAACTGTCGCGAGACAGCGCAAATGGCTAAAAACAATACAACATCTCATGGAGAACGCGACCGGATCAAGAAAACTTGTCGGCGAACGCAGGGATTCAGGTAAGGCGATCGCGCGCGCGCAAGAATGTATCATTTTACAGCGCGAGCAAGAAACAAATTATCGCCAAGCTGCGGAAACCGGAATTTTTGACATTTTCGCGCTCTCCGCGGAACGCAAAAATGTCAAATTATCGCAATTTCCGCGAACGGAACGAAATTTTTGCCCAGGCCTAGTGTAGACCCACGGTAGACACATAAGCGCTCCTGTTGAGCGGAAACCGAGAAGGTACCCTATTCCCGGTGTCCTATTGTTTTTCCCCTTACCCTTTCCCGGTTGCCCTTCCTCTTCCCCTTTTTTTCTTTTTTTTCTCTTTACAGCACATCCCTTCCAGGAACTGCACACTTTCCCTGTGGTAAAATAGAACCTCTCTGCTGCGCCTCCCCACCAATTGAGGTGCCCTCGTAATACACCCTATAGGTCTCCTTATAGCCGGACGATAGCCCTAGTGACCTAATAGATCTAGACCATCAGGGAAGTGCCAGAGGGTTCCCTTATACTCCCCCCCTTCCCTTCTCTTTTATTTTGATCCTTTTGTTTCTCTTCTTTCTTGTTTCCTTTGTCTTGTCTGGTTTGGCTGTTTTGCAGTCTTTCTGTCTCTTCCCCTTCTCATCTTCTACCTTTTTCTCGATCTTCTCCTTTCTTCCGCTCTCATTCTTTTTCTTTGGGTTTCTGAAATCGGGTCAATACTCCCCCTCGCCTTGAAACATCCCCGTAACTCTGCACTGTGCGATTTCTAATCCTTTGGGAGATTGGAAACCTTCCCCCCTCTCACTTGGCTTCACTCTTTCCTTTCACCCATCCCCCGTAGGGCTTGCCACCCACTACACAGCGCCGAACTCCCGGATCCTCACATGTTACATTAAACACTATGACTCCTCCACGCCCACTACGAGCAATCACTTGGCACATCTATGGTTTCACACACTACATAAAGGGAAAAAAGATTTTGGCGTATCTGCAATCCAAACGCATGGATATTGCCCTTCTACAGGAAACACACCTAGACGCTCTAGAATCAGACAAGCTGCAGCGAGACTGGGTAGGGAGGGTGATACACAGCAGTGTACAGGTTGAAGCTCCTGGGAATGAGGGCCCACCTCGCAAGTGCGGAGTGGCGATTCTTCTCCGGAAATCTCTTCCAGCGACAGTGACAAAGACTTGGGCGGATACTGATGGGCAATACGTTTTCGCACAGCTCAAGATAGCTGATCATCACATATGTGTGTGGGCTCGGTATACGCTCGGACAGAGGCGAAAAAACCGTTCTTCTTGCAGTAAAATAGAGTTCATTTGGAAATAGGTGCTACCCAAATCCTTATAGGCGGGGATTGGAAACTAGCGAGGGACCCGATCCTGGATAGGACTGGACCACTGGATAGGAGCAATACAGCTGACAGGACATTGCTGTAAGATGTGATGCAAGATGACAGACTGATAGATCACTGGTGAGTTGAGCCACCCCACAGATACGGAATACACCTTCACCTCTCAGGTGCATGGTACCCTATCCCGCTTGGATTACTTTCTTACCTCCCACAGAGTAGTAGAGCTCATCCGGGAATCCCAAATCTTGGAGGTGGCTCTCTGGGACCATTCCCCCGTCCTCTCACTGGAACTAGGACTATCCAGTCCTAGGCACAAACCCTGGCGACTGAACATCCAGCGCTACTGGACCCCCACTGGTAAATCTCTATTACAGACACACGTCATAGAGTTTTAAACAGACAAGCAGGGATCAGTTGACTCCAGCCGAACTCTCTGGGTGGCAGCAAAGGCCACAATACGTGGCAGACTCATGAGGGACTCGGCTCAAGCCAACAAGCAGAACCAAGACAAACAAAGAGCGCTGGAAGCCGACATAAGGAAGTATGCTCGCCTATATTCGACAAGTCCCACGCTTCAGCACCGCAAGGCTCTGGAGCAGGCAAATATTGCTTTGAATAGCCTCTTCACTACCAAAGCGGAATATGCTCTACAGATAATGAAGGGGAAGCAGTATGAACACGGGAAAAAGCGGGGAGGCTCCTGGCAGCTCAACTTCGCTAACAAGAGGCATCCATGTCTATTCCAGCTATTAGGTCAGCGGCAGGCGATACTTTAACCCGACCTCAAGATATAACAAACAAATTTGCTTCTTTTTACAAGACCCTGTACACTCTACACCAATAGAGGCGGACAGACTGATTATTTATTTCTGCCGGAGGCGAAACTCCCTTGCCTCTCGTATAAAGGAAGGAAGCTGTTTGAAGGGGAGATCAGCAAAGAGGAAATTTCCACAGCAATAGCAACACTTCCCTATCATAAAGCTCCTGGTGAAGATTGATACCTGGCGGAGTTTTTTGAAGCAGAACAGTCAGCCTCCCTGGGCCTAATTTCCAATAATGCTGTCATAGCTATTATACCCAAACCCAGGAAAAAACCCCTGGAGTGCGGGAGCTACCGGCCTATTTCGCTATTAAATTGCGATATAAAGATACTGGCCAGAATACTAGCCACACGACTCCACAAAGTTCTGCCATCCCTGATACACGCCTCACAAGTGTGCTTTGTCCCAGGTCGATCCTCCAGGAACCATCTGTGTACTCCTGCCCACCCCCTTTGTGCATCCAATGACCTCCATGCGGATGCCATTGCCCTCTCCTTTTTGTCCAAGAAGGCATTTGAGCGTATTGAGTGGGAATACCTCTTCCGTGTGATGGAACATTATGGTCTTGGGGCTCAATTTATAGCTAAAGTACACCTCCTCTATGGGAAGCCCACGGCACAAGTGAACTGTGGTGGATTTGTATCTGACCCCTTCCCCATATATAGGGGTATGCGTCAAGGATGCCCCCTATAGCCACTTCTCTTCCTATTGGCTATGGAACCACTAGCCGCCACCATACGCAATTCGGCAGCCATCGTGGGAGTTCCACTCCCAATAGGCAACTCCAAACTGTATCTATATGCGGATGACATCTTGTTATCCCTCACTGACTTACCCAGCTCTCTTTCGTCCCTGCTCCAGATTATCGACGACTTCTCCTCCCCCTCCGGGTATAGGATCAACTTGGACAAAAGTTATGCACTCCCCCTCTCGGCTGGGACCACAAAAGCGGCAATACATGGGTTCCCCTTCCGATGGCAACACTCGCGCCTTAAGTACCTGGGAGCTCTTGTCAATAAAGACTTCGCAAACATAGTCCAGGACAATCTTAACCCGCTTATAACCCAGATGCAGCAAGACTTCGAAAAATGGAAGGCCGGGGCTCTCGTTGTGGTGTAGAGTGCAGGCAGTCTGCATGGTAATGCTACCTTGTTTCAACTATACCCTGGGGATGCTGCCGATGCAGGTGCCTCTGCTGCCGATGCAGGTGCCTCTCACATTCTTGCGGCAGATAGATTCCAAAATACAGTTGTTTGTGTGGGGCACTGCAAAACCACGCATTGCCGCGTCCAAGCTTCAGGCCCGGCGCACTCTCGGAGGACTTGGCCTTCCATAAGTAGAACTCTATGCATTGGCATTACAGCTCTCCCAACTGGTGTACTTCCTCCCTCGAGCGATTTGGGCTGACGAGCCTTGGTTCCGCACCTGCGCGCCGTGAGAGGTATTTTACCTTTAATATTTTGGCAGTCTACTTGGCACCCCACATACCTACCTGCTCCCTGCTGACGAGAGGCAATTACCTCGAAACACGTGTCCAGGGATGGCATTATAGTGACATACTCGTGGCATAGGCGTACTCACCGTTGCTACTACATTATCCAGAGTTCCATGGGGCTATTTGCTGGTATGACGAGCAGTGTGCGACCTACTTTGTTTATGTATTTAAGCTCCCTCGAGCGATTTGGGCTGACGAGCCTTGGTTCCGCACCTGCGCACCGTGAGAGGTATTTTACCTTTAATATTTTGGCAGTCTACTTGGCACCCCACATACCTACCTGCTCCCTGCTGACGAGAGGCAATTACCTCGAAACACGTGTCCAGGGATGGCATTATAGTGACCTACTCGTGGCATAGGCGTACTCACCGTTGCTACTACATTATCCAGAGTTCTATGGGGCTATTTGCTGGTATGACGAGCAGTGTGCGACCTACTTTGTTTATGTATTTAAGCTCCCTCGAGCGATTTGGGCTGACGAGCCTTGGTTCCGCACCTGCGCGCCGTGAGAGGTATTTTACCTTTAATATTTTGGCAGTCTACTTGGCACCCCACATACCTACCTGCTCCCTGCTGACGAGAGGCAATTACCTCGAAACACGTGTCCAGGGATGGCATTATAGTGACATACTCGTGGCATAGGCGTACTCACTGTTGCTACTACATTATCCAGAGTTCTATGGGGCTATTTGCTGGTATGACGAGTAGTGTGCGACCTACTTTGTTTATGTATTTAAGCTCCCTCGAGCGATTTGGGCTGACGAGCCTTGGTTCCGCACCTGCGCGCCGTGAGAGGTATTTTACCTTTAATATTTTGGCAGTCTACTTGGCACCCCACATACCTACCTGCTCCCTGCTGACGAGAGGCAATTACCTCGAAACACGTGTCCAGGGATGGCATTATAGTGACATACTCGTGGCATAGGCGTACTCACCGTTGCTACTACATTATCCAGAGTTCTATGGGGCTATTTGCTGGTATGACGAGCAGTGTGCGACCTACTTTGTTTATGTACTTCCTACCAGGTTTACCGGACCCGCCGCAATGGGTTCCGCTGGAACGACACTTATTTTCGGCGGAGAAGAGACTCTCTGTCTTATATATGGCGAAACCCGGGAACAGCAGTACAATGCATCTGATTGTGACCGCCGCATGCAAGGCTTGGCATCGGGCCCACAAGCTATTGGGGGTACAGCCACATCTGCACAAGAAGGTCCCATTATGGGGAAATGAACCCATTCAGATCGGAGGGAGGAGTTTGAGATGGCAGGTGTGGCAGGCTGCGGGTATACGTTCCGTTGATCAGATTATCTCTAACGGTTCCCTGACACCGCTAGCACAACTCGGAGAGGAGTATGGTCTCCCCATGACACACAGTCCTGGAGATACACTCAGCTGCAACACTGTCTGCGGCAATGCCTGGGGGCTCCCCCCTGGAAATTGCCCCCATCTCCGGTAGCTTCATTTCATCTTGTCTGGGGGCGGTATAAGGGGGTGATGTCTGGACTGTATGGGGTGCTAGCATCACACCTGTTCTTGACCCCCTTGGCACAGAAGCTATGAGCCAGGTGGCAGGAACGTATGAAGATGACAAATGGGCGGACATAATAGAAGCTCTGGATAAAGGCGCAAGGGAGGCATAGATGAAATTTTGCTTCTTCAAAGTCTTACAGGATTGGTATTGGGCACCCATGAAACTGCACAGGGCGGACCTCCTCCCCATGCCAACTTTTAGAGATGTCCCAGCTCCCGGTGAGACATAACACATATCATCTGTGAATGCCCCTCAGTGCAGGCATTTTGGGAGAACGTGGGACTGACCCTGAGTGCTCCCATGACACTTTATTTACCGCTTATGCCCCCTGAAGAACTGCTGCACGATCTACAGCGGTTCCCGGATCTATCCAGACCACAACGCTGCCTCTTTCATACAGCTGTGGCCACGACTAAGCTTTGCATACTGCGCCAATGGAGGGGTGCGCCCCCCACCGACACAAGACCAGTCTGAGATTTTTCTGGAGACATGGACATCCTTTCTGTGCATAGAGGCACCGGCCATGGACGGAGACGTGTGGACAGAGGACCTGGGTGATTAAATGAAATTAAATGAATGCCACGTTGCAGCCACCCTAGAAACCGTCATTTCTCCCTCAACCTCACCTCCACCCTTTGGCACACTCCCTTCCCGCTCCTTCTCTTTTTCTTCTTCCTTTCCTTATTCTTTCCCATTTACACTACTTGATATACTGACTCTTCTCAATGTTCCTTCCTCCTCAATACTACTGACACTCTCTGCCACCTACTCAGCAACGTTATAGCTCGTACCGCCCAGGTTATTTTTATTATTATTATTAATATTCTTACTGTTACTACTGTCATATTCACTACCACTATTACCAATACTTCCACAGGGGGATGTCCCCCTTTTTAATTTATTTTTCACTCGTTCCCTGTTACCCCTTTCCCCCCCAAACTCCCCCATACCTTTCCCCCTTCTGGCATGCCCACAACCACACACATACTAATGCCCGCACACCTATTGCCCTGCCGCCAAGCTCTACAAAGCTTAATTGTCGTACGGTCACACCATGACCGGGCCCATATTATGTAAAAGTCACTACATCTGGACCCATCAGCGACCCTCCCTCCCTCCCACCCCACATGTCATTCCCATACTGGTCTTTTGAGCTGTCCCTCTGGAAGAAACAAGGAGCCAACAAAGCAAGACATATTGTTCTACAAACAACCTGAGGGGTGAGGGGAGGTAGTGCACGAACCTGGAGAGGACAACATTTTCCATTTAACCTGCTAGGGGAGGAGGTAAACAAACGGGCCTATGCAGGTATGCACATATACATACCCCTCCCCTTTCTTCTGTTTTTGTCTCTGTTTATGGCTTTCCCCTCATACCCTCCCCTCTCCCCGTTATTAGCCCATTTATAGCTTGCAGTGGAGGACTGTTATGCATAGGCTTAATGGATCAAGACTTTTTGGAGACACATCATACGTTTGTATTGATTATGTAAATACCCTAGAACGATGTATGTTCACCCCTATTTTATTTCTATGTCAAACTGTTTGAATTGTTTGAATACGCAATAAAGAAATACAACACACAAAAAAAGGGTATTAATGAATTCCCAATGTTAACCTATGAGAGGAGTAGGCCTCACAGTAGTGAAAAACAAATGTGGGTGTTTTTCACTACCAGGACAAGCAAAACATAGAGGTGCATGTCCTATCTTTTAATTACTTAGCACCCTGCCCTATGGGCTACCTAGGGCCTACTTTAGGGGTAACTTATGTGGAATAAAACAAGTGTTTAAGGCTTGCAAAGGATTTTAAATGGCAATTCGAAGTGGCAATAAAACTGCACACACAGGCTCTGCAGTTCCAGACCTGAGACATGTTTAAAGGGCTACCTGTGCGGGTGGCATAATCAGTGCTGCAGGCCCACTAGTATCATTTAATTTACAGACCCTGGGTATATGGTATACCACTTTACATGAAACTTACACAAATAAATTAAATATGCCAATCATGTACACACTAATGTTACCATGTTTAGGGGAGAAGCACATGCACTTTAGCACTGGTCAGCAGTGGTAAAGAGCTCAGAGTCCTAAGGCCAATAAACAGAACCAGCAAAAAGAGGAGGTAAGCAGGCAAAGGGTTTGGGGTAAGACTACCCTAAGGCTGACAGGTCTAACAATTCTTCAACCTCAAATGGCCATGCCATCAAATTTGGATAAAATATGTCTGTCTTTTGATTTAACTTGAAGGGGACGGGGCTTTCAGCTTGGGAGTGCCTGGTAGATCTAACATAAACTATAATTGAGACATGACCTGCTGGGTGAGTTACAGAGTTTCAAAGTGCTTTCTAACTTTCTATCTTGCATTTGTTTGACCTCTCAGTCACCTTTGACAGCATGTCCTCTTGTTTCACTGCATGATGGTTATCACCTAAGTCTCTAGGCTTTTCAAGCTTAATTTAGTTTTACCTGAGGTAGGTTTAGTACAGTTATGCCATCTTCTGTGCAAGTGAAGTCTGGTATTCCTGACGTATTTCACAGTCCATCCTGTCATTAAACACATTGGGGCATATTTATCAAGCCCTTTTCCCGTTCGCAAACGGGCCGATTTCTCAGAACGGGAAAAGGCCTTTTGGGATGTATCATCCCAAAAGGGCATTGCAAATTAGAGAATTGCAAATTTGCGATTCTCTATTTTGCGATTGCCTTTAAGGAATTGCAAATTGCGATTCCTTATATGCGATGTAACAAGCACCCAAGTTGTGCAATTTCTCCTTAAGAAATCGCAAATTACCACCAACTTCAAGTTGGTGGTAATTTGCGATTTCTTTGAAAGATGCACTTTTTGGCATTTTCCAAAGTGCCATGTGGCGCACCACATGCGCACACATGCTGATTTCAGGGGTGCATCAGGGTGTCCTTGTGACACCCTTGCATCTTTGAAATTATTCTCAATTTGCGATTCTCTAATTGCGAATCGCTAATTAAGAATTTCTTCCCATTCATTCCTATGGGACCCCTGGCCCATAGGAATGAATGGGAAGGTATTCCTTAATTGCGATTCGCAATTTGCGAATCGCAATTAAGGAATGCCAAGGAATCGCTAACAATTTGCGAATTTTTACTTACATCTCGTTTGCGATTCCCAAATAGCGATTCTCAAAAAATCGCTATTTGAGAATCGCAAATAGAGAGTTTGATACATATGCCCCATACTCACCTGTGGATTGCGTCTAGCACTTTCAACTATGTTTCCATACCTATTACGACATACCAAAATATTGATGTTATCATTTCACAAGAAGGCTTTGCGCATTGGTGTCAAGGAGATTTAGTCAGTCGTGATATGAATGAGAGCAACAGGGCTAAAATGAAATGGTGCCAAGACTCGGGGTCAAATTTACAAAGTTTTCACGGAGTGCAGCGTAGCAACCAAAGTTGAAAGGTATAGAGCAAAACAGCGCCATTCTAATAAGAAATGGAGCTATTTTTCTCTCTACCTGTGCTGCCACACTTTCACCTTGATACTTGTATAACTTTGTATATGTGTGCTGTAAAGTACAGTGGACAAGCAAAGTGATAAGAGCTTTGAGCAAAGAAACCTTGTATCAAATATTTTGTCTGTCTCGAGGAGGTTCACTTTTTTGCCATAAATCCCAGTCTACCAATGTTAGTAGGCCTGTTTGATGCAAAGTGGCAGAAAGTAGCACCAAGCGCTATGTTGCTTTTCTTTGGAGCTACTTTCCAGTCCAAAAGATGTTTTACACTGGAATGTAAATCTCAAATTCAACACCTTGCACCAGTTTGTGTCACTTTGAGAAGCAAACACGGTGCAAAGGGTTGATAAATTTGGTTTTGAGATTCTTCTGCTTGATCTGTTTACATTACACTTAATTCTTATACTTTTAATCCACCTTTAAACACTGTTTTATTATACAAAGTTTGCCAAGACGGTACCAACAGTATCGGGGTCCTTTGTTGTAGTGACAAGAAGATGATTTCTCGATTTGGGGCTGTTGCAGTGAAACATTGTTGGCTAGCTTCAGAAATGTCTAATTTGAATCCTGAATAAATATGCTTGGATATCGCTAGGCACCAATATAAATGCATATCTTCACTATGCCATTTTACAATATAGTGGTCTACAAGATGCAGGAGGGTCAGAACTCTGACATTTATGTAATTTTCATTTTAACAGCAGCAGCCTGTGCAGGTAAGAGCGGTGGGGCCGGGTGGGCGGGGGATTTTGACAGACGACGACGAGGGAAAAATAATTATTTATTTAATTTTCCCTCATGCAAAGCTGTCGGATCCCCCCGTAACTGGGTCCTGCCACCCCACAGCTCTTACCTGCATGGGCTGCACCTGAATAACAATCTGTGGCTACCAGTTAGGCACAGAGTGGCTTCTGAGACACTCTTCTTGATATACAGGTCTGTTGGTGGGCAGACTCCTCCATACCTGTCAGGAAACCTCTACAGCTAGGTGCCCTAGCAGCAGGGCCAGACTGGCCATAGCGGGCACCGGGCGTTTCCCCGGTAGGCCGCTAGGTTGGGGGCCGGTTTTAGGCCCCTGGGAGGCCGTTTTTGTTACCGGGGGTGGGCAATCGCGGCCCCCGGTTACAAAATCTGCCAAAACCGGCCCTCGCAAACTGCTCGGCTGCACTCCTCCTCCCCCCAGAGGGGGGGCGGCTCAGCAGTTTGCCAGGGCCGGTTTCTGTTACCAGTCCAGCCCTGCCTAGCAGCCCTTTTACTCAGCAGAGCAACATTTGATGGCAATAGCCTCATTGCGGTTTAACCGATGGGGATGAACCAGGAGTGCTGACTGTGCAAACCCAAGTATTCAGGAGTCTAGTCAGTTCTCTAGAGCCTGATTCAAAATACCATTTGCTCGTGTAAGTTTGACTTACATGCACAAGAGGCCACGCTCTGATAACAAGGAATTCACAAAATGTGATCTTGCAGTTGAAAGCCTTCTGACCTGTATTATTCTAAAGGAGTTGTAATATTTATACAGGGGAAAATCCCAAGCAAGGAGTGGAGGGTTGATGTTTTAAGACATCATTTGTTTTGAAAGATTGTGAACAACCATAAACACATCAGTTTGTTGGGATTCACAAACTCTTATGCTACTCCTTCCGACTCTGGAAATTGCCCGAGAATTCTTCCAATTAAGGACATACATTAACCCAATTTGCAGACTGAGAAGAGGTGGATGGAGGTGTAAGGAAAGGGTGTTTCCAAAGGTAAAAACATTTTCATTGTTGTAAAAATATACTGGATTTCCACATTTCATGATTTTACAATACATGCAGTTTCATATTGGGAAAATGCCAGCACCTCACAATGGAATTCACAAACGATTTCCAGGATTAAGACTAGAAAACTGAGGCTAGTGTTGCTTTCTAGGTGGAACCTTGGAAAGTTTTGCGTGCATCCTAAATTCCTCCTCAGCTGAGTTTCCCATATTTGCATGCGAAACTTAGGAGGCCTTTAATGACATTATTAATTGCAATCATGAGGCAGTACCAATTCATCAGTTTTTCTCCACTATACAAAATAAAAATCAAAACCTTTTTAACAAGCATTGGCAAAGCCAACACGTATCGAGCCGAGCTATAGACTTTGCCAATCCCTTTTCCCAATCACATGCAAACACATACATCAAATCATGGGCAAATGCATGCTCAACAATCCAGGCATGGGGTTTCTGTTAATGATGTCCAACATTGTGTGCACATGCATCATGATGGATGCACAAACACAATATCGCGATGATTTAGTGCAAATGCATCCCAATGCATGATAGACATTTTAATGTACCCTTCTAGCATTGGGGATGGCTATTTTTCATTGTAAAATGGCACTTGGCAGTTCGCCATGTTGGTACAGTAAATTGAAATGTTAAAAAAAGGAAAATCAAGTGCACATGAAGTGCTAAAATGGAAGCAAACAGGACAGCACCACTTTGCAGCTGCTGTGCCCTTATTTAAAAAAAAAGAAAACAAATGACGTGCAGACAGGGAAGTGAGAGGTAAAGTGGGATCAGAAGAAGAGTAGGGGAAAGTGGAAGGAATGTACTTGGAGGAAGGAGAGGAAAAAACAGGGATACAGAACAAAGACAACACATTCACTCTCAGAGAGTGCTCAATCTAAAATAACAGAATGCCCCCTCTATTGTGTATTGGAAGGGTGCAACTCATTCAATCAGAGCACAGTGAGTCCAAAATGCTCCTAGGCAACAAAAAACACAGAAAATATGGAGGAAAGCCACTGAATCAAGAGTAAACCACAAAAATAGGCAGAAAAACGATCCAATCATGAGTAACGGGCCAGCCCAAAGCCCATTCTAACAATAGGTCTGGCAAAAGGCATCTAAAACTGCCTGTAGCCAAGACCAAAAAAATATGCAGTATATAAAAATAATGAGAAGTTGTAAAATTTGATTTTGGATTTTCACAATCCTCAATTTATTTCTTACACAGGGCCCGTGCCTAGCAGTTAATACAAATTTCAAACGTCATAAAAGAAGTAGGACAAAAAGTGTTTGTTTTTAACATTGTCATGCTAATTTAACATATGAAAAGCAATTCCTGTCAGGTTTCATGGTTTGGTGATCAGCTCATAAAAGCAGCATTGCCTATACATAAAGGCATATAAAGGAGTATGCAAAGTAGTACTCCCGTGGTTCTCTTTTAAATACTCATATATTTTTACACTCTTTTACATACTCTTACACTTCTTTATGAATTGGCCCAAAATGAAATGAAATACCAGCATTTGTAAAGCTCACACCTACCTCCGGAGAGGTGTCCCGGTGCTGGGGGCTGTCAGGAAGATTAAGCTAGCTATGGCCCAGAGTCACATGATGCTGGGCTAACCTGCAGCTGGCACCCGGGATCAAACCGTGAACCCCGTGGTCCAGAGTCAGGTACCCTGTCTGCTGCGCCACACCTCTTCCACATAAAATAGAAAACGGACTATGCAGTGAATATTCCCATCAAAAGTATTTATTTCGGTTTTAGTACCATAAAAGAAAAAAGCAGTGAATATTCATACACAGTTAGTATAAATAGAAAGGACTTGGCCTTCATAGCACTTTTAGAAGTAGAGAGTCAAACATTTCAGGGCTGATTCCAAAAGTCATGTAAAATCATGTGAGAGTGCTTCTGCAGTACTTCTTCCTGTACCCATAAATGCTCTGGTGAGCATCCCCATTGTTTAAATGAAGGTAATGGGGTCTGTTTGCTAAGTCATGTAGGAGTCACTAAAGTAGCACTCTTTTAGCACTCTTTTGCATGCTCTTACTGTCTTTTTGAAGTGGCCTCAAAACACCTTCAGGCAACACTCCTATACAATCAGTGTACATAACAAGGACTGTGCACTCTTGGCACTTTAACTAACAGGGAGCTGGGCGTTTCATGCCCAGATCACAAAGGGGTGTAAGAGTAGGTGTAATAGGACTACTCCTGCTGTGCTCCTTTCCATACACGTGTATGCTTTTGTGAATTGGTTCCAACTTTTATTTGTGGTCCGCATGCACAGGAAACAAATGGTCATGGTCCATTACTTAAAAGAAATGCCAATGTAGTCTGGTTTGTACTGTAGCTAAATTCAAACATTAGCACAGCACATTGCATCCTTGGTGTAATGAAGCATATAATCTGTGACCACTGTGCTCTCTTCTATGGGAATTATGTTTTTACTTCCCTGCTTTCATTTGCTGTAGAAATAAAATAGCGCTACTTAGCACCATTAATAACTTTGGAAAATGTCTCAGTTGTCAGTATTGAATTTCAGCACAAACTCTGGTGCTGCAACAAGTCAGTCTTTACAGGTAAGGTCGTTACAATGGATTTGTATTTTCCGGTGACTTGAGCAATCACTTGTGCTCGGAAAAAGTTCAGATTTCTACTAGAGATGCCGCGGAGGCCACAAACAATTAATTGTGACCATCATTTACAAAGCGTTTGTGCAATTGCCACAAGGATGCACAAACTGTTGAATTTCCTATAACAATTCATAAATCCTGATTTACAAACCTCTGTTTCTGCCCAGAATTTTCTCTTTCTAATTAACAAAATCTGTATGTATGGCATATCTACCCAATCATGCATATACGGTAGCGGCTGAAACACAGTTTTTTGCAGGGAGGACAAAGCCCCGACAAGCTCATAACATTTCGAATATTCACACCGATATTTTCCATTCAATTTGCAGACATATATTTAATCTTAAACAGTACTGGAGAAAAGGTGCAATTCGGTAGAAAATGCTCTCGAGATGCTGGGATATTTTATTGCTATGCATGGGGGGATTTCTCTACAAACAAAGATATTTTCTATGTAGAAAGAAAAGTTAAATGTACAAAGGTACATTTGTGCCATACTTACTCTTTTGGGTTGCATATGACCAATCCTCGGGAACCGGCAATCTTCATTACTCCTGGTCCCGTTGTCCTCGTCCCATTCATGACAAAGTAGAGATAATTATCTCCCGACAGAAAAAAAGAACAGAGGAATGCTGGGACCCTAACCCCAACCCTAGTCCCTCCCACTTGGTGTACATAAGCAGTACATACCCAGCATTCCGCTTGAACTACCAAGCCCACAACAGGAAGGCCGGCCGTCTGGTAGGGAGGGCGGGGCATATGAATGGGTGAGGACAACGGGACCAGGAGTCATTACTGGTAAGTAATAGGGCATTACCCCCAGGTCCCTCCTGTCCTCATCCTATTCATGACAAAATGGAGAATACCAAAGCAGAAACCCGGCCTTCCAAAACCCTCAAGCACACCAAGGAAACCATGCCAAAGGACTGCAGGAAACAACAGGCAGGAAAGCACCCCACCAAAGCATGGTCGCACCCACCAAATATAAACAGGAAACAACCAAGATGAAGAAGACGAAAACCCACAGAGGGCATCCAGCACACACCAGGAGCCCCCCCCCGGATGAACCAGGAAGGGGGAGACCACGCCAAACAAAAAAAACACCAGAAGCCACCAACAACAAAAAGACAGCGAGGAGGTCACGCAAGGAAGAAGACCCCAAGCAGCCAAACCCACCAGCCAGAGACAGGCCAGCAGGGACACTACCAAGGACCAGAAACTGGGACCAAGGAAAACAGAAGGCAACAGCAAGGAGGCAGCCAACCACAGAAACGAGAAACAGAGCACCTAGGCCCCAACAAAAAAAAAAAAAAAACACCAAGTGGAAGGAGGTATGCCACAAAGGCGACCAGGACAAAAAACCGAAGCCAAAAAGGAGGCACCCCAGAGAGACCTCAAAGGAAAAGACCCAGAAGGGAAACAAAGGGCCAAAGCAATCAACACCCTGGAACCCAATGGACCAGAGAAGACGAAGCCCCAACAGGACACAAGGGCACCCAACAGACAAAAAGCAACAAGCCCAGCACCACCAGGCAGGCACAACTACCCGGCAGAAGAACAGACACATAGCGAGCCCCAGTAAGAACAGAAGGGAAGCCCCGACAGCCAAACGGACCCACAAGCTACCCCAAGAAAGACAAGGGGAAGAAAGGAAAACCCCACAGCCCCCCACGCAACCAGGCCTCAAAGGCAAAAGGGGCCAACCACAGGACAAACCCCAACACATCCGGGCAGACCCACCGGAGACCAAACCAAAAAGGAAAGAGGACAGGGCTAGGCAACAGGGCAAAGGCACAAACCCAAAGAACTAACCAATGGCAGGACCACCCCAACCAAACCAGGAAGGGGGGAAGCACTGGCCAAGCAACAGCCCCCACAAGCAGAGCAACCAGCCCGCAGCGAGCCCAGAGGGCAATGCCACTGAAACCCCACAGAGGAGGACCGGGACCCAGGGAAGAACGGCCTGCACCAACCACCAGAGCCGACACACGACAAACACCAAGCACCCAGTCCGGCAGAGGGAGCTAGAGCGAGAGCCCAGGGACAGGGCAAGAGGCAAAGGCCAAGGCACACACAAGAAAGCCAGGAAAACATGAACAAAACCCCCGGAACGCCGTCCCAAAAGGCCCCTGAGCCTGAAGGGGGCAGACCCGAACACCCAAAGAAAACCGGGCTCCGAAAGACCAAAGGACCAAGCAGGTGGACCAGTCAGCCAGAACCCAACCCCAACTGAACCAGAAAGGAAATGGGAAGAGCCAGGAACCAACCAGGAGGCCCAACAACCCACATGGAACAAGCCCAAAACAGAACCAGGGCCAGACACTAAAAGCCAGAACAGCAAGGTCAGGCAAGGCCATCCCCCAAGGCCACAGAGACTGGGGAAAACCAAATAACAAAGGGGAACAAGAGGGAGACCCTGCCCCAAAGAGCACAGCCCCAACAAGACACCCAACAGCAAACCCAGGGGTGATCGAAGCAGGAAACCACAGCACCGGAGAAGGCACACACTGACCACCGAAGGAGAGGTGCAACAGGGCCCCCAATCAAACAGTCAGCCAACCAGGCATCCCAGAGAACCCAGGACCACAGCAAGAGAAAACCACAAGCGAGCCCCAACACCAGCAGCAGAAGAGCCAAGACCAGAAAGGGCAGAAATAACCAACCAGCCTGAGATGACCCCAAAGAGAACAGGCAGGCAGCAGACCAAACCAAAGACAGGTCAGCAAAGACCAGAGGCCACCATAACGGAAGCCACAGAGGCCCGGAAGGGGCATGACAGGGCCAACAGCCATAACCCCGAAACCCCAACCAACGAGCGGAGGGAGAGAACCCCCAAAACCAGCCAAGCCACAGAGGCAACAGAAGCCAGGGTGGAAGCCAAGCAGACCGCACAGGCACACAAACTCCATGGCCCAGCATGCAACAAGGGAGGGCAGGAGCAGGGGAGAAACCCCCAGGGCAGAACCAAGGCAACAGAGTGCAAAAGCAGCCAGGAACTTGGGGCCAAAGCCAAGCAACCCACCCGGACAGAAGGACTCGGTGGCCCAACCCACACCCTCGGAAGCCCCCAACCGGGAAGGCCCCAGCACAGTACAGGCAAAAGCAAATGCCAGGGAGGGCAGCACAGACCATGTGGACCACGCAGGACCAAAACCCAAACAAGGCAACAGCCCAAAGGCCTGGACCAGCCAGGGCCGAGAACAGAACAGCCAGGCCCAAAACATAACAGAGGCAGTAGCCAAAGCCCCACAATCAGACCGGGAGCCCAACGCCCACGGAGTACACACGGCCCCACACGGGAACAGAGACCGGAAGAGGCCAAAGCTGAGAAAGAGCCCCAAGCAGGCCAACCAGACACAACAAGAAGCCGGAGAGCAAGCGCTCCCGAGCACAACACAATAGCGAAACACCAACACAGGCAGAGGGACAACAGCCCAGGAACAGGAGGGGGTGGAGCAGCCAGAGGCACAAGACCTACAAGTCCTAGGAAACCAGACAAACACCCCGCGATCACACCCCCGACAGAGGGTGGGGGCGAACACAGACCGACAGACACCGCCAACGAGAGTGGGCCCAAGGGGAGGAACGCCTGGAAAACCAGAGCGGCCACCCAGGCAAAGACTGGCGCAGCCGGAAATGCGGGCCAAGACCACAAAGGGCAGGACTACCCCTCCACTGCAAGGACCGGGACCTGACCGCAGAGGGACCAGCCACCCACAGGCGGAGAACACACACAAGCCAGAGACCACAGGACCAGGCCAGAAGCAAATACACTAAAAAAGGGGGGGGCACACCCCGAGCAGGCAGAAATCCAACAACACGGCCCCACTAGCCAGCCCAAGAGAGCCCCAACCAAGCGCCCAGGCAACCCACAGCAAAGAGCCCCTGGAACATCAGGTGGACACCAAGCCTGAACCCACGAAACCCCAGAGAGCAGAAGGGAGACAAGGCAGCACCGCTGCAGGTGAAGCCAATCCCCCTCGCCCCGAGAAACCCCCAGCCAGTGGCAGGCCCCTGGGAGACTCCCAACCAGGCATCAACCAGGCCTGACCCTGTCGAACGCAAGAGGGCAGAGGAGAACAGTCGGCAGCAGAAGCACACAACCCCCGGAACACCCAGGCAGGCACAAAAGTAGGCCACCAACCAGTCCCGACTCACCAAAAGGGCAGAGAACAGACAAGCCAGGGACCAACAGGGTGACACGGCCGTAGGCAGGGAGGGCTGACTGAGGGCCAAAGAAGAACACCACCCAATGGTATCACCACAGGGGGAAAGAACACCACAGCCTGTGGCAACCCCAGGATGACACTCAACCAGGGAAGGACCAGGCCCAACCCAGCACAACACCTAGAACCGGGGCATACAAGGCAGCAAGGATGCAGCCCAAAAACGAGGCAGAGGAGGGGCCAGGAACTCCAAGAAGATAAAAACAGCCCCGTGGACCGGAGCGCAGTCCCTACAGGGGAATCAATCCACAGAGCTCCCACGATACCACAGAACCATGCCGAAAACCATCCCACACCACCTGCCACCCTTGCAGGAACCTGCCAGAGAGTAACAGCCCCAGGCAGCCAACGCACACAATGAAAGCGACAGGCAAGAGCAGGGCCCAACAAGGCGCATGGGCACAACCCTACAGCACCTAGTAACCAGGGCAGACAGACAGCCAGAGACCAACCAGGCCAAAGCAAGCAGAGGTCAGACACATACCAGGAGGAATGACCAATGCTAGGGAAAAGCGTACCAACATAACCACAAGATTAACAAAGGCACACTTGGCAGCCGTGACCAAAGGTCCTCACACAAATGTGGCACATGTGTGACACTGGAAGAGCTTAGGTGAGTTGCCCAGACACACAGGATAAGGAGCCGACAACGAGCCTGGAACCTGGTTTGCAAGTTCAAAATGTGGCAGTAATGCACATTTGGCTACCACCTGCCTACAAACCCCAACAGCAGAAGAAAAGGCAAAACTGCTAAGTGTCACTCACTCGAAGGGGGACAGGCCGGCAGACTCCGAACAAGGCCCCCTCCCCCATTGTCAGCCAGCCCAAGGCGGACCACCAGCAACCTCACCAGGGCAGCCAGAAGCAAACAGCCCAGCAGACAAACACTCCATGGGCACCAACATCACAGCCCGGAGGAGCCGGCCAGCCACCGCAGCACGTCTCCCACCCTGCCAGGCCACAGGAAGATGCACCCAGCAACCCGGAGGCAACCGGGAGGCCAGCGCACCAGCCGCAAAGGGCCACCTGGCATGCAAGAGCCATACGGAAACACCCAAGACTCCTGGCTAGCCCGGCAGGCCGGGAGGCAGGTCAGCAGACACCCCATCCCGAACAGCCAGGCAGCCGAATGGGGACCCAAAGAAGAACACCACTCAAGCCCAGCAGGAGCAGCACCAGCACCTCGTCCCATTTCTGTCGACAGACAGAAAAAAAAGAACAGGTGGAATGCTGGGTAAGTACTGCTTATGTACTCCAGTGGGAGGGATTAAGTTTAGGGTTCCAGCATTCCTCTATTCTTTTTTCTGTTGGGAGATGATTATCTCTACTTTGTCATGAATAGGACGAGGACGGGAGGGACCAGGGGGTAATAAGGTGTTTGACTTATAGCTAGGGCAACTTTGCTGCCCCAACCATAGCTGACCGGGTCAAATTTAAAGTCACCCTTTGTACAGACCTTGTTCCCTGCAACGTCCCAGGCCTCCATAGTAGGAGCGCTTCTGGGGAATAAAAACAGTCGCTTATAGGTCATCCATGCCGTGGTGTCAGACCAACTAAATAGGCTTCACTTTTCAGAAATGAAATAATTAATGTCCCCAATTGTTGAGAAGCTTCTCCCACCACTTCATCGTTATTATTGGATATATTTTTTCATAACAGAAGCTTGACTATTATCTGGGTTGGGAGAGGAGAATATGTTGGATTCAGAAAGCATCATCTATTGAAGAAGTCCTTTGAATAAGCAGAGAGAAGAGAATTTCACAGTTCACAGAAAGATCAGAGATGGTAAGCAATTGTAGACAGGACATCATGATATGTTGGAATGTCATTTAATCTTTTAATGTACAGGTGCTTCGTACATTAACTGTGGCAATAAACAAATTTTGTACCCAGTGAGGTCTATGTTGAGTATGCACAGCGCATGAGTCTCAATGGTACTGTTTGTGCCAAATGGGCTGATTAAGACTACACAATCCACATATTAAAATCAAAAGGCTGTTCTTTTACTCCAAAAATTCCCAATTAGGTGTAAGAATGACCACTGTGTAGCTATGTGTGCATTAATGCAATTAAAGTAAAACATCTTTAAGGATAAACTTGAAACGTGTCCAACAACTCTCCTTCTGCTTAGGGACATTTGTGAAATACGCCATTGGATAACTCTGTACGTCATTCACCTGCTACATCACAGGTATCAACTGTGACATGAACGTTTGCTAGAAAGCAAGATTGCCATTTATTTCTTGTAGATTAGCATGAAAATAAGGATTAGACATTTCAACTGTTTTAAAATTGATAAGCCAGTATGGGAATGGATGCAAGTTATTGAATGATCATTATAAACATCTCATTCCCTCTGTCTCTAGTCTTGATATGTGGGCGGTAGGTCAGTGATAATGGAATTTATGAAGTCTTTAATCTGTAGTATTAATATGTGGTGCTGGCCTAGCAAGCTTTGCCAAGCAGGAACGCTTTACACACTTGAGTGATCATTAGACTGGACATCTATATCACAAATGAATTGATGTTATCTGTGATAATTAACTTATAACAAGCTATTGATAATTAAAAATTATCTAAAGGCTCATGCAAGTTTACAGCTGAATTGCATAAGCAGATGTTCTTAAATAACTATACTAAATCTTTTCACACTAGACACTTAAAATACCATCTTTTTCTACAAGCATTTGCTTCCTTGTTCCTGAATTGACTGAGTTTACTATCCCTCATTCCTTTAGCACCATCTTCGGTAGCTTTCTCTTGTTGCATGAGTGCCCTGCAGAAACGGTAAAATAAATACATAAATCAAGTGGTGTATTCTCTACAACTGGTCCCTTGCTTATTCATTCCCATCACCCATGCCTACTTCATTATACTTCAACTCTGTAGCTTTTTCTGAACTTTCTTCACCCTTATCAAATATCACATTTAACCTACCTCCTTCTGCATGCTCTCCTGGCATCATTAAGCATTAAGACCCAGATGTACGACCCTTACATTTTGTGACTCAGAAAATGCAATTTCCAACAGTGTCTCAGACACTGTTAGCAAATCCTGAAGGGGTCGCAAATTGCCTGCCTCATTAATATTCATGAGGAAGGTGCTATTTGCGACCCCATTAGGAATGGCCAGCACTCGCAGGGTTGGTGGCCTGCTGGGGTCAGCAGACCACCATGTCTGTGAGTGCTTTTTTAATAAAGCATTTTTTTTTTAAATGCAGCCTGTTTTCCGTAAAGGAAAGCGGGCTGCATTCAAAATAGAAAAAATGAAACGTTTCTGTTTCATTTTTTAAGAGCTGGTAGTGGTCCCTGGGACCACTGCCTGCTCTTAAGATTTTTTTTCGTAAAAACTCACAAAGGGGAAGGGGTCCCATGTGGACCCCTTCCAGTTTGTGAGTGGCTTGCCACCTACTTGAGTTAAGAGGTAAACTGCGGGTGTTTTGCAAACGCAAATGCGGTCGCAAAACAATGGTACATTCCATTGTGATTCACTATTAGGAAGGGACGCCCATTCCTAATAGCAAGAGCCACAAACGAACATTTGTACATGCCAGGACCCTCTTTTGTGGTCGCAAATGGGCCGATTTCTCCGCAAAAAAACAGTCGTACATCTGGCCGTAAGCATGCAATGGCTTTACCTCTGCCTAAAAACTCTCTTGATCCTTCAATGCAAGCTAACGCCTGCCACATTTCCTTGTTCCTCCATCTTTCTAGGCTCCAGGAGTGAAACATTTACCATCAATTCATAGTAGGTTTGGGATGGCACTCATTTCCCATCTTTAGTCTGTTTCTGCTTTGCACACTCTACAAATTCTCTCATAGATGTCATTAATCATGCTCCAGTACTCACGTCATCGTAAGTTTTCTTCTTTTGTCTCACTCGGCTTGTTTGTAGTGTTTAACATGGTGGATAACCATAGATTTATTTCTATTGAACCTTCTACTGATTTCCCTGTCAGACTATTTTTTTGGAGTGTTGTATCATCTTTCCAACCGATCATAATTTAGTGGTACAAAATTAATTTGTTTTTTCACAACTGATAATAAGAGGTTGCAACTTTTGAGAATCAGCTTATTGGATAACCACTGGTATTAAACATTAAGTTTTACATCAACTCAACCAGTTCTTTAACTAATTCTAATGGCCCCAGAAGTGTTTCTTGAATATTCCTTCCCTGCATGGTTTTGCATAGACGATGGAAAAGTGTGAAATTCTGAAAGCATCAACCAAACATAAAGAGGAGAGGGTTAAATGCTGAAATCAGCCAGTTTTAGAGATTCTTTTTTATCTGAGAGCTAGAAGAAGGCTGGTAATAATTGAGGCACTTTTGAAAAGGAGTCAGCTCAAAAACTTGAGAATTGTTGATACCATAAGTGGGATTAATAATAAATGAGGAATACATTATACAGTGAGTCAAAAGGAAAAATTAAAAACAATAATGAAATATATTTGAATAATTTCTGTAAATGGTTGGAGTGTTACATCATTCATTTTTTATACTTTTGGTGAAAAATAAATACAATGTACATCATAATCTGTCTAATGTGCAAACTCATTCTGTTCCTCGTAGCCCCTACAATGTGGTGTGCCACCGGGCTCTGTTTTAGGCCCTGCTTTAATTCATTTTTTATCAACACGTCCTCAAAATAGGCATGTATCTCTGATTTTTACGTGTCACACTACTTATTCTCCGGATTCCATGTTGAGGTTTCTAATTGCTTAGGTGTTGTTGCACTCTAATCCTTTACACCGAATTCCCTCAGAAATAATGTTTGTGGCTTCTTCTTTTTCTCACATGCTGCATGACTAGTTCCGTCTCTTTTCATGTCATCTTACCATCATCTTTGACCGTAATACCCTTTTTCTCTCCTAAGTATATAGCTCTTTTCATAGAGAAATTAATGGTCACCTACACATTGAAAAATAGTCATAACACTGGACAATTTAACGAACAAGCACAAAATGTAAACAGGATTACAGCATCGGCCGCGTGCCGCAATCTGAACAGGAATCGCATTAGAATTTTGAGACAAGCAAAGAAGTGGCCAGGGAATCAAAAGCTCAAAACAAATTTGAAGATTATAAACAGAGACTTTCAGAGGTTAATCTGGGAAGAGAAATTAAAATCAAAACAAACACTTTGGACAAAAGCTCTGAACAACAGCAAAAAGAAAAATTCATGAGACTTTAGAAAGACGATTAACAGTCTGAATAGCACCCCAACGGCGACTATAACATCTACCTTAACAGAAGATGGTTGGGCCGGTTTTTTAACAGAACATTTTAATTCAGTCATAGACATCAACCTGTGTACTATGCAAGACACCCAAAGTATAACAGATAAATAAAGGCAACTGTAAATTGACAATCTCAGAAGAGCAGGTTTGCAAACTCATCAAGAAGAGTAGACAGGATGTGGCACCTGGTCCAAACGGAATTCCACATGCCCTGTATAAGGACAACCCTACCTTGTGCGCAGGATACCTTACGATAGTTTTCAATAATGCTCTTCAGTTGACGATCATTCCGGACTCTTGGAATTGCTCTATAATAAGGCCCATCTACAAAAATTCTGATTGGTCACAATGAGCAAATTACCACCCTATTACCTTGCAAGATACATAAGTAAAACCTTTTGCAAGAATTTTCCTGACTGAATTATCGCAATAGGCAGTAGCAAGGCAGATTTTTCCCCCAAATCAATCGGGCTTTGTTCAAGGGTCAGGTACGGCGTCCAATATTTTAGCACTCTCAGTAATTATAGATAAATATAAATCAAGCAACCAACCAATTTATCTGTGTTTTGTAGATTTCAAGTCAGCGTTTGATTGTATATAGGGGCAAATTCTCTGGCAAAAGCTGACTAAACAAGGAATCCCTGCTAGCCTTTAAAGGCAATTCAGTTGTTGCACTCTGACACTTGGGTCAGGGTGAAAATAGGTGATGGTTCATACTTGTCTAGGAGAATTGAAACATTCAGGGGCTAAAGCAAGGGCGCATACTTGCTCCATACTCATTTAATCTAGTTCTGTCAGATATCACACAGGCATTGAACAAAGCAAATGTGCATCCCCTCAAATTGGCAAACATGCATATATCAAACTTACTATACGCTGATGATGTCATTCTGTTAAGTCAAATAAAGGTTGGATTGCAACGCCTCATAGACATGATATCAAACTAATCATTGGCTAATGGTATGGTCATAAATGAGAAAAAGACAAAAGTTATTGAAGTAAGTCACCGGGCACAGAGAAAGCATAAGTGGTATTTACAAGGCCCCCAACTTGAGCAGGTGAAAACTTACAGGTATCTGAGAGTACTCTTTGACGACAAAGGATCCTTTCAGCAGCATAGGATGGACTTGCAGAGGAGAGGTAATACCCTACTTTTAGCATTTGCTACTTTGCAAAGGTCTCTGTGTGGGTCAAACCATCTCCCATTGCTAAAGGTAATAACTGCAAAATGACTGCCTAATATTTCCTATGGAAGTGAGAAACAATATTAATACAAAACGTTTTAAATCTGTTTTCCATCTCCCCTGCAATGCTTCACCGGCCCAGAAAAAGGCTAGAATGTGGATCAATATATCAGATTGTCACAAGGAAAGGAGATTATATTAAGGTTTGGAAAAGAATAAAATTAAATACTTCAAACCAAATGTGCCAACTTCTCTGGCAAGAACTCCGAACAAATAGAAACTCTCCATCTTGGAAGTATCTAGAAACGGCAATAGACTAATTATCAGCTCGTTCTGTATGGGATATGTCACTCCCCCCAGAGTCTTTTCGAAGAGTAATCATCAAGCAAAAAGATCCTCAATGTTGGAAGATAAAGTGTCCCTTACTCAAAGATCACATGCCCGGATGATACTGAATGAGTGTAAATCTTTTAAATTGCAGCCCTACATAGAGACTGGTTGGACTATGAAGCAAAAAGTTTTTTTTATCAGAGCACAATTTGGTCTTCTCCCAGGCCTGGCTCATGCAATGCCTTGGCTGCGTGTAACAATAACCACATGCTTCAGATTATGTTAAAATGGAGAGGAAAACATTATTCATTTAGTCTGTCTCTTCCCTGCATTATTGGAAGGAAGAAGGGGGCTATTACAGATACCCCTTAATAAACGGGGAATATGTACATGCAGACAAGCAGTGATAGCATGTTTTAAAATATCAGATACAGTTCTGAATTTCACTTTTACTAAATTGTTGATACTTGTGACTAGAAAACTGGAATCCTATGATCCCATTTCAGCTTAATTTCACTGCATGTATTTGCTGACATATTTAATCGAGGTGACAAATTACTTACAAACGTTAACTTAAATTTGTACTTTTGTTTCAGTATTTAAGATTTATATTCAAGGGCTACTCAGTGGGGATAACAAAGAGGACCAGCGTATACTTTTGGAAATTGCAGAAACCTGGTGGCTGGTATTTTAGGTATTTTAAATCGATTTTAAACTGCAATTTGAAAGCATTTTATGTGCCTATGTGATTTTGAAATATGTTAACTCATAACATGTTTCTTTTTATGATGACATATTGTATGATTTTAATTAATCAATACACATTTTCTGCTACCTCCTGTATAGTGAGCAAATGCACCTGTGCATGGGGCAACAAGGGCACTGGTAGTTACCCAATGCTACAAGCCCTTCCTACTGGAGATACCCCTGGCAGGACATATAGGTCAGGACAAGACTTTTGCCAGGTTTGTCCCCCACTTATACTGGCTCTGGATGAAGATTTCCTCAGATATGTTCTGTAGGACTTGTTTGGCCTGCCAGGCCAGAGGGAAGACAGGGCAGAACCTGAAAACTACACTATATCCTTTGCCTCTCATTGACACCCCCTTTGAAACGGTAGGCATCAACATTGTAGGGCCCACAGATCCCCAGACAGCCTCTGGCAACAGGTCAATCCCAGTACTGGTGGATCATGCAATAAGATGCCCAGAGGCCATACCTCTGAGGACTACAACTGCACCTGCAGTGACTAAGGCCCTGATGAGGATTTTCATCAGAGTGGGTTTCCCCAAGGAAGTGTCTGACAGGGCGCCAACTTAATGTCTACATATATGCAGTTCATGTGGAAGAAGTGTGGAGTTACTTACAAGTTTTACACACCCTACCATCCAAAAACGGATGGGCTTGTTGAGAGATTCCACAAGACTCTCAGGGCATGATTAAGGGCCTGCCTAAGCCCATGAGGCATAAGTGGGGCGTACCCTTACCATGCCTGCTTTTTGCTTACAGAAAGGTATAACAGAATGGGGTTGGATTTAGCCCCTTTGAGCTTCTGTATGGGCATCCTTTAAGGGATCCTCTCAATCTGGTTAGGGAAGGTATGGGAGCAGGCTTCCAGGAAACCTCCCCAGGATGTGGTGAGCCACCTGCTAGCCCTCCGGAGCCAGATGGCCATGTTTTGGAAGCAAGTTTCGGAAAACCTAGAGGCCAGCACGAGGTGATGAAGCAGTGGTGTGACCTGATGGCTATGGCAGCCTGGGCAGAAAGTGTGGGTGATGAAACCAGTGGAGCCCAGGGCCCTCCAAGACCATTGGATTGGGCCCTATGAGTTTGTTGAGAGGAGGGGGGCACCTAGCTGGTGGACCTCAAGACCCTCAAACACCCTCTAAGGGTTCTCCATCTCAATAATTTTAAATCACACCTTGAGAGGTCTGATGTCACGATGTTGTTGGTGACAGATGGTGGAGAGGACCTCCTAGCCTCTAAAGAGAAGGATGAGTCAGTGGAAGGTGTAAACATTTCCCCTACCATGACTTCAGAGCAGCAAAGGGACTGCCAGCAGTTGATAGGGCAGTTCTCCTCTCTATTGAAAGGGAAGCCTTTGCAGTTGTCTGGATACTGATGCAATTAAGATTATACCTGTTTGGGACTCACTTCCAGATTCAGACAGACCATAGGCCCCTCAGATGGGTAATGCAAATGAGGGGTGAGAATCCAAAATTCCTGAGACGTTCTATCTCCCTGTAGGAAATGGACTGTCATGGCTGCCGAGTTGGATCGGGTCGGACGCGCACGAACAATAGAGATGGCCACCGTACTGGGACACATGTGCAGGTGGTGACCTGACTGGTTAAAGCGCAGCGATCCCCGCATGGCAACGCTTCGAGTTCTAGTTGTCGGTTTGGACTTAGCTTCTGGATCGTCGTCACTTCCGGAGCGTCCGGCTCTCTCTCGGTGTCCTGCTGTTGACCAGCGAACCTCTCTCGGCTTCCTGCTGTTGACCGGTAAAGCTCTCTCTGCATCCTGCTGTTGTCCAGCGAAGCTCTCTGTTTTGGCTCTTCCTTCGCCGGCATTCTGTCCCTGCTTGTTCCTGGGTCCTCCTATTATGTGGAGCAGTGCGCGATTCCTGGCTCCCTCCTCCTTCTTGGTATTCCTGATTTCGGCTCGTCGCTTCTACCCCCGATTTCGGTCCTCCTGAAAACAAAAAAATAGGTTGCATTATTGCCATAAAGGTACCAGCGCCTACGCAATTATTTATTTATTGTTATCTCATCCCAGTATACTTATCTAATTTGGTGTCTCTTGCGCTGTGGACCTTCGTTCCTTCTCCCTCTCATTGTACTTTCACACCTGAGCAGAAGGAAAGAGAAGAACTTTGTTAGTCGCCTGGATTTTAAGGCAATTTTTTTGTTGCCATTACACAGAATTGTTTCTTCAAAAAGTATTCTCTACAAGAGTCTGGTGGTTAAGGTGAGTTTAGCTTAAAACCTTACTTATTTCTTTCCTTATATAGCCTCCTGTCAACTAATAGATACCTATGTTTTCTTTTACCAGAACCATCCAATTGCTTGAGAACTATAGTTATTTCATACTCCACGCAAAAGGGAAACTTTAAGGTAGTACGCACATCATTAGAGAGAGAAGAAGAGACAAAATTACCCTACACTATACATACCTTTTGTTTTTTGCTCTTTCAAAAGATGTTGTGTCTTGTTTTTGCCTGGTCCTATCGCAGCCTGGGGTTCAACGCATAACCTTCGCCTTCCTTGTTTTGTATCCCTTCTTCCCCATGTTACTATTGTCACTTTGACATTGTCGGGTGCCATAGGTGATCTGGCGAAGTTGTGGAGCTTTCTTCATGTTCATGACGTTCCTGCGGAAATATAGTTGAGATCCGGACATGGACTTTATTGTGGAACATAGACCTGGGGCAGACCCCACCAATGCTGATGGTCTCTACAGATTCTTCCGCCTTAAAGATGAGAACTCCTAAGAGGTTGGATAGCTCTCCTCGCCCTTAGCTGGGGGACACACATGTTAGACCTGACAGCCTGTGGGTAGTCTTCCCCTAAACACTTTGCCTACTTCCCTCCAATTTTGCTGATCTCCTTTTTGTTGACCTTAAGGCTCTATGCAATTTACCACTGTTAACCAGTGCTAAAGTGCTAGTGCTCACTCCCCTAAACATGTTTTCATTGGTTTATCCACAATTGGCATTTTTTATTTACTTAAAAGTCCCTAGTAAAGTACACTACATGTGCCCAGGGCCTGTAAATTCAATGCTACTAGTGGGACTGCAGCACTGATTGTGCCACCCAATCAAGTAGCCCTTTAAAAAATGTCTCAGGCATGCCAATGCAGAGCCTGTGTGTGCAGTTTACACTGCCATATCAACTTGCAATTTAAACCCCTTGCCAAGTCTTAAACTCCTCTTTTACCACACATAAGTCACCCCTAAGGTAGGCCTCAAGTAGCCAATAGGGCAGGGGGGGGGGGGTGTAATTAAAAGGTAATACATGTACGTTTAAGTTTTACATGTCTTGGTATTGGAAAACACCCAAATTCTTGTTTCACTACTGTTAGGCCTACCCTTCCCTTAGGTTAACATTGGGAATTTCTTATTACATTTAATGAGCTGCAATTCCCAATTGGAAGGAGGTGGATATGTCATGTTTAGTACCTTTTGGGTTGTAATGATAAATCCTCTTTAATGGCAAAGTCGAATTTATCAGTAAGATTTTAAAAATGCCACTTTTTAAAAGATGGCATGTTTCTGCTCGTAGTCCTGTGTAAGTGCAGACTGTCTCTGATACATGTCTGGGGTGGGTGGCATCTGGGCCCTGTGTATTCCCCCTAGACAGCAACCCACAATGGGAGCTTAGGTGAGACATGATGGACCATCCTGGGAGGATGAGAGGAAGGAGCTGGGCACAGACTCACACTTACACGTGAATAGGCTGTGTCCTGTCCACACACAAAGGCATGCGGACCCCCCTGTAGTGAATCTTGAGCCAGGGCAGGAAGGGAGGGCCTTTGTGTACTTCAAAGACTCTTCTGTGAAGTCTTCCCCACTTCAAAGGCACCAGTGGGTATTGGTATAAGAACTGGACTTCTGACCCTACCATTTCAGTACACATCTGGACATGTGAAGACTCTACCAAGAAGAAGTACTGCTGTGCTGCTGTGCTGACCTGCTCCCTCTGGCCTGACTGAGCAGGACTGGACCTGCATCACTTGAACCCAGAGTGACTCCAATGTCTTGCTGGCTTGCCTCCTGATTGAAGTCTCAGGAACATAAGACTTCCAACTCACCTACTAAAGCACCTGGACTCTACTACCTGTGAGTCTTCCCTGCCAAGTGGTGCCAATCCAGCTCTGGACCCTTGGAAGTGGGTTTGAAGTGCTATTTCAGCAGAATCCACACATCTCCGTCGACGTAAGAGCTCGGACAGGCGCATCTCCACCACTGCATGTACATCGTCACTGTGCAAGGACTGACCACGATGCATCACTGACTGTGCGGTGCATCGACCCAATTTCTGCCTCATCGTCTACGCTGCGCGGACTGAAACTGATGCATAGCCTTTGCTCTGTGGACCGTCGATTACGCATCGCCTCATTTACACCCTGCATCTTGTCTTCGATGACGATACAACCAAGGTACTTTCCAGCTGGTCAAGCCTGGTCTCTGTATGCGACCCATACTCCTTCATGGTCAGCCTGAACTTTTTAATTTGTTCTGGTGTAGCGCAACCAGATATCCCAAATAGGCACCTATTGCTTCTAAATGCTATTTTATATTTTATTCTTTAAAAAACAAAAAATCAAGTTCTATGCATTGGATTTTTTTCATTTTGGTCTTCTTCTATTTATTAAATTAAGCTCTGTTTGTCTAGCCAGGTTTGGTATTTTTTTGTGTGGAGTTTTTACTGTTTTACTGTTTAAAGTATTTTATAAATACTTTATGCGTTGCCTCTTAAGCTATGCCTAACTGCTCTGTGCCAAGCTACCCGGGGTTGAGCACAGGTTAATTTAGGGTGTGTTTGTGACTTACCCTGACTAGGATTCTGGTTCCTGCTTGGACCCGGTGTATACCTCTGCAAACAGAAACCCAATTTCTAACAAAGCGTAATCTCACAGAACTCTTAGTTAATTCCGGTTGTTTACACTACTCAGAATTACGAAAAGTATGCCCACCTATACAAAACAACTTTTACTTTAGAAAGTATACAGAATACGCACCCTGCGAATATATTGTCATTTAGTGTGAGACTTCTATGGCACTGAATAAAGGGATCTTGGTAGATGTTGCAATTGTATGACCCTCATATAGCCTATATGAGCCTCTGGTTTAGCATAGGAGTTTTTCAGTCAAGGAACACTTTTACTAATAAAATGCATTTAGGTGCTCGCTCAGGACAAATATTGGATTTTTGTGGCCTCCAAAAGACCTATCTTTGCAGCTCCATGTTTCTATGAGATGCATTTTGAAAGTTTTAAGAATTTACCTGTTGGTTCATGATGGGTAATTGTTCAGACTCCAAGATAGAGTAAAAATGAGTCTGAGCAGAGATCCGCATTGAGGACCTGGGACAGTGTTTCATTGGGTTAGTTGAAGCTTGTGAGGCAGTGCCAACTCAAACTGCAATAACCGTACGCACATTCACTGGTTCATTTATTTCCTAAAAAAGCAGAATTGCCTTATGGCATTGGAAAGAAAAGGTTTGGAGTTTTAGTTCCCAAATCACAGTATGAACCTGTATTATAATTATTCTGTCAGATGCTAGCTGCTGACGTCTTTGTTTTAATTCAATGAAAGCAGTTGCCCTTTTAGGGTCTGGCTACATATAGCTTTAGTTACCTGGGAAGACCCTGACGTGACCTCCGCTTACAGTACTAAAATGCACATCAACAGCACACACTACATAACATAAACAACATCATACAATATACAGAATGGGGCTTGGATGTCATTTTGTGGATTGTTGTACTCTTCAAGTGATTCAGTTTGTGCAATAAGACAAACCACACCAATTTGACTTAGCAAAAAAGGTCACTTTGTTAGGACAGGTAAACAAGAACAAACTCTATTGTGACAATATACACATTATCAAAATGCTTTCAAATTTTTTTTCTCAAAAACAAGTCCAAAATACCCAAACCAAAATTTTCCATAAAATACCCCATGTACTGCCCAATAGCATCATTTCCTTTTTCACCATTTTGGTTTACCAGTCCAGCTTTTCTTCCACCCTCCCCCCACCACAGAGGGAAGGATAAGCCCACTCCAGATTATCCAAACCCCCAACAAAGTGCCACCCAGGAAAACCAAGAGTTTTCCTGGCCCCACCAAGAAGAAAATTGCTTAGAAACAAACATATTCTACTTTGAACGGTGATCACACCAAAGATTTTCATTCCAAAAGCCTGCCAGTAAGTCCCTCAATTCCATCATATAATAGGCCTGTCCTATCTGGGATAAATGTACCCCATCCTCCCGAAACAGATGATGTTCAACACTGGTGATGTTATCATGAGACAAAACCTTAATACCCATTGCATTGCAAACATTTTTCATCGCACGGTTTAGTTTGTTGCGAGATTTTTCCATGGCCGAAAGATTGCGAGCCCCCCTCCACTGGTGCCTATAAATAAATTCGGACCACACCTAAATCCAACTTCATTTGTTTCAAGAGCGATAGCCCAGATAAAGGTACGAGGTCATTCTCACCTAAATGTATTATTAACAAGTCTGGGAAACCTCTTTCAGATGACAATTCAGATAGCGTAGAAAACAAGTTGCTCCACCGCATTCCACCTTTACCCTTCCATAGGACTTTGTGGCCCTTGCTAGGAAGTCCGAACGACCTGCCGTAGATCTGCTGTTCTGCAAATACAGCGGACCATTTGACGAAGGGATGACCTATGATCCATGTACGTATTTTTGTGGAAAAAGAATTGTTGGCACGACCTAGGCAGAAAAACTAAATTAGACTGCATCCTAGCAACCGTATCTGTTATCACATTCTGACATAACGAGAACAACAGGTGGATTTCCACCTACCAATCCTCTTAATGTCCGCCCAGCCCCAGCCCAATTTAGCCGCTTCCGTAGCTGCCCCTGTTAAATGGTAGCGGCAGTTTCAATCGATAACCTTTCAAGTATTTGCCCGGCGGTAATCGCCTCTCATACCACTCGATAATTTACCAATGAAAGAGGCAGGCGCCGGAGACTGGAAGGCAGGAAACAAAGTTTTATTCCGTCGGAGCAGAACACATCAGATCAGACAGCAAGGTATCGTCATGAGGTGCTCTAACTGCATCTCTGAGACCTGGTCTCTTATACACTGGTTTATTGCTTTATTACATATGGTACATTCTTGTTGAGGCTTTGATGTTCGGAAAGACATTCCTTGGAACCCCCACTTCAAGCTCGTTCCCACACATATCTACAGTAGAAGTCCCCACCCCACCCACAGTAGGAGATGGCTATCACGCAGCTGGATATTCCGCCAATTCCCGGGGGTGTGTGCAACCGGCCGGGTCTCAGGGGGTAGGGGCTTTGATCCACCGTAATCCCTTTGATGTGGGGTGTTTCCCTTACAGTAGGAGCAATAAACTGCATCCGCAGGGCTAGGTGATGGCCTGGGATCGGTTCGGACAATGGGGCGCAGAGGAAGGGGGTTTATCAAAGAGGGGCATGACCATGTATGGGATGTCGGTCAGGTGTGGGATGTGGTCCCATGGCAGGGTCGCGCTGAATGAGAGGGTTTATGGCCCGTGTACGAGAGAGCGGGGGTGGCCGGCGCGCGGGGGATGCTCGCAGCGCCAGGGGAAAGCGCTGGCGATCGAGAATGAGCGGGGAGAGAGTGGGGTGCCTAAAATGGCGGCCGTGCATTCGCTGTGCGTGGCGCTGGGGAGAGGCAAGATGGCGCAGATAATGTTCAGTTTGCGAGCTAAATTTCCACAGTCCTCCCTTTTAACATATCTCGCCAGCTTGCCTGGCCGACATTCACCTTCGTTAGCCTTCAGCTATAATATCGTTAATGTCTTTCGTACATTCCTTAAAGATACAGAGTTTTTAGGGCAGGCAGGAGTAATCTGACACATTTGCTTGTAGTTACATACAGGTGATAAAGTAGGCGAGGAGGTAGTACATACAGAGTTACATCAGCTGCGCCGCATGTTAGGCCCAGGGACAGGAGGAGGGGAGTTTGTTTGAGCACAAATAGGATACTGTAAAGCAAACAGGATGTTTCTGGCAAAACAAGGGATATTTCATACATTACTTAAGGCCCAGACTTTGTGTGGATCGAAAATAGTCAGTATAGTCGTGTACATGGCTGGTGTTGTATGAATGTCACTACACAAAGTTACATTTTCTTAACTTCTCAGTGTACAGTCGGAAGTGATTGATGCAACATCATGAAAACTTGATAGGAAGATAGTTAATATAAAAAGGTGGTTGGGAGAGGATTTTCAACTTTGACATGGGTTCTTCTTTCCAGTGTCCTTTTTTTTTATAAAGAGCCATCACTGGTAAGCTCTTATTGTTGTTTTTCTTTCGTTGGCACTGTTGAGCACCGGCGGTGGAGCTAAGGTCCAGCTCAAATCCAATTTCTCACGTTGCAGGGTGTAACCATTCACTGTTCTCCGATCACAGCCCCGTTCCTTAACACAGTTCACCATAGGTACTTTGAGACAGGGTACCTGCTTTTTGTTCTTCTGTAGGTAAGTCAGATTCATAATCCATATAAAAGAGGGTGAGAGAGAGAAGGGTGTGACGTGCTTCGGGATGCCGAGGGAAGAGGGGGTGGAGTGGGATCGGATCAAAAAAAATGTGGACCAAGGGGAGCAGAATCTTCCAGCACTGGGCCCATCAATCGGGCCCGACGGGTTGGGACTTCAGGCACGCTGGTCAGTGAGCAGGGGGGCCTCGATGTAGCCCTTCGCGCTTATCATCCTGAAAATGGTGTCTCGTCTCACGCCCTTTTTGCTTCGTAGCTTCCCCCTTGGTCGATGTCATAGATGTTCCATGGTCTGCAGCCAGGCTGTGCGTCACGTCCGACCCCTCCCTTCCGATGGCAGCACGTTATCTTTAAATGGGTACAAGAAACAAAAATCTTAGAGAGTTGTCAGGGAAGACATTTACATACTTCATCCTCTCTCCCAACCACCGAGTGGTTGCGGACATGCTTTTATCGGTTGCTGTATGATTGGTGTCTATTAACTCTGATGTTAGTGTGTGCGTTACTAATCTATTAATCATTGCTGTGGTGCAAGTTTCTGTGGGTGTCCCTGCCCATCGTCTGGCCCTCTAGGTGCCGATTCCTGCGCCCGATACTGGTTGCAGGAAGCCTGACATCTGTCAACCTTCTAGTCTATTAAAAATTCGAACCGGCTTCTCCGGCAGAGGCTCGTTCGTCTCAACACAAGTTTTGTTAATACATATTTCCTTCCGAGGACTGCTAAGTTTATGAAAAGAAAGTGCGAGGTGCTACTGTCACGGGTTCACGAGTATCCATTTCGGGGAGGAACATAAGCTAAGCATTATTTTTGCTGGCGAAAATAGGTAACCCTTTATCAGTTTAGGCGATGTATTATTAGTGAATAAGGTCATCAGCTGTTTCGTTCGAAATACTCTGAGGCGGCTAGTATAGGGCTGGGGTTATCTTGGGAGAACGGGGTGCTTTAGACATTCTATTTCGGGGTAATTGGGCGGGGGTAATTCTGGGCGGTGGAGATGGTGTTGTTAAAGCTCTGAAAAACGGAAACCACTGACATATAGTCCCCGTGATGAGGGCCAAATTGGGAGACATCAGTCGTCTTACCTGTCCTTTCTTTTCTCAGCCAATTAAGCTCAATATTTGTAGAAAGGAGAGGTAGTAACGTGGCAGAGTACGGTCGTTTTGTTTCAGTCAATTTGTTCGAACACCACCGTGCTCCAGGCCAATTATACACTTACCGAGGAGGTATGTGTCGTTAATTTATTCAAAAAGAAAAGAGGGTAAGAAGGCTTTTTAGTGAGGGAGGGAGTGAGAGAGAGAGAGAGAGAGAGAGAGAGAGAGAGAGAGAGAGAAAGAGAGAGAGAGAGAGAGAGGGAGAGAGAGAGAGAGGGAGAGAGAGAGAGAGAGAGAGAGAGAGAGAGAGAGAGAGGTGTGCATCAAGTAGGCTATTTGGCATACATACGACACAAAACGAGAGAGACATGGGTAAGATAATAGGCCACTTGGTGCACACACAACATGGAGTAGCATGGGTCTGTTCCATGTAAGAAAACACAAGCGGGGAAAAGACATAAATTCGGTGACCACGTACACACAAATGCCGGATAGGGTGTGACAGTACATGCATCAAGCGCAGAAACTTAAGACGGAGACTCAGGGCTACGTTGAGTATCGGGACCTCTCCTTTCCTGTCCTCCTTTCCTATGCATGCTGCGTACTTTCAGTATTTTGTAGTTTATCCTAGGGGGTGTCGGACCCTTTATTCTCCTCCCTTTGATCGATGGGCGAGCACTTCAATCATACAGTGACGCTCTCTTCAAGTGACCTAAGCATGAGATGCACACACATTCATACCGTGTAATCATAGCACACACGCACAATCATGCCATACAGTTTCTCATGTTCTCAATGGTGGTCTGCACTTCACGCACTATCTCACAACGTTTGTCTAAATTTTCCCTGATATTGAACTCGGTGCGGTCCATGTCCACTTCATTCTTCAGTCGGAGCTTCGTCGTGACCTATAGAGGGGAAAAAAGAGGGGAGGGGGATGTGCAGTATTCAAAGTACCCTAGCGCGCGCAGACATGAAAAAGTTCTACTTACCACGTACCAGGCTAGTCGCAGGAATGGGTGATACCACAGACCTATTATTCTTTTTGTCCGAGACAAAGATGCTCTAATTTATTTAATTTCCTAAATTCGGGTTCCCTTGTCATACATGCATTTCTTAATCGGTCGTGTATTAAGGTGCAAGATACCATACCTTGCGTTCGGCATATACCCTGAGCTATGGTTGACCATTGTTTAACAACTCTTGGAAAAAGATAGGTGTGATGGGTACAAATTCCGTTAATCAAAAAAGATTCAGGCAAATGGGGACTGCATTATCTGTTTTCTATTGCTTGGGAGTAACAATCATTTATTCAAAAGAAGAAATCTTTATCAACCTATGTGATTAGTCATGACACTGATTCCGTAATTCTTTCAAGAGGCCCTTTATTTAAAACAATGTCAGTATACAAGATACGGGCCTACAACCGTTCAGGCCGGCCACGGGGTGGGAGGCGTCGAGTGTCATGAGCAACGCTACTACGGCATAAAATCGGTTCCCTTCCCGCCCCTCCCCGACCATCATGTGTGGAAGCATCGCATATATATATATATATATCTCTTTTTAACACAAATGTCACGTGACTGGGACGCCACAAGGGTTTGTAGGCCTCTCCTACATCGGCGCCATCTTGGGGCGAGGTCGGGCCAGAGTACAGTCTAAGTCTTTCCATGAATTAGCTGTTGGACCAGAATTCCTTTCAGTAGTTCGAGAACTTTCGTTAGCGTCAACTTTGCGTCAGCATGGCGTCACTGCGACCCCCGTAGAAATGCCATGGTTCGTTCTTGGGGCGGGGCAGCAGGCGGGTTCTTCCGCCGACGCTTCGAACCAGTCTTTCTCACTGCACCAAGCGGAGGCAAGGTGGCTGCCGCCCGGGGCAAAGAGCAATGGCGGCGGTTTTGTCCTTACCGGAAGTCCGCGGGAGTCGAGTGTCAAATGACTCCAGCCGATTCTGCAAGGCTGAGGGGAGCATTTTGTCAAGGGTGGGGCCCACGCCCAAGCAGACAAGCTTTCGAGTCCAGAATTGTCTCACGGTGGGCTTTAGGCCTGGATCCGGAGGAGCCGACCGCCGGAGTTCAAGGGCAGCAGTAGCAGCAGCTCTTCGGTACAGCCACCGGAGAGGAGCCAACAGCAGTAACAACGGCAGTTCGGATGGTACTGCCACCGGGGTGATTCCAGTAGCAGCAACAACAGCAGTTTGGATGGTATCGCCACCGGGGTGGGTCCCCGATTTACTTGGCTGCGGGGGCCCACTCCTCGCGTCGGGCGCTAGTGGCGATCCTGGTGAACCCGTGCTTGGGCGGTCGTCCGGTGGTCGCGTGCAGCGGCAGGGTGCAGCTCAGCTGGCCGGTGAGTCAAAGACGGTTGGGGTGCAGCTTAGCTGGCCAGCGAGTCAAAGACGGTTGGGGTGCCCTCATCTGCTGGCGAGCCTCCACCTGGGGAGGCGGGGGAGGCCCGTCCGCGTCGCCTCCCCCCTGCCAGGGCACCCTAGCCGTTATTGAAGAAAGAAGAAGAGAATGGGAGGATCCACACGACGTGGCAGGGTGCGACCCAGCAGACCGATGAAAAAGACGGCTGGGGCGTCCTCATCTGCTGGTGAGCCTCCACCTGGGGAGGCGGGGGAGGCCCGTCCGCGTCGCCTCCCCCCGTCAGGGCATCAGCCGTTATTGAAGAAAGAAGAAAGAAAACGGGAAGGTCCGCACAGCGTGGCGGACTCCGCCTTGGTGTTGCCAGAACTTCGGCGCTTCGTGTAGCCTCCGGCCTATTCGCACAGTCGTCCGCCACTGATGTCAATGGATTTTTGCATGGCTTTTATAGCCCAAAGTCAACTAAAAAGGACCGCCCAAAACAGGCCAATGTTGCAATTTCGAGGAAGGAGAGGCGAGGACGGTGTCACGTGGACGTTAAGGCTTTGGGATGGAGGTTGCAGCAGACTGTCATGTAAATAGTTGTTTTAAAACGTGTTTTAACCTGTTTACCCTGTTGGTGTGTTTGTTATATCTTATAAGTTATTAAAATGTTATAACTATACTACTTCGTTGGAGTGTTTGTACAGATTTGCAATCTGATGACGAGCACAAGGAGGTTACTGTGCAATCGGAAAAATAACATAGCCCAATTGTGCGCGATCTAGCCCTAGTTTGGTGACGTCGATGGTGGGTGTCAGCAGGCTTCCGTTTGTGCAGGATTTTGTCATGCTTATTGGGCGGGGTGGGCAGTAGGGCAGACATGTTTAGGTAGCGAGAGTAATGGAGTCGGGCTACCTCGTGGCCGTCTCGACCGTGAGCTTGGCTCCTTCCCTTGGTTTCATATGTCCCACAAAGGGCTAACTCCTAGCGTTACTTTAGTTTTTGGAAGGTCAAAAAGGATCCCACCAGTGCCTTTACTATTTTGTCGATCCCTGTTCGTTCATCCTTCGTTAGTCGATTCATTCTGGTGGAATCTTTCTTTCTCATCTCAGGGTCATCCAACGTTATTGCCGACGTTGTGTTCAGTACAGGAGGCTCGGCTGGCGCGGAGGCCGTGAGGACCGAGGCCCCTGTACTGCTTTCGTTCGTGTTTGGGGGTTGTGGGTGTTGCACTATTGATTGGGAGGGTGCGTATGGAGGGGGCATGTAAATGATCGGGGGACCTAACAGTAATTCGTCATTCGTTCGCTGCTTGGAGGATAACTCAGGGTAGAGCAAAGAAGGGGTCCTAACAGCGTACTGGCCTGATGTTTCGGGCTCCTGTCTTAGTTTAGTTTCCCTTCTCTCCTTTATTTCTTCTTCTAACTTTCTAGCGGCAAGGTGAGCTGCTTTTCGTAATTCCTTTTCTGCTTTTACTTCTTCCCTCTTTTTCCGTTGCGTTGCTTCTTTGCGCCACATGCCGATGCTGTCAAGCATAGTAGGCGTCGTCTTATTGCTACGCAGAGCTATTTCTAGCACTTCTATCTTATGGTCGTCGAAGGATCCCATCAGTGGCCACTGACTCTCGGGGTCCTTCTTTGTATATTTATGCCATAGCTTGGTATAAGCTACGGCGACTAGTCCATATTTAGTGAACATGTCCTTATTAGGGGTGCCTTCCAGTGGGGCCGGATGGTCCACCTCTAATAAGCGGTCCGGGCAGAACCAACTACCAATCAGTGGGGAGAAGATAGGCATGACGGGTTTCAATGGGGACAAAAGTCAGCACTACCTATCTTTTCACTGCTTGCAAAGACTAGACGGAATATCTCTATTCCTCGTTATTTGTAAGCAGAGAATACCTCCAAAAGAACCAATATCGAACAACTAGTGTTCGGACAATCAATCAATCAATCAATGGGGAGATAAAGATAGGCACGACGGGTTACAACGGGGACAAAAGTCTGCGTTACCTACCCTTCACTATTTGCAAAGACTAGACAGAATATTTCTATTCTACGTTATTTGCAAACAGAGAATATCTCAAAAAGCACTATTCTTCAAAACAATCAATGTTCGGACAATCAATCAGTGGGGAGATAAAGATAGGCACGACGGGTTTCAACGGGGACAAAAGTCTGCGTTACCTACCCTTCACTATCTGCAAAGGGAGAGAGAGAGAGTATTTCTGCTCCTCCCCGTTTGTAGACAGCGAATATCTCAAAGAGAACAATCAATGAGCACAATCAATGAGCAATACTAGTATTCCAAAGCTTCAAACAATCAATCAATTATTTTGCAATTTGTCGTGTATCACGACCTTACCCGGACCGCGTGGACAGTTTCTCGTCTTCCGCCTCCAGCGCCCGATCGTCCTCTACTCTCCGTATTTGCCGCGGCACTCCTGATGGTTCCCAGTCAGGACCGTAGATCACTCGAGAGAGGTCTGCTCGGAACCAGTGAAGTTCGGATGATCGGCTGCCAGACGAGGGTCTATTGGGCAGGAGCTCTCCCGATCGTTGCAGTCGTTCACTCTGTCGTCGGGACCTCTCCCACTGGATCCACGTGTCGCTGATGGGCGCCACGTTTGGGACGCCAATTGTTAAATGGTAGCGGCAGTTTCAATCGATAACCTTTCAAGTATTTGCCCGGCGGTAATCGCCTCTCATACTGTGGTAAATATTCTTTTTTACCTAAACTGAATTTCATACGGAATCTTTAAAATAAAGTAAAATAGCTCAGAATAACAAGAGGCAGAATCCGTGGTATAAGAGGTTTTCTAAATGGGCTTTATTCCATCAAAAATGGCCGACTCGAGTCGCGGCCTTCAGGTTCCGTCACCACGAGGGTTCAGGAAGTGAAGTACAATACTTTATTGACAAGAAGTAACTTTTATAGGTCATACACTTACAATGAAACAAATGCAAAAAAGGCGTAACAATTGATAAGATAAATTAACATAGTGACACGTAATCGAAACTAGGCGTAATAAGGAGCAAAAAGAAACATGATTGGCTCTGATTATCTTACATAGGTGGATCTATACGATAATACTTAACATAGATGCGTGCGCAGCAGTATGACGTGTGATTGACGTGCAACTAGGGGGTGAAGGGGACTTGACATTTAGCTCTACATGTGGAGACGAGAAGTCTGGGGGGTCAAGTCAACCTAATCCCAAATCATATCTACCATCCTATGTTTAGAGAACTATGTTATCCACAAGGAAGGACTCTCGGACAGAATCTATTCTATACTAACTGTGTGTGCGTGTACAAGCGTCTAAGTGTCTATATGAGATGCGAGGGGCAGAAAACTTTCCATGGCAACAGGGCTATGAATCACTTGCAGGAGGACGGAAAGGCTGAGTCCTTTGCTTGTGAGCTAAAGGAAATGTTTACCTAAATCACTAGACAGGAATGCATCGGCTGGAGAGCAAAATAGATAATTCGAAGGTGAAATACAGCTTCTTGGCAGGCAGGCGAAAACTGGCCGAGGCAGGCACCGTTAGCTGCACAGGGAGTAGGACAAAGTTCATGGATACAGATGCGAGCTCAAGCTGAAGCTGTCAGAGACAGAGAGCAGGGAAAGGCTTTGAGGACAGAATCGGGCCTACTTGCCTGAACTGTAAAAATGTAGTAACTTAGCCATATAAAGTCGGTGGCCTTTCATACTTAGGAATCGAATATCCAGCCCATCGATGGCGGATCTGACAGAGAACATGTCGACGGTAGACACACATATGTTTGCGTCTTAGAAACTGGAACTGGAGGGAACATACATGTACTTGTAACATGCATATAGAACCGTTGGGGTCCAAGATAGGGGACATAACTGATCAGGAAAATCCACATTTCCACATTCCCTCCTTGTCCCCTACTTGCCCTTCAAGAGATATCAATCTTCATCATTCCATCGATTTGCTCATGGAGCATCATTTCTTCTTCCTTCTTCTTCCGGTATTTTGAACGAGAACTGTGATATGGAATGCATGATGTGGCACACAGACCACAAATCGCTGGTCCACATTGTAGGCATAAACAACAACTGAAGAGCATAAGAAGGCCAATACCTAGGAAGGATAGAACTCTCCATCCCCAGGCTGATATCACACTCCAAAACCACCCGGACCACGTCCAAGTGCCTGGATTTTCGTGTATCTGGCTTACAATCTTATGAAGGCGTGTTATAGCTTTATATACAGATGGCGAATTTTCTGGTATGAATATGCAGCAGCTGGATCCGATGACCCTGCAAGCTCCGCCCCTATCGGCCAGGATGACGTCAAGGACAAGACGATTCTGGAGAACAACAATTCTCATCACTGATTGTTCCTCTGTCAGATTGCCTAGGGCGGCTATAGTCTCGTTTACTACAGCTTCAAGAGTCTTGGTGAGTCTGCGTATCAGCTTACTATTTGATATGGTACCTATATAGGGAAAGATACCTTTATTGAAATCTACATACTTGTCCCATGCCGTCTCAGTATAATCGACAACTGGGAGATCTCTACGCTCTCTTTTGTGTACTAAATGAACATTTCGATAATAATCAGGGGGAGCTAGGAAAACAGGTGGCAAAAGGAATGCTATGTAACAGGTACCATCCCAATCTAGAGGCAGACGCATATATGCCGTCTGACCACATATAAAGTAAGAATGGCGAGAAGCTCTAAATGAAGATTTACCTTGATCACTATATTCTACTGTAGTAACGCATTGGCTATGGCCCATATGTATGGAACCAACTTTTCTCACACATAATTCACCCTTAACTGGAAATACAGACATAGTGGGCAGAATTAGTTCAACTTCGGATTTGACATTCAAAATCATAAGATTAGGCGTAAAATTACCTAATTTATACACTTCATTTTCTAAATCAGTTCCTGTTCTACTGGGGTGACCCTCCTTATTGGGGTGACAGACTTTGAATAAAACTAGATTCAGATTTCCCCATATCCAATGTTGTTGATAAACTGCTGTGTCTGGGTCTATGGAATTTAATAAACTAAACCATGCTCCACAGGAGCCATTGTGTGTGAATGGATGTGGAAAGAAAGGCAGAACTCCTTTGTTATTCTGATAGGGAGGGAGTCGGCCACACACCCAACAATTGGTGGCATTACTAGTCTGATGGGAATGATGTAACATACTAATGAATGTGTTATTGCGCAGCGCAAGTCTATAGGACAACTCATGTGGGGGTAGGTCACTAAAAGAATGTTCATCAGTTATATTGAAAGCACGTTTAGAAACAGGATAATACATATGCAACAATATACTTGCAGTAACTATTAAAAAACTCAAGGAAAACAAAATTAATAAAGTCACAATACAGTGGCTACGCAGTAATTTACAATAAGCATGTCGTTTCATTATGATTCTGGACTCTACATCATTCAGACCTAAGGGATACATGTCGGGACAGATTCAACCGCTTCACCTTGGAGAGGACTTAAACAATCAAATCGTCCGACAGTTTGGATCTGGACCTGAGTTTCTGCTTATAGAATTCGGTGCTACTGGCCTCAGCCAAGGGTAGCTTTGAGTCAATGGGGGAAGACACACGGGGAGTACTGTTTGTGTCAGGAGGAAGTCCATGAAATTTCTTGATATGGCTGGAATGCACCCAGCCTTTTCTCCCTTCGATCTTCACAGCTGTTCTGGTCGTCAGCAGGACCAACTTAGGAAGCCTCCACCTTGGCTCCAGTTGGGTTTTCCGATCGAAATTCCTGACGAGAACATAATCGCCGGGAATTACATCATGAGGTTTCACCTCGGTGTTGTCGGGAAAAGCTGCGACTACCTGTGAACGACAAGATTGTAGTGCAGACATCAAGGAAGCCAGGTAATCTGTCAGCATATTACAGTCAACATCAGTTATTTTACGGGGTATAGGCGTCCCCCACATATTCGGTGGTCTACCAAAGATCACCTCATAAGGGGATAGCCCTGTTCGAGAGTGTGCTACCATCCTCATGTAAAATAGCGCAACTGGTAAGGCTACTATCCAGTCCACACCTTTTTCCTGACATATTTTAGACAATCTGATTTTTAAAAGTTGATTATGTCGTTCCACGAGACCTGCTGCCTCGGGGTGTCGGACACAGTGGAATTTCCACTGATATCCCAACAAAAGTGAGACATGTTTCATTAATTCGGATGAGAAAGGCTGGCCGTTATCTGAATATACAACACGTGGTAAACCGTACCGTGGGAAGAATTCTCGAACTAGCTGCTTGGCAGTAGTCGGGGCAGTGTAATCTGATACGGGATACGCCTCTGTCCAACGGGAGAGAGCGCAGACAACTACGAGAACATATTTGAATCCTCGACAACGTTCCATCTGAATATAATCCACCTGGAGGACTTCAAAAGGATGGTCAGGAGGCTGAAATCCACCCTGCTCTACGGGAACACTCTTTCCTGGATTAAACTGACAACATATCATACAGGTACGAACTTTTTGTTTAGCTGCTGCTCGTAAATGTTTGTTGAACCAAATGTGCTGAATGCTGTCTAGCATAGCCTTCTCTCCTAAATGTGCTGGACTGTGAACTGTAGCTATAATGGCTTGAACCATGGAATCAGGGAGAAACCATACAGATTTCTCCTTCGTCATCCATCCTTGATCTGTCTGGATCCCTCCTAGTTCAGTCCACTTCTTTATTTCTTCTGCTGTGGCATGTGTCTGTATGTCAATTACGTCAAGTGCGGGATCCTTAATTGTCATACATTGTGTTGGTGCCTGAACTATTGGCTTTGTCATGTCTAATGTGCGATTCTGAGCAGTCTGTTTAGCTGTTCTGTCAGCTAAATCATTGCCTTGAGAAATGATATCAGTAACCTTCGTGTGTGCTTTACATTTCATAATCGATATAGCAGTGGGTAGATGTATTGCGTCTAACAAGGCATGAATGAGGGGTCCGTGCTGAATGTGGGCACCATGGGAGGTTAAATAACCTCTCTCTCGCCACAGCACGCCGAAGTCGTGTACAACTCCGAATGCATAACGTGAGTCAGTGTATACATTAACTTTCTTATTTGTGGCTTGAATACAGGCTTGCGTTAGAGCAATAAGTTCTGCTGCTTGGGCTGACAAAGTATCTATACAATTTGTCTCAATAACTTCAGTGTCTGTTGTGACTGCATACGCGGCCACTAAATCTCCTGTACTTGTTCTCATGCACGATCCGTCTACATACAACGTCAGGTCTGGATCTAACAATGGAACGTCTGTCAAGTCTTGTCTAGGTTTCGTCTTTATTTCAATGATTTCAACACAATCATGAGCTAGTGGGTCTGTTCCAATTACAGGTAATAGTGTAGCAGGATTCAATGTATTACACCGTCGGATCTCTATGTGTGGTTGAAACAATGTCAGTTCATAACCGGTAAGTCTTGCTATGGTCAAGTGTTGTGTTTGTGTTCGGTTCACAAGAACCTCTACTGCATGTGGTACTTGTACTGTCAATGGATGTCCTAACACTATGGCATCGCTTTGTCTGATTGCTAAAGCTGTCGCTGCCACTGATTTCAGGCATGCAGGCAAAGCCTGAGCTACGGGATCTAATGTACTGGAAAAATAAGCACATGGCTTGCGTGATCCTGCTTGATCCTGAGTGAGTACTGACAAGGCAGTACCTTCGCGTTCTGTGACAAAGAGTGTAAAATGTTTGCTATAACATGGTGTTGCTAAAACAGGTGCTTGACATAAAGCTTCCTTTAGGCTTTCAAAAGCTTGTGTATGTTCCTGAGTCCAAGGGAGAACAGTCGATGTGGCTGCCTCCTGTGTGGTTAACTGAATGAGTGGTTTTGCTAGAAACGCGTACTGAGGGATCCACTGCCTACAATATGAAGTGAGGCCTATGAAAGCCCGCACCTCCTTTTGTGTCTGGGGTATTGACATGTTAGCAATTAACTGGATGCGATCTGGTGTAAGCTGCCTTCCCTCCTTGGACAGCGAGTGACCAAGATAAATAACTCGCTGGACACAGAATTGCAGCTTAGAAGGAGACACCTTGTGCCCCTTGTCGGCTAGAAAATGTAAAACTGTCAGAGAAGCCTTTTCACATTCAGGTCCGCTTCTCGCGGTGATCAGCAGATCGTCGACATATTGAAGCAGTGCAGTATTGACTGGCATGTGGATACTGTCAAGTTCTCGTTTCAGTGCTTGGCTGTAAATGCTGGGGCTTTCTGTGAATCCTTGGGGAGCGCGTGAGAATTTAAAACTGCGCCCATTTAAACTGAATCCGAACAAATATTGGCTTTCCGGATCTATTGGGACGCTGAAAAAGGCATTCTTGAGATCAATTACAGTAAAGAATGTTGCTTCGGAATCAATTGCTGTCAATAATGATGATATATCAGGGACCACAGGAAATTGTGGTACAATGCACTTGTTTAGTTCACGCAAATCAATAACCAATCGGTATACTGGTGGGGCAGTAGGATCAGTTCGTTTAAGAATCGGAATTATCGGTGAATTACATACATTGGAGTCTGTTTCTACAACTACTCCCTGGGCAATTAGCTCATCAATGATTTTCAGCAAAGCCACTACAGCATCATGCGGTAACTTGTATTGTCGCATTCGTGGTAGTACCACTCCTGCTTTCAATGTGACTCGGTATGGTGTAATGTTCATGCAGCCAACATCCGTAGGGCCTTGTGCCCATAGATGTACTGGTAAAGTCTGTAGTCGGGGATCCATGTCCCTAGACACATAGTGACCTTTAAAATCACGTAAAAACAACCTTACTCCTTCCGGAGAACAACATATTATGGCTCCTAGTGCTTTCAGAGTTTTAATTCCTAACAGATTTTCTGGGCATGATTTAGTAAGCAGTAAATCTGTAGTTCGTGTCAAAGGTCCTATCGTAAGTGGTAGAGGCTGTGATACTTCATTAACAATAGGTTTTCCTGAAAAACCAAGGGAAACATTTTGAGAGCCTGAGAGGGGTGCCCCTGGAACTTCACTACGTTTTATAGTTGTTCGACTTGCCCCTGTATCGAGTAAGAATTTTCTATCTTGACCTAATAATTCACTATGTACATAAGGTCCTTCTTGATCTACAGGAATCTCGATAAGCGGTAAGTCAACTTCCCTCTCTAGGCTTGTTCATGCGTAACGCTGATACTCAGGATATTCATACTGTGCAGTCTGATACATTTGTCGTGTTGTGGTTTGTGTGGCAGTAGCAGGCAACGGTGGTGCAGCTGGCACAAACTGTATGGGTTGCTGTGAGGCTGGCATGGACTGTTGCTGAACTGGCATGGACTGTCCATGCTGCATAGCTCCTTGTTCATTCTGATCTGGTCTAACTAATCGTGGTCTCTCTTTTGCAATACCTGTAGCTATATTACGTTTCAGGACTGGACAATCGTGTACATAATGGCCTAGTTGTTTACAGTAATTGCAGGTTCCTTTTACAGGAACTGCAGAATCACCAGAATGTGTCACACCCTTTTTGTGACCATCTGCTGGTACTGTCTGAGAAACTAGCATTTTCATTTTTGTATCCTTCATGCGTCTATGCTCGTGTTCTTGTTCATCCCTAATTCTATTGTGATGATACTGTAACATTTGTAGCATTTGCGACGGAGTGTTACTTTGCCAGGTACTCTCGAATTTCAATATTCTATTCTTCACTGGGGGCAATGCATTTTCCACTAATTTTGTCACAAATAGATGTGGATATGAGTCACTACTTGCTTTTATACCACTATTTATACCAAAACATTTTTCAAATCGAGCATAATAATCGCTTGTGTCTTCATCTTGCTTTTGTTTGCAGGCTGTGATTGCACCCCAATCTTCCTTTTTTGTAGTTAATAAACGTGGCAGTACCTGTACTAGTAAACCTGGTAACAGTTTAACTTTATCCCCGAGCCCTGAACCTGCAGTTCGGGCCCTTTCTTCCTCTGCTAATGCTGTCCAGTCTATCTTTTGGTCTCCCACTTCCCACTCTTTTTCTTTCAGTTTTTCATAAATGCCAGCAGGCAAAAGCACCTTTAATATCGTCATAATATCAGGAAAGGTGTACTCTCCCATTAGTAACATGTCTTTAATTTCTCGGTGGAAACCCGCTGGGTCTTTATCATGACTAGGTACTACTTTCTTCATTTCTAATAATTCCATTTTTGATATGGGTGTGTAAACAAATACACGGTGAAACTCATTGTCTTCGCCTTTTATTGGGTGCACTTCCCGTAAAGGATTTTGTCTATCCATATAGTACGGCGTTCTTTCTCTGTGGGGCAGCGAGAGAGAATCCGGACTTACAAAAAGGACATACTGTTTACGTGACACTAATATCTCTTTAATTAGCTTGTTACTAGAACCTCTCCATCTGTTTGTGAGTAGTTCCGTTAATATATCAGGTAAAGGACCAGGGTCAGCATGTTGGCTCTTATATAATATGAGGAGTTGCTGAATCATATAGATTCCAGCTAAACGTTGTTCATCTGTACTGAGATTAAAAAACGTGTGTGCTACGGTCTCATCACCGTATTTTTCAGGACTGTCAATCCAGTGAACAGCTGATCTGGCTAATTCTTGCTCATCCATGGAATCGAGGAGGTGGTAACCCCTTCGTTCTCGTAGTATTTTATCTGCGGCTTGAAACGAATGTTCAGGAGACTTCAGATTTATTACAGGCGTCGGATACGTTCTGCTATTACTTGGGCATACAGAGTGTATGGGATCAGAAAAACATCTAGCATTATCACAGGATCTTCCTCTGCCTACATAGGCTATGGTCTCTGACTGTCTTGCGGAATTCCCTGATTCGGACACTTCATCTTGCTCATACTCGTCTGTTCCCAATCTTTCTTCATGAATACGCTCTATTTCTTTACGGATTTTTCGGCACATGGCTATTATACAATTTTGCTTATCGTGTCTCCCTTCTGATATATTCTGACTCCATCTTGTAAGAATAAGCATTGCATTCGGGTCTACCCCCGGACGATCTTGATTTCTGATCACACAGTTTATGAGGAAACGTAACAGTTCCCCCTGTATCTCTACTTTCTGGAATTCCATAGCTCTGTTAATACATCCTGGATCTCGTCCTGTTTGAACAAAATGATATATGTTATCTAGATGCGTAATCATCCCTGGTAACCTCGCTAAATACTCTGCGGCTCGCCTGATACGTAATGATGCCAGGACCATTTCATCCTCTTTACCAACCACCGGGTCATATCTACAATTTACAAGGAGTTCTTTAAGCGTACGTTCACTTACGAATTTAGGTGTACGTGAATGCGCTGACTCTTGAAAAACAAGTTTATTTATTCTGGGTGGTGTAAAGGTACTGCTAGCACCTCCCGTGGCCCCATCTGGGGCGTCGGGTGTGAATGGGTTCGTCGAACGTGACACAGCAACTATGGGCGTCGACACCCCTGTAGAATCGACTGCGGAGACAGATGCGGAAACAGATGTGCTTGCCGAAGCTTGCGTCGGGACTTGCTGTTGCACGGGTACAGATACCTGATCCTGACGTTGAACCCCTCCGCCAGACGGTCTATGTGGTGTGGCGTTAGCATACTCGGGAGCTGCATCGTCTAGATATGAGGAAAGAAAAACATCTTCTGCGGTTCTGGGATGCCCTTTTTGATGTACCTTAATTGGAAATAATGGGGGTGGCAAGTCTTTTGGCATCTCTGTAACAGCCTTAGGTAGTCCTTCGGCTAGAAGGGGATACATACCATTCATAAGAGCATTTCTTTGTCTATTTACTTGTTCTGATTTCACTCGGATACCTTCCTCAATTAATAGATTTTCTTGAACTTTATTTGAACTTTCTTTACTCCTCTCTTCTTGTCTACGTGCTTTTTCTGTACGTCTATGAGATTCTTTACGCCATAACTCAACAGCGTCTTTCTGTGACTGTCTGACCTTTCTTTTCCATAACTCTTCCTCCACTTTCATGATGCACTCTGCATCCCAGGTTCCCGCTGCGGGCCACCTTTGACTTTCCGGCAATCCCTTGGTATAATCTACCCATAGATCAAGAAACAATATGGCATCTAAGCCATGCTTATGGTACATAAAATGCCCTGGAGTGTCCCTAGGAGGAATAGGAACTGCTTCTTCAAGCACCCCTTTTCTGGTGGTAATCTGTCTTAACTTCGAGAAAAGCGGCATATTGACAACTGATCTGATACTTACTCTTGAATTCACTTAATACGAAAAACACAATAATGAACAGTGAACAATGAACAATCATTCATACCACAATATGCAAGACATTTAAACACTTTAAATATTGAACATTAAATATTTTAACGATGACCGACAATGATGACAGTCTGCCTAACTAATCACCACGCTGAATTCTTGACAGTAACTGAATACTTCGGAATACTTGATATACTGCTAAACAGTACATATACACTGCTAAACAGTGCAGACCGGATTTGTGTACCCAAATCCGTCTTGACCGGCACAACCTATGTGCGCGTCAACACGCCTCCCCGGCGATGGTACTCACCGAGTAGCTCCTTGAAACGGAAGGCCTCAGAGAAAGGACAGGACTCGATGACTGCGGACAGCGGACCCTCTGGACATCGGGATTTCGAGAAACCTGGTGGGCCTCTGTATACCTCGGATCTTGCTCTCTCAGCTAGGCTCTGGTCGGGATACTTCGCACTTCTCACCGCCTCGTCTGGGTTGATCGCAGCCTCAGTCGCCCCCGCTTGACCGGAGGGAGCTTACAGGAAATCCTGCTGGTACGCGTTTATGGTCCGTCCAGTTGTGGCAGGAGACCGGGCCTGCAACGCACCGCCGGCGCGTGAGATGAGAAAGTGTCCCTGTTCGGGCGCCATTATGTGGTAAATATTCTTTTTTACCTAAACTGAATTTCATACGGAATCTTTAAAATAAAGTAAAATAGCTCAGAATAACAAGAGGCAGAATCCGTGGTATAAGAGGTTTTCTAAATGGGCTTTATTCCATCAAAAATGGCCGACTCGAGTCGCGGCCTTCAGGTTCCGTCACCACGAGGGTTCAGGAAGTGAAGTACAATACTTTATTGACAAGAAGTAACTTTTATAGGTCATACACTTACAATGAAACAAATGCAAAAAAGGCGTAACAATTGATAAGATAAATTAACATAGTGACACGTAATCGAAACTAGGCGTAATAAGGAGCAAAAAGAAACATGATTGGCTCTGATTATCTTACATAGGTGGATCTATACGATAATACTTAACATAGATGCGTGCGCAGCAGTATGACGTGTGATTGACGTGCAACTAGGGGGTGAAGGGGACTTGACATTTAGCTCTACATGTGGAGACGAGAAGTCTGGGGGGTCAAGTCAACCTAATCCCAAATCATATCTACCATCCTATGTTTAGAGAACTATGTTATCCACAAGGAAGGACTCTCGGACAGAATCTATTCTATACTAACTGTGTGTGCGTGTACAAGCGTCTAAGTGTCTATATGAGATGCGAGGGGCAGAAAACTTTCCATGGCAACAGGGCTATGAATCACTTGCAGGAGGACGGAAAGGCTGAGTCCTTTGCTTGTGAGCTAAAGGAAATGTTTACCTAAATCACTAGACAGGAATGCATCGGCTGGAGAGCAAAATAGATAATTCGAAGGTGAAATACAGCTTCTTGGCAGGCAGGCGAAAACTGGCCGAGGCAGGCACCGTTAGCTGCACAGGGAGTAGGACAAAGTTCATGGATACAGATGCGAGCTCAAGCTGAAGCTGTCAGAGACAGAGAGCAGGGAAAGGCTTTGAGGACAGAATCGGGCCTACTTGCCTGAACTGTAAAAATGTAGTAACTTAGCCATATAAAGTCGGTGGCCTTTCATACTTAGGAATCGAATATCCAGCCCATCGATGGCGGATCTGACAGAGAACATGTCGACGGTAGACACACATATGTTTGCGTCTTAGAAACTGGAACTGGAGGGAACATACATGTACTTGTAACATGCATATAGAACCGTTGGGGTCCAAGATAGGGGACATAACTGATCAGGAAAATCCACATTTCCACAATACCACTCGATAATTTACCAATGAAAGAGGCAGGCGCCGGAGACTGGAAGGCAGGAAACAAAGTTTTATTCCGTCGGAGCAGAACACATCAGATCAGACAGCAAGGTATCGTCACGAGGTGCTCTAACTGCATCTCTGAGACCTGGTCTCTTATACACTGGTTTATTGCTTTATTACATATGGTACATTCTTGTTGAGGCTTTGATGTTCGGAAAGACATTCCTTGGAACCCCCACTTCAAGCTCGTTCCCACACATATCTACAGTAGAAGTCCCCACCCCACCCACAGTAGGAGATGGCTATCACGCAGCTGGATATTCCGCCAATTCCCGGGGGTGTGTGCAACCGGCCGGGTCTCAGGGGGTAGGGGCTTTGATCCACCGTAATCCCTTTGATGTGGGGTGTTTCCCTTACAGTAGGAGCAATAAACTGCATCCGCAGGGCTAGGTGATGGCCTGGGATCGGTTCGGACAATGGGGCGCAGAGGAAGGGGGTTTATCAAAGAGGGGCATGACCATGTATGGGATGTCGGTCAGGTGTGGGATGTGGTCCCATGGCAGGGTCGCGCTGAATGAGAGGGTTTATGGCCCGTGTATGAGAGAGCGGGGGTGGCCGGCGCGCGGGGGATGCTCGCAGCGCCAGGGGAAAGAGCTGGCGATCGAGAATGAGCGGGGAGAGAGTGGGGTGCCTAAAATGGCGGCCGTGCATTCGCTGTGCGTGGCGCTGGGGAGAGGCAAGATGGCGCAGATAATGTTCAGTTTGCGAGCTAAATTTCCACACCCCGATCCTAAATGAGTGAGTCCCAAAAGGTAAGGGGTCCTTCCCAATCATCGTCAAGGATTACGTAAAATAGCCAATAAATGAGCATTAGTAATTTTTGTTCCATCCTGATGTAAAAATATGGGCCCATGCTTGAAATCAGGGGAACTTACAAAAGACTCCCATTCCCCAATAGGACAACATTCCTGTACGCCACTACCATTCAACTTAATCCAAATACCCTTGCCCAATTGACCAGTTTTAGACTTCTTCAAAAATAACCTGATTGAAACCCCTCATTGAAAATCAATTTCACTGGACCGAATCCCCATTTGTCCCCGCAACCCCAATAATTCTGAAACTCTAAAGGCTCCAAAAAACAACCAAATCATGCACAGTCGAAAGCGCGAAACTTCCCAAAGGTCGTAACAACAAAAAGGCAATTGAACTATTAACTGCTGTAAAAGCCCAAACGTAATTGGTTCTCGCAGGGGCCATGATTGTACTCACTCTCTGCTAAAACCTTTCAGCATCCGACGCAACAAAACATCCTCAAATAAATCTTGACCCCACCATAGCTGCCCATAAAAAGAAATCCCAGCCAGTTTGCCAGAAATGGTTGTGTGCGATAAACCCTTATTAATTAAATGTAAAACAAACTGTAACATACAAAACTTGGAATCAACTAAAAGGCCTTCAAATCGGTGTGAACTCGTAAAAGGTAAAAATTCAGACCAAGCCTGTTGATAACTGCGTCTAGTAGAAGGGGCTATAGATTTCTTGACCAAATCGATGATCCTCATTCCCCCAGCACCCAGATGTCTTGCGGGATTGGAGTTTTGCAGGTGTTTCCCCAGGCACCAAGTTGCGGAATTTCTGCCAATTAAAACGAGACAAGGCATCTGCAATTGAGTTATTGACGCCTGGAATGTGTCTCGCTCTGAAAACAATATTGCATTTTAGACTGTGTAACATGAAAAAACGCAAAAGCCTCAAAACCCGTAGATCTTTGGTCTTCTGATTATTGATGAGCTGAACCACAGCCATGTTATCAATGTGGAACATTACACACCTGTTACGGAATTCCTCCCCACAAACCAGCATAGCCACAATTACTGGAAACAACTCAAGAAAAGCAATACTGCACCCTTGGGATATCCAAAGTCATGGCCATTCCTCTGCACACAAACGACCCTCCCAAAAAAGACCAAAACCATGTGCCCCAGAGGCGTCAGAAAAAATCTGTGTCTGCCAAATAGTATTGTCTCCAAGAAAATATAAAGAAACACCATTAAAGTCTGACAAAAAGGTTAGCCACACCAAAAGATCCTCCTTGATGGCTTTTGAAAGACAAATTCTGTGGTGAGGGAGGTAAGCTCCCGACATCGCAAATCCCAACCTTCTGCAAAAAGTCCTACCGGCCCTGACAACACGACAAGCAAAATTAAGGTAGCCCAAGAGCCGTTGGACTTGCCAGAGCTCAATCTTATCTTTGCCAAGAACCTCCAACAAAAAAACCTGATCTCTTCTACCTTTACAGCTGGCAAACTAGCCATCATAGTTACAGTGTCTAACTCTATGCCCAAAAATATGAGTTTAGTGCAGGGACCTTCCATTTTTTTTAGGAGCCAGCGGAACACCAAACTCCTCAGCCATGTCCCGGAAGAATTTGAGAGCTTTACGACATTGTTCGAGCTGTGCATCACTAATGAACATAAAATCATCTAAGTAATGACAAACATGTGTGTGGCCACTCCTCACCGAAAAACACCATTGCAAGAACGTGCTAAATGTTTCAAACAAGGCACAAGACACTGAGCACCCCATAGGAAGGACTTTGTCAATGTAAAAAGCTCCATTAAAAAACATACCTAGCAGTTCAAAATCCGATGGATGGATAGGAAGTAAACGGAACGCAGATTGAATATCACATTTCGCCAGTTCGGCACCAGCCCCCACCTCCCGCACCAATCTCAAAGCATCATCCACAGACGCATAAGAGACATTGGAATCATCCAAAGAAATAAAATTGTTAATAGAGTGGCCTTCCGGCCATGACAAGTGATGAATTAGGTGTGAATTCGCCAACCAGTTTTTTAGGGACTACTCCCAAAGGAGAGACTATCACATTTTTTAAGGGGCATTGACTAAAATGACCTGCTATACGACCAGCTTGCAATTCAGCCTCCAATTTCTGTTGTACCACATGAGTCAGTTGTTTTGCAGACTTCAAATTGTCAGCCGGTCATAGTGAGGCCTTTGATAGACAATCCTAAAACCTTCTTTAAAACCCCAAAATAATTTGGACGCAGCTTCAAAATCAGGATACACTTCCAACCAAGGCATCAATAGCCTCAGTTTAATTGGAGTATGAGCCCTTTGCCATAAATTGAGGGAATCCCCCGCCACCTCTTGGAAAACTTCCTGGACTCCCGTGAGGCTGTTTAGGGAAGCATTGGGCGATGGCAAGTCTACCGCCACATTGAAAGCACTTGTGTTTAAACCTACAGAATTGCCTGGTGCATGAGCCCCGATTAAAGTTCCAGCAGGCACCTGGCGTCGGCAAATGTCCTCTACTCGCACCCCCCACCCCCACTGGAGCGGGGCAAGGCAGAAAGGGCCGATAAGTAATCGGCAGACCACTTGCAGTATGAATCGTCGCAGGCGCTGAGCAGAGGACATCCACTGCAACCAAAGCTCCTGATCCACTTCACCCCACGGTTTATCCTTAAACATACTGACCCTAGCTCTAAATTCTTCATCGTAATTAAGCCATGCATATCCCCCAAATTGCAAGTGCGCCTTACGAATGGTGTCCATATATTTAAACAGCGAAATAGCCCTGTCTTGATACCTCTCACAATACACGCTAGCGTATATCAAAAAGTCCGCAGTCCAATTTTCGATAAACTTCGGAACCCTGGGCTGCCTAGAAAGCTCCCATTCTTCCTCCTTGGGCCCTTCCCTGGCTTGGATGTCTCTATGAAGGAGTTTAAAAACGTCGACAAATTCATGCCGCCAAATCCTGTTCTTGGTAGTATCTGACAGATGTATACCCAATGGCATGGCTAGACCCATATAAGGGAGCTTCTGAAGCGTACTAGCAGTAACCGAAACATGCCCTGAACCAGGTGCACCAACATCAGGAACCCGCCTGCCCAAAATAGGCATTTTGCTGGAACTAGCCGCACTACCAGAAATAGATGGTTGCGTGGACCTGTCCCCCACGTCACCACAAATCCCAAAACCCAACACATTAGATGCATTTGACTTGTTAACCCCCACCGAGCCCGACATATGTTTGCCTACCAAAGGTTGTGACCAAGCAGCCCACCAATGAGGCTTACCTGACGTTAGCTGTGCCGCACGCTTTTGAAACTCCTGAGGATCATCACGACACCGATAACCGTGACGCCGCTCTTGATCCGACTTGAAATCCGCACTTGACTTCTGTAATATACTAGCAGAATTGATTGCCCCCGACCCCTTTTGTGACACAACAGGAACATGCTCAGAATGAAATGCATTACCACCCAAATCCCTTTCCAGAATCCCATCTTCAGTACCATCGTCATACCCCAAACCTCGAACACCATGCACATCTGAAAATTCAGATACATCACTGCTTGTTCCTGGCATTCATCCCCCACCCCACCATCGTAAAATTCCCAATTGGTCACAGGCCTCCGATTAGAGAGCCCAGCCGAAAAACCAAGATCCGCACCTGATCCGCTTAGTGAAGATGTCACGTTACCAAAAGCCACAACCTGCTTCTGAAATGTCTTACGAGGAAAGACGTGTTCTGATTGCTGAACTGTATGCGATGCTGCCTCCTCGCCGCTCTTGCCAGAAGACGATAACTTACCATGACCAGAAAAATGGGTGAAACCATCCACCTCAGACGAGTCAGGAACAGCATGTTCAACCCAAACCCATTGACCACGTTGAGGACCAAACGAAGAATCAAAATAAACCTGTGGGTGACAAGGAGGGGGTCGAGATGCCGTGAAAATGGAGACAATGTCTGACGGGTTAATAAACGGATCGCCTTGCAAATGCCCAGTATCCTTGAAGGACCTCTGCTCAACATCAGTCGTAACCAATGAGCCATTGTCACCCAAGTTGAAAGCAGACGGAATCACCTGACCCAAGCTAACTGTTGAAGCAGGAGCGAAACCACATTTAGCCCCAGGGGGGCCTCTTGGCAAAGGAGACACCACATAATCTGACAAAACCTTTCCCAAATAGGCTCCCCTCAAAGGAAGCTCCCCAGATGCAGCAGCGTGAATGGAGCGAGAGGACCCTTCTTGCAGAACCTCCTCCTCCCCCCCACTAACGCTAGGATAATCAACCAAGGCTGCAGAGCATCCAAATGGCGAAACAGGGGGAGCAATGTTAATACTGTACCCAGAAATGGTACAGGGTCTGTTCAAACAGTACTCTTTGTCACCCAAAAATGACAGTTTTGTAGGAGAAGGGGACTCAATAAACAAAACATCATCACCCTCACCAGACATGCCCCTCCCCTTTCCACCTATACCTCTGTGTAGAGATGGAGGCAAGCTTCTTGAGACAGCGCCGCCCCTAGCGCTAACGCGCCGACAAGCTCGGCCCACATGCGTAGCTGAGACCGCCCCGACTTCCTCTCCATTGCCGATGATGCAGACGCGCAGCGCGCTGCCAGGAGCCGGGGATGAGCGCTCCGATGAGCGGACCTGCCACGTTGTTCCGGCATAGAAGAAGGAGCGAGGTCACCGCTGGGGGCAATCACCTGTACACGGCCCTTGACAGGAAGACAAGCCGCCACAGCGTCGCTCACACCCCTCGCCGCCACACGCTCGGGCGCCTCACAGCTGACGGCATCAACGCGGAAACACCGGGGGACAGCAAATCCTCGCGACCTGCTTCACACAGGACTCGGAGCGCCTCCTGGACAGCAGCGTTGTCAGCCATGATGAAATACCACAAAGAAAGCAACGCTAACGCTAAGAAATAAGGTAACAGCAAACACGACAAACCACGTTACCACAGGTAAGAGTTTTCCCGCCCAACGCCCTCCTATAAGTAACCTCCCCACTAGCCCCGCCCCCTACCTACCTGCCCTATCTCGCTGCCTGGTTTGTACCATTGCGCGAATCGTCCCAGGCGGACACCCAGCTCGCGCCAAGGTCCCCCTGGGTCTCATTCCTTTTTTTTTTTTTTACATATTTTGAATTTATATTCTATATATTTTTATGTGTTTTCAGTGCCCAGTGAACCTCTGTGCATGGAAGGACATCGATCACCATCTCCAATGCTTAATTTGTAAATGAAAGAGTGCCAGTGCCGGCTCGCAGCTAGTGCAATTGAATGTTGGCACGTGGACTACTATGGTTGCCTAGCCTTAAAACACCTGATGCCTCTTTAATTACTAATTACTAGACACTCCCTGCTCCTTTATTTCACTTTTGCAGGTTCCTCCTTTCCCCCTTTGTGACCTTTTTCTGCCTTTCTTTTGTTTCGCTTTTCCAGTTTGTGTGTTTTTCTCTCTCTTGTATTCAGTGAATGTCTGATGAGGAAAAATAAGCGCTGGTTCACAAAAATAAGTGCAGGCAGCCCCCATCGACATCCACAGGCTCAAATTAAGCACTGAGCAACTCTTAGATTTGATAAGCAGAGGCAGTAAAATCTCCGTTCCGATAGCTCAAGAAGCCTTGTGACTGAAAGAGAAAATGCATCACTGAAGTACATGGTTAAGAAACTCTCAACCTTTTGAATTCTGTGGGCTCCCACTAAATCACTACAGATAGTCATGGACCCCTGCGTAAGCAATTTCTACGATTTGACCCTCAAAACAATATTGAAACAAGAATCCAAATTCAGTTCCAACCATTTTACCAGTTGAGCCAAAGGAGTGACCCTAGTATTCCTCAGATGATTGTCATATGCTCGAGCCGCATGATTATCTGTGTAATCAGCATAAGCTTGCTGCTGATCACGGGGGGGGCATGGCTACTAAAGCTCTGTAGACTGCCTCCAGCCCATCCCAATTCGAGGGATTGAGAAACTTTGAAGACATCCACAGACCCTTGACTGAGTTAGTCTCCACGGTCGCAGTGTGGTGATAGTTACAGGCAAAGAAGAGAGGGAAGAGTTCCGTTGTTGGGGTTTTTGGACAACTTCTGAGAGGACTGGCACAATAGTTTTGTACTTCTGTGTAGCCAAATGGCAGTAGTGAAAAAGGTGATTCACCAGATGGTAAAAATGGAGATGGGACAAAGGTATCAACCATTGGTTGCTGCCTTGTCCCCTTTTACTGTCAACTGTTGCCTTGCCGGAGCCTGATGTAGCTCCAAAAGATTCCTCAATCACCTCGTCAGCTTCTCTTGACAAGATGGAGGCAGAAACACTTTCCCAATGTTGGTCCTGAACCAGGCTATATAGTTGAGGTGGGCGGAATTTGCGAAATTCACTTTCGCAAATTATCGCTAAAATGTTAAAAATCTCTGCAAACACGCGGAAATATCGCGAAGATGCAGAAGTTTTTTTCCCGCCCATTCGCGGTATTTTCTGCGTGGTCGCGGCTCGCCAACTTACCCATGCAGTTGCTCGCGGGCGCGGCCATTTTGTTCTCACTTGTCTCGCGGTGCATGATCGCGAGAAGAAAGACGTGATCGCGCGACGAATGACGTTACTGCGGGCGCGAACGCGGGGATTCAGGTAAGGTGATCGCGCGCACGCGAGAATGTATTATTTTACAACGCGAGCAAGCAAAAAATTGCCGGTAAAATGCGGATTGCGGAAATTTTGACATTTTCGCGCTCTCTGCGGAACGCGAAAATGTCAAATTATCGCAATTTCCGCGAGCGGAACGGAATTTTAGCCCAGGCCTACTATATAGGGCAGTTCTTGGGAGGGCACGAGACGTGATTTTTCCCCATTGATTAGCCAACCATGGTCTTTTAGAGTGTCGCACACAATCTGGAATGCTTCTTGACCCTTAGAACAAGAAAAGTCACAGATTAACCAGTCATCCAGTTAGGAGAAAACCAACAATCCCAGTAAATGAAGGTTGTCAAATAAAGTTGCCAGAGAAGGATGCAAAATTGATAATGCTGGCCCAGAAAGAAGAATCTTGGAATTTTTTGCGAACTGGGACTCATAGGAATATATAAATAGGCGTCCATTAAATCAGTAGAAGGCAAAAACATCCTCAGGAAAACCAGAGGCAAGGTATCTTTGAGACTCACCATCTTGAATCTTTGGTAAGGCATAAACAATTTGACATTCTTTAGGTCAACACCAACCAGAACTCTCCTGAACTCTTCTGGGCGAGGAACATGATAAAATAACACCCTTACCCTCTTTTCAGAGGTAGTACTGGGATCACTGCACCTTTTTCCAGCAGCTCCTGAATCCCTTTCTTTAGCGCTTGTGCTTTAAGTGATTTTGCACTGTTGGAGTGGTAATGAAAGACTCTTCGAGAGGAGAAGAAAATTGTATTTTGTAACTGTTCTCCACCAAATTCAGGACCCAAGCATCTGATACATTGTTGCTCAATGGTGCTGCGAATCCCTGAATCCTTCCCCAACATGTTCCAGATAGTTAGGATTTAGAGGTTGACAGGGCAACTGGAGGAGTAACTGGCTGCTGCTGGGGTTAATCAAAGGAGGGAATGCCCTGGCCGCGACCCCTGCCACAAAAGGGATGATTTCCTCCTTTTAAAGAAGTATATTGCTCAAATGCTCTATGAAACCCCTACTCCAGTAGGAGGATTAATTGGAGCCAGCAATTTACAGTCCTCCACTGATTTCTTCACGAGTTTCTTTAACTGGGAACCAAAAAACGTATTTCCAGTGAAGGACAAGTGGCTTCACAGGGCTTTATGGGCATTGCTCACCTTTCAGGATTTCATTCAGATGTGACGCCTTTCCGAGAAGGAGGAATTAGCTGAAGTTGCTGCCGCCAATAGGCAGTCAAAAGTAATATCGGAAAGGAACCTGACCTGCTGTTCCATCAGTGCCAATCTAGAATTGATGGACTCTCCTTGATCCAGTTCTTCTGCCAATGCATGAAACTCCTGTATCAAGGACTACACCACATAGGTGGCATATGTCGCTGCACTGATGGTGAAATTAGCAGCTGAATAGAATTTCTTAATTGCTACCTCCACTTTTTTTGTCCACCTGATCTTCCTCAGAAATAATTGACCCACTAGAAGTGAGTTCCACCATCAGTCAACTCACTTTAACTGTTCAAGGAAATTCCTCATGAAGACTAACAAAGGCAAAGGATAAAGCTTTGCTAAGCATTTTGAAAAGGTGACCTTTACAATATCTGACCATTTCCTGGACAATAAGCCCCTGATCGCCTTATGGACTGCAAATGATTCTGGCTCCTTCAATCTATATCGAGAGAAGAAATTCTGCTCTTCAGTCTGAACAGGAGCATCTGGAAAAAAAAATTCTGCTTGATATGTAAGATCACAGCCTTTAATTCAGACCCCTGAATATATCTGCCTCTCTATTCCTCATCGTCTGCATGGTCAGAATCAACATTCGCCCCCGCAATACTTGGAGTCCTGGGCAGAAGGGGTAGAGTATAGCAGCAAAGACCACCTCAATAGCCTTATTCACCATCTGTTGCAGAAGATAGAAGTCAGCCGAAGGGCCTGCATTCACACAAGGCACTGGCTCCTCCTTTGAAGCAGAAGAAGCAGACATTGTGTCAATCCACCAGTTCTCAGGACGCTTCCCATCCATGATTGCTGCTATGTAAAACACAAAGGGGAAGACGCGCCTAAAATACACTTCCAGATCACCAAGTTGCCAAGCAACGCATTCAGGGCCGGATTGGGAACAGCAACCAGTCCTGGCTGATTGCTGCTGACTGGCCCTGGGAGTGGGGGGTAGGTTGCTAGTAAAAAGCATTGCTCCCGCTTTTGTTCCAGGGGGCCGAGATTGCAGCAGTGCTGCAAAACCGGGCCCCAGTGACAAAAGTGTCCGCAAGGCCAGAAAACTGGCCCCCACCCCTCCAGCCCACCGGTGAAAACCCAGTGCCCGTCACGGCCAGTCTGGCCCTGAACAGAACGAGGGATCATGTGCATACTTACAGGAAAACTACCATGTGGAATTGGACAATCAGTGGTCCAAAACATGTCAAAAAGCAAGTTTAGCTAATGCCAGATAGGCGCTTTAAAATAAGAGCCTCAGAAATCAAGAGGCTGTGCCTCACCAGCACAAGCAACCCACCCTAACAGAGGGTCTTTGACTTCCGCAGAGACTACCTTCTAATAGCCATGCCAGTAGGTAGCATGCATGTAAAAGAATGCCATCCTGTATAATGAATACAGTGCAGCAGCTAGAGCAGGCAGCGCTTATGAAAAGGGGAAAGCAATACCTACCCGGATTCCATGGCAAGTGAATCAAATCCATTAGAGACAGGACAAAAAACATGACGTTCTTGGCTATGCCCCTCCTATTTGGGGCAAAGGAGGTAACTTCCTATGGAGCTATTTTGGGCGGGACACTAGCTGGGAAGTTTTGAAGCTGGGTGAATTCTGTCGGCTAATTAGGCATTGCTCCATAAGTGAGGACTGGGAGAGGAAGATGCAGGGGAAAGTTATTGAAAACTCTGCTTCTCAAGCAGTGATTTTTCTGTGCACAGGATGGAAATCCTGCTTTTGTTGATTAAACCATCTCACTATATAGCCCTTTAACGTGATAGATAAACACAAGCACTGGCAAAGCCAATGAGTGTGACATCAATGTGGTGTCGCATGTAGCCCTCATTTGTGCACTCCTGTGTTTGTGTGCATTAGCAGATGAAGCCTGAACTATAGGCTTCGACAATGCTTGTTTAATCATTTAATGCGCACAGTATTATACTACATGCCCTGAAATATTTGTCATCAATAAAGGCAACCCCTTTTATTATAGGTTAGGGACTGATTATCGTGAGTTCAAAAAATCTAAACTTGTCAAAGAACACAGGGGCATATTATCAAGCCAGGTGATAAAATTATCGCCGCTTTAGCGGCAGAAAACTACCGCTAAAACGGCGATAATGTGCTTGATAATATGCTCTATGGAATTCCAATTGAAGCCCATGTTAGACGTCCTTCACATTTAACATGGGCTTCAATTGGAATTCCATAGAGCATATTATCCAGCCCATTATCGCCGTTTTAGCGGCAGTTTTCTGGCGCTAAAGCGGCGATAATTTTATCGCCTGTCTTGATAATATGCCCCACAATGACAGTGCCCAGTAACTCTAAAACTGGGCGCACTGCGCACGTGATGTTTGTGGCCACTCTGAAATCACCGGCTTCATGCAACTCACACTTGCACATGGGATTTTTCACGAGATATGCCTCTGGTTAATTAATACCTGTAAGAATTTGCACCGTCAAAACACTGCAGAAATGGGGATACTGTACAGAAAAAACTGGACTTTATAACTTGGACTCGGGCACAAAAAACTGACAGGCTCTTTTGCACCCGGTATTCCCATTGAATTTGTAAAGAGACCTTTATCTCTGTAATGACACCGCAGAGGTTAATGCGATAAACTGATAACACCTCAAATGTCAGCAATAAACACAATATCGCTAAGAAGAATCGACGCTTAAGAACAGGTCATTAAGAGTCACGGCTGCTGGAATATATCTAAAGAAAGAAAAATACATCTTCCTGGCCAGCAGCCCCTTCAAATGAACATTACCCTGCGCCGCTTTCAGGGTTATTAGCGGAAGTGTCCGTCCCTAATCCTGTGAATGGGTGACATGAATGCATGCTTTCCAATACCTAATCAAGGAGAAATGTGTTGTTGATGTTCAATGTACAGTGAGCAGACACTGAGGCATGCACAGGCATTTTGCTTTTGGTAACCTTTCTCTTCGCTTGCCCCTAATCAAAGAACCACCCAATGGACTGTGTAATTGTCTGCACATGACAGATTACTACAGTGTAATTACCCCTAACTGAACCGCTTGATTGCAGCTTGCTCACTGTGCATGTAAAACAAAAGCTTTCATGGGGAGGAGCATTTGCTTAAGCTCACTTAGATGCAAGGTTTATTTAAACAGTAGTATACAGCATCAGCCTCCTCGCGAAATTCCCGAAACCCATTATCCAGATTGCAAAATATGTTCCTTCTTGATCTAAAACAGGTCTCCCTCTGTTTTCCCCTGAACTAACTGGTGGAAGTTTTGTGGCCATATTGAATTGTGTTACAAGTAGGTTTACAGAACTGCAATGTATCTATGTATTAGATAAAAGGTGTGTTAGGTGCACTCTGTTATCCAACACAATGGCTGATTGTGTTTTCTTCTTGCATTTACTCAACATAATGAATGCTTTTGGACACTCGTAAATGGGTTTGTTAGGAGTTCCCTATGTCATGATTGCAGATGTTATTAAGAAGTTGACGTCACCTATAAGAATAGCCTGATTCTATAGCGTGTCTCGCTAAGTTGATATTCGTTAAACTTAAATGAGGGTGGGGTTTGATGAGTAGAAGGCTAAGTATGGTCAGTTGTTTATACGACGTGATGTTTCCAATGCATGCAGTGCCGGACTGGCAATTTATTCAACGGGGCATTTTCCCAGAGGGCTGGAGACGTTCGAGGCCGGTTATTAAAGGTTTGTGGCCAGTGCTGACTCTTCTGTCACTTTCTGATGCTCAGAGAGCAACAAATGTAAGGCAAGATATCAAATACTAGGCTGAGTCTAAAATTAGTAAGTATTTTTTACAACTCACTTCTTTTACCAAGCTATGCATTCATGCATCATATCCCTGTTTTCATGAACACCAATATGGGAGCCCTGCCAGCCCCTTAAAAATATCCTTAAGAAAAGAATACATCTTCACACAGGAAAGTTGAGTCTGATCTGGAAGTTTGGGAACCGAAAAACTCCAAGATGACTGCCACAGACGAAGATTTTTCTCACCCGTCTTGGAGCAGCAAAAGTCTTACATTGCAGCCGGGTATGCCCCCTGAATATTGAACCCACTATATTGGTGGGATAAAATATCACGGGTAAAATAAAGAATAAAATACTGACAGGTAAGTAAGTCTAGATTTTCTATACCTAACTCCACATAAATGTACCTACGTGGTACATATATCTTCAAGCTACTTAGAGTTAGGAATAGTAAATCTATGCTTTCCTATATGCAGTTACCGTTCTATAGTTTTTCCCTCGATAGTCTGTCCTCAATATTTTTATACCACAATATTGTTGGTGTTGATATTTAGTACTACAATTTTGCAGCAAGGAGCTTCTATAGTGTGCAAACAGTGAGCGTAGCAATTCAACTAACCCCTCTAGTGGACCAGCATCTTCAGTGTGTTTTCCTGACGAGCTGAGTTTTGTCTTGTTTGTTCTTTATTTTTTGACGTTTTGAAAATCAAACCATTTTGGGTCTAAACCTATTGATCCTCACAGTTGCATGAGTGAAAAAATCGGAAATCAGGTGCAGATTTATTTGAATATTTCTCTCAATACGATCTTTATACAGAAAATGTATAAAGTATGAAGAGTAACTTGGTTACTATGAAGCATCTACACAGAACTTTTACAGTGTTTGGAAAAAGAACATTTAATAAACATTTATTGATTCCCGGAGAATCAGTTGAAGAATTAGACTGTAAACATCTCTATTCCCAGATCACTGAATAAAATAGATGCATACAATATCAAAACACAGAAATGTATGAAAATACATTTTAATAACAAAATAAAATATTGACTTTTACTTATATGGAAATCACAAATATCAGAAATTAAAATATCGACACCTGTAATTAAAAACGTATATCAAATATATTGATTCACACAATATCAACTGCAATAATATTGTCAAAAGAATTAAATCATCATTAATACATATAAAACACTTTTTCGATAAAACAATGATTTAAAACCTACCTAAAACACATTATACACATTTTTAAATAAAATATAAATATACTGCATTATCAAAATATTTAGCTTTCATCCCAATAAATTATATACCTAAAATCAAATTTGCATTTACTATAAACATTTAGACAACAACCTAAATCTTTATATATATAGATCATGTGATCAAGGCTCGGAGGAGCCGAAACGTTATGGCGGCAAAACTGCACGAAATAAAATAATCAGCACTAACTTGTTTGGTCCGTGTCCGTGTATGCTGTTAAAGTGGCGAAGATTCAGCTGCTGCTCATCTGCGGAGTACTTTATATATATGTATAGGCTGGTACATCGCTGTAAGGAGGAAAATAAACGCATTCTACCACCAATTTGATGTGGTCTACGCTCCTTTGTGTTCAAAGAATCGAGGAAACTTACGAGGAGTTCGTTGATATATATGTATATATATATATATACACATATATATATTATCTACTGGCGGTCGCCAGTAGATAGTTATAGTTAGGACCGTGTTTCCATAGGAAATCTGAAAATTCTATTTTGAATAACTTTGGCGCCGGTTGACGGATCCTCGCGAAATTTTCAAAACTAATGGGGCGCTCCGCTCAGCTCCTACCCTGGAAGTCTCGGGGTGATTCGTCAAGCGGGGGCTGAGAAAAAAGGGGGGTCCCAAAATGCGTTTTCCCCATGCATTTTCCCATAGGACCTTTAGTCGAAGGTACAGCCCGAACGGCGGAACAGAATTACTTGAAATTTGGCAAAGAGGTAGTCCTCAGGTCAGGGATGTGCCTTTTGCATATATGGTGTCAATCTGTTCAGTAGTTCCTGAGAAAATTGCAGTTAAAAGTACATAAATATATATATGCGCGCAACGTGCGCGCACCGTGCGCGCACCGTGCCGTGCGTGAGCGTAATTCTGATTGGTGGTTACATGTCAGTAAACATTCGAATCGGTCGAAATCAGGAAGTGTTGTCCGCCATTTTGTGTGTGACAGTGCAAAAGAAAGGTGGAGTGCGTGAAAAGGGGGCAGGGTACAGAGTTCCTGACCCCCCTAGCTTTTGTCAGGGGTCCCTGAAGGACCATGAAGGGTGAAAAAAACATTTTTTTTTTTTTTTTTAAATCGCGGGGTGCGCGCACGGTGCGCGCACCGTCGCGAGGTGCACGCACGGCGGAAAAAAAATCATTAAAAAAATAGAATTAAAAATCAAATTTAAGTGTTTAGATGTTAGGTGGCTCTAAAAAGAGCCGTTGTGTTAATTGAGGAACAGAGGAACAAAAAAATGAAAAAAATTATAGGGTGCCGCATGTGTGCTGCTGTATCTTGCTCTCTATTTGGGGAATGCTGGTGTCCCCATAAGAGAGAAGAGCATTGCACGCATTGCACCGTATCTGCACCCTCTTGAAAAGAGGGTGTATATCCAGAGGAACAGAAGAAGGTGAAGCTGCCGCCGCAGATGAAGTGCTCGGCTGAGCTGCTGATGATGTGCTCGGCTGAGCTGCTGCGGATGTGCTCGGCTGAGCTGCTGGAGGGTTTTCTCTAGCAGCTCGAGCATAAGCCACAGGATGTACATCTCTAACGTGCCTGATCATAGTGAAGATACTAAAAGAGTATTTCATTTTAGGATCTCCTCTTGATAAGACACCACCACAAATAGTGCAGGTGACTTTTGGAGCATTCACCTTCTTCTGCCCCTCTGGAAAAGTGAAAAATTGCCATATAAAAGAGTTTTTCTGTTTCCTCTGTCTCTGTGGCACAAGGGTCTCCTGCTCACTCCCAGAAGATGACTGCTGCTCTGCCATTCTCAAGTACTGGAGTACTGGAAAAGCTGCTCAGCTCCTTCTCCCCGGGAATCAGAAGTAATAATGAGGGGAGTGGGTGTGGTGTTGGAAGTTTCTGGAACTGAAACTACTATAAACCAATGAAAAGTGTTGTTTCTTAATCACATTACCTGAACCTACTATAAACCGATGAAAAGTGTTGTTTCTAAATCACATGACTTGCCGTGAGCGCACCGTGCGCGCACGGATCACGCACGCATGCGCGTACAGAACTCGCGCGCATGCGCGTACGGAGCACGCGCGCATGAGCGTACGGAGCACGCGAGCATGTGCGTACGGAGCACGCGCGTACGGAGCACGCACGACGTACGCATGCGCACGTGGAGCACGTACGCATGCGCACACGGAGCTCGTACGCATACGTGCACCGTGCGCGCACGGTCAAAAACACTTAAAAAAACTATTAACTATGCTGTTCAACTCTATCCAAATTACAAAAAAAAAAAAACTGAGCCATTCCATATTACAGGATAAAGTTCATCTATAACTATATACATAGGTAGCTTATTGTAAAATAAATATTTAAAAAATATAATAATACATTCATAAATTAGCATTTAAAAAACCTTTGAAATTCACTTCAAAAGCCATAGGTTTCTCACACGTTATAGTTAGGAATTAGCATTTAAAAAACCTTGCAAATTCACTAAAAAAACATAGGTTTCACACATGTTATAGTTAGGAATTAGCATTTAAAAAACCTTGCAAATTCACTGAAAAAAACATAGGTTTCACACACGTTATAGTTAGCTGGACATTTCACTCGTAAAAAACCAATGAAATTCCCTTGTTATAGTTAGTTCAGCTAACTATAACTCGCGCGCCCGCAATCCACTGCTGATGACGTCACATATTACATCACTCATGACATGGTCAGTGACATCAATCATGACATCACTGATGACATCTCAAATGACATCACTGATGACATCACTGATGACGTCATCCATGTGATAAGTTACCACATCTTCTCACGCCCTAATATAACCTTTGATACACCGACTCAAAATTTCAGAGTTCCATTCTCAAAACCATACATACTGCAATACCAATAACTACATAGCCACTTATTAACTCTTAGGTCTACATACACCTCCACTCATTCACCTGTACAGTCACTCATACTTACAGTCACTCCATACAAAACTATCATATGCATTTATACACCTATTTAGACACTCACACACTACCAATCATCCATAGAGGTACTCTCACACCTACTCAGTCATGCAAATAATCACACTCCCATTTACTCACCTATGCGGTTATACACACTCAAGTTCACTTACTCATAAAAATAGTATCACATTCTTACGCTCTTATAGAATCATTGATACAAGCACACACTCATCCATACAGTCACTCTCACAATCACACACTCTCACATCTACCCACTTATATATTCTTACATGCATATATACTGCCTTTCACATATGTAGTTAGTCACAAATGTACCACTGAGATATACATTCAATCCCTAACACACCCATACATACACTCACTCAACCATACAGTCCATCACAGATGCACTCTTAAAACCATGCACCCATAGAATCACCCACTCACACATCTATGCATAGAGTCACACACACCCTACCCACACAAACACTCAGGAACCCATACAGATAATGAGACAAGCAATCAATAACTCATATAGACACTTATATAGGTATTCACAAAACCATGCCGCCACTTATACACCAACATACAGACACATACAAACATTTACACAGTTTAGTCACTAGTCTGCAGTAAGATACATTTAATGACTCACTTATAGAGTCAGTTAAGTACCACAGAAAATCATCCATTTACACACTTGTACACCCACTCATTCTTCAACAGGCCTTTCCCTTTATATATTAAACATATTAAAATTGTTCAGAAACACATACTCAATGGATGATGTCATCAGTGATGTCATCAGTGATGTCATTTGAGATGTCATGAGTGATGTCATGAGTGATGTCACTGACCATGTCATGAGTGATGTAATATGTGACGTCATCAGCATTGGATTGCGGGCGCGCGAGTTATAGTTAGCTGAACTAACTATAACGGGGGAATTTCATTGGTTTTTTACGAGTGAAATGTCCAGCTAACTATAACATGTGTGAAACCTATGGTTTTTTCAGTGAATATATATATATATAGTCACATCTCCATTTTTATTCAAAACTATCAAACTATATATCATGCATTTTAAATAAAACCTAAATTAGCGTTTACCATAAAAGGGCAGAACTGACAAAACAAATTCACACTAAAACTAAGCCAACCAATAAAATCAAAGGATAAACAACTTTATCCAAATAAATCAGACAAACAGTTAAATCAACAATATAAAAGGCACACTAATTTAACCAACTAAATACTTCAAAAATGATAAATGAAAAATGCTGCAAGACAAGGAAACTCTGCTGGATTTGCTGACCAGACCAGTAAAGAAGAAATATATACATCCCAACAACATAACATAACATGTGTATTTGTAAAGAGCATTTATCACCCAAGGGTCTCAAGGTGCTGAATAACAGATGCTTATTGTTACCCAACTACCTAACCAAGAAAACTTATATTAAGTATTTAAACTAAAATGTACTTGTTAATAACCTTAAAATAGCAAATAATTTAGTTAAACACTCTACAACTTCTATCTCTTTACATAAACTTCCTAAAAGAGAACACTATGACTTAGAAAAGTGATAAACTGCCAGAAAAAAAGCAACAATCTGAAACCAGCAAAGAAATAAGAAAGTAATTAAACATAAATTAATAAAAAAAACTATAAATGCACCCAAATAGCGAGTAAAAATAAACCTAAGAACTGCAGCTTCTGCAAACTACCAAAAAATAAACATATAAAAAGAAATTAAAATGTTTTTATCCAACAAAAAAGAAAACACCTGCTCCACATTAGAACACTCCCAGTGGAAAAGCTGCAAAACAGTGTGAAACAGACCATAAATGTAAATATACAAAATAACAGTCATTGCATATTTTTACATGTAAATATTAAGCGTACAACCTTTAAAATATTGTATATATTTATACTATTATACTACTTTCAGACACAATAATGAAGACAGCAAAATACATAACCTTGCACAAAGGAAAGCAGTTACTAAATCACATGCGCTACACCTAGAGCCAAGAAAGTACATCAACAGAAAATATAAATTGGAAATTTACCAAATATTATTCGAATGTATGCAATGAAAGGGCAACTACAAAAGATGATGTTGTAATTCATGTAAGAGAGCACAACCACCCCCTAAATGTGACAGAAATAGAAGTAAGGGAGGAATTGAAGGATATAAGAGAGACAAGCACTAACTCCCAGGAACCACAACCAAAATATTTAAAGATATACTGCCTAAGGTTCCAGAGCTCATCACAGGCCAATTACCACCTACACCCACTCTAAAATGTTCAATTGCACAAACTATAAAAGCTACCAGTGATACTCCTTCTACCCCTATACAGTACCAAGACATAGAAATACATGAACATTTAACAATGACACATCATGAGTAACCCTGCGCGTAGTTCTCGAAGTAGCACTACGCGAGCTACGCGTAGCACTTCGCGAACTGCGTAGTACCCTGTTCGCACTGTGCAAGATGCCATTTTCAATGATTGCACAGTGCGGACAAGCATTCGGCACTGTGCAATCATTGAAAATGGCATCTTGCACAGTGCGAGCTGTAGTTTTCTGCAGCTCGAGTAGATTTTTACTCGAGCGGCAGCTTTCTCAACGCGGACTGGTAGTTTCTCATCACGAGCGGTAGCGAGCATACGCGACCACTCGCAATGAGAAACCTGACCTCCCCGCGTTGAGAATCTCGCCGGGATGTTTATTTTCCACGCTCGCGAACAAGGAAAAAGTCTCGCCGGGATGTCATTTTGCTTGCTTGCGGTCGCCAACATGATGTTGAGGACCGCGAGCAAGCAAAAAATGACCGCTGCACTACGCAACGCTACGCTACGGATGTTTGCACTGTGCTACGTGCAATTCGCGTAGTGCGAAGTAGCGCAAACTTCGCAAACTACACGAGCGTAGCGTAGTTCTTTGCCCAGGCTTAATCATGAGGAACCTTTCCTTTTACCTGATAACCTAAATAATGAGACACAAATCCTTGTATTAATTACAGCAAATAACTTATAAAAGCTAAGCCTTTGTCAAACCTTCAAAATGTGTCCCAAACCATTCACTCAGATATGCACCATAAACGGTGAATATCAAAATACAAATATCCCTCATAGATATGCCCTACAGACTGGACTATTGCAACGTTCTATATATTGGTGTCTATCAGTCTTAACTGATAAGACTGCAGTGTGTATAGAATATTGCAGCACGTCTGCTACTAAATCTGCTGAGACGCTCTTCCATGTGCCCTGCTCTTGAGCAATTGCACTAGCTCCCTTTATAGGTATGTGTTTCCTTTAAAGCTATGTGCTCTTACTCCAGAAGTTTTAACAACAAAGGCCCATTATAACTGCACTCTCTAATCAAACCCTAATCCCCAAGAAGAAATTTGAGATCAGCTGGGGCTTCTCTGGCCTGTATTCTCATCCTTATAAAGGCACACACCGGAGGTTGCTCCTTTGGCTTTCTGGCTGCCAAGAGGTGGAACTCTCCCCCTCTCACAGGAAACTTCTGAGCTATCCTTCTAGAAGAATCGGAAAGCCTGTTGTTTGAGACCTATCTAATTAAGCCCTCTTGGCAGACTCACTGTTCTGAATCTCTCGAGCAAAACCTTCTTGTGAAGTAACTATGCACTCTACAAGTCACTTAATTATTATTATTATTATTATTAACACAAGTGGGATAAGTCAACATTTATGCTTCACCATTTTATTCACAAAATGTCTGCATTCATGTTTCACTGTGAATACAGACTCATAATAACAAACTCACTACAACACAGTGAATACAAGGTATGTGTACATTAGGATTTCAAAGCCAACGTGAGCATGTAGTGTTTGACCTTAGAGTGGTGCTGTAATGCTACCGGGGAAAATATCAATAACAATTCCACTGGATAGCACTACATCCTTATTAAGAAATCTGGGGCTAAATTACATAAAGTGCCCCTGAGGCGCAACAAGAGTGAGCACCTACTTTCTGTGCCCCGGGGCACTTTGGTATTACAGAAGGGGCTGCAGACACTTGCTCTGCCCCTTCTATAATACAGCTAGTGCATGTGCACATGTAGCACTGACACTCTCCTAAAGGGGCTTTCCCTCATTTGTGTAGGGGTATGGCCATATGGAAAAAAGATTCCTCTGTGCCATACAATGAATATAGAAAACACAAGGAGATGATGGACAGAGCGCTGAAACATTTAGACACTCAACCCCAGTCACAGATCTGGGTTGAACCCATCATCGTTCCTTAGCTCACTTAGCCACCCCCGTTCAGATCCAGCCATATGCAAATTAGTCTTCATCCTGTTCCCCATAGGAACAGTCAAGCCAGAACTGCCAGGCCAGTCCTTCCTGGACCAAAAACAAGCGTCTTGGGACCGGTTTCAGGTAACACGCCTCATCAGCCGGGCTAGCTTGAATCTGGTAGCGTAGCAAGCTCAGGATCCACACCTGGACTTACCCTTCACACTTAGGGCGAAAAATACAAAAAGAACAGGGAGGGCCTGGCCTGGCAGTTCGGGCTGAACTGTTCCCCTGGGGAACAGGTTCAAGACTGATTTGCATATGGCTGGACCTAACTGGAATGGGGTGGCAGGCAAAAAAACAATGGATTTAACTCAGCATTCCATCCAGCATCTGTTCTTTTTGCATATAATGAATATGGGCAGAGAAGCAAAGAGATTGTCAGGAGGTGCACTGACTATGCGCCACAAAGAGGTGGCACACAGTCAGTGCGCTGTCTGAGGTTACCCCTCTGGATGGGTGACAGGCTGTCCCAAGATTCCCCAGACATCCCCCAGCAGCCCTTTAAACCCTTTAAGTAGCCCTATAAACATGATTTTGGTGCAGTAACTCACTGCACCCACCCGAAGGGGGTCTCTTTTATTGCTGAAAATGCAGGCTGGCTGCCTGCACTGTGAGAGGTAGGCGTGGTGATATAATCAGCCAATCCATCTGTGGCTGCTGTTGCCGTAGCTGATTCCTGCTGCGTCTCGCTGTTTTCACCGATGGGTGACTGTCGATTTGCCAACTCTAGCCCCGGATGGCCCCGTTGCCGTTGCGGATCCCCGCGGCCCCCGCTGACACGCCACTACCACCCCGCAGCAATCACATCGCTGGAGGGCAGTGGAAGATAACGGTGATAGCGGTTGCGGCTCCCAAAGGCTGATGTAACCGGGCTTGACAGGACTAAGCAAGAAGCCATAGTCAGACAGTAAGCGGATAATCGGTTAAGTAGGGCGGGTGGGGGGGTTAAAGCAAGATCAGCCGACATTAGTTGGCAGCTGCTGAGAGCGTGCCCGGGTGATGCCACGGACGCGGCCCAACTAGGTTGGGTGCGGCCTGTGGTTGCACCAGAGGGCCCTGCTCGTCTGGATTCCCCAGGGCTTTTGGGCGTTTTTGGGCAGCCCCAGCCACACACAATGATTGGACTATCTACTATAAACAGCTGTGGAGTGCACACTGCATCATGAGGCAGTGGGAGTAACTAAGTGCAAAGAACGTTGGGCTGTGCTGTGCAGGAGGGAGCACCATGCCCCACACCTCTCCACTTTTGCTCCCAGTCCCAGGTCGTGGTTTAAGCTCTGGTCTGGACTGGTCTGGTCTCATAACACGCTGCACAGGGCTCATGAGGCATATTGGCTTTTAGCTCTAACCACAGCCCAACCTGACGTGACCACCAAACAGCGCGGCAGCCTCCAAGCGGACTGGGTACCTGGTTTGGACTGGATTGGAACTGTGCTGGTTGGACTGGATTAGGGTTCTGGATTGGGGGTTTGGTACCTACAGTCACTCACATAAAGCCAAGCTAAGCCAAGCTGGTCCATTCCTAGACAGCACTCTAGTCCTCAATCCTGGCAGACACCCCCCGTTTGGGCCGGCCCTAAAGTCTTGAGGTTGCTCAGAGTTTGCTAAGGAGTCAAGAAGCCAAGGTGGTGTCACATGCTGGAATCTTTTTGCTTGCCTTTGTCCCGGCCTGGTTCTTTGAGCCAGTGTGAGGCTTAGAGTGGATGCTGGGGGTTGCCCCAAAGAGGACCAAAGAGGACTCTGGTCAAGAGTAAAGGCACACATTAACCAGGAGGAGCGCAGGAGGAGAGCAACAACCTTACAGAACCTCTAAAATTCCCAGCAACCGGCGCACAAACATGACGCTCAAAAAGAAACAGTCAAATAATAAGGATACTGACCCGGTGGAGGTTGAGCTCACAGGGACCGCACAAAGGAGGTTAACAAGAAGCACAGCCATCTCACAAACCCAGGAGCAAAATAACTGTAACACCTCCTATCAAAGGCTCATTACTCACTTCTTTCAGGCCTCAGGTGGCCCTATAGACTTACAGTCAAGTCCCGTAGAAGGGGAGACAGGCATGGTAGAGACCATCTTTAAATCGCCAGGACCCCCATGGGACAACAAGGGTCAGAGTGGTTACCACTCCAGAGAGCCTGCCTCCACAAAAAAAGTAGGGAGCCATGAGAATGCTCCAAAGCCCCTAGCTAAGGCCAAATGCCCCATATGGATCACAGCAGATATTCACCAGTGGCCAACAGAGGAGGAGGACCAGGAGAACAAGGAGATGCTTGTGGCTAACCCCCGGTGACTACATGTTTGAGAACTGCTTCAACAGCAACACCCTGGAAAGATCATAAGACCAATTCTCCAAGTACGGAAGACCTATCCACCTCCTTCCTACAAAAATTAGAGCTGACCATTGAAAGAACATTGGACTCAACACCAATAAATCTTGAAAGGAACTCTGATGTGAGAATGCACCAATCAGAGGGTTGGAGCCTGAAGGGACAAGAGGCCCAGCAAGACACAACAGAAGAAGCAACCCACGTAGAGCGAAATCTGTTAGCATTGAGAAAAGTACAGGATACAAAAGCCAGGGGCTCGATTTGGCAGTCTCCAAAAATGGAAGTACAAATTGATTTATTACAGTCAATGGCACAGCATCTACTGAGCCAAGATGATAAACTGGCAAAACTAGAGGCTTCCCTCGAAATTCATAAAGCCAACTCAGCTCACACTAGTTCTTGCGCCGACATTATAGAAAAGTGGTCAGGGCTACCAGAAGTATTAAGAGACATGCTGTCATTAGCTAAGGGACAGAGGGAGACGTTCCTACCAGCACAGATAACCCCCAATGTAACAGCTGGGAAGATTGTGAAACCCGACAACACTAGAAACCATCTCCCTGCAGATAGCAGAGCATACAAGGATCCTCAGGCAGGGCCAAGTAATAGGAGCAATAAGAACATCAAAGAAGCCCAAGGGAATGGGGACCCCGAGGCCCGATCAATCGACACAACCATTTTTGTCGCACAGAATGAAGTAGCCCCCGTGGAAAAGGAGAAAGGAGCTGTGGCAGGGGTGGAAGCACCTCTGTCAAGGAGGGACAAGAAGAAGCTGAAGAAACAATTGAAGAAATCTAAAATTAAAAGAAGATCATTATTACCAGCAATACTGAATTCCGGCTGCACAAAGAATATAAACAACTCAAAACCATTTTTTACCATTTTTTATATCAAAAAGCCAAATAAGGCCAAGATGAAGGGAACATAGTGTGACAGGTGTGGATCAAAGCTGTCAGAACACTCACTGGGAGGGCCCACAAACAACAGGGCAAACAGCAGAGAAGACTCAAGAAGAGACAGTTTGGCAGCCCACATCCCAGAAGGGTGCCAGCACAATAGTCAGGGCCGTTACCTCCCCGGGCCCGGAGCTCCGAAGCAGTGCAGCGAAACATCTTAGAAGCAACCAGGCAGAGCAGCAGGAAGAACAAACATAGGTGGGATTGCCAAATGGGGCAAAAGGTAGACACCAGGCAAGAGACGCCCCCAAGAATCCATTAAATCAGAATCTCCAGAGGACCACTTCGTGGGAAGACAGATCGACACTGCAATAACCAACTAGCAATCCACGAGGTGCTGCTCACCCCCAGATACACAGCCAAGGGTCCCTATGATATCCTGAACAGGTCCAACATCCTCCGTCTAGTTGGGCACATCGAATCTTTTGCTCAGATCACCTCGGAAAACATAGAGTGGGTAAAGTTCAGAAGTTTGGAGAGGGATACTCATGGGAACTCCACCTTAGTTGGCTTCTCCCAACAGCAAGTACAACAGGCTTACCTCAGCGAAGCTCCACATCTCGCAGAATGGGGCATTGAAGTCACTGCTCTCAGTACGCCGAAATAACCACATGTTCTCATACCCAAACACGATCGACATGAAGCTACATCAATCCTCAAAGGCACAATGAATAAAAGCTCAAGAGGGAGAGAGAATCCCGGGCGACTAAGAACCCCGATAAAAATCCAAGATCTCGCACAGTGACACACAGTGCAGAGTGCTGCCAATGCAGCTAGAGTAGGTCCAAACGAAGGATACTTGGTGACAGCCTCCCTAACGAAAGAAACAGCAACATTAGTAGAAGAAGCACAAATTCAATTAGTGGTCAACAATGTGAATTAACTCTCATTTCATGAATATCGGGTGGTTAAGCAACATCTTTAGGGACAAGTCCACACAAGACCACCTCGCAAAAGGGGACATTTTGTGTTTCAAGGAGACTTGGGCCTAGTCAAGCACCCCTTTCGGTGGCTTCTATGAACATCACATACCAGCGACCAAAAAGACTATCTTTGGACAGCCGTCAGGAGGTCTATCCATTTTCTTAAATCACTCTTGTAAATTTAAGACTACAGCCATAAAAGTAGAAACTCCTGACCTCCAGGTCATTACAATTGAGGGGCGGAGAAAGGAACAACAGCCCCTTTCCCTGCTACTAATGAATTGATACATTAACCCTACAAAATGTCAAACGCAACAGGCCATGGAATCCTTTATCAGCATCTTGGAAGACATACTTATTAGATTTGAGCATCGCCATGTGATAATTGTGGGAGGTTTTGACACAAGAGGTCTGGATCAAGTCCCAGCTGTACTCCGCAATGGGAAGAAATTGGGCCTGCTGATCTCCCTTCTTAAGAACGTTGAGCTACAATCCACACATGGAATAAAAAAAATCAACCGCCCCTTATGGATCCCCAAGTCGATCTTTAGGACTGTCTCCACCATATATTACATTTTAATTAAGGAAGGGCAGGCACACAAATTATGCAATTTGTGGATTAGAGAGATGAAAGCAACCATAGGCTACTTCGGGCCACCTTCAATCTGCCCCTGGAACTAGCGGAAGCTCAGGAAACAATCGGTGCAACCCTAGGCAAAGAACGATATTCAGTCCTTAAAAGATGAAAATGGACTGATAAACTTAGCACCAACCTGTTGGAGTATGTAGCAGCAAGTGAGGAGGTATTTCAGACACGGCATACAAAGAACATCATAAGTATTTGGGAAATGCTGTTAGCAGACTTTCAGAAGAACCTGGGAAAAACCAGCCAAGTAAAAAGAAGTTCCAAACTAAAAATGTAAATTGACACTTGCATAGCGCACTACTCACCCGCAAGGGTCTCAAGACGCTTGTACGAATACCGCTGTGGAACCCATCCTGGATTTCCCTGTGAGGTGTCCACTCCTGGGCACCCCCAAGGTGGAGGCCAGGCATCCTTAGCGTTGTGGGGGCCATTGTGAAGATTAAGCAAGCTATTGCCCAGAGTTGCAGAGTGGGACTCCATGATTGGAATAGGCACCGAGGCGAGAATTGTCAGGTCCGTGGAATTTTTGAGCCCAAGACCCGCCGAGGTGGGGAATTGAACCTTGGTCCCAGGCCAGACCTCTGCATCAGGGTCTGCCGCTCTAACCATTGAGCCACACTTCTCCACTAAAACAGCCTTTGCTGGAACAAAGAGCACCCAAATGCCTGATACAATGCAAATGTGCTCTCATAAAGTCTATTAAGGCAAAAAGGAGTCCATTCATGAACAACGACCTCCATCTCTGCCCTGTGAACCACATATAAGAAGAAAGTGTGGGAGCTGAAGTGACAGCGAATGGAAAAGAACTGGCTCAAAGTGTTCTCACTAATTAAAGAAAAGGATAACAGCCAGCTATGGAGATACATTAATAGCCTGAGCTCCCGAAGCCCGCCCAAAGAAAATAGCATAGCTGGCAACATGTGGGAACAGTAAGTGAAGGGTCTGTATACAAGTGAATCATACAAGGTGGGCTCTCCCATCGCAGAGAAGTTTCAGGTCACAGCCGAGGACATCAAACCTCAGAGCAAGCAGGAAGAGTCCACAGTGCCCAGTCAGTTTGAAACCTATACAGTGGAGGAGACCACCAGGTACATCAAGGCGATAAGAACGGATGGAGCTCCAGGACCAAATGGCATCCCCACTCAAGTTTTCAAGTCCGCTCTAGCCTTCTTTGCATCTATCCTTACCCCGCTATACAATCACTCATACTCCACAGAAATATTACCATAATCCTGGAAAGGCGATATCTTGTTTCCAATACATAGGAAGGGAGACCACTCGAACCTTCCCAATGATAGGCTAATAGCCCTGCTCGTCATCGAAGCAAAGGTTTATGCCCCCCTACTACTAAGGGACTTAGAGGACTAGGTGGATAAGAACGGTATCCGCCCACCTTATCAAACAGGCTTTAGGGCAAACAGCTCCACCATGGACAACGTCTTAGCGTTATCTTACCTATCAAAGCAAGCGGTAATGGTAACAAGATGCCCCTGTTTTGTTGCTTTATAGATTACTCCACGGCCTTCAACAGGGTTAATCGAGGACGATTATGGGCAAAACTCGAAACATGGGTGATCCCGGAAACCCTTTTAAAAGTGATAAAAGCCCTCTATGAGGGGACATGGGTCCGGGTTAAACTTAGTCCAAAAATCGTAACCTAGAGAATCGAAACCAACACGGGGCTAAAGCAGGGTTGCGTTCTGGACCCACCATTATTGAACCTGTACACAGCAGACCTGAGGCATGCCTTGAAATACGCCAGACTTGTACCACAAAGACTGGGCAAGATGACCCTGGGCACCATTCAGTAAGCAGACGACACAGTGATCATGGACCTTACCAGGGTGGGGCTCCAAGGAGCATTAAAAAGTCAGGAAAACAGCCTGCAAATCAATGAGAACAATACAAAGTGAATCATCTTTGGCAAATATTGACACAAAAAGCAAGCAACCTGGTATCTGGGTGAGCACTGAATTAAGACAGCTACATCTTACAACTACTTAGGGGTATGGGTAACAGAGAGGGCCACAGCAGCTAAACGCATAAAGGAGCTAAAGTCGAGAATTAACAGAACAATTCTGTCACTTAGACAACTAAGCTATCGCCTGGCAAGCCCATCCACAGAGCCCATGCTGACAGTACTTAGGGCAAAACTAATTCCAGCAATTACCTATGGTCACTTAGCCTTCCCTGGCGCATTAAATTAAGCCATCAACGCAGCCCAGATAAAAGCTTTTAAGATCGTGCTAAAGTCGCCCAGACAAGCAAGGAACACCAGGCTAAAGCTGGAAATAGGACTAAATAGACCAGATTTGGCACTACAGGGGGACCTAATAAATACTATGTCAGAGTACTGAAAGCACCCAAAACCACTCTCAAACACTTTTTAAAAACTATTTTTAGGGCAGCGGGCTCCCCCTGGCACAATAAGCTGGATCAAGCAATAGACTGTCTGAAAATAGAGGCAAAGAGCATGCCCCTTTACAAAATTCCTTACTCTGCCTGGGCTAAAGCTGGGAAGTGCCAAGTCCAGGCCATCTCGTTTGAACTGGATCGATCCTCACTCCAGTACAACTCCCTCACACTGGCACTTGATAATTCATACATTTTCAGGAAAGCTCAACCATACATGCAAGACTCACTTTCAGCTTAAGCGAGGCGGAAAATCCTGTTCTTGTGCCTTACTGCCCTCAAGATCTTGGATTTTAACCCAAAATCGGCACGAAAAGACAACACTGTCTCCTGCCGGCTATGCAGTTACCACAGGGAATCTTGGTTACATCTTCTATCCTGCTGCCCCAAGTTGGCCAGCGACCGCCATCACTTGCTACGTCCGGCCTTATGGGATAAGGGCCTCAGAACCTGCAGGGAGACCTAGGAAAGGTGCTGTTCTGAAACGTCTACCTGCTTACTTGCCAGAGTCTGCAATGTTACTCATCAAATTAGAATTGCACTTGACTCCCAGCAACAGGCAGCAGAGTGCAGGGTCACAATCATCCAGTGATTAAACCGGCTGGCGCCCTAGTCCCGATGGACGCCACTCAACCCAGGGGCTCTCATTACCGACAATCGGATCACAAAGAAAGGGTGGGGCCCGGTAGGGGGCACAGCAACTAGTGAAAGATATGCTTTGTGCAGCTTTTGTTGCTGGGGCAGAGGTAAACGTCTAAACCAGGGAAATGCCCGGAACCTGCAATGGCCAGTCCAGCCCTGCCTGTTTGCACACAGCGCACCTCGTTAAAGGTGCACTTACTGTTATATGGCACTTCGAGGTTAGAATAGGGGATAAAGCAATGTTACTCCATATTTCTCACATTTTAAGCTGCAAAAGTCAGAATCTTGAATCTTTTTCCTCATAAAAACGTTAGTGTGTGCCACATGGCAATAATTTGTGTGGGTAAAAACGTTGGGTCAGGACACAATTTGTAATGTCGATTTGCGTGCAAACTCCTGTTTGCACCCAAGTCGGCATTACCAGCCAACTCGCAATAAAGATATAAGCCTCCATTTTTTCTTCTTCCTCTAACAGGCCAATGACCACCTCACACTATTCATGATACTTCATTAGCAAAAAACAGTCTGTCTAGAAGCATAGTGAGTTATTATAAGAACAGAATTTGTGCAAGAGATTAGAAAAAGAGAATGTGAGATGGCTTTATAGGGGAGACATGCTCGGAATGTCCTGCATCGATTTAGCACTTCTGAGCTAAAAAACGAGACCATCTAGTTTTTTACTTAATAATGCATGACATTTATTTAAAAATCGTTTTTTAATGGAGACTTATTTTAGTTTACATGGTATCCAGCAAGGAAAGCACTTACAGTAGAAATGTGTGTGCCAGAATCCTTGTTCACTGCTGTTGGCCTCTTTTTTAATAACAATATTTATGTAGCCACACACAGGCAACCAGGGTAACTGCAAGCAGAAAAACAGATCGGACAATCAAAGAAAAACAGAAACTTTAAACCATTACTCTCTCAGCCTCAGTGTGTGTCACTAGTCCTGAAATCTATACTGACTGAAGAAAACACTAGTCGAAAAGGCTGTCTTCCCACAGGAAATTTTTGTTGTAAATCCTTCGAAAGATTATAATCTAATTAAAAATAGATTGAATATTGAAGCTATCTAAAATCAAGCTCAATTGCGTGACACCCCTCACCCGAGGATACCTTAACTTTTAGAACTTCTGTGCTTTATTACATTTCCTTGATGTAAGGAATAGCACCGTGTAAATTAAATAGTTTTGAATAGACTACAAAGATGTGTGTAACTTCTACAAATATTTTGCAATGTTATTTTAGGGCTATGTGTTTCAAGGTTCCCGTTGTTAAGCTTAAGATGTGATTAAGAATAGTGTCTGGAAGCTCGCCTTGAGGCTTGGTCGGTGCTGTATAAAAACTGCAAATGAAATAAAATAAAATAGTATAGCGAAAGGAGGTTATTTAGATCCTACCAGCAGTACACCAAGAGGCATATTATCAAGCACGGCGTTAAAATTATCACCGCTTTAGCGGCAGAAAACTGACGCTAAAGCAGCAATAATGGGATTGATAATAGAAGCCCATGTTGACACCAGAACCTGGGCTTCTATGGGAATTCTCTGCGGCATATTATCAAGTCCATTATCGCTGCTTTAGCGGCAGTTTTCTGCCGCTAAAGCGGCGATAATTTTAACGCAGTTTCTTGATAATATGCCCCCAAGCCCTTGCACGGTGGCAGAGGCATCATCCCTACTCACCTATCGCGGGCCTCCTCTATTTCTTGTTCACCTCCGCAGAGGCGTTTTATTTCTGATGAAATGTGTCTCACCAACATGGCATGAGCACTTTCAGAAGACGTGGATGATGAGTGTCTGCCATTGGCTTATTTTTCAGAAACAAACTTCCAAAGCAGTAGTTAGTTTATAAAAACAAAAAACAAAAAAGAAACAGCCCTGTTGCACAGGGAGGTTTTTTTCCAGCGCCTGGGCGCCATTGCTTAGTTTCTTTTACCGGGACCACCATGACTCACAGGGCAGATCTGGACAAGAAAAATACACTTGAAGAGGACCACCATGAGAAGTGTCCTCCTAGTGCATGAAAGGAGGCGACTTTCTGGTTCACAAGGTGCCACCTTTAATGGGGGATGCATCAGCGGTCAATCAGTGAATCCCTCGACTCTAAATTAAACAAATGAATTTGCAAGGGAATTACAGATAAACTGGGTGAAATTGTAAAAGATGTCTTTCCAACTAACCAACATGTAAGGCCATAAGGTTGTTACTGAGGCTCATTCCAATCCTTCCTAAATTAGCATGAGGGAGAAGTTGATTGGTGTGCTGTAGCATTTTAGATCACATGGGTAACATTCCACTTAGGGCTAGGCGGTAAACTCAGCTCACAGAGTTTGCAGTTTTTCCCACTCCACCCTCTGCGTAGAGAGCGGAGTTCGGAGAAACTCAGAAGAGCTGAGTTTTTCCTCTCTCGCGGGTCCCCAATGTTAACTTGGTGAGTGCAAGCAAGGAAAATCCAACACTAGATTTCTCAATGAGGGCAGCGGTGGCAGGTTACAATGGCTCACGCTGAGAGACCTGCTGCTCGCATTAAGCCCTTGTATGCTCATGACGAGCCCAGTTCGTCATGAGGCACAGTGGAGCTGTGCTCATGACGAGCTGGGCTCGTCATAACGGTCGCGCCACTCCCACACGTAATTGATTCCCCGTCTGTGCGGGAGAATCAATCATATGCGGAGTCGTGACAAGCCCAGCTCGTCATGAGCACAGCTCCACTGTGCCTCATGACGAGCTGGGCTTGTTACAAGCACAGTGCCGCTGCGCCGTGGGGCGATTACTCCCACGGCGAAGGGGTTAAGGAAGCTGCCACTCGAGTAGAACATCTACTCAAGTGGCAGAAAGAAGCGACGCCCTCTTGCCCTGCCCACGGTGTAGTTTGAGCTGATTTTACAGCATGGGACAAATGCCCAATGCTAAAAATCAGCGCAAGCAGGGCGACTTATCTCACTCCACTGTTTGCAGAACTCCACGTAGCATGGCAGAGTTTTTTTTGTCATTTTGCGGAGTTCGTGAACTCTGCCCAGGCCTAGTGCTGTATCCACATTTGATGCTTTGATGCTTTTATAGTTCAATACTTCCAGGTCATTAATGCAGCCAACTCCCACTGCACACAGCATTATCTATCGAGGACCTGAGAACAGCTTCTGTCCCCAATCCACCATGCTGCTGACCCACTCTGCATACGGATGGGCTTTGGACTTGCATGGTGGGAGTTTACCACTGGGCCTGCTCTGTGGCCAGCCCCAAGTCTGTGGCTTTCGTACAAGGCCTGACCTGCAACCAGTCCCTACATCAAAAGACCAGTACGGCTAACCTTGACTGCATACAGACTTTGGCTGTAGCCCTCCACAGTGGTCTGTGTGGGTGCGGAGTGTACCAGCCCCTGTGCCATGTACCAGCTGTGCAAAGCCTTTAGGAGAGTTTGTGCTGATTCCTCTTCCACTGAACTAGCTGACCTCTGCTTTTTTAGACTATGCGCAGGAGACTTATGTCTCAAGGCCTGGGCTATGGCTATAAACTCCATCAGCCTCGAGTCTACAATGCGAACTCTCTTTGACCATGCATAGTGGCACTGTGAAACTGTATTCCTTTTATGTTATTTATGTTATTTAAGATCCCCAAAAATGTTTCAAATTGTAAGAAAAAATGCTGATTTACCCATGGCCCTCATAAAGGATTAATTTTCAGTAAAGTTCTAGTTTCAACATAATCTCATGAATCAGTTTCTGGTGTAGTGGCAAGCAAACTTTCCTATGGGACCTGGAATAGAACAAGCATTTGCAATGCAATAGGTCTCGCATTACTAAACGTTTGAGCTATTGGTGTTGCATTATTATTTGCAATGCCAATAGGGCAAACTTTCAGTAACGCGAAACCTATTGCATTACAAATGCTTGTTTGATCTTGATCTCACCTCCAGGATCCCATAACATTTTTCAGCAGGCCAGTGGTCTTTATAAAAGGGCCTAAATGTTCCCCCTCCAGATAACAACATGGATGGACCCTGCATTTGCGTGATTGGGGGGGGGGGGAGAGGGTTTGCGAGCGAGGAGTCAAGAGATGGCCAGAGCTGGCCAACCAAAAGAATCAATTGGTGATATCCGCTGAAAAGGAACAAAGCACGAAAGGCAGGACAGATGCACAATATCAACCAACCAGAGAAAAGGAATTTTAACAAGTAGACGCTACAAAGCACCAGAGGTAAAAGTATGTAAGCGTTAATCCCACCAAATTAACAACCAGCCGATTACATACCCTATAGAAACAGAAAAGTAGCATGGGATTGCATAAACACTATAACACAACAATACACGCCAGTATTTCTCCCAACGTTAGTCACAGGAGGCTATCTAAAAGGGCGAATTAAGACTGATCGGTGAAAAGAAAATAGAAACCTCCCAGTGTACAATCTACAAACTCACACATAAAAGAATAAAAAGGACAGCATGATGCGAAATAGAAAATAAGCATCAAACAACAGCCCTACACCAGAGTCATTCACCCTTAAGACCCTCTGGCTTTTTCCTACCCCATTCTGTGTCAACCGGTAAATGGGTGTTACATTTCCCGCCAATTGGACATGTGAAATTGCTGAGCCACGGAGTAGCTGAAAGCGAAATGGGGAAAGCAAATGGATGGGGAGGGGCCAAACAGCGGTAGGAGGAAGGTGATGGGCGGGACAGGGGCTGATGCACTCCAATAGAGTTCTAGGAGCAAAGTAATATGCCTCACAGGACTGGAGAGGATGTGGCGCAGCGGCAAGAGCTGCTGACTTGCGAGCTGGACATCCTAGTTTGAGTCTCCGCCGCACAATATCCTGTGATTCTGCGTAGAGGTTGTTTTCATCTTTGGTCAACAGGACATAATCTACGATGTATAAAGTATTTGTGCTGCAGCGTGATACGAAGCCAGGCTGGCAGCAGTGGCGTAATGAAAGTTGAGGGGGCCCCCCTGCCACGTACACGAAGGGGCCCCCACTTCAGATTTAATCCAGACTTCTTGGGCCCGAATTTTGTGCTGAGGGGGCCCCCTGTAGCTCGGGGGCCCCCTGCACCGCGGGGGCTGCAGGGGCCTGTGTTACGCCCCTGGCTGGCAGGTGTGCAGGAAGTGATTAGTATTCATGTGCAGTTGGAGTTGAACAGGGTCTTTGTAGTAGGGCAGGGTGGAAGTTTCAAAGCTGGTGTAATATTCAGCAGGTGTCATGTGACTGCCTGAAGTAAGTGTCCTTGAGTTTTGCATAGGTTGGGGGGTGGGTCATGGTAGTAAAAGGCTTTTTGCAGAGCAGCAGAGTATACAGATTTCATTCCAAGGAGGCTGATTAAGTGTGCTTGGTTTGCCTGAGGATTGTCCTAGTGGTTGTCCGGTCTGGAGTGGTGTTGCACAGCTTAGGAGAGGGTTATCTGGGTTGAGGTAAGCTTCTGCTTTATGGGAACTGGTGGTTAGAGGTGCCAATCATTGCATTTATTTACAGTTCCAGTGACTGGTCTCTGGTTTGTAGATGCCCAAACCTTAACCTTTATTTTGACAGAATGTCTCAATAATATTCTTTCAATTAGGGTGGCTGTGAAGCCTGGTGGGATGACTAGCCATGGTGTTTTATTGGCCACTTAATTTTACATCATCAACAATAAGGGCTCTGAAATGTCTTTGTTTGACGTTTTACTGAGTTCTAAACCTACTGTGACATCATTCTCCAGATGTCACCTTAAACCTTTGAGGCTCCTTGTCAGTGATCATTGTATATCATCCAACTTTTTATGGTGACCTGACCTAAAAATAAATATGGAAGGTGGATCGGAGGCCGTCTGTGCCCATGATCATTTCTAAAGTCTTTCATTGCTAGGGCAATCAAGGCCCCATGTTGAGGTTGAAGATTGTACAGTGGTCTCTGGATGTTCTTTTTAATTTTGAGGTACTGAGACAACTGTGGTATGTCAGTCTGAGGCTGAAGTTTGTCCACTGTATGAAACTGAAAGACTGATATGTTGAAGTGTGCCCATCCTTTGTTATGCTGGTCTGTGGGGTTCTTCCGGGCCATTTTGGGTATCATTGGTAGAGGACTGGAATCCCAGTAGAGGTGCTTACCTTTCCCAGCACTGTATGCCTCCTTCACTACGCCCTTTTATCCAGACCTGTCCTATCAACAAGGAAAGCTAGAAACAAAGGGACTGGCTGGTCTTTGCTGTTTGCCTAGCTGCAATTTCCCAACTACTTGTTGTGGTTTGAGCCGATGTCTCATATACTGAGTACATAGTCTTTTTGTTGGCTTTATGAAACCAGCATTTGCAAAATAAGTAGGTCTCACCCGTTTGAACTAATGGCTTTGCCAATACTATTTGTCAGTGTTGCACAGCATCCGCAAATAAAGTGTGATGATGTGAATGCACACATGCTGGAGTAAGTCATGACCCTGATGGTGGCAGCATCAGTTCGTCCTCGTGTGCATGTGTGATGACATTCGCAAATGAATGAGTCACCATTTGCGTATCTAGGGAATGAAGCACTGGCTATTTTATTTATTATTTTATGTACAATTCCATGATGGCAGACTGCACTGGAGGCAGTTTACTGTTTAAAACTGCTTCATGAAAAAAAGAGCAGCCGAGCTGTAAATGGTAACTGCTGGGCCCCAGAACTGGTGGAAGAAAAATGTCCACAGGGTGGGAGGGGAGCAACGGCAGAGCCAGTGGGAAGTGATGAGGTTCAATGGGAAGTGACCTGGGGTAGCATGGGAGGAACTTGATGTGAGGGCAGGGGATAGAAAAGAAAAAGAAAAAAAAGCCTAGATGGAGACCAAAATGGGCAAGCTGGTTTTCGCTGAGGAGGGAGCAACATGAATGCACTGGAGGGAAAAAGTACTTGAGGGGAGGAAGCAATATACAAAAACAGCAAGAAGACAAATCCACTGTTATGGAGTGATTAAAGGAAAAAAGTAGTCCCATGAATGAAAAGTGAAAGGATACAAGTCCTCCAATGAAAAAAATGGGCAGGTGGGAGGTTTGAGTGGCTGCTGGTTGAGATGATTGAGGAGTGCACAAGCGAAGAAGGAACTGTTAAAGGGGAGATACAAGAGAGTGGTGTGTGAGGGGAGCAAAGAGTGGATGCTGGAAGGAGAGAGGGGCAGGAGGAAAGGAACATAGCAAGGCAAACGGGGAGAAGCCACCAGAAATGGACCAAATGGGCACTAGTTCTACGGTACGCCGTCATATAGTTCAGAGCAAGCACTTGGATAGAAGTGGAAGGATACATCCAAACAGGCAGTGGGTGACAGATGAATATTCCATTAAATTGAGCCTGAAATGTCTCAAACCACTGGCCGAAAGATTTAGTTTGGAGAAATCCTATGGTTGAAATTTGCCCCAAATCCAACTCTGTATTGTAAGCAGTAGGTCTGTTTGACAGCTGCACTGTCAAGACCCAGGCATTGGAACGGGCTGAAAAATACCCTTGTACGTATTCTTGTATTTGTGCCTTGATCTAAATGGCCCCTGCTATTGGCAAACTGAAGAGCACATAATGTGCTAGTGGGATTAAAATCCTTCTGTGGCATCAAGTCCATTTTCATTTTTTTATTTTATTAGTTTTCAAAAAGAAGACATGTTAAACAGCCCGGGGGGCAGTACAAATGATCAAAAGATGCAAACAAAATCCAGTGCGGCTAACCCCACTTCTTACAATCTGAATGCCCATCAACCCCATCCAGTATGAGTTCCTCCTGTCGGGGAGACAACATGTTCAGTCTTCCATCACCCCACCTCCCTCCCCGTGCTTAACGTAGTATGTAACACAGTGCGCCCTATCATGAAGAAAGCCTCATCAGGATTCTTCATAGCATTGCCACCCAACACTTTCCCCCCAACTCTCCTTAAAAACTCCAACCGCCCGCCCCACCCCCCAGGCATACCGTTGACTCATGAAAATTCCCATTCACGCACATCAGACGCACTCATCATGCTCCGTGTCCCCTATGTCCCGAACCCAAGGGGGTAATACCATGGAAAGGAGTGACAGAAGCCCTCAGCCAGACCTTCCCAGACCCTGCGGCGATCATCGGATGATCAAGAACCTCCAGGCTCAGTCGCCCGGTGCATCGCCCCTCTCCTCAAGCGTACCATCAGGGTCCTCACTCAGGTGTTTCACTAGATCTACCAATGCCATCCATGCTCGCGCCATGTCTATCGACTTTTCATTCCCAGTACACGTAGCCATGCGCAGTCTGCAGTTCCCCACACTCTCCGCCCATTTCACTAGTTCCCTATTCCATCGCAGCAGCCTGGGGCCATTTTACGCTTTAAAATGAGTGGTGAGCTTCCTCTTTGCCAACACCAACCCCAGATCTATGAACTTACTTGTAATTTTGGTCTTGGCAATGTGCGGAAACCAATGTAACAAGCAACAGCCAGGTGTCAAGGCTCTATCAAGTCCATTTTCATGCAGACTTCCAAACTCCTCTTTAGGTACCTAGAGCAACATGTGGGTCTTGTTTTTTTGGTTACTTGCTCTAGTTCCTGCTAAGTGGCCAGCTTGGCTGCTGCAAGATAACTGAATATTTGATCACTTGCATTCAATCTGGCCGTGCAAACTGTGGCCAGTTAATGGCTTTTTTGGGACCGCACATAAAATAAAGGTAGAGCCATTTCCCTTGCTTGTAGTACACATGGCACCCTTTCTGCAAAACTTGGTTATAGATGTGAAGAGTAAATTTGGGGAGTCAGGAAATGCGAATAAATGGTAATTTGGGAATGGCGAAGAGATTCTAATTTAATTTATTTTGGGTAGTTTCTCGATGATAGGGAGAGCAAGGGCCAAACATTTGTGCTTTGCTTGTCACCCTCCTGCATTCCACTTCAAGCACCAATCTGCATTAATGGTATGCTTGTTCTCAGAATATAAGATTTTGCCTTTTTACCACTGCTTTTGGGATTTGACATTGTTTTGTAAGTATCATCCTAAAATCATGATGTGTTCGTAGTAGATAGAAATTCTCCTGATGAAGACGGGGGGTCTACCATATGTAGTTCGACGTGTCATCAGGGTTTGGTGGGAGAACACACACAGCAAGTACAGAAAATGCTTATGATAGCTGCCTTCCTGGGCTGCACCAACTACAAAGTTGTTTGGGGAGGAATCACACACCTAAACTGGGCTACGATAAATATCAGATTTGCTGTTGTCCACAGAATTAATTCTAAAATTAAACATTCACATTCTAGAAGCACATAGAAAAATGCAAAAAATTGAATGTGGAATGTCATGACAATTGGCTGCCTACCTACCATCATTGGGTAGCATGGCGCAAAACCTGGCTTTCCCAATGCCCTCACGTGAACAGGGCTTGCTGCTTTGTGTTCCAAATAAACATGTGCACTCCTTGTGCAAGGAGCTTAAATAGGGCAAGTTTGCTGATAAAACAAATCCAGATATTGCTCTTGAAGTTCCATGCAAACCCCAGAAGTCGCAGAAAGCAGTAACCAAGAAGTAAAAGGGCAACAGCAAACTCTCACAGGACAGCAGTATTAGTCCCAAAGCTGAGATGGGCATCCTTGCGTGCTGGAACTTACTGCCGTGCACTTCAGTTACATCATACGGTAAAGAGTACATAAAGCACAAATAGTAAATCAAAAAACACATGCCACTTTTCTCTCAAAATAAACAAGACTAGGGCACTTTCAAACTTGCTTTTGATATTGTTTTTGGGATGTGCCATTGCTGCATCGTGATCTCAGCTGAGCTGTAACAATGAAGAGCTGGCGGCAGGGACACCCGCCCGCTGCTGTTATTAACTACAGTTGTATCACCTGACATAATCCTGAGCCCTGTTTGCGCAAATACTTCATTTGTTTACTGGGGCATACTTTCCTTACCTTTCCTTTTCTCGGCGTGATATTTTCACCCTCTCCTACTCAAATCGCCCACCTTTCTATGCCCCCTCCCCCACAAAGCAAAGTTTACACAAAGTAAGGGGCATATTATCAAGAACGGCGTTAAACGTATTGCCGCTTTAGCGGCAGGAAACTGCCACTTAAGCGGCCATAATGGGCTTGATAATATGCCCTTGTGAATTCCAATAGAAGCCCATGTTGTGGTGTGAACATGGGCTTCTATTGGAATTCCCAAGGGCATATTATCAAGCCCATTCTCGATGCTTTAGCGGCAGTTTCCTGTCCCTAAAGCGGCGATAATTTTAACGCCGTTCTTTATAATATGCCCCTAAGTACTTCACTGAATAAGTCCTAGGGCACCTACATTGCCCTGCGAAAGAGAAACACTTGACTATTCAATTTGGCAAGGAGCACGACATTTGCACTTCTGAGAGACTGCAGCACCGTTTAATTCATGGGTCATCTCCATACATCTCTTACTGTTTACAGACAGCCAGTGGCAGACCATTTGCTCTGCATTCCTATATTCAGCTTTATGGGGAGGGCATCATAAACTACCAGCACAGCCCTCCAACTCCGAGGCGTAACCTGGAGCCCCTTGACTGATTGGAAGGGAGGGGGGAGAGCAGAGAGAGTGGGATGGAGGGGAGACAGGACAGTGAAAGCACGAGCGCTGTGCTGATATAAAGAGCTCCTAGTAAGAGCCCATGCCTGCAGTTCTCCCCGAGACCAGAACCAGTCCACGATCGGGGCACCTACAAGGAGCAGGCACAGACAGCATTGCTGCATCCTAACCCTCCCTCTCGTTGGCCTTGCTCTGTGCTGCTCTGCTGTGAGGGTGCCAGGCCAGACTGGAGCCCGTGACTAAAAGGAAGGGAGGGGAGTGAGAGCAGACAGAGGGGCATGGAGGAGCCGGGAAAAGATAGGAGAATGAAAGTGGAACCAGCGCAGCGCTTGTGAAACGGGCACAGCGCTGATAAACTATGTACATTAGTATTGAAAAACAAGCAGGGGGCTGGGGGTGAGAGCGAAGTGCCCAGAACATAAGAGGCACCCTCCAAATGCCTCTAATGAGGAGCAAGAAACAAATACTGTGTGTGTTAAAGCTGGGAAACGTAAAGTGTGCCTGCAACAGCAAATATGAGAAACTCATTTAAGAAAATAGGGCCGACAGAACATAAATGAAACATGTTGAGTAAAAATACAAGTAAAAGGGCCAGTCCTAATGGGAGGTTACAAATGCAGACAGGGCAGTACTAAGGAGGGACTAACAAGCCTAATAACGAATCAAAAGCAACCATTTAGAAAGACCAGTGACAGGAGCCAATTGAATAGATGGGCAGGAAATTAGCATACCTCAATACAGCTTGTCTTGAAGAGACAGCGCAAGCGCTGCCTAGGCAAGACCTAAAAAGATACACCTTTTTCTACCCCTTATAACTATTTTGCCCCTGTCCAGACGTGCATAAAACTTGACCTGACAATACATAGCCTTAGGTCATTCTCCGAATCTGTATTCATGGTACTGTAGCTGGGTTATTGATCAACTGCTAGTCTTGTGTAGTGGAAGCTCTTTGCCTACGTCACACCAGATAGGGGGTCTGACTGGCCGCGCGCTTTATACTGACTGATCAGCAACCCATTTGCATATGCAGTATAGCCATGTCCATCCGGGAGGTCTTGCACAGAAGGATGCTCTGAGGTAATACTTGCAACATATTAGAGTCATTTGCAACACCGAAACGGAAATTAAAATTCATTTATGACAGGGATTTCTCCATACCAGTCACGCGAGATGTTATTATTATCTTCACAGACGTTATTTACCACGAGTGTTCACTATGCCAGCAGCACCTGCCTTCGGGGGGGTGGAGGGATTCTTTTCACTACAACGGGCATCTCAAGATTCAGCGAACCATCCTGCACTAGTGTGACTGAGCCGAGCAGGGTACTTCCTACACCTGCAGATTCGTAATCTGGTGGACAAACCTAAACTCACCTAAAGACCCAAATTTGTAAATCAGAAAAAAATTGCGTCATATAAAAGCACAATGCTATTTCAGAGATCGACAACCAGCATAAATTGTAACAAAACAAAGCAGTTGGTGCACCACCTTATGAACAATGTCACAAAATTACAAAATCTGCGTCCAAGGTTGTTCTTCAAATCATCCTTTTTTATTTAATTACAAATTAATTTGAACATATCAAAAAATCATGTTGAGTACACGCGTTTCGTCCAAAATTTTGGACTTCTTCAGGGCTGTAGGAGAATAGATATATACAGATATCAGTACACTAAAAACATTTAAAACACATTTAAAAAACACAACCTTACAATATAACCAAGAGACAATTACGTTGTGATAGGACTGACTAAAAATATATACATTATTGAAGAAAGTGCTTCACAAACACCTTATTCCATGTAGACATAAAGCATAAATGATGTAACATATAAGTGACCCGCCAAGACAATACATATAAAGTAATACATTAAAAATTAAGATCCAAGTTCATGTCATTATCATATGGTATGAGACACTATAACACTCCCCATCTGAAAAATTAATTTGATGAAGAGTCTAAGAGGGAGTTAAGTGCCCCCAAACAGGTGAACGGTGCTCCAAGAATAAAAGAGAGAGAGGAAGCGTGAAGAGGAGACTTAAAAGGAAAAGTGTATTAGTATTAGTGAGCAACAATCCAAGTTTCTCTGCATTTAGGGCTGAAGAGAATAAAGCATTAGTCTGTCCCTACTCTAACGTGACATCCCTACTAAGCATTCCCTGGGCTGATGAGTTAAAAGGTGTCAGTGTGTGGAGTCTTCCTAAGAAGTTTCCCCACAACAGTGGGCAGGTAGCGTGAAGCAACAGAGCTCGTTCTAAGATGCTTGTTTATCTAAGGAAGAGAGGAAAGGAGTGGAGTCTTTCCCTACTTGCAATACAATTTACAGGTGACAATTCCCAGCGGGCCTTGAGACAAGTCACACCATCCGCTCCATCCACGATCCCATGGGTAAAGTTCCACTGGACAGTGATTCTCCTGAACTGCAACATTGCTGACCTTGGTTCCCAGGCCTTCTCCGGAGGGAAATACAACAACTCCACTTATTGAAGTAAGCTCATGGTGTATCCCTTTCTCCTCTCGTCTGACTAAGAAAACAAAGACATTATTCTAGCTAGCAAGGGCACTTCTTTCACCTGCAACACAAACGTGAGAAAGAACAAGATCCACAGCACACATGAAATTTAAACTATTAGTTCTAAACAAGAGCTTCCAGGGAAAAAAGTATTTCAGGCCTACGAGTTCAGCTAACATAAGGGAATGGCACATGAACTTTACGATTTTGCATAAAAAATAAAACACATTCAATTTGTGTTACTGCCTACATCTAAATTAACACATTTCATAAGCACATTAAATACATGAATAATTGTCAGCTGCACTCACGAATTCTGCATGTTAATGTTTTCAGCTAGTTGCATCGATTTGCTATGTTAAATTAGCCACATAACATTGAAAATGTCTTGAAGTACATCACAACTCACGTTATTACAATTCACATTATAATATCTCACGCTAATACAACAAAGGTTTATATATGCGGATGCAGACTACACTTGTGATTATAATGCACTTCTACAAACAAAAATGTGTTTTCTGCTACATTTGGGGGCGATTTGGGAAAAATAAATAAATATACCCTTTACTTCTGCTCCTGCACCTCGCTGCTCCTCTGCTTCTGGCACTGCAGTTCCCATGAGCACAGGCTCCCAGCTCACCACGCAATCACGAGCATTACTCCCAGCATGAGAGAAGTGCTGGGATTGGGCCGAGCGGGCCGGTTTCCTGCTCCAGCAGGGACTGGGAGCCTGTGCTCCTGAGCCCTGCAGATATCTTCAAGGAATAGCCTGGAGATATCCAAGTGCGCATATCGGAATGGCTAGCCATGTCCGGCCGGCCAGACTGACATGCGCACTTTCAGTGCCCACAACTCCTCCCCTGCTGATGGTGCTGCGACTTGGCTCTGCCCCACCCCAGTTTATATTTCATTTTCTGACTTTAAGCAGTGGGGTGACGCTCCTCCAACATAGCAGAGGAGCCGCCCAACTGTTCCTACCGTTATTTACATAATTACTGTTACTAATTAATTAAATTTGTTACACTGGCTTGATTTATCATGAATGTAAGCATTTAATTTGCAAAAGAGACTGAAAAAGCAATATGTTGCCTACTTCATAGAAAGTGTTTGTAGGCGTTTGCCTGATTCATCATAACAAATGGTACACAATAAAATACTCTCTTGCATTTTTGTTACAATAACATCAGCCTATAAATGTGATACTAATTGTAGAAATAATTATTTTTGATAGGAAATATACCTTTTATATATTTTTTATGGTTTGCTTGGTAATTCTGTATTTTTTAACCAGAAATGTATCTTTAAGCAACAAAACTATCCGTTTTAATACTAGTGTGAAACCAGATTAATTGGCAGAAATCCCATTAGTGAATTTAAATCACAAGTGAATCCATATGGGATATAGACGAATCACCACATAAGAAAAATGAGCAGGTAACAATCTCTAGGAAATTAGAGTTTACAAACTATTTGACAAGCATTGGCAATACTAATAGGTCTGGAGTTGTCAAGCCAGTCACAATGTAAAATAAGAGGGCTAAGACCTATGCCTCCACATTTAGTAATAATCAAAGTAATCCTGTTGGATTTAATATAAAGATAAATTAAAATGACCAGGTTGTCTCTGCCTACAGAGATCCACCAATTATTCAAAAACATTCAAAGAATACTTTGACATGAATGCACTGGAGATAGCAAGCACTATCCGGTGCATGACCAAGAAAAAGGAACCTACTATTTAAATCATTTCTTGTTGCATTTGTTAGAGAGTTCACAATGTAAATCAACTTTGTGTTGTATTCAAGAGATGGCTACTATCTTAAAGCTCCTTATGGTGTTTCTCCAGGAATGCACAATGTGAAACACCTCTTATTATTGCTGGAGCAGCAATCAATTTAAATAAGACGGTTTAACATCTCTATCTCACACCAACAGGGTTGATCCCCTACCCGGAGGAGCCTGGAGACCGGCTGTTGTCTTTCGCCACAAGATGGAGGAGGAAGAGGACTCCCCAGACGACAATCCTCAGCTGACTCTGTTTTGCCGTGCCTGGAGGTGCATAAATTAACATTGCAGCTCCCGCTTAGCGGGGAGCTGATGCTGTATTGCTGCCGCATGGAGGTGCATAAATTAAAATAGAGGCACCCGAGGCACGAGACGTACCAAGGGCCGGCCCATCCTGCGCCCATCAGCGGCCGGCAGAAAACACTAGGCCACAGTGCTAGGGGGTAACCGAAGGGCCGAGGAATACCTATATGACCAGCAACCTGCCTCCTTTGGTGCAGGCGGCGCAGGTTGCACAGGTGGTTCCACCTCAAGGGGTATTATTACCAAAGGGGTGCTTATCTGATACATCCATCTTAAACAACACCCGCATGACCCAAGCTGGTAGTCAGAGTATCATAGACCTGCCCCTAGAATCAGCACCTAAGGAGTCAACATTGGACCTTATTTATAAGGTTGTTCACTGGTGTAACAATAACATTGTCAACAGTCATCATTTATCTCCAGACATTATTACCCAAAAGAGTGGGATGGATGGGACGCAGGCTGGGAAAAATATTGAGGGGGACTGTGTTATAGTTAACGTGAGACATCCTGCCCAAGCTAACGCGCTTATTGAGTGTAAGCTTAGGAGTAGTTCCAAAACATTGATTAGGATTGTCCTCCTCTGGTACTTTTACCCCTCTACTCATTTTCCTTTAAACAATCTTTGGCAGCCTGCACCTAGAACATTCAAGCCTGCCCAGGTCAGTAACTTTAGACCTGTCCTTCCTCTAGCTCATAGATTTGAACCCTTGCGAAGTTCACAGGGGCTTGATAGCAACGACTGACAATCGCTAGCCCAGGCTGAGCTGCAGTGTATGAGTCCCCTGGACCCTGCTGCTAACACTATTTCCTCAGCCCTGAAGCTAGATCTGCCCTTCCATCTAGACCAGTACCCATTATAGTGGACCCCGCTTGTTTTAAGATACTTTCCTGGAATATCGCAGGCCTTGGGTCAAAAAGAGCTGACGTCTTATGACAGAGGCCCATTATGTGCAGCCATTTAATTGCCTTACAAGAATCTTGGGACACCAGTGAGAGTTTTTTTTGGATGGCTTTGCCTCATTTTTTAAGCATGCAATTCCCTCGACAGCGGGTCGAGCCTGGGGGGCCTTCTTTTACTGGTTCCAATTGATCTAGCATGTAAGATGAGTCTAGTAGAGTGCCAGTCTTCCCATTTGTTAGCAGTAGATTTGTCATTTAAGAATCATGTCCCCCTGCTAGTAGTCAAATTTTACAACTCTTTAACTAAATGTTCTGAGATAGAACACTTAGTTGCCCTAGAGGGTTTTCTCGAACACTATAGGGAGAGGAAATACTCTTATTATGAGACTATAATTCTAGGTGACTTTAACATCCACCAGTGCTATCTTAACTGCACTTCTACTAAGGACCACGGGGACTTTTCACTACTGACCAAACACTTTGAGCACACAGAGTCAGGTATTTACACAGAAGGGTTTCTCTCAGCCAACAACTTGTGCTGTCTAGAGCAAACGGGAGAGAATACCCCTATTCCTACTTATATAGGTAGGGGCTGCTCTAGTAATATTGATTTCATAATGCTCTCTGCACCATTAGTTTCGGCAGTTAGCAAATTGAGCGTTTTCTGGAGCAGTCACAGTGATCATAATCTCCTCATGCTTGAACTAGTGTACTCTCCCGTTTTAATGCTTTTATTGAATTTATGGATTTACTTGATTTAGCCACTAACTTTTCAAAATACCACACCATGACGATAGTCACTAAAAAGGCTGCTAAGCGCAAGTTTTGCTGTAGGGGGCAGAATTAACAAATGTGTCAACTTTCCCTTACCTGGGGGTGCTGTTTGATGATTGGGGAACCTGGGCTGCACAAAGATTGCTTAAAAACAATGTTTTGGCAAGGGCAGTAGGGGCTACGGTGGATTTTGCAAAAAGGCTGGGGTCAAAACCCGTACCTTCCCTGCTTAAGGTGTATAGAGAAAAATTTATTCCTATGACCATATAAGGGTGTGATGTATGGGGGCTACAAGGATGTGAGGAACATTCAGGGAGTTGAAAACAAATGTATGGGTAGTCTCTTGCCGTCCCCCCAGCACTCTGGCTTTTGTTTTGTATGAGGATCTTGGTCTGGGGTACATCTCTGACCTTATTGCTGTTGCGCCCCTGATACTTTGGTTAAGAATTTGGTCTAGCCCTACCACCACTTTGAACCAGCTTGTTGTTGCCGACTGTACCGCCCATGAGGGGGCCCTACGTATCCCCTGGTTAAAATACATTATAGAGCAAATGAAATGGCTAGGCTGCCCTGACTTGTATACTAAACCTAGACCTCTAGTTCCGGAAGGTATCAGGTACATTAAACATATGTTTTTGCCCAAGAAGCAGGTGAAAAGGGAGAGCATGGAACTAGCCAAGCCCTCAGTGTCACACTGAGTCTGAGTTCACAGATACAGTCTTATTTGTTACTGATTCCCAACCTGCATCACTGCTTTGTCTTAACCAGATTCCAGCTGAATCTGGTACCGTGGTTATTAGACTTTCCCAAGGGTTACACGAAGCCTGGTGCCCTGAAGCCATGCCTCTGTGACAACTTCTCCAAGCAGGATACTTTGCATTTTATTTTTTGTGTGAATTTTATGACCCCCCTGTGCAAAAGGTTCATACTGCCGCTGCTACTTAGGAATGCCCAATTTGTGCAAGTAAGGCCTGCATTTTTATATCCACAAGTGCTTATCCCCCCCATGGTGTGCTTTGCAAGTTTCTTATCAAGGGCTTTAAGACTCCAGAAGAGGATATCACTTCAGTAGTTATGCAGTAACTATCAAAACATGTCCAGTGTATCACATGTACTATCTTGTGCTTGTCATGGTGTAATTAGGTAGCCCGCTCATTAAGCAAATGACTTACCACTATTGCACTTTATTTGTTGTATTCCATGTTTACTTTGGTATTCGTCATCTGATTCTTAGTAATGAGTTTTAATCTTCATCATTTTATATAATTAACTCTACTTACAGCCACCTGTGTGATTTGGGCCACTCTTAATGGTCATGTGTAACTTTTTTAAGCTATCGAATTTCTTAAAATGTTTTAAATTGTTTGCTTTTATGGCTTTTAATGGCTGAATAAAGTATTTTGAGCTTTGACCTACCGCAGTGTTACCCTTTACTTGTCTGCAACAGACCTTTGCTGTAGCTTATCAGAAGATTGGGAGCTATCTATCACATCAATTAAAATCACAATATTATTTCTGAGTTCAGTCAATAATGAGAGTTTTGATTAGTTTTAAGGGTTCTATTTTTGTTCAAAAGGTTTAGTAGGCGTTTCTTTTTCTTTTTATTCAGTTAGTTTAACTATCATTCACATTACAGAATTGATAATTTAATATCAACCTGGATCAGACGGAGTTAGGGAATACCCGTGACTTTCTGGATTCTTTGTACTCGGCTCAGCTAACCCAGTGGGTCAGCCTGCCGACCCATTGTGGCGGCCATATCCTCGATCCCATCTGTTCTAATTTTCCCATCTTAATGGACGATCCGCTTCCGGTTCCCTGGTCGGACCACTTTCTATCCTGTTTTACCTGGGCTGTGGAAGGCAGTGTCACAGATCGCCAGTTCAGGCCTGGCCCTGCCACCGCTAAAATCGGTCCGCTGGCTTTCAGCCTTGTTCTGGCAAAATCAAGACCTGCCCTCCCCTCTGATCTGAGAGGGGCGCTTGCCAGTTTTACCAACTGGATTATGCAGGCAGTGGATAGTCTTTCACCTCCCGTGTGTCGCAGGCGATGCAGGGAATCCCTCTCTAAACCCTGGTTCTCGTCTGATTTGAAAATACTTACGCAGCAATGCAAAAAGCTGGAACGCGGTTGGCGTAAGGACTATTGTCCTGCAGCGAAGAAGACACTTAGAGAAGCCCAGAAAAGGTACTACTCTGCCATCATTCAGGCCAAAGGCCTTTACTATACCGAGCGTATAGAGTCGGCTAGCAATAACTTGAGGGAAATCTTTTCTATTGTTCAGAGCTTTATGACACCTAAGGCGGAGACCACTAAACTTCCTACATCAGTGGCCTGGTACGTAAAGCTCTCCAATTTCTTAATTAATAAAATGTGCGCTATTCAGGCAACATTTACAAGTCAGAGCGTGCCCCTTGTTGGGGTGCCAGTTCCTTCGCTTATGCTGGAGGCCTTTTCTCCCATTGACTTGCCGGAGTCCCTTGAAATTCTGAAGTCCATGAAATCCGGGTCTCCGTCTGACCCTTGCACGGTTTGGCTCCTGGCCTCCGCTGCAGAGTCTGTCAACCCAGAGGTCAATGCACTCATTAATCTCTCCTTTCAAGAGGTAGTTGTCCCGGTGGAGCGGAAATAGGCAAAGATCCTGACGTTGCTAAAAGAACCATCACTGGATCCATGGGATCCAGGGAGCTATCGCCCTATCTCTCTACTCCCTTGTGTGGCAAAAATCTGTGAGAAGTCGGTTAACAAACAGCTCACTGATTTTGTCGAAAGCTCTAGCCTACTCCATCCAGCACAATCTGGCTTTAGAGCTGCCTACAGCACAGAGTCTGCTCTAGTTGAAGTCTCTGAAGCGATTTGTGACTGCTTGGACTCTGGTGGAAGTGCTGCCCTCATAATGCTGGACCTTTCGGCAGCATTCGATACTGTTCCCCATTCGCTGCTTCTGGCTAGGTTGGCGGACATAGGTATCTCAGGGTTGGCGTGGAGGTGGTTGAAATCCTTCTTGGAGGGACGTTCACAACAGGTCTGGCTCCCGCCATTCTCCTCCCTGCCTCAATCTGTGACCACGGAAGTGCCGCAGGGTTCCTCTTTGAGTCCCCTGCTCTTTAATATCTACGTCACCACTCTGGTCCAGTTGGCGGAAGATCGGGGAGCCAAGATCGTTGCCTACGCCGATGACACCCAACTTCTGTTCACTTGGGGTAAATCAGATTTCTCTACTTTGAAGGCAAAAGAGTGCCTGACAGCTGTTTTTCAGTAACTCTGTGCTGCTCAGCTCAAATGCAACGAGGATAAGTTGTAAATTCTTCTCAATGGGAAGTTTCCCCCCCGGTTCAGAGAATCTCTTTGGCCGTCCAATTATTCTCTGCCATCCTCCTCTTGTCTACCAGCAAACACATTGGGTGTTTGGTTCGACGAGTAGCTGTCCTTCCCGACCCAAATCAAAATACTGGCTGGGGGCTGTTTTGGGATACTAAAGTCCCTTAAGGAATTCCTTCCGCTGATTCCCAGGGCAGCAAAGGAAACAGTGACCCAGGCACTAATCCTTTCCCGCATTGACTATGCCAATGCATTGTACATTGGCCTCCCAGATTACACTCTCAAAAAACTGCAGGTGGTCCAGAACGCAGCAGCTAGGCTTGTGTTTAACATTCCTATCAGAAACAGTGTCAAGCTACATCTGCGAATGCTGCACTGGCTGCCCATCATTAAACGTGTAAAGTTCAAGGCACTGTGCTCTTCATGCGGGGAGGCCTGAATACCTTAGGAAGTGCTTTGCATTTTACACGCCTGCTAGACACCTGAGGTCGGCTTCCCAGTCTCTTGCACAGATACCCCATGCACGCCTACAAAGAATAGGGGGTAGGTCTCTTGCCGTTAGGGCAGCCACAGCTTGGAATTCTCTGCCCTATTTTTTGCGCAGCATTCAGGATCTGGGGCAGTTTAAGAAACAGCTTAAAACCTTTCTGTTTTAACTAGCTTCTATTTTTTCAGCACCTCTACGGCTCGCGCCGGGACACTCCTTGGAGTAACTGTGCGCGGTACAAACTTCAATAACATAACATAACATCATAGAGGAATGATTAGAACAAACAATCATAACAAATAATGCATCAAGCGTGTTCAATAAAGGAAAGAATTCCCACATTCACTTTTGAAGCAACAAATAAAACTTTATTAAAATGAACCCTGAAATTAAATGAAGACACATGGCGGCTCCCCGCAGGACAGTCCGTAGGTCACAGCCTGCAAGACAAAAAACATGATGAGAAGGTGTGTCCTGCGCACATCAAAGGACAGAGAGAGAGTGAAGGAGAGAGAGAGGGGAAGAGAGAGAGAGAGAGTAGAAGAAGAGAGGGAGAGAGAGAGAGACAAGAAGAGATGGGGAGAGAGAGAGAGAAGAAGAAGAGAGGGGGAGAGAGAGAGAGAGAGAGAGAGAAAAAGAGAGGGAGAGAGAGAGAGAGAGAGAGAGAGGAAGAGAGGGAGAGAGAGAGAGAGAGAGAAGAAGAAGAGAGGGGGAGAGAGAGAGAGAGAGAAGAAGAGAGGGGGGGAGAGAGAGAGAGAGAGAAGAAGAGAGGGGGAGAGAGAGAGAGAAAAGACGAGAGGTGGAGAGAGAGAGAGAGAGAGAGAGAGAGAGAGAGAGAGAGAAGAGAGGGAGCGACCCCTGCGCACCCAGGCCACACTGCTCACCTGCTGCCACCGGTGTGTTTCCAACCACTTGCCGGCATGTAGTGCAGTCCATTAGGTCACACATCTGAGTCAGAGCCGTCATCTGAAACAAAGTCCAGATACATGACTGGCACAGTACACACACTCGCACAAGACAACAGCGCCTGCCCGCCCATTCACACCCAGGCAGAGGCATCACAAAGGCACCCGCTGCCCACAGAGCATGCCTGCCCATGCACACCCAGGCCTCACTGCTCACCTTCCGCCACCGGCGTGTAGTCTGGATGTCCCACCACGTGCCACTGCAAGTCACAAGCCCGGGGCCTGCGGACATGGCACACTCCACACCACGCAGCCATGCTCCGCAGGCCACCAGGTCTCACGTGTATTGCTGGGTCTGGAATACTCCATGTCTGAGGACATACCAGTGCACCCGGCAACATCGCAGGCTCAGTTTTGATTTGTTAGGCGTTACGTACATCAATTGTGTGTCTTTTGCACACCCTATCAGCCCAATGGGTGCCACTAAGTCTGTGACCCGGAAGCGAGGCCACATGGCGGTAGGCCCGTGCTGCCCGCTGGCTCTGGCCTACACTGCGGTCCAGCAGGGCACACGAAGCCTGAGTTGCCTGGACCGCCGGGACGGGCATCATCACAGGGTGCCCACCTGCTCAGCAGCTTAAGGTGCCAATGACTCAGTGCACCCAAAGTCACCGTCCAGTGGCGGGGTGCCTGTTGCAATGCGCCGGGTGCGACTAACCCTGTGCAACCCCAGTCAGCGCCACGTGGTGGTCAGCCCGTGCCGTACACAGGCCTGGGTTGCCACTAACCCTGTGTGCAACAAAACTCAAGTGCCCTTCATGATTGGGAACCATGGCGTCCGTCATCCAGTCACCACGTGCAGAGGAGAATGTAACGTCGTCTGCACCTTATGTTGGCGGAGTCACACGGCCTGTGACGCCTGTGCTGGATGGGTGTGGTGTGCGTGCAAACCTGCCCTCAGGGAGTGGCTGTGACATGCTGACAACTAGACCAGTGACCTGCACACCACAAGTGAGTTCGCCTGTGATGGGGAGCAATGAGGGCTCCTCCTCGGAGCGTAAGCGGAGTGGTCTGGCCTGCCGTACGCCAGACCAGCGCAGGGCTTGCCACAATCACACTTGGGCTCTGGGCGTGGTTCAGTTCATGTCTGGACAAGGAAGTGAGTGATGCGTGTGTCTCAGTTGTAGTGTCCACGGGACCCAGTACACAAAATGCAATGTAGCACCCTCTGACTGGCCAAAGTCCATCCGGGGATGACAAGTCCTGCTGAAGGGAAGGGTACAGTCTGCAGCCTGGTCGCCGTGTCATTGGTCACCAATCCGGAAGTGGCAGTCCGTGTCGCTGTCCAAGGTGAGTGTAGCGGAGTGTATTGTAGGTCAGTGGAAGGTCATGAGGCCATGTGCAGGACCAAGCAGACACAGGCCAGGTGGCAGTAATGAATGCTAGTGCCTGGTCCTTCTGACCACAGTCCCATCCACGTCCTCGTCCCCGGGTGTGTACCCTGCCCCACCTGTGGGTGTTGCAGAACCAGCTGCCGCACTGTGTGCCACTGACACATCAGGGGCCTGAGTGGATCCGGCTGCCCCCCTGTGTGCCACTGACACATCAGGGGCCTGAGTGGATCCGGCTGCTGCACTGGGAGGCACTGACACACCAGGGGGCGGGGATGTGGATGGTGTGGGGGCAGCAGCATTCATCGGCGCCACGCTTTGTGGTGGCAATGCCATGGTGGAGGTCTGTAGGGCATGATAGATCCCGGCTACATTTTTATGATGTGCACCGGTGGCTGCCATCATTTCCACCTCCATCCGCACCATGTTCTCCATGAGCCTCCGTATGTGTGCCAGCTCATGGCTGGTATCGCTGGAGCCACTCTGAGCAGACAGCTGTTCTACTCTCCGCATCATGACTCCAGCGATGTCAGTCAGGGCTCGTTGGAGACCTGGGCGGATATAGACACCCAAGGATGGCATCCAGTTTGGCAGCCATGATGCCAAAGCCCACCCGCACCTGCTCAGCTGTCTCCATCTGCTACTCCAGCACACGGCGTTGGAAGGTTCCTGGAGGTCTTGGGAGGGTGCCGGGGCGGTGGGTGCCTCCTGCCGGGTGGTTTAGTTGGTGGGTGGGGTCTCATCGATGTAGCTCGGCTGCCCTGAGCCTGGAGGTGAGTGGCGGATGAGGTCAATGATGTCTTGGATAGTTTGAGTGTAGATGCTGGCGTTGTCCACCTCGTCATCCATGAAGAGTGGCTGGGACTGCTCTACAGGAGGTGTTGACGGTGCCCCTGCGATGTGAAGGGGAGATGATGTATTACTATGTGTCCACATGTGTGTAGACGCATGGTACAGGTTGACATTCAGACATTATGGTATTGTACATTGTGACAGTCTGTAGATCTGGGCGATGACCCAGAGTCATTGCGGGTGTGCACTGTGCTCTGCTTGATTGTGCATGTGTGCCATCGTGGCCATCTCCACCCATCCCCCCAGCACCCGGTGTTCACTCACCCTGTTGCGGTTGTGTTGTGTCCTGTTGTGCCGTGTCCGGTCCCCCGACTCCGGCCACAGTCTCCACGCTGATGACTGTCGACACCAGCTCCTCCATCTCATCCAGCTCCAGCTGTGGTGCTGAACCCCACCTCCAGTCTTCATTGCTGCCTTCTGGTTGGCTGCAATTTTCTCCTTTGTCTTCCGCTTAATGTCATTCCATCGCCTCTTGACCTCATCCATTGTCCGCTTGTGCTCTCCGACAGCATTCACCTTGTCGAAGAAGTCCCGCCATATTGCAGTTTTGGTGCCCAGTGACACGTTGGAGGTGACGAAGAGTTGTTGATGGTGTTCCATCACCTCCGTGACTATCATCATGTTCGCCTGCGGACTGAACTTCGTCTTCCTCGTCTTCTTGTCCTTGCCCTTCCCTGTCCCCGTGGTACCAGGCTGGTCGTCCGAGGTGCTTGTGGGGTTGCACTCGTCCTCTGCGCCTGCTCCAGCTGCCTCCATGGTGCTTGGGTGTAGGTCAGTTTGTGTGTGGGTGTTTTTTCTGCTTTTATGGAGATTTTTCCCACCTGCCAGGTGTGTGTTGCAGGCCTGGCGCTGCTTATCGCTGATTTCCTCATCGCGCTTTGGCCCATCGCGTGTTTTTTTGTGTTGTGGTTTGTGTTTTTATCTCCATCGAGATGGTTCTATCGCGGACATTGTCCGCGGTTTCGGCAGACTATCGCATGGTACCGTCGTGTTGTGTATTCCACGTTGTCACAGGGTTATTTTCCCGCGATGGCCGGGGATATTGAAAGTTGCGTTACACTACTCATGCGGTAGTTATCATGCATTCTTGTGAATATACCCCTCAGATGTTTGGCACCAAACATCTTGCCTTAATAAATTCTCACCAATACCAGTGAGAGATGTATTAATAAATGCACACAGGTGACCCTTTAGAGGGTTCCTGAAAACCTAGCATGCATTGGTGTGGTCTCTGACTAGTCATAGCCAGTTTGCCACCACCAGACATGTTTGTGACCTCATGGGGTGAGAACCGGCACTCTCAGAGGCCAGAGACAAAGCCTGCTCCGGCGGAGATGCTTCATACCTCCTCCAAGCCAGAATGGCCTTCCAGAGCAGGAAGATCCAAAGGCACTACCACCTTTGAAGTTCAGCCCAGGAAGTGGTCACTTAGAGGGTGAAGGCACATGAAGGTAGGTAGCCCATTGGCTACTACCTTTCTCTCCCTGTAACGCCCCTAAATTCAATATTTAGGTGTCATGCCTTGACCTGGAATCTAGATTTGATGGACAAGAAGAAGACCAGGACAAAGAAGACGCAATGCCGGGAACTGGGCCCTGCTGCAGAAGAAAATTGGTGCCAAGCCCTGCTTGCTGCCTCTGGGACTTCGACAATCATGGTGTGCCATGTCGTCCTGAACCAGTGAAAACTCCAAGAACTCTTGAGCTTCTCCAGCCGCTGCAAAATCACCAAGAACTTCCCTTTGGAGTGAAGATATCAATCCCCTGCACATCGCAGGCACCAATCCCACAGAGTCTATTTTTTTCTATGTGCTGCTCCCCGACAACTTTGATCCAGCACCTCCATCGAAAGTAGTACACCAGCTCTGGAATGTCAGATATGTCTTTTCACCAAGTCTGGAGACATCAGGCCCTACCGGAGCCACACCGTACCTATACCCGGGGTACCGGACCTCGAAAGCAAACAGCAAGACGAAGAGTCAGTGGAGGACTCCAGGGATACCAGAAGCAAGCACCCTTTAAGGGACATTGAGACCACTGAGACACACATCCTGAGTAGTACGTCTGTCCTGAAATCGCCACTCCAAGTTGCCTGCTCCTGAGCGTGAGAACTTTGTCGCACGACGTCCGGCTGTCCTAGCTACTCTGCACCGGCCCCGGTAATAATGAACCAGCCATGCTCCTGTGGCCCTGCGATCCTTGTGAACTCCTCCCTCCACTGGGACCTACCGGACTTACCTTTAAGTCCTTTTGTGCAGTGTCTTTCCAGATGTCCGCTTTCATCGTACTGAACAGGTGACCAATACCTTCAGCACCCAGCTCCCGGCTGAATCCGGGATACTCCCGCTCTTCTGCTGCTGGAAATTTAGACCTGGTCCTGCTATCGACCTAAAATGAGAAGGTGGACTTTGTGAAAGCATTGCCTAATTTTATATGCATTTTTCTACCTTTCCCTATAGACTTCAATGGTGCATGATTGTGCACAAAAGAGATTTCTTTTTTTAACTCTCAAAAATCGTAACTCTTAAACTACTTACTGTGAATTGAAGTTCTTGGTTTAAAAAAATACATAAAAATCGATATTATTTTTATAATTTGGTCTCGGAGTTATTTTCGAGTGTGTGTCTCATTTATTGTCTCAGTGACTACAACAAATGCTTATCACTACCCTACGATAAGCCTAACAGCTCGCCAACACTACCACAAAAAGAGCACTAGTATTATCTACTTTAACCTCTGTGTACCAGTGAGGGATCCACTGGACTCTCTGCACTGTGTAATTAGTTTTAGTATACTATATAGAAAGAGAGCTTCCTACTGTCAGTTCATCAATCAAATGTGAATATGGTTAATAAAATTCTGAATATGTGTGATTATATGACACACATTCAATTTATATTATTATGCTTCATTTCACATTAGCTTGCTATTGATTTCTAATAGGTGCTACAACTAAAGCTACTGAGATATCTACATGTCTCACAGAAGATTACAGCCTAGTAGAACAAAAATAATTGAAGGGGCAAAAATTATTGAAGGGGCATCCGACTACTTTCTGTTAATTGTTTATTCTAAGTGTTTCTAACAACAATGAGATTAGGTCATAAACACTTAGCACAGAGGGTGAAGGGTATAGGGCAATATTGATGTATGCAACACTGGGACAGGACCATAGAGAATCATATCTTCGGTCCCAATTGAAGACTACTGAGGTGCATAGCACTTAGCTTTCACTCACTGACTTATCCATGCAGCTGATCTAGTGAGACGAGAATAGTGGACTGTGCTATTTCATTGAACACAGAACGCTATTGTTCAAACAGGTATGTAGGAGTGTACAATCTATAAAATTTAAAACAGGTTTTATTTTCTGTTGTGCAAGAATTAGATCAGTGGTTAGGAAAGGATATAGTTGCCATAAATATGAAACAGCAATCATCTTAGAGTGGTTTTTCTTATTGTCGCTTCTGGTAAAGGTTGCTGCTGCCATTTTTTTTCTTCAATGTGGTTGCAATTCATATTGTGTGCACTCAATTAGGATTTTAAAATAAATATTTAAAATGCATCCTTTGAGTTCTGGTGTTCTTGAATGTGTTATTCCTTAATGAAAGAGGATCTAGGGTTCTACTAACTATCTCTGTAATGCCTAATAGGATTGATTGTTACCTGAAACAAATCTCACTCAAATTTTGCTCAGTGAGTTGTGGAATGGCTGTAGTGCAATTGGTTTTCTGATTCAGACTGGCACATTGACAGAATCCTTAGTGCAAGGGGTCTGGAAAACCAACCCGTGTTTCTTGAAAAATCTAGAAAAACTTATCAAGGCCCTGGGTTTGAGTTATGAAAATGTTTCTTCCAATTTATAGTGGGGCACACAAAGGTAGTTTGCAGATTTCTTTCTTTCAGGTACTGCTTTCTCTGTCTCCAAGACTCTTTACACCCTCCATCTTTAGGAGAGACGTTCCAGCAGCAAGCTGTCTATTATGGTCAGGAACTGGATCCCTTTGTCCCTCTGGTTCAGCAGAAGGCTGTCTTTCTTTGCCCTTGTAGTGGACTTTCAGGTTCCAATGTGGGATAAAGCAGTAGACAGTTTTTCCACAGTCCTTCTCCAGGCAGATGAACATTCCTCTGGTATGTAGAAGGCAATCTTCTGCTGAGAAGTCTTTAATATTTGACCATTGTCCACCCTTCATATAAAGATGAACTGTGAATGTAATCGATTTATTCTGATTCACAGGATGCTTTCACAGAGGAAAAGGGAGAGATTAAACTTTAGGCAGATTAAATGATAACTTTACAAAGTGATATTTGCAGGTTGGATAACCAGGCTCCAAGGTTTCCATTGAATTTGTTATACTAAATTACCAACATGATGTGAGGATAAAATTTGTAGTGAAAAAACCTAGAGAAAAAATATTTTGTATCTTTAATCGTCAGACTTTCTTCTTAATGTGACTTCAAATTCTATGCTACCGTTTTAAATGTAAGTAAGGTTACATCTTACGTTTCAGATTTGAATATTAAGCAGCTGAACAAAAATTGTTATTCACATATTCTTATAATTTGCAAAGAACTAAGGGCCAGATATAGGTAAATTCAATTTAGCGAGTCCTTAATAGCGAATTTTACCGATTCGCGATTAAGGACTCGCTAAATTGAATGTAGGTGGGAATCGCTAAAATATTAGCGATTCCTTAATATTCCTTAATAACGAATCGCAAATTGAGATTCGTTAATAAGGAATACCTACCCATTCATTCCTATGGGCTAAGAGGCCCATAGGAATGAATGGGAAGATATTCACTATTTGCGATTCGGTATTAAAGAATCACAACTAGCAGGAGCTATTTCAGGGTGCCAGGGTGTCAAAAGGACACCCTGTTGCACCCCTGAAAAGTGCATGTGTGCACATGTGGCGCACATACATTCCCTAAGGGCATGGATGTGTGCCACATGGCACTTTTAAAAAAGTAAAAAAGTGCTTTTTTAAAGGAAATCGCTAATTGCCACCAACTTGAAGTTGGTGGTAATTAGCGATTCCTTAAGGCTGAAGTGCTCTTTTTTTTGCCACTTACATTGCATTTAAGGAATCACAATTTCCGATTCCTTAAATGCAAGAGCAAAATGCGATTCCTTATTTTGCATGTATGTTTAAACTCACCTCCATTGCTCTCAGCCAAATGCCGGTCGGTAACGCAGAAATTCTGCAAATTTCTGCGTTACCGCTCGGTATTTGGCCACCTACATCTGGCCCTTAGTCAGGTATTCGAATTGCAAAAAAATTGGATCTCGCTTTCTTTTCAAACACAGGTGTAGGCCTATGAAGCCATTCAGCTGTTTGTAGCCCCATATTACATTTTTTCCAGGTATAAATTGGTTAAATTACCTCATGCAGGATTACATTTTAAATCTGCCCATTCTGCTACCACTACCACTGTAATGCATATTAAATCTGACTTACCAAAGGATCAAATATGTTAGTTTAATTTCAAAGTTACAGTTAATGTTTAGGGAAGTGTACTTGCAGTTGAAATCATTTAGCAAGCTCAAATTGCCTAGCTTTTACAATTCTAGATATTGATGGAAATAGACCTGGAATAACCCTGCAAAATGATGGATTTCCCACACTGAGGTTCTATAGGTGCTCATCGAAGATACAGGTAAGGCAGCGGCTGTGTGGATCATTACCTGGTGCTAGTGGATCATGCGAGCGCCATTAGACTAGATTCCTCAGTATTGCAGTGGTATCATGCGACTGTGCAATACACGTGAGAGGTGGAAATAATTCCCTTCTTTAGCTCACTTTCAGTTGCTGTGGCAACTTTCTAAGTACATTTTAGGCTATTATCCTTCGTAAGGACTAAGACAAAGAAGATGCTTTGATACATGCATGAATCACAATCAATTTTCCTTATCACATTTGTTACAAGGTTGTGGAGTCACAGAAACAAAATGAAGCTAGCTTGCAAAGACTAAACAGGAAACTTATGCACGGCTGGCTCCTTCTCATAAGCCGGTGCAGTGGGGTAATCCAAAGAAGAATCAGGTGAGGTCAAACATCAGCAGTAGGGTTTGTGGTGTAAAGGTCTAACAAGGTGTAGGGCTGCCTGCATTGATAAGGGCAGGGGTCTCCAACCTTTTCTTTAACAAGAGCTACATATGCTCAATGCAAATCATCCCAAGCTACAAATACTATTAGCATTGTGGTATTGTGATAGTGACACATCAGAAAATAATACACGGGTGGCCACCCGATGCAAAATTAGCACCAGGAATTGCCTCAGTGCATCAAGCAAGGTTGTCAGCAGTAACGTAAAAAAGGATTTGTCAATGTTGAATGTCTTTATCTGAATAATACATTACAGTCATTTTATTATTTTAGTAGTAGTTTATAGAGCGCTCAGCTACCTCCAACGGAGGTGTCCCGACGCTGAAGACAATATCTCGAAAGGGTCAGAGGGAAGTGGAAGGGAGTGGGTTGATTAGATAAGGGAAAAAAGCCAGGTCTTGAGTTTTTTCCGAGAAATATAGGCTCTGACGTCAGAAATCTTAGCTCTATAGGAAGCTGGTTCCACAGTTTGGATGTGGTTACTGCAAAGGCCCTTCCTCCCGTGCGTGCCAGGCGAAAACGGGGGCAGATCATAAGGCGTAGACGGTTGGATCTGAGGTTTCGTGGTGCTTGTGAGAACTTCATTCTGCGACGCAGGTAGGTAGGGCCTCGATCATTAAGAGCTCTAAAAGCCAGGGTTAAGGCTTTAAATTGAATGCGCAGTCTCACTGGGAGCCAATGAAGTTTGATCAGATGGGGTGAAATGGAGTGGCGGTAGGGGATGTTGCAAATCAGCCTGGCCGCTGCGTTCTGAACTCTCTGTAGTTGGTTTATGAGGTATGCCGGGGCACCTGCATACAGACTATTTGCGTAGTCCAGATGAGCGGTAATAAGGGCATGGACTACTGTCTTACGAGAGTCTAGTGGAAGGTAGGGGATGATTTTTTTATCATGCGGAGCTTTCCAAAGCAAAACGAGGTGACTTTATTAATTTGAGTCTTACAGGAGAGGGTAGTGTCAAATTGGAAGCCTAGGTTACGGGCAGCTTGGACTGGTTCCGGGGGAGGGTTGAGTTCAGTCGGCCACCAGAGAATGGAAGGTGTGGGGGATTTCTGATTAAAAAACAGGACCTCAGTCTTATCTGTATTAAGTTTTAAGTTATTAGCAGACATCCAAGAGGCGATATTCATCATGCAGTGGCGAAAGTTGTGGAATGATTTTTCGGAGTGGTCTTTGAAGGAGAACACTAGTTGGGTGTCGTCAGCGTAAAAAGTTATTTTGACTCCCCAGAATTCCACCACTTTTGCCAGTGGTTTTAGGTACACATTGAATAAGAGCGGACTGAGGGCGGAACCCTGCGGAACGTCCTAAATCAATGGTTTCTTGGAGGAAAGAAAGGAGCCCAGCATCACCTGTTGGAATCTGTTCGTAAGGAAAGATTTAACCCAGGTGAGGGGAGTTCCGCTGACACCTACCTCTAGCAGGCGAGCAAGTAGTTTGTCATGGGAGATGGTGTCAAATGCTGTGGATAGGTCGAGGAGGACCAGCATGGCCTCCTCTCCCCTATACGTGCATTCTCGAATCGACTCGGATACCTCAAGCAGAGCCGACTCGGTACTGTAGTCCGGTCTGAATCCTGATTGGGAATCATGGAACAAACAGTTTGATTCTAGGTACTTGGACAATTGCTCTTGTACCGCTTTCTCGAGCACCTTAGCGGGCTTGGGTAGGAGTGAGATTGGTCGGTAATTGCTTAGGCAGGTAGGATCAATGCCAGCTTTTTTTTGGATTGGAATTAGCATTGCGTGTTTCCAAGCGGAGGGGACAACACCTGAGAGTAAAGAGGAGTTCCATATTTTGAGTAGGGGGTTGATAACTAAAGGGGCAATTTCGTTCATGATTAAGGCCGGGGCTGGGTCCAATGGAGAGCCTGATTTACATTTCAAGAATAAATTCAGGGCATGTTCCTTGGTAAGTGGTTGGAAAGCAGTAAATGCATGCTTGCAGATGATGGCAAGGTCTTCGGTAATATCGGTACCGTTCTGAAGGATAGTTGCCGCAATGTTGGCTATTTTTTTTCCAAAGAAATCTGATAGGTTTTCACTCAGTGCTTGGGAAGTGGGTACTGGGGCAGACAGAGCACTGGGATTAGTAAAATCTTTAACAATGTTAAAGGGGGCTTTGGTCGAGTTTTTTGCATTGGCAATAGTTCCTGCGAAATAGGTGCTCATGGAGTTGCGTTTGAGTTTGCGAAACTCTTTAAGGACTTGTCGGTAAAGAGCCTTGGCTTCTGGGTCATAGTTCTGCCTCCATTGTCGCTCCATCTTTTTACACCTGCTTCTGTGTTCCCTTAGTTCCTGAGTGAACAAGGGGGCTGAAGGTTTTTGTCTGCGGGAGGTGAGGGTTTGTAAGGGGGTTACTTTCTCAATAGCAGTCGTGAGATCATTATTAAGTATAAGAACCGCCTTGTTGAGATTGTCAGGGAGAGGGTTTAGACTGTTATGGTATTGTTGCTCTAGGGCAGTACAAGAGATCTTGTGCCATTTTCTGCCTTGTGTTCTAATGGCAGACTCTTTCTTGACAATTTGGGTTGAGGATACCTCGAAAGGGATTAAAAAATGGTCAGACCATGTCAGAGGTAAGGATGGGAGGGTTATTAGCTTCTCGCAGTTTGAAAAGATAAGGTCCAGGGTGTGTCTTGCGGTATGAGTGGGGCCCTTTACCCTTTGTGTCAGATTTATATTTTGCATGGATTCCAGGAGATAAGTGGCACGATGGCAGCTACTTACATCAACGTGATGGTTGAAGTCTCCTAGTACCGTGAAATGGGGGTGTTTAATAGAGAGATCTGCAGTGACTGCCAATAGTTCTAAGATGGCAGGCTGAGGGGTGTTCGGGGGGTTGTAGACCAAGATCCCTGAGGAATAGGCTGTGGTGGAGTCCGTGACAGAGAAGTATAGTGCTTCAATAGGCTTAATGTTTGTAATTTTTCTAGAAGTGATTTTCAGGTGATTCTTTAAGATCACTGCGATTCCTCCACCTGTTTTGGAGCCTACACGGCTTAATCCAGTAAAGCGGTAGCCGGTGGGTACGGCGAGAGAGATGTCTGGGTTGGAGTAGTCTTTAATCCAGGTCTCAGTTAAAAATAATACGTCCCAGGATGTGGAGGACAATAATAGCCAAATGTCACTGGCGTGGCAAGGTAAGGAGCGACAGTTCACCAATGCCATAGAGTACGTTTTGGTGGGTGAGGGCTGATTAGTTGCGGGCTCATGGGGGCGAGTCCAGTAGGGACATAGAGAGAAAGGGCAGTTGTGACATTTGTACAGGGAAGGGCTAGGTAAAGGGAGGTTGCAAGGTGTAGGGGAAGTGCAAGATATCTTACCTAGGTCTAGAAGCTGTGACCTGGTCCAAGTTAGTCTCTGAGCGGGTAGAGGACTGGCAGCATGGCTGGCCCTAGGCCCGGAGCTGGCGCGGACGTGCGCAGACGGGCTTGCCTTAGGCGCGCCTTCGGCACGCAAACGTCGCGCCCGCTGCGCTCGCCCGCTGAGCGTTCGGAACATGCACATAATTTATAGAGTGTGGGGGACAGCAAGGAGGGGCGTGGCCTCTGAAAAGGGGCGTGGCCCTAGGGTGCGCCGGTAATGGCGGCAAATGCTGTTTGTTGGTGTTCCCGCGGCAGCGCTAGGATCCGCTGCGCGGGTTTAGTCAGGAGCGTGAGTTACAGGTAAGGTAGGTTTTTTAAAATCAACACACACAAATAGTGACTCTCAAATGTTAAAAGTGCTCGCTAGTCAGGCTCCCGGCTTCCGCCTCAGGAGATGCTATCTTCTAAATAACGCTTGCATTCAGCGACTTTATATAGACAGGAGGGCGGTGGGCGTGGCCTCTGAAAAGGGGCGTAGCCCTAGGGTGCGCCGGTAATGGCGGCAAATGCTGTTTGTTGGTGTTCCCGCGGCAGCGCTAGGATCCGCTGCGCGGGTTTAGTCAGGAGCGTGAGTTACAGGTAAGGTGGGTTTTTTAAAATCAACACACACAAATAGTGACTCTCAAATGTTAAAAGTGCTCGCTAGTCAGGCTCCCGGCTTCCGCCTCAGGAGATGCTATCTTCTAAATGACGCTTGCATTCAGCAACTTTATATAGTCAGGAGGGCGGTGGGTGTGGCCTCTGAAAAGGGGCGTGGCCCTAGGGTGCGCCGGTAATGGCGGCAAATGCTGTTTGTTGGTGTTCCCGCGGCAGCGCTAGGATCCGCTGCGCGGGTTTAGTCAGGAGCGTGAGTTACAGGTAAGGTGGGTTTTTTAAAATCAACACACACAAATAGTGACTCTCAAATGTTAAAAATGCTCGCTAGTCAGGCTCCCTGCTTCCGCCTCAGGAGATGCTATCTTCTAAATGACGCTTGCATTCAGCGACTTTATATAGTCAGGAGGGCGGTGGGCATGGCCTCTGAAAAGGGGCGTGGCCCTAGGGTGCGCCGGTAATGGCGGCAAATGCTGTTTGTTGGTGTTCCGCGGCAGCGCTAGGATCCGCTGCGCGGGTTTAGTCAGGAGCGTGAGTTACAGGTAAGGTGGGTTTTTTTAAATCAACACACACAAATAGTGACTCTCAAATGTTAAAAATGCTCGCTAGTCAGGCTCCCGGCTTCCGCCTCAGGAGATGCTATAGTCATAGCTGCAGCACTACCAGCATGAGGGCAATAACGTTAGTAATGAGTCATTCAAACACCAAATGATTTATCACTCAAACATCAGCTTTAAATATATTTTACAAATTAAATTATTCTTTCTCCAACATCAGTTTAAGAGTTAGGAAAATAAACACATATGTGTCTCAAATACACACTTTTCAATTTTGGTATACATATAATAATTCAGCCAAGCAAAAGCTTCTAGTTTAGTAGGCTGAGATGCACACAGGCTAGTTACTTACAGGTACCCGGAGATCTACCAGTAACTCAAGAGCTACTCGTTGGAGAAGCATGGAAGGGCATGAACAAGGAATAAAAGACTTGGGGGCATATTTATAATAACTGACGCATCCCTGCATATCAGCAGGGATGCGCCAGTTATTTTGCGCCCCAGCTCCGCCATCATGGATGCGCCGCATTTATAATGCGGCGCACCATGGGGCAAAAACGGCACAGATGCGTCACGCATCTGTGCCGTAAAAGTGGCGCATTGCTGGAGTTGCGTCGCAAGCGCGACGCAGCTCCAGCAAGGCTCTGGGGTGCCCTATCTGCACAATGCTGCATCAATCCTTACGCCTGCTTCAAGCAGGCGCAGGGTTTTGACACAGCATGGGCTCAAACGTGACTGAGTGAAATCTTGTAGATTTCACTCAGCCACTTTTAGGAGGCATTCCTGCGCCGGAACGCCCCCACCTGCCCTGGAACGCCTACATGTGGCGCAGGGCTTTACAACGTGACGCATCTCCCAGATGCGTCACGTTGTAAATACCCCGCACCATGGCGCAGGATTTGCGCCGCTGCTGCGTCACAAAAGTGACGCAACGGCGGCGTAAATGAGGCACAAGTCAAACATAAATCTGCCCCTTGGCGTATAGCGATGGTCTTACATAATCAAATGATAGTAAATCACGCATCTTGTCTGTCTGCCAACATCAGTCAAATTAGACGGGTAATAGGATCTTAAGAAGCAACACTGAATTAAATGTGCACTATAAGAAAAAATACATAATAATTCTGAAATCCTATAGATACGTTGTTGATATTCAGTGTGTTTCATCTTGTGATGTTCTTCGAAGTCGTGTGATTGTTTTGCTGCCAGTTATCATTGATGTGGGAGTATGATGGCAGCGTTTGTGTGTTAAACATAGTTTGCTATTTTAAAAACAGAAGATATCAATAAATACATTTTATCATGCATGCTTACCAGACCCCAAACACATCATGCACCCAACAACTCTTCTGGAAATAGTTTCCATAACAGCCATCTTCTCAAGTGATCCATTATATATAGACGTCGAAAAAAGGACGTTCTATTGCTCAGAAACCATACTCCAAAACTGTCTCAAGCCCTTAACATAAGAGGAGCTTACTTCTAACCTCATTTTAGTTGCTTATGGAAATTTGAAGTAAATGGTACTGATGGAGCAAGGACTCGTAGAAAAGAGACTTGCTCGGAAAGATTTGCTGAATGCTGCAGAGCTCGGGATGCTGCCGGAGTGACTGATGAAGAATCGAATGCAGAACCATCAATCCTAAATTAACTCATTAGAAGAAGATCGCGGAAGAATCTCGAGGAGGAAGAGAGTGTCAGAAAGGGGTGCTGCACAAGCGTCGGTGTTAGAGAGGTCAACTAGCCTGTCCTGATTCCTGTCCTGAAGCCTTTGCCGCCTGATCTTTCCCAGGGTACCCTTATCAGCCCTTTGGCCAGGGGGGTTGGTTTTCACACCATCCTAGGTAACTATTATTTCCGTGAATGTGCAGCTGTCCTTTTCTTTCTGTCCTGTCCTTTCTGAGCATAGGTCATTGCAAGATATAAAGTGTGTGTTTGATGATTGATTATTGAATCTTCCTTCCTGTTAGTGACGGAGACTGTACTGTACTTTGAAGTGGTTCACATGAAAATAATTTAGATAAAGATTTAAAGTTTTCCCCGAGTCTGTGGTTATTTCATTGAAATAAGAGAAATAATTCATGTCATTTCACCATCAACTAGTTCAACTAATTGTCCATTGACCAGAGGAAAGAACTGTTTGATCAGTGAAAGATTAGTTGAGCGCAAGAGGTGACTAATCTTGAAAAGTTAAGTAATCATAAACTTTGACTCCAGCGGTTTTACTGGACGGGGTGTGTGTGTGTGTGTGTTTATGGGCCCAGGTGAGTATATGGTATTAGAGTACCTGTTGCTGGTGAACCACTGTGTCAGTACTACGGTTGTTATTATGTGAGTCCAGTGTGATTTAACACAGTTGTGTGGTCAAGTGCTCGCCTTTTTCTCCGATCTGGATATGCAAAGTGAATTGGAGGTGGACTGGTTCCTAATAACAGTGGTGTAACGATAACTGGGGGGGGGGGGGCACCCCCCCTGCAAGGTACGTGGAGGGGCCCCCCCGGACTCTATCAGGAGCTCCCCGGCCGAAGTGCAGTGCTGAGGGGGGCCCCTGGAGCTTGCCCTGCCCCCCCCAACTGCCGGGGATGCGGCGCCTGTGTTACTCCCCTGCCTAATAAGATGCCCTGGCCTCAAACTCTATGATCGATTCTGTCACGAATGTCTCAAGGACAGAGGGGCAGATTTACAAGCCCCTTGCGCCTCTTTTACGCCGCCGTTGCGTCACTTTTGTGATGCAGCAGCGGCGCAAAACCAGCGCCATGCTGCGGGGTATTTACAACATGACGCATCTGGGAGATGCGTCATGTTGTAAAGCCCTGCGCCAGAAGTAGGCGTTCCGGCGCAGGGGGGGGGGCGTTCCGGCGCAGGAACGCCTCCTAAAAGTGGCTGAGTGACTCAGTCACTTTTTAGCCCATGCTGCGTCAAAACCCTGTGCCTGCTTGAAGCAGGCGTAAGGATTGACGCAGCATTTCAAAGATAGGGCACCCCGGAGCCTTGCTGGAGCTGCGTCGCGCTTGCGACGCAACTCCAGCAATGCGCTGCCTTTACGGCACAGATGCGTCACGCATCTGTCCGTTTTTGCCCCCATAGTGCGCCGCATCGCATCTTCATCTGCCCAAAAGTGCGAGCGAGGTATAGTATTGGAGTCTGTGGTGGGAAAATGTCGCACGTGATAAACGTTTAATAAAAGGAGAGAGAGGGCTTTGTTAATATTTTCTCGTGAATGTATTTTGAAATGAACACCGAACGCGGCATGGCAGGTTAAATGACTAGTAAGTGAAATGAATAGTTTTTCACATGTCTGAACCCCATGGGGGCAGTGGCGGTCAGAGGACTGCTATCCTCCGCCTCTCATATTGTTTCTCCGAGTCCCCGTACTGCCGTTGCCATGGGGAAAGTGTTAAATACTTTCTAATAGGTCAGACAGCACATGGCGACCACACACTCCCATAAAAATGAAATATCATTCAGCCCAACTGGAGAAATACCACAGGGAAAACGTGGTAACGGAAGGGGAGGGCTGACTGATAAATGCAGGTGCTTGAAAGCGCGGATAATTCCGCATTGGAATCGAACCTGTTAATCACTCGGGGCTGCGCGCCTATTAAGTGCAGGAGCCTCTCTGCATGACGCGCAGCTAAAATAGAACTCTCCGTAACACAATCTGAGTAGTAAAAACTGTTATAAAATATATGTATTCGTCATTTTCCATTGTGTGCTTGAATCCTAGGCCCAAAATTGCGCTTGAATTATTAGTCCAAAAATATTAAAATCTGAAACGAATGACAGAGAAAAAATATAGTGAACCTTTGAAACTAACAAGTGTGCTTTGTTTAAAGAAGATTCTTCTCAACATGGAAAACAGTAAAGTTGAAACGTCTCCCAGCTATCAAAGTGTTTATTAGTCACACATGTTTCATATAATTTGGCTAGGACGTCAAAAATTACTTTTATGTGACCAAACTGTGAAATAAACGTTGGATGCTGCTGCCATCTGCTGGGAAGAAAGACAACTGCTCCATGATGTACAAAGTATTTCTATATTACTAACAGAAAAATCTATATAGTACATCTGTCATCAGAGATGACTGGGTTAGATTGACAAAACCTCCGTTTCCAAATAAACGTTCTGTTTTCTGAATACATTCCGAATTCACTCAACGTATTGATTCTAAGATATTTAATTTCAAACACATAGGGGCAGATTTATGTTCCCTGGCGCCTCCCTGCAAATCAGCAGGGATGCGCCAGGAAAGATGCGTCACGAAAGTTTACCCTTGCGCCACGATAGATGTGCCGCATTTACGATGCAGCGCATCGTGGCGCAAGGATAAACAGATGCGTGACGCATCTGATGGCGGAAGGTTGGCGCATTGCTGGAGCTGCGTCGCAAGCGCGACGCAGCTCCAGCAAGGCTCGGGGGTGCCCTATCGTCACAATGCTGCGTCAATCTTTACGCCTGCTTCAAGCAGGCGCAGGGTTTTGACGCAGCATGGCCGGAAAAGTGACTGAGTGAAATCTTGTAGATTTCACTCAGCCACTTTTCGGAGGCGTTCCTGTGCCGGAACGCCCCCCCCTGTGAAGGTACGCCCACATGTGGCGCAAGCTTTACAACGTGACGCATCTCCCTAGATGCGTCACGTTGTAAATGGGGCGCAACATGGCGCAGGGTTTACGCCGCCGCTGCGTCACAAAAGTGACGCAACGGCGGCGTAAAAGTGGCGCAAGTCCGATATAAATGTGCCCCATAGAATTTAGTAACCCCGAGGTCACCCAAAAGGTATTTAAATAATTCTAAGAAAAAAATGGGGCTGTCCTATTTAGTCACATATTGAAACTTGGCAGCTACTCATTCTGAATGTTAGGCTAAAAAGGAAGATGCCTGTTAGTTTCTTTAGCTGGCAGTTTTAATATATACCGGGCGTTGCTGTGCATGTCCATTAACATGACCTGACAGCACAGGAAAACGACTAAAATTTGTAATGGTTGATAATTTACCTTAAATATTTAATATGTATTTAAAGCCCTTTTCTTAGTTTTAACTAAGAAGTTGTGACGTGATCCGATCATGTTCTTTTGTGAAATTGTGTTCTAAAAGTAATTTCGACAAATGTATACCTTCGTGTTCTCGTTAACTTACACATGTACACAATCAGCTGCTTAATGATCCTTTTCATTCCACATAATTGCTTAAAGCTGAAAAATCGAATTATTTCTTGCCCGTCATGGTTTATTCTTAAGACAACATACAGTATCCCTTGAATATGAGACACCGGCTTTCCAGTGTATCATAAAATGTATTATTCAGGAAGAATGCACAGCAGAATGCCTTCTTAATCTTAAACATGTGCCCACAAAATATTTTTTCGACACAGTCGTGGTATGCAAAACAATAGGGGGTAGCAAGAAGCAGTGAGACTAGTCTGAGTCAGGAGTACTTAGGGGCATATTAACAAGCCAGGCGATAAAATTATCGCCGCTTTAGCGGCCGAAAACGACCGCTAAAACGGCGATAATGGGCTTGATAATATGCTCTAAGGAATTCCAATTGAAGCCCATGTTAGATGTCCTTCACATCTAACATGGGCTTCAATTGGAATTCCATAGAGCATATTATCAAGCCCATTATCGCCGTTTTAGCGGCCGTTTTCTGCCGCTAAAGCGGCGATAATTTTATCGCCTGGCTTGTTAATATGCCCCTCTGTGAGTGTACTCAGGGCTGGCTTTATAGAAGTACTAAGGGGCATATCAACAAGGGCTTTATCTCTGCTTTTTTGGCTTTAAAAGCCAAAAAAGGAGAGATAACATTAGCGCCCTATCAACAACAGGGTGCTAACATGCAAATTTGCATGTTAGCACCCTTTTACTCTACGCTTCCCCTTGCATCTCTAATGAGATGCAAAGGGGGCGTTCCAGAGTAAAATAATAGGAGAAATGTCGCTAAGCGACATTTCTCCTATTATCAAGAATGTCGCTAACCCTGTTAGAGACAAAAAAAGCAGCGCTAACCGCGGTTAACGCTGCTTTTTTACGTCTGGTATTTTTCTGACTTAGCCATGATATCCTATGGAAGGAGGATATCATGGCTAAGTTTGCCTGTCCCTATCAACAAGGTAACATGAGATTATCGCTGGGTTTCCAGCGATAATCTCACGTTAGCCTGTTAGCGTGAGGATTTTTATCGCTATTGAGATAAGCGTTGCTAATAGCACGCTATCTCAGCGATAAAAATTCACGCTAGCCGGCGATAATTATCCTAGCGCTAAGTGCGCTTAGAGATAATTATCGCCGGTTGTTGTTGATATGCCCCTTAAATCTCTTAGCAAAGGTAAAACACTTTTAATGGGATAGTGCCTGTCAGGAGGAAACATTTACTTCTAAGTGGTGAGTTTCCATAATTTTATATTTCCATTTCAAGCACTGTGAAGTTCCACCACTATCAGTAAGGGTTGCAGTTTACCCGCTTGACAAGGTAGTGTTAGATTTGTAAAAACGAGTGCAGAGGCCCAAACTTTTGAACACTGCTTAATGCCAGGGCGGTCGAATACCACGGCTGCCTACTCTTGAATCCAATTCATCAAAGGAGGAAGGAAGGGAGCCCAATTCTCCCATTGCATTATGGTATATGCAGTTCATAGTGTTTTTGCATTACGAGTGTTAAAGTGTTTGTCATCAGTGTGGGAGCAGCCAGTGCTTGCTCTTCTGGACACGTGTGTTTGAGTTCTTGCCGCACTTCAGTATAAAGTAGCTGGTAGGTTTGGGAATGCTTAAAATGCCACTTGTAGTATATCAGGTGAAGTATCGCTCCAAGGTATGCGGGCGAGCCCCATGGCTCCTCAAACAAGCTTTCCCCACAGGAGCCGAACATTCAAGGAGGGAAGAAGCACACACACCGCCAGCAAATCAGCACCTGTCCTCCCATTGCATCATAGTAGATGCAGCCCGTGTGTATGTTGTTTTTTTACTTTATTTAAATTCGCAAGTAACTTCCACCAGTGTGGATGCAGCCAGTTCTTCAATTGCTGGACACACGTTTCTGTGTTTATGCTCATCCACAGCACAAAGCAAGATAGGTATCGGGTCAGGATTCACTCTGTTGACTGCTTGAAAAGCGTAGTACACAACACAGGATCCTTGTGTTGAGGGACACTCCTTGTCAAGTTGTGCACGATACTCCTTTATATTTGCAGCTTTTGTGGCTTTCCAGTCATAGCTATGTCCCTCTGGTATATCCACGGATATGGCATGCGTTGATTAAAGTTTGGATGATGTCACTATGGCCTGGCTGCACAAAATCATTTTGTCAGCACAAGTATCTTGCTGAGTCTAACGGCGCAATAAAAAATATGTCTGGAGAAGGATGTCCAGACGTTTCTGCTGGAGTTTTTGAAGCAGTTTGGGGATGTACTTGTTACTCACTTGTTGGCAGCATATAAAGATGCTGTCATAGACCGTATTCTTTCCGCTTGATTATGGGAGGCCATTTTTTCGACACTCATAAAGCGCTGTGAGGATGAAACTCTCTGTAGGTCCTACATAACGATGTCCTTTATTAATCTAGATAATAACCTTCTCTCTAAGATTGTAGACACTCACTTACATCCAGTTTAGTGTTAATATGCTTGGTTTCATCACTCCATGGCTTGGCAGTTCGGGCTGGACTGTTCCCAAGAGGCACAGGGTCAGACTGATTTGCATATGGCCATGTCTGAACTGGGGTGGCAGAGTGGGCTAAAGAACGGTGATGGATCAAACCCAGATCTGTTGACTGGGTGTGAGTGTTTGATTGGTTCTGATGCTCCGTCCATCACCACCCCCTTTTGTACCGCTTTGTTCGCCATAAGTTGGCAGGGTATGCTCAGACGTGAGTCCCTTGCTCACTTTGCCACTGGATTCAAGCAAGCCTGGCTGAAGACGGCTGAAATGCCAGAAACCGGTCCTAGGAAGCTTGTTTCCGTTCCAGGGAAGGCATGGCTTGGCAGTTCGGGCTGGACTGTTCCCAAGAGGCACAGGGTCACACTGATTTGCATATGGCCATGTCTGAACTGGGGTGGCAGAGTGGGCTAAAGAACGGTGATGGATCAAACCCAGATCTGTTGACTGGGTGTGAGTGTTTGATTGGTTCTGATGCTCCGTCCATCACCACCCCCTTTTGTACCGCTTTGTTCGCCATAAGTTGGCAGGGTATGCTCAGACGTGAGTCCCTTGCTCACTTTGCCACTGGATTCAAGCAAGCCTGGCTGAAGACGGCTGAAATGCCAGAAACCGGTCCTAGGAAGCTTGTTTCCATTCCAGGGAAGGCATGGCTTGGCAGTTCGGGCTGGACTGTTCCCAAGAGGCACAGGGTCAGACTGATTTGCATATGGCCATGTCTGAACTGGGGTGGCAGAGTGGGCTAAAGAACGGTGATGGATCAAACCCAGATCTGTTGACTGGGTGTGAGTGTTTGATTGGTTCTGATGCTCCGTCCATCACCACCCCCTTTTGTACTGGTTTCATCACTGGGCAGGCAACTTCTCATAGCCTTCATAATATCTATGCCTAACAGCACCAGCTCCCTGTTGACACTGCATCTATGACTGTTTTTCTAAACACCAAAAAAGATATTTGATAGAGTTGAAAAGCTTTTTCTGACAAGTACTATTAGGTGGTATAGTGTCTTGTGTATTATGGAGCGTAGGACCCCCTATGGTCCGTAAAAAGACTCCGTAGTCTAGTGATGTAAGTGATTGGGTGTGGTTAATAAAATTCACGATGCAGTATGAGTCAGCCAATGGTTACAGTCTGAGAATAAAGACTTGTAATACTGAGCTTTGTGTGTGGTGTGATTAATTTACATGCTACGGGGATGGGTAGGAGACTACAACTGACAACAAGATACAGGATTCTTAAACCCCGTAACGTCGAGAATACTCTCCCAGACACAGGAAGATAGGACGAGGCGCGATGGAGATCCACGCCTCCACGCGCACCTGAGGATTCCCGGTTCCTGACTCCTCCCTCCTCCCCGAGGTTGTGTGGTTCCTGCAGAGGCTGATGGCGGCTGCCGGGCGGCGTTTCTCTCATCGGGCGGATTTCCTGTCCTCTGAAGCCTGTGTTTGACGGGAGCACACGGGAGCACAGCGGCTCTTTCCGTCGTAGTGAGCAGTTCTTTCCATCCCAAATCTACCTCATCTTTCGGCATCCTTAGTCTCCAGTTTTCAGCCTCGCATCGTATCTGCCCTGTGCATCGAGGTTAAGGCAAGGTGGTAGACAGGAAGCAGCTGGTGGCGGCGCTCTAAAAAAAAGAAAAAAGTATGAATTTGCTTACTGGAGCGCCTTTTCTTATTGGAGTGGAGTAGCTCTTCGCATTTCAGTTTTGCCTGTAGTGCAGCGTGGTGCTGGTGAAGCTGTAGAAGCTGTTTGAGACTCTGTCATTTCTTTCCATATGGATTAACAGAATTCAGCGACGTGGATTGGGAGTTTGAATTCCTATTTGGTGCTCAGGGCTCGCTACGATGGAGTTTCTCAGCTGGTTGTGTTCCCCTGTAATCAGCAGCGAACTCGATGTGAAGTCTGTCTCTGCACTGAAGTTATCGGTATAATGGTCTGCCTTTTGTAATAACGCTGAGGCTCATACTCCTTGCGGGGAGCGCCGCTGCTGCTGATGCTGTAACTTTCGTTGACTCTGGTAAGAGATTTCCTCTGCCGCCGGCCGCTGTCGCTGATACTTTCCGCATTGTACTTTCCTCTTCACGAAGATTGGTTCTACTTCTTAGTCGCTGGTCATAGCTGGTGTGTGGCGGTGTGACTAGACTACAAGTCCCAGCATTCATTGTGTGATGGACTATGGATTATGGAAATGGAAATGTGGAGTTATTTTTGCCGCAGTGATTGCATTGCTGATTACTGATTCTCCCTACGTATCCTATTACTCGGACAGACTGAGGTGTTAGTCCAGTCGGCTTGAGCTGTTTCCCCCGCTGTCGCAGCTTAATATCTTGTGTTGCAGCCGCTGTGTGGGTTGAACTCTCGGTCCCAGTTTTCTTTTTTCAGCCCGGATTTTGTTTCCACTGCGACTACTTTTGTTATCCATCTTGAGGTGGAAGAGATATCACATCGTCACTAGTCTCAATAATGGGCAAGCAATTGACGGCCAGGGCTAAAGCCAAAATACGACGCCAGCAACTAAAAGAAAACTCGGAAAGGGCCAGGCGGGCTGGGTCAGTCGCGGAGAGGGAAACCTCCTCTGTTGAAAATTCAGAGAGTTCCGGAGAAGGTGAGGACGGCCTTCCGGGCGCCAGCCCGACTCAGGTCCATCCCCAGAATCCTTCCAAATCCGTTGTCAGTGTGGCAAAGGAGGTAATGGTGCTATCCGTGGAGGGAATGGATATGCCTCTACTGGGCTCAGAAGTCAAATTATCTGAGACAACTCCGAGTTTCAATTCAGTGGCTTTATTCGATTTACAGGTGTCTAAAGAGGCTACGTCCGTCCCTGCTCTCAAGGCTTCTAAACAATTCCCGTTATTTGAGCGAAAAGGAGCAATATCTGTCCCTACTAATACAGCCGGTACTCGCGCAGTGCTATCAGGGGCTTCAACTCTCTTTACTTCTCCAATAGTCATTCCTTCCATTGAAAACTCAGTTTCTACTGGTGATCTAAGCTTAACAGACCCTCCAACCTTAAATCCAAGATCCACATCTCTCAGCGATAAAGATCTCTCCATTTCTCCCAGCCGTACTTCTACGATTGTCTCCAGCGGAGTTACTTTGCCTCAGAGCTCGATCATGGGGATCGACACTGAGACTACTGGGGATTTTCAGATCTCAGTTAAGGATATGTTGAACTTGATTCTGCAAGAAATCAGAGAGATGAAGCAATCTCAAAAGACGGAAATGGAGGCAACAGGTAAGCGTCTGGACAAAATTGAAGACTCGATGGCTGCATTTTCAAATCGATTGCTTGAGTCTGAGACCAGAATTTCCGGGGTGGAGGATAATTTGACGATCATGCAGAAAGAAATCACCACTGCTTCTAAATCTTCTAAGGCTCTCGAATCTAAGCTGGACGAGTTAGAAAATTATAACAGAAGGTCAAATCTTCGAATAGTCGGTGTACCGGAGAATATTGAGAATAGCGCAGGATCGTATATGATGAAATGGATCTCTTCTTTTTTTTCTCGAGAGGTTGTCCCTGAGTTTAAGGGTGACTTAACAATCACTAGGGCGCATCGAGTTCCAGCTCGTCCATTCCCCAATTCTCCATTTCCTCGAACTATTATTGTCAATTTTGCAGACGTTCGGGTTAAAGAAATGATCCTATCTCAGGCCTTCAAGCAAAGACAATTTCACGTCAATCCCACTACCAAGTGCCGAATTTTCTCTGACATGTCAGCTGCTGCTGCTAGACGGAGAAAAGACTTTGTAAAGATTCTCCAGCTATTTAAAGATAAAGGTGCTCAAGCATCGATTGCACAGCAATCAAAGTTAAAAGTTCTGCTTAAGGGCAAATTTTATCTATTTACAGATGTTGATGAGGCACGTGAGATGCTTGATAAGTTGGTCCAGGGCTAGGCTAATGCTAATGCTGGATTGCGATCTGTTTTGCTTTAATGGTTACTGAAGATGTTTCTTTTTTTTTCTTCTTTTTCTTCTTTTCACCTTTCTCTGTGTATTATTACTTAGGGGGAGGGGGGCGCAGGTGGGAACTAGGGGTCATGGGGAACAGGGCGCACCACCAAGGCGCCCTTATAAGAGGGGTTACTGCCATGTGGGCAGCGTGGGTGGGAGATATAGGTGTAGTACAGGGCCACGGGACTAGGGTTAGGGGGGGTGGCACTTGGGTGGAGGGAAGAGCACCTAGGTGGGGAAGGGGGGGTGGGGGGCAAAAATGGAAAATGGAAATTCTTGTGGTTTGTGATGAAATATATGTTGGCAAGAAGTTATTCTTAATAATTCATGTCTATTGGAGGGGTTAGAGTTATCTCTTTCAATGTTAATGGATTGAATAATAAAAAAAAAATGCGCACTATTGAGCTTTGGATTAAAACAGAGCGCCCAGCAGTTGTGATGCTGCAAGAAACTCATATTTCCGTGGACAAAATCAATTCTTTTTCCATGTTTAAAAACTGGTCTTCATATCGTGGGTTCTCATGTGCTCAAGAATCTCAAAGGGGAGTCGCGCTTTTTATTAATCGCAATTTAGATGCAGAAATTATTCAGTCTGAAGATGGAGGAGCAGGGCGGTGGTGTTGGGCTACTTGCGAACTAAAAGACAGGAATAGGCCGATTACCTTTGTTAGCTATTATGCCCCAGTGGAGGATCGTGCCCCCATCTATGAGGAGTTATTTCAATCACTACTATTGGTTAGGGGAGATATAGGGATTTTAATATTCTTATGGATATGTGTTAGACCTGGCACCATTGGCGTGAGTCTCCCTTCCATTTTTTCGCTGTGTCTCCTCTGTTTTTGCTGGTTATAGATGCTCTGGGCGCTGTGCCACTGCCATTCAGTGCCACAGCGCGAATGCTCCCTTTGTAAAGATGACATATGAATTGGTACATCCATGATTGGCTTATTTGGTTTACCTGTTAGTCCCTAGTAGCGTGGCCTGTGTGTGCCCAGGGCTGGTAAACCGAATGCTGCTGGTGGGCCTGCAGCACTGGTTTGTGCCACCCACAGAAGCAGCTTGTAAAGTATGTCAGACCTGCCACTGCAGTGTCTGCGTGCAGTCCAGAACTGCCATCTTGGCTGTGAAGTGCACCCACTTTCTAGGCCCTAAACCTTCCCTTGGCATCCTGTAAGCCCCCCTTATGATAGGGCGCATTGTATGTGTAAGGTAGGACATGCCCTGATGTATGTAGCATGTCCTAGTAGTGAATTACACCCCATTTCGTTTTTCACTACTGTAAGGCTACCTGTTCTCCATAGGCCAGAATGGGAGGTCTGGGCTATTACATTCTATAGTCCTAACTGACCCACAGAACATGGTAGAAAAACGAATCTAGTATGCCTGAGCTCAGAATATTAAAATACATCTTTTAGTGAAGGTTATTTTTATATTCTGTGTTTGAAACTACCACTTTTAGAGTATAGGTACTTTCTTGCCTAAGCCTTCCAGTTTGCTCTGCTATGATGTGTATTGGCTGTCTGGTGTTGGAGGGACAGGGCAGGCTGAGTCAGACCTGGGTTGAATAGAGCGACCTGCCTTGGTGTGAGGGGAGGGGTAGCTCCTGCACGTGAATAGGACTGTGCCTGGCAAGGTGAATGCTGGCTCCACCTCCCACTGTGCGTCTGAGGCAGACCCCCTCTTTCTGAAAGGAAGGATGCAGCCTGATCAACAAAGTGCTCCAGGGCTGGGCAGAACTGGTTCTGGCTGGGTTCAGAGACTTGGGACCCCTAAGAACAAAGACTTTGGGGGTATAAATATTTGTGCACAAACCCCTACAAATGGTATTGCTCCTGGATAACAAGAAGAACCTCTGTCCGTGTGGCTACAGGAATCTGCAAGAGAAGGGCTGTCCTTGTGCCTTGAGTGCTGTTTCTGGGACTGGCCTGCAGCTGCTACTACTGGACTTCAAGAAGAGGAAAAGAACTTTGATTGGACTTTTATTTTCTTTTGCTACAGCAATTACCCAAGGGCTAGAAGAGAGCTAGCCTCCTGCTGGAGTCTCAGGCACATCAGACTCCACCATCAGCCTCCTGTTTCCTCCCAGCGAGGATTACTATCTGCAGGTGAGGCCCATGTGTGTTCCAGGGCCTCTATTTCTACTGCTGAGAAGAGAGCGCTGAAAATCGTCGCTAACCCCCGTTAGCGAGCCGCTGCAGCTGGTGAGCGTGAGGAAAATCGCCGCTCCGCTGTCGCCGAGTGCTCGCTATCCCCAAGAAGATCGCATCATTAGTCAGCGGGCCCGAAAACGCCCGCTATCTGAAAATCATCGCAACAGGATCATCGCAGCGCGGACGCAGAGCGTTCGCCATTTTCCCCGCATCGCATCCGGATCGTCGCTCCCTCGCGGAGCGCCATTTTCGTCATCGCAGCACGATCGCACACGCAACAGGCCCGGTGCGTCATCCTCCCTTCGCGGCAAGGATTGCATCGCATCACCGGCTTAGCATGAAGAAGTTTGTCGCTTTGTCCTGCCCGCAACCCAGCGCATCATCCTCCCTTGCGGTAAGGATTCAACGCATCGCTGGTTAGCGGGAGGAAATCTATCGCTACAGCTCCTTAGCGACATTTTTGTTGCTTTGCTCCAGGAACCAGATACTTTGTGAGTAAAAGGGTCGCAGAGACCACTGCCTTGAACTAAACAACATTTTGTGCATCCTGAACTATTTTTCCTTGCAGCATTTCTAAAGTAATTATATTTTTATAGTATTGTGGATTTTTCCTGTTATTGGTCTTGTGATTAAGTCTATATAAAAATACCTATTTTTCATAACTACTTGAGTGGTGTCCATTTGTAGTGTTCATCATTATATTACTGTGTATAGTCATAAATGCTTAACACACTGCCTCTGAGATAAGCCTAGCTGCTCATGCTACGTTACCACAGGGTTGAGCAGGGGTTGTCAAAGGGTGTAGGCTGCTTACTCTGACTTAGGAAGAAGGGTCCCTACTTGGACAGTGGCCAGCCATTGCCAACTAGAGAACCCCATTCTAACAATATAAAATTAGATTCTACTGGTCTCTTAAAGAAACAATCTAAACCAAAGTCATTAAGGTCTATTATGAAGAACTCCGCCTTACTCGATCTTTGTGATCCATGGCGATTGAAATTCCCTCATAAACAAGAATTCACCTATTGGTCGGGAAGACATAGATCCTCCTCTCGTATTGATTTTTTTTTTACCTCCAGTTTACTAAAATTTTCATATCAGAAATTTTTGCATAATGGCTTTTCAGATCACGCAATGCTGGTAATCGAGTTTAAAGTAGGGGAAGAAATTAGGCCCCCCAAGAGATGGATATTTAATAAAATGCACCTACAAGATAGTAATTGGGTTTCCTTTTTAAAATCGGAAATTGTTGATTTCATTGCTCATAATTTACACACGGCTCCACTACATATCATTTGGGATTCACTAAAAGCCTTTATTCGTGGTATCATCATCGGTAAAGATGCAGAAGAATGGCGTACTATTAACCCCTTGAGTGCCCCGCCCTTTCCACGCCCTGTGCCGGGCGTTTCATTAGCGGGCGGGGTTCATGACGAGATAGTCTCGTCATGGGCACAGCGCAACCGCGCTCCATGACGAGACTATCTCGTCATGGGCACTGAAGGGGTTAAACAAACTAGGACCTTACTCTATCAAAGAATTTGCTCACTAACTCGGCTTCGACAATCTAATTTTTCTAGTCTCGCGCAAAAAAAATTAAACGAGGCCAAACGCGAACTTAGCACGCTTTTTGCTACACAGAGTGAACAGCAATTTCTTATACAATCTCAAAGGAGCTATGAGGAGAGTAATTTTTCCGGCAAACTCCTTGCGTGGCAGGCTAAGGAGCAAGCTGCTGCAAATTCAATTCGTACTTTGACGTCTCCTACCACCTTGATAGACACATCACAGCCTGATGTCATTGGCACTATAATGCTTTTTCACTATAAACAGATATATAGTCATCATCAGGAAATAGACCATTCTAGGCTCTTTAATTTTTTAGCAAGATATGATATGCCTTCTCTATCTCAGGCAGATAGTGGAGCAATGATGCGCTTATTTTCAAAGTCAGAGCTGGAATTAGTGGTAAAGAACCTCCCAATTGGCAAGGCCTGTGGCCCGGATGGCTTCCCGGCCGAATTTTTTAAGGTTTTCTTCTGCGCCTTTGCTGATTTATTATTACAATTAGTTAATTATATGTTAATGGGTGGGCAAGTTCCAGATTCTTTCGGGGATGGTACATTTGTTAGCTTTCTCAAAAAAGGCAAAGATCCCAAAGATCGCAACTCATATAGGCCTATCACATTACTTAATACTGATTATAAGATCCTTACCAAATTATTATCAATACGTTTCAATCACATTGCCAAGGATCTTATTCAGCCAGATCAGAATGGCTTTGTGGCAGGCCGGCAATTAGTTACTAATACACATTTACTCACTGAGGTTTTAGATTATTTTCAGACAAACAAAATTTCTGCTTTAATTCTATTATTAGACGGGGAAAAAGCTTTTGATTTGGTGGTATGGACAACTTTATTTGTTATTTTAAAGCACTTTGGAATTCCTCCACAGATCATTAGTTTAATTCAGAATTTGTACACGGGTGCCAAAGCCAATATAATTATTAATTCAGTTATGGTTGGTAAAGTATCGGTTCAACGGGGCACCAGGCAAGGTTGCCCCTTGTCCCCTATTCTTTTTGCATTCTTTATTGAACCATTAGCCACAGCTATTCGTCAATCCGTAAATATCTCTCCTCCTATCCGTTCTATGGCAAAAATCAAACTATATGCCGATGATATTTTGCTACTGATTAAGTCGGATATTCAATCTCAAACTGCCGCTCTTCAGCTTTTCGAAGAATTCGAACATCTGGGTGGTTACCGAATTAATAAAAAAAAAACTGAAATATTAGTTTGTGGTGGGGGCGAGGTTGAGCTACATACTGACTTACTCGGCTGTATCAATTCAAGACCGAAGAGGTATTTAGGCGTTATGTATTCTGTTTCGGTTTCCGATTTAGTTATGTTGAATTTTGATCCTCTTCTACGTAAGGTTCAATCCTTATTTAGTAGATGGGACTCGTTGCCATTTTCCATCCTGGGGCGGGTGGCACTTATAAAAATGTCTATTCTTACGTTATTTAATTTTTTATTTTCTGCCATTCCCTGTTTTTTGCCCAGTGGTTTCTTCCTAAAAGTGCAATCACTATTCTCAGGTTTTATATGGGCAAAAAAAAGTCCCAGGATAGCAATGCGGATTCTCTACGCCGATACGGAATTGGGAGGTCTAGCTGTACCCAATGTTAAAGATTACTATAGCACATATTTTGCCCAATATTTAGAGCGGTTTAAATCTGGAATGCAGACTCCAACTGTGTTTATTAATTTTCTTTTTGACAAAATTTGTCATGAGGTTCAGATCCCTTCTCCGCTACATATTTCCAAATTACCGAAACTTACTCGATACAAGACGATGTTTTGGTTCTTTAAGCGTCGTGATGTCTTTCTTAAAAGATATTCTCTCCCGCAATACAATATTAGAACCCCCTTAAGAAATGCTCTCCTTTTTATGGGACTGAAAATTGGAGTCGACATTGCACTACAATGGGCGCGTCTGGGATTTTATTCCTTGACAGATTTCTTGAGGGAGGGGACATGGCTGTTACCTCGAGAGATGCAACTTATTATTCCAGGGAATTTTATGTTACTCGGCTCGTATGTTTCAATCTTTAAAACGTTGGTACAAGTGGAGCCAGTAAGCATTGGTTCCTCCAATCAGTTATGGGACGACCTGTTTACGACTTGTAGGACGAGGAAGCCAGGGGTATGGAAACGTTTTTTAGCACAATATACTGAGGACGATCTTAGTCAAAAAGCAATTAAAAAATGGCAAGAACAGGAGAATCACGTACTTACTATTAATACTTGGAAAACTATAAATAAACTGAATTTTAGTGTTCTTCGAGGATCTAATTGGAGAAGAATGCTATTCTTCAGTAAATGGCTCCTGTATCGTACGCCTGCTGCCATTGCTAAAATGTTCGCTAATACCTCTGCCACCTGTGTTAGATGCCAGCAATATACTCCTGCAAACTGGTCCCACACTATAGCTTACTGTGTTAAAATTATGCCTTTTTGGAATGAGATATTCGAATATTTGCAAAAGTATTGTGGGATTCTGATTACTTATAATGCTAAATTAATATTGTATGGATACGATTCTGATCTTGGCTTGACAGAACAGATGGTCAAACTATTATTCATTGCAATGGCAGTTGCAAGGTCATTGGTGCTGCAGAACTGGAAGTCAACTCAAGTTCCTCTTTTTAATGCCTGGCTCCAAAAAATTAGGAATGTTAGAAAGACTGAAATGCGATATGCACAGCGAATAGGTGGGATTATGAAGTTCAATAGAATTTGGAGTCTTTACTTTGAGTAATGGTCAAATTCTGCATTTCGTAAATTATTTTCTCCATGTTGCTCTGTATTTTTATTTTCTGCTCGCCAATTTATGCAAATTATTTTCTTTATGCCTTTTTTTTCTTTATTCTCTGTTTGCCAACTTATGTTATTGTCAAATTGTAACTCTGACACAAGAATTTCAATAAAAAAAAAAAAAAAAGAGAATACTCTCCCAGAGAGGTGGTGAAACAATGGATGAATTTGGCTATATGCTCAATAAACACTAAGGGCCATATTATCAAGGAATGGGGATAACATTATCGCCGCTTTAGCGGCAGGAAACTTCTGCTAAAGCGGCGATAATGGGCTTGATAATATGCCCTTGTGAATTCCCATAGAAGCCCAGGTTCACACCAGAACCTGGGTTTCAATGGGAATTCACAAGGGCATATTATCAAGCCCATTATCGCCGCTTTAGCTGCAGTTTCCTGCCGTTAAAGCGGCGATAATCTTATCACCGTTCCTTGATAATATGGCCCTAAGTACAACAAATTCAGTGATGAAGAAGCCATTCATCTCAGATGCATAGATGGTTGCTTGTCCGGTTCCTTCAGACCCTAAATGCTGAGAGAGATGCTCAATCTGGAGCTTGTGCTCATGGCGGCCAGAGCCGAAGAACATGCCAACAACAAACCGCTGACATGGAGGCCAGACGAGCCCAGAGTAAATCAGCGTTGAGTATGAAAAGCAAGAAAAAAAAACAAGGTAGATGGCCGCAAAGTGATGCAGCAGAAGAAAAAAGAAGCTGCGTTTTCGATGTGGATTTTCCTTTCCATGTAAAGGTAAGTGTCCCGCCATTGGACAGATTTGTAAAGACTGTGGGAAAAAAAAACATTTGTAACAGTTTGCAAAGTGAGAGAACAAGTGAGTGCATTATGTTGTGCAGAAAAAAATGACTACCAGAAAACTCCAAAAGTGTTTGAGTCATGCCCACTGAGGTAAACGCCAGCATCAGTTGAGGTAAGTAAAAAGTGAAAAAGTCTGATTGTCATCTAATTCTTCATCGAGAAGTTCTTTGACATCACTGTCGAGCGACAGTGAAGAAGATGGGTGTGTGATGTCAATGATAACTACTGAAAGAAGTGCGCATGTAGGTTTGACTTCCTGCAAGGAAGAATGCAAGTCAAAAAGGATCAGCAAGTGAAATCATGAAATTTCTTTGGACACTACCCAAAATGAAACTGAAGGTCAATGGGTGCTCTATACAATTTATTATAGGCAGTGGTGCATCGATAGACATCATGCCAGCCAAAAAGTACACTGAACTGTCACCGGTGCCCCGTCTCACATCATCGAAAACCAAAGTATACACATTGGAAGCCTCGACATCTTTGCAAAATCAAAGTTCATTCGTGGCGACTGTGAAACAAGAAAAAGTCAAAGGTGCAGCCCCAATTCATGTCCTTCAGAGCTCTGTCTACTTAGTCTCAGCACTGCTGCTGACATGGGACAGATTTCTATGAATTTCAATATCAATGCTTTTGAATCAGTTTCCATCCTTCTTTCATGGCTTAGGATAACTTAAGACAATGAAGGTGCAGCTACATATTAATGAGGAGATTAGTTCTGTTGCTCAACGAAATCTTCGAATTGCCCTTCATCTACAAGAGCCTGTTGAAAAAGAAATTGAGGCTTTGCTAAAACATGATATAATTTAGCCCTCTTCTGGTTCAACACCATGGGTGTCGGCGATAGTGGTGGTACCTAAAAAGGACAGTGGAGGGGCTGTGCAAATTTGTGTTGATATGCATCAAGCAAACAAGGCAACTGGAAGAGAATGACATACAGATCCTCACATTGCCGAAATGATTAGCCAGTTGAACGGTGCCAAAATCTTGTCATTCCTCAATCTGAATAAAGGATATCACCAGCTCAAATTGGAAGAAAATTGCAGCTACATTACTACCTTATGTTGGTTTGTTCAGATACAAAAGATTGAGTTTCAGAGTGTCTTTAGCTGTTGACCTTTTCCAAGATGTGATTCATCGCATTATACAGCCTGTCACTCATGCTTCCAATTACAGCGATGATGTACTAGTATTTGGGGCCACATAGAAAGAACATGATAGAGCCCTTACACAAGTGTGCTGTCTGCTTTCTGATGCAGGTATTTTGTTGAATGCTGAAAAGTGTGAGTTTCACAAAACAAAACTGAAATTCTGTCGGCACATTTTCTCAGATGGGAGAATTATTCCAGATCCAGCCAAGGTTCAGGCTTTGTCATCTGCCTCCCCTCCACAAGAAGTAACCATGCTGCGTTCTTTTCTTTGTAAGGCCAGCTACTGTTCTAGGCACATCCATGACTTTGCCACTGTGAGTGCCCCATTGGGAGAGTTAACGAAACGGAATGTTTCAGTTCATTGGTCACGGGAGTGTGATCAAAGTTTCAAGACGATTAAACATACAACTGAAAATGTAACTGAAATGGTTTACTTTGATCCGAAAATGCATACAGAGATTGCTGTGGATGCCAGCCAAGTGGGCTTGGGTGCGTTTCTGCTCAACATAGTGGACATGCAAATGCACAAATGTGTATTGCAGCTTATGCTAGCCGAAGTTTGTCACAGACTAAATGAGATTACTCACAACCTGAGAAAGAAAACCTAGTGTGGGCTTGCGAACACTATCATGTGTTTTTTTATGGGAAACATTTTACACTTGTTACTGATCACCAAGCCCTGCTCACTATTTTTGGCAATCCAAAGGCCAAGATGCTCCCTTGCATTGAGAGGTGGGGACTGAGACTGTACGAGTATGACTAATCCATTGTACACTGGCTGGGAAAAGATCAACACTCTATAGACTACTTTTCTGAAGTGCCCATATACTGTCAGGTACCCCATCTAAAGTGGCAGAGACCTATGTTAACTTCATTGTGAGATCCAGCACTCCTGCAGCTGTGTCCATGGAGAAAATAAGAGCTGCTACCAATGCAGGTAGGATTATGCTCATCCTCAAAGACATTATTATGCATCAATCCTGGTGAACACATGCTCAACCTCTTGATAACAACAGTAAATGTCAGAAATTCAAGAATGTGTATGATGAACTATCAGTTACACAAGAAGGGATTATTTTGCAAGGGTTGAGAATTGTCATTCCTGAAAGTGTAGGATAGCAAATCATGGAAAGTGACACATGAGGGGCATTGTGGAATTGTCGCCACAAAGTGAGCCCTCCGAAACCGTGTTTGATTCCCTTATCTTGATGAGCGGGTTGAGAGAGAGCTCCAGGCTGGTCATTTGTGTTTATCTCCCAAAAACAACACAGCATTCTTTGAACATGTTGGATCTGCTAAAACATGTCTGGGAGGAAATTGCAGTTGACTTCTTTGGACCCCTTGAAAGTGGCCGTTACCTCATGGTAATCATAGATGAATACTCCTGGTTTCCTCTAGTGGAAGACCTTTCGTCAACCACTCATGATCGAATAGTTGAAAGACTAGAAGGCATATTTGCAACCTGGGGTGTTCAGTCCATTTTAAAATCTTACAATGGCCAGCCATTCAATGGTTAGGAATTCAAAGACTGTCTTACTGATTTGAATATTCAGCATTAGAAAAACACACCTCTATGACCACAGGCTAATGGCAATACTGAACGTTTTATGCACACTCTTAAGAAGTCTGTCCACTGCGCTGCGCTAAAGGGATTTCATCTAAAGTCAGTTCTTTATTCTGCCCTTCGAGCCTAGAGATCTACCCCCCATTCCACACTGGCAAAAGCCCGGCCACTCTGATGTTCGGGAGAACCATGGACACCAAGCTGTCCCAGTGGACCACTGAAAGAACAATTGATGTAGAGAAAGTTCGACTCACTGATTCATCTCACAAGTCCCGAATGAAGACTTATGCAGACAATGATCGATGTGCTTGGGACATTGTGTTTCAGATGGGCGTTCATGTCCTTGTCAAGCAGAGACAAAAATGCAAATCCGATGCTCCATTCGATGTGGAGCCCTTGAAAGCTGTGACTAGTAAGTGGCACACGGTAAACGCTCACCGTCCTGGAAAGTCTATTGAGGTATTCCTAACATTTCAAACACCTGCCTCAAAGTCTGTCGGCACCAGACATCCAGAGTGAGACTTTGTCATCATAGGGCCAGGAGAGCCCCACAGCTGCATCAGTGTCTAGATCACCAGTGCCTGCTGTGGTTGTTTCTCCCGTGTTTCCTCAGCCTCACATCACAAGATCTGGAAGAGTGGTTTGAGCATCTTGACAACTCATTGAGGAACTATGGTGTGTGTTTATATGTAGGGTCTACATAACAAAGGATCCCCGAGAGTTTTACAAACGAAATTTAGCGACACAGCTAGATAGATTTCACAAGGGATGCACTGCCACTTGCACTAATGGGTGGTGCAGCACCACACCTACTATATATTTTGCAGAATACGCCTACTATATATTTTGCAGAAAACACCCTATCGTATTCCCTTGCTTTTCTTTAAAAAATAAGAGGCCGAGCTATGGACCCAACTGTGGAGTGGGGGTGGCCACGCATAGCACTACATAAGTTACAGAGAGACGTGTATGGTGGGGCTAGTGATACCCCGATATTAAGATATATTACTGGGCCTCCCAGCCGGTTACGGTGAATGATTGGGTTTTTGGGAATCAAATGGAGCCGCATATAGAGAAGACAGGTCAGTCATGGGGGCCAGGGGCTACCCCCTTTTGTTGTGCAACAAGAAACAGTGCATGGTCTACCGACACAGACATGATCGGCAGCAGGGGCATGGCAGGCAGCGACGAAGTATCTGGGGTGGGAAGGTAGACTAACAGCGATGACCCGACTCAGAGATAGGGATCGGCTTAACAGAGTTGGCAAGTCGCACAGTTTTAGTAAACGAGAACTTCTCAGATTGGATGAATTGGGTGATTTCTGTAGAGGGGAGGCATATGTTACATTGGCCACCCTTCAGCAGGAGTATGACATGGGGAAGGGAGAGTGGCTGAGATATCTGCAGCTGGGACACACACTCCAGGGCCATATATGTGCGAAGGGGGAGTTCCTGTCAGAAGCAACCCCCCTAGAGAAGCGACTATTGACTGACCCATTGGAGGGAAAAGCAATATCATTAATCTACGAAAAGACAGTGACTAACGCCCCAGGCCCCCTTGGGCCACTGAGAGCAGCGTGGGGGTCGGGGGGGGGTGATGTGGGCCACATTGACGATGAAGAGTGAGTAGAGGCCATACAGAGTCCGAGAGATGTAGTGATCCGTTCCCGATTCCGCCTCATCCAATTAAAGATCCTACATCGAGTATACTACCCCTGAACATTATTACACCGACTGGGCCACGTGAAGAATGCCCTATGTCATAGCAGGTGTGGGAGTGAGGGGTCCTTCTACCACCTGTTGTGGGAATGTCCGGTAACACAGCAATAGTGAAGTGAAATTGGAAGGATTATGGCCGCAGTAGCAGGGGTGGAGGTCCCAATGGAAGCAAATTGGTTCTTGTTGTTAATCTCAGGGGATGAGGCTTAGCCTAAATATACAAAAGTGGGTCTGACGTTAGCCGCAGTGGTGGCAAATAGTAACACTGCAAAGAACTGGGGGGCACCCACCTTACCAAAAGTGGTGGTCTGGAAAATTCATTTAGACTGGTGTTTGCAAGCGGAGCACACAATATACTTGAGTAGAGGCCGAAGCCACTATCAGATCGGAGGTCCTTGGAAAAATGTCAGGAAGTACCTTAGACTGCTTTGAACTAACTACGCTTGAGGAAGTTTCTATGGCACTTTCCTCAGCAAAATCCGGCTCACCCCTTGATCCCTGTCCTCCAAAGACTATGGCCCTTTTAGCCACTAGTTGCGCGCCAGTTATTCTTAAAATGTATAATTCTTCAATACAGACTGGTACCATTCCAAGAACATGTAAAGAAGCATTTGTGCATCCAATATTGAAGAAACCGACGGCAGATCCCCGAGATCTTGGTAACTATTGTCCTATTTCTCTACTACCCCTGCTGGGCAAGTTGCTGGAAAGCATAATTAATAGGCAGCTAAGTCGATACCTGGAGTTAAATGAAGTTCTTGATCCATCACAATCCATTTTTCGGCCTGGTTTCAGTACCGAGACTGCTATTTTAGCAGTAACGGATTCGCTTAGGCAGGAGATAGACAAAGGTGGATCAGTTATACTGATCCTATTAGATCTCTCCGCGGCATTTGATACCATCTCACATGAAGTGCGCGCAGAGAGACTAGCTTCATGTGGCATTCAAGGACCTGCCCTGAAATGACTGCGGAATTTTATGTCAGGCAGAACGCAAACATTTATGCTAGGACCTTATTTGTCAGAATCAATCAGCTTAGACAGAGGTGTTCCCCAGGGCTACTGCCTAAGCCCGACTTTATATAATATTTATATGGCTCGGTTTGTAAAAATAGTAGAACAATTAGGTTTGAGATAATCTCGTATGCTGATGATACTCAGCTTATGTTCACTATTGGCCCGGATAGAGAAGCTGAGAAAGCACGGTTTGCCAGAGGAATGCTTGTGATCTCTAGGTGGATGACGCAGAACTGTCTCCAGTTGAATCCCGGTAAAACCGAGGGAATATTAATGGGAAAAGCCACAGCTATTTGGTCTGATGAATGGTGGCCCTCCAACTGGGAGCAGCTCCTGTTCCAACACAGTGTGTTAAAAATCTAGGTCTAAAACTAGATCAGTCACTAACTATGAAAGATCACATCGCTCCACTGCCAGCTCCTGCTATTATAGATTGCGTTTGCTTCGCAAAATCCTTCCTTACATGCCCACGAACCATCGCAGAACCCTGATCCAAGATATGGTCATCAGCCGCTTGGACTATGGCAATGCTCTGTTGGCAGAAGTGGGAGAGACCCTGCTAAGCAAACTGCAAGTGATTCAGAACATGGCGGCCAGATTGGTGCTAAACCGCCCAGAGGGTTCTCCCTCAGTCCCTTTATTGCGAGAGCTTCATTGGCTTTCGGTGAGAAAGAGATCGTTTTTTAAGATCTGCTGTCTCACCCATAATGCGCTCAATGGAAGAGGCCCTCAATATATTCAAAAGAGACTTGTCAAACATATACCTAACAGAAACCTCAGATCCGGTGCTCTTGGTCTTCTACGAGTGCCGCGTATACGTTTCAGTCGCACCGGAGGAAAAGCATTCTCGTATCTGGCTCCAAGATACTGGAATAAGCTACCGGTTCCCCTTTGCAAAATTTCTATTTACAGTACTATTAGGAAACAACTTAAAGCGTTTCTATTTTAATCATACTCTTGACTTCTAGCCTCAGATTAAAATTTCTAATCAAGCGCCGAGATGCCCCCGGGTGATTCGTGCTGTATAGAAATAAGAATAACATAACATAACAGAGGGTGTTCGAGGAGATGGGGAAAGATTTGGGGGAGCTGGCAGGTTTACATAAGACTGTAGGGAGGGAATAATGGGTATTGGGTATAAGTGAGGACTGTTACCACACTATGTTAATGACCTATTCAATAATTGTTGAAATAATGACTGTAAAATTCAACGCATGGCTTAAGATATATAGACGTATTCTTGCTGTATTGTTTGCTGAGCATATTGCAATAACGTTTTATGTGTGTATTTTTTTATTTAACAAAGGGGGAGATGTAGTGACTTGTGTATTATGGAGTGAGGGACCCCTATGGTCCCTAACGGACTCAGTAGTCTAGTGATGTAAGTGAATGGGTGTGGTTACTAAAATTTATTACGCAGTACGAGCCAGTTGACGGCTACACTCTGAGAATGAAGATGTGTAATACTGAACTGCATGTGTAATACTGAACTGCATGATTTATTTGCATGCTACAGGGCTGGGGAGGACGATAAAGGTGGATAGGTATTTGTGACTGCATACTGTGGCTTGTTGGGATACTGTATCGAGAACCGAATGCTAGAGTACACAATAATGTGTCCAAATTCCTTTCAGTAACTATTTGTAGCATAATGAGGCAGGGCTGCCCTGTCTCCTCCATCTTAGTCAGCATAGCTGCAAAGACAAAGGCACGTTTGCTAAGGGAGTTTCCTTACTATCCTTCACTATCAGAAGACTTCTAGTATCACTCTATGCAGACAATGTAATGCTGTAAGTGGGGAATCTGGATGTTGACCTTTCATTTTTAACACCCTGTCATCAGGGATATTCTCTAATTTGGCCATTATCCCAGGATAAATATTAGTTAGGGGAAGATGAAGATAATCATTCTTACAGCAGCATTTCTACTGATAGAAATTGAATATTCAATACATTGGTGGACGGTTTCAGTGCAGCACTTAGCTGTTCTGGTCCACAGAAACAGGGATAACCACAAGCCAGGAAGGGCCAGTTAATGCCCAGATGACAGATTCAATTGAGAGATGGATTACATTTCTCTGGTCTGTGACTGGTAGTATGGTCCTAATAAAATGGTCCTACTCCCAAAGCTCTTTTATGTATTCACTAATATTCCGATTCATTAGTGCAAAGTTAGCTGGACGGTTCCAATTCTGTGGAGTGTAAGCTTATATTATAGTTCACTGGTGCCATTCACCCCACACCTACCACATTTGATTGTGGAACAAAATCTAGTAGACTAGGAGAATTCGCAAACAGTCCTGTATATACGTCCACATTGGGCACCTGCAGAGTGTTGCACTGAGCCATTCTCTACTCTCTGGTGCCTCCTCTCAAGAACAATCCCATGCTCCCATTATCTTCTAATCTGAAGTTCAGGGAGTGTTCTTGAGGGGCGATGTGAAGTTGAAGATTCACACACGGGTTTCTCAGTTTCTTTCTTCTTTTTTTACATTCACATCCCCAGAATTTGTCAACCATCCTGCTTCCTCCAACATCACACATCTCACCTTCCTTATGATGTCACCGCATAGCTCACATTCCACCCATGGCAATATCCTACTCTTCATAACTCTACATCATCTTCCCCTTGTAATACATATTTAAAAACAAATATTTGTCAACATTAAATTTAAAATTACAACTATACACATCCAATATACAAAGTAATAGCCCTTCAATTGGAATGGGAAGATAAAACAAAATAAAAGTTACATCCTTACTTGTTGGAAACTAGGTACAAAATAAAATTACAACATTCCATGTCAGAAACTAAGTGCTCATACTCTCACTCACACATCAGCACCAACCTCACACAGAGCTCTGTTGACTTAACACACATTTCCAAAGTTCCACGTGGTTTCATCACATAAAAACCACAACATTGTGCTTCACTTCTTTCACCCTATGAGGTTCAGAGCATTTACTTTCCCCTTTTCGCACAATTCCTCCCTTCCTTATAACCACTTAATCTCCTTCCTTCATCCACTGAATCTTCATGTTCCGTTTCATGTTATAATATTTCTTCGCTTTATCGTGAAGACCACAAACCTTTCTTTGACTTCTCCATGATCAATCCAGATGTCTTTTGCATTATTCAACCAGATAAGACACTCTTTCCTTCCAGGCTCCCTCCCATTCAAGGAAACAATTGGTGACACCCCAGTCACAGAATGCGGTGTCGCCCTATGAGCCCACACCATTTTCCTCAGTTCCTTCTTCCATGGAAGCTGGTTAGCTAACGAGAGCTGAATATTTTTCATAACAAATCGATAAACTCTGTCCTCCAATCCATTAGCTTGTGGCCTAAACATGGCCACCTTCTCATGAGTGATCCCCATCCTGGAAAGGTATTCAGTAATCTCTCGGGAAACAAACTGGACCTCATTATCCGAGACCAAAGTTTTAGGAATCCCCTCTTCCATGAACGTTTTCTCCAAAAATTGAATGACATTGGCAGTGGTAACTTGCTCTCACTTCTCCATCCATCAAATACCACTTGGTGTGATAATCCACAATTATCAAAATATACTTGCTTCTCATACCAAGTCTACAAACTGGCCCGATAAAATCAATAGCTAATCTTTCCCACAGTCTCATTGGTAAGTCCTCTCATTCCAGAGGAGGTTACCGCTTTGGTCTTATCACTATTCGCACATATATTCACTGTTCCTTTAAATGTGGTCACAATATATATTCACTGCTCCTTTAAGTGTGTTCTTTGTTCTTGTGGAGCAGCAACGTTAATTCCTCATCAAGAAACATCCAGAACTCCTTCATGAACTCAATACGAAGTATAGGAATCACCCAGGTAATCTTTGTATATTTAACCAAAGGTTTACCTCTCTGGATACGGGAAACAGCCTTCTCAACGCAACTGTTACAACGCATACAATTACATCGCATGCCGTTGCAACACAAAAGGTGTGCAGCAGTGGTTAGAAGGTGTTGGATTTAACTTCAACACCTTCCCTACTGTTGGACACACTGGAGTTGGAATAGAAAGTTAATCTATTCCAACTTCCAGTGCTACCCCGAAAGAAAGTCAGGGTAAAGTTTTGCGTTGCAACGGCATGCGATGTAATGGCATGCGTTGTAATGTCTCATATTCCTAGATACAATACTTGATGAGTTAGACAAGCACTCGGCTCTGTATGACAGTGGTCGTGCTTCTTGTTTTGCCTCGTGCTTGGTGTTTGCATCGCGCTCCTCTCATATAGTGCCTTGCACTCCACGCGTTCCTCATGCTCTGTACCTCACGCTCCTCTAGTTTATTGTCTTGCCTCGTGCTCCTCGCGCTCCACGTGATCCTCGTACTCTGTGCTTTGCCTCTCACTCCTCGCACTTCGTGCCTCGTGCTTGATTCTAATCTTGCCTCGCGCTTGTATTCAAATTGTGTCTCGCAGTCAACAAGTCTATATTTTTGTAATTGAAAATCAGCTTATGTCACAAAATGTAAATGAGTAACTCATACCTTTGTAATACAAGTCAATCCGATAGTTTGATAAATACCATTAGATCCGATTCTTCTTCTCTGCACTTCAAGCCAATATCGATGAATCCAGGGGTGGGGATGGGTCAATGTCTGTCCACCTCAACAGACAAACACTCGTCAACATGGGAAGGTGAAGACGCGCACATGGGTTTCTCAGTTTCTTTCTTCCTTTATTGTATTTGCATCCCCAGCGCTTGTCAACCATCCTGCTTCCTCCCAAATCACCACATCTCACCTTCCTTATTATGTCACTGCATAGCTCAGATTCCACCCATGGCAATATTCTACTCTACAGGTGGCTTAAGTTCCCTGGGGTATATATATATATGGAGAGTGGCAGTTTCTATCACTTGCTGTCCTCAAAGGTAGCAGACCAAATTCCTCATTGAATTATTTGTATATTACAGACTGCACCATACAGTGCAGTCTCTGCCTTCTCTCAAAGCCAGTCATATTTGCATGGCTGACACAAATACTATGCCCTCCAAATTCACTAGGCTGGGTCTCTTGTTTATAGGCATGCACTTTGGCAGGAATTGACTATTTTGAGACCCACACTAGACGTCAATGAGAAGCTGTTTTGGGGATATATATTGCAGATGACTGTGCCACCTTCTATTTTAAACACTGCAAGTAATGCATTGGCCTCCATGAACAGTAGAAACCACTTACTGCTTTTCAAATTTCTTCCAAGAGTATGTTACACCCCAGTTCTTCTCTAGAGGTCTAACTCTAGACATAGTACTGTTTTCCTCTTTTCATCTCTGCTCATATTTATCCACTGACTTCATTCATTTGGCTTGGTTTTTCCATGCCATTCAATACTATGGGAAAAGACAAAGATTATCTTGCATTTTATCCTTATGATAAATCATGATCTTCATTGACAGCTTTGAAGGCTTACATTGTAGTTCTTTCCAAAGCAGTTAGGTGACTTGTAGCACTGACTCTTTTGCTGACCAAGAGGCATGTGTAGGAAAGTGCCCTTTTTGACATGGTCACCCCCACATTTTGCCTGGTATTTGATGCAATTTTGACTGGAAGTGCACTGAGCTCCTGCTAACCAGGTCCCCAGTGCCAGATCTCTTTCCCAAAACTGTACAATTGTTTCCCCAATTGGCAATACCTTTAGCACCCTCTGCAAGTCCCTAGTAGATGGTACTCCTAGTACCTAGGGCCTGAGGTACTGTACTAAAGAGTACCTAGGTCTCTAGGGGCTGCAGCACGCATTGTTTCATCCTAAGGGACCCCTCACCATACTCATGCAGACTGCCATTTAAGGCTGCGTGTCTCGGTGCAGACAATAGTGAAAACACAACATGGCACACTGCATGTCGTGTAGGTAGGTCACCCCAACAGCAGGCTTACAGCCCTATAGCAGGGTGCACTATACTTCATGTGTGGGCATAACTGCACGAGCAGATATGCCCCTGTACTAACCGGTCCCATTACTGCCAGTACAAGTGACCAGGGAAGCTATTTTAAGGACATGTGCTGGGCACTGGTAAAAACAAGCTCTCCAGCTACATGATGGCTTCATTGAAACGAGGGATGTTTGGTATCAAACAGCTCATATTAATAAACCCACACTGATTCCAGTGATGTATGTATTAATACATGCACCCAGAGGGCACCTTACAGGTATGCCCTGAAAATCTACAAACAACTAGTGTGCTGACTGACTGGTCCTAGCCAGCCTGCCACCAGGGAAAAGTTTCTGATCCCAGGAGTGAGGGCCTTTGCTCGCAGGATTTCAGGAACAAAGCCTGCTTGGGCAGGCGGTGTTTACACCCCCTCCCACAAGACGACCTGTGAATTAGCATTCCAAGGCAGGGGGCTTCAAAGAAGCCACCGCCTTTGGCATGCAAATCTGGCTTCCCTCACAGGAGAGGATGCCGATCCCTCCACCTGTACAGGGCCTATTTGGTACCTGGCCAGGCAGGAAAATTAGTTGTCAGAGAGGCATGTTCACTTTCAGGCTAGTCCCATCCAAAAGGTGGGCTACCTGAAGTTAAGATGGAAATCAGAAGTCTGCCATCTTTGTGATGGCAAACGTAGGATTTCTGGTACAGGATTATTCCCCCTCCACACAAGAAGTGGTCATATAGGGGGCGTAGTGACCCAAGGGGTATATAGCCCATTGACTACTACCCTGCACTCCCCTGACGCCCCTAAATCAAGAATTTAGGGGAGACCCTGGCAGTAGGAAATCAGATCTTGCCAGCCTAAAAGAAGAAGAACTGAAGAGCCATGAAAAGCAACAACTGTGGAAGAAGCAACTGATTTGAAGCCGGCCCTGCCAGTCTGTGTTCTGTTCCTGATGATTACATCAAAGTCGACTCATCCTGTAAGTTGTTGTACCTCCAAAAGCCTGGGAGCACTACCAGCTTTTCAGCCAAGCAACTCCCATGGAGCAGTGGAGCTGCTTCCCTGTATCCTGCAGGTACCAAACAAAAAACTGTGAGGACTCCAGACAGTTTAAGCCTGAGTTGAAGTGCACCAATGGTGCCAGTATGATCCCCCCCAGCCCCCCAGAGAAGAAGCCCATCTTGGGTTTGCTGGAAGGGACTCCTCCACACCACCTGCAGCCTCTTTGTGCAGCCCCCACTGACCGGGAGTGACTCGGCTGTGAAAAACCCAGTGACTCAAGACACCTCTGCACCTGTCACCCCTGGCCCACATTCAAGCGGACCAAAGGTGTCTCCACATCCCCAAGAATCATGTGGCCTGAGCCCCTTGTATGTTCAACCTGACTGGTTTCCTAGTCCAAACCTGTAGGCTCTTTCCAACCGGACTGATCCCCACTGACTAACATTGGGCACCCGACCCCATAACACACCTCATGAGGTGACCTGTTGGTGTGGCCTTGGACCTTGCCCCATACTCACCTTAAGTCCAAGAGATTGGTCCCTTAAGTCGCTGTGAAGTGCCTTGTATGCTGTGTATGTCTTTTCTCCAAAGGATAACATTAATGCTTCAGAAACTGCACTGTGTCCATTTTTAATATTGTAAAAATTCAGAACGCTAAATGTACCTACCTGATCATGATGATTTTGGTGCCTAAATATATATAAAGATACGCGTTAGTTTTCTATAAATTGGTTTGGGTCTCCTTGTTGAGTCTTGTGCATCATTTATTGACTGTGTGTGTATTTTCAGATGTCTAGCACTTCTCTCTGATAAACCTAAGACTGATCGACCGCACTACCCCCTAAGGGAGCCCTTTGGGATTGCTAGAGCAAGCACCTGTCCACTTATAAGGGAATACCTGGATGCTTTGCAGAGTAGATCTCTTTTTGGTTTACTTTATTAAGAGCTAGCTTCCTACAACGTGTGGTTGAACTTTGTTTCCAGACCCATTGCCTCGGTGCTGCATTGGCTTCAGAAGTTGACTTTCTGCAAGAGACCTATGCTTCCCTGAAGTCAACAACATGAAGCTGTTGCTACCACTGACATTAATATAAGAAACTCCCCTTAAGTTTTCTCTATGTATTGAAGGTGGCAACGTGGCCTTGCTTTTTCATGATATGCTGACTTATCTCGACTAGGATCCTACTGGCATGGTGCTTCATCCATAAACTTTTCTGAGGTGCGTGTTTTGAATATAGAAGCACCATTTCTTAATTTGTGCTGGTGTTTGCCAATGCTTTGCACAGGCATTTATTTCTTAACACTTATACATTGCATCTACCACATGGTGGCTGTCCATATTTTTTTAGAAAAAAGAGCACTTGAGCAGCAAGTTTAACAATCCAATTCTATATATATTCGAAGGATAATACTTCCAACATATCCAGGTCATTGTCACAGGTTTGAGTGAGCAGAAATCATCCCTATTGTTTCATTTGCAGGAGTATGATTGCTGGTAGGCAGTGTAGTTGTTATTAGCGTTTGGCAACACTGGTATGAACAGTGAATGGTGCAAGCTGCAGTGGCACTCTGCATTTATTCTTTCCCCTCTTCCTTTTTTTTTTTACAAATCGAGCACTGAGATGGATACTGGTTATGTACATGGTAAAGGTAATAGCTTTTGTTCCCCACTTTATGTACCAACATAAGACTAACAAAAAACTATCTGATGCTGAAAGAAGGCCACTGGGCCTGTGTCGAATACTGCATTTGATGTTTATCAAATGCTGGTATGATCTACTGCTCCATGGTGCTAGTGAGAGAACCAGGTAGAACGAACACATCAATAAATGACTAATTGATTACAATTAGCAGGGTTTTTAAACACAATATTTTGTAGATTGTGAGGCCACAAGAAAGCTGAAGAATTTTTGTGATCATCGTACCCCACGTGCATTTCCTTATCTTAAAATTACATACAAAGGAGCCGGGGTACTCGTGCTCTTTATTTGGATGTTAACATTGAGAGCTGCTCTTTTATGGAGCGCCAACTCCCCGAAGTGTCAAACAACTGCTAACATACTTCAGATCCACCTGAGTGGCATTTATGTTGGTACCACAGATGGAGAAAAGGGCGGATCAAGTCTGGCACCTACAAATCTATGACCAGGAGGATGCAAGCATACCTCCACAACCGCTGCAGAAGCCCACTAAGCTGTCGACCCTTTAGATAAATTGGATTCCCTGTGGAGCCATTTGTGCACATTTATTAAACTTTTGATAGTACATGCTAGTCATCTTCCCAGGTCTAAAGCCTTTTTTTCAGCCATGCTGGACAGACGACATAATGCCCTACCGCATGGCTAAAACTCATTACCAATAGATTTTATAGGCGAGCCCTATTGTCTTTCCATAGCTGGTAGAACTAAGGCTGTCTGACATGGAAGTCAAAATTCCTGTCGAGATATACAAATGGACGCAAGATGTGCCAGTTCCTTTATACTAGTATAAAGTTGTTTTGGGATTATGAAGGAGCTCTGGATCCGGGACTCTGTGTGCAGGGGAGGGTTGTTTATGTACAGACAATGAACAAACCATGGCATTTTGCTTTTTCCATGTGTTCTGCACAAGGCAGCACACATGGAAAAAGCAAAAACAAGGAGAAATAAAGCATTTCTCCTCGTTTCGCCGACTTAAGAGCAGGTTTTTTCTGGTCTTAAGTTCGGCTCAGCCACCTATTATCGCCGCCCTTGATAATAGGTGGCCAGCGTCGATCACAATGGGTGTTGCGGTGGAACGCCTACTGCAACACCCACTGCACGCCCCTTTCACGCTAAATTTAGCGTGAAAGGGGCCTTATTCTCAAGGCAGCGTTAAGCCACGTTAAGTGGGTTAACGCTGCCTTGAGAATAGGGCGCTGACCCTATCGCCACAGGAACGTCAGAAAAAGTGACGTTCCCATGGCGATAGGGGCTTGAGAATATGCCTCTAACTATTCAGGTTTGACCGCTTTGATATGGGGTCTGTAGTAACCTAGATTTGACCACAGTAGGAAATGCGACAAGTATGAGTTACACTTACAGTGACAGATGAGAGAATACTGGTAAATCCATACAGCAAACAACCACGTTCAGGTCTTGATATGTCAATAGAAATTAATTGGCGTGTTTAGCTGCATCCAGTTCCAGATGCTATATAAGCCTTATGCCACCACGAACTAGTCAAAATCGCTGCCTGCAACACATGCCCTCGCTTGCCTGAATCCAGTTCAATCTCATAGAGTTTGAACTGGATTCAGGCAAACAAAGAGATGTGTCAGTTGTTTGGTGCATGAATTTACCGTTTTTTTGGGCCAGAGCAAAGTGGATGAGATCATTGTAAGCCAGCAATATGGGGCAATATTTTGAGTACACATTAAATAAGGGCTGATGTTTGCTAGAATAGGACACTTTACCCCGCAATCTTTTACAACGCAGGGCTTTTCAACGCAATCCATTACAACACATTCCCCATTACAACGCAATTTACCATTCTAACTCCATTGGGGAACGCATTGTAATAGTTTGCGGTGTAAAGCCCTGCTTTGTAAAAGATTTTGCAGTGTAAAAATTGCGGCGTATTGGCATGCGGAGTAACGCATACGGGGTAAAGGATGTTTTCCGTTTGCTACAAAGGAGATGTCGATTCTAATGAAGTGTTAAACTTCAAATACCATGATTACAATACTGAAAAATGGCCTATTGAGGTGAACAGAAAATCTGGACATAGCCCTGAAGAAGGGCTAGAGTAGACACCGCAAAACATGTGTTGACTGTTGGTACGCCTCAAGATATACTTTGATGTGCTTTTCATTAAATAATTTTTTGTGTGAATAGTAGAAAGGTGTTAGATTATTGGTTTCTTTGTATAATAGCTTAGTATGTTTTGTAATAAAATTCTATTTTTTATAAATATTTCTAGGTCAATATTGTTCTTTTGACCCCAACACTTGCCATTATTATTCTCTGCTTGGGTGTTACAGTAGAAATATTACATTTTGGTAAGCTGTGTTTGTCTGGAGATCACAGTCAGGATGTTAAGTCACAGTAGGGCCACTGGTGTATATTTAGTGCATAACTCTGACTTTCTTCAAGAATCCCCTGTTAGGAAAAAAATAATATATATATATATATATATATATATATATATATATATATATATATTCACTGAAAAAACCATAGGTTTCAGGCACGTTATAGTTAGAAATTAGCATTTAAAAAACCTTAGACATTCACTGGAAAACCATAGGTTTTAGGAAAAGTTAGAGTTAGTTGGACATTTCACTCATACAAAACCAGAGAAATTCCCCCGTTATAGTTAGTTCAGCTAACTATAACTCGCATCCCCGCAATGCACTGCTGATGATGTCACATATTACATCACTCATGACATGGTCAGTGACATCACTGATGACATCACTGGTGACATCTCAAATGACATCACTGATGCCATCACTGATGACATCATCCAGTGACTGTGTGTTTCTGTAAAGTTTAAATATGTTTAATTTATTTAGGGAAAGGCGTACTGAAGAATGAGTGGGTGTATAAGTGTCTGAATGGATGGTTTAATAGGTGCGTGACTGACTCTATAAGTGAGTGATTAAACGTATCTTACTGAATGCATTGGTTAGTGACTAAACTGTGTGAATGTCTGTATCCATCTGTTTGTTGGTGTGTTAGCGGCTGCATGGGTTTGTGAATAGCTACATGAGTGTCTATATGGGTTATTGATTGGTTGTCTGAGTATCTGTATGGGTGCCTGAGTGTGTGTGTGGGCGGGAGGTGTGTGACTCTGTGCTTAGATGTGTGAGTGGGTGATTCACTGGGTGCATGGTTTCAAGAGTGCATCTGTGATGGACTGTATGGGTGGGTGAGTGTGTGTATGGGTGTGTTAGTGAGTGAATGTATATCCCAGTGGTACATGTGTGAGTAACTACATATGTGAAAGGCAGTATATATGTGTGTTGGAGTATATAAATGGCTATTTTAGGGTGTGAGAAGATGCATCAAATTATCACATGGATGATGTCATCAGTGATGTCATTTGAGATGTCATAAGTGATGTCATCAGTGATGTCACTGACCATGTCATGAGTGATGTAATATGTGATGTCATCAGCAGTGCATTGTGGGGGCGCAAGTTATAGTTAGCTGAACTAACTATATCGGGGGAATTTCTCTGGTTTTGTGCTAGTGAAATGTCCAACTAACTATAACTTTCCCTAAAACCTATGGTTTTTTCAGGGAATTTCTAAGGTTTTTTAAATGCTAATTTCTAACTATAACGTGCCTGAAACCTATGGTTCTTTCACTGAATTTCTAAGGTTTTTTAAATGCTAATTTCTAACTATAATATGCCTGAAACCTTTGGTTTTTAAGTGAATTTCAAAGGTTTTTTAAATGCTAATTTCTAACTATAATATGCCTGAAACCTTTGGTTTTTAAGTGAATTTCAAAGGTTTTTCAAATGCTAATTTCTAACTATAACATGCCTGAAACCTATGTTGTTTTTCAGTCAATTTCTAAGGTTTCCAGCAAACTTGGCAGGGCTGTAAGATGGGCCAACTGCAATGGAATCATTCCTTCTTCATAGAACAGGTGCATCTTGGGCAGAAAAGTTACTTTCCTCCTTCAGAGGACAGCTACAGGTAGGGAAGCAGCAATTGAATCTTTTCCCATCAAAGGACATGGACAGATTGGGCAGCAACACTGCAAACTTTGCTTTCTCACAGAATTGGGGCGGCCTGACAGTAGGAAAGTTGACTTCCCTCTCTCACAGAAAGCAGCAAGTGCACTCTTCCACTTCTTGAGGGAGTGATCTGCTGGGTAGACTAGTGCAACCTTCCATCGCACACTAAAAATGCACACTTAAGACAAGGTTGACATGTAGGTTACAGGTAGATCTCGGGTGGGTCCTTAACTCACTGAGAAGAATGTATAGTTGGAGGATTCAATGAACTGCGAGTTCTGATACCATTCTCACTTAGCTGACATTCCACATCAGAATCCCGAAAGCTGTGCTGTTGTCACTCAGAAACCTGCTGCTTCTGTTGATTCTTTGGTTTTCCACGCATCGAGAAGCAGCCAATACCTAGTAGGTCATTGCTATTTGGACAGTAGTTAATTTGTAAAAATATAAGTGCCGGGGCTCTCATCAGGAGGCAGCTTCAACCAGCCTGTTTCTCCTGTTGGTGCTGCCTAAAACAGAACCAACTACTAACAATGAATCCCTACAAGTGGGAAGAGGATGTGGTGTAATGGCAAGAGCTGCCAATTTCGGAGCTGGGGAACCAGGTTTGAGTCTCGGCGTTGGCTCAACAGCCTGTGATTCTGGGCAACTCATTTAATATCCCTGTGTCTACCAAAATGAATGTGTCCTTAACTGGTGCCCAAGCGCTGGTGTTGATGATTACGTGCCCGTGCTGAGCACCGGAAACCCCTGCCTCAAGCACTGTATTTGGAGGAGCCTCAGCCTAAGTAATTGTGCTCCAGACAGGAACGCAGGTGCAAACTTCTTTGAAAAGGTTTTGAATGGGGTCCTCAGCAGATGCTGTGAAGTCCCAACCTCAGTACTGCACCTGTTACAAATATTGAGGCCGCTTAAGGTTTAAAACATTTTAAAAGCTCCTTAAAGAGTGGTGACTGCTGTCTGAGCTCCTTTATGTTCAGATAGCTGAAGCGAGAGAATGGGAAGGAGGGGAAGAGCCACTTGTTCCTCTTTCCAACCCGACCCCCACATAAGGAACTGAAGCAAGGCATGGTAGCTGGTAGCTTGTCTTCAGAGAGCTGGACACACATCCCTCCCTCTGAAGAGAAGCATGTAGACACCCTATTAACACTTAAAAATATAGCAGGCTCCTTTGACCTGTGCAAACTCTCACTCAGAAAATGTATTACTGACCAAGGTCAGATGTTCATTAAAATTCATGGGCAAATTTCTTCTTTTCCAAAATGATATGAAAGTTTCCACCGTATCTCAAATCTCGATGTGCTGTTCATTCCCTGAGAAACAAACCATTTTCTTTTCAGCCTTTTTTTATTTCTGCGCGCTAACTCCACCAAATGATGAATTCATTTTACATAAAGGCATCCATTTTTCGCTTAGTTAGGTTAGGCTTCTGATGTCTGGCTTTGCCTTGTATTACATTATCCATTTTTGTTAAGAAACAGAGATCATCTCTTTTTTGCGTTGTACTTAAACTAAAAACAAACACTAATTTCTGCATGGAAATGCTCCATTATTTCTTGGCCAGCTCTAAAATATTTCACAATTTTTGATATCTTCCAAGCCTCCAATGGCCTGTAAACAAGGAACAGTTCCTTGAACATTTTACTGTGGACAAAATGTGGATGGATGAATGGATGGCTGTATTATTTGGGCAGATGGATGGCTGAATGATGGGGAGTTTATGATTGAGTGAAGAGGGTGTAAATGGATGGATTGAAGAGTGCGTAGATTAAATCAGAGGGTGTAAATGAATGGCTGGAGAGTGTGGGGGTGAGTGAAATTGTAGATGGTGGATGGGTGCACAGTGCCCAGATGAATGAAGAGGGTGTGGATGGACAGGGAGTTTGCGAATGAACAAAGAAGGTGTAGGTCATTGGATGAATATATGGATGGTTGGATGGATGGATGGATGTATGGATGGGTGGATGGATGGATGGAGGTGGGTGTAAGTGGGTGAGTGAATGGCTCGTGGGTGTTGGCTGGATGGATGAATGGGCAGGCTGATAAATGGAGCCTGGTAGGCACATAGATGGATGAACAAATGGGTGTTTGGATGAATGAATGGCTTTTGGTGGTTGTCTGAATGAACCGATGGATGGATGAATTAATTAATTAATTAATGGATGGGTGGATGGGTGGGTGGATGGATTGGTTGATGGATAGTTGTAAACAATCTCCTGATGCGTACTATCCAGACGCTGAACAATGTCAATGTAACCGTTCTGCTGAGCGTTGGTATACCATTAGCTGGCTTGGATTTTGATATAAACAAGCTGACACCAGAAAGGTCTGGGAGAAACACTAGAGGTACTTTGAAACTCTTGGAGACCTTCAGACACTGATTGTGCTCTATAGACTTCTCTTGGGGCAATCAAAGGGAGCATCTGACAAGCCTTGGATCCTGTCACTGGTAAGGTTATCCTATGCTATCACATCATTATAGGTGTGTTTGTCTAGTAGTACACAGCCTTAGTGGGCTCCTAAACTTGGCACAGCAGCCTTCTCAACTGCATAAGATAGGAAGGAATGCTTTAGTGAAGCTCCTGCCAGCATCTTACAGCCAGAAAACATGTTTTAAAAAGCTCAATTCGTCAAGAGGAAATGAAAGACTCCAACATCCTGCATTGTGTTGAAATATTTGCATATTGGGCGTGGCCGAGACCCGGAGGGAAATGGACGCCTGAGTCTGTGACTCGGTGAGCCCTAGTCCTTCCCTGAGTATCCTGCTTCACCATCCTGATCCCCTGAGGTGGGAAACGCACTTTAATGGCAAGCGGAGGCGCCCGGTCTGACTCCCGCCGCCGCCGGCCTCTCGACCGCGGAGATATCGGTCCCGGAAGTAATGGGCCTGACCGGGCCATGGAGCCGGGGACTGGATATTGCTGGCCTGCCGTTGTGAAGGGGCCGATGTGTGGCCTATAATCCGGTTGGAGCCCCACTTCAAAACTGCACCGCGGGCGGAAGCCCCCCAAAGCCATAAATCTGGTGGATTCAGCTTAACGGAGCCGGCTCTGGCTACGGCTCGGGAGACGCCGAATGTGATCTCATGCACAACAGCTGCAGCGGCCACTCCGACAAGCGTGCCTGATGGCAGACTTGAAACGGCCTGCCGGCCCTGAGGTGTACTGACGGTGAGGTGGTGCATTTGACGCAGCAACGGGGCCTGGACGGGAGGGCCCCCCCGGGAGGGCCCCCCCCTCTTCACCGACTGCCTAATCAGGAGGTCAGATTGCTGTAACCCTGTGGGGAGCCCGGCCTGGGGGAGGTGGACACTCCTCACATAGCACACTAAGGCCAGGAAAGGAGCAGTTGTGGAGGGTGGCTCCAGAGTGGGCCGCTACCCCGTGATCCTGCCGGAAAGGCCAGACATACCCTGGCATCTCGGGCCTGCTCTCCACATGAATGGTGGCTCCATCGATGCTGGGAGATAGCGGTATATTTCCTGTGCAGTGCTGTAAGTGCCTATAATCACCCTCTTCAGCCTTTACCTGCACGCCAACCCAATAAGCCGGACGACATTGAGCAGCTTCACTGTCCATGCTGCCCAGGCAAACCAGTGGCAGGCGGACACGGACTCAGTCTGCTGGCGTGCTGTAGCTGCCCCCAACTAACACCAGTCGCGGAGGCATGCTGTTTGGGGACAGATCGCTGGAAAGCCATGATGGCCACAGACAAAAGTAAAGCATCTGGCACGAAGGGTCCCAAAGCACTACAGATAAACAGGTTGGATCGTTATACCATATCTAAAGGCATGCTCCAGAGCCGACAGTTGGGTGGTGGCTCCACCGGCAAACAGGGAGGGGAGGACCAGGAACTGTCCTTAAAAGATGTCATGAAGGCCATCACCACTGGCCAATCCGCACTGGAGCATAAAATGGACACTATTGTGATTGAAGTTAACCTGATCCGGCCGATCTCACCAAACTCAATGGGAAAGTCAAGCAGGTGGAGCTCACCATCGCCAGCCTCGTAAATGATGTCACCCAGCTCCAGGGTCAATTGCAGGCCCTGCAAACATTTCGCACAGCTACTGACCTCAAACTATATGATTATGAAGGGCGCCTACGCTGGAATAATCTGCGCACTTTGGGTGTGCCGAAGAAAGCAGAGAGGCAGGCCCTTGACCTTTTTGTCGAAGACCTCATCCTACAACACATAAAACCCAAGGGACTAAGTACGTTTTTTGTCGTTGAAAGGGCACATAGGGTCCCTGGTGGTCGCCCCAGACCGGAAGCCCCTCCGTGCCCAATGCTGGCGAGAGTGTTAAATTACAGAGACAGAGACGTGATCCTCCAAAATGCCAGACTGGGAACCTCATTTCGCTTTGAGAATGCAGATATTTCCTTTTTCCCTGATTTCACACAGCGCGTGCAGCGTCAAAGACGATCCTTTACAGCGGTGAAACAAAAACTTAGAGATAGGGGTCTGAAATATTCTATGTTATTTCCGGCATGACTTTGAGTGGAGGCTGAAGGGAAGATCTGGTTCTTAGAACGGCCGGAGCAGGCAACAGACTGGCTTGAGTTTCAGACAGAGGGGGCCCCAAGTGACTGTACTGCTGGGGGTGACCCCACCTCGCAGGCCCACAGCTGACAGAGATAACCTGGACAAGAGAGGCTACTGGTGCTGGGTGGATGTCAGAATCAACCAGATAGGTAACGGGCTGCGGTGGGGGTGGACTCCGGTGCAACGCCTCCCCGCTCTGAGACTATCTTGTTGAACTTTTGTGCGGAACTCATGTTGGGGACTCTTTATTCTGTATACATGAAAGACGGGGGGATGGGAAAGCGGGTAGCCACGTCCTTCATTTACTACTAATAGTTCTTCTTTAGGGCGACAGGCACTCTGCAAGTTTAATATGGGCAGTTCCACGCCCAGAGTGCAGGGAAGCAGGGAGGGGGGTTGTTGGGTGGTGGAATTGTATTATTATTTTGTTATATTTTAATTGGATTTAACTGTATAACAGAGGACTCTGGCATTCACAAACTGAATAGAGAGTGCAATGGGGGACAAAAATGTTAAAATATTGAATTGGAATGTTAACGGTCTCGGGGACAAAATCAAACGTAGTGTAGTTCTCCAGTACATCAAGAGACACGCTCCAGACATTGTCCTGCTCCAAGAGACACACCTGATTGAAAATCTATGTAAGGCACTGCACAGAGGGGGGTACAAGATGGTTGCACATGCGGGATTTACCTATGGCTCCCGGGGCATAGGCATTATGGTGAAAAACACATTCCCCCTTGCCATAGGCTCCATATTGACGGACACTCGGGGTAGGTATGTTGGGGTCTCAGGCACATGGGAGGGCCGGCCCATTACATTCCTGTCTGTGTATGTCCCTCCAGGCCTACAGGGTACCACCTTTGCGGACCTGGGCTCAGTCCTGCTCACTATTCCGGATGGCCTTTTAGTGCTCGGGGGCGATTTTAACGCAGTGGCTTCCGGCACCCTAGACCGCTATCCTCCTAGAGAACTAGGACCCTCTTCTAGATGATTGCCTGACTTTCTCAAAACCATGGGACTGGTAGATGGGTGGAGAACATGCCATCCAGATCACATACAACACATCTTTCATTCAGGGGCGCACCATAGCTTCTCCCGCCTTGACTATTGCTTGGCACCTGCGGCACAAGTCACCTACATACACAAGATTAAGCACCTAGCCCGGGGTATATCCGACCACTCATCAGTATTGGTTCACATAGAACTTAATCTGACCAAAGTGGGAAGAATAGCGCCAATTAACCCTTGGTACCTGTGGGATCCGACAATCCGCCGAACCCTTATCAAAGCCACAGATGATTAATTTTCCGATAATGTGGGATCCATGTCCGCCTCACAGTCCTTGTGGGAAGTATTCAAGACTGTAATTCGGGGTTATGCTCTATCGTTAATTTCAAGACTTAAGAAAGATAAACAAAAATAGGTCCTAGACACTGAGGCCGAAATGTATAAGCTGGAAAGAGATCTAGAAGCCGGAGTGACGCCGGAAAAGCTCCACTTACTGAGTCTGAAACAACACGACTATAAAGCGCTGGTCATGGACAGGGCCAAGGCATTGGGTAGGGAGCGGCAGGGTAGGGTTTACGAACTGGGAGACAAAACCGGGAATCTCATAGCATGGCTAGACAGGAGGGAATGGGCAAGCAGACTGGTCTCAGAACTCAGGGTTGACGGGGACGTTGTTCTCACAGAACCACAAGACGTAGTTGACCTATTCGCCAGCCACTTCCAAACAGTCTACAAGACAGTCACAACATGCACCGAAGAGGATTCTCAGGAATTGTTACGAGACATTAAACTCCCCTATCTCTTCCCAGAAGACCTTGATTTCTTGGATAGTGATTTATCAACAGGAGAGATAGCTCATGCAATCCGTTCTTTAAATTCAGGAAAAGCCCTTGGTCCCAATGGTATTCCCATTGATTTATATGGATTACAACCAGATAAACTTGCTCCCTACTTGAAAACCATGTTTGAAGAATCCAGAGACATTGGACCACTGCCCAGAGAGCAGAGAATAGCCACCATAGTCACCATACATAAAGAGGGAAAACCCAAGACTAACTGCGCCTCCTACAGGCCAATTTCTCTTTTAAACACTGAGCCTAAAATGCTGGCTAAACTCCTAGCCAATCGCCTAATCAAAAGAATCAACATCTTAGTTCACCCCGATCAATCTGGCTTCATGCCACACAGAAATACAGCGTTAAACCTGCGCAGAGTTCTTGGGGTTTTGGATAGCGCACATACTATCCAAGAACCGGCTGTGATCATATTCTTAGATGCTACCATGGCATTTGACACTATTGAATGGCCGTATCTCTGGGCGGTTCTGTCCAAAATGGGGTTTGGCCCGAAGTACATTCAATGGTTACAGCTCTTATACCAGGAGCATTTGCCCAAGTAGTGGTCAACAATAAATTGTCAGCGACATTCACACTCGGCCGAGGCACTCGTCAGGGCTGCCCACTTTCACCACTTCTCTTTGCCATAGCCCTAGAACCATTGGCACCTGGATCCGACAGGATCCTATGATACGAGGCTTGTGATGGTCCCCAGACTTAGAAGATCACATCTCACTTTACGCGGATGACATTTTGCTCGATTTGGCCTCCCCCACAAAGTCCCTCGTAGTGGTCTAGGATATCCTGTCTGTGTTTGGCAGATTCTCCGGCTTTACGATCAACTGGAATAAGTCGCTGTTATTCACCTTATGGGAAAATCCACCCATCCCCCCGAGGAACTGCCCGATATAAATTAACACTGTGGGCTTTAAATATTTGGGCATTTTTATCTCTCTCGACCCTACAGTCCGTTACGCCCAAAATCTTCTTCCGCCCCTGCGTAAGCTTAAAACAGACATTGCCTGCTGGAAGTTACTCCCGCTCTCACTCCTGGGCAGAGCAACTCTATTCAAGATGATGTCCCTGCCTAGGTTCCTCTACATACAACAGAATACTCTGGACCCTGTACCAGCTCACTATTTTAAAGAATTCGAAGGTCTCCAGAGGAACTTGCTGTGGGATGGCAAACCTTGCATTGCCTTCAATAAATTGACCCTAAATTGGTACGATGGAGGCATTAGCCTCCCAGATATTAAAAAATATTACTGGGCTGCACATTTAGCGGCAATCAACCATGGGACATACGGCCGTGTTGATGATCCCGGCTACGCCATGGATAGATGGCTCCTGGGCATTATATTCACGACCCAAAAGAAACTTCTTGACAGGCTGCACCAACCACGCAGTCTGCATTTGTCATGATGCCACTAATTCTCTCGGATGGGGCAGAAATTGACCTTGGCCACCCCGCTTTGGGATTCTGAGAAACTGGGCAGCCTATGGAAATCACAGGAGATTGATAGATGGGACCTTATTGGCATTTCCCATATTAAGGTCATTTGGGGAGAGGGAGGAGTCAAATCCTCACATACATTACAGACGGAGTACGAGCTGGCAGACACCGAACGTTTCCGATACACACAGATTTTGCCCTCGCTTCAGTCTCATCTTCCCAGGGGGACCTCAATTCCTAAAGCCTCACCCTTTGAGGACAGAATTTTAGATTGCCACCTCCCCAAAAAAACTATCTCCTCAATTTACAAGAAACTAATTAATAACATGGCAGATCTCCTACAATCATTGCGGGAGAAGTGGAGACGAGACGGGGTGGAAATAGATGACGAGGACTGGCAGGAGGCAGTGTCATACCCTAGAGTGGTAGCCATTCCGGCGCACCTCAGGTTGGTTCCGCTTAAAATCCTCCATAGAATATATATCACGGGCCCCCGATTGGTGCTCATGGGAAGATCCGATAATGGAGAATGTAGGCGGCGCTGCGGCCATATGGGGACATTCATGCATATCATCTGGGAGTGTCAATGTATTAGATCCTATTGGAGCAAGGTCCATGACACAATCAATGCGGTGCTGTAGGTCCGTCTTCGCCCAGAGGTATGTAGGTGCCTCTTGAACATATGGGAACCCACAGACCTGAACACTCACCAGACTCAGTGGGCCACACTAGGGTTCATGGTTGCCAAAAGAAACATTGCACAACTATGGGGTACAGCCCACCCGCCCACTCTTGAAGCCTGGGAAAGAGACCTTGATTGGTGTATGTATAGAGAGAAAACGGTATATTCGGCCAGGGGATGCCCCAAAAAATGGTCCCGTATATGGAGTCCCTGGAACGCATACCGTGGAGAGACTTGTGTGCCACCCCGATGTGCTGAGCAAGATGATTCCCTAACCCCGTGACATTCCCCTCTTATACACTGCAAGAATATGACAACTCTCCTCCTGTGCCTCTTTACAATGTATGATTTTATTGATACCTCTGTATTGTGTATTGAAACCGATGTATGTTTAATAAAAAGATTTATAAAAATAAATAATTGCATATTGCTCTGGCTGCCAGAATTATATTCTGCCAGCCCGTCTATCTCCCTTGAATGTCTTTTTAAGGTAGGGAGACCACCGAACCACTAATTACATGAACTGTCTGTAAAATGAGTCTAATGTCCACTGTTTTGCGGAAATCGTGCACTGTGCTTTGTAGGTTGGTGCCGTATGCCATTTGCATGACACATTACAGCACATTACTCAGTGGGTAAGAGCACACTGTGCCACAGGTGTTGGTGCAATGTTCAGAAGGTGACAGTGTAATGTGCATCAGGTTGTAGTTGAATGTGTAAATATCTGATGCAAAAAAAAAGTGAGTCCCCTCAAAAATTAGTGCCGGTCAGTGGTGTAACAGTGGCCCCACATGGCTGGGGGGCCACAGAGCTCCAGGGGGCCCCCTTAGCAAAGAGCCCTGGCCAGAGAGATCCTGAGTGAGTCCGGAGGGGGGGGCCTCGAGTTTCGTTACGCCACTGGTGCCAGTGGGCTCCACCGACAACCATGACCCAACCATGAAGTTCCATATCTCATTCCTATGGCAGGCCCATGCAATGTGTCGCTGGTTTAACCTTTTTGACTCAGCTGATTTTGGTTTCCAATTCACCCACCCCTAGTCCGTTTTCACTTTTCTTTTTATAAAAATTGCGGGCTGGTATAATTTCTGTTACCCATATTTCACCAGAGCAGACAGTTCACGTCATCGATTTTCTGTCCACGAGTCATCAGGAGTGTCTGTGGGTAGGACTCCCTCAGCCCATGCACTGAACTCTGGTAGAAAGAAAGAGAGGGGGGCTCTCTGTGGGGTACCCCACCCCCGCCTTATTATGCGCCTGACATTGGCTCTCACAGGCCCGTGCACCTCACACACACAGCGCTATGGTAATTCACTTTTAAAGCGCACCATCAGTATGCACGGCTCGTAGGCAGCAGCAAACCTCGCACAGACTGTAGCAACAGGACCGGCAGCGCATGCCTCAGATGACAAGTCCGGCATCTGTGCCACCGCCGCGGTCTGAAATCAATGGGCAGTGCCATGTGAACCTCTAGCGGTTGGTCCCTAACTATAGCGCCCGAGTGTCGCAAAGACTTCAGGGCGCGTGGCAAAGCTCGCCCTGTTGCTGCAGCTTCTTTACACGAGCAAAGCAAATACCAGTACCAGAACGCACCGCTGCTATGTGCGCAATTCAGAAATGGCAGGTTTAAATTTGCAATGGCACAGTTGCAGCCAGTTCAGTCCGACCCCAGCCTGCTTTCAAAGCTGAGAAACAAACAGTTAAAGGGGAATGTAAGGCAGAGTGAGTCATCGTCTCTGTACAGGACTTGAGTTACCCTCCTCGAGATGGTTCATTAGCCCCCTTGCTGCGTTCCGCGGGTTCCGCATCGAGGATTCCATTGTTCAGGCAGTCGAGGCCACGTCCTCAGCACGAGAATGCCCCACAGTTACATTATTGCATGCCCCCGGGACTTGGCCCACCCGGGGGCTACATAATAACGAAGCGCGGGAGTCCACGCTTGTTTTTTTTATTTTGGGCCAAAATTCACGCTGGGTGCGTTAATCTCGCCGATTAAAAAAAAATGCTTTTTTGGCTCTGGTGGTCCTTGTGGAACCCCCTGAGCAGGCCTAAGGGGTTAGGGTGTTTCTACCCTGCCCCCTTTTATTTTTTTTCATCTTTCTTTCCCTGTTTTCTTGTGCCTTGGTTACCGACACTTCCTGGTTTGGAGTGTTGACAGTCAATTAGAATAAAGCTTGTGGTCAGGAGGGTGCGTGGATCCACCGTGCCTCTATATATCAAAACTTTTTTTAAAAAAATTCTCAGGAACTACTGAACGGATTTACACCATTTAACAAAAAGTCTCTTTCTGAACCAAGGGCTACCTTTTTTGCCAAATTTGGTGTAATTTCGTTCAGCAGTTCGTGCTGTAGCCGTGTCTAAAGTTTCCTTTGGGAATTAACATGGAGAAAACACGTTTTGGGACCCCTCTTTTTTCTCGACCCCCACTTGCCCAATCACCCCGAAACTTTCAAGACAGGAGTTGACCGGAGCGGGCCACAAGTTTTGAAAATTTCGCGAAGATTCGTCAACTGGCACCAAAGATATTGAGAAAACAAAAACTGAGTTTTCTATGTAAACCAGGTCCTAACTATAGCTACCTACTTTGAAACAATTAAAACAATTAACAGTTCAATGGTATCATTTTGAAATTAATAATTAGCATGTTTAATAAAAGAGTCGATTTTTAAACTTTTATTGAAAATATTATAAAATGTGCATTAATTAAGGACATAACATTCAATTAAATATTCCCGATATTAGTTAAAAATGAAAATGATAGTGAGGGCATCATTTAGAACAAAAATACTTAATAAACTTTATTCATTTTTCCTATACTTTCCCACAGTGAAAGCGCAGCTACAGGTGTCAAAACCTCCACATACATGTGAAAAATTATTAGTGGTAACTTCACACTCATGAATTCAGCGTTAGATGTCTCAAATACCTGAACAGAGGTGGTGGAGACATGCAAGCCTACATTCAGTTTTAAATCTACACTTGGAAGTTGTGAGTATCAAAAAAGTGTTACTTCACACCTAGGTATAGAAGTGAATATTCACATGAGTAAATATACATTTGGATATTTAACTTGGTGAATAGGTCCCAATAAATATATGTGATTATGCAAAAGGTATTCAGATTTATTATTAAGAGTTATACATAAATTACCCAAAGCAGGAGCAACAGAATATTAATGACTGTTAATCACATTTTCAGTGGCACAACGATTTGAGTGCATTGTTTCATGCCTGAGGTACTTCTCTTTCTAATAGGGGAGAAGTGCTCAGGCACATAAATATAAGATAATCTTCTCTTGTATGCTTTTCTTTCAGGAACAGCAAGTTTCATATCCAAAAATAGAGAATTGGTTACATAGAGATAAGGTATATCCTACATAGAATATATCCTTTCTCTGTTGTGGTTAAGCACAGAATTTCCAGAGCTGGGAATTAAGTTATTTCTTTTAGATACCCTCTTCACCCTATAGAGTTCAATGTCCTGCAGAATGTGCAAGGCAGAGTGGTGGAATTTTGTATCTCTGACTTATTCAATTTCCCTTTTCCTGTTTTCTACTACTGGCCCTCATATTATTGTATTATGTGGTCATTGTTTGAGGCAGAGAGAGATGGAAGAGTGCATTGCTCCTGTTGGATACAGAATATAAGGTTAGTGTTTGCTGACAAAAACCTATGACAGGCTGAGGATATCACAAATAGCCTGAGGCTACTTGGCAGATAGTATTTAAAATGGAAATTTCAACAATCACATTATGAAAATGACCCCAATCTCATGGCAATGTAAATTATATTTGGCAATAATCTGTTGGAATGATTACTTTACCTTTGGTAAACGCAATTGCTGTGCATGTTTTTATGAATATAAGACTATGTACAACAAAATTCCTTGACTGTTTTCACTTTCAAACTTAACATTCACTGAGGCGATTAGAACACTGCTTATTCGAATGAAAAACATGCACACAGGCACCTGGAAAATAACTGTGCTTATTGACTATTCATAGAAAATTACATTGATTTCAACGAAGTGCAACAAGACTGTTCTTTGCTGACGAGTGACTTGCCTAAGGAAGGCACGAGGACTCAACACAAACACAGCAAGGTTCAGGCTTCCTTTCTCTTAACTCCCCTCCCCCCCAAAGTGGTAGAGTGCTTACTGTAGCATCCTCCGCAGCATGGGTACTCACCGATGACTATGCCACACTCGGAGCTTAGTGTAACACTTCTTTATTCTTCTGCGTGTAACTGTGAACTCAACATTCTAAACCTGCATTCAATTCAGTACACTCCAATGATTGTGTTACGGTTCTACAGAGCCCATCTGGAGTGAGAACACTTTGTCATTAAATATTCACACAACACTACATCTCCCCCTTTGTTTAATAAAAAAAAATACACATTTTACAAATATATACAAGCAGAGCTCTTCAATGAGTCTTTGTGGCATGTGGATCACACGTCCCAACCGTGTCTTTGAAAATGGAGGACAGGCAGAAAAAAAAGCCCATGACTTGCATTGGTGATGGAGAAACGGCAGTAGTCAGGGGTTCTTTACTTGTCTTTTCAGTCCCAGTCACTACACTGACATCAGTGCCTGAGAGCGATGAGCCACATTCTAGAAATGCAAGAATCCTCAAGTAATGGACTTCCCAAAACACTGGACAGTCACCATTTGTCCTTTGCTGGTCACAACATGAAATGGTTCAGCATTGAATGGCTCAAGCTCCTCTAGTGAATGTGACACCTTTTGCATGTCGACGTTTGTCTGCATAGGCTTTCATTTTCCTTGTACGATCCAAGTCTTTGATCCTTAAGACCCTCACAGCTTCTTGAGACCCTCATGGGTGAGTAGCTGCACTATACAAACCCCTGATTGATTGATTGATTGATTGATTGATTGATTGATTGATTGATTGATTGATTGATTGATTGAGGGAAGTCTTTCATGTATGTTTCTTCCTGTATTTGCTCTTCTGTTGGTTCATTGAGGTAACTCGTTCATCATGGCTCTCCCGAACATCAACCTGTGGTTGAATGAGGGGTCAAGCAGTAAGCTTTTCTAGTACAGCACGCTGGACAGCTTTCTTTAGAGTACTCATGAAATGTTCATCAAGGCTATTGGCCTGTGGCCAAAGAGGGGTGCTCTTCTGATGCTTCCCATTAGGATGACTGAGAAAGCCTTTGAATTATTGACTGTTGAAAGGCGGGCCGTTGTGAGACTTTAAAATTACAGGAACAGGGTCATGCAGATTCTGTCTAATCTCTCAATGACACGTTCTTGAGTGATAGATGAGAGATCTTCGATCAATGGAAAATGAGATTATTCACCAACATTCACCATCAGTTGATGTCTGTTGTCAAGAGGACCGAAGAAGTCCTGCAGTTCTTTCTCATGCATGCATTGGCAACTCTGACCGCTTAATGGATGTTGAGTGGTTTACTATGACAGGCAATTGCATAGATGGCAGGCCTTTAATTCTCTTACAACTCTCTCATCGAGATGTGGAAACCAGACCCGGTCTCAGAGAGCTCATTTGCTGGCAACAATTTCACGATATCCTTCATGAGCCACTTCAGTTATCTGTTGTTGCAGACTCTCCGGATTGACAAATCTCAACCCTCTTAGAATAATACCTTCATGAGTAATAGACAGTTCATCATTGACATTCTTAAACTTTTTATATTTATTGTCTCTGGTAAAAGGTCAAGGGTTCTGGTATCGAGACTTATGTGTAATAATTTCTTTAAGTTTCAGCATGTCACTATATTGACTTGTGGCAGCGACAATTTGTTCCAATGAAATGGCAGCTGGAGTGCTTGATTTTACTATGAAATTTCTGTAAGCTTCAGCCATCTTATAATGGGTGCAAGGGCATTGTAGAGGCACTTGTGAGAAGTAGGTGGCTGGGTTCTGATCTTTCGCTGGAAGATGCACAATGGTTTAGTTGTACTCTTGCAATCGTGGACCCCCAACATTCAACGTGAGGTGGCCTGTTTGCTTTTGAATTTCCAAAGATGCTCAACATTCTTTGATGTTCGCTCACAAGCATGAAGGGCTTCCCATGCAAGAGTACGCGGAAATGTTCACAAGCCCACACCAGTGTTAAGCTTTCTTTCTCAGGTTGTAAATAAGCACGTTTGGTTTGGGACAAACTTTGGCTTGCGTAACACCACAAAATGTCTTTGAGCATGTGGGTGTCCACTGTGGTGTGCAAGGATGGCACCCAACCTGACAAGGCTAGCGTCAACAACAACCTCAGTATGGAGGTTTGGATCAAAATATTGGATCAAAATATGCCATTTCAGTAGCATTCTCAATAGCTTACTTGATGTTCCGGAAGCTTTGCTTGCATTCCTGAGACCAAAGGTGCATTGAAAGTGGCAAAATCTCATATGTATCTAGAGCAATAGCTTGCCATTCACAAGGAATGAATGTAACATGGAAACATCTTGTGGGGGACTGGCAGTTGACAGTGCTTGCACTTTATTGGGATTGGGTGTCATGCCCCCATCAGAAAAAATATAGCCAAAGAATTTTAACTTTGTCTTATGGAATTGTAGCAGTGTAATTTTGGCTCCACCCTTTTATGTTTGGCCAGACCACATATATATTTACACGGGAAACAACCTTTACAACGCAGCCATTACATCGCACTACCTTTACAACGCAGTCATTACAACGCAACATCCTTTACATCGCATGCCATTACAACGAAGCCATTACTTCACATGTCATTACAACGCATGCTATTACAATGCAATATAAGGTTAGTGATGAGGAATAGTAATTTTTACCCCTTCCCTATCCAACACTTACTCTACTGTTGCACTCACCGGAGTGGGAATAGTAATTTTTACCCCTACTCTATCCAACACTTACCCTACTGTCGCACACACTGGAGTGGGAATAGTAATTTTTACCCCTACACTATCCAACACTTACCCTACTGTCTCACTCACTGGAGTGGAAATAGTAATTTTTGCCCCTACACTATCCAACATTTACCCTACTGTTGCCCTAAAAGTAATATGCGTTGTAATGGAATGCCTTGTAAATGTAAGTTCTAAAAATGCATTGTGATGGCATGCGATGCAAAATCATGCGTTGTAATGGATGTTGCGATGTAAACACTGCGTTGTAAAGGCATGCATTGTAAATGCCTGCGTTGTATCATCATGCATTAATTTACACATGGCCTCATGTATTTGCATGACTTAATGTCATTAAAGTGATATGATGCACTGAACAGCTACAGAAGGTGCGTTTATTGTGTAATTTCAACATTTATACAAGTGTGCCTACTAATGTTTCTCTTTCAGTAACATCTAATTTCAGTCCCCAAATATATATGCATTTGTGTGGTTTTTATAATATTGTTAACTCTTATATAATCATATATTCATTCTAATAGTACTCTGATTCTATATTGTAATTGTATATGCATCCATAATCATGCCTTTTAAATGTGTACTGAAAAGTTTGCCACGCTAACTTGACAAAAGGCCAATAAGCATTTGGATTGCTTAATGTTTAATCTTCAACAAGAAGCTTTCTTGGGTTGCAATGTTTTTCTGTTCTCTGCAGGTGCAGTTGTATGATCTCATGAATAGAGAAAGGCACCTTGTGTATGAGAGATAGTGAGGTTCGGGAGGAGTACTTTTGGCCAGGATGAGAAGCCTTAACGAACAAAGGGAGGGCTACTGTCCATGCGGAATTGGGTGACTGGAGGAATCCAAGGACGTTCTGATGTGGGGGCCAAAGGAAAGGAGTTTCAAATGTAGTTGCCAAGTTTTACTGTATGAAGGTGGAAAGTAATGAGACGTGATTTGAGATGTGATATGGGATTCTCAAATGTTCATTTGTGGGCTTTAATTAGTGATCACACTTCAGCTGTAGTCAGATTCCTTTTTAAATCAGAGGTGTATAGACCTCTTTGCAATATCTCTGCTGTGTGCCTTTATTCTATACAATTTTCTTTATTTTGGAGAACTTCTACAAAATTACCGCTATGCTGACATCTTCCTACTTTACTGAATCTGATTCGGGTTTCCCCAATCAATACCTCTAAATATCTTAGACTAAGCCTGAATTATATTTCCGCATGCATAATAGACAAGAGGACTGCAAATCTTATATTGATCGTCACATTTTATTCCTTATTTTCTACATTGCTATCACCAAATTCCTTGTATGTTTCAAGTTATTTAGGCTGAACTTTGTTAGACGATTTGGCCTGCAAGTAAGGATTCTGTACTTTTACAATGTATTGTTAAGACTTGTGTACATCAGTTTGGCTTTGAATTTGTAATAAACCCATACGTAATCCTATTTACTGACTTTAGGTCCTCACTGTGTGGCCGAATTGGTTACACTGTAAATTGAACCAGTGGATGAAGGTATCTCCCTTTTATTCCTTAGGCACCTAAAAAGGTCAGTTGCAGTGAAATTTGGACCGAGTGCTCTAGCAGATGATAGCAAAACAAGAATGGTTAGGTCCTGGAATAGGGAGAGTTAGGATAATTTGTGAGAGTAGTTCAGACTCTACTGCTGTTAAAAACAAAAGTAACTCATCTCACATGTAGTGAGATCAAGCAGAAAAAGTGTAATGTTATGTCAAAAACCCTGGATCTGAACGACGATAGATGTTGTAAATATACCTGCATGTCATTGTAATTGATAAGTTGGAAGCAGTGATTAATAAAAACAAGTTACAAAACAAAGAGTAGTTCAGATTCAGTCCCAGTCCTAGTGCCTATGTCTTGATTTGGAGGATAGGCAGAGGTGCAGCAATTTTTGAAAGAGTTCTAAAAGCGGAGGTGTGAGTTTTAACAGGGTTGCGCATCCTAATGGGTTGTGTTTAGCTTGAGGTGTTTATGGAGACTGTGTGATGTTTGAGGGAGATGTTTTGAATGTTGCATGAATGTGGCTCCTAACATGGAGAAGTTAAAGCAGGTACGACATGGCATAAGATACCGGAATGATGTTCAAAAGTGTAGAAGACGCTGTGTTGTAATTGTCTGCTAATGTTTTCTGGTGCCTATCTTGAGATGTCGTCGACAGTACTATTGAGATAGGGACATTTATCTTTGTGTGTGAAAGTGAGGTGTGATTGGTGTGGTGGACCCTTTGTACAGGGGGATGGTGTACTAATCAGGTTTAGTCTCCCCAGGTTGAGGTCTCATTCGAATGTGTTTGGGTAGGTCAGAAAGTGTTATTCTGAATCATTCCTTGTATGATTGAATACTGTTGATTCCTTTAGTGGAGCAGACAGTTATTTGTTATAATTGCTTTGTATTTGTTTGCATGTGTATTGCTGAGGAGAGGATGTATGATGTAACAACGCGTACCATTACAACGCAGTATGTTACATCGCGGTTTTAACAACGCAAGTCGTTACATCGACTTGCGTTGGAGGGCGCTGGACATAGGAATAGTGTGAATTACTATTCCAACTCCAGTCTACGTACAGTAGGGAAGGTGTTGGAAAGTAATTCACACTATTCCTTATCCTACAGCGCCCTCCAGTGCAAGTCGGTGTAACGACTTGCGTTGTTAAAACCACGATGTAACCATACCGCGTTGTAATGGTTGCGTGGTAAAGGACGTTTCCCCTGAGGAGAGTGCGTTCGTGAAAATTGTGAAAGAGGGTGAGCTGCTGTAGTGAGTGAGATTGACGTTGCTGTGTGCCGTGCTGAGATTCGTCAATTGATGCAACGCCACACTGAAATTGATAGTCTATGCCATGGAGTACTGCTCTGGTATTGGTTGTTGATTTTAGAATGAGAATTGTGAGTAAACTATTAGTTCCTACTTGGAAACGAAATTGTAATTGTGATTATTGACATACTTACCTGAAAATAAAATGTTTCTAAGTCACACGAGATTTGATTGGGGGAGTTGTGATGATACCCGTTAGGGAAGGAGATGAGATACCACCTGAGGATACTGCGTGTCATTAAATGGCAATAAACCTAGTGCTCCACGCCTGTATTTGGCTTGAACAGTGGCATAAGACCACTGAGAAAGAAGATGCACTGGCATTTCCATGCTATGGTACATTCAATGTGAGAATTATTGAAAATGTAAGAAGAATATTATATGAGATAAAACCACACCCTAGACCTACACAGTTTGAAGTGCTTTTAATGCTTGGGAGCATGCAGCTCATTGCAGGAGAAGGAGCTGTATCAGGGGAGAGCTAAAAAGGCAGTATGTATTTATGCTGATGCGAGGTGGGATGCAGAACAGAGAAAGTGGAGAATGTATATGATAGAGGGAGCTAAATTGTATCCTGCATTAACGGTTGAAGAATTCGAGAAAGGAAAGAAATAGAAGAGAGGCAAAGGGAATGAGTTAAAGGAACACGATGACAGAGATGAAAATAGCGACAGTCTTCTAAACGTGTTGTTGTCAGAATACCCACCTCTGTAAAATGAGACCCAAACAATGGAAGGTAGAAGCGCTAATGTTAACGGAAACTCAGGAGTGGCTACCGCACCCATAAGTGTGAACCCTAGGACGATGGGAGCCACCCCATAAATGTTAATCAAACCCACCCAGGAGAAAATCCAGGAATTTGTATCTCTGGCACTTCCACCACTCTTAATGTCCCAGATGCTCTCATGGTCCCAGTTACTATTGGTCCTGTGGTTCCTATATATAATCCCAGTTCCACAGCGAACGTAGTACATCATTTGGCTGTTCCTACCAAGTTGAAAGTCCAAGAGAGGTCTCCACAAAGTTCAAATGTGGTTAGATGTGTCCCTTTACTCCCAATGAAGGCGAGTTCCCCTTGTGGTGCGAGTGCAGATTCGACAATAAACCAGAAGGTTTTGACCTTTAAGGTCATTCCCGGGATTGCCAGATCTTGACACGCTTACATAGGAGCTTCCTTCAAACACACACTGTAGCATATCTAGAGAGGGGACAGTACCTAAAGCCCTTGGAATGCAGCCAAAGTATAGCGTTCAGGAATTAGACAAATGGCTGAAGGTTGTTAATGCCACTTTGAACAAAAGAGGAAGCTCAGAGTTGAGTCAAGGAACAATAAATTCATCATTGAGGAGAAATCTAGTGGATGTCGGTAAATTAAAACTTGAATTGAATGAAATGATAAGTGGAAGTCTTGAATTGGCCCATTTGAACACTTATCAGGAAAGTGAACTTTTGTTCATGAATAAGGATGTTACCAGTCAAACAAGGCCAGCCCACGATAAACTGTCCAAAGTAGCTCAGAAATATGAAGTAGATTTGTATCTGGCTAAAACTTTATAGAAAAGTCATCGACTTTGTTTTAGTAATCAGGACATAGAGTGTAATGGAAATACCAGGAATTAAGTTGCAAATTTGGAAATTGATTTAAAGCATTCGGACTTGGAGTGCCCTAGATAATTGGGAAGGTAAATGGGCAAAGAAGAATGGTCCCAAGAGAGCTATTGGGAACCATCCTTCCAGGGGAGGGGGGAATGGGAGCTGCAACTTTTCTTTTATGAAAAGTACCCAGTGGACGTTATGTTTATGTACCTTGGAGTAGAAGTGATCTTGCATCATTCACCAATGATTTTCCCAGGTTAAGAGAGAAGACTGTAGAATGGTATAAACAAGTTGAGTGGTTTATGGAAATCTAGAACATTTTGTGGGCTGCTTTGAATACTTGTTTTGATATTGTGGTCCCAAGTGACTTGTGGACAGCATGTAAGATAGCCACAGAGTGGCCTGAGAGAGAGTCGGTAAGGAACCAATTGACAAATGGTCCGTCACCCACAGCAATGAGGAAGTCCAACCAGGTGGTGACATGGTTGAAGTCTAAAGTGTTGCCTCAAGTTATTGACTGGCACAAGATTGTCCTAACGACCCCAGAACCTAAAGAAATGATTCATGCATATTATGAGAGATTGTTGCAGATATTTAAACAGTATAGAGAAATGGAAACTTTGGAGCCCACTTTGGAGCCCAAGGATATTGGGCATTTTCTGTCCAGGTTTGTGACGTGATTGAGGCTTGAAATTAGCATGATGATTCAACAGCATTTGATCTGTTGTCAGAATAAACCGGTTGATGAAATTTTAAGATACGGCAAGTACTGTAACAATGAAATGGACATGAGGCGGAAGAAATTGAAGGAGACACTAATGATGGTGCAAATGAAGACTGCTCAGAGGGGAGGTCAAAGTCAGCCTTGTGTAGGAAATGTTCCCCCATGCAGGGAGTATCAGCAGGGAGCTCCTGCGATACAAGGTCGAGGTGAATATCAGCAACAAGGTAGTGGTTGTGGTTTTCTCATAGACCAGAATGCGGAGATTGACGTAGCACGTTGAAAAAGCCCAACACGTGCCATTAATGCAATTGGTTGGGGCCTTGGAAGCGGGAATGTTGTCTTAATCCTGCAAATAAAGGTCCAAATCCAGGGTTTGCACAGATTCAGAATAATAACCTCGTGCAGTCGCAAAATGTGCACAGATCAAGATCTCACAACTTTAATGTACCTCAAGCCCCAGTGATGCAAGTTCCACAATCCCCAATGCCACAGAAAGTTGCTAATGGTCCTAGATTAGTTTTGAATCAGGTTCCGAATGTGAATCAGAATTCTTTACTGAATACCAATCCTTTCCAGCAGTATCCTATGTTTGAGACGGTTGGTAATTTTGGCTCCGATCAGTCCTCCTGATGGTGCCTGAGAGGGGAGGAAGATTGCTTGCTTGGCGCAGACTTGGAGGTAGACCAGAGTGACCCATTTGTGGATGATGAGGTAAATGGCCACACCATATCATTTTTGTTTGATACTAGTACTACTCATTCTACTGTGAGAACAGTGGAAGTTCCCATCCTACCCCTCTCAGGAATGAGAATCCAAGTCATAGGCATTGCAAATAAGCAATAATCCTGTAACTGAGGACGTGACTGTAAAAATCGGAAATTTTGAGGATAATTGCCACTAAGTCGAGCCCTGTGAGTTTGTTGGGATGTGACTGGTTGTGCAAGCTGAATTGCACTATTTACTGCACACCGAGAGATGTGGAGTTTCAGAACCATGATGAAGATGTCACCTTTAAAATGGTTGATCAAATTCCAGATGCTGAGTTGTTCCCTGTGATGACAAGTAAAGAGTTGCCTTTTGATCTCAGAAGTACAGCAAAGTCAGAAGAGTGGAATTTTTCCAGGAAGGACATTGGACTCATCAAAGGAATTGAGCCTGTCCGTATACAGATAAAGCCAAAACCTGAGTATCTAGGAACCCCGCAATATGACCTAATCCCTGAAATTATTGCTGGAATAACACCAGTAATCGAGGCAATGATCCAACAAGGTATTCTGAATAAGATTATGGGGAGTCCATGGATTTACCCATTATGGGCTTACAGAAGCCTAGTGGTAAGTACCACATAGTACAGGATCTTCAAAAGATAAATAATATTGTGGTTCCTTGTTGTCCTGTGGTACCAAATGCTGCTGTGATTTTATTTGAGATTCCAAGTGAGGTTGAGCGGTTCTCTATCATCGATTTGTGTCAGGCTTTCTTCTCCATACCCTTGCACGAGGGAAATTGGCTTCTCTTTGCATTTTGGCAGTTGTGTTTTGGCATGTTGCAGAGTCCCACAAGGTTATACAGAGAGCCCATCTATTTTTAATCAGATCCTTAAAAAGTATCTGGAGTCTGGTTATACCCTGTAACTAATATTGATGACCTGCTGGTTGCGTCAAACACTTGTGAAGCTTGCAAGATGGATACTATTGCCTTGTTGAACCACTTGGCAGAGAATGAACATAAGATGTCGCCCAATAAGTTGCAATACTGTTTGGAACAAGTACTGTATCACAGACATGACATTTGGAAAGGAGTCAGGAAGCTGCCACAGGAACTAATTAAGGCGATTCGCAAATGAAGCCACCAGCAAGAAATCATAATTTTCTACCAGTGGGTACCCAACTTTTCCCTTGTGACCAAGCCTTTACAGAGGCTGACACACAAGGATGTGTCTGATCCGGTATCCTGGGATAATGATTGTTTGGTGGCCTGCCTCGAGTTGAGAGAAAGTCTCAGCCGTGTCCTGGCACTAGGAATGCCTGATTAAAACAAAGTGTTTTAGCTTTTCTGCAGTTAGAGGGAGGGCTGTGCTCTCTCAGTGCTTACACAGACTCACAGAAGTGCCTGTAGGCCCGTCACTCATTTCTCTGCTACCCTTGATCCAGTAGCTGCAGCGTTGCCCGTATGTCTTAAATTTGTGGCCGCTGCCTGTGTCAGTACAGAGAGAGGTGAAGGCATTGTTATGAGTCATCCTTTAAGTGTGTATGTGCCCCACTCTGTAGAGATACTGTTGACATATACTCAACTCAACACTTGACAAACAGCTGTTTGACCTGATATGAGCAGATCAAACTTGTGGCTGAGAATGTTACCTTGAAAAGGTGTGCTGTCTTGAACCCTGCCACCCTGTTGCCCCTTCCTGAGAATGACAAGAGTGAGGTGGAGCATGACTCTTGGTGTTACTGAACTGTACACCAAGTCAAGATCAGATATACAAAATGAGCCACTGCCTGAAACTGATTTTGAGTCTCGTGCTTACCAGACCATGAAGGAAATTTATGAGCTGCCTACTCAGGTTGTACAGTTTCAAGAGTAGTTGAAGCTTCGTGGCTCCAAGGAGTGCTTTCTGCACAAGTGGCTGAATTGATTGCTCTTACTAGAGCTTGCTGTGTTTCTGAGCATGAGAGAGTGACTATTTTCACTGATATTCAGTACAGCTTTTATGTCATTCATGATTTGTAACAGTTATGGTCCCAGACAGGGTTTACGACCTCCTTGGAGTCACCCATCAGAAATGGAAAACCAGTTCAAAAGTTCCTGCAAGCATTGCAAATTCCTGCACAGATTGAGTCATCAAATGCACTGCTTTTTGTAAAGGGAATGATTATGTGACTGTTGGTAACAGATATGCCGACGAGGTCACAAAGTACTGTGCTCAAAATGCTTGCACTTTCAGTGGTGAATGTATGAATGAGGGGACAGACAAGACCAACTACAACATTTTGTTAACGACAGGTGATACTTGAGAGGAAGTCAAGAGGTTACAGGAAGAGGTGTCAAAGGTAAAGCAGCAGAGTTGGATTAATGCATGTTGTTTCAAGAGGGATGAGGATTAGATTTGGGTTTCACGAGATGTAAGACCTGGGCTGCCAAACAGTCTGTTGCCAATGGTAGGCATTATCATGGTCCGACTCATGTAGGGAGAGATTAGGCCTGGGCGGTGAACTCCGCTCCATTCACGGAGTGCCTTCGCAGAGCAAATTTTTTTTCCTTGCTTGCGCTCGCCAATGTTACGTTGGCGAGCACGAGCAAGGCAAATCCAATGCTAGACCACCTCCCAACGAGATTTCTCAGCGCAGGCGGTAGCAGATGGTCGCGACCGCTCGTGTTGAGAAACCAGCATTGGGGAAGCTGCCGCTCAAGTAGAAAATCTACTCAAGTGGCAGAAAGAAGTAGCACCATCTTGTGCTGCACATGGTGCAGTTCGTACTGATTTTCCAGCACAGGACAAACGCGCTAAAAATCAGCGTGAACGGCTTGACTTAATGCACTCTGTTGCTTGGGGAACTCCACGCAGCTGAGTTTGTATGGTGACTTCAAGTCCACCCAGGCCTAGGAGAGATGCCATGGACAGGCTGTTCAGGCAGACTTGGTTTAAATTCAAGATTTACGTTGGTGGCTGAAGCATTGTGCCACCAATGTGTTGTGTGTTAACAGAACAATGTAGGAAAAAGAACTACAGTGTCATTGAGCCACATAGGGAAATCAGGTGGTCTCTTCAACAGGATAAAGTTGGATTCATTGAAATTCCTGTGTGCAACGGGTTGAGGTATGTCTTGGTTGTTGTGTGTATCTTTTCATGATGGATTGAGGCATACCCGACTAGGAGGAATGACAGCCTCACAGTAGTAAAGCTGCTTTTGAGGGAGTTAATACTTAGGTTTGGTTTCCCAACTTCTGTGGAATCGAACAGAGGCATGCACTTCAACAATGAAATCTTGAGGGATGCCGTGTACAGCTTTGCAAGTTGAATAGAGACTGCATTTTAAATATAAGATCGAGGCTTCAGGTCTGGTTGAGCAGGTTAATGAGACCTTCAAATCCTTACTTGCAAAGGTGTGTGCTTCTACGTTTTTGGAATGGCCTAATGCTTTTACGCAGCATACCTGATCACAGGACAGGATTGTACCCCCATGAAATCATCATGGGCAGGACATTGAGATTGCCAGCTGTACCTGCAAATGCGCTATGAACATTACTGATGATCTGATACTTGACTACTGCAAAGGATTGGCTGACTTGGTGCGTTCTGTGTCTCATCAGGTTGAAGCTGCCATCGCCCCACCTCATCAGGAGCAGTGCCATGACCTCAGCCACGGAGACTGGGTCCTGGTTAAAAAAACATGTGCGAAAGAGTTGTCTGGAGCCCCACTGGCATGGCCCTTTCCAGGTGATTCTAGCCACTACAACTGCCTTAAAGTGAGGGGGTCTCCCTAACTGGGTGCATATTTCCCATACTCTCCGAGTTCTATGTCCCCTTGATGATGTAACAACACCTCTCTCAGAAGTGCCGGTGGTGGCCGAGAGACCACGGGAACAGGTTAGTCAAGCTGTAGTAGATCAACAAGAATGTGAAAAGCACTTGTTCGACCTTAATGGAGTCCTGGAGAATTGGAAACTGAAGTTGAAGCCATAGAATCTATTTCTTTGGTTGTGACGAACCAGACTCAGACCCTGACGAAGGGCCTAGCACTGTAGAATTGTTTGCCGAGGAGACTGGTCCAGCAAAGGGAAGGTGGGCTCCAGGTTATTCCGGAAGATCCCGGGAATTCTGACCTGAGTGATGAAGGAAGTGAGAGGACTGTACTCAGAAGATCAAAATGAGCTAGAGTGCCCTGTTAGAGGTATTCCTCCCCTGAGTGGACTTACTTTGTTGCAAATGACAGAGAGCGATTGTTCTGGGAATTCTGGGATACTTGTGGAGATTCAACTGAAACTCCAGGAACTTGATCTTCAGTTCGATCTTACCTTTGAACTTCCTTTGATAAGATGAGGTGCCTTGAGACATCTTATCCTGAATGTAGCTGAATATCCTTTCCTGGATGCGAGTGAATTCCCTGTGCTGGTAGACGAACTGAAATATTTCCTTTTGGAACTGATTGTCAATGAACTTGAACCCTTTCTTATCAGAGACACTTAAATAGACTTTGGAGAAGAAGAAAGAAGAGTATAGAGGTCCGAGTCTGCTGAAAGAGTGTAAAGTTGTCACTTAAAAGAACACGGAGTAGGGCTAAGGAAGTCTCACAAAGATTTGTAAATAATCAAGTTACTGCATACTTGCGAAATCTGGTTTCACCATTTGCACAGGTAGAAATCAATAGAGAGTACTCTGCCGCTGCTAAGTTTTACCCAATGGTCCACTTGTGAATAAGTAATGGAAGCCAATCCTAATATTGGTAGGCGTAGATGCATATCAGCAGGCACACTAATAGTTGTACTTGTAGTACTAACCATTTTGCTTGTAGTATTCTACACCTCCACATCGAATTCAGTAGAATCAAAGTCTGCAGGGAATCCCAAATTTCCACGCCCTAGATGCACTAGCTTGTATCCATTGGATGATTCAGAATTGCACGGACATACATCTAGAAGCGTAATCTTCTGCAAATGCTTATTTTATGCTGCTTTATGAGTATGATGACAAAATGAATGCCAGAAATTGTAACGTTTGCATGCAACTGTCTGCATCAGCTGCAGGAGGTATTACTTGCCACCATATCCTGTCACGTGGTTACATTAGGCCCGGGTAGAAATACCATTTTACATGCTCACGTTCTTAAGTTGCCTTTTCTCCCTAAACACAATGACATTTGACACACATTCATTTGTGTGCACATACAGGATACTATTCTTTGAACTCAGTTTGCTTACAATGCCATTTTGCAGGCAACCTATCAAAACCCCTTGAACATTCTGTACACAAGCTAAGTTCATCACACAAGATGTTGTTATTTGTTTTGCCCGCTTGGCGACAGAGCTATCACAATAGAATAAACAATAGCGGCCTGACTGGGACTTTGACACGGTAGCATGGATAATGTTATCATATAGACAACATCCATCCTTTGTTTAGACGGAAGAGTATTTTGCTGGCAGTGAAAGGCTGACTCATGCTAGAATTTCAGTCCAGCTGATTCCTGTTTACCTCATGCAAAAGGATGATGTCCAGCTCTCCTGCAGGACGAGCAGCTTGATGACACTTACCCACAGGTCATGAGGAGTTAGATCAACCGCAGGGATTTGGCAGATTCACTCACCCTAGACATGATAGGTTAAGATGTGCTAGGTAGGAGTACAATATATTACAGTATTTGTATGCACGCATATATTCTCTGTAATCAGCAAAAAAGTTGAACTGTTTATATTTTTCACAATTTTAGTAATGCTAATCACATATTGCAGCGCAGGTATTTTACTCAAGAATCATGATGCTTCAATAAATATTGAAACGTGTTGCTTTGTATTTCTTTTGTATTACTTTGGGTATGCATATGCATCTAAGTGAAAGGGTTGTTCATCTGTTACTACGATTTCCTTGGGGACTTAGGGATTTCATGTTCTGAGGTTTCACATCCATTTGTTACCCTGTAAGGTTAGGGGTACAGATGGTGCACTGTGAGCTAGCAGGACTTCGGCCAACATATGCGGACGGTGTGTGTGGAATCAGTCTCAAACAGTTCCAATGGTTATGTTGTCCAACAAACGCACAGTTTTACTTGGGAAAGTATAAGCCATAGGACATGGCACCATCAAAGTTATAGCTTGGGGTCCTATTTAATGGCTCATCTGTGTAGTTTTCTTTTGTATACCCAAAGACCCTTACTCACCTAATAACAGAAGACATCCTTGGTGTTGGGGATAAAATCCTGCTCAGCTGAGTAGGTAAACCCTATGTATTTGGTGTTTGTTATTCAAGCATGAACTTTTCAAAGGATCAACTCGTAAAGGTATCCTCTCTGACCCCACATATTCATATGGCTGAAGACGCAGCAATAAATATACCAGAGAACTATAGACATGCGTTACACAAATAGACTACCCTAGATGGGTGATGACATTACCTTCATGGTTGAAGCCCATGAAGCATTTAGGGAAGAGGTCTTCTATTCATGGTTACAGTCCAAGCAGCTAATATAACTTCAAGACTCTTTCACACATACACTGCAGATACAGTTCCTTGCAACTTCACAGCTTATGAAGCACTAGAAATACCACTAACTTACCAAGAACATCAAATTTGGTTTGGAGGAGCCCTACCACATACAAACAGTAATGTTAGACTGGGTCCCCTTAGCAATGAGAGGAGCAACATGGCCAGTCTTAGCCGGCTACACACCCTACCCAGATATTGAAAATCTAACAGCTCCAAAGCTATGTATGGTATATGCAGATCCGGTTAAAACATATACAGCCTCATGCATCAAGCCAAAATCCAGTTGGTAAAATACCGATTCGCTAATAGCTCCCGGTATTGAGTTAAAAATACCCAATCCCAATGCATCAACCCAAAAGCAAAAATCGCTATTTAAGGAATCCTTAAATAGCGATTCCTTAAATAGCGATAGCATTTAAGGAATCCCAAATTGAGATTCCTTAATTTAAGGAATCTCTATTTGGGATTCCTTAAATGCAATGCATGAAAGTTAAAAAATTAGCGTATTCGCTAATAGGGGGAGCAAATTACCATGAAGATGAACTGCATGGTAATTTGCTAAAAGTTTGAAAAATGCACTTTTGTGCATTTTTCAAAGTTTCCTGTTGCGCACACACATGCCCTTAGAGCATGTGTGTGTGCAACATATGTGCACAGATCAATTTCAGGGGTGCAATAGGGTGTCATTTTGACACCCTTGCACCCTTGAAATTGCATGAGCAATTTGCGAGAACCTACTGGTACTCGCTATTTGCTCATGCAATCTCCAATTCATTCCTATGGGCCTGGAGGCCCATAGGAATGATTGGGATGGCATTCCTTAATTGCTACTCGCAATTTGCTAGTAGCAATTAAGGAAAGTTCAGGAATCGCTATTTGAATAGCGATTCCTACATGCATAGCCTTTTGCTATTCCTTATTAGCGATTCCTTATTTTTCGCTAATAAGGAATCGCAAATGGCATTGTTGATGCATGTGCCCCATAGATATTTAACACAATTTGTCATGAGAAATTCCGTTCTGGGTTGCACAAAAATCAAGCCAGCTTGAAGCAATGTTTCCCCAAATGGTACCTCAGAAAAAACACAGAATTCTCACCATATGTCTACCAATGAGGATGTCTCCCACAATGGAAGACGACGCCATTTGAGGTACTGTCTTTGCTGCACTATATACCAGAACACACGGTATACCCTCATTAGCTGTTTTGCCATAGGTACTTAAACAGATTTAAAATGAGTATGGGGCAGCCCTTGTCCTGGATTTGAGGATGACACTGATGGGCAACTTTGCCGCAGTGTTAGCAATTATGTTGAGTAACATTAAAGGAGAAGCAGCACCGTTGGCGGTACACCAACGACTCACAAACTTGACTCCGAGAGAACAGGAGCCCGAGTTACCAAAAAAGTTTTTAAGAAACCTATGCAATAATAGGTAGAGATAATCTGGGAGTCAGACCTAGTAAACCACAAATTAGGAGTAATTCTGAAAAGGATAACTCAAAGCAGGCATCAGACTCTTCTAAGAAGAAGTGGGATAATGATCTCCTCAACAGGAGGCCACTGAAAAGTGCTATAATTTGCATTATTGTGGTAATATAACAGGTATTAGGATACTGCTATCAGTTCATCTCCTTCCTTGCAGGAGTCATTCGAAAAACTCTCGGAGAGAGGTGGACAATCAGAGTGCAGATCAGAGGAGTACATAAAACCAAAAAAGTACTCCACGACCTTCTGACTTCATAATAAGAAAAAGGATGATAAACCTAAACATTCCAAGCCTCATTTCAAAAAGAAGGTGGCTGACATTAAAATAAAGCATGTCACGGATACTGAGGACACCGCTTATTGGGGTGGGCTCTACCAATGCTGGAAAATGTGTCAGAAGTCACGATAGCTCACTGGAACCTAATGGATTGTCTAGTGGAAGGAGCATTGTGACTATATCCAGGTGGAAAGAACGTAAATGAGAGTGAGTGTCTGCATCAATTATACAAATGCAATTCCAAATGGAGAGGGATATACCATTATTATTCTCTTTTGGGAGAACTTGTCATTCAGCTATGAAATTCTCTTGGCTAAAAGGGATTGGCCACCAGAATTTGTCATGGCCTGCCCTGAGGGAAAAATGGTAATTTTACCTGCTTTTTTCGACCTCGTCACAGATACAGTTAACCATTCATATGCCTGGGAGTGGGCTTTAGCACTAGCTGCTGTGTTATACTGCAACCTTGTGGGGTGGAATGATGGTTACCCTTATCACATCATACCAGTGAGGTCAACCCCACAACCTCAAAGACAATACCACATTAAAAATGTGGCTAAAAAACAATTTAGATAAATGCTCACACAACTTGAATACCAAGAAGTAATAGAAAGTTGCACCTGCCCTATGAATAATCCTTTGTTTCCAGTATTGAAACCGGACCATTCATATTGTCTAGTATTAAATTACAGACACTCGAACACTTCTAAATGCACATTTATTGTTCAAAAAGCGCATAGAGCAACACTAATTAATAATTTGGTGCAGAAAAAATACAAAACTACTTTAGATATTTCAGTTGGATTTGTCTGCCAAAATATAGCACCTCAAAGCAGATACTTCACCGCATTCAGTGCTCTTGGGTCAGTTCTGTTGATTGCCCAGGGGTGAAAGAATAGCCTAGGATTGTTTTCAGCCCAGGTTACTGAACTTTTGCAAGAATATGACTAACAGGCATTGTTTTATGTCGACGACTTATACCTAACGGATGATGACCATTCAAGTTTCAACTCACTTGGCTAGAGTATATCACAAAGCTTTGGGATTTGCTCACTTGGGCTACAAATTCAATTTAAAAAATCTAAAATAGCCCACCTCAATATCCTATTTTTAGGATCCAAGTTGTCAAGTGCAGGCAGAAGCATAGTTACACCCTTCCTTGAGAAGTGTGTGCTTCTACAGCCACCAAATACACTAAAGAAACTCCAATCAATATTGGATTTCCTGAATTTTGGCAGAACATACATTCCAGACTGCACAGAGTGGGTAAAACCGTTCTATGACTTGATACGTCCAGACTTTTCAAGCACACATTGGGCAACTGAACACACACAAGTTCTGTGTTCAGTGCAAGCTGACTTGCTAGCTTCAAAACACTTACACACACGTGTAAACACCAGTAACCTGGTGATCCATATAATTTTGGGGGCATCAGGGTATACATATATCACTTTCAACAAAGGAGACACTGCACCAATTGCATATAAATGGCATTTTTACAACAATGCAAAGATGCATTTTGCACCGACAGAAAATATCCTGATGGCAGTGCAGAAAGAGCCTGGGCTCAGGGGAAGGGCATTATTGTTGTGACTCCGGTTCCAGCCTTAGAGGCTGTCACAAAGGCCAGCATTCCAAATGCAAAAGCTTTACATCCAAGATGGATACCTGCTGAACAAGCCGCCGCGAACTTCTCATCATGCCTCCAAGAGCTGGCTGGATGGATGGCGAAGAACTGCCTCCGTCTGAACGGAGACAAGACTGAGGTGCTGATTGTAGGAAAACCCCCCTCAGTCTGGTCATCTGCCTGGTGGCCACAGACCCTGGGGCCTCTCCCTACCCCCAGTGATCAGGTCAAGAACCTTGGAGTATGGGTGGACTCAAAGCTTAATTACGACTACCACACCAGACGGGTCGCTGGTACGTGCTTTTCGATTCTACGGAAACTCCGTAACACCCTGGACCTGCTCCCAGAATCCTCAAGGAAAACCCTGGTCCACGCTCTTGTCACGTCGAGACTGGACTACGGCAATGCCTTGTATCTAGGCGCCAACGCCACTAGTCGGCGTCGACTGCAGACAATCCAGAATGCTGCCGCTCGCCTGGTCCTCCGGCTGCCCAGAAGAGCCGCCTCTAAAAAATCTCTACAAATACTACATTGGCTTCCGATCAATGAAAGGATCGACTTCAAGGTCCTATGCATTGGTCACAGGATCGTACATGGCAAGGGCCCGGCCTTCCTTCGGAACCTTCTCTGCCCCTATACGCCTACCCGACAACTCCGCTCAGTAGGAGCAGGCCTCCTCGCTGTCCCCAGACACAAGAGAGCCAGAATGGGGGGTAGATCCTTTCGTACTTTGGCGGCACATAAATGGAACTCTCTCCCCCTGAGCTTAAGAGTGGAAACATCGGAGCTCATCTTCCGCAGGAAACTTAAAACATTCCTCTTTCCTAAAGAATAGCCCCGTCTTGTCTGACTGACGGAGCAACTAGCTCTTCTGACAGCGCGGGGACACACTGACAGTGTAACCAGGCGCTATACAAAATCAGAAATAAATACAGTGGGCCAACCCTTACCGCAGCAGACGTAGACTACAGATTTGACTCTACACTACAAACACAAGCATACCTGCAATATGAAAATGACTATCCTCTGCCTATTTAAGTCATGCCTCTAGACCAGTATGATTACCTGATCTATATTGACTGTTCAGCACAGCCTGCCGTAGGGACAAAGCACCAATACTCTGCAGCATGCACCGCTGTTAAGGGTAGTCTGGAGGATGGAGAATTCTGCCCTCACTGAACCTACATGTAGTCACTAGGGGATTGCACAGCGCAGCTGGCTGAACTTAGAGCTCTAATTCTTGCATTTGAGAATACGGATCAGGGATTCCCCACACTTATTGTGTGTGATTTGTATTATTGTGTTCATTCTTACAATGAGTTCTTACACTATTGGAGTCAGAATGGATTCAGAGATTACAAAGGGTACACCAAGCTGCTTTGGGAACAGGAGGCAAAACTCAAAGAGTAATTGCTACAGACTCATGTCATGCACACACTGAGTCATCAGAGTGTAGGAATACACATTGTAAGGAATTCCATGGCTGACAAAAGCTGCAAAAGCAACAGTGCAAACTGCTGCATTTGCTGTAATTACTCATTCAAGTATGAGGATAGATGGAGACATCATGGTGGCTGTCAATGATGTACACAACACTACCCACCTGCTTAAAGACTTTCCAACAAAATACTCCTACCAGCTAAGTGCGCAAAATACTCCATTTGCTCAGATTCCCAGAGTGGGCGATCGAGTGATACCTACTTCAAATCAAAGGTTTGGTCTAATCCTAGCAGCACATGAGGGCCTAGCATCTGCTCACTAAGGAGTGGCACCTACAATTTTATTATTGTAGCAATGCTGTTGGCAGCCAGGTCTATACAAACAGACTAAGGATTTTGTCCTTAAATGCGACATCTGCTAGCAGATGAAGGTTTCCACCGCAGCAAGTCCATCACAGACAACGCTATGCCAGAATTCCAGCCCAGCTGATTCCAGTTGACCTCATGCGAAAGATGCTGCCCATCTCTCCAGCAGTACAGGCAGCTAGATGACACTTACCCACAGGTAATGGAAAGTTAGATCACCCTACAGGGATTTGACAGATTCACTCACCCTAGACATGGTGGGTTAAGATGCGCTAGGTAAGAGTACAATATATTGCAATAATTGTATGCAAGCGCACATTCTCTGTAATCGGCAAAATAGTTCAACTGTTGATCTTTTTCACCATTTTAGTAATGCTAATCACATTATTCTGTATCCTTCTATTGATTATTGCAGCGCAACTATTTTACCCAAGAATCACAATGCCTCAAAAAATATTGAAACACTTTGCTTTTGTGTATTTCTTGTGTATCTCTTTGGATACGCATAAGTAACTAAGCATTAGGGTTCTAGATCTGTTACATCGATTGCATTGGGGTCTCAGGGTTGTGAATGAATGAATGAATCCAGTATTTATAAAGCGTAACTGTTACTCCCAGGGCATAATCCAGGTACTGAGCTGTCATGTTCTGAGGTTGCATATCCATTTGTTACCCTACAAGGTTAGGGGTACAGATGGTGCACTGTGAGCTAGTAGAACTTCGGCCAACATATCCAGATGGTGTGCATGGAATCAGTCTTGCACTATTCTGATGGTCACGTTGTCCAACAAACGCAGTTTTACTTGGGAAAGTATAAGCCGTACAACAATCTCTTTGATTTATGGTGCTACCTGTATTATTTTGAGGAGCCTTTTGTATGAAATGTAACATTTTGAATATTACTTTTCCAATCAGGATTTATTTTTTTCAGAGCTCCCCATTCTTGAGCATCTAAGTCGCTGTATTGACCCCAATGCTAAGTGCCCTGGAATCAATGAAAAGTTCTTTAAACTGATCATGACCATACACACTGCTTATACTCACAGAGGTTCGATAAGAAAGGTTTACATTTGGTTAAGGACAGTAGGAGACGCACCTAACTTGTTCTATTTAGGTTGCATGTTTTAATAGGTAGCTGAAATAGACAGGAACAATTTGGTGCAGCTATAGAGACGTATCTTCATCAGTGAATGCCTTTATGTCTGACACAATGCTGGGATCATAAGGTGTAATGTTTTACAGCGACCTATGATTGGAGAACTCTGCTTCAGTGATGATTCTGAAGTTAATGTATGGATCTTCAACCAAGTTCATGATACAGAGATGTTTGTCAGCCATTGGTCAAAAAAGGGGAAGAACTGTTAAGTCCTGAGAGATGCTTCAGAGAACTGAGAATGTCGGGACAAAGCGCAGCTGAATTTTTGGAAAGTGGAAAGTGAATAGTAAGCATTGCTATCTGTGATACATTGTTAACTCAACATAATGAGGAAATTGTTAATCATTGATACTTTTGCCGATCGTTGATTGAAATGTAGGAAAAGGAATATGGTACTCTAGAATTCCTAAAATGTGATAATTGTTTGTTTGGTATAATGTAAATGCTGTAGGGTCAAATTACAAACCAACCATAGTAATCTTACCAAACATTCAAAGCTGAAGGCCTGCACATATTATTCTAGCTGAAACTTCTACGAAAACAAATAATTAATGCTGGAATAATATTGTAGTGCATTGTTACGAGTAAGCATTCCTTGAATCTTCTTCTATCAACACAGTTCAATATTCCTTAATTGATATAGAATGCATCCATATATAACAGTTCTTCTATCACCAAACCAGTTTGAATTGTCCTGAAACACTAGCAAATATTGTCAGTAAGCTGTCTCTTCCCTTAACTTTTAGACCAGTTTTTAATGACTCCCAATTGACAGTAAGCAAGGGGTTGTGCAGTTCCTTGGAGGATCAAAGATTGGCCAAAATTTGGGATTGCTTTCAGACCATCTGAATTATAGTTTGGCGGACAGAGTACAGTCCATTAGGATGGTGGAGGACATTACCTCCACCGCCCTGACAGACGTCCATCTACCAAATTTAAAGATGGCCGCCAGTCCTGCAGTCATCTCTGTACATTGAAATGAACCACAATCTTGGCAGTTCATTTCAATGTACAAAGGCTTGGTGGACGGCTGGCATCAATTTAAACTGCCATCCTACAAATCTTTACGAAGACCTTGGTTTACTGAAACAAACTCACAAAGTGGGAGTCTGTTTCTGAAAAAATTAAAAACGAATGACCCTCACACCCAGGGAGGATTTTTTTTCTGTTCTTCACCGATGGATAGAGATAAGAAAAGGCATTAAACAATCCACCCTAAGTAGGGTGGGCAGTGTAATGTCCTTTCTCCAGCGGTCCCTACTCCCTCAGGAAATCTAAGGAAGTTTTCTGTTGACTGTGCCTAAAGGGCTCGTTCAATGGAACCATTAAGGTCTGGTAATCTTTAAATCAGGCAGGTGGATCTAGGAGGATTTATTTATTTATTTTATTTATAATTTTATATAGCGCTGAATCACCCCTAAGGGTATCTCTGCGCTTGCGACAACAGACTATCTTGAGCTAGAAGAGGTATGTTTTCATCAGCTTTCTAAAACAAAGGAGGGACATTTTCATGCGAAGATAATGGGGAAGGCTGTTCCAAGACAAAGGAGCCAAGTGCGAAAAGCCCCTGCCGCCCGAACGGGCTTTATGTACTCTGGGAACAGCAAGAAGAGTTTTGATCCTGATCTAAGTGAGGATATAGGATTGTAGGCCTTTAATTTCATTGTTAGATAGCAGGGACTCAGCTCATTTAGAGCCTTGAAAATCATGCAACCTGTTTTAAATTGCACTCTTTTTTTAATTGGCAACCAATGTAATTCATGCAATAAGGGCAAAGAGGGGGTTCTGGCCGGAGAATCCGTAACCAGTCGAGCAGCTGTATTTTGAATGACCTGCAATTTGTCCAAAGAGGCAGCATGAGCAGAGAGAAGAAGAGCATTGCAATAATCAATCTTGCTCATGAGCAAGGCCTGAATTAAGGTCTTCCTGGTGGATACTGGAAGCAGTGGAAAGACTCTTCTAAGTAAACTTAGAATGTGATAGCACGACCCAGCAATAGTATTAACATGGGTCTGCAAAGTGAGTTTGTTATCAAGCTTAATGCCCAGATTTTTAGCTACCTCTTTGGGTGCAGGGGCTTTACCCAACTCCTCCGGCCACCAGTTAGGTGACCAACAGATGGCAGCACCTCCGAACAGCAGAATCTCAGATTTATCAGAGTTTAACTGGAGATAGTTGGTTTTCATCCAGGAGGCAATAGCCATCATACCTCGAGAAAAGATGGATTGTATATCTGGTCTCCTTTTGTCGAAGGTGAGGAGGAGTTGAGTGTCATCTGCGTAAGAGATGGGGTTAAACCCCAAGTCCCTCATCAGTATTGCCAGGGGCGTCACATAGATGTTAAATAAAGTAGGGCTCAAACAAGAGCCCTGCGGGACGCCTCTGGTAACCTGTGAACGAGCAGATGTAAAAGGACCCATTGACACTGCCTGAGTGCGGTTGGACAAAAAATCTGACAGCCAGCTCAGTGCAGATCCGCGGATGCCACACTCCAGTAGTCTATGCAAGAGAACTTGGTGAGAGATGGTATCGAATGCTGCTGAAAGGTCAAGCAGCACCAACAGTGCCGCTTGACCTTGATCCAGAGCCATTCTGATATTATCCGTCACCTCCACCAAGGCAGTCTCAGTGCTATGCTTAGCTCGAAAGCCTGACTGCGAGATGTCCAAAGCACCAGAAGCCTCAAGGAAGGCAGATAAGTGCTTATTGATGTGTTTCTCAATGATCTTGCTCTGTAGAGGAAGCAGCGAGATCGGGCGATAGTTTGACACTTCCTCGGGAGAGATGTTGGCATTTTTGCGGATGGGCAGAATCTGTGCGTGTTTCCACGTTTGAGGAAGACAGGGAGATCTTAAAGAAGTGTTAATTATGGAGCAAAAAGGGGGCGCCAGCTGAGCCGCAAATCTTGAGGAAATTTTAGCAGGAATAGTATCCAAGGGGGATCCGGATCTGGTGGATTCCAAGAGGGTTTGTACTTCTGAGATGGTAATAGCAGGAAATGTAGTCAGACAAGCTCCTTCCCTATTGGGGTGAGGAGTAATCTCCGCGGGAATAGAAGTAGGAGTATTAGAGAGGATGATGTTTTGATAGATTCTCTCGATTTTGTGTACAAAAAAAGAGGAGATATCATCACATGGTGTCTGAGAAAAACTAACCGTAGTCTGACAGGATTTGGGGTTAGTAAAATCCTGCACTATTTGAAAAAGCATCCTAGCATTATTGCCTGCATGTTCTAGAGTTTCAGCAATATGAGTTTTACGGGCTAATTTAACATTTTTATGATAAATTGCCATGGCAGCTTTGTAAGAGATTTTAGCTTGCTCATTATGTGAGCGACGCCAAGTCCGTTCCAGTTTTTTACAGGCACTTTTCTCCACCCGTAAGCTAGGCGTGTACCAGCCAGTAGCAGACCTTTTAGGTGAGAATCTAAGAGGCTTAAGAGGAATTATTCTTTCGAGAAAATTAACAACTGTCAAATCAAATAGTTCCAGCTGCTGATCCACATCCCCCTGCATGCTGTTCCCGTCCCACTCAGCAAACAGTGAGGAAAGATGGTTGACCGTTAATTTGTGCCAAGGTCTGTATTGGCGGGTACCAGAGTTGTTGATAGTCGCCGTAGGATGTTCAGTTGGACCCAACAGTTGGAAATTAATCATAAAATGATCAGACCAGGTAAGTGGCAGAGTTTCACCACATTTTATGTCCGAAGAATTGGTAAGTATGAGATCCAGAGTGTGACCAGCAATGTGAGTGGGAGCAGTGTTAATGATCTTTAGGCCCCCAACAGCTAGATCTTGTAAGCACAGTCTGGCATCTTGATTGGAGGCGTCTTCACTGTGGATGTTAAAATCCCCAATCAAGAGAAATTTACGCGTGGTGATTAGATAGGGAGATATAAATTCAAGCAATTGGCTAGTGAAATTGGATATTGATCCAGGCGGTCTATAGACTAGAGCACCTTTCCAAATACAGACAGCAGATAGATCCAATCTAAAAACAATGCATTCAAACGCTTCCGTCCCCATCTGATCAAGGATAGTGACGGTCAGTTCCTCTTTATAAATGAATGCTATACCCCCACCCGTTTTGCTTATTCTATCCCGCCTGAGAATCCGATAGCACTCGGGTATAGCGAGAGCAATAGCCGGAGTACAGGAGGGTTTAAGCCAGGTTTCAGTAATGAAACCCATATCTGGCTTCTGATCAGTTAGAACGTCCCATATCTCCGCAGACTGTTTGACCAAAGATCTAACATTGGCTAAAATACAGTTCCATACCTGGTACTGCACAATGGGAGGTGAATAACTGTGATGGAGCAACTGAGGAGAAACAGGTGGGCGCAGGCAATCAGGTGATAGAGTAGTAAGAAGAGTGGGACTGCAACAATGCATGCTTTGATACTTGCAGTACAGGCATGAGAAGGGACCTTCAAAAGGGCCATTGCGCAAAGTTTTACAACACATCTTATTTAACAATAGCAACTGCTCACGTGAGTAGGACTGAGCTGGATTGTTCACAGGTCCCAATTCTAACTGCAAACTATCAAGGTGTATGGCGGCTGGCGGCGGCCTGGCGCGGACGGGCGCAGTCGGGCTTGCCTCTGGCGCGCCTCCGGCGCGCCATCGGCGCGCGCGCTGCGCGCTAGCATGTGACTGCTCATAAAGCCCCCGTGAAGTGAACACTAGAGCGCTAACCAAGATGGCGCTCAAAAATGTCACAGTCCTTGAAAGAAACCCCGAGAGAACTCGCGAAGCAGCGAGAATGAGATCAAATTTTTATCTGCGGGTATGAAAAGAAACAATAAGGTAAAAATACAATTTTAAAAACAAGTATATTGGTTTCGCATACAATACATGGACATGATATTACATCAGCAATCTGCTATCCTACGTATTAGGAGGAGGGAATGCAGGTAGCCAAGATGTGAGATAAAATATCTAAAAAGCAGCTTTAGCGTTCAGCCAGCAACACACATTTCCACCAAGGAATCAGCTATCGGTTTGGCAGAGAGCGTACGCCATGATGTTTTGCAACAGAGTACCCTGTCCACCAAACGCTCAATCCGCCACAACGTTCCTACAATTTTTAGGCTCACTGAAAACAGCTACAAGTTGTTAGTCACATTCTTTCCAAATTCGAATATTACCATAACCTACATTTTGCATCCAGTGCCTGCTGTTACAAAATCATATGCATGTTGTTGTTTTCAGCCACATTATTTGAGTGCAGACATCCAACCCAATAATCCAATTCCTTTAGCCCACTTTCCCTGCTGTTAAGTTGGCTACCAACAAGCAACCACTCAATAACTCTTCTTACTTTAATTCCTCAGTTCTTGCATAATTATTTCAAGGTTTGCCTTTGCTATGGCTTAGCTACTCGGTCTACTAACTTGTCATCTCCAGAGTAAGAACAGAAGCAGAACACAGATTTTGACCAGGGGTGCACTGGCATGGCAGTTGCTGTGCCACAAAGACCACACTGTTGGATGCCACAGTCCACTCCCCCTGTAGTGCGGCAGCATGCTGCACACATCCATGCTTGGAAAGAGGTTGCATTTTTATCTTTGCCTCCACATATCATGAGTTCCCCCACTCACCCAACACGTGGTCATTTTATATAGCACTTTGACACCAGCAGAGTGATGTCTGAATAAGGTTTAATAACAGTGATGAATCCGAAACTATGAGTGGTGCACCTCCTGAGGATAGGTCTGCCTGTGGATAGTCACCACATACTCATTACCTGCATGTTTTTTTATCACATGAGCTGTGCTTGGCGTTGTAAATGCTAATTTGTAAAAGTTGTTGTCCACTGCAGAAATTGTGTTGTAAGTGAATCAGACTAACTTAGAACCTGAAGAACCATGTAGTAATTTAGTGAATGTATGAACCTTTTGTCTGAAATCCTACAAAAGAGTGCACATTTTATGCTGTGAAGGAGGTGTACTTTCCCCATTCTTAGAAGGCGAATCTCTGTCACTTTTGCCTCTGAACTCTCCTGAGTTCAGGATTCTTTGTAATTTTTGAGCTCAGCTCCCTGACTTAATTTCTATTTGACCAACTGCAATTCGTGCCTTTGCACTTTGAATATATTCAAGGTAGACCTTTAAACTAAGGACTTTCGTGTTTGTCCCTTTTGAGACTCCAATTGTGATTGAATGACAAGGCACTGTTGAGTTTCCATTTACAAGGGAGACTGATCCATCGGGGAGCACCAAAGTCCTATTGTGATTACAGCGCTCCTGGAAGAGCCATGTGCCCAGGGGTGAAAAGAACTTTGTGTGTGTTTGCAGGATGATATATCTGGTAGGAGAGCTGATGGTTCCGGCTGGAACTGTCAGTTACTGATTGGACCTGCAGAGGTAAATTGGCTTTAGAGACCGAAAACTGTACCTTCACAGTACAGGTGGTCGGGTCCAGCGACTCAAATTGGCCCAGCCCACATCCTGATCGTGGCGAATGCAGAGAAGCAAGGCTGCTGATCAAAGCTGCTCAAAGACGATGAAGTGAGTATCAATAGGGATCAAAACGGTGCGAGAAGGTGCGAGTGAGTGCAATGCAATGCGGTGCATACTGGGATTTGTAGTCAAGAGAAAGCAGTGGAATGTGGTGGTCGGATTTTGACCTTATGTATTACGTGGCCTCGATTTTGAACTTTTAGGGACAGTGATTATCATTTTATGCTTTTCTTTGAATTTTGATAACAGTGCTGTACAATTAAAATGCTTGGTGTATAACCTAGCAGTTCAGTGATAGGAATTGTGGCAGTTGTAACCTTGAGATTCGATTAAGGTGTGTACAACTCGCTGCTAGTGTGAGGTGTACTGTGAAGTGCTATCAGTTGACCCAGAATGGGAACGTAATATCACTGTGAGCGAATGTACTTATTAAGGTCGATGACTTTTATTTTCTTTGTGCATAAGAGTGGATGCGTTGATCAAAGCAATTCCCTCTGGTCCAGGGTCTGCTGTTGTATGAGTGTGACTCCTGCAAGAGAGATTTTGATGTCTTAAAACTACTGTAAAGATTCCTTTCTTTTAGAATAACACACAATGGTAGTTTAAAGGAGTTTTCCACTTAAGGCTTACAAGAAACTCTACCACACACTGTGTTAAATGCATCATAGAATGCCACGCAGGGATAGGTTGGCAGAATCCAGAACTGCGCTGTGGTCGGTTGACCTTTGACTGTGTTGGACTGGTATTGGTGGATGATTTGTGAGCTCCATGAGTGAGAGAAGCTTGCATGTGGAGGGAGAAGTGAGATGATTGTTCTTATTTTTTTTTGTCAAAGTTGTTTATATTGAATTTTACAAAGTGAACAAGTAACAGCACAGTAGTTCCATTATGAACCCCCAATTGTCAATCACTTGTGAGGTACAGTGTCTATTTTATTGAGGGATCCCCCATCCATTCACATATTAATTTTACAGAGATGCTGTCAAAACAATTACATCTATAATAAAATAAATCAAACAATAAAATAAAACAAGGGTTTGTGGAGAAGTTGACTTCAGATTCTAGTATACGATCATATTGAGGGAGATTTATATATCTGGACGGTGATGTTAAGGCAGGAGGTGGCATGAGATGTGAACCGGTCAACAGTTCCTGATTACAATTGAAAGAGGTGAAGGGCTCTGGTACTCGTAGGACAGATAGTGAGCGGAAGGCCTCTGGAGATATACGTATCTAAGGGTCCCCAAGTGAACTCGACATTTTTTAAATCATCACAGAAAATATCTGCTAGTCTCTCTATATTGAGTGCTTGTCATATTTGGGCATGCTATTGTGCAAGTGCCGGGGCCTCCTTTTGCCAAGCTGCTGCCAGCGCTACTTTAGCAGCTTCCAAGCAAAGCCACATAATAGTTTTATCCTACATGTTTGACGTTCAAGTGTGGCGTCTCAAAGTCCTAAGAGAGCAAACTCCACCATGTCTGGAAATGGGTACCCTAGGATTTCCTTGATCTGGGCTAGTATCTCATTCCAAAAGGGCCGAATGTTCTGGCAATCCCACCATATGTGGCGACAGTTTCCTAAGAGACCACACCCCCTCCAACACAAATCCAATGTATGGGGAAAGATTCTTTTTAGTTTAGTGGGGTATAGATACCAGTCATTGAGCACTTTGTAGTGTGCTTCTCTTAAACTGATAGAATGGCTGCATTTCTGAATATCTTTTCAAAGATTGCGCCATCATGTCTCTCGTATTTCTTCCATTAGTACATGTTCCCAGAAACTGACATGTCATGGTGTGGAGGAAAGGTGTGTAGAGAGCAATAGTGAGCATAGAAAGGATATAGTGCCCTGAGATGCACCCACCCATTTGACGAATTGCTCTAAGGGGGTCAGATCTTGTGTGGCTGCCTTAGGGACTGTGGTTTGTTGCGCCCAGTGTCTTTGTTGTGTGTAGTGGAAGTGTTCTGTGTCAGGGAGTTGGACGTTTCTCTTACAGTGCTCAAACATCATAATGTCCCAATTATGGAAGATATCAGAGAGGGTAAGGTAGACTCCCTCTCTCCAAGCCTCAAAGGGACCTGGTGCCAAAGCTTGGGAGAAAGCTATGATGCAGTGGCGAATAGGGGGAGGTGAAAGTGTTCTAACCCGCTATCTTCACTACATCATCCCACACCTTCAGAGTCGTTCTTGTGAGGATGCTCAAGTATGCATTAGGTGGTCGGTCAGCTTTTGGGTTCCAGAGATCCCAAATGGCAAATGCCACTATAACCCTGTCCATATGCAGCCAGTGTTTATTTGACTCACGGATTGACCGTTCCGAGAGGAGCCTCAGCTGAACTGCTCTGTAGTAAAGGTGAAAGTCCAGGAGCACCAGACTGCTTGCGTCCATGGGAAGTTGTAATAATTTGAAAGGTTCTCAAGCCCTGTGATCCTGCCAAATAAATCAGGTGAGAAGGGTGGTCAGGGTGAGTAAAATGTCTTGATCCAACTCGATGGGGAAACTTTGGAAAATATATAAAACCCTAGGTAGCACCGTCATTTATTAGCGTTAATAAACCCTAGCCAGGATAAATACTTGGGTGCCCATCTTTTGAGGTCTGATTTCAGTTGGGACAGCAAAGTAGGGAAATTTGCTCGATCTAGGTCCATCAGCTTCGGAGTAATATTGATGCCCAAATAGGTGATCTTAGTCTTGGCCCAGAGGAAAGGTGTGGAGGCTATCAACATCTCAATTTCAGTGTTAGGCAGCGTTAAATTGAGTAAAAAGGATTCAGATAGATTAATGCGGAAGCCAGTTACCTCTTTGAAAAGGCGAAGTTCCTCCTGGATCTCTGACAAGGAGGAGAGGGGATCTGTGAGTGTCAAAGGACAACATCAGCAAAGAGAGAGATCTTATGCTCTACAGAGCCAAATGGAATCCCTTTAATGTCCCTTGTGGCACAGAGTTTGGCTGCTAGTGGTTCAATGCTGAGAGCAAAGAGGAGCTGGGACAGGGGGTATCCCTGTCTTGTCCCCCTCTCCAGCCAGAAGAGGTCAGAACTTACTCTGTTTACTAAGACCCTGGACCTGAGAGCCATATAGTTTGCTCAGATCATGGCTATAAATCAGTCAGCAAACCTGAAGTGTTTAAGAGTGTGGAACAGAAAAGGCCAGTCCACTCGATCAAACACCTTTTCAGTGTCAAGATTCAGCAGGATGGCTGGTATTTGCTTATTTGTCGACTTCTCTATCAAGTGGAGAACCCTCCTTAAGTTACCGGACCGGTCCAAATGGATCAACTTCGGCATTAAGTCATTCAACCTAAAGGCCAAACTTTTGGAGTAAAGTTTAGCATCTCAGTTCATGAATGTGATGGGCCTATATGAGCTGCACACATGAAGATCCTTTCCTGGCTTAGGCTCCACAGATATTAGGGCCTCTGTCATGGAGGGCGACAGACTCAACCTCCGCAATATAATTAAAGAGAGAGGTCAACTGGGAGATCAAGTCAGAACTGAACATTTTATAAAACTCGGCTATGAGGCTGTCTGGCCCCGGCGACTTGTGAAGTTTCAGGCTTGCAATCGCCATGTGCACCTCGTCTTCACTAATCGTGGCATTTAATAGCTCATTTTAGAGTCAGGTCACTGTTGGGAGCTCAACGTGATCTAAATAGGTCAGCTGGGTGAATGCATTAGTCTGATCAGCTGTGTAGAATTGCTTGTAAAAGTCACCAAATATGTGTGCCATCTCCCCATCTGCACTAATAAGATCACCCGAGGGCCATCTAATGTCCTCAATATACTCCCGTTCCCGTTTGACCCTAAGTTCAGCGTACAGCTGTAACTTTTCCATGCAGGATAAGCAGTGGTCACACTTTGTGTTTACACTCTTGTGTTATTAGCTCATTCTCAAGGTCCATTCGGTCCTTCGCTCCGTGCTTATTCAAAGCTGCGACCAGGGAAATACATTTCCCTTAAAGTACCTGTCTGAATGACTTGCCTCAGCGCCTTGGGAAAACTTCCAGTGGAGGACCTAGGAGGTTGAGTGCTACCAGTGGCTGAGTTGAGGAGAGTGAGTGTACAAATCGTGCCTGGTTGGAGTTAGGTGCGTAGATAGATTCAAAAGTGGTTAGTCTTCCTCGAAGGAGACCCTTGACCGGCACTATTCTTCCCTCCCTATCTGCTTTATAACCTGCCATTTGGAAAAGTGCACGCGTGTGAAACATAAGCTACACCCCAATGTGTTTAGTGAAAGCTGATGACTTATACCTCATCTGGTAGGACTTATGACGTAACCTGTGGTCATCAGTTTTTTTAAGGTGTGTTCCTTGGAGTGTCACCACATCGTAGTGTTGATCCAGTACATTTTTCCACAATTTGTGTCACTTTAATGAAAAATTGAGATCTTTAGTATTTAAGGTGAGAGTGGTCAATTTCATATTGGAGATTGGGTGTTCTGTCTCTGAAAAGCACCCTCACGATCTCTGCATGGTGGGTCCCCATAAAGAGGTCTCTCCATACCTCCGCGCCAATGCAGTCAATGAGCTTCCGTGTTTCCCACACACCCAGTAAGTGTTGTCCCCCATAACTCTGAACCATAACAGAACATAACAGCAAAATGGAAATATGCGGGACAGCTGGTCCCCATTCTAATACACTTTGTGTAGGAGATGGAATTTGGAAAGGCGACTTGATCTATGACCGCCAAAGAAACATCAGAGAAGAACAAGTAGTTAGAGAAAAGTGAATGCAAATGACTTTTGTCTGTAGTAGTCAGTGAAAGGAGACAAGGCATAGGAGACAAGGCATTAGGAAAAATAAACATGTCTCTCTGGCTGTTGAGCTTTGTCATCGCAGGCTCCCCCTCACGGACAACATTTTCCTCACCAACTGGGGATCTACTGGATCTTGGGTCATCTTTGCAAAGAGTCACCGGCCTTCATCAGCTGGACCTTAGCATCATAGCAGCCATCATGGGCATCAACGCAGAGATGGGCCACAGCCAAGTCTTTGCTTCTTGTGTTTGCAGAAAGGGCACTGGGAAAGCCAGGCGTATGCAGGTGGAGTCCCATTAACACCATTCATCCAAGTTTCTGGGCCCTCACCAGGGTGCTGATTGTTCAGAGGAGGAAAGTCCAGGAGCTAGAGGGACGCTGCCAGGTCTGTTAAATGGCATGCTTTATTTCTATACTCGAAGGCCAATCCAAATGAGTGAGTCCAGCAGTACTTGATGTGGCCTTTCCTTAGTTTATCATTCACAGGTTTAAAGTGTTGACACCAGGCAAGAGTGCGGGTGCGATATCCTGGAAAGTGTGCAAGGAGCTCTTTGAAAAGCAACTGTCCCAATCTTTCACGCACAGAGATGTTTTAAGGCATAGGCATAGTGGGCTCTGGCCCAGGGCCCCAGACTTTCAGGGGGCCCCCTGATACAGCCAGCTCTGTTCTGCAGTCTTGCCCTGATGAAATTGAATAATTCTTCAACAGATTGTTTTAAATACCATTTTTCTTTAATTTATTTTAAACGTGAGTAATTACAGACATTTTGCAGAGAAATGTTGGGTTTATTTTTCATGCAAAGTCCATAAAAAAATAGTTTTTTTTCAATAAAATAAGACCACACATATGAGAAATGGGAGGGTGTCACAGAGATTATTTGTAGTAATATTAGTGAGCTGCTGCTTTATTACTATATTGAAAACACAGGTCACTATCCCTAAATATTAGATGCAAATACTTTTAAGGGCATATTCTCTAGAACGTGCGATAATCATCGCCAAAATAGGTTAACGCAATTTCACATATCACTGTCTATCGCGGAAAAATAACTCTGTGTCAACATCACATTTTCAACACGGCGGTAACATGCGATAGTTTCCCAATAACGCGTCAAATGTCCGCGATAACATTACCGAAACGGTGATACAAATCCAAACCTGAACGCGAAAAAAGTTGCGTTGGGACCGACTGCGATAAAAAAATCAGTGATAAATCAGTGATAAGCAGTGCCCGGCCTGCAAGTCCCACAAGTCAGGCTGCAAAAATGAGTATAAAAGCGGCAACAAAAAACACAAACAGAACACAAACAACTGCGATGCACCATGGAGGTAGCCGCAGCAAGTACAGAGGACAACCAGAACCCCACGGAGGACCAAGCTGGGACCCTGGGGTCAGGGAAGGGCAAGGAGAAGAAGAAGAAGAAGAGGAAGACGCGGTTCAGTCCGCAGGAAAACAGGATCCCGATAACGGAGGTGACACTGCCATTGGTGAAATTGTCAGCACTAAATGTTGCACTTACACTTGTAAGAGGGGTGTGCTAATGCAGAGGAGTGACATGCACACAGGTGATGTGTCTTAGGATGAATTTATTTGCACATGCTGTGCCTGTGATCATTTTGTCCTGTCCCATGATTGCTAAGGACAGTCCAACTGTGACATGCACATGTGAAGAAATTGTTAATGATAGTGTCTATTCCTGCTGCTGCTGCACTGGGGTGTGGTCCTCCTGCCTCATCCTCATCATCATGGTCCGGTGCATCTGGCACATGGATCCATGGGGCATTGGTGCATACACATATGTTATGCAACACACAACATGCAATAATTATCTTGCACACTATTTGCGGGCTGTACAGGAGTCTTCCACCTGTGATGTCCAGGCACCTGAAACGTGACTTTAACACGCCAAATGAGCGATCCACAATGCCCCTGGTGCATTTGAGGGCCACATTGTACTGCCTCTAGGCCTGGGTGTCATCATCCATGGGCAGAGTGCATATCCTTGATCACCTGTGACAGTGGAAAGAGATGTGTCAGTCTGTGGTTCTGCATTCTGTGTTGGCAGGCTTGATAGTATATTGGTGTGTGATGTGTGGGACTTTGGGTTTCATGTTTGACATGTCTTGCATGTGGCAAATGAGCAGCATCCATGTATATTACGTTGCCTCACAGCTGCTCCTCACTTCCCCGAGCCTATTTACTTGTGTGCGCTGCGCGGTTGCATCACTTGCACTCTTAAGACACAACATTGTCATGACTGTCTGCGCATGTCCACAAGCCTGACAACGACACTGTAATATTGGCCGTTGAAGGTGGTCGGCCAAGTGTGTGTAGGCCTATGGTGAGGATATGGCAGACACAGAGACACACGCAGTAATTACTTTGGTGGTCATTCCGGAAGTGAACCACTCCCTGAGCCCCGGGCTATTAATTTCGACCCCTACGCTGGCCCAGCCCACTCCACTTAAGCTTACAGGGGGGGCAACATAGCTACATGTCCAAGGTCTACTCCACTGCCTGAGGTAACATGGTTGCGTCCACTGTCTGTGACCCTACCTACACCAGCAGTATATGTCCACATGGTAATGTCTGTGCTCTGCATATTTCAGTCTGTCCAGCACATCACCCCCTCACTTGGCATTGTGTTCATTGTGATTCATGGTTCACTCGCCTCCTATGCACATACTTGGTTCCCACCTCTCACCACATCCTGCTATTGTGTGGCAGAGGTGTCATGACGTGGATGGTTTGTCTACATGGCTGGCCCCTGTTACCACAGTTCCTTGTGTTGTCATGTCTGGTAGTTGGGCATGTTGTTTGGCATGTTGTATGTGATGTTGTAACATGTGCATTCCCACAGATGTGAGTTGCATGATTGTGGAGTTGAGGTGTGTGGTGTGTTCATTTGGTACTTACCAACGAGCAGTGCATTTGCGTAGGTGCCATCCTCGAAGCGCTGGTTGATGATGGACTGTCGGAAGATGAAGGAATCATGCACACTGCCTGGGTAGCTGGCGACGACATTGGTGAAGAGACCCCGGTGGTCCAGTATTGCCTGCACATTGATGGAATGCGTGTGATTTCTGTTGCGGTAATTGTGTGCAGTGTTGGCAGGGGGCACAAGTAGGACATGTGTGCAGTCAATTGGCCCCAACATGTGCGGGAAGCCAGATATGGTGTAGAAGCCTTGCTTGGTCTCCAGTTGTTTCTGTGCAGTGTGGGGGAAGTGAAGGTGCTGGGGTACCATGTTGATGATGGCATCCAAGAGAGTTGTGATGAACTTTGATAGGGCTGGCTGTGAGACTCCTCTGACTCAGGTGGTTGTTGGTTGGAAGGTACCAGAGGCCAACAGGTGCAGCACAGCCAGCAGCTTTATCTGCGGAGGGATGTTGGTTGTCCGCTGTGTTGGTACTGTCAGCCTGTGAGCAATGTGAGTCAGGGTGCGAGGATGGTTGTCCTTTTGAACCTGTAGTGGGCAATGACTTCCTCTGGTGTGAAGTCCGTGAGGCTGGTGCACTTTCGGAAGGACCGCTGTCTTATTCTGCGCTGCCTCAGTGGTAGTCCGGGGGGGGTGGTCCAGGGGGCTACGGGGGGTGTCTGGGGGTGGTGGCGGTGGGTGTTGTGGACCTCTTGGGTCTCCAAGCCGCATTATCAGTAGCTCCATGACATGTGTTGGTCTGCCGATGTGGCTCTGGGCTCGGCTCCCTTTTATACTGCAGGTTGTTGTCCTGCTTAACACCAGTAAAAGGTAGGTGTTTATTCTCTGCTGCTAACGTGCCTTATCGCCTGTTTTTGGATCGCTTCGCCTATCTGGCTGATCGTTGAGAATAATGCGAAGTGGTGTTTTCGTGTGTTTTTGCACGGGAACGCCTATTCTCCATATCATTAATGTTAGTGGTCGCTCTTATCCGTGGCGATGTTTATTGTGAAGCTATCGCTGGAAAACTGGCGATTTCGGCAGTTTGCACCAGCTTGAGAATGGGACGATGAATATTTCACCACTTTGAGGCGCTAAAGTTCCCGATAACTCGGCGATAAGTCCTTGAGAATATGCCCCTTAGAATTTGGACGAGTGTGCCTGTGAACTGTCAGTGACCTGTCCAAAGACGGCATGAAAGAGCTAAAATTAGATAATAAATTGGAAACAATTCGAAACGGTTCCAAACGGTGGCCACAAAAATAAGTTTGTTTCATGACCCCCAAACTCCTTAAGAAGTCCCTTCTGGTGTATCAGTAGGTGCAATAGCTGTAGGATTCCTCAACCCAGGAGCCAGAAGGAGACCAGAAATATGAGGGAGAACAAGAGATAATAGGAGGGCTGTAGGAACAGGCTAAAATAGGTGACTAGTGGACCGAGGTGCTGAAAGACATTCAGGAGCTAACAGGAACCATCAGCCTTAAAGCTGCACAGAGTCCCAGCACTGCTGGGCAGTCCGACTCCACTGCGACAGGTACAAAACAGAAGAGGAGGCACAAAAGCTTCAGGGAGGTCAGGGGCTTTGTTACAGGCAGATGCTGCAGGAACCATAGAATGTGAAGTGATAAGAAAGAAAAGAATGGGACTTATGAGTGCCCCGAGGACAGGAGCTTCAGGGACATCTGGAGGCTTTATCTGCAGGGATGGTTGGAGCTGCAGGAATATCCACAGGGTGCACTGAGAGCCAGAACCTTCAGGGTGCCCCTGTAAAGGGGGGGGGGTTTGTGAAATGAGTCACAATCAGGCCACTTCATGAATATTGATAAGGAAGCCATGCTTTGGTGTATCATTTTGCACAGTACGATATGCAGAGACTGTGGCACACACAGGATTTCAGACCTCCATCCCAAAGAACCACCATCTGGAATTTATGCCTTAAAGATACAGAGTCGAAATAACGGGAAGTGTGGCACTTTTCACTGCTGCTAATAGGAAAATGAGCAGTGGGCCAAGGGAGACACTACCTGCTTTCCCATTGCTGCTGGCCGATGTAATGACAGTGGAAGAAATCCACCATTGGCAAAGAGTTACAGCTTGCTAACTGCAGTTATTTTCTAGTACACAGGTACTCACAAATGTTTTCCCAGGTCCATAAAGCTTGGTCTGTTATGTGACGGAGGGAAGCATTGATGCCTGAGGGAAGTGGTCAGGGCTGGGGCGGGGTTGGCTGTAAGGTGGGTATAGGGGAGCCAAGATATTTACATCTATGAAACCATAAAACCGGGGTTAATCCCAGCTCCCCTATGTAACCAAATGGTGTGATCCTTGCCAATCGTTATATTTAGCTTTTCCTCCTTTTTCTTCATTATCACATTTAAGAGGATCTCAAATTACATGACTTCAGGATGTGCACGGTACAAAACCTTCTCCTGTGTTTGATTTAGCAAACTACAATGTTGTTCTGGTATAGTAGAAACCCAGACCACCCAAAGAGTGCACATAACAACTGAGGGGGATATTCACAAGAACGTGTGCTAACTACCGCAAGAGTAGCGTAACGCAACTTTCAAAATTCCAGCCCATTGCAGGAAAATAACCCTGTGTCAACGTGGAATTTACAAAAAGGCGGTACCATGCAATAGTCCGCCGACACCGCGGACAATGTCCGCGATACAACCACTACGACGGAGATAAAAACACAAACCACAGCACCAAAAAACACGCGAAGGGCCAAAGCGCGATGAGGAAATCAGCGATAAGCAGCGCCAGGCCTGAAACGCACACCTGGCAGGCCAAAACAATTACCATAAAAGTAGAAAAAAACACCCACACCCAAACTGACCTACACCCAAGAACCATGGAGGCAGCCGGAGCAGGAGCAGAGGACGAGCGCAACCCAACAAGCACCCCGTATGACCAGCCCGAGATATCGGGGACAGGGAAGGGCAAGGACAAGAAGACGAGGAAGACGAAGTTCAGTCCACAGGCAAACAGGATCATAGTCACGGAGGTGATGGAACACCATCAACAACTCTTCGTCACCTCCAACATGTAATTGGGCACCAAAACTGGAATATGGCGGGACATCGTTGACAAGGTGAATGTCGTCGGAGAGCACACGAGGACAATGGACGAGATCAAGAGGCGATGGAATGACATCAAGCGGAAGACCAAAGAGAAACTCTCCGCCAACCAGAAGGCAGCAACGCAGACCGGAGGTGGGGGCCCAGCACCACGGCTGGAGCTGGATGACATGGAGGAGCTGGTGTCGACAGTCATCAGTGTGGATACTGTGGCCGGAGTCGGGGGACCAGACACTGCACGACAGGACACAACACAACCGCAACAGAGTGACCACCAGGTACTGGGGGGACGGGTGGAGATGGCCACGATGGCACACATGCAAAATCAAGCAGGGCATAGTACACACCCACAATGACCCTGGCACCTCGCCCAGACCCACAGACTGTCACGGTGTACTATGCCATGCTGCCAGAATGTCAACCTGTACCATGTAGCTACATACATGTGAACACGTTGTAATACACCATCTCCCCTTCACATCGCAGGGGCATTATCAACACCTCCTGCAGAGCAGTCCCAGCCACTCTTCACTGATGAGGAGGAGGACAACACCAGCATCGATGCACAAGCCCTCCTAGACATCATTGACCTCATCCGCGACTCACCTCCAGGATCAGGGCAGCCCAGCTACATCGAGGAGACCCCACCCACCACCCAAACCACCCAGTAGGAGGCACCCACAGCCCCGGCACCCTCCCAAGTCCCCCAGGAACAACAAATGGCCTTCCAATGCCGTGTGCTGGAGGACCAGAGGGAGACGGCTGAGCAGGTGCGGGTGGGGTTCGAACTCATGGCTGCCAGCCTGGACACCATCCTTGGGTGTCTATGTCCGCCCCATGATCTCCAACGAGCCCTGACTGACATCACTGGAGTCATGACGCTGAGAGTAGAACAGCTGTCCACTCAGAGTGGCTCCAGCGATACCAGCCGTGAGTTGGAACACATGCGGAGGGTCATGGAGGACATGGTGCATATGGAGGCGGAAAGGATGGCAGCCACCGCTGCACATCATCGGAATGTAGCTGGGATCTATCATGCCCTGCAGACCTCCATCATGGCACTGCTGCCACAAGGCGTGGCGCTGATGAATGCTGCTGCCCCCACACCATCCACATCCTCATCCCCTGGTGTGTCAGTGCCTCACAGTGTGGCAGATGTATCCACCCAGGCCCCTGATGTGTCAGTGGCACACAGTGCCGCAGCCGAGACTGCAGCACCCACGGGGGGCAGAGCACACATCCGGGGATGAGGACGTGGATGGGTTTGTGATCAGGAGGCACTAGCATTTATTTCCGCCACCTGGCCTGTTTCTGCTTTGGTGTTGCACATGGCCCCATGACCTTCCACTGACCCCCGATACACTGCGATGCACTCATCTTGGACAGCGACATGGACTGCCACATCCTGTTTGACGACCAATGACACGGCAGACAGACTGCGGACTGTACCCTTCCTCTTTTGCAGTACATGTCATCCCCGGATGGACTCTGGCTGGCCCTCCACAGTCCCATATTGTGTAGTGTGCTCGACATTGCCCTGTACCGCTCCAGCTGCATAACTGCACTGCATGTGTAAATAAACATCCAGTGACGCACTGCTGTGTCATGTCTTACATCATTCAGGCCTGTATGTGTGGATGAATGTGGGGACAGTGCCTTCCCTTGCGTCAATGATGTTCATCCTGTGGGATGCGAGTCAGAGGGTGTGACATTGCATTTTGTTTACCTGGTCCCGTGAACACTACAACAGGGACATACGCATCAGTCACTTCCTTGTCTGGACATGGACTGGACCACTCCCCAAGCCCACGAGTCATTGCGACATGCCCTGCGCTGGTCTGGGGTACGGCAGGCCAGGCCACTCCGATGATGCACCGAGGGGGGGATCCATCATTGCTACCCGTCGCAGGCGTACTCGCGGGTGGTGTGCAGGTCACTGGTCTAGTGGTCAGCATGTCACAGCCATTCCCTGAGCGCAGGTTTGCACACACACCACACCCATCCTGCACAGGCGTCACTGGCCATGTGACTCTGCCAACATAAGGGGCCGACGACGTCACATTCCCCTCTGTCGGTGGTGACTGGATGACGGCCGCTCCACGCTTCTCATTCATAAAGGGCCCATGAGTTGTTGCGCACAGGGTTGGTGGCATCTGAGGCCTTGCGCACGACACGGGCCTACCGCCACATGGCACTGACTGGGCTTGCATAGGGTTAACGGCACCCGAGGCCTTGCGGCCGGCACGGGCCTGCCACCATGTGGTGCTGACTGGGATTGCACAGGGTTAGTGGCACTCGGAGCATTGCGACCAGCACAGGCACCCGGCCATGGGACGGTGACTTTGGGTGCACTGAGTCAGTGACACCTTAAGCTGCTGAGCGGGTGTGCAACCTGCGATGATACCCCGTTCCGGTGGTCCGGACAGCTCAGGTTTAGTGTGTCTTGCTGGACCGCAGTGCAAGCCAGAGCCAGCGGGCAGCACGGGCCTACTGCCACATGGCATCTCTTCCGGGATCCCAGAGTTAGTGGCACCCATTGGGCTGAGCGGTTGTGCAGCCTGTGATGGTGCCGGGTGCACTGGTAAGTTCTCTGCCATGGAGTAATCAAGACCCAGCACCAAACATGAGACCTGTTGGCCGGCGGAGCATGGCTGCATGGTGTGGAGGGTGCCATGTCCGCGGGCCCAGGGGTTGTGGCTTGCAGCGGCACATGGTGAGACCTCCTGTCTACGTGCCAGTGGTGGAAGGTGAGCAGTGAGGCCTGGGTGTGCATGGGCAGGCATGCTCCGATAGGCGGTGGGAGGGGTTGGGGTGCCTCTGCCTGGATGTGCATGGGCGGGCAGGTGATGTTGTCTTGTGCAAGTGTGTGTACTGTGCCAGTCATGTATCTGGACTCAGCTGGCGGTTCTGACTCAGATGTGTGACCTGGTGAACTGCAATACATACCTGCACGTGGTTGGAGACAAACCGGTGGCATCAGGTGAGCAGTGTGTCCTGGGCTCAGGGGCGGCACTATCTCTCTCTCCCCCTCTCTTCTTCTCTCTTGACCCCTCTCTTCTTCTCTCTCTCCCTTCTCTTCTTCTCTCTCTCCCCCTCTCTTCTTCTCTCCCTTTCCCTCCTCCTCTCTTCTTCTCTCTCTCCCCCTCTCTTCTTCTCTGTCTCCTCCTCTCTTCTTCTCTCTCTCTCTCCCCCTTTCTTCTTCTCTCTCTCCCCCTCTCTTCTTCTCTCTCTCTCTCCCCCTCTCTTCTTCTCTCTCTCTCCCCCTTTCTTCTTCTCTCTTTCTCTCTCCCCCTCTCTTCTTCTCTCTCTCCCCCTCTCTTCTTCTCTCTCTTTCTTCCCCTCTCCCCTTCGCTCTCTCTCTGTCCTTTGATGTGCGGAGGACACACCTTCTCATCATGATTTTTGTCTTGCAGGCTGGGACCTACGAATTGTCCCGAGGGGAGCGGCCATGTGTCTTCATTTCATTTCAGCATTCATTTTAATAAAGTTTCATTTGTTGCTTCGAAAGTGAATGTGTGCTGCTCTTTTCTGTGTCGACACATGCATGTCACCAGTTGTGATTGTGCGACGTCGGATTATTCGCCGGACTGACGATAGGCGGATTATTTTGTGCATGTTTAGGTGTAGATGATGTGGTCCTCTTGGGTGTCTGGACCGCATGATGGGTGACTCCATGGCTTCTGTTGCCCTTCGGGTGTGGCCCTGGGCTGGTCTCCCTTTTGTGGTGCAGGCTACCGTCCAACTTTACACCAGGTCAGAGCAGGTGTAGATTTCCTGGTGCTAACGCACCTTATCGCATTTTTTGTGTTTTTATCGCCAATGTGGCTGGTCGTTGAGAATGTTGTGGTGTGATGTTGTCGCGGATTTTGGCACAGGAACGACCACTCTGCATCTCATTAGCGATAGTTGCGCAGGTCCTCTGTGGTGATAATTTGTGCGGCTGCTATCGTGGGTAAACTGGTGCTCTGGGCTGTTATCACCAGCTTGTGAATGGGGCGATGGATTTATCGCAACTTTGGCTACGATAAAGTGCTGTTGACTCAGCAATAGTTTCTTGTGAATATGCCCCTGAATTGCTTCTTAGTTCACTATTGACATTGATGTCAGAGTGGGGGGAGAATGAATGTTTCTAAACTCATGTTTGAAAACTATCACATATATATATTACCAACTGGCGGTCGCCAGTAGGTAGATATAGTTAGGACCTATTTTCCATAGAAAATCCGCAACATTCTATTTGGAATAACATTGGCGCCGACTGACGAATCTTCGTGAAATTTTCCAAAACTTTTGGCCAGCTCCGGTCCGCTCCTATCCTGAAAGTTTCGTGGTGATCCGTCAAGTGGGGGCCGAGAAAAAAGGGGGGTCCCAAAACGCGTTTTCCCCATGCAATTTCCCATAGGACCTGTTGACGCAGCTACAGCCCGAACTGCTGAACGGAATGACACCAAATTTGGCAAAGAGGTAGTCCTCAGTTCAGACTCGTGCCTTTTGCTTAAATGGTGTAAATCCGTTCAGTAGTTGCTGAGAAAATCAAAGTAAAATCATAGATATATCTATGGCCTCAGAGGATCCGCACACCCTCCCCGCACCCAGCGCTCACCCTGCCGTGCAAAAGGTGTATTCTAATTGGCTGTCAACACTCCAGATCAGGAAGTGTTGGCAGCCATCTTGTGCCTCGGTAGAACCGAGGCACAAGAAACCTATAAAACAAATGCAAAAAACGCGACAAGGGGGCAGGGTAGAAACACCCTGACCCCCTAGGCCTGCTCAGGGGGTCCCACAAGGACAAGGACCCCCAGGGCCCAAAAAAGCTTTTTTTAAAAATAAAAAAAAATTGTCGAGATTCGCGCACACTGCGCGAATTTCGCCTGAAAATTTTAAAAAAGAAGCGCGGGGCTACTGCGCTTCTTTGGTAATTGGCCCCCGGAGGGGCCAAATCCCGGGGGCAGAATTAAAAAAAGTGTGGGGGGGTCCCAATCCGCCCCACACTGCCCCGGGGACCGCCACCGCCCGGGGCTCAAAGATACTATATGCGGGGTAGCTAATGGCTCCCCGCAGCCCCGGGGACCGCCACCCCCGGGGCTTATTGAAAATGGGTGGGGGGGCTCGCAGCCCCCCCAGCCCTGGGGACTGCCACCCCCGGGGCTTGAAATTATTTCGGATGGGGGGCTCTCAGGCCCCCCAGCCCCGGGGACCGCCACCCCCTGGGGCAACTTGTCAGTGTGGGAGGGGGGCAACGCGGCCCCCCTCCTCGAGCCTTGAATAGGCACTGGGGACCACCACCCCCCAAGACCGGCTCCTGCAGTGTACCAGGATGTCCACCCCCGGGACACTGTAGTTTGCTATGCAGCCCCCTCCATAAAAAAAAAGGGCCATGCCCCAGGGGATGGGGTCCCCGGGGCAAATAATGGCCTCGGAGGGGGGCTACGCGGCCCCCTTCCCGATTTTTTTTTTTATAAACAAAAATTGGGGGCAGGCCCTGAGGGATGGGTCCCCAGGGCCAAAAAAATTAGAAAAAAAAGGGGGGCTACACGGCCCCCCTTCTAAAAAAACAGAAGAAAAAAAGACCGGGATCGGCCCCGAGGCCATGCCCCCTCGTTACACCACTCTGCAAACGCGCCCCCTGGCGCGTTTGCAGAGGGGGAACTAATTCCCCTTGAATACTGGGTGTCCCTGGGGGCCAACTAGACCACCAGGAACCTCCAATATGCACCAGGGGGCTACGTTGCAAAGAGGTGTAATGAGGCCACACCCCTTTTTACACCTCTCTGTGACGCGGCTCCGGGGCGCTTACTGGAGGTACCTGGTGGCCTAGTTGGCCGCTAGGGGACCTCAGGATTGAAGGGGACTTAATCCCCCAACTTGTAACGCACCTCGGGGCGTGTTTGCACAGTGGTGAAGGTAGGGGGCGGGGCCTGAGGTGATACTGTGCAAACACGCCCTGTAAGGTGTTTTAAGTTGGGGAATTCATTCCTCTTCAATTGAGAGGTCTCCTAGGGGCCAACTAGCCCACCAGGTACCTCCAGTAAGCGCCACGGAGCTGCATTGCAGAGTGTTGTAAAAAGGGGTGTGGCCTCTGACCACCTCTCTGCAACACAGCTCCCTGGCGCATACTGGAGGTACCTGGTGGGTAAGTTGGCCGCCAGGGGACCTCAGGATTGAAGGGGACTTAATACCCCAACTTAAAACCCGCCACGGGGTGTGTTTGCACAGTGGTGAAGGTAGGGGGCGGGGCCTGAGGTGATATGTGTGCAATCATGCCCTGTGGCACGTTTTAAGTTGGGGAATTAATTCCTCTTCAATCCAGAGGTCCCCTAGGGGCCAACTAGCCCACCACGTACCTCCAGGAAGCGCCACAGAGCTGCGTTGCAGAGTGTTGTAAAAAGGGGTGTGGCCTGTGAACACCGCTCTTCAAGGCAGCTCCCTGACGCATACTGGAGGTACCTGGTGTGCTAGTTGGCCCCCAGGGGACCGCAGGATTGAAGAGGAATTAATTCCCCAACTTAAAACGCGCCACAGGGCGTGTTTGCACACGTCACCTCAGGCCTCGCCCCCTTCCTTTACCATTGTACAAATATTCCTCTAAAATCAGCCGAACTACGAATTACAATTTACTCACCTGTTGTCAGGAGAGAACCCAGCACTGACCCTGAAAAGTAATTCTAAGCATACTTACCAGTAACTTGTATTTCCTTCCATAGGAATCCATTGTGTGATTTTCACCAGAAAAGTTTCTAAGTGTCCATTTTTTAAACTTACAAATATTCCTCTAAAACCAGCCGAACTACGAATTCCAATTTACTCACCTGTTATCAGGAGAGAACCCAGGGCTGCATCTTTTTGCCCAGCACTGACCCTGAAAAATAATTCTAAGCGTACTTACCAGTAACTTGTATTTCCTTCTATAGGAATCCATTGTGTGGTTTTCACCAGAAAAGTTTCTAAGTATCCATTTTTAGGTCTCGCGAGCCAAAGGCTCGAAGAGACATTTTATATGTGGGATTTTCAAAGTGCTACCCACAGTCTTTTGGCTGGCCTAAACCTTGAGTGCACGATCACATGCACTTGCAAAGCTGCTCCTCTGCTCATTGCATTCCCTCCTCCCTTCTCACCCAGCCCTTTGATGCTCTGCTCGATTACTTTCACTTTTGCCGCTTTGATGTTTGATCGCAAACGCGATCACTTCTGCTTGGCATAGCCTGTACTTGTTCTCTTTGTCATATGCTCTTCCCTCTGCACGGCCCTTGGGCCAAATTCGAGATATATAAAACTGCTAAAAACAAATTCTACCCCCGCCCTCCTTTCTCTCCCCGTCTCCTCTCTGTTCTCCATCTCCTCTCTCCCTATCTTGCGTATCTCACTTTCTCTTTTCTGTTTTTTTGCATTGTCCTTGATTTAAAACATTCCTCACTCCTGGCGTTCTGCCGTTTTTATTACACACTGTACTTAAAGCCTCTTAATTCTTCTATACCTTCTCTCCTTCCTCTAACATTATATTATATTTTAACATCTCCTGACAAGGTTGCGTAGTGCTCCGGATTGCATCGGTTGCTATACACCCTTTTTGGAGTGCCTGGTTGAAAATGTTCGGCCGCGGCGTGGCCTGCTCGGCAGTAGCTGTCTGAGGTGCATGAGCGTTGAAGAAATATCCTAAATGGTGCGGTGTCGTTGCTGTACACCGGCATGATGCGTAACGGAGAACGTAAGACTAAACGGTCACAAAGACAAACCGAAAACCGAAGTGCTCAGTGTGCTGTTTACCCGCTGGTGCATGGCTTTCATAGCGCTCGAAATTAGAGTGCAAAAGTATCAGCAGACCTCAGTTAATTAATGCCTTTAGGTGTGTGTGCAGGACACCAGTTCCGGTCTCCGAAGCTGAGGTGCGTGTTTTATGGTTTATTTCATTTTGCTGCTCCCTTGTTAGCTGTCTTTCCCATGGCTGTTTCACCTCCCCCTCCACACCTCCAAGCGCACAGCGCGCTAGCTCTCATTTTTTTTTATCACCATAGCGCCCGCTTTATGAGCTGCCGTAAGTATAACTTTTGATATACACTGGCGCCGCGCTTTATGTTTCAGTGCGGCACCGTTTTTATGTTTACCATCAAGACCTATTTCATTGCCGGTGCATGTTTTCAATGGTGTTTCTTGATTTACAATGCGTGCTTTCAAAGCTGTGTCTTGTTTTACATGCTCTCGAAAAATACTAGATTGTTGGAAGAAACCAGTGTAGGGTTTTACTGTGACTGTTGCTTTATGGTTTCATTCACAGGTTTCTGAACCAATCAGCGCTGTGCTTCCTTTCTGAACATTGCTGTGGAGATGGGCGAATATGTGCGCCAGTAGTTTCGTTGTAAGAGGCAGTCTCTATGCCATTGAATTTTGCCGGTATTAATGCCGTTGACGTTAATGTCTGTGCCGTTGAATGATGCCGTTGTTATTAATGCCGTTGAATTATGGTGAGAGCTGCAGATGTCTCTGATTGAGGTTGGGGGTGCAGCGGGTCCTTGAGAGCTCCCGAGCTCTTCTTGCTCTCGCCATTACTCTACGTGCTCAAGGACGACCAGGGCCCAAAACATTTGGCGTCAATGGGGTTTTTGTTTTGTGTTTCAGAGGGACCAGCACTTAGTTAATAGAAGCAGACAGTTTTTCAAAATCGGCAATATTTTTATACTTATGCCCTGGAGTTAGTGATGTGTCGATAAGCCATTCAGCATTTGGGTCGCCGTGTCCTTCCAGCTGTGCTTTGTATCAAGGCAACTGACGTCATGTTAATTTTGTTTTGTGCACATACAGGGACATAACCCAGGCCCCTGCACCCTTCTGGGGCAGTGGGACCCTACAACTCAGTGGACACCCCCGCCCCCTTTCATTCAGCCCCAGAGCGATGAATTTCAGTGACATAAAAGCGCTTCGACGCCTCCACTGGGGTAGTAAGCGCTATATAGATACAATTACAATATGGGAGTCGTAGGGGTTCATCGCCACGTTCTGCAGCAGCGCTCATTCATTTTCTGTTATGCAACTGTGTAAACTGCCCTCTCTTCCACGAGTTCGCTTGAGCGGTTTATGCAGTTTCATCACCCGGCCTCGTTGTCAGTTCCGGAAGTCCTGCGGGGTCAGCAGCACTACAGGCGGCATTCTTGCGCTCACATTCTTGCCTTGAAAGCTGAGCTGTTTGAAGAACAGATGGTTTGTGCCTTTGCACTGCTCCTAGCTGCCTCACCACTACAGTGCAATGCTGCTGGCAGGAAGGTCACGGGCACTCAGCAGTTCATCGCGTCAGGCACCACCTTCACACATTACTCTGGTGTCACGGTTCCTTTCGCCTGACAGTCCAGGCGCGAAACACCCATTGGGCTCACCGGGCTTCAGCCCCCCTCGTCATGTTTGTCAGCCCGGGCTGAGACAGCCTCGCGGGCTGGCGTCCGTCTAATTGCAGCCGCACCCGAGTACTTCACAGGTCTTGAAAAGACCATTTACTCGTTAATGAGGCTTTTGTTGTGTTTTCACCCCTTCTTACAGCCACTCTGCCTATGGCTGGAAGATTTAGCCCCCCCCCCCCCCCCCCGAAATTTGGCTCTAGTTGCCCGCCTGCCTGACACACACGTTGAAGAAATTTATTTCTAGGTGCAGGCCTAGGAGGAAGATTTTTTACTGACTCCCCCTCAAGTATTCTAAGGAGAAGAACACAAGTCCTAAACAAGCCATTTGCTTTGCTAATGGTATTGTATAGCAAATCAAATGGCTTTAACTTGATAAAAGGCAAGACCTATTGCATTTTTAATGCTTGTTTAAACTTACAAATATTCCTCTAAAATCAGCCGAACTACGAATTCTGATTTACTCACCTGTTATCAGGAGAGAACCCAATGCTGCATCTTTTAGACCAGCACTGACCCTGAAAAGTAATTCTAAACGTGCTTACCAGTAACTTGTATTTCTTTCCATAGGAATCCATTGTGTGGTTTTCAGCAGAAAAGTTTCTAAGTGTCAATTTTTGAAACTTACAAATATTCCTCTAAAATCAGCCGAACTACGAATTCCGCTTTACTCACCTGTTATCAGGAGAGAACCCAGGGCTGCATCTTTTAGACCAGCACTGACCCTGAAAAGTAATTCTAAGCGTACTTACCAGTAACTTAAATTTCTTTCCATAGGAATCCATTGTGTGGTTTTCAGCAGAAAAGTTTCAGTGTCCATTTTTGAAACGTACAAATATTCCTCTAAAATCAGCCAAACTACGAATTACGATTTACTCACCTGTTGTCAGGTGAGAACCCAGGGCTGCATCTTTTAGACCAGTACTGATCCTGAAAAGTAATTCTAAGCATACTTACCAGTAACTTGTATTTCTTTCTATAGGAATCCATTGTGTGGTTTTCAGCAGAAAAGTTTCCAAGTGTCTATTTTCACAAACTAAAAATATTCCTAAAAAATCATCTGTATGACTTAAACACATTCTTTCAACTGTTTACAGGAGATTCACCTGTGCTGGATCCAAGATCCACCAATGAGTAAGAAAAAGTAACGATAACACTACTTACCTGCTAAGTGAATTTTCTGCCATAGGATAACATTGGTGATTCTATGTGAAAATATTTCTGTATCAACTTTTAAAATACAATAATAATCTTTAAAAATCACTACTGTAACCAAAACGCTTTTACTCAACTGTTTACAGGAGATGTCCAAGGACTGAATCTAGCATCCAGTCCTGTGGTTAGAAAAGTAATCCATAAAGTAACTAATTGCATTTGACTAGAAATTCACATTGAGCTCAATGTTGCTTTGTGTTTGAAATTGTGTTGCCCAGTGCAACAACTGTAACTACTGTACTTAAAAGTCTATTTCCTATTTGCAAAGTATTTAAACCAAACTAATTCATTCTGAGAGAGTATATTTTGTGTTGTAATGTATAATGTAAATAAAAAAAATAAAATATCTAAAAAATAAACAGTTTAAACAGTGTAGTAAATCAGTATCAAAGAAATCAGTATAACAATTAATACTTTAAAAATTGTCATTTACAAAACCTTTGAAATTCACTGATAAAACCACAGGTTTCAAGCCTGATATAGTTAGAAATTAGCATTTAAAAAACCTTTGAAATTCACTGAAAAAAACATAGATTTCAGGCCTGATATAGTTAGGAATTAGCATTTAAAAAACCTTAGAAATTCACTGAAAAAACAATAGGTTTTAGGGGTGTTATAGTTAGCTGGACATTTCACTCGAACAAAACCATTGAAATTCCTCCGATATAGTTCGTTGTACTAACTACATCTCGCGCGCCCGCAATCCACTGCTGATGATGTCACATATTACATCATTCATGACATGGTCAGTGACATCACTGATGACATCTCAAATGACATCACTGATGATATCACTGATGACATCATCCACGTGACAATCAGATACACCTCATCATACACTAGTATAACCTTTCATCACTCACTGTAAAATAGAGAGTGCCAGATTTAATACAATTGACACACCAATACAAGTTTCTAAACACCCACTCAGTGATTCCTAGATCTATACACACATCTAATCACTTACCTATAGATTCACTCATACATGCTGTCAATGATCAATAGAACACTATCAAATATACTTATACACCTATATCGACATTACACACAAGCACACATCCTAATCACTTATGAAGTCATACTAATCACTTATGCAAACAATGGATCATACTTACTTTTACTTAGCTATACACTTATAAAAACACCACTTCATCTATTCATATAGATAATAGCTCATACTTAGTGTGTTTTAAAATCACTATTACAGCTATACAGTTATCCATTCAGTCACTCATACAATCACTGAGTCTTATGTATACTTATTTATATACAACAACTGACACATACACTGACTTTTATTTTTCTAGTTTGTTTGACATGTACCATTGAGACATATATTTGCTGATCGCCACACCCATAAAGATATTCACTCACCCAAACAACTGTTATAACAGGTAGTTTTAACTTCATATACCTACTGAATCAACTATTCACACATCTTTGGGTAGTCACACACCCCCCACCGAACCACACACACATTCACTCTCCCATACAAATACTCAGTTAACAAATCAATAAATAATGTAGACTTTCACGTAGCTAGTAACCAACTAGTGCAGCAGTTTACACAACAACTGACAAAGTGATACAGATATTCACACAGTTTAGTCACTATCCAATATATTTAGTGAGACACTATAAATTAGTCAAGTAAACACTCAATCACACTGCTACTAAATCCTCCATCCAGATATTTATATTTATATATCCACTCATTCTTCAATGCACATTGCTATATATATAATACATATTTAAATAACGAACCAAACCACATTCTCTGGATGATGTCATCAGTGATGTCATCAGTGATGTCATTTGAGATGACATCAGTGATGTCACTGACCATGTCATGAATGATGTAATATGTGACATCATCAGCAGTGGATTGCGGGCGCGCGAGATGTAGTTAGTACAACGAACTACATCGGAGGAATTTCAATGGTTTTGTTCGAGTGAAATGTCCAGCTAACTATAACACCCCTAACACCTATTGTGTTTTTCAGTGAATTTCTAAGGTTTTTTAAATGCTAATTCCTAACTATATCAGGCCTGAAACCTATTTTTTCAGTGAATATATATATATATATATATATTCTGATCCACAATGCAATAATACGCGCTCTCAGAAGTTCAAGGAGGATATTTAATTAAGGTACAGGCTACGCGTTTCGGAAGTCAAACTTCCTTGATCACACGAAGAGCCGAATACACAACACCCATTACATAGTGGAGGGTACTAAACATAAACGTAGGACAGCATTACAGCAAGTGTACTTCCGTGCTAGAAGTTTGTCGGCCATCTTGTAATGTCCACAGGTACATTCATGTATACAGTAGTTGTGACTGGCATAAATACATATAGGTGCATAGTGCACAAGAAAACATAGGAAAGATCCTAGTTTACATTAGCTGTGTACAGTCTATTGCTATTTCCTCATAGTGAAAGGAAAAAAGTAAAAAGAAAGATAAAGGGATAAAATTAACAGCCAAGTGGCTTAGCGCATCTTAACTGAAAGCCCTAAATCTATGCCACCAATGTACCAGCAAGTGGAATAAACAAGATAGAAATCAGAATCAAAGCTGATAGCTTATACTGGCGCCAAGTGGCCTAATGCTACAGCAGTGATAAAAAACTGTCCCAACAGGTTATAACACTCTTACTGCTCTGAAAAGCAAGTGATCTAAAGCAGAAACACAGAGGCAAACCCATGTCTAGCACTGTTCTCAGTACTGGCAACAACAGAAACAAAAACAAAAAGACAGAAAAGCACTATCCAAAATACAGTAAAAAAGTGAGTAGAAAATCTTATCTATACATGGTGATATTTTCTTCTGGAGATAGTGAAGAAAAGGGTAGGTGACCCGTGACGTGTAGAGAATACCCAAAGGGCCCCTTCCTTTCCTCCTGTGAAGAAAAGGAAAAAGAACAAAGTTTAGAAAAGATAATAAAATAGAAAAATAACAATTACAGTTGTATCATACAGTATTTACAGATTCATGAACATCAAAAACATCAAGCCATACATCTTGAAACCTAGCAGAAAAAGCGAAGAAAGAAACATGTCAATGCTCCATTAGATGTGTCGCTAACTCCTCATCTATATTGTGTCCTAGCGGGTACATTGTCTCAAGATTTAAGATCCATTTGGATTCTCTTTTTCTGAGTACCAGCTCCCTGTTACCACCTCTTCCACTGCCCACTACTTGTTCAATTACAAAGTACTTGAGTAATGAACTGTTGGATAAATGGTACTCAGCAAAGTGTCTAGCCACTGGGTAATGGCTATCTTTGTTATTGATGGCCCTAAGGTGTTCTAGGACCCTCTTCTTGGCCATATGAGTAGTGCTCCCCACATACCATTTCTGGCATGGGCAAACTAGCACATAAATGGCATAGGTGGAACTACACGTGAGGAATTGTGATATGGTATTTTTCTTAGGAGTATGTGGTACACTGAATTCATTGACCATATGACTTGTTTTACAGGCCTTACAGTGACCACAAGGATAAAAACCCTTGAGGTTGTGCATGGATGTAAAGTGTGGTTCAGTGATATCACTGTGCATCAGGATGTTTCTTAGACTCCGTCCTTTCCTATATGTGATTTTCGGTCTATTGCTAATGGAAGGACCTACTATATTGTCACTTTTAAGGATATTCCAGTTGTCATTGAGAATTTTCTTTATTTTGCTCGAGCTACTGTTGTATGTAAGAATAACTTGTGTCTCTGATGATTCTACAGTCTTCTCTTTTGTTTTCAGGGTACTTTTTCTGTCTATATCTTTGAGTTTAGAGACAGCCCATTTAGGGTAACCACGCTCTCTAAACCGATCCAGCATGATCATTTCTTCAATTTTATAGTTGGTATCAGTGCTGCAGTTTCTTCTTGCTCTCAGTAACTCCCCATACGGTATACTCCACTTGAGTGTTTCTGGGTGGTGACTGTGAGCGTGTAGAATACTGTTACCTGCAGTTTCTTTCCGAAACAGTTTAGTCTCAAGTGTATTGTTGACAGCTCTAACTTTGACATCAAGGAAATCTATTTCTTCCTTGTTGATGTTATATGTCAATACAATGTTGAGTGTGTTGTTATTGAGTTGCTGGATGAACTCGACTGCTTCTTCTTCGCTCCCCTCCCATATTACAAAGAGATCGTCTATGTAACGCAGCCATGTGTTAACTTTTTTGAGGTGCTGAGAGAGGTCAACATCTCTTCTCACCTCCTCTTCCCATAGGCCTAAAAAGAGGTTAGCAAAGCTAGGGGCAAAGCAAGCATGTGATCAAGGCCGCTTTTGACGGCTGAAACGCGTAATGGCGGACAAGGAGAAATAAAATTTTTAATTATACAACGAGGTCCACGTTCGTTCTTGTTTCTCTTGGAAGAAACGTGTGAGCGAAGCAAAGCTCATATATATTACCTACTGGCGGTCGCCAGTAGGTAGTTATAGTTAGGACCACGTTTCCATAGGAAAACCTCAACATTCTATTTTGAATAACTTTGGCGCCGGTCGACGAATCCTCGCGAATTTCTCAAAATAGGTGGGGCGCTACGCTCCGCTCCTACCCTGAAAGTCTCGGGGGGATTCGTCAAGCGGGGGCTGAGATAAAAGGGGGGTCCCAAAACGCGTTTTTCCCATGCATTTTTCCATAGGACCTTTAGAACGAGCTACAGCCCGAACGGCTGAACAGAATTACTAGAAATTTGGCAGAGAGGTAGTCCGTAGGTCAAGGAAGTGCCTTTTGTAGGTTTGGTGTAAATCAGTTCAGTTGATTTTGAGAAAATAGCCTTTAAATCAATATATATATCTGAGCCAGCTTACGGTACGCTTACCGTACGCTTACGGTAAGCGTACGGTGGCGTGCGCGAGCGCGATTCTGATTGGCTCTTAGATCTTAGTAAACATTCGAATCGGCCGAAACCAGGAAGCGGCGGCCGCCATTTTGTGTATTTCACTCTGAAAAAAAAGAGTGAAAACAAGGAAAGGGGGCAATGAGGAGAGTTACAGACCCCCTAACAATTGTAAGGGGGTCAAAGAAGGACAGAAAAGTACAAAAAAAACATTTATTGATTTTAAAAAAAATCACGGGGTACGCGTACGGTAAGCTCACGGTAAGCGTACGGTAAAAAAAATAAAAATAAATAAATGAAAATCAGATTTAAGAGTTTAGAAATTAGGGAGCTCTAAAAAGAGCTGTTGTGTTTATGGAGTCATTTTTTTAGTGGTACCTACAAGTAAGTACCGATGCAGAGTCTAAGGTTCAAGAGGAAGACTCTGTTCCCTTCATCATTGAAGTGCACACCATCTCCTCTATAAATGTCTTGCATGTCGTAACGCAAGTTGTTGTGGTAAATGGCACCCATACCATAGTCACGGAGGAAAGCAGAAACAGATTTGTTGACGTGCTTTCTTGCTTTGTCAATCTGTGGACAGAAATGATTGGACCAGTTCCATTTTTGCCTTTGGCATATGTTGGAAAACACAAAGGCAGTTTTAGGGAAAAGTGTAAACAGTTGTGCAAAGGTGTCCTTCATAAGCATTTCCAGACCTACCCCAGTCAAAGTGCCTAGGTCATTGCCACCACAGTGCACTATTATGAGGTCAGGGTGTTGGATTTGCATGAAGGATTTCACCAATGGCATCAATTGGTGCCACTTTAACCCTCTCTGACCAATCCATTTAATGTCTACATTTGGCAAAGCAAGGTCTCTCACCATATCTGTTTTCTCTGCAAACTTTTCACTCCAGAAGACATAGCTGTGCCCTACAATCCACACTGTGAACATCTTCAAAGGAGAACTGGATGCACTCAGGAGGTGTCTTTCAGTAGAATGGCAATATGAAAAGAAAGACAGTTTGGAAATGGAGGCATACATATTTTTTACAAAACAAAAAGAACTGATTGGCTGTTTCATACCATTCTAGAAAAAAAACTAGGCTGTATGTGAAAATTAATAGAAGCATGTTTTGTATTGGTACAAAAAAATGTGTAACCAAAGAACAGTACTATGGATTTGCAGTTAGGTTTGAAAAGTCAAGCACTCTTGCTCTGTGGAATTGAAACATTGTGTGTCGAACTTCTGACCTAACTGCACACAGCAGTGTTCCATGAGCTGTTGCTATGGTAGCAGGCAGAAGTCAAGTTGGGGGAAGGGTACTAGGCAGAAGTCAAGTTGGGGGCAGGGTACTTTTGGAAAAGGGTTGGTTTTCAACCAATAGAAATGTGTCATTACATTTGAAAAAAAGGGGGAAGCACTGAGATTTGAAACTTACATGTATATGTGTGGAAAAATAGAGGGAAAGTTTGCCATTATCTGGTTCTGCTGAGAGGAGAGAGGTGTACAGAACAGAGATCCTGGCTCTGATAATCTGCTGTTTGAGTGACACATTTCTTTCACAACTAACTAATTTTAAAGGTGAGTTTACAGTTTGAGAGGGGATGTATGTGGTAACTTAAGAAATGAATAATAGAAATGGGAATTGTTTTTGTTGTAGTTACACATGGTGGATTCATAATGTGTCAGTCTGTAAAAGAGATTTTCACTTGGCCCGAAAAAAAAAGAGCAGTAAGTGTGCTTTCAAATTGGCAAAGAAATTTCGTTTTGGCACTAATGTGAAAACATGACTGTGTGTGCATAGAAGAATTATAGGCAGAAATGTATTGCGTCTTGCTCTGGTGATTTCACAGTTGCAGTAGATGGAAAAGAGGAGCGAATTTTTGGGGGAAGAAGCAGAGGTTTAGCACACACCCATGTGCTTGCCATGTATAGTCATGCACAGTAATTAGAAGCGAGTGGGGTTTTCAGGTTTAAGTCTGTAATGCAAATACATTCAGCATCACTAAGGCTGGTTGCCCCTGCTGGAGTGTAGGCAGTCACAGAGAATACACACGGTGGTGGTCTGAAAAAAAAACAGCTTGGACATGTGCATTTAAATAAATTTAAAAAAAAAGGTTTCAGAATGTGTCAGTCTGTAAAAGTGATTTCAAAGTGTAAAAAGAGATTTTCACTTGGCCCGAAAAAAAAAGAGCAGTAAGTGTGCTTTCAAATTGGCAAAGAAATTTCGTTTTGGCACTAATGTGAAAACATGACTCTGTGTGCATAGAAGAATTATAGGCAGAAATGTATTGCGTCTTGCTCTGGTGATTTCACAGTTGCAGTAGATGGAAAAGAGGAGCAAATATTTGGGGGAAGAAGCAGAGGTTTAGCACACACCCATGTGCTTGCCATGTATAGTCATGCACAGTAATTAGAAGCGAGTGGGGTTTTCAGGTTTAAGTCTGTAATGCAAATACATTCAGCATCACTAAGGCTGGTTGCCCCTGCTGGAGTGTAGGCAGTCACAGAGAATACACACGGTGGTGGTCTGAAAAAAAAACAGCTTGGACATGTGCATTTAAATAAATTTAAAAAAAAGGTTTCAGAATGTGTCAGTCTGTAAAAGTGATTTCAAAGTGTAAAAAGAGATTTTCACTTGGCCCCGAAAAAAAAAGAGCAGTAAGTGTGCTTTCAAATTGGTAAAGAAATTTCGTTTTGGCACTAATGTGAAAACATGACTCTGTGTGCATAGAAGAATTATAGGCAGAAATGTATTGCGTCTTGCTCTGGTGATTTCACAGTTGCAGTAGATGGAAAAGAGGAGCGAATTTTTGGGGGAAGAAGCAGAGGTTTAGCACACACCCATGTGCTTGCCATGTATAGTCATGCACAGTAATTAGAAGCGAGTGGGGTTTTCAGGTTTAAGTCTGTAATGCAAATACATTCAGCATCACTAAGGCTGGTTGCCCCTGCTGGAGTGTAGGCAGTCACAGAGAATACACACGGTGGTGGTCTGAAAAAAAAACAGCTTGGACATGTGCATTTAAATAAATTTAAAAAAAAAGGTTTCAGAATGTGTCAGTCTGTAAAAGTGATTTCAAAGTGTAAAAAGAGATTTTCACTTGGCCCCGAAAAAAAAAGAGCAGTAAGTGTGCTTTCAAATTGGCAAAGAAATTTCGTTTTGGCACTAATGTGAAAACATGACTCTGTGTGCATAGAAGAATTATAGGCAGAAATGTATTGCGTCTTGCTCTGGTGATTTCACAGTTGCAGTAGATGGAAAAGAGGAGCGAATTTTTGGGGGAAGAAGCAGAGGTTTAGCACACACCCATGTGCTTGCCATGTATAGTCATGCACAGTAATTAGAAGCGAGTGGGGTTTTCAGGTTTAAGTCTGTAATGCAAATACATTCAGCATCACTAAGGCTGGTTGCCCCTGCTGGAGTGTAGGCAGTCACAGAGAATGCACACGGTGGTGGTCTGAAAAAAAAACTGCTTGGACATGTGCATTTAAATAAATTTAAAAAAAAAGGTTTCAGAATGTGTCAGTCTGTAAAAGTGATTTCAAAGTGTAAAAAGAGATTTTCACTTGGCCCCGAAAAAAAAAGAGCAGTAAGTGTGCTTTCAAATTGGCAAAGAAATTTCGTTTTGGCACTAATGTGAAAACATGACTGTGTGTGCATAGAAGAATTATAGGCAGAAATGTATTGCGTCTTGCTCTGGTGATTTCACAGTTGCAGTAGATGGAAAAGAGGAGCGAATTTTTGGGGGAAGAAGCAGAGGTTTAGCACACACCCATGTGCTTGCCATGTATAGTCATGCACAGTAATTAGAAGCGAGTGGGGTTTTCAGGTTTAAGTCTGTAATGCAAATACATTCAGCATCACTAAGGCTGGTTGCCCCTGCTGGAGTGTAGGCAGTCACAGAGAATACACACGGTGGTGGTCTGAAAAAAAAACTGCTTGGACATGTGCATTTAAATAAATTAAAAAAAAAGGTTTCAGAATGTGTCAGTCTGTAAAAGTGATTTCAAATTGAAAAAAGAGATATACACTTGCCCCCGAAAAAAAAAGAGCAGTAAGTGTGCTTTCAAATTGGCAAAGAAATTTCGTTTTGGCACTAATGTGAAAACATGACTCTGTGTGCATAGAAGAATTATAGGCAGAAATGTATTGCGTCTTGCTCTGGTGATTTCACAGTTGCAGTAGATGGAAAAGAGGAGCGAATTTTTGGGGGAAGAAGCAGAGGTTTAGCACACACCCATGTGCTTGCCATGTATAGTCATGCACAGTAATTAGAAGCGAGTGGGGTTTTCAGGTTTAAGTCTGTAATGCAAATACATTCAGCATCACTAAGGCTGGTTGCCCCTGCTGGAGTGTAGGCAGTCACAGAGAATACACACGGTGGTGGTCTGAAAAAAAAACAGCTTGGACATGTGCATTTAAATAAATTTAAAAAAAAAGGTTTCAGAATGTGTCAGTCTGTAAAAGTGATTTCAAAGTGTAAAAAGAGATTTTCACTTGGCCCGAAAAAAAAAGAGCAGTAAGTGTGCTTTCAAATTGGCAAAGAAATTTCGTTTTGGCACTAATGTGAAAACATGACTCTGTGTGCATAGAAGAATTATAGGCAGAAATGTATTGCGTCTTGCTCTGGTGATTTCACAGTTGCAGTAGATGGAAAAGAGGAGCGAATTTTTGGGGGAAGAAGCAGAGGTTTAGCACACACCCATGTGCTTGCCATGTATAGTCATGCACAGTAATTAGAAGCGAGTGGGGTTTTCAGGTTTAAGTCTGTAATGCAAATACATTCAGCATCACTAAGGCTGGTTGCCCCTGCTGGAGTGTAGGCAGTCACAGAGAATACACACGGTGGTGGTCTGAAAAAAAAACAGCTTGGTTTCATAATGTGACAGTTTGTTATACAGATTTTCACTTGCCCAAAAAAAAAGAGGAGTTTGTGTGCATTCAAATTGGCAAAGAAATTTCGTTTTGTGACTATTGTGAAAAGAAATGTAGTAATATATTTAAATACAATAAAGAATTTTTTTTTTAGTTTTTTTGCAGGTATTGCTGAAGAACAGTGAACAAAATTTAAGATGCCTACAAAATCTCGAGTTCAAAAAACGCTAAAAAAAAAACTATATTTGAGGACAACTGGAGGACCAAAGTTAGTAGAAGATGCTGATGTTGGGAAAAAGAAAAAATCTTCTGGTAAGCAAAAAAGACAATTCCTAAACAAAATATTGAAAACAAACAAAAATGTACAAAATGTCTGTTCTCGGAAAAATGTAACAAAACCTACAGAACAGCAAAAAATTGAGGATTTAGTTAATGCAAATATACCTTCTGCAATTGAAAAGTTTAACATAAACAGAAAAACAGCATTTAAAGAGATACGTAGAAAAATGTTTCAGAGAAGAGTTATGTCCAATTTGATAAAGGATATAAAGAAATATAAGCAAAAGGCTAAATATTATAAGAGAAAAAAAGAAATTGAAGCCATTGCAGCAAAGGCATTAGAATTAAAAAGGAAACTATTCATATTAATTTTGAATAGGATGCGTACATTAGATAAAATGGTTAATGTACTGAAATCACAAAGCAAAAGCAAAAGAGTAGTGAACAGAACAAATTTTTGTAAAGTGTTTTTAGGAAAGTGGATGCATAGCTCAAGTAGTGAACCTTTTTTTAATGAAGAGAGCTATTTTCAAAGTAATAGTTTGCTGCATGCAGTTGACACCAGAGGTCGTTCATACGAAGTAAAAAATGGTTGCATAATGGAGAAGGAGATAATGGTTCCAAGAGATGAGGTACAAGTGATGGCAGATGAGGCAATGGGGAGACGTCCTAAAGCCCCAGTGTACACTTGGAATTGTAGTAGTATTTGCACTGTGCGTCAGGAATCTATTGACAGATTTCGAGAGTTTCTAAGAGAATATAGTAAAAAAAGTGTAAAACAAAAGATTAAGGTGCTTCAAAGTCTGGATCCATGCAGAGTGAGAGAGAATACTGGTTTGCAGGGTCATTCTCTTGCTTGTCTATCTAGAAAAGTGTGCAATAGTGTTTTCCATCATTTTAGGATGCTGGCTGTTCATCATACTGAAATGAGAAAGTTTGTGAGACGGTTGTATTTTGCCAAAAGTCCAGCAATAAAGTTAAATGAATTGAATAGGGCTCTGTTCCGAGGAACGGTATCAGATGTAGAGAAGGTTGTTGATGAAATTCAGTTTTGTTACTTTGGTCCTGAACAAAACAGTGCAGAGAAGGACACAGTAAATGAGGCAGAAGTGGAAGAGAATGTAGAACCTTGTGTAAGTAAGACATTTAATGATCACATAACAAAATTTGCAATAGTCTCTAATGAAAGACCAAATGTTACTTGTATTTGTTGCCGCAGAACTCATTATAGAAAACAAACTAGGAATGTTGATCTCTACAGAAAGAGTGAAAATGAAGATAATTATAAGTGGATGGATTTTGCAACATATATATTTCTTGAAAATTGTTTTGAATTGGGTGAAGATCAGCGTATTTGTAAATACTGCTACAACAAGTTAGAGGAAAATAGAATGCCGACCAGAGCTGTACATAATAATTTAGAATTGGATGCTATTCCTGCTGAACTTTCTGAATTAAATACATATGAGTCTATACTCATTCAATGTGTTCATCCGTTCCAGACCATAGTACGTATGGAGCCCAAAACTGGTAAATTACCTCCTTCAGATTTAGTGAGAGGTTTAAAAGGTAGAGTGGTGTATTTGCCCTTGGATTTGAAAAAAAATATGGAAACTATTGATGCGGATACTTTGGAAACTGAACCATTAATTATTCTGGTTAATGGTGTACCTACAAAGAATAAGAAGATTTGGCAGGAGCTGGTAGATGTGCGGAAAGTACAAAGAGCAAATTTGTATTTGAAAAAAAATAACAAATGGTATGAATCAATTTATATAGTAGAAGAAGAAGAAGAAGAAGATTTACAAGGAGATACAGAAACACCAAGTGGACAAATTGAAAAAGTGGACAAGTCAAAGGAAGAAGAAATTTATGAACATTTTAGCATACATCCTCTCCATTCGAAAGAAGTTATGGGAGACAATATTGATCTCTTTCAGATGAAGAAAGCAAAAGGAAATCCCGTGAGTGTATGGGAGGAGAGCTTGGAAGCTCGATGTTTTCCCCAGCTGTTTCCTAAAGGAAAAGGAGGACGATACGATGAACGTCCGGAACAGATTCCAGCTTCTGAGTATCGGACTACAAGACTATATGCTGAAGATCCCAGATTTCGACAAAGTATCCCTTATTTGTTCCATCTTTTATTTGAAAGCGACTTGTCTGCACTGTCTTATGCAGTAAATCACATTTTAAAAAGTGGAGTACATTTACAAAATGTGTCTGCTAAGGATTTTATGGAGAAAGTGCAGCACCGAGATGATCATTTGGAAACACAACTGATCAATCTGATGGCTTGTCAGCGTGGGACAAATGAATATTGGTACCGACGCCATGGTGAACTAAAATGCATGTTACGCAATTTAGGAACACCAACATGGTTCCTTACCCTAAGCTGCGCCGAGTACGCTTGGGATGATTTACTGGATTTTCTACGAGAGGCCAATTCAAACATTGAAAACATCGAATACAAGACAGCAGGAGAACTGTGCTCATTGGATCCGGTTAATGTTTGCAGATATTTCAATCATAGATTTGAGGCTATGATGTCCTTCATCTGCAATAAAAAAAATCCACCCCTTGGAGAAGTAGTGGATTTCTTTTGGAGAAAAGAGTACCAGGCAAGAGGTGCTCCTCATATTCATATGCTGCTGTGGATCAAGGATGCCCCAAAGTTTGGAACAGATACTGATGAAGCAGTGTTATCTTACATTGAAGAATATGCAACATGTGCTATACCTAAAAGCACAGAAGAGTACAAGTTAAAGGAGCAAGTTCTACGTTTCCAAAGTCATCGGTGTGGAAAATACTGTCGACGGAAATACAAGAGCAAAGAAAAATACTACACTAAATGTCGATTTGGATTTCCTAGACCTGTTCTTACAAATGGAAGAGTCAACAGTTTTATGTCAGCTGTGAGACATACTATCACAAGAAAATCACCTAAGAATACCTACAACCTTAAAAGAAAAGAAGAATCAAAAAATATAAATGACTACAACCCAGTCATTTTATCCATGTGGAACGCTAACATGGATATACAGTATGTTGCTGACAATTCCATTGCTGTTGCTCGATATGTAACGTCTTACATTACGAAATCAGAAAAAACAGAATTGAAGGAAATGTGGGAAGAGATTTCTCACGAGAAGACTGTCAGTAAGAAGCTGTACAGTTTCAGTTTGAAGATGTTATCGCATCGAGAAATTGGATCCTACGAATGTTCAGATAGATTATCTTCTGCAAGTCTCTACTCGAAGTCAAGAAGAATAATTTGGGCAAGTTTAGGCCTTGCAGCAATGAGAAATCGGGTACTGAAATCTGTTGGAGAAATTGAATATTTGGCACAGTTCGAACCTGAAAGTACAGATATATTGAAAACAAACATGTTGGACACATATTATCCCAAGAGAAGTCATCATCTGGAGAACATGTGTCTCTATGAAGTGCTGCAGAACTACATTTATTCACGGAAAGCTGCAGAAGACATCAATAATGGAAAATATAAAGTCGTTGGTGAAGAAGGATGTTTGGTGAAGCAAACCAAAGGAAGTTTGATAAATCACCGGAAGCTGAGTTGCGACACTACCGACAAGAAAGAATTTTACTACTTGGCTCTTTTACAGTTGTTTAAACCATGGCGTTCAGAGGATGAACTACTGGGAGAATTCCAGAGCTATGAAGATTCTTTTAATGCTTGCAAAGACAGCATACAATGCAGTACATTCTCAACTTATCTGCAAATGTTAAATGAAGAAATTGAACAGGAAACTACAATTGCAGCAGAAATTGCTAGAGACAGTTCTCAGGACAGCCAAAGTTCAGGAACATACAGTCAAGATCCCCTAGGACAACCAATCGTTGAAAATGAAGCATCAATAGCCATGAATGAAGTGGAAACGGCTATGAATCAAGCTCAAGAAGCATTTATAGACTTAGAAAATTTGGAAAGACAACTGAATCAAGAGCAGCAACAAATTTATGAAGAGATCAAAAACAAAATTGATCACGGATTTCTACATGAAAAAAAAGAGTGCTCATGCACATCATTTCATCCAATCAGGATGTATGTAAGCGGACAAGCTGGCACTGGAAAAAGTTTCCTAATTAAAGTCATCAGAAGCTACCTAAAGCAAAAAACAGATTCTACTTTGTCTTGTGTGGTTACTGCTCCAACTGGGTTAGCAGCATATAACATAAAAGGAATCACCTTACATCGTTTGCTAATGTTACCAGTGGAGCATGAGAACAAAATACAATTCAACAAGCTAACTGGAGAAGCATGCTTGGAAGTTTCAAGAGTATTGAAGAAGATGCAAGTTCTCATTATTGATGAGGTGAGCATGGTATCAAACTTAATGCTTGCCTTTGTGCATTTAAGAATGCAGCAAATTTTGAAGACAGACTATGACGTGTTATTTGGTGGAAAACACGTCATCGTTTTTGGGGATCTTTTGCAACTTACTCCGGTTAAAGGACAACCAGTGTTTAATACTGTGACACATGAAGACACGAAGAAGTCATTGGGAAGCATCGGTAATACAAATATTTGGTCCTTCTTTGAGTACAAGGAACTTACAACTAATATGAGGCAAGCAAACGATGAAGAATATGGAAGTATTCTGAAAGATATCAGGATTGGACTACTCACAGAAGCTGGCAAAAAAGCATTACAGACTCGGCTGCTACATAATTTATTTCCAAAGGAAGAAATAGTTGCAGAGAAGATATACAAGAACATTGCAGAAAACAAAAGTGTCATCTGCTTAATGCCAACTCTACGTGAATGCTCAATATTCAATGAGGAGCTTTTGAAATTGGAAAAGGAAGAGATCATGAAATTGGAAGCAGTGGACAAAATTGAGGATGGAAGAATTACTGTCACAGTAACAGGCAAACTGAAAAATAAATTGGACTCACTAGAGAAGAACATCTCCAAAACAGCAGGATTAGAAAAAAATCTATATGTTTGCATGAACTGTAGAGTGTTTTTAAGGAGAAATTTGGATGTTGAAAAAGGCTTAGTAAATGGAGCGATGGGAAGAGTTGTGGGTTTTATTAATTATCAGAAAAAAGATGGAATTGAATGGTTAAAAATAAAATTTGATCAGATAGAGGAAGTTAAAGACATTTGTCGTTGTTCAGTTCGTTTCATGCTTGTGAAAGACTTATATGTACGTAGGAAGCAGTTTCCGTTTTCTCTAGCATATGCTGTAACTATTCACAAGTCTCAAGGATTGACTGTAGATTGTGCATTTGTGAACATTGGATCTAGTGTGTTCAAAGAAGGTATGGCATATGTTGCTTTGTCACGAGTCAAAACATTATCAGGTTTATTCATGATAGACTTCGATGACTCAAAAGTTAGTGCTGATACAAACTGTGTAAAGGAGTATAATAGATTAAGAAGAAGCTATGCTCCTCATTTAGGTCAGTATCCTGTGTTGGAGAAACGTGTAGTTTCTCGTAAAAGGAGAAATGAGAATATCTGTAATGAAGATGTAGAGAAGAGGAAAAAAAAGAGGAGTGATGTAATTGCAAGCAAAAAGAATAAGGAAAATGAAGAACAGGTTGTAGGATGTCATTTTGAAAATAGCTCTGGTGTCAACTGCTACGCAAATGTAGTGCTGAATGTTGCTTTTTATCTGGAAAGTTTGCAAGAGCAGATAATAATAAATCAGGGAAAAAGATTCTGTTCAGAGCTCAGTCTCCTTTTTCAAAAGCTGAGTAAAGATAAAACTCAAATAGAAAGTGCTACTGATATTAGAAAACTTTTAGATGTATGTTCAGGACGAACACAGTTTTCTCAAAATGAACAGCAAGATGCTCACGAATTTTTGATGTATTTTCTTCAGGTAGTGGAAGAAGAAGGAGTTCCCATTGACATTTTTTTTGGTCTCTCTTATAAATGGGAACATAGTTGTGATAATTGTTATAATATAAGTGGTTCTATTGTTGATAATGAAAGGTTTATTTATTTGACATTGCCAGAGAGTAAAACAGTCACTTTTGCAAACTTAGTTAAAGATGCTAATCATAGCATGAAATGTGGTGAGTGTAATTCTGACATGTTATCAACATTAATTTTAAGGGAATACGGACAGTATGTAATTTTAATGATGCAACGATGTAGAGCTGATGGATCAAAATTGGATACTTTAATAAAGAAGTTTACAGGACAGCAATTATCAATTTCAGGAAAAACTTTTGTAACTGTTGCAATAATTTTCCATGATGGACCTACTGTTACTTCTGGACATTACACAGTTTATCTAAAATGTGAAAAAGGATGGACACTGTGTAATGATTCCCAATTGATTTTCAAACAACGTTTGCCTTTTGATTTAGCAAATTCCTATCTAATCTTCCTGAAACCTAAATTTTAGAGAGACTTGGCAAGATCTGGACAAAATAATTTTACCATTTTACAGGATTACCATTGCAATTTTGTAGAAAAAAGATTTTTAAAATTATCATTTGGCCTAAAGGAAAGATAACCAATTGTAATGTGGACTTTTTAAATTTTTAATGCAATTTTGAAAAACCAATAATTTAGAGATTATCGGTAACTTCTGCACATTTTAAATTTTGGAATGTTATTGGACTGCCACTGGAAATTTTTTCAAAAATAATTTCAAAAATTACTATTTGGCCATGTGGAAAAGTAAGCAATTCTATTGTGGACTAAATAAATTATTCGAAAAATTTTCGTGAACCAAAATGTTACAGAGAATCGGTGAGATCTGGACAGATTAAACTTTAGAATTTTAATGGTTTTCCCTTGGAAATTTATTCCAGGGAAAGAATAAAAAATACTATTTGGCCTAAAGGAAATAAAATCAGATGTATTTTGGAGTTATTTGAGATATATTATTGTGAATGTACTTCTGAAACAAAAATATCAGACGGTATTTTAAAGAAAAAAGTATTGTTTTTAGATGACATTTTTTAAGAATAATATGCATTTCTGTAATGATAAGTTTAAGTGAGAAGAGATTCTGGGCTTTTTTAATACAATCTTTGAGATTGTTATTTTTTTTTGCCCGCTGTAAAATGAAGAATGCAATTGCTTTCACAATTTATAGTGAAATGCAATATATTCTGAAAACAGCAAAAATAAGGCAAAAATATTTTTTGGGAAAAAATGTAAATATGTGTACTGTATTATAAAATGTTTTAAAAATATTAATACTTTTTTCTTTTTTTTCAGATCGATATAGAAAATTTTCGTAAACTACAACCATTTTAAAAACTATTTTTTAAAAAAACAAATGAATAAATATTTTTTTCAGTGAGTATGGTAAGTCAATAGTAATAATTGTAGTCTTTCAAGGACCTTGTAATGTGAAAAATGATTTTTAGTGTTTTTTTTAAAAAATAAAAAAAAAGGTACGCTTACCGTACGCGTACGGTAAAAAAAAAAAAAGTTTTTTAAAAAAAATGTAAAAAAAAGATGAAAGATAAGGTTGGCTCTTAAAAGAACCGTTGTGTTCATGCAGGGACAGAGGAAAGGAACCATGGGAAAATCATTCAAAGCTACAAATGTGCTGATCTATTTTGTTATTCACTAGGGAAACACTGGTCTCCCTATAACAAATTAGAGCTTTACAAAATGTGCAATGAATATCAACCTTCCGAAATCGAGGGTTCATTTCCAGAGGGCCAGCAAAAGGAGATTCTCCCCCCACAGATGAAGGGCTCACCTGACCTGCAGAAGAAGGAGTAAGCCCTGCAGGTGATGGTCCAGGCTGAGCTGCTGTGGATGTACTGGCTCGTCTTTCTGAAGAGTTACCTCCAAAAAGATGACCATGTGTCCTTCTGTGTACATCCTGGAGGTGTCTCTTCATGGTGTGATTCCCAAAGGAATACTTCCTGTTAGGATTACCTCTAGAAAGTACACGCTGACACAGCTTGCAAGTAACTAAGGGTGCATTCACCTTTTGCTGGCCTTCTGGAAAAGTAAAATAATCCCAAACATAAGAAGGTTTTACTTTCCTCGCTCTCTGCCTCAAGACAGTGCTGCTGGTGCTAGCCTCACTCTCAGAAGAGCTCTGCTGTTCTGCCATCGTATCCCAAAGACAAACCAGCTCCTTCTCCCAAGGGATCACAAGCAGAAATGAGGGGAATGGGTGTGGTGTAGGAGAGTTCTAGAACTGAAAGTAGTTTCAACCAATCAAAAGTTGTGTTTCAAGATCACATGACCTACCGTACGCTTACGGTACGCTTACGGTGCGCTTACGGCAAAAAGTACGCGTGCGCGTAAAAAAGACACGCGCTTGCGCACATGCGCATAACAGTCATTTCCCGGCACTTCCGCGTAACGTGCGCGTGTTGCGTAAGCGCGCACGCGTCCCACGCGCAGTACGCGCGGCTACGCAAAGTGCGTAACTATACGCAAGCAGCGTAGATAGATTACGGACGTTCCGTAAACCGTACGCTTACCGTGAGCTTACGGTACGCGTACTATAAAAAAAAAAAAAAAAAAATCTGGAAATAAATTTTACATGTTTATTTTAAAAAAATATATATAAAAAAAATATTAAAGGATTTTAAAAATTAAAGCATAGTCTTTATAAAAGATAAGAAAATTAAAATAAAAATATGTTTGAAAAAAATGAAGAATATAAAAAAAAAATAGCATTTAAAAAACCTTGCAAATTCACTGAAAAAACCATGGGTTTCACACACGTTATAGTTAGGAATTAGCATTTAAAAAACCTTGCAAATTCACTGAAAAAACCATGGGTTTCACACACGTTATAGTTAGGAATTAGCATTTAAAAAACCTTAGAAATTCACTGAAAAAACCATAGGTTTCACACACGTTATAGTTAGGAATTAGCATTTAAAAAACCTTAGAAATTCAGTGAAAAAACCATAGGTTTCACACATGTTATAGTTAGCTGGACATTTTACTCGTAAAAAACCAATGAAATTGCCCCGTTATAGTTAGTTCAGCTAACTATAACTCGCGCGCCCGCAATGCACTGCTGATGACGTCACATATTACATCACTCATGACATGGTCAGTGACATCACTCATGACATCACTGATGACATCTCAAATGACATCACTGATGACATCACTGATGACATCATCTAGTGAATGTGTGTTATTCTGAAAATTAAATATGTTTTATATATGTATATCTCATGGTCGATGGAAGAATAAATGGGTATATAAGTGTCTAAATGGATGATTTGTTTTTGAAAAATTGATTGTGTAACTGACTGATTAAGTGTATCATAGTGAATACATGGCTTAGTGAATAATGTTTAAATATGTAAAAATCTGTATCAGTCTCTCACTTTGTGTATAAGTGGCTGCATGGGTTGGTGAGTAGCTACATGGGTGCCTATTTAGGTTATTAGTTGTTTTTTTGAGTATCAGTCTGAGTGTCTGCATGGTTCGGTGGGGGGTATTACGTAGTGCATCGGTGCATGAATGAGTGACTCACTGTTTGTATGTGTTGAACACAGCATGTGTGCAGGACTGTATGGGTGGATGAGTGTGTGTATGGGTGTGTTAGTGAGTGAATGACTGTCTCAATAGTGTCTTCAGGAGTAACTACATACGTTTTAAACTAGTATATGTGACTATTGGTGTATATATGTGAGTATATGTGAAAGTGAGAGATTGAAAGAGTTCCTGTATGAATAAGTATGTGTTTCTATAAGTGATTGTTTAAAAGACTAAGTATGTGTAAGTTTCCGTAGAAGTAAGTGTGGTGGTGTGTGTATAACTGTATATGCAAGTAAATGTATGTTTGATTCTTTATTAGCATGAGTGACTATGTGTGTGAGTAACTCTATGGATGAGTGGCATTGTGTAACAGGATGTATAGATGTATGAGTACATATGATGAGTGAGTACATGTATGAGTGACTGTATAGGACTGTTGGTGAATGAGTGGATGTGTATGTGGATCTTAGAATTACTGAAGAGGTTGTTGTAACTGGTATTGGTATGTCCATTGTTTTGAAATTTTTAGTCTCTATTTTTGAATGTGTGTATCAAAGCTTATATTAAGGTGAGAGGAGGTCTGCCACTCTATCACAAGGATGATGTCATCAGTGATGTCATCAGTGATGTCATTTGAGATGTCATCAGTGATGTCATGAGTGATGTCACTGACCATGTCATGAGTGATGTAATATGTGACGTCATCAGCAGTGCATTGCGGGCGCGCGAGTTATAGTTAGCTGAACTAACTATAACGGGGCAATTTCATTGGTTTTTTACGAGTAAAATGTCCAGCTAACTATAACATGTGTGAAACCTATGGTTTTTTCACTGAATATATATATATATATATATATATAGTACAAACAAACACAGCTCCTCCCGGAAATTTCGCCAATAGTATGGTGACACGATATGCCGGTAGAGCTACCGCCGGCAGATTAATTTTGTAAGAGTCCAAGGTAAAACGTGCTCTCATATGCAGTAGATACAAGCAATAATTTATTCGTCAATGTAATGTGTTTCAAGAGTATTCACTCTCTTGTTCACACATATATATATTTCTTAATGCACTGATGTGATCTGATGTACTAAGGTGAAACGGTGCTGCATGTTAATGCAATAAACCTTTTGAATTTTTAAGAGACTTTATCATATTTTTACACTGTTGCTGCAAGATGTCTTTAATACCGAATGTGTTCCTAAAGTTAAGTGCTGCCAGGACACCCTAGTCCCTTCCTTTCTTTAAATTCAATTAACCTTTAATAAATGCTTACTTGTTTATTAAACATCTTTTTAATGTTAGTGCTGAGTCGAGTAAATGTCAGTTCAGTGTCACTGTTGACCAGGGGGTCGCATGTGGGTCCCCGACAGAGTCCAACTTGGGAAACAAATATGCCCAGGCATATAAATAAAAGTGGGCATCATTAGCAAAGCAGATGGTTGAGAAAGTGGCCCACATATGCAAATTGGGTCAATTTTGAACTTGTGAAGACACACTATATGGGTATTTTGCAAGGTATGGGAGACTGGATGCATTTGTAGTTGCTGCAGGCAATGTTTGTGTTAATATCAGGGAAATCGTCAGAAAAACCATCCCACCTGGTTATAAAACCATCCCACAAACTGCTAAAAAAAGTCCCACTCACTGGTCTGTCAGCTCGACACTGGCCCCCGGGCCGTACTTTGTGCATCAATCAATGCTTTTTAAGTGCACAATTACCAGCAAAATACTGGTACGTGTCCTTATGAATCACAAAGCAGAGATCAAGTTCTCTGACAAATCTATCTTGCAACTCAAAAGTGTTCACAGGAGTCGAAGCCCATTGCCAAATTTACATATTCCTAGTAAGGATGTCTTGGACCCTGAGGCAGAGTTGAAATGGGCCTCTGTTTACCTGCTGGGTAGCAAAAACTGTCCATTATTGAGGTGCAAAGAACACTCATACACCTGGTATCCGGTGCCCCTGCAGCTGTTACACTTTGGGGCTGGTGGCCTAGTGACTAATGGGCCTGCTGTAGGGGCCTGTGTTCAACCTCATGGTCACAGGTTCAAACCCTGGCATGTTCACTTATGCTTCTGAGGTCGATAAAATGAGTACCATTGAGTTGGGTAACAACAATTATCTGTTATTCAGTACCAAGATACCCTTGGGTGAATGTGTGCTTTACAAACACATTTGTTATGTTATGTCACTCTGTGTGGTTGCACGAGGCAGCCAGCAGGAACACCTTATGTAGCTACAGACACAGTTGTCTTTCTCAGTGAACTCCATGTGGGTCCCTTTAACATCCCTGCTGAGGATTACATTTTCATGATTCTCCTTGGACACCAATTCAGCGCTTTTACAAAATAGGGGACATTAAGGACAACATGGCTGGATTCCTGATACTATTAAATATTTTCTTTTATCACATTTATTTTAGTGGTTCTATACAAAACATTTGGAAATGAAGAGCTGGGCACAGTTACTTCAGTTAATGTGTTTATCATATAACATTAAGCCGTGATAAATCTGAATAACAAAACAAATGCTCCACACCCAACAGTGTGCTGGCCAACCAGTGTCTGCCCCAGAGAGATAGAACCAGCAAATTATATGTCTTTCTTTTTAATACGAAAGGAGCACTGTATAAAATCATACTTTGACACTATGTTCAGACATGCCAAGAAATGTTCTTGTAATGTACTCTTTCTTTGCAATGCTGACAAGGAAAACAAAATCTTTATATTGCTAAGTAGCACTCTCCTTCGTGTTTAATAGTTATCTGCACCATAGCTAACACAGGCAACAAAGATCCCTAGCTGCCTAATATCTACTCATCAATTTGTTTGCATATTATGGTACCATTTACTACAAAGGATTTGTGATATCACAGGTACCAAAGTCTTTTTAAAGTAAGAAATGGGACATTATTTTACAAACTTCTTACTTTGGGAGGCATGTCCAAGATACCACCTGCATAAGTCTTATTTCCCAGAGTGCTCCAGCTATAGCCGAGATCTGTGTAAATCTGGCATCCCCTTCCTACCCTGTGACCAGTGGCATGCTCTGTAGGACAGATGGGAGACTCGCCTTTCTGGTTGGACTCCTTATTGTGTATCCATCTGCTGCAGGGTCTGAACTGTGACTGGACTCTGTTGCCTTGAGATTCAAGATGGTGGCACCCGCAGCATGGTAGGTGGGCACCAGATGCAAATTGCTTTTGGTTGGACCTCAGTGAACTTCATGGTGAAGCGAAGACAGTCACAGTGGAGAGCTGCTGAGGAGGAGAACATCGGAAGCTAGTCCTCTGGTCCAAAAGTAAGGAACACGATACAGTGCAGTGCGAGATAGTGGCCCTTGCAGCCTGTCTGTAAAGCAGAGGGCTGAAGAGGATCCTAAACAGGCCTCCAGAGCACCCAGTTGTCAGAGATAGTTTAGCAAATTCCTGGTGAGAGATTGCATCTGGAGGTGGTCTGGGAACAGTAGGAAACTCAGAAATAAGCACTTATAGCCCCTTTGACCAGTGCACTACACTCTTTGGGATCTCCTTCCCCACTGGCAACCTTGAATAAGGCAGCCTTCTCCAAACCCTGGGGGCATGCTGCTGCCGAGGGCCCTCAAGGCAGTAGACCATGATAGACCTGGGATGTACAGACCTTCGTCTACCAGAGCTCACTGATTGTGTCTCTGCTTAGCGCTTAGTGGTTTCCAATTTTCCCAGCCCTTTTAGAACAAATCGATCTGTGAATGCACTGTGGAAGCTGAGGCCAGCCACCAATAACAGCTGTGGACCTTGATTCGTTCAAGCACATGAATCTTCTGCTAACATCTGATCAGTCTGTAGCTGACTGCTGCTCTTGCTGAGGCAGCCTTTACACTGTGTGTCTTGCAGAACTGGCTCGCTATTCTTAGCAGATCAGCAGCTAAAAAGGACCAAACAGTGCAAGACATGCTTCTATTCCTTCTACACCCAAGCCTGCTCTGCCGAAGGCTGTCCCTGGCATTTCAGAATAGGGTGCTGAATCTGAGGAAACAGATGTAGATGATCCGGTCACCAAGCAGTTTCTCATCAACCTCTTCTGGTATCTTAAAAATGACATATAAACGCTGAAAAAGTATTACTCAAGAGATCTTACATGAACTTTCAGAGATCTCTGACCTGGGGGTACAGGGTCCTTTCACTTAAAGAGAAGTGGAGCAGAAGGAAAGAAAAGCAGGAGTTTCTTCAGCAGAAGTTGCTAGAGTTGCTAAAAACACTGCTGAAGACCTGGAAAACCAGTCCTGATAGAACATAATTAATTATTTGGGCAGCACAAATGGGGGGTAAGGCTCCAGCAGTGATGTTCAGAGGTTGTTCAGGGCCATCTTCGATATGTCAGATGGCGACAAGAGGTCTTCAAACTATTCTTTAGTGACAGCTACTTCTGTTCAGTGAAAGTCCTTCTGAGCTACCAGCAACGTTTATCACTGTAAAGTACTGACCATATATTACAGTTTACAGTAGATTACAGTAGTGGCCACCCGAGTATGTCAGGTGAGGTTACCAGCAGAAATGCCATTTAAAAGCTTATAAATATTAAGTGCCTCCAAATGACTCATGAAATAACAACCAAAGCATCACATGCCCTCTGGCACAAAGGACAACACCACAGCAATAGGTCTCCCCAACCCAATGAGTTTTGAATTCCAACCTTTTCTCTTCATCAGTATACCTACCAGTTTCTGAAAATACATATTTTCTATAAAACACCAATTCCATTTTGGACAAACTAATTTTTCCAGTAGAAAAGAATAAAAAAACAAAAACTTCAATTTTGCCTTTTAAAATATTTGTTTTTCTATTTTAGAGACTACAGTCCCCAATCATCAGCTTCCCATTTTCACTGAGTGCTCACATGTAGAAATGGCTCACATGGACTGGTGTGTCTTTAAATTCCCAAGTACATAGGCCCTAGATAACCACCATTACACAAAGGATGTCTTTCATATGTCAACAATAGCCTCCATTATATCAGGGTCACTGTTGTGCCAAGGCAGGACACAATAATGGCCAGGATCCCCACAATATATCAGTCATGGCCTTCATTAAGCCTAGGGTGGGCACTGTTATGTTGAGATGGCTAACATTAGATGCTCTTTATATTTCAGTAATGACTGCCACTGTACCACATCAAGAACAAGATTGCCCAAAACAGTCAAGGATGACCACTCTCCTGCTATTGGTACTATTGTGTCAAAGGTGAACCCCTTATGATGTGGGGTAGCATATACTTTTGATGATCTTTGACACCAGACATGGCTTCCAGGAAGTGACACTGTTTATTAGGGAGGGGACACACACACATGCACATGCATGCACACACACACACACACACCACTCCCCCCAAATGCCCCCCCCAATATAATTTTTAGGAGGACCGGCCATTGACCGTAATGTAGTGTGTAATTACTATTCTAACTACCATGCATGCTGTGATAGTAGGGTAGGTTATAAAATGGACTGAAGCAAATTTAACTGCACCTTTAGTTTTTTGATACACTTGCTCGAAAGCACCTAAACACACTACCATGTCTGGTCCTCACAAAGATAGTGTTTGGTTCTGAAAAGGTTAACCCACGCTATGAGGACTGATCCGGTCCTCACAGCATGGGTTATACATGCCCATACACACGTCCCCCTATTGACTGTATTGAAGTGTGCAATTGCTATTCTAACTTCAAGCACGCTTTGATAGTAGGGGAGATTATAAAGCAGATTGAGGCAAATATAACTGCACTTTTAGTTAATTTATACACTCACTTGAAAGTACCTAAACACACTACTGGGACCGTTTCTCTGAACACTCCAGTCCTCATAAAGATAGTGTTTGTCTAGTTCTGTTAGAGTTTACCCACACTATGACGACCAATCTGGTCCTCACAGTGTGGGTTATACATTCCCACAGACAAACACCCACCCCCACTTAGTTGTCTCAGCTCTGGATCCATACCCTGTTCTCCTCAGCCTTTGGGTTGATCATGCACTCAAATAACACATTTTCACTCTGGATCCTGGAGTCCCACACTTTTCTGGGTCAACACTGGTTAACGCTTAGGCTACTGTCCGCACTCTTCTTTCATGGCCCATTGTTCACACACATCATTGGACTGATCAAACAAGGCCTATAACATGGCCACTTACCTAGATTAAGAGTGAAGACAGATGGCCATGTGACAGTCTCCAAAGGTTGACATAATGTGTTTGATTGTTATCATGAAACTCTGACATTGGTTTGACTGGCTGTCACTCTAGGGGTCTTGAGATGAGCAGTGGTGACTTCATTAATATGCATAGACTCTGTGAATGAGATGCTGGGCTTGACATTCCCTCTTGAGAGTTACTTGAAGGTGCTGGTGAGCTATCAGTAGCTCCGGAGCTACTCATTGCAGTGCCATGTGCTACACATAATATAAAAGGGGCATAGACCCCAAAAACCTCACACCCATACGCTCTCTTGACATTCTCACCCAAGTTAATTTCTTCAGTTTAAGTAGGAAATCATGGATGCAGCACATCTGAAAGAGAACTTCTCCTTTAAAGACCACACAATCAAGCTCTATAAGGACCTTTCCCCAGGAGCATTACTGAAAAGTAAACAGTTTCATCCTATCTTAGCCTTCTTACAAGAAGAGTGCATCCACTACAAATAGGGGAACTCATTCTACCTTATCTTTGATTGGCAGAATCACACAATACAGGTCTCTTCCCTGGATCAGGCAAAACACATTCTCCAGCTGGAAGAGGAACCAGCCACGGGGAAAGAATAGACAGAAATTTTAGATCAACGTCTCCACATGATTCCAGTGAGCCACTTCCATTGAGAATGTAAGGCCTTGCTAAACAAAATAAATACTACAACCGCCACATCAGAAGCTGTCCTCACATCTCGGAATGATCAAGAGGACTCATTGGACCCATACTGAGAGTTTGGACTGATTTCCTTGCTGGGCACTCTAGGGTCCCAGGTCCTACTCAGCCACAATATGGAACTGTTTCCATTGGTTCACACTATTTCAAGACAATTATTAGTAAGATAAGAGATCCTGACTTCTTCCACAAGTGGAGAGTTGATCGCATGCCCTTACACAGCTCTTACTGAACCTTACTGAATAATTACATCTGGTCTGTCTGGCGCAAGATGCACCTTCTAGAATACCAAGGGCCATAGCTGAGGGGAAATGATATGTTAGCCATTATAATACAGTATTAAATCCCTCTAGAGATGCCTGTTTTTTCTGGCCCAATCTGGGAGTTTTCACATGATTGTTGTTACTGTCCTTATGTTGCTGATTATGTAGTTCTTTCTGTGTTTTTTTTCTTGGGTTCCTTCTGGGGGTGGACACCAACACCAAATGATCTTTTATACATGTTGATACAGCAGGAAATAATGTGGTCTAATTGTGTTAAGGTTTGAACTCGCCACCAAAGCGGCTAACTGGCTCCATTTCCTCACGGGTGAGTTTTGTTGTTGCAGTAGACTCGCCTACTCAAGAAAGATTGGGATAACCCCAAATAATACTGTTTTCTCCAGCATTTGCCTTTGACCTAACAAAGTGGGAGGAGTGGCTTTCCTCCGGAGTCAACAATAATAAACAATGACAGCAAACTACTAATTCATACTAGGTGGCAGCGCATATAATTGTCAGTGAGCCACATAAAAAACATTTAAAAAATATTAAAAGCATATTAAAAACATTTCTAGGAGATAAAAAATGTGTAGAGTCAATATTTGAATTTGTACTCAAGCTAAAGGTCTAACTGAGTTCATTTATAGAATTTAAAACTCTTACAAGCGTTTAGAAGGCCATACTTTCTCTAGCGATAGTGTCAATTTAGTAGAAAATGTTCCAAATTTAATCAGAGTCGAAGTGAAAAAGAATAACTCAGAATTCTTTCCCAGCACCCGATGAGCCAATTGTAGATTAAGTGTCCTGTCTGGGAGACGCAACATCACAGTCACTTGCTATAGGGCACGGAAATTGTAATATTTCACACAGTACGTCGATGGAGCACAGATGATATTCAGTATTGCCCATAGTTGGTATATCGGCAGCTGGTGCTGTAGTCGAAACCTCAGTGCCCTTAGTGCTAGTTGTAGCACTTGTGCTGGTGTCAGCGCTAGTGGTGGCTGAGATGATGCTCACCCCAGTTGTAGCAAAAGGCACCTGCGGGTTTTCAAGGAATTCATTTGTTAGGATAGGAATAAGCTGGGGACACAGCGGAGCGTGGGACCTCAGTGGTTCCAGCCTCGTGTTCAAGTCTGCAGGCATCTCCATCTTGAGTGTCAGAGAGATGTCCAACACGCATTCTTCACCGCAAAACAGGCTTCGAAGAACAGGTAAGATGCAGTCCATCCAGACTGGTCTAAACAATAAGAACCAAGAAGCACTCAGTTCTCATAGGCGAGGCGCGCCCAGATGTTGTACCATGCGCTCACAATATCTACGCTCCAGAAGAGCTTTCGCCATTTCGTTTGTGATTGGGCCGTCCATAGCGTATCAGGTAAATGATGATCAGGATTCCAGCTATTAAAAGCAGTATCAGAGGTAAACCACCAAAGATGCTTCCAAATACAGAGTGTATAAAATTTGATGACTCAGTTTATAGATCACGTGAGTCCTTGGTAGCTCGTTTTTCAACTCTGCTACTTGTTCCCGTAGCATTTTATGCTTAATTGTGCCACCTTTCGCATCTTTAACCCGCATTGCTACCAATGTTATAGGTATTCATTATATGACTGAACACAGTAAAACAAATCACACACGATTAGTGTGGGGAATTCTTGATCCGTATTTACAAGTGCCAGTATCAGTGCCTTTAACTCGGCCAATTGTGCCGTGCTGTCCCGTGCCATCCTAGCAATGGCGTTTTTGTAAAACTTGGATGGAACTTTCCATCCAGTATGCGACCTTTAAAGATAGCACATGCTACGCTGTATTGCTGCTTGCCTCCTATGGCCAGTTATGCAGATCCGTCAGTCTAAATAATATATTCATACTGATTGAGAGGCAAGATTTCATTTGGTAGAGGATATTCTTGTTCATATTGCAGGAATGCCTGTGTTTTTAAACTTGGAACAAATCTGTATTCAACATCTGTTGTAGTAAGAGAATTAGCCCATTGTATCCATCTTGGATGTAAGGCTTTCGCATTTGGAATGCTAGCCTTTGTAATGGCTTCTAAAGCCGGTACCGGGGTCGCTACAATAATGCATTTCCCCTGAGCCAGTGCTCTTTCTCTTGCTACAACAGTCTGAACAGCTGTCAGGATTTTTTTCTGTTGAAGTGAAATGCATTTTCTGCATTTGTGTACAGGTGTGATTTGTATGCGATTGGTACTGTTTCCCCTGAATGTTAAGTAAGTGTACCCACATTGACCCGCAATTATACGGATCACCAAGTGGCATACGTTTACACGTGTTTGCAGGTGTTTGGAAGCTATCATGTCTTCCTGGAGTGAACAAAGAATATTAGTATGTTCTTGTGTCTAATTTCTGGCTGAAAAGTCAGGTTTTATTAAGTCATAGGAAGGTTTTCGCCTTTGTGCGTGATCTAAAATGTATGTTCTGCTGAAATTTAGGAATCCCAGTATTGATTATGAACTTTTTAATGATTTTGGCGGCTGGAGCAGCGCTCACTTTTCTAAAACGTTCACTGCTAGACTTTTCCCTTCATTTGACAGCTCATATCCCAAAAATAGGACACTGAGGTGGGCTATTTTTGATTTTTTAAAGTTCATTTTTTAGCCCTCAGTTGCAAATCCCATAGTAATGGTGCTGACCCTGGTCAAGTGCCTCTCTAAGTCGTCGTCCGTTAGATAAATATCATCCACATAGGACAACGCTTCTTCATCAACTTTTTGAAATAACTCTGTTACCCTTGCTGAAAATACCCCCGGGATGTTCTTATACCCTTGGGGGAGTCGATAAAATTGTCGTTAAGACCCTAACGCTGAGAATGCGGTCAGATACCTGCTTTCAGGCGCTATATTTTGCCAGAAAAATCCATTTGAGATATCAACTGTTGTTTTGTATTTTTTCCACACAATGTTATTCATTAATGCGGCACTATGTGCATTTTGGACAGCAAATGTCTTTGTGCATGAATTTAAAGGTCTGTAATCTAAAACTAGATGAGCTGTATTGTCGGGTTTAGAGACGGGAAACAAAGGATTGTTCATTGGAGAGGTACATTTTCAATGACCCCCTGGTATTCAAGTTGATCTAAGATCTCCCTGACCTGTTTTTTAGCTTCTTGCTTTATTGGGTATTGCCTCTGAGCATTAGGTGAAATTTTTAATGGGATCACGTGGTAGGCTGAGTCCTCATCCCACCCAGCGTGATTTTTGTACAATGCTGGTTCTTGGGCTACTGCCCACTCCCGTGCATATGTATGTTTAAGGTGAACTGGAACATGGTCAGAACATGCAGGAAAAATTATACTTTCTCCCCTGGGGCACTCCATTAAGAATGCTGGCGGCCATTCTTGTTCGGCTAACAGGATGTCATAACCAGATGATAAGTTCTTCCAAAAGAGACCTTTTACTTTCCTGGGCTTGTCCCCCTCCATCCGGAGTGTTATTTTCATGTAACTTATGTGGGACGCTCACCCGCTTATCTGGTGTTTCCACCATGATGTAATCATTCAAGTCCGCTGTCACCAGAAATTCCTTCAGGTTCTGGTGAGCTATTGTTACTTCTGCTGCACTGTCTAGCATCTTCAGAGCCCATTCCCCATTCAGAAGTTGTGTCCTCAGAATTCTGGGCATGTCTGATCTTTAGACCTACTACTTTCTTTTTCTTAAGCTGAGGTTTTGATTTTGGCTTTTCTTCTTTTTTGGAAGAGTAGTCCTGAGCGCGCTGCTTGTCTATGGACTGTGTGCGCTCGTCCTTATGTTCTGACCATCCTTCTCTCTCTGATCTTTTCGTCGAGCCCTGAAAGGAACGAGAGGAACGTGTATCAGTATCCTGATACCTGTCAGGTTTCCTAATATTATCCCTATTCCTAAGGTTGATCCTCTTTTCAGAGGGCTTCTGTGGAGGAGACCTACCTCGGGACTGAGATCTGTTGTCTTTAAACTTTTGCTGTTTTTTATTATCCCACTTCTTTTTAGAAGAAGTCTGGCAGCAAAGAGTGTACCCCAAGAGGTACAATCCTCTAACTGTGGTGTAATCCCCATGGGCAAGCAGATTGTTAACATTCTGTGTTTTTCAAATGGTGAGGTATTTGGGAATATTGCTTCTAACTGGGTTATTTTCTGAGCTAACCAGAAATGAATTTGTTCACGGTTTGTGGGCAATTTACCCATTACAGCGTGTAATGTTTGTGGAGTAATTATAGTAGCTGTGCTCTGTGTAGGAGCTGTATTTGGTGTAATTACTGTTGGTTGGACGGCAAGTGTCCTCATGACAAATTGTGTCATGTTTGTTAAAGTTTTATCAACTCTTTGTGCAGTATGAGCAATTCATTTTGTGGCATTGTGTCAATTTCAGGATGTGGTGCATAGGTCGTTAATATTGGCCATGCTGCTGCTGGTCTTTCCAATGGACCAAGTCTTGCTCTTCTTCTTGAGTAGGGTAGGGCGCCATTAAACCAGAAAATATGTTCCAGGTAGGTAAACAGAATTTCAGTCTCCTCAAACGGAGTGTAGATCGCTGGGACTTCAACATGTACATAATAATGAAATGTTTTTGTTGTAGCATTTGCTGCTGGGAATGTAACCCATGAATAGAACACCTCTGTTTGGAAATCTTTGTGTGCCTCTATCACAAATATCACTATACCTCCTCTCCATGTTTGAGGAGTTTTAGTGTGAGAGTGTGTCTTAAATTGGCTGCAATATGTATTCCTCAACTTCCTCCTCGTCTGAGAGAGGTAATGGCATATTTACCGGGTCAAAAGCCCTCTCAGTCATTGTGTGTAAAAACACAGAATAACTTTCCAAGGAAGTGAAATAAGGTTTTTTGCACAATTTTGGAAACAAAATGTCCTTCAAGCTTGATAAACCAACAGCCAATAAATAGGATATTTCGCCTACTCAGCTGTGGCGGAGTTTGTGCCCACCCACTCCAGACGTCTCTGGTATTTTGTGAGTAGGGGTCTCTGAGAATAAGCACAATTGAACTATTCAGATTTTACTGTTAAATAAGTACCAAACCAACGTTGGTGGCGCCGTGTAGTGTAGTTCCTATAGTACCCCTACAGGACCTGTGCTTCTTTTGGATAACATACACTGTGGGCCTGGTGACAGACTGATTCTGAGCACCCCCACCATGTATGTTAGCCTATTTGCATTAGCTAGCTCACAGTGCCACTAGAATCTCTTTTTTATCAGAGAGATTAGTTTTTGGCAATCTCAGAACACGACATCCCTGTTTCCTCAGACTCATGGAAACAATGTACTACTTTTCGCTCAGTCACTCGTGCTTGCTCATTTGGTCTCAAAGAGTTACGCTGAAGAAACAGTCGAGCGTGTTTACCATAAGAATTTATTGTACAGTTGTTCTTCTAGTGTAAAATATGTGCGCTGCGACAACTGTTAAACAGTAGCAGAGATATATGATCAACAGTACAGTGAATAAAAAGAGATAGTACAATTCTACCATTTTGCAATAGCCATGAACATATGCATGAATATAAAATGCACTTATAAAATAATTCGCATACTCCTACGATGCCTGTCTAGATGTACCTAAGTGCACCTAGCATGTGAGTAGGTGCGAAAGAGCCAAGAATCCCGCTAGGATTTAGTCAAACCCCATTACCTGAATAATGAGAGTGTGGGCCCTTGTCCTGGTCTCGAGGTGGACACCCCGCAAGTGATGGTTAGACCACTGTCAGCTGGAGCGACTGAATACAGGAGTCTCAGCGTCTCTGGTCAGTGTGCTGGACTGGAATTCTTGGTTCCCTCTAACTACTGATAGCAAGAGGTGCTGTAGTGCTGTATTTATACAGAAAGGTATAGAGTCCCTTTGTCCCTTGTGTTTTGTGTTAGCCATTGTTGGGTATGAAGATGACGTATGGAATGAACCGTTTACGAAGATGTTTATGCAGGTGGATTTTAGCCCCTGCCTGGTTTCCTAGAACTCTTATGAATATTTAATCATACTGGATGAGCACATCGAAGATGGTATAGTAGTCCATTGTTTGGGAAAACCCTCCTTAAGTACCCAAACCACAGTCTAGATAAGGTTCAGCCGTCAGCGCCCGTTATTGTGGAGAATAGGGAACTAATGTAGGTGAAAGATTATGCCTATATTAGGGCATCTCAAACCATGCCTATATTAAGGCATCTATGAGAAATATAAATGAAGAGTCACAAAGAGCAATAACTGAAGACCCAGCAACTGACTTGGTGCCAACGCTGCCAGCCTACCTGCTGACTTTGACAATTGTACCAAAAGATGACTTGTTCTGCAGCTGCTGTGTCTCCAAGGCCTGGAGATCCACCAGTACTTCACCCAGGAACTCCTGTGAAGCAGCGGACCTGATTCCCTGCACTCTACAGGCAACCCAAGAGACCTAAGAGAGTTTCAAGACTGTCAAAAACAGACACCTGAAGGCACCACTGCACCCGTCACTCCAAGCCCGTGTTGAAGTGGACCAATGATGTCAGCATGGTCCCTCAGGGCCCCAGACACCGAGTACCCTGTGGATTTGCCTCTCGTGGACCCGCGACCTGTTGCCTCTGCACTCAGTCTGCCATGACTGCTCCCGGTAAGGAAAGCCGAATGCTTAAAGACACCTCTGCACCTGTCACCCCTGGGTTGTGGAGAAGAGGACCAAGGGTGTCCCTACATCCCTAATCATAGTGAGGCCTGAGCCCCCCTTGGTTCAGTCCAACTGGCCCCCCTGTCAAAGCCTGCAGCCTCTTTATGCAAAGATCGATCTCCATAGACTTACATTGGGCTCACGATGCTGTTTTGCACCCTAGTATCGCTAGTGGTGTTCTACTAGTGCTGCCTTGGACCTTGCCCACCACTCACCTTAACTCCTGGACTTTGGTCCCTTATGTCGCTGTACTCTACCTGAATGCCAGGCTTGTTCTTACTCACATTACAGCTTCTAAAAATTGCACTAAGTGACAACTTTTTTTAATGCAAAAGAATTTCTATTTCAAAACGTACTTACCTGATCAAATTGGTTCTGGTGCCTAAATATATATTAAAGATGAGAGTTATTTTTATAAATGGTGTGGATCTCCTTCTTGAGTCATGTGCATCATTTATTGACTATTGTGTATATTTGCAGATGTCTAACACTGCTCTCTGATAAGCCTAAGGCTGCTCGACCACACTGCCCCTTGAAAGAGAACCTTGGGATTGCTAGAGACATGCCCCTGTCCACTCATAAGGGAACCCCTGGACTCTTTGCTCAATATATCTCATTTTGATATACCATATAAAGAGCCAGCTTCCTACACCTACTTTCTTTAATCTCTTCTGCAAGCTTGTGCCTCACAACCTCCAGATGCTCCTTGTTGGACTGCCAATTCTCTGTCCACTCCCTACCTCTGGGACCTTCATAAACCAAACAAAAACCACCTTCAAAACCTTTCTGAAAGGGAATCCACTCCATTCATTTAGGACTGCAGGCAAAAATGCTGTCAGTCTAACTTAACTGAAGTATGATCTTTCTCCCACTGTTCCCTGACCTCCCCTATCACTACCATGCTCCACTCTGGCCCACTTGTCCTCTCTCCACATTACCTACACACTGGGGCATATTCAAAAGGAGACAACTGCAATTTATCTCCACCTTATTGCAACAAAAGAGGAGATAGATTTAACACCCCATTCACAAGCAGGTGCAAACTGCAGACAACAACAGTATTCCCTCGATAACTGCCCCAAAATCTAACACCACGGCGGACACCACGAACTAACTCTAATGAGATGCAGAGTAGGCGTTCCCGTGCAAAAACACCCGAAAAAACAACAACGCCACTTTCACAATGAACTGACAGAACTGCGAAGCAAACCAAAAACAGGCGATAAGCCGCGGTGGCTGCAGGTATTTAACACCTGCCTCAAGCAGGTGTAAAGACAGATGCCTACCTGCAGTAGGCAACGGAGCCCCGCACACAGCCATACTCAAAGAACAAACGACGCCATGGAGCTATTCATCATGTAGCTCGGAGCTCCAACAGGGCCACAAAACCCACTGCCACCACCCCCAGGACCGCCACCCCCCCCAGGACCTGGACCCGCACCCCCAGACCACCACAGAGGCAGCATAGAGTAAGACAGCAGACCTACCAAAAATGCACCACTCTCACAGACCAAACGCCAGCGGAAGTCATTGCCCACTACAGGCTCAAAAGGACAACCATTCTCCGCATCATGACCCACATTGCCCACAGGCTGACGGTCCCAACACAGCAGAGAACCAACATCCCACCTCAGACAAAGCTGCTGGCTGTGCTGCACCTGTTGGCTCTGGGACATTCCAACCAACAACTGCCAGAGTCGGAGGAGTCTCACAGCCAGCCCTATCAAAGTTCATCACACCTGTCCTGAATGCCATCCTCAGCTTCATACCTCAGTATCTTCACTTCCCCAACACTGTGCAGGAACAGCTGGAGACAAAGCAAAGCTTCTATGCCATAGCCGGATTCCCGGCTGTGTTGGGGGCAATTGACTGCACACATGTTCCACTTGTGCCCCCTGCGGATACTCACACCACTACGGCAACAGAAAGCACACGCATTCCATCAATGTGCAGGCAATAGTGGATGTGAGAAGTTGGCCTGGTATATGCTGTTCACTAGTTCTAGTGACCACCTTGTACCATGCCAAGCAACCCTTATGGTGTGGTTGTAAGTCAACCTTTTTGGACTAGCTGCCCTAGTGGTAGCGTAGGCTAAGCAGTCTTTGAGGCTAAACTCGTGAAGCGTGTTAAGCAAGCTGTTTTACCAATAGTAACCCCCTTTTATACCAATGAAAGGACACCACACAGATATATATTCAAAATATATATGTATTTATTTCTCAAAGTAACCCCTAGTCTCTTTATGAGCACAGGAGCACAAATCGTCAAACAAGATTATCACAGAATACACAGAAGTTGCACTTTATATGGATAGGCCCTGGTGGCCACTCGAACCATATACTAAAATAGTGGTATAAGTACCACGAACAGAAAAGGGAAAAGGCCTAGGGCCTCTAGAATCGCTGGGCCTACAAGGAGCTAACGTCAGTTAGTGACCAGGAGGTCCACGGGTGGCGTGTGCAGAGCAAATAGTCACACGCGTGCTCCCATAGGTTTCAATGGGTGCGTAAAAAGTACAAAGTTACTGCAAAAGGAATCTTCCGGATGACCTAGGAACTTAAGATTTGGAACACAGGCACTAGAGATGTAATACTACACTTGGGCACAGGAGTGCCAGCTTTACCTCACCCACAGGAAGCGGGTGCATAGGCCTCGAAGTGCGTCGGGTTTCTTCTATCGGTTCCGTGGGGCCTGTAGACAAAAGTGCTGCAGGCGGTCGGTCGGGAAGAGATGCAGTGGATCCAAGAGTGGATCGGAGATGTTGAAGACCTGTAAGCAGAGGGGACAGTGTTCACAGTCACTAGCCAGTGACCAGCGTGGCACCAGGTGGGTACCAGGCGATGTCGGGTGCAAACAGGTGGTGAGGGGTAGCTTGTCTCCGCAGCCACGTGGTCCCTGAAGGTCGACGACGTCCAGGAGTCGGCTCACGAGCTGTCCCACGCAGGCTCTCGCTGTCGGCGGTGTCGGCGACTTGATCAAAGCAACCAAGCTTTGGCAAAAGCAATTGTTGTGGGCAAGGAGTTTAAGCTGATGGGTCTGACCAGCAAGGTCAGAGGAACTGCTCCTTTGGAGGGGAGCAAGGGCCAGTCTGGAGCAACCAGACCAGCGTTGTTTGTCGTAGATTTCGTCGCCAAGATGGCCACTAGCCAGCGGGCCAGCAACCGGTTAGGCGCGTCGAGTGGCAAAATGCAGAAGGGCCCCACGCAGATCGTGGAGATGCTGGAGGGCTCACCTTTGGTGCAGATGCTGCTCGAGGGTTGGGCTTCTCAGGACCCAAAGCACAACTTGGAGGGAGCCTCGGTTGTTGCACTGGTCAGCTTGTCGTAGTCGTTTCAAGATGGCTGGCTCCACGTGTCTCGGTGCCTCCACGGGTCTCCTCTTTGCAGGGACTGTGGATCGGGCGGTGAGAGGTCTGGAGGTCCAGGTCTTGTCAGTCTCTGGGCTCGGGCTCCGGCGGGAGGCGGCGGCAAAGCAGACGTTGATTCGCTGGATGGTGCTTGCGTTAGCAAGGTGGTCACTCCCTGACCACAGGGGAGATTGGCTTCAGTCCTCTGTGCAGCAGAGCGTCGAAGTTCCCGTCTTCTTCTTAGTTTTAAGTTGATTCCAGGATGTCTGAAGTCTTAGGACACAGCTCCTACCTTTAAGCGGATTCTAGGGGCCGGACTACCTGCTAGGTCCCTCCCTATGGGTGGGACCAGGAAGGGGGGTGGTTACACCCCCAATCCTTTGTCCAGCTCGCCCCAGGCCCGGGACTGGTGTGCCCCAGGACCGGTTTGAACTGGCATATGCACCGAGGCTCCTTGTGAGCCACAGGCATGTCTGGTTTCTTTCAAGCCCTACCTGACCAATACACAAAATCCTGTCTGGGGTGGTGCACGCACCTCCCCTGGCAGGAAACCCTTTGTCCACACCTCCCAAGCTGGAAGGACTCCCAGCAGCAGGAGGGCAGACTTGTGTCTGTGGTGGCAGCATCCATTTTGTGGAGCTGAGGCTATGTCTGATTTTACCCGGGTTTCAGGTACTGTACATGTCGTGTCCCTCTAGAAGGGTGGAATGCTAACCCCGTCGCCAGAATTGGCGAGGGGTTAGTATTCCAATTCGTATGACACCTTACTCGACATGTTTTGATAAAGCCAAACCAAAGATAGCATTTAACCGCGAGGTTCATAATGCACTTAAGAGTATATGGTATGACGATATCTGGAAACAGTAGAAGGAAGTTGTTCCGACCACTGCAGACAGGCCCAGCTCATGCCAGAGCACCATCTCACATGGAACCAAGCACTCTGCCTTCAGGATTGTTAAGGCCTGCCATAGGAGCGACTTATAGGTTACCAGGTGTCCCATTTAAGGTTAGGTATAGGTATACTACACCTAAGTAAGAGGTGATTACACCAACTTACCCCAGCTGAGTGATCAGCCAGTTGTGTCAAATTGTTAGGCCAAGCCTGGGGTGGCATAATACATGCTTCAGCCCTTGGCAGGCCTTGGGTACACCAATGCCCTGGGTACCTAGTGTACACTGGTACAGGGGCTGACAGGGTGATCCACTTCCAATTGGTTATGCACCTAGGGTGCATAGTTTTAATTTAGTAGAGAGAACAGCCAGCTGGGGGTCTGATTGGCAGGCCCACAGCCTCAATATGTCAAAAACCAGTGAAGCAAAAAGCAAAAATTTGGGGTGACCATAGGATAGCAGACCCTACTCTCCTACACAACCCCCCCCAAACGCTGGGACATTAAACTAGCCTTGACCAGTCTCGTCTTCATGTCCTAAGTGGAAGTACCTGGAGAGACCATCTGCATTCCCATGGTCAGTACCTGGCCGGTGCTCCACTGTAAAGTCCATCCCCTGTAGGGAAATGGACCACCTAAGCAGTTTGGGATTTTCACCCTTCATCTGATTTAGCCACAAGAGGGGCTTATGGTCGGTCTGAATCTTGAAGTGAGTGCCAAACAAGTATGGCCTCAGCTTCTTCAGGGCCCACACCACAGAAAAGGCCTCCCTCTCAATAGCTGACCAATTCTTCTCTCTGGGGGTCAACCTTCTGCTAATAAAAGCAATGGGTTGGTCTTGACCATCTACATTAAGTTGTGACAGCACAGCTCCCACACCCAACTCAGAAGCATCTGTTTGGACAATAAACTCTTTGGAGTAGTCAGGACTTTTCAGGATAGGTGCAGAGCACATGGCCTCCTTCAGGTCATCAAATGCCTTTTGACAGCTTACTGTCCACTGAACCTTTTTGGGCATCTTCTTGGATGTCAGATCATTAAGAGGAGTCACAATGGACCCATAGTTCTTAACAAACTTCCTGTAGTACCCAGTCAAGCCCAAGAAAGCTCGAACTTGAGTCTGGGTGGTTGGAGGGGACCAGTCCTTGATGGATTGTATCTTACTCTCCAGTGGTTGAACTTGGCCTCCACCAACAAGGTGGCCCAAATATACAACCTTACTCTGCCCTATCTGGCACTTTGTAGCCTTGATAGTGAGGCCTGCCCTTTGCAGAGCCTCAAGAGCCTTCTTCAGGTGGATCAGGTGATCCTCCCAGGTGGAGCTAAAGACAGCAATGTCATCAAGATATGCTGCGCAAAAGTCATCCAACCCAGTAAGGACTTGGTTCACCAGCCTTTGGAAGGTGGCAGGTGCATTCTTCAGACCAAAGGGCATCACCACAAACTGGTAGTGCCCACCTGGGGTTGAGAATGCTGTTTTGGCCTTAGACTCCTCAGCTAATCTGATTTGCCAATAGCCAGCTGTTAAGTCAAATGTGCTCAAAAACTTTGCAGAAGCTAGTTTGTCTATGAGCTCATCTGCCCTTGGAATAGGGTGTGCATCTGTCCTGGTGACAGCATTGAGTCCTCTGTAATCCACACAGAACCTCATCTCTCTCTTGCCATCTTTGGTGTGAGGTTTGGGGACCAGAACCACTGGGCTAGCCCAGGGGCTCTCTGAGGGTTCAATGACACCTAATTCCAGCATTTTATGTACCTCAGCCTTTATACAGTCCCTGACGTGGTCAGGTTGTCTGTAAAGTTTGTTCTTTACAGGCAGACTGTCACCAGTGTCCACCACATGGGTACACCAGTCAGTTTGACTAGGTATCAAGGAAAACATATGTGAAAATGATTGTAGAACCTGTCTACATTCAGTCTGCTGATGGGCAGTGAGGTTGCCTCCAAGGGTCACTCCTTCAACTGAGCCATCTTCAGGGTTCTGAGACAACAGGTCTGGGAGAGGGTCACTCTCTTCCTCCTGTCCCTCATCTGTAGCCATGAGCAAGCCCATGTCTGCCCTGTCAACATATGCTTTAAGCCTGTTAACATGGAGTACCCTGTGGGGACTCCTGGGAGTTCCTAGGTCGACCAAGTAGGTGACCTCTCCCTTCTTTTCCAGGATTGTATGGGGTCCAGACCATTTGTCTTGGAGTGCTGCTGGGGCCACTGGCTCCAACACCCATACCTTCTGTCCTGGCTGAAACTCAACCAAGACAGCCTTTTGGTCATGCCAAGCTTTCTGTAAGGCCTGGCTTGCCTCAAGGTTTTTGGATGCCTTCTCCATATACTCAGCCATCCTGGAGCGGAGACCAAGTACATAGTCCACTATGTCTAGCTTAGGCTTTTTGAGAGGTAACTCCCAGCCTTCCTTCACCAAACACAGTGGGCCTCTCACAGGGTGCCCAAACAACAATTCAAAGGGGCTGTAGCCAACTCCTTTTTGTGGGACCTCTCTGTAAGCAAACAGAAGGCAGGGTAGAAGGATGTCCCATCTTCGCCTGAGCTTTTCAGGTAATCCTTTGATCATACCCTTTAGGGTCTTGTTGAATCTCTCAACAAGCCCATTGCATTGTGGGTGATAAGGGGTGGTGAACTTGTAGTTGACACCACATTCCTTCCACATAGCTGTTAAGTATCCTGACATAAAGTTGGTACCTCTGTCAGATACTACCTCCTTAGGAAACCCCACTCTGGAGAATACTCCCAGCAGGGCCCTGGCCACAACAGGTGCTGTAGTGGTCCTAAGGGGAATTGCCTCTGGATACCTGGTGGCATGATCCACTACCACCAGTATAAATCTGTGCCCAGATGCAGTGGGAGGATCCATGGGACCCACTATGTCTATTCCCACTCTTTCAAAGGGGACCCCCACCACAGGTAGTGGTATTAGGGGGGCCTTTGTTGTGCCACCTGATTTGCCACTGGCTTGGCAGGTAACACAGGAGCGACAAAACTCCTTTGTATCTTCATTCATATGAGGCCAGTGAAAGTGAGGGACAAGTCTGTCCCAGGTCTTGTTCTGGCCTAAGTGTCCTGCTAAAGGAATGTCATGGGCCAAGGTAAGAAGGAAGCCCCTAAATTGCAGAGGTATAACCAACCTCCTGGTTGCACCAGGCTTGGGGTCTCTAGCCTCTGAATAAAGGAGCCCTTCATCCCAATTCACTTTATGGGTACCTTGAGCATTCCCAGCAGCCTCAGCAGCAGCCAGCTGTCTGAGGGGTTCAAGAGAGGGACAGGATAACTGAGCCTGCCTCAAGTCAGCCCTTGAAGGTCCCCCTGTCCCCAGAAACTCAACCTGGTCAGGTTCAAGCTCTTCAGGGACAGTTCCTTCAGGGTCCTCTAGATCAGTTTCCTGGGAAGGCTGATCATCACTCTGAGGCAGGGGGGAAGGCACAGCCTTGACCCTCCTGTTCTTCTTCTTGGTAGGTGCTTGGTCCATTGTTCCAGGATCCAAGACCTGAGGTTCAGTGAGGCACTTTTTGGCCTGTGACCTGGTCACAGCAAGGACATGTGATGATATACCTAACATCTCTGCATGAGTCCTGTACTCCACTTCTGACCATAGAGAACTCTCTAGGTCATTGCCCAACAAGCATTCTACTGGGAGGTCTGCACTAACCACAACCCTTTTGAGGCCAGTTACCCCTCCCCATGAGAAGTTAACAACTGCCACACTATGTGAAGTAGTGGCATTGCTGGCATTGGTCACCAGGTAGTTCTCACCTGGTATGTACTGTCCAGGGTCCACAAAGCCTGGTGTCACCATAGTGACACTGGAACATGTGTCCCTGTAGGCTTGAGCCACTTTGTCATTAATTAAAGGAGTCTGTCTGTACTTGCCCAGGTTACTGGGGCTCACAGTCAGGGACAAATCAATGTCCCCATCACAGATCAAGACTGCCTGTGTCAGGGTTCTGTCTAAGTCAGAATCTCCTTCAGTTCCCATAGTGATTCCCACTACACCCTTTGTCTGGGGACCAACACTGCTAACAGTAGTACTGGGAGCAGGTGCCTTAGGGGCAACAGTGTTGGGGGCTCCACCCTTTTTGCAATCACTAGTCCAGTGAGTTGTATTTTTGCAATGATTGCACCAGGGTTTCTTTTGACCTTCTTTCTTCTTTTTGGACTGTTGTTGGGACCCACCCTCCTTAGCAGTAGTTTGGGGCCCTGTTGAAGACTTCTGGTCTTTAGATTTCTGATCTCCACCCTTTTGGTCTGTTTTCTTCTGATCACCCCCTTGGCCCTGGTTCTGGTTCTTCTGCTTAACCCTGGTTCTGACCCATTTGTCTGCCTTCTTTCCCAATTCTTGGGGAGAGGTCAGATCAGAGTCAACCAAGTGTTGATGCAGTTGCTGGTTTTGACAGTTATTTAAAATCTGTTCTCTCATCATCAAATTATACAATCCTGTAAAATCAGATACCTTACTTCCCAGCAACCAACCCTCCAAAGCCTTAGTGGCACATTCAATGTATTCAGACCAGTCCTGAGTCTGTGTCTTTTGGGTGTCTCTGAACATTAACCTGTACTGCTCAGTGGTTAAGCCTAACCCATCAACTAGAACACTCTTCAGGACTCTGTAGTTTCTGACATCCTCTTCTCTAACAGTGAGGAGTCTGTCTCTGCCTCTTCCCTCAAAGGAGAGCCAGAGGATTGCTGCCCACTGGTCTTCAGGAACCTGCTGTACCTTGCAGGCTCTCTCAAGAGCAGTTATCCACTTGTGGATGTCATCCCCACTTTTGTAGGGGGGCACAACCTTAGACAGGTTTCTATTATCGAAAACCCTATCTTTGTCCTTAGGGACAATGCTGCCACCAGTGGGTATAGACCCACTCTCTTTATGCTGTCTAGCCTTGCTCAGTTTCTCTTCCATCAGGGCTACTTCTAGCTCCTGCTTCCTGATCCTCAGCTGGGCTTCTTGCATCTTGGCCTCATGTTCCCTCCTCTGAGGGGTGGTCATCCTTCTCCTGGAGTGACCTTGAGAGCCTCTAGAGCCATGGGAAGCATTGGAGTCACCTGAGCGATTCCTTTGCCTTCCAAGCCCTGTGTTAAGTCCACTGGGGAGATCCAGTGGGGTGAACCCACTGTCAGTCCCCAATAGCCTTGGTTTAGCTGGGCCAAGTATAACACTTGGCACTGGGCTAGTTCTCCCTTCATCCTCACCACTGTCTGTATCCCCCTCACTTTCCTCCTCTGTAGTATGGTTTTCATCTAAGGGATGGCTATTGGAAAGGGGTACCTCAGTGGCATCTTCAGAAGGGGGGCCTCCTGTTCCTGTCCCTAAGGGGGCTAACTGGGAAGCTCTCTTGAGCTCTCTTTGATTCTCATCATCTTGCAAGAGTGCTCTGAGCACAGCAGAGGTAGGGTTCTTGGGCTGTTTAAGGCCTCTAAGAGTTGCCAACTGCCTGAGCTCATTCTGATTAAGGGTAGCAAAGATGGATGGTGCCCTCGGGGGGTCACTCTCAACAGAGATGGGTACAGTGGACCCCTCTGCCCCAGCCATTGCTCTTAAGTGTGGGTGGATGTGTTGCAATCTACCTACACTTGGGTTTACCTACTAAACCTATCTAGTAGTTGTAGTCAGGGTGTGCTACTCCCTTTGCTCTACAACAACTAAGTTCAGTAGAACTTAAGTATATCTAATCTTGTTTTATATGTACCTACAGGTACCTATGTGATCTTTCAATTGGTAACCAAGAGATTACAATGGTAAAACACAGCAAGCTCAAATCCAACCGCTGCTCACCAATGTGAGAAGTTGGCCTGGTATATGCTGTTCACTAGTTCTAGTGACCACCTTGTACCATGCCAAGCAACCCTTATGGTGTGGTTGTAAGTCAACCTTTTTGGACTAGCTGCCCTAGTGGTAGCGTAGGCTAAGCAGTCTTTGAGGCTAAACTCGTGAAGCGTGTTAAGCAAGCTGTTTTACCAATAGTAACCCCCTTTTATACCAATGAAAGGACACCACACAGATATATATTCAAAATATATATGTATTTATTTCTCAAAGTAACCCCTAGTCTCTTTATGAGCACAGGAGCACAAATCGTCAAACAAGATTATCACAGAATACACAGAAGTTGCACTTTATATGGATAGGCCCTGGTGGCCACTCGAACCATATACTAAAATAGTGGTATAAGTACCACGAACAGAAAAGGGAAAAGGCCTAGGGCCTCTAGAATCGCTGGGCCTACAAGGAGCTAACGTCAGTTAGTGACCAGGAGGTCCACGGGTGGCGTGTGCAGAGCAAATAGTCACACGCGTGCTCCCATAGGTTTCAATGGGTGCGTAAAAAGTACAAAGTTACTGCAAAAGGAATCTTCCGGATGACCTAGGAACTTAAGATTTGGAACACAGGCACTAGAGATGTAATACTACACTTGGGCACAGGAGTGCCAGCTTTACCTCACCCACAGGAAGCGGGTGCATAGGCCTCGAAGTGCGTCGGGTTTCTTCTATCGGTTCCGTGGGGCCTGTAGACAAAAGTGCTGCAGGCGGTCGGTCGGGAAGAGATGCAGTGGATCCAAGAGTGGATCAGAGATGTTGAAGACCTGTAAGCAGAGGGGACAGTGTTCACAGTCACTAGCCAGTGACCAGCGTGGCACCAGGTGGGTACCAGGCGATGTCGGGTGCAAACAGGTGGTGAGGGGTAGCTTGTCTCCGCAGCCACGTGGTCCCTGAAGGTCGACGACGTCCAGGAGTCGGCTCACGAGCTGTCCCACGCAGGCTCTCGCTGTCGGCGGTGTCGGCGACTTGATTGAAGCAACCAAGCCTTGGCAAAAGCAATTGTTGTGGGAAAGGAGTTTAAGCTGATGGGTCTGACCAGCAAGGTCAGAGGAACTGCTCCTTTGGAGGGGAGCAAGGGCCAGTCTGGAGCAACTAGACCAGCGGTGTTTGTCGTAGATTTCGTCGCCAAGATGGCCACTAGCCAGCGGGCCAGCAACCGGTTAGGCGCGTCGAGTGGCAAAATGCAGAAGGGCCCCACGCAGATCGTGGAGATGCTGGAGGGCTCACCTTTGGTGCAGATGCTGCTCGAGGGTTGGGCTTCTCAGGACCCAAAGCACAACTTGGAGGGAGCCTCGGTTGTTGCACTGGTCAGCTTGTCGTAGTCGTTTCAAGATGGCTGGCTCCACGTGTCTCGGTGCCTCCACGGGTCTCCTCTTTGCAGGGACTGTGGATCGGGCGGTGAGAGGTCTGGAGGTCCAGGTCTTGTCAGTCTCTGGGCTCGGGCTCCGGCGGGAGGCGGCGGCAAAGCAGACGTTGATTCGCTGGATGGTGCTTGCGTTAGCAAGGTGGTCACTCCCTGACCACAGGGGAGATTGGCTTCAGTCCTCTGTGCAGCAGAGCGTCGAAGTTCCCGTCTTCTTCTTAGTTTTAAGTTGATTCCAGGATGTCTGAAGTCTTAGGACACAGCTCCTACCTTTAAGCGGATTCTAGGGGCCGGACTACCTGCTAGGTCCCTCCCTATGGGTGGGACCAGGAAGGGGGGTGGTTACACCCCCAATCCTTTGTCCAGCTCGCCCCAGGCCCGGGACTGGTGTGCCCCAGGACCGGTTTGAACTGGCATATGCACCGAGGCTCCTTGTGAGCCACAGGCATGTCTGGTTTCTTTCAAGCCCTACCTGACCAATACACAAAATCCTGTCTGGGGTGGTGCACGCACCTCCCCTGGCAGGAAACCCTTTGTCCACACCTCCCAAGCTGGAAGGACTCCCAGCAGCAGGAGGGCAGACTTGTGTCTGTGGTGGCAGCATCCATTTTGTGGAGCTGAGGCTATGTCTGATTTTACCCGGGTTTCAGGTACTGTACATGTCGTGTCCCTCTAGAAGGGTGGAATGCTAACCCCGTCGCCAGAATTGGCGAGGGGTTAGTATTCCAATTCGTATGACACCTTACTCGACATGTTTTGATAAAGCCAAACCAAAGATAGCATTTAACCGCGAGGTTCATAATGCACTTAAGAGTATATGGTATGACGATATCTGGAAACAGTAGAAGGAAGTTGTTCCGACCACTGCAGACAGGCCCAGCTCATGCCAGAGCACCATCTCACATGGAACCAAGCACTCTGCCTTCAGGATTGTTAAGGCCTGCCATAGGAGCGACTTATAGGTTACCAGGTGTCCCATTTAAGGTTAGGTATAGGTATACTACACCTAAGTAAGAGGTGATTACACCAACTTACCCCAGCTGAGTGATCAGCCAGTTGTGTCAAATTGTTAGGCCAAGCCTGGGGTGGCATAATACATGCTTCAGCCCTTGGCAGGCCTTGGGTACACCAATGCCCTGGGTACCTAGTGTACACTGGTACAGGGGCTGACAGGGTGATCCACTTCCAATTGGTTATGCACCTAGGGTGCATAGTTTTAATTTAGTAGAGAGAACAGCCAGCTGGGGGTCTGATTGGCAGGCCCACAGCCTCAATATGTCAAAAACCAGTGAAGCAAAAAGCAAAAATTTGGGGTGACCATAGGATAGCAGACCCTACTCTCCTACAGTGGACCACCGGGGACTCTTCACCAATGTCGTCGCCAACTACCCGGGCAGTGTGCACGATTCCTTCATCTTCTGACAGTCCATCATCAACCAGCGCTTCCGGGATGGCACATATGGAACGGGACTGCTCATTGGTAAGTACCAAATCAACACACCACACATCCCACAGCCACCAACACACAAAGCACATCTGTGGGGATGCACACATGACCAAGCCACATTCGACACGTCAGACTACACGACCACCTACCAGACACGACTACACCACTCCATGGTCATCCTGGGCTACCCCTGCACCCAATACAGACATTTCATGGCACCACAGCCACACAACGGCTGGACGTGTGGAGATGCGGAATGCAGCCATGACACATGTGAGGCACTGCTCTGCCCCCATGCCCCTGCCCCATTCTCCCGCAGGTCAGCGTCCCGTGGTGGTAGGCCCGTGTCAGATGCTGTCCATCCGGGGCCACTGGCCCTGTGCGACTCGAGTCATACCCCCTTGTGATTCTGAGATTGCATGTCTGAGTGCCTAATGTCTGTTGGTGTAGTTGCCAGCACCAGCTACTCCCTGAGGGCTGGCTTACACTCACCCCACACACAGCCAGCACAGGCGTCACTGAATTGGTGGGCCTGCCATCACATCCTGCCGAACCAAGTGTTGATTCTTTTCTCCCTGCACAAGGATATGCACTCTACCCTTGGATGATGACACCTCTCCGGGACCCGAACACACCCGCACAGAGGCAGTACAATGCAGCCCACATATGCAGCAGGGGCATCGTTGAACGCACATTTGGCGTGTTGAAGTCACGTTTCAGGTGCCTGGACTACACAGGTGGGAAGCTCCTGTACAGCCCGGACATCGTGTGCAAGAAGATCGTTGCATGTTGTGGTTTGCACAACATCTGTGTTCGCACCAGGGCCCCAAGGATCCCAGTTCCAGAGGTACCGAACGATGATGATGGTGATGGGGCTGGTGGCCCACATCCCACTTCAGCTGCGGCAGGAATGGCCCATAGGAACTACATCATTGACACCTACTTCTCATGAGCACATCACATTGTGTCCGTCCGTGGCAGTCATGGGACAGTAGTAGATGTCCAATTGCACTGCATGTGTGAATAATACATATTTGCAGGTTACAGGTTGGAATTGTGCATTGTCATGTTACATATCCCTGGGGTTACAGATGTGATTTGCCTGGTTGTGCACATTTGCCGATGCAGTTGTGTCCTGTGTTCGTTGTAGAGGGGTTGCAACCAGGATGTTGCCAATGTCAAGGTGCACTTCTGCTTGTGTGCGTATGCTGCACGGTGGGTGTGTCACTCCTGCAGCACTGATTTGTCTGCCACTGGTCTCTTTCATGAGGTCGGTTCTGTCCTTCCAAGGTGCTTGGATGTTGTGGTGTGCATGTTGTCCTCTGCAGTTGGCCAGGGTGCATCTGTGGTACTCCACTGTTGCTGTATTTTGTTCAGTGGCATTTTCCGTATACTGTTCCTGTGCTTGTGTCCGCATTGCGCTTAAGTATTGCTGCCCTCGCGCTGCTTATCCCTGCTTTCCTCATATCGGAAGGGCTCATCGCAGGTTTTCTGGTGTTGTGGTTTGTGTTTTTATCTCCGTCGGGGTGGTTGTATCGCAGACATTGTCCTCGTTTTCGGCATACTATCGCATGGTACCGCTGTGTTGTGAATTCCACGTTGACACAGGGTTATTTTCCCGTGATAGGCTGCGATATTGAAAGTTGTGTTACGCTACTCTTGCGGTAGTTATCACACGTTCTTGTGAATAACCCCATTGTGTATTTCGAGCATTCATGTTTGAACTTGGATTCTTCCCACCCACAGAAACCTTTGATTTATGCACAACAAGCCCCTGACTAGGTCTGCTGTCGTCTATCTGTGCCACCCACCCATCCATTTGTGGGATATCCTTAAAAGAGCAGCTAAAGTACCAGCAACCCACTGGCTGCGTACACTGAAGGTTCTGATCTTATGAGTGCCATCCACTGCAGGCAAAGATCTATGTCCAATTCACCCTATTTTTAATGCTGCCGTCCAGTTTTACATGATGACTGGGCAGCTTGGTCTCAGGACCAATTCATATTCCTCTTCTTTTGAGCCAACTTTAGCCCTCACCTCCCTGTGCAATAATTTAAAGACTAAAATATATTCGCCCTTCCATTCTTTTTCTTTTGTCACCGCCACCAGGTGTGTCCCAAGCTGCTTCATAACTCCCATGCATTGCAACTTTTTAGTCTTCATCACCTTATTCTCCTCCTTTTCTTTCTTGCTTTCCTTTCTTTCCTTCCCCTCTATCTCCTGTACTTTGCCTTTACATTCATCTTCTCATAAACTTTGCCCCACTGTCCCCATGCCTCGATCTGCCATGTAATGTCCTTTAAACAACCTCACCCTTGACACTCCTTCACAAACTATTCCACCTGCACCCATACTTTTCTACACCATTTCAATCTGTGAGTCATCATCAGTCTTCTTACCTGTCCTTATGGTCTAGGTGCGCACGAAAGGCTGCCATCTCACCCTAACCTCATCTCCAGCGCTAAAATCAATTTCTTCACCATCAAACCTCTCCTCTCATAACTGTTCGGTAAGATGCCTAGCTCGGTTTCCTGATCAACTTTGCATCCTTTTAAGCCTCTGACCACCAATACCATTCCTCCACTTCATCCTGATTCTCATCCATCTGATCCATCAGTTCGTCCTCCTCCCATTCTTAATCATTTGGATAATCCAGCTCAATCCTATCTCCTCATCTGCACCCCACATGTACAAGTAACTCTGCTATCTCCAGCACCGCCATCACTCCAGTCCTGTAGCCGGTTAGATGACCTTCTTGACAAGAAAGCCACCCAAGAACTTTCCTGCTCTGCAACAAGCTTTTCCACCACCATTGTCTGGCTGATAACCCTAGAGCATGGCGTCTCTTCACACCGAGATATTTGAGCCACACAGTACTCTCCCACTCATAGAATACATTGTCATCAGCCAACACCTTGACTTTGATGGGAAGGCTCAGCATGCTGCTGATCCTCCTCTCCTGCCTGTACCTACTCTCAAGTTCCCTATCCTGGTCACTGGACACCCACACCCAATTGCCTTTATTTGCTATGACTAAGCCTGCTCCATGCTCACCTCCACTTTTCCCTCTCTACCCTCTAGCCCCAGCCTCCCCTCCTTCCATCATATCTCCAACCTGCTGCTCAGAGTGCCTTTCCAGTCCCCCACTGAATTTCCTCATATAGACCCTCATGCCCTTCCCATCTCTTCTTTTCCCCCACCAATATCCAGGTATGCTCCACCTTCTTACCCCTCTGTTCTCCCCTCCCTGTTATTGCTTAATTTGAGGAGTGTCTCTTTCATAGCAGACACACTGCCCTGAAGAAGGCCTATCAACTTACTTTGCAGTTCCTTCTTTATTTCTTTGGTTTTGCTAGCCCAGCCCTCTGCAGACATCATTCTAACATCTGTCACTAGGTGCAGGGGGGGCCTGAACTATCAGGTGTGGCACCACCTGTCCCATGCAGCTGTCTCCCCATCTGGCAGTCCTCTCCAACACACCTGCTCCCTTAGCCTTCAGGATTCGCTGTGGAACCCACTGCACCCTAAATGAAACTCACTGCTGCAGACAACCCAGGTAAGGATGGCACAGCTGCTAATTCTTACATGCCTGCCTCTCCACCCTCACTAACCACTTTCCTGTACACTTGTGAAGGGCTTGTCCTACTTCTGCCTCACCTGGCACCCTCATGAATGCCCTCAACCACCCTAGCATCACTCTTGCACATTTTTGCCCTTGGTGTCCAGCAGGGCTGCTATCACCCCCTGTGCTGACCTCCATGAGGGGAGGGAACAGGTCAAAGCCTGTGCCTGGTCACATGCCTCAGGACCCAGAAAATCGTTCCTCCCCCGATCCCTCAACACCATATGTCCCTCATCTACACAAGTCTCACCAGTCCACTCCATCCCCCTATACTAACCATACCACCTGTAGCCAGAGGACAACCTCGTGCACTGACACTGAAGAAGCAGATGTGTCATGTGAGAAGTTGGCCTGGTATATGCTGTCCACTAATTATAGTGGGCACCCTGTACCAGTCCAAACAACCCCTTATTGATGATAGGTTAAAGACAACCTTTATTGATAGCTATCCTAGTGGTAGCTATGGAGAGCAGCCTTCAGGCTAAGTCTTGAAGGAATGTAAAGCAGCTTGATTTACCAGTCTATAATCTCTTGAGTGCCTAAGTGAAAGACAACCACACCAGGTATATATATAAAATATATGTATATATTTCTAAAAACATATTCTCTTTATGAGGCTAGATGTCAAAACACATAAGTTACACTTCAAATATCACAGTAATAAGCACAAATACACGTCAGGCCCTAGGGGCGAGCCAAACCATATACTAAAATAGTGGAATAAGAACCACGACTTAACTAGACACAAGGCCTAGAGCCTGTAGAATTGCTGGGACCCCAAGGAGCCACCCAAGGTAGTGACACAGGGGACCCACGGGGGCCGTGTGCAATGTGAGAACAAAGCCACGAGCTCCCGTTAGCTTTTATAGGGAAAGTCGCGGTTCGATTTTTAAAGTTTAAAGATTAGGGACACTTAGAAATGAGTCAGGACCAAACCCTTTGGGACTTAGGAAGTTCTAGGGTCAACACCCATGGGAGCACTAGAGTACTCATGTTACCTCACCCAGGAAAGCCGGGTCCATAAGTGTCAAATGGTGTTGGGTCGCGTCGTCGATTTCAATGGGAGCTGGCAAAGAAGTGCTGCTGCCGGGAAGATGCAAAGTGTCCGAAGAGATCCAAGCCTGGATCGAAGTCAAGAAGAACCTGAAAGCAGAGTGGACAGAGTCTAGGTCACTAGCCAGTGACCAGGAGGATGATAGGCAGACGCCCACCAATGTCGGGTGTTTTCAGGTGAGGAAGGTGAAGCTTGACTCTTCAGCCACGAGGACCAGGAGGCGTCGAGGACAACCAGGCGCTGGATTCGAGCTGTCCCATGAAGGATGTCGAGTGCTGCGGTGTCGGGGTCCGGATTGGACTCACCAAGCCTTGGCAACAGCAACCCACGCAGAAAGGAGAAAGATGCTTTGGTGCAGACCAGCAAGGTCTGAGGGACTCACCACTTGGTAGGGAGTCAGGGCACATCTGGAGCAACCAGGGAAGCCCAAGGAAAATCAAAGTTACCCCCTCAGGGACCCACCAGTTGACGGACCAGGGATTGCGAAGGGACCTCAAGAGGAAACACAAAATGGCGGCCCACGGGTCACTCAGGGTGACTAGGCTAACAATCTTTGGTGGATTTTCTGCTCGAGGTAGGGGCTACAAGTAACCTCAAGCACAACTTCAAGAGATGTCGAGAAGTCAATGCACTTGCAAAAGTGCACGGTGACCAGGAGTTCTGGTTCCACACTACTCACGAGGGCTGCAGGTCTCAGCTTTGCTAGGGACTCGGGTCGGCCTCTGAGATGACTGGAAATCCTCTTCTTGGGCTGAAAATACTTTGGAGTCCGTCAGAAGCTTCGGTGATGCAGACCAGCAAAATTCTTCGTTGGTGCCTGCCAAGCAGGGGAGTCACTCCTTGAACCCAAGGGAGATTTCTTCAGTCCTCTAGTCTTTAGTAGAGCATCGAAGTTCCAGGATTCAGCTTCAGAGTTTCCTCCAGGGATATCTAAAGGTCTGGTTACAGAGGTTCTTTACTTATACCTAAGGAAGGGGTTGGACTAGCTCTGGGGACCCACCTATGGGAGGGTTTGGAAAGAGGGGTGGCTACACCCATTTCAATTGTGCAGTTTCACACCAGAGCAGGGGCTGGAAGCCCCTGAACCGGTTTGAGCTGGACTATGCACAGGGACACCAAATGTGCCCCCAGTGCAGGACTTCAAAGCACTCAGAGAGTGCTCCCACCCAGCCCCAATACACATAAGCCTGTCTGGGAGGTGGTTACACCTCCCTGTGACAGGAAACCTATTGTCCAGGTCTCCCCTGCCAGAGTTTCGGTCAGCAGCAGGAGGCCAGACCCATGTCTGTGGCTGCAGCATCCATTTTGTGATGCCAGGGCTCTGTTAAGTTTCTACCGGGTATACCAGTACTGTCATGTCTCTCCCTCTAGAAGGGTGGGATCATATTCTCACATCAAGAACTGATGTTGGGGTATGATTCCAAGGTGTTTGACACCAAACACAACATGTTTCTGTGAAGCCAGTCCAAAGTTAGCATTAACCGTTTAAGATATAATGCACTTAAGAGTATATGGTCAGGCCGCACCACTGACAACCCCGGAGAAGAGATTCCGAAGGCTGCAGAGGGGTTCAGCTCATGCCTGGGCACCCTCTCACATATAACCAAGCACCCTGCCATCAGGATTGATAAGGCCTGCCATAGGTGTGACTGATAGGTTACTATGTGCAGTGATAGGTGAGGGATAGTAAACCTATACCTCAGTAAGGGGTGCATGCACCACCTTACCCAGGCTGCAGTAGCAGACCTGTGGTGTTATTTTGGGTTGCTTTCCAGGGGTGGCATAATACGTGCTTCAGCCCCTGGTAGGCCTCTGGGGTACCTATGCCCTGAGTACACAGTAAACCATATACTAGGGACTCACAAGGGTACCTCAGGATCCAATCTGTGGTGCACCTAAAGTACATGCAATCAATTTAGAGAGGAAGCAGCTAGGCTGGGGCCCTGACTAGCAGGGGCCCAGCCAAATTAAAGTCGAAAAACAGTGAAACACCAGCAAAAAGTGGGGTAAACATGTGGAGCAGATCCTAGTCTCCTACACATTACTTTTCCTACTAAAGAGGACCCTAACTCTATGTCCTTCAACTTTACCCCCTAAAGCCGCACACTCTAACCTGCAACCTACCCAACTGGTGCCCGTATAGTCCTTTGGCCTGCACCACCTACCCAAACAGTCCAAGGCCTTTACAAAATAATGGGCTCACCCATAGAGCTGAAGGACCTGGGTACAATCCGATACCTGCAACAAAATGGTCTTAGCAGACAATGTAAAAACACAGAATATACAAAATGAATTTACATTTCATTTCCTTATCCTGCTAAGGTGATCAGTGTAAAACCACAAAATATACAAAATTAGTTCACCTATCCTGATCCTACAGAAGCGACCATAGACCTCTAATCCTGAGGAATGGGGTGAGCGTCATTTCTGAGGGGGAGAGTACAGAGAAATTACATCACACAAAAAGGCACACTTGTATGCAGACAATTCATAATTGTATAGAAAATCAACAGTATCTATACATTATTTACATCTATTGATTGCTCTATAATGTGCAAAATAGTGCTCAGAAGAATTGCTCATGGATTCATGGTAGAAGAAACAAGCATTAGCATAGCCAATAGGTATCGCCTTTGGGACCTTATAAGTGTTTATCCATGCAACAGTTGCATAACTAAATACTTATAAGGTCCCAAAAGCGAGACCTATAAAGTGATCGCGATCACGATCAAACATCAAAGCGGCCGCGAAAGTGAAAGTAATCACGGTCAAGCGCGGCGCACGCGCCAGCGCACATGCACTGTAGCTCTAGGCTGGCCTGGTAGCACTTTTTGGAGCCCTCTCAAAAAGTCTCGCCAGACCAGCACATGCGCCGGGTCAGGCGAGACCTAAAAAGGGTGAATCAAAACATAGGAAATTAGACTTGAATGAGCAGTGGCCACAGACCAATGCAGTGTGCCTGTCTGTTAATATGTCAAACAACTGAATTTATATACATAGGGTATAGGTAAGTCAATATTGACTCTCTGTGGATAATGTTTTCAGTCCAGGCTGAGAAATTAAGATTGTGAACGTTTTGGTCCGAGCCTGGGGAAGGGGCCAATTTGAACCTTAGAAGTGGGTCTTCATTAGGACAGGGTAACCAACAAAGAAAGGGAAGCAACCTGGAGTTATGCACAGTCTGATCAGAGATCTGACCAACAATTCATGGCGTCAGCAAAGGCCAACCGTCTCTTCATCTGTCGGGGAAACGTCCTCCGTAAATTGAAGTAGCAAATGTTGCAAGTGAGAGGAAGCAGCCTTACGGAATAAGTCCAAACATGGTCAATGCCCGAAAACAGAAAACAAAATTGTATAAATCGGGGTGGGAGAGCCCTTTATGTTTTAGTCAGCAATTCAGCTCTTCTGGTAGAATGTGTGATGGCCCCTCCTCCCTCCTCCTGTATGGGTGTTAAAGCCATATACACCGCTTGGTTCCCTCCCACCTTGCTGCTCCCAGCTGCACCGGTCTTTCGCACGTGTCCGCTAGCATAACTGCTCGCTGCAGAGCATCCATAATCTGCAAATCTACAGGCGATTACGAAGAGCGGCGTCAACTCTCGGCGTTCTACCAGACAGAGATTGGAGCTGAACATGGACTCCTTGCTATTAAAATCATACATGGCTTCCCCCACCCTGTGTCAAGGGTTCAAGAGTATTCTTTCAGTATCTTGCACAGGAACAGAGACGCTGATTCCCACCTCCCCTTCAAGGATATTTCTGCGGTCCAGTTTAATTTCTAGACTCACAAATCTACCCCCAAGGGGGAAGGGGGAGTGGATAAAATAATAAACAAGAAGAGACTGGTCCTGAAGCTTGTCTTCTCTCTTTCGTCTATTTCTTCGTTCTATCTGCAGACTGCGTGTCAACTGAGAGAATCTAGAAACCAAGCATTAAGTTATTATTTCTCACACTTAGCTGAACTCTATATTCTATTCCGCTCCCTTGTTCTTTACCTACACTTAGCTCCAAGCACTGTGCCCCTCTTCTATCATTCTTGTTTCTATCTCTCTTTCTGTTCTTTCCTTTTCTGGAAAAAAGGCACCTCTGGAATTTACCTGTCAACAAGATATCGCTTAATATATTTATTTCCTATTTACCCCTTGAAACTCTCTTATACTTTAGGTAATCTAATTCACTTACAAGAGTGTGTATGCCTTTATCTTTGTAAGGACTCTTCTTAATAGTATCTATTTTCTAACGACTTTTCTTAACTGTTCTGGAATTCCCTTTTGACGACCTTTTCCTTCTTAGCAGGATTTTGCCATTAATCTAGATTTTTTCTGGTAAGTACTGTCTTGTCTCTAACTATATACAACATTTTATTTTACATTTCATTCAGAGTAATTCTATAATTTTCTTTGTGACTTGGCTTATGACTTCTTTCTTCCTTCAGGTTCTGGTAGCGCTAGGTATCCATCGACGCGTTGCTTTCACCAGCTGAAGCCGAGAAATTGGGAAGAGGCGCCACAAACTGTTACCTCAGCAAACTTCTCCTTCTCAACCTTGCTACAAACTTAGACTGCTTCTGACTACTTCCGACGGAGGTAGCGGATGAGAAACCGGGCGAAACCCGACGAGGTTGCTCTCTGACTAAATCTGAGGAGCCTAAGAATTAACCTGCGTGCTCTGAAACTTCCTCAGTGAAGTGCGCGTTGGCTCCAGCTCGCGCGCCTCTAGCTGCCTCTGAACACCTGTGGGGAATAAATAAACTAGACCGCTGCGTTGATTAGAAAGCGGCGGCCTTTCTTCGGTTCCATTTCTGATTCAGCCTGGTCCAGCCATTGCCTCTGGCCCGCATTCTTCTTCCTGACCCATAACTTCTGCCCAACACTGTACCCGCTATTGTCCAAGCGCCCCTAGGAGCCCTGACAGTACCCCCCAACAAAGGAGGTCCTCTCAATCGTGGCTTTGTAGGAAATCTTTGATGAAAGGATTTTACTAATCTCGGAGCATGCACATCGGACTCCAATTCCCAAGATCGCTCCTCTGGCCCATAGCCCTTCCAGTCCACCAAGTAGTACAATTTGCCCTTTACCTCCTTTGAGTCTAAAATCTCCTTGACTTCAAATTCTGTTCCAGATTCTAATGGAATGGGTTTCGGAGGCAAGTTTTTTCGCAGTTCTAGTGGTGCCTTTTTCAACAATGATACGTGAAACACTGGATGAACCTTCAATTTGGTGGGTAGTTTTAACCGATAAGTAACCGGAGACATCTTTTCTTCTATTCGATAGGGCCCTATGAATCTTGGTTGAAATTTCCTGTTACCTTTTAACCTTAGGTTTTTTGTACTTAACCAAACACAATCTCCTGCCTCTAAGGGGGGACCCTCTCGTCTTTTTTTATCTGCATAGGTCTTGTATTTTTTCTTAGCCTGTTCTAAGTTTTGTATGACCGTCTGATGGACTTGTTTCAAATGAGATACTAGCTCTTTCACTGCTGGGACTAGAACATCAGTCTGCCCTATGGTGAAATTTGGGTGTCGGCCATAGTTCAAGTAAAATGGGGAATAGCCTGTGGAAACATTCCTGGCATTGTTGTGTGCAAACTCAGCTGCCCATAAATAATCTGCCCACTCTCCATCTTGTTTCAAAAGATACAACCTTAGGTACTGCTCTAATTCTTGGTTCACCCTCTCTGTTTGCCCATCTGTCTCTGGGTGATAACTGGTTGAATACCTAGCTTCGATTCCCAGACCTTCCAGAAAAGCCTTCCAAAAATATGATACGAACTGTGTACCCCTATCTGAAATGACAATCTTCGGAATTCCGTGAATCTTCACAATTTGTGTACTGAAGTGTCTGGCAAGTTGCTTAGCTGTGGGAACCCCTTTTAGAGCCCTAAAATGTGCCATTTTAGAAAATGTGTCCACCACCACTAGGATGGTGTTGTAACCCTGACTAAGGGGTAAATCTACAATGAGGTCTAACGTAACTGTATGCCATGGAAAGGGTGATGTAGGCAAAGGTTGTAACAATCCCTTAGGAGCCTGCCGTTCTGATTTTCCCTGAGCACAGATTTCACAGGTCTTGACATACTGCTCCACGTCCCTGGTCATTTGAGGCCACCAATAAAGTCTTTTAATTAATTCTTCGGTTTTAGCTTCTCCTTTGTGCCCAGCTAAAAGAGCATCATGGCACTCGTACAGCGCTTGATCTTGTAACTCTTTGGTAGGCAAATACAAAGCTCCTTTAAAATATGGCAACTGATGTTGGATTTCCCTTCCAGCGCCCTCTTCGGCCCAACCTTGCATTTCTTCTGGACTCATGATTTCGATTATTTGTTTCTTCAGGTCAGTCGAGGTGGTGGCGCCTATGATTCTGGTACTTGGAATTATGGCTTGATTTTCCGTGTTACTTTTTTGGTTATTGGTTCCTAGTCTGGACAAGGCATCTGCTTTCCCATTCTGTGCCCCAGGTCTGTAGGTGATTACAAAGTCATAATCGGCAAAGTACAATGACCATCTAAGTTGTCTTGGTGTTAGTGTCTTAGCTGATTTTAGAAATTTTAAATTTCGATGATCCGTGAAAACTGTCACGATATGCTGAGCTCCCATGAGGTAGTGTCGCCACTCTTTAAAGGCGTCTTTAATGGCCAATAACTCTTTTTCCGTTATAGTGTAATTTACTTCAGCTGGCGTTAGTTTTCTCGATCTGTAAGCTACTGGATGCAGCTGACCTGTTTCCTTGTGTCGTTGAGATAGCACTCCCCCAACTGCTAAATCGGAGGCATCAGTCTCAACATAAAATGGTTCCGAGGGATCTGCATGTAAAAGTATTGGAGCAGTGGTAAAGTCTTTCTTCAGAGATTTAAAAGCTTCTTCGGTTTCTTCTGTCCAATCAAAGCGAACTCCCTTCCTGAGTAGTTTTGTTAGAGGAAGTATTTTCCGTGAGAATTCACTTATGAACCTTCTGTAGAAATTTGCGAACCCTATAAAGCTCTGAACCTCCTTAACACTTTCGGGGGACTTCCAGTCGACCACTGCCTTGATTTTCCGTTCGTCCATGTTTATTCCGGTTGGTGAAAGGACAAAGCCCAAAAACTCCACCTGGGAAACGTTGAACACACATTTTTCTAGTTTCACAAACAGCTTATTTTCTCGGAGCTTCTGTAAAACGCCTCTCACTTCTCCTCGATGCTTATTCTTGTCAGATGAATAAATCAGAATATCGTCAATGTAGACTATTGCACACTGATCAATGTATTCATGGAGGATGTCATTAATAAAATGTTGGAAAGCTGCTGGAGCGTTGCAGAGACCATACGGCATAACTTGGTATTCAAATAGCCCAAATCTTGTTCTGAAAGCTGTCTTCCATTCATCTCCTTCTCGCATTCGGACAAGATGGTAAGCCCCTCTAAGGTCGAGTTTTGTATATATCTGTGCTCCTTTCACCTGATCCAAAAGGACGGAAATAAGTGGAAGCGGGGACCGATTTTTCTTGGTGATTCTGTTAATTGCGCGATAATCGATACAAGTTCTCAAATCACTTTCCTTCTTCGGCATGAAGAATAGAGGCGAAGACACTGGAGATTGCGATGGCCTGATGAAACCATTTGCCAGATATTTGTCTAAGTATTCTTTTAAATGACGATGTTCTTTTTCTGCTAAGGCATAAACTCGACTGCAAGGCAGATTTGAGCCCGGTTCCAGGTCTATCTTACAATCATACACCCGATGTGGTGGCAATTGTTCTGCTTCCGTTTCATTGAACACATCCTCAAAATCTCGATACTCTTGTGGAATTTCTTGAGAATTGATGACGCAAACAGATTCTGCAGTCATACACAAAGAATGAGCTGGATTACACCCATTGTTTTTTTCTTTTTCTTCAAAACAATTCTTCTTACAATACTCTGAATCCATTACTATTGTCCTGGAGCTCCAATTAATTGTTGGGTTGTGTTCAGTAAGCCAGGGTAGGCCTAAGATTAGTTGAAACTGGGGTGCGTCAATTAAATTGAATTGGATCACTTCTTGGTGTCCGTCACTGGAAATCAGCTGTACTTGCTCTGTATGGCTCACTATGGGTCCGGAGGAAAGAGTCGTTCCGTCCACCGCCCGGACGGGTTCGCTCCTAGATTTCAATATTGCTCGTAACCCTACCTTGGTTGCAAATTTTAAGTCGCAAAAGTTTCCAGTAGCTCCGGAATCTATCATTACTGAAACCTCGGTCAATGTTACTTGCCGAAACTTAATTACCATTGACAAAATCAAGTGTGGGGCCGATGACTGCAGGGTATTTGCTACTTGATGTTCAGTTGGAGTTGATTTTTGATTAGCATCCACCGGTCCAACTCCCGCTACTGGTGGTGCTGCAAGTTTTCCTTCGGCTTGAAAGAAGTCTTTGGTTTCTTTGGACACCCCCTAACGAAATGTCCACTGGAGCCGCAGTACATGCATAAATTGCCTGTCCTTCTCTTTTCTTTCTCCTCCTTGGTCAAAGGACCCCTTATAGTTCCTATTTGCATCGGTTCTGACACCACTTGTCCGTCCGCAAACTTGACTCCTTCTGACCGAGCCCTGTCAAATCTTGGAACTATTAGTTTAAAATCTCTTCTCTTTTCTCCTTTTCTCTCTCCTTGGCGGAAGTCTATTTCTAAGACCAGATCTACCAGCTCTGAGATTTGGGTGGGTCGATTTGGAATTTGCGCCAACACATCTTTGAGTTCGTCTTTTAGCCCTCTATAGAAGACTGCTGCTCTTTTACTCTCTGGCCAGTCAGTCTCCACCACTAGTTTGTTAAATTGTACCAAGTATGCCACGAGATCTCGGTTTCCTTGCCTTAAGTCAAGTAATTCGTTATCTACCGCTTGAGAGATTCTCCGTCTGTCAAAGATCCGAAGAAATTCTTGTTTGAATGCTTCGTAATTATGCAGTAGGGGGTCATTACGGGAGACCAAGGGCATTGACCAGCACGCCGCGTCTCCACTTAAGTATGACAACACGAAGGCTACTCTTGACTGTGCATCTGGGAAAATCAACGGGCGGCACATGAAGTGTAGTGAGCACTGAGTGATGAATACCTGCGCTTTTTGTGGGTCTCCGCTGAATCGCTCTGGGGAAGCTAACGGTATAACTGGGGACAGAGAATGAATTACTTGTGTTGCTATTCTACTTGGACCTTCAATAGGAGGGTCTCCGGTTTCTCGTCCTGTACTAAATGGCTGTCTTAACCTCTGAGCTACTTCTGCTGTCTCCTTCCTAGAGTTGACCACCTCCTGTCTAAGACTCTGATTTTCCTCCCTTACTGCCACCAACTCCTTCTGTATTGTCTCTAAAACTGTTCCTAAGGTTTGCAAATTTATTCCTTCAGCCATCTCTGCTCAGGTGCAAGTTTTTAAACGTGGGCACTTCACTCTGTCAAGGGTTCAAGAGTATTCTTTCAGTATCTTGCACAGGAACAGAGACGCTGATTCCCAACTCCCCTTCAAGGATATTTCTGCGGTCCAGTTTAATTTCTAGACCCACAAATCTACCCCCAAGGGGGAAGGGGGAGTGGATAAAATAATAAACAAGAAGAGACTGGTCCTGAAGCTTGTCTTCTCTCTTTCGTCTACTTCTTCGTTCTATCTGCAGACTGCGTGTCAACTTAGAGAATCTAGAAACCAAGCATTAAGTTATTATTTCTCACACTTAGCTGAACTCTATATTCTATTCCGCTCCCTTGTTATTTACCTACCCTTAGCTCCAAGCACTGTGCCCCTCTTCTATCATTCTTGTTTCTATCTCTCTTTCTGTTCTTTCCTTTTCTTGAAAAGGCACCTCTGGAATTTACCTGTCAACAAGATATCGCTTAATATATTTATTTCCTATTTACCCCTTGAAACTCTCTTACACTTTAGGTAATCTAATTCACTTACTTGAGTGTGTATGCCTTTATCTTTGTAAGGACTCTTCTTAATAGTATCTATTTTCTAACGACTTTTCTTAACTGTTCTGGAATTCCCTTTTGACGACCTTTTCCTTCTTAGCAGGATTTTGCCATTAATCTAGATTTTTTCTGGTAAGTACTGTCTTGTCTCTAACTATATACAACATTTTATTTTAAATTTCATTCAGAGTAATTCTATAATTTTCTTTGTGACTTAGCTTATGACGTCTTTCTTCCTTCAGGTTCTGGTAGCGCTAGGTATCCATCGACGCGTTGCTTTCACCAGCTGAAGCCGAGAAATTGGGAAGAGGCGCCACAAACTGTTACCTCAGCAAACTTCTCCTTCTCAACCTTGCTACAAACTTAGACTGCTTCTGACTACTTCCGACGGAGGTAGCGGACGAGAAACCGGGCGAAACCCGATGAGGTTGCTCTCTGACTAAATCTGAGGAGCCTAAGAATTAACCTGCGTGCTCTGAAACTTCCTCAGTGAAGTGCGCGTTGGCTCCAGCGCGCGCGCCTCTAGCTGCCTCTGAACACCTGTGGGGAATAAATAAACTAGACCGCTGCGTTGATTAGAAAGCGGCGGCCTTTCTTCGGTTCCATTTCTGATTCAGCCTGGTCCAGCCATTGCCTCTGGCCCGCATTCTTCTTCCTGACCCATAACTTCTGCCCAACACTGTACCCGCTATTGTCCAAGCGCCCCTAGGAGCCCTGACACCCTGGAATACAAATCTTTGCTATCCTTACTCGTTGTGGCTATCTTTGATCCGATACCCGCATATCAAGTGGATTCTAAATGTTTCTAACCTTACAGGAACCAAGACAAGAACACACTGAATGTATTGCTGCCCTTCTATGAATTGGATACTGGTCTTTTTGTAATCAATAGACCACCCCAATTACCTGAAGCTTTTTGCTTTTTTTACCGCAAATCTGCTTTAACGTGAACATTCACTGCAACGCACTGTGGACGAGAAATTGGACTGTATTAGCCGGACTATTTGTTCATGAGATGTCGCATCAGAAATGGCTTACATGTAGGAAACATTATTCATTATAATGAATGGAATTAATTCATGCCAGTGAATTTTCTGCCCTGAAGAAGTCCATTGTCTATTGTACGAAACGCTTTGGCTGTTTTTTTTTACAAATATTTACATGAAGCACTAGGTAAATGAAGAATAGCACTGGATCATCCAAGAATTATTGTTATTAGCTATGAAATATTCATGTGCTAACATTGTTCTTTTGTTTACATGTGGTGCAACTCTGGTTTTTGTATTTGTAAATATTTAATTCATAGTCTGCTTAAACTATATAAATGAATTTGTATATGTTTTTGTATGTGTATGCGTTTTATATATATATAAATTATCTACTGGCGGTCGCCAGTAGATAGTTATAGTTAGGACCGTGTTTCCTACCCTGAAAGTCTCGGGGGAATTCGTCAAGCGGGGGCCGACAAAAAAAGGGGGGGTCCCAAAACACGTTTTCCCCATGCATTTTCCCATAGGACCTTTAGTCGAAGGTACAGCCCGAACGGCTGAACAGAATTACTTGAAATTTGGCAGAGAGGTAGTCCTCAGGTCAGGGATGTGCCTTTTGCATATATGTAGTCAATCTGTTCAGTAGTTCCTGAGAAAATTGCAGTTAAAAGCACATACATATCTATAGCCACGCACCGTGCACGCACCGTGCGAGCACCCTAACGTGCGTGAGCGTAATTCTGATTGGTGGTTACATGTTAGTCAACGTTCGAATCGGTCGAAATCAGGAAGTGTCGGCCGCCATTTTGTTTGTTTTCAGTGCGAGAGTGAAAAAGGAAGGTGGAGAACGTGAAAAGGGGGCAGGGTAGAGAGTTCCTGACCCCCTAGCCTTTGTCAGGGAGTCCCTGAAGGACCCCGAAGGCAGAAAAAAAAAAATCTTTTTTTTAAATCGCGGGGGTGCGCGCACGGTGAAAAACCAAAAAAAAAATAATAATAATTTTTTAATACGTAGTTTATTGTAAAATAAACATATATAAAAAATAATAATACATACATAACTTAGCATTTAAAAAAACGTACAAATTCACCGAAAAAACCATAGGTTTCACACACGTTATAGTTAGGAATTAGCATTTAAAAAACCTTGCAAATTCACTTAAAAAACCATAGGTTTCACACATGTTATAGTTAGGTGGATATTTCACTCTATCACAAGGATGATGTCATCAGTGATGTCATGAGTGATGCCACTGACCATGTCATGAGTGATGTAATATGTGACGTCATGAGCAGGATTGCGGGCGCGCGAGTTATAGTTATCTGAACTAACTGCTTGCAGGGAATTTCTGACTTTATTTTTGAGGTAGACCTGGGGCAGGCTGTTTCTGCATGAAGAGAAAAATAAGCTCTCTTAAGGAGTAATGATAAGGCTTTAACCCCCTTTTTTTGGAGGACTATAAGGAGGAAGTTGGTGAAAAAGACTTGGAACCAAGTAATTTTTTTTTTTTTTTTACACTGAGCTCCTAGTTATCCTTTGGACTGCTCCTTTCTGGGTGGGGTAAGATACCTGCAGGAGGGTGTCTTGCGGGTTACACTGCATAGATATGGGGAAAAATCTGCAAACACGCCCCAAAGTCAAAAACCGCATGCTACTTGCCAAAGAAACAAGAGAGCTAGCCCGCCTGGCGAATAAGCAAAATTCGTCTAAGCTAACGGACCAGGACTCAACTTTTGAGAGCTCGGATGATGAGACTGAGACGTGCTCAGGCCAGGTTGACAGTTCAGATAAAGTTGGCAAACATGGGAAAATAAAAACTGCTCAAATTGCACTGTCCCCGCAGCAGAAATGTGATGCAGATAATGTGGAGAAAAAAAAGAAAGCAACCAAAGAAACTAGAGAAGCAAAACAATTCCCGGTGTTTTTGAAGAAGGCACCAATATGTCAATCTCCCCCTCCCCCGGATTTGGCTGTAGCTTTGACCCCGGTATTAACCTCCACTAAGGATTTATTTGGAGTGCATGCTGCCATTTCAGGGCTATCATTCGACGTAGTGGAAGCTGCGAATTTCATGAGTCAAAAGGGGCCACAAGATAATTTAAATACCCTCTTTGAACAGGAATTGACCTTAGGAAACGCAAAAGGATTATTACAACAGCAGCAGCAGGGTGGAATTAATAATAACGCGTCTAGCTTGGCGCCACCACTACCGAATAAGAGTCTTTATCATAGGTGGAATCAATTTCAAGCACGGGGGCAATGGGAACTCAGCCGGTAGCCATATTAGATACCTCAAACCTTCGGCCTGATCTTAATTCTATCACGGAACCAACAAGAGAACTGCAACTGAATATCAAGGATATGTTAAACCTAATCCTACAAGAAATCCGGGATCTTAAACAAAATCAAAAAGCGGAATTGACCTCCCTTCATCAAAGGCTAGATAAAATGGAGGAGGTAATGCGGAATTTCCCAGTAAGGTTAAATGAAGCAGAAGTTAGAATTTCAACTCTTGAGGACCAAATGGTTATCGTATCCGAAGAGGCAAAGCTAGCGGTCAAAAATAAACAAAACCTCAAAAATAAGTTAGAAGAATTGGAGAATCATTCTAGGAGATCGAACCTCCGCATTGTGGGTATTCCCGAAGGATTGGAAGGCTCTCAGCCCCTCCAGTGGATGAACTCCTTCATGAAGCAAAAAATTGTCCCTGAATTTGCGGGTGATTTAACAATTACCAGAGCCCATCGGTTCCCTGCCCGTCCATTCCCCAACCCCTCTAATCGACGGACATTTCTCCTGAACTTCGCAGACTATCGGGTCAAGGAGATGATCTTGACCAAAGCAATTCAGCAAAGACAGTTTGATGTTAATGACACTGCGAAATGCCGAATCTTTTCAGATATGACGGTTGCTGCCGCAAAAAGGAGGAAAGAATTTGTAAAAGTTCTTCATCTTTTTAAGGCGAACGGGGCACAAGCATCGATTGCTCAGCAATCCAAGCTTAAGGTTCTGGCTAAGTGGCAAATTTTTCATGTTCTCTAACTTAGAAGAAGCACAGAACCTTCTTAAAGAAATCTCCCAGGGTCCCCCCATAGTTTAAAGGCTGTCAGTCTCTCAACTATTTTATTATTATAGTTGGGGTCCTTATGGTTAACCTTGAAAAGGTTCTAAAATATAAAATATAAAAATCTGCCCTAACGAACGTTTATAAAAGAGGAAGGGGAAATAGAAGGGCGGGGGGCGCAGTAAATAGAGAATAAAGGAAAAAGAAAAGATATTTTTTGGGGGGGCCTTAGGACTTTAAAAGCATGTTCAATTGATAGCTTGAGGGGATTCATTGTTAACCCTCCTCCCCCATATTATTTTCTTTTTTAGAAAAGGGAGAATAAAAAGAGAGGGAGGTAATGGGGGAGGGGTAAAGGGGGTTTAAACAAAAAAAAAGAAGGGAAGGGAGATAGAAAAGAAAAAGGAAAAAAAAGGAGATAAAATCCCAGGTGGGTCCTCAAGAATTTAACAAAGAAAAAGGAAAAAGGAAAAATGGGGGAAGAATATATTTATTTTTTTCTTTTATATATTTGTTAGCAGAGGCCGGGGGGGAGAGGTCATAGGTTAGGTCACTAGGTCACCAGGGTGTAATTCCATGACACCCAACTTAGAAGGGAGGGGGCAATGTGGATGGTGTGGTGCTGAGTTAGGTGTCCACATTTTGGGAGGGATAAGGGGTAGTGGGGTAGGGAATGCGACGGGAAAAATTAAGTCTTGTTTAAATTTCTTTGTTTATCAAACTCAATCAGATCTGATACTTGAGATGTGGTATTTGACCTTTTTTGTTGTTTATTTTTTGCAATTTAATATGTCATTTGAGACGCGGTATTTGAGTGTGAAGTGGTGCTATAGTAGTCGGCAAATGTCCTGGTGGGATGAATATTATGGCAAGTAAAGATGTATTTAAGATCGTTTCATTTAATGTAAATGGTCTTAATAATAGGAAAAAGATGAGGGCAATCGAAATGTGGATCAAAACTGAAAATCCGTCTGTTATATTATTACAAGAGACACATATCTCTACTACTCGACTGTCTGATTTCTCTATGTTAAGGCTTTTTTCGGGGCTTAGCTATTGGGAAAGAGGCCGATCACATTAAAAAACATAAAAAGATAAAAAAAGATCTGGAAAATAAAGTTCAAACCCTATATGCTTCTGTTCTAAAACATCCTTCTCCGACTAATCAAGATCTCTTGGTCCAGGCGAAACATGAACTTAGCTCCAACTACTATGCTCAGAGTGAGGTGTTCCAGAAATGTAATCAAAAAATCTACGAGCAGAGTAATTTCACAGGCAGGTTCCTAGCTTGGCAGGCTAAGGAATAAGCCGCTTCTAATCTGATTAAAAGAATAAAATGCCCCTTATCAGGCACATGTTTTGAAGATCCAGCTAAAATAGCTGAAATAATGGTCCAACATTATGGCTCTATTTATAGCTTCGAGCAAAATGTAGATATGAGCTCTCTAAAAAAATGTCTAATTGAGAATGATCTACCAAAACTCTCTGAGACTGAATATATCGGTATGAGAGGACCTTTTACGATGGAAGAGCTAGAAGGCGTAATTAAAGATCTGCCAAATGGAAAGGCCTGGTGGCCCGGATGGACTTCCACCCGAATTTTATAAGGTTTTTTTAAGCTCATTTGCAGAATTTTTTCTTCAATTAATTAACTCTATGTTAGAAGGTGGCGAGGTGCCAGAATCTTTCCGTCAAGGGAATATAGTGAGATTTCCAAAGAAAGGGAAAAATATTGAAGATCCAAATTCCTATAGACCAATAACATTACTTAATTCGGACTACAAGATTTTGACCAAGCTTCTGTCCCTTCGATTTAATAAACACGCTGCGAACTTGATACATAGTGACCAAAATGGTTTCATCGCAGAGAGACAATTAGCCACCAATACGCATTATCTGGCAGAAGCACTTGACTATTTTGAGATACATAAAACACCTGCCTTGGTGATGTTATTTGACGCCGAAAAGGCTTTTGATTTAGTGGTATGGGATACCCTATTTATGATCTTAGACCATTTCGGCATCCCCAGCAAAATCTTGTCCTTGATCCACCGACTATATGGCAATGCGCAAGCCAATATAATTATTAACACCTCAATAGCTGGTCGGGTTAAAGTGAAACGTGGCACGCGACAGGGTTGCCCATTGTCGCCAGTTCTTTTTGCGTTCTTTATTGAGCCATTGGCGGCCGCAATAAGGAACTGCCCAGTAATTTCTCCCCCAATTCCATCAATGTCAAAACTGAAGCTTTATGCTGATGACATAATGCTCCTCATTAAGCCAGAGATGGAAATTCAAACTAGAGTTTTTCAATTGTTTGAGGCTTTTGAGACATTAGGGGGATATCGTATTAGGAAAAATAAAACTGAAATTATTCAATGTGGCGGGGTGACCAGCGATTTACATATAGATATTCGATTTTGTATTAATTCTAACCCGAAAAGATATCTCGGGGTGTATTTTTCGAATTTAGTCTCTGATCTGTACCACTTGAATTATGTGCCACTAATTCGGAAAACTCGAGCTTTGCTGTTGCGCTGGAGCTCTCTTCCCATTTCGATTTTAGGGAGAGTTGCACTTATTAAAATGTCAGTCTTACCTATTTTTAATTTTTTATTTTCAACTATTCCATGCACCCTATCAAGTTTGTTTTTTACTAAAATAGAGTCAATGTTTACCACTTTTCTATGGGCAAAGAAATCTTCACGCATTGCACTAAGCACCTTATATGAGAAGAAGGAACAAGGAGGACTAGCGCTCCCAAATCTTAAGGATTACTATTATGCATATTTTGCACAATATTTATCGAGATTTAAGCCTCCCCCACAAGTACATTTTTTTATTAATAGTTTTATGGATCTTATGCTTAAAGAAAATCAGATTCAATCACCGCTGGCAATTTTTAAATCCCCTAAATTGGTTAGGTATAAGTGCCTCCATTGGGTATTCAAAAAACGACAAGCACTGTTTAAGAGATATTCTATCCCTGGATATCCCTTATCCATTAACTGAGGTACTCTTTTGGCGGGGATCCTCCCCTTAGCCGGGATCGTATCTTCTATCGAACTTACTTTAAAATGGGCTATGATAGGATTCCGCCAAGTAGGTGATTTTTTTCTGCAAAATGGTCAATGGCTATCTAAGCATGAAATTTTACAGCGAGCTCCGAATGATTTTATTCTACCGGGATCTTATAATATGTTATACAAATTTTTCTCAGACTTAGATATTTTCCAATTAAATGGGTCAAGCCAGTTAATCAATGATCTACTATTATCAGCATCTGACAGAAAACCGGGTCAGTGGAAACAATGCTTAACCTCGGTTAAGAGTTTGGACCTTGGGGGGCGTGGCTTGCGCCCGCGGAGTATGGCGGCGTCCGAGTGAGGCTCCCGGGCTCACCTCGGCGAAACCGCACTTTCCGTCATCCTCGCTGAAGTCGGAATAGAAGAAAAAATGCATAAAGGTATGATGGCGGTGGCGCAAAGGTTTCTACTTCTGTGTGCACGCTGAGGAGCAGCTTTTCGTCTCTACGTTTGCCGCTTCAGAAATAACGCTCCGTAGCGGCCGCCATTTTGTCTTCCTGCCACGAACGGAGCTTTCAGGCAATACAGCTTGCTTTTTGATGTCTACTGCCTCAGGTGGCTACAAGTTGACGATGTGGACTCTGAATTAGGTACTTTTTTGTTTGTACCTCTTCCTCCTCAGTTACATGTACTTCCAATTTCATGTTTACCTCCAGGATGAGCTGATTTATTTCCGGGCAGCCATTTTATGATGCTCGTGAGGAGTTTCGGTTTATATGCCTATCGTTATGTTACTTGGCTTTTTCATCACTTTCCATCCTCAACATGTTTTGATTTTTGGTCATCGTTGTTTGTGGTTCACAGCTGCCCACAAGAGGATGAGATTTTCCTTATGAGGGGAAATTACTAGTAGGCATTTTGTGGAGGTCATAGTTGGACTGGTCATTTTATTCTTCACAGTTTTTTCAACACTTTCATTAAAATTGATGGGCAGGTCCAGAGATTCCTCTGTCGTGAAGCAATCTTTTGTTAAAAACTCTAGAATTTTTACAGAATTTTCCAAACTAGAGGATACTTTGTTGTCTGCGTCACAATCCTCTGAAACAGCAATGGATCCTCCCTCTGGATTGCCAGGGAAGTCTATCACGAAGCGACTGAAAAAAGATCCTCCTTCTCCGCCCAAATCTGCCTCGCCAGTCTCCATGGAGCTCCTGTTGGAGGAAATCAGAGCTCTTCGCCCCTTTATGGAGGAGACAAATGTTAAATTGCAGGTCCTCACAGATAATTGGTCTCAGTTGGACGCTAGAGTCTCAGCTGTCGAGCAAAGTGTTTCTTCACTTAAGGCCTCGAGCGCAAGTGTTTCTCAACTCCATTCCCAAGTTTCTGAGCTCCAGCGTCAAGTGGAGGGCCTTGAAAACCGGAATAGACGTAATAACCTGTGAATTTATGGTTTGGTTGAGGGTCTTGAAGGGTCAGACGCTGTTTCTTTTTTCAGATCTTTTCTTCCTCAATTGCTTCGCTTCCCGGAGGGTACAGTGCTCAATGTTCAACGTGCACACAGATTGGGCCGAGTCGCCTCTCCTAATGCGCAATCCCAACGGCCAAGAGGCGTAATCTTATATTTCCTGGAGTATACTGATCTGATCAAGGTGTTATCAGCGGCTAAAGCCATCCCGAAAATCACATGGTCTGGTTCTACGCTATTTTTTGCTCAGGATTATGCCAAAGCTGCCGCTAACAGGCGTAAGGCATTCCTCAGTATGAGACCTGATCTTCGCTCTTTGGGAGCTCGGTATGGACTTTTCCACCCCTGCCTCTTTAAGGTCACCTACAACAACAAGACTACTACTTATGAGGATCCGGTGAAATTACAGAGCTTCATTAACTCTTGCAGACCAGTCAGCATGGATTCCTCCGCTTCCACATCGTTTTCCAAGTTTTAATGTTTTCCTCTTATTATTGCCTTGTCATTATTTTTTCAGGTTTTGCATAAGTCCTCTCTTTTAATATTATGGCTTATTTTTCTTAATTTTGGTTGTTTGAAGGCTGTAGCCAGTTATGGCTTTGACTCAGTTGAAGCCGCGTATCTTGTTTTTGTTACATATTTGTTTTAATTGATTGTTCTTCACTTCCACAGATCCTATATTCTTCTTGGCGTGGTTCCTCCCTGGTTTCCCGTGTGTCCTTGCTCGGATGCCCCGTATGTCCTCGTGGTCTCACCTCCCCCTCCTCCACAATCTCCCTTTTTAGGTATGTTTTTTGTTGTGATATTTGTTGTTTTTTGTGTCACACCTGATATATTTGCTCATTGTATTCCACAATTTGTTCGCGTTTGCCTTCTTACTGTTCCTATTATTCTTTCTGATTGTTCTTGGCTGTATTTCCTTTTGTCATTTATTTTTATTTCTACGTTTCACATCTCTCTGCTGCAACTCTTTTCTTACTCAGTTGTACTACTTATCTTTTTTGCCGTCACTATATTACCATTTCTATTTGATTTCCTGCTTTTTTCTTGGCTCTTACTTTATGGCTTCTATCCTCTTCTCTTTTTTGCATTCGGCTTAATTGTCGCTTTTTTCTCTCTTTATGTTCTGAGATTTTCTTTATCAGAGTTTGGTTTTTATTCCATGTTCTTAGTTCACCAATTTTCTAATAGACTATGTCTTTAAATGTGATAACTTGGAATGTACGGGGGTTAAATTCTCCCATCAAAGGACAGAGAGTTTTGACTCATTTGGCTAAATTGAATGCGGATATTGTCTTCTTGCAAGAAACCCATCTCATGGATGTTGAATCTTTAAAGTTAAGGAAGGGTTGGGTGGGAGAGGTTTTCTTTTCTCCTGGAGATGGCAAACGTAATGGAGTGATGATACTTTGTCGTAAAACACTCTCATTCTCACTCTTATCTCAAGAGTCGGACACTCATGGTAGATGGTTTACATGTTAGATTATCTTTAAAGAGTGTTCCAGTCTCTCTCCTAAATATCTACGCCCCCACATGTGGAGACCCCTCCTTCTGGCCCTCTTTTGCCAAGCAAATCTCTCACTGCATTAGTGATAACTTTATTTTGGCTGGGGATTGTAATCAGGTTCTTGACCCGTTTATTGATAGGCATTCAAAGATCCCTTTCTGCCAAATAAAATTCATAAATCCTTTGTTCATGCCATAACCCAACACAAACTCCTTGATGCGTGGCGACTTTGTAATCCAACCGCCAAGGAATTCACTTTCTATTCCCCATCGCATCCCTTCCAATCCCGAATTGATTATATTTTTGTTTCCCATACCGTCTCGCAAACTCTTACCCATGCAGAAATCGGCCCTATTTTGTTATCGGATCATGCTCCGGTTTCCATTGGCATTGACATTGTACCCAAATCTGACGGTCCGAGGAGGTGGCGCTTTAATAACTCCCTTCTATTAGACCCAAAATTTACCGCCTCCTTTACTCTTTCATTCAGGAATTTTACATGATTAACCAAACGGATTCCATGCCCCTTTCTACTCTGTGGGATGCCTTTAAGGCTTCAGCTGGGGATTTTATACTAACCTCTGTTGCAAGGAAACGTAAGAATGCACGTACACAGGTTACACACCTACTTCAGGACATCAAGAGACTGGAGCACTCTTACTATACCTCACATTCAAAAGAATGTTTAGATGCTCTTTTTAAGGCCAAAATGCAATTTAACAAGAAGTCTACAGACGATGCGTCCCTTTATCTATTAAAATCCAGTGCTAAATTTTATGGGGGGAAGAACAAGGCTGGGAAAATCTTGGCTAATTACTTGAAAGTTAAGCACAATAAATTGAACATTGAATCTATTTATGACGCAAATTTAAATCCGAAGTTTAAAGATGAGGACATCCTGCATGAATTTTCTCTTTTTTATAAAACCCTCTACACTTCTGAAACACAGCCCACAGATCATGCCCTTTCGCCCTTTTTCTCTACCATTCACAAATCCCAGATTACTATACCAGACTTATCTTTATTGGAATCAGACTTAGCGCAGCAAGAGTTGACGACTGCCCTTCACTCTCTTAAGCGTGACAAAGCACCTGGCCCAGATGGTTTTTCTGTTGAGTTTTATTCTCATTTTTCCAAACTCTTAATACCTAAATTACATTCATTAATATGTTCTTTCAGTGCATCAGGGTGCTCGTCGGGTTCCTTTTCGGATGCACATATTTGCTTAATTCCTAAAGAAGGTAAGGACCCTAAATACTGTACGAATTATAGACCCATATCTTCAGTAAACATTGATTATAAGATCTTTTCTAAGGCTTTAGCCTTGAGGTTGGACTCATTTCTGCCGCATCTATTAGGAATAGAGCAGTCTGGATTTGTCAAGGGCCGCTATATAACAGATAATACGCGTCTTTTGTTTAATGTGTTGTCAAAATCTTCGCATGTTAAGGATCCTCTAGCTGCAATTGCGTTAGATGCCGAGAAGGCGTTTGACAGAGTTGAATGGAGATATCTGTTTTATACCCTCAATTGGTTTAGATTTGGTCCCATTTCCCTCATTTCTCTTTTATACTCCAATCCAAGAGCGGCGGTTTGTGTCAATGGATTGATAACTCCATTTTTCGACTTGGGGAGAGGGGTGCGACAGGGCTGTCCCTTTTCACCTTTCCTTTTTTAATTTGGCTTTGGAACCATTTCTTTCAAAGTTACGACAAAATCCAGAAGTACATGGTTTTCAGACACCCAGTTCGCATATTAAGCTAGCGGCATATGCGGATGACATTCTGCTCTTCATGTCCCGACCTGATGACTCAATTCCTGCCTTTATGACTGAGGTACAAGCTTATTTTGCCATTTCGGGCTACAAATTAAACAATGATAAGTGTGAGATCCTGCCGCTTACAAAATACACTTTCAAATCTGATTTTACAGCCTCCCACTTTACTTGGAGCCCTAATCATATTCGTTATTTAGGTCTACATATCAGAGCTTCTCTCTCAGACACAGTATCATTGTGCATGGACAAGTGTATACAAAAAATTTCAGACCTTACAGCTAAATGGCATCCTCTCTATCTATCTTGGTGGGGTCGACTTGATACTATTAAAATGATGTTATCGCCTATCATTATGTACACCATTTCCAATATCCCAATTCTTATCTCCAAACATTTTTTCCAGAAGATTAATTCTATTCTTTCCTCTTTTCTTTGGAACAAGAAAAAACCTAGAATGTCTTTACTTAGGTTAACCCGTCCCAAAACAGAAGGTGATGTAAATTTTCCCGATTTCCCGACATATCACAAAGCATTTCTTCTACGCCAAGCCTCTTTGTGGCTGCGTGCTCATGAGGAGGCTTGCCCACTATGGACTGCAAGCGAGCGCCTTTTTCTTTCCCCCTTCTCATTCAATGAATACTTGTCCTTCTCTCGCAAACCCCAAGCCCTATCTACACCCATTATTAAAATGACTTCTAAGCTTTTATCTCCTTTGTTCCCTTTCCCTCACAATACTATAGACTCCTTTTTTAATTCCACAATATGGAATAATAGAGGTTTGCTCATTCAGGGTAAGCCATTCTATTGGAAGTCTTGGCATCGAAGAGGTCTTACTTGGATTTCTCAACTCTCTTTCAATTCAGAGTTTATACCCTTTCCCTCACTCTGACATCAATTTAACTTACCTGCCTCATTCATGCATAAATATCTCATTCTTAAGAAAGCTGTGTTGGATGCTCTTTCTTTTTCGATAGCGGCACCCAATACTTCAATTAATCCAGATCCCTCTTCACAACTACGAAGCTTGTTACTCACAACACCCAAAGCTTCTACATTATATAATTTTTTATATGGCGCTGGTAAAGCTCGACAGAAATCTAAAACTGAAGAAGCCTGGGAACGAGATTTTGCAGTCTCTTGGTCAGTGTCCTTGTAGGACAAATTGTGGGTCAAACTCCGTAAATCCTCCAGAGCCGCAAATAAGACACAAACTTTATTTTTTGTATATAACAGGCTCTTATTGTCACCTAATGTTTTGAGCAAAAGTTTTGCTACAGTTCCTGATACTTATTGGACTTGTTCTTCTGCTAAAGCTGATTTGTTTCACATGCTATTTTCCTGTCCTATTGTATTTACTTTTTGGAGGCGAATTTGAGCTCAAATCAATTTGATTTTTGGCACTGCTTTACCATTTTCTTATATTCATGTTTTTCTAGGAAGTCTATCATCTTGCTGGGAGGACATTTCGTCTAATGTTAAAATTGTTGATTTATTGCTAGCAGTCGCATTTCAGCAAATTACAGCAAATTGGAAGGACTTTTCTAAGATTTCCTATAGGGCATGGTGGTATGCTGTCTGCCATAATCACAGATTGGATACCTCCTTTGTATACCCTCTGCATTTAGCTCCAAAAAGGTTGGCTTTATGGTCGCCTATTACAATGTATTTGGACGCTAGTGTTACTCGTTCATTTCAACTTCGCCCAGCCCAACAAGAAGTTTCAAAACCTCCTTAAATACCCCTGCTTGTTTCCATATTTTCCGATACTTAAGGGTTTCTATTATTGTATGTGTAATTTTCCTTATTTTTCAAAAGCCTAACTTATTTACTGTATTGTAATTCTTTTTTGATGTGATATGTATTTACCTTGTTGTATTATGGTGTGACTCCTTTTCTTTCTTGTTAATAAAAATCCTTTTGAACTGAAAAAAAAAGAGTTTGGACCTTGCACAGAAAGCAATTAAAAAATGGTCTGACCAGGAGGATGTGGAAATTTCTGTGAATGTTTCGATGACGATTAATAGATTACATTTTAACACACTTAGAGGTGCAAATTGGCGCAGGGTGCTTTTTTTCAGTAAATGGCTAGTATATCGCACACCTTCCGTTTTGCAGAAAATGTACCCTAATTCTTCAGCTCATTGTTTTAGATGTATCAGTCACCCAGTAGCTAATTGGACTCATACTATGTTACAGTGCTCAAAAATTCAATCATTTTGGGAAGATGTTTTTGGTTTTCTTGCAATTGAATGTGATTTACAATGTTTAAGATATGATAAATTGATCCTTATTGGTTATGACCCTGATCTTCTACTCCCAGACCAGATGGTCAAACTTGTATATATCGCAATGGCAGTAGCTAGATCCCTTTTATTACAGAAATGGCAAACAGATTTAGTCCCCTTACTGATGGAATGGGTCAATAAGATGCGGGCAGTTAAGCAAAGCGAACACATATACGCTATGAGAATAGGGGGTCTCAAAAAATTTACGAAAATATGGTCTTCCTATTTTGATTAAAAAGCCCTGGGATCTGTTATCATTATCATCAGCCTGATATAAATTGGTGTAGCAAGAAGCAGTGAGTTTGGAGGCAGGATTGGGTCTAATTTTATGTACATTGACACATATACTTGGGGGATTTTATCAGCAGTTGAGCCCTGGTTTTAGTAATCCTTTTCTAAATCTGGTTGTATGTTACTTCTTGTATATGCAAGGTGTTTTGAATCTCGGGTTGATATCTTTTATTTTTTTTCATGTATCAGATGTGTAAATGTAATCTGTTTTTTGACTTCAATAAAAAAAAAAAAGCTCATATTTGAGTGATAAAAATCAAACCTTGTTGGGGAAACGTATTTCTAATATTACTAACATCTGGTTACGGGCATTGCAGCTATGGCTGTTATGTAGTACACACATAGAGACATTCCACATTGGCAAAGCCTTTTTCCATTTCTGCTAGCAAATGTGCCTGAAGGGTTGAAGTGCTCACTGCTGGTAATCTTTGTATATGATGGCCACTAATGTAATTTTGTATCATGTGGTAACTATTACATCTCTTTACATCTCTAATAATATGAGTACTTTGGGAGGATATTCATCGAACAGTAGTAGCTCTTATTGCAGAAAAGGTGGAAACCTCTGATTTACATGTATGTATGTATGTATGTATGTATGTATGTATGTATGTATGTATGGATGGATGGATGGATGGATGGATGGATGGATGGATGGATGGATGGATGGATGGATGGATAGATAGATAGATAGATAGATAGATAGATAGATAGATAGATAGATAGATAGATAGATAGATAGATAGATAGATAGATAGATAGATAGATAGATAGATAGATAGATAGATAGATAGATAGATAGATAGATAGATAGATAGATAGATAGATAGATAGATAGATAGATAGATAGATAGATAGATAATGTATAATCTTCATGATTGCCCATGTAGGTGACCCCATGATATTTATCTGTGCCTACCCCTAAAAATAATTTCAGGAGATGCCACCGCTTAGCAAATTCTGGGACTAATTTACAAAGGTTTTGCTTCTGCTTTGTGCTACTTTTATAATGCAGACCCGATGCAAAATCCTTTTCAGGATTTGCAAACCAACACAAATTGGTATTCGCGTTGCTTTTCAGGAAAAATTAAGGCAAACCAGCGCAAAGCACTTCTTTGTGTTACTCTCCATCAAGGAGGTGTTCCATGGATGGTACATGGGCATTCCTTTGTAAACACCTATGGTTTTTTACGCCAAACACTATCTACTAACAATAGCCGACAGGGGTTATCATCATAAATTAACCCCACTTGAAAGCAGGCATTAAAAAGGAGAAATGCTTTCATTTCTCCTTTCTTTTCTAACTTTGTGCGTATACTGTACTGTTAAGCACACATACACAGTGGGAAAAGTTTTAAAGTCAGTCTAAACTAAGCCCAGTATTTTGTACCAGAAGGGTACCCTTCCGGTATAAAAACCTATTCTAGACTCGCACAGACAGCCTTGCACTATGGTTCAACGATGTGTGCGTTGGGCTTGGCTGCCTGATTGTGCATCAGTGCTAAAGCGAGATCAGGATAGTGCCATGTCTCTGCAGATATGGCGCGTTGCTGCTCTCTCCCTGCCACACAACGCAGCTACTTTGAGTGCTGCGCTGCGTTTCCTGGCAGTTTTGGAAACCTGGGCCTCTGTATTTCCCTTGCTAATTATTGTTCTCAAATTGGTCTTTATGGCTGGATCGCTTCACCCTACTCAAAAGTACAACATGGTTAGAATTTAATGTATTGTTTCACTGCTCCGCAATAATTTGTTTTATTGCATAGCATACCACTAAAATCCCAAATATTTGAATGGATTTAATCTCATGTGCGCGTGACCATTATTGTGCTTGTTTATGTAACTGCTGTTTCCCGGTTTGTTGCTCGGAGCATGGTTTTATTTAATGACTCACCGCATGCTTTCATCCTTCTGCACCGCCCTGTGATAAAGTGCTGATCTGGTTTCGTCCTCACGGCACTTTATTCATATCACCTTTGGAAATTATGTGATTAAACGTCTTGTTATATCTCGCCCTACTCTATTGTCACTGGTACTGAAAATATTAATATTCACCTGACAAAAATAATTAAGAGAAAGTTGGTGTTTGACACATCTCACCACTCAATAAGGTGCCATAAGGTGCTATAATTAAGACTACTGGAAAACTGCACGGTTTAATAGTATTTCGTTAACGGGTCAGCAGGTGGCGCTCAAACATCGCAAAATGTCCATGAAAGCCACGTTAAATGCAGTTTAGAAAAGCACGCGGGGGCCGTTTCAAATTACCGTTCTGCACACTCTTCCTATCGGAGGCATAGCTCACATATAAATTGAACACAAGCAATTTGCCTTGCTGTTCCTTTTTTTAAACAGCTCGAGGTTTGGTTGTTTAAGGGTGTTATTACGTGAGATGAGCGGGGCTGAAGTAAGCATTCAAAAGTGTACTTACAGCCCGTGTTAAGCACAACTCTTTCTGGAAATTTCAGACAAAATAACACTGTCTGGCGGGAGATTTATAAAACGGCGAGGCTATGTGTCTAACAAGATGACACCAAGACCGCGGGCTCTAAATGTTCCGTTATCAAATTGACATATACTACTAGTAAATGTAGAATACTGCAGCGCAAAGAAATACTAGTTATGCATTAATTTATATGGAAGTTTTCCAGAGCGTCGTGTGTCTCCTTTCTGTTATTTCAGAGCCTAAACCTGCGAAGGCTCCCACCTGCAAAGTAGATAAGAGGTAATGAAACGAGTGAGTGTGTTTTGGTCTTTGTGAGGCGTGGCTGGACCTCGTGGTGTAGGCCGCGACCCTACACAAATAACGCACACAGAGGCAGTATATTAGTATAACAGTGGTCTTCGCATTCAATCGGCATTTATTTATACCTTGTGGCCACGCCCGGCCCTCAGGTTGTGCATTGGCAACAGTGTGTGGCCATAGTTGCCAAGGTTTCAGATTGCTTATGTGTGACATTTTGATAATCAGTATAATTATGAGTGACATTCAAGGACTATGAGTGACACTCTCTGGCGGGCAAAATCAAGTAATGAAGACGAGGGGACATATTATGATCAGTAATTACACCCATTTGAGCAACAAGAAACTCTAAGAAGATCTGAAAACTGCTGCAAAGTATCTGAAATGGAAGAGCACTTTAGTGCCCTTGTAACCGGATCGTACTGTAAAATAAATGTGTAACCATGATATTAAACATTTAACATGTCTTTCAGAGGCAGTATTTTATTCAAGTTCTGTGCACATCTGCAGACACGCACAGTTAAATACAAAAGATAATGCTGCAAGTGTGTGTGGGGAGGACAACGGAGAGTAAGAGAGGTAGACAGGTGAGTGAGATAGATGGGTGGATGAAGAAACAGGCATGTTACAAAAAGTACAGTTGAGAGAGAGAGATGGGGCAGAACTGCCAAGTTTTGAGTTTGCTTATGTGTGACTTTAGTAGGTTTGCAATATACTTTTGTGTGACATTTCATCATCATGTCTTATGTGTGGCACTTTGAGTGACACTTCATCACAATCTAAGTGAAGCAGTTATATTTCTATGTCAATGTTAATTACATAAAAAGCTCGATTTTTACAATTCTAAGAGCTCTTCCAAAGCTACTATTTAAGTTCAAATAAATCCAATTCTTGTGTTTCCAAGGAATCCTGCATAGTCTCTGCTCCATGACCTTTAACTAAGCTCTCTCTTCCATCCCTAACAGGTACTTTCACATCTGCCTTGCCCTTGTGCTCTATTTCGCATTCCATCTCAGGTACCCTCTACTCTATTGCTGCTCAAGTAATCTCTATCTGCTACACCTACAAATAATATCCCTTTCATTCTCCGGTTATTTCTGCATTCATCTCCCATCAGGTTCTTTCTAACCTCCATTCCTACAGAAATTGTCTTTGTCATTGACTCTAGCACAGTTCATTCATCTCAGATTATCTTTTTGTTGTCTCAGTATCAACTTCATTTACCTTCGACACCCCATATGTGGTGTTTCTTCACTCCCTCCCTAAGGAACTCACCATTTCGGTCTTGTATCCGCCACTGTTACTACACAGTAAACTGCTTTCTCTCGTGTTCTTTTCTATTCAACACTGTTACTTTTACCTACACCCTCCACTTCTCTTTGGTACTTGTGTACAATTAGGTACCGAATGTTTGACCTCGTATTAAGCCATTTGATTAAACCCATCTCTGTACTGTGAATGGACATATGCTTGCTAACTCTCCAACTCAAAGCAACAGCGTGTTGAATCCGCAACCTCTACCCCATCCTGCGCCACCAAATTCTCACAAATACCCCTGTGTGGATTCTTTGTGTTTTGAACCTTTGAAGCTAGTGAACCTTGTTACATTATGCAGGACAAAGGATTTCTACAGATGCACATCATACTTCCTCCAATGAACAGTGCAGAATCGGCGGTGAAGACTGTTCTGTAACAGTCTACCGATAAGGCAGCTGCTAGATCAGTCCTGGAGCTTTCAACCGGTAAATAGTCAAAATATCGAAAAAAAAAATATCGACTGGACAGAATATCGAGTTTTTAATATAGAATGGACAGAATATCGAATTGCCAAAATATAGTGGTGAAGAATATCGAAAATCAGGTAAGAAATATCGATTTAAATAATATCAAAGTAAGTAATATCGACAGTCATAATATAGTTGTTAAAAATATCGAATTTTTTTATAGTGTTTTAAGTGTTAGTATATGTGTTAAAAGTATGTATTAATTTTGGAATGTATGTTTGAATATTTTTAATTTTTTTAAATGCCAGAAACCGGTCCTAGGAAGCTTGTTTCCGGTCCAGGGAAGGCATGGCTTGGCAGTTCGGGCTGGACTGTTCCCATGAGGCACAGGGTCAGACTGATTTGCATATGGCCATGTCTGAACTAGGGTGGCAGAGTGGGCTAAAGAACGGTGATGGATCAAACCCGGATCTGTTGACTGGGTGTGAGTGTTTGATTGGTTCTGATGCTCCGTCCATCACCACCCCATTTTGTACCGCTTTGAATATTTTTAAAGTAATGAATTTTATGTTATTTAATTTTTTTGTAATTTAATTCCGTAGTGGGTTGTGGGTTTATAGGGGATTAGGGTGGGAAGTAATTTAATTATAGTACAATAAATAATAATTTTTAGGAATTATAAAATATTTGTAATTTCATTTTGGGTTTTACTTCTATAGCGGGTTGTGGGTTTATAGGGGAATAGGGTGGGAAGTAATTTAATTGTTACTAAGTAAATATTAATTGGTAATAACTAATTTATTGTAATTAATTATTTATTGTTAATTAATTTGTAATAATACGGTGCGGACCCCCACCCCCGTATGTACGGTGCGGACCCCCACCCCGTATGTACGGTGCGGACCCCCACCCCACCCCCCGTATGTACGGTGCGGACCACCACCCCCGTATGTATGGTGCGGACCCCCACTCCCGTATGTACGGTGCGGCTACGCGCTGGGGGTCTGCACCGTACATACGGGGATGGGGGTCCACACCGTACATACGGGGGTCCGCACCGTACATACGGGGGTGGGGGTCCGCACCGTACATACGGGGGTGGGGGTGCGCACCGTACATACGGGGGCGGGGGTCTGCACCGTACATACGGGGGTGGGGGTCCGCACCGTACATACGGGGCGGGTGTCCGCACCGTACATACGGGGGTGGGGGTCCGCACCGTACATACGGGGGTGGGGTGGGGGTCCGCACCGTACATACGGGGGTGGGGTCCGCACCGTACATACGGGGGTGGGGGTCCGCACCGTACATACGGGGGTGGGGGTCTGCACCGTACATACGGGGGTGGGGGTCCGCACCGTACATAAGGGGGCAGGGGTCCGCACCGTACATACGGGGGTGGGGGTCCGCACCGTACATACGGGGGTGGGGGTCCACACCGTACATACGGGGGTGGGGGTCCGCACCGTACATATGGGGGCGGGGGTCCGCACCGTACATACGGGGGGACTGGGGGGACGTCGCGGACATAGGGGGGGGCTGGGGGTAGGGCGCAGACATACGGGGGGGCTTGGGGGGTGTCCGGCGTGTACCGGGCCCCCTTTTCCTCACGCTTCGCGGCGTACTAAGCTTTACCGGCACTTTTTGTGTGCCATAAAAATATAGCCGTCCGGAGTGCTGTCGGTACGAATCATACTTGCTGGTACGTAAAAAGCTGCCTGACTCCGTCCGCATGTCGCGTACGCGCCGTCCCGGATCACATTTGTATGTGTTTTTGTGTCGGTCGGTGTTTTGTACGAATCGTACGGAAATGGTGTTTCCGTACAAATCTTACTTGCATGTTTGTATGGTGTTTTTACCAGGTACGAGTCGGACGGAGAAAACGCTCCGACCGACGGTTCGTACCCGGTTTCTCCAGGATCGGAATCAACCCCTATATTTTTTACAACGATATTTTGGAATCAATATTTTTGTACTTACCTGTTTGTAGATAGGGATTCGATATTTTGGCATTCTATATTTTTTCCTCGATATTTTTGTAGGTCGATATTCTTCTCCTCGATATTCTGTCAGTGATCCCTTTCAACCATGTAGGAGGGAAATGTCCATTGTTATCTCTTACAAATGATGAGGCTCTGGATCTCCTTCAACTCAAATAGCCCATGTGACATGAGATAACCATACCCAGTTCCGTTTTTTAATTTTATGGCAAGACCGGAGGCTAATATTATGCTTTCTAATCTTGTGTTTATTTAAATAGCAGCCAAGATAAGTACTGAGACTACACAGTTCCCAGAGGGCCAAGCAAAACAACTGGTCAATGGGAATGCAATAAAACAGAACAAGATAACCAATCAGGCATAAGTCATATGTATAACGTCACAACTGATGGCAAACAGTCCTCTTTTCTTGCTGTTCACAGTCAGATAAGTGTCTTTTCTTCGTTGCTCCTCTGTTTATGCATTTCTATATGTTTTAAATTCTGAATTTGTTCATTTACTGTTTCCGTTTGTATGCCTGATATTTAGTCAGCTATTATCTGTTAAGCATACACTCGTGCCGCTCAGCTGTTTCTGACCCTCGCGCGCGGTGGTTTTTTCAGCCTACCGCGTCGCGAGGCGTCTGTTTACTTTTCCCCATTGCATGCGTCTGTTTTGCTACGACGCTTCCCTTCTCTTTCTGCCTCATTTGCTCGCACGCGGGTTTACCTTGGTGTCTCCATTTTAATGACGCTTGTCCCCCAGTGTCCGCTCTGAGCCTGGTGCCTCTTTCCTCTTTGACTCCTGTTGTTGTGGGAGTGTCCAGCGTTGCTTCTACACATTTTTCAGCCTCCGGCTCCTCCTTGTTCCCTCAAGTTAACCCTTGCTCTACTTAGCCTCTTCCTCTCTGTAATAATGGAACTTGATCTTCAGGGTCTGAACTGCAAAATGAGGAAGGCGAAGCCTTTAAAAGTGATTTAAATGCTTTTATTAATACTTCTGTGGGGAATGCTGTTGAAGCATCCATGAAGCGCTTATCCAAAGGTATGGAAAACTCTATGCTCAGTCTGTTGTCTAAAGCCTTGGCCCATTCTGCGGGGGATAGCAGAAAGAGAAAATTGGTACCCTCTGTGTCGTCTAATACCTCAAAAAATGCATCACGCCTGATTAACGAGACTTCCTTGCACCAGAATGAGGACTGGGTTCCTCCCAGGCCTCCTTCTAAGGAGGGGTTGTCATCCTCTACTGATGGAAAAAGAAAATCTAAAGCTAAACATGTTGAGGTACCTGAAAAATTGGTGATTGCCACAATTATGGACACAGACGATGATATGGGTGACACAGATGACGATTTGTTTGATGTTTTTGATGTCCAGGACCCTTCTTCCCCTCCTTCTAAGAAGCACAAATCCGACTCTTTTACTTTTTCTCCGTTGTTAGATTCTGATGGAGTTCCCATGTTTGATCCTTCGGCTTCCCCTCAACAAGTCAGCCCGATCCAAGTTAAAATCCGAATGCCCAAAACCTTCCTTATCCTCCAACATCACAGTTGTTCCTTCCATTGACCAACCTCTCCTTACTTTTTTCTCAAAATTTGGCAAAGACCCACGCAAAGGGGTAGATAAAGCTTGGTCCACCTGCCAGGACAAGCTTTTGGATATTGTGGGTCCATTGGCTCGCATTTTCAATCTGGCAGAATCTGCTTGCTTGGAAGGTCAAGTTTTGAATGCTGAGGAAATTTCTTTGAGGGTCCAACGGGCCTTCTGTCTTTTAGGCAACGCCAACGCGACTATCACTCATGAACGCCGTAAAGTACTGCTTATCAAGCTTGATCCCAAACTCGCCAATTTGACTCCTCTAGATCTCGGCATCAAGGCAGATGGACTTCTGTTTGGAGATTCCTTGGTCAAGGATCTCAGTAAATTCGTCTCTACCTTCGCCTCTTTGGACAAGGCACAACAATCTATTCAGAAAGTTTTTTTCCTCTCGGGTTTTTGGGAGGGCCGGCAGAGGCAGGAGTCGTTCTTCCGGCCGCTCCTATCCGAATTAAGGCTCCAGAGGCTCCTTCAATTCAGGCTACCAGGAGTACAAACCCCAGTTCTACCCTTAACCTAAAGTGGTTCAATCAATTCTTGGTATATCGCCACTTCAAAATGAAAACTATCATTCACTTAAGAGACACTCTTCGGCCAAATGACTGGATGGTCAGGCTAGACTTACAAGATGCTTATCTTACCATTCCTATTCACTCTTGTATTTCTCATTTTACAAAGAAACTCTCTACTCGTGTAACTTATTCTAATGACAGCTTTTTTTAAATAAAAAAATAAAAATGTCTGACCAGAAAGAGCCTCAACGCAATTGATTGTCCCTACTATCACCCACCGGAACGTTCATCCCTCAACGTTCTATGACCAAACCATCAGCATAAGATAACAGGGAAGGTAACGGGAATTAAAGGTAAGATAGAGAAGGAAACAATTATGCAGCAAATAAAATACAATATAATAGAGCGCCTTAGTCTGCTTCCATCTCAGAAATACAACGAACATTGGTTTCAGGTAGTGATCTCTGATTACAAACCTTGGGATTCGTGGTGCTAGCCTTCTAGTGATAATTTGCGTTTAGAAGCAGCTGGAGAGGGAAATGTGTTTTTGTCTTCTAAAAGTTTTTCAGCAGCTTAAAGTCATCTGTAGAAAGATACTTCAAGATTATTGGTTGTTGGTCTGTAGAGTGAATCCTAAAATGACAAAGGAGCAATTGCTATACACCTGGTGTTTCCACTCTGATCAAAAGGTTATTTATATAACTCTTAAACTGCTGAAGGAATTGCAAGTATTCCTCTCTGCATGAATGTTTGTACTATGTTTATTCACCACATTACAGAAAGCCAACACATTTCAACCCAAACAACGGTTCTTTGACAAAACAGGGAGTAAAAGGATACAATGGCCAAACGTCCAGTTTCAAGGGCACCTAAAATAAAACCGAATACGTAATGACGTATTACCTGAAAAAAGACAACATAAGTTGGGTTAAAATTTAAAATGAAATCATCACTGCCGGATCCGGACACACACGATTCAAACCCTGGCCTTCAGATTCACTGACATATTCTCTTGCAATTTAAAAATGCAATAACAGTTACTGAGCACAAGATTAAATCAGATAAAGTGTACTACGTAATAAATAATTTCAAATAGAACACCAATGTGCGACCTCGTATAATTATGTGTTGTGGTGACTGAAAAATAGTATAGTAAATAACTGCGGGGCATATTATCAAGGACAGTGTTAAAAATTATCGCTGCTTTAGCGGCAGAAAACTGCCGCTAAAGCGGCGATAATGGGCTTGATGATATGCCCTTGAGAATTCCAATAGAAGTCAATGTTCTGGTGTGAACATGGGCTTCTATTGGAATTCTCCAGGGCATATTATCAAGCCCATTATCGCCGTTTAGCGGCAGTTTTCTGCCGCTAAACCGGCAATAATTTTAACGCCGTCCTTGATAATATGCCCCTGTATTTCGTAATAAACTTTTTTTGCTTTAGTCATGTGTTCGGTGGCTGTTGTTCGACGGTGCAGTGGTAAGAGAATGTGAAAGTGTGAAAGTGAATGAGCAGAATAAAAGAAAATAGGAAAAAAAAAATCTGGTTCCCGGTGTTGAACAGCATTAGCAAAAAAATAATAATAATAATAAAACGTGGCTGCAGTGTAATGATCCATGCACGTGCAGACGTGCAGGCATGACCATGTATGCAACTGCATACATCTTGAGGTAGGGGTATTTTTTGTTTAAATTTATAGTTCCAGAATGATGGCGGCTCATCTTAAAGTAGTACATTAAAAAATGTAATATTGTGTGAAAGTGCATATGCATTTAGTGAAACACGCAGCCTGGTAGCAGCAAGCCCCTCCTAAAAAGTCAAACTATGAAAATTAAAAAAAAATTCAACTAAAAACATAGGTGGGGTTGGGAAAGCAATGCAGGAATGGCGGCGGGTTGAGTGATCAAGTGAATGCTGCAGTGTCGGGAGCAGAAAGGAATGAAGAAACAACAAATGAGACAGAGAGCAGGTGTTTTTTTCAATTTAAAATAGCGAATAGGATGACGAGCACTGGGGGAAGCATCAGACAAGTTAGGGTTGGGACAGCTCCTTTGAGAGTGCACGGGTATTGATGAGAAGAGGGAAGGAGCACAAATGAAAGAGGAGAGAGAGCAAGAAAAGAAACACATGGGCTGCTTTTGAGTCTTGAAAGCAAAAGAAAAACATTGTTCCCTGTTGTGGAGCTTTTTTTTCTTCAGGGTTTTATATAGCGCAAACTTGACCCAAAGGTATCAGAGCGCTTTACATGAGCACCAGTTACATTACAGACGGACACATTCATATTTGTTTTTGTTAGGCACGGGGAGGTTAATTGATTTGCCCAGAATTAAAGAACTGAGGCTCAAATCCGGTTCCCCAGGCTCGAGGTCGACCGCTCTAGCTGGTAGGCCACATCCTCTCCTGGATACAGGGACTGGTCAACAAAAGTACTGTAGCAAAACTTTGTTTCAAGGGAGGAACAAACACAAGAGGAGATAGGAAAGCCATCGACTAAAAAGCAAGAAAATGAGATTGACCAGGAAGCCAAACTGTGGTAGGTACTATGGTGGCCAAAAGCTAGGGTGACCCCTCCACTCCATTACGGACACAATCTCCAGCCCCGAACATTTTACCAAACAATCATGGTTTGCAAGTGTTAGTCTGATGAGAGCAAAACAAGACTACAACACCCAAAATGCATTAGGCTATCAAACAAAATTCCAGCACTGGAAACAGTGCCATAATGACCGGGGGAGAGGTTCTCATCCTACCCAAAGGTTATTCTAAATACTGAAATTGTACACAATAGGCTTCAATATCAAACATCTAAAACGCTCTCTAGACGAGACCTAAAAGGAAAAATTAGTACACAAAACTGGCCACCCCTGTCTGTTGCCTCTTTGGTTTTTATTTTACTCTGACGGTGCCATGTTTTACAGTAAATATACTTAAAAGTGACAAATAGCTTTAACCTCCATCAAACAATACTTTCTATGCCTATGTTTCTAATAATCTGATAAAAAAGCTCTATTTCACCCTACTAAGGGCCTGATTACAAGTTTGGCTGTGCAGGAGCAGGACTGCCACCCCACTCCCGCACCGCCAAAACCTGTGTGCACACCACCTACCAGATTACGCCTTTTTTGTCACTGGCAGGCAGGACCTTGGTGGCCCCACGCCAGTGCCTATGAAATAGGTACCTTAATGGGAACGTCAAAGGCAATACCTGCATGGCATGGACTGGTGCAGTCCATGCTGTGCAGGTACCTGGGTGCATGCACACAGGGTAGCACAACATGTGCCCCTGTGCATGCACCCCATGGCCCTGAGGCAACAGGGGGGGCCTGTAGGGCCCCCTTTGTTTCCTCTCCATCACGGTTTTCATGGAGGTGGAACCACCATGAAAACCGTGCTGGAGAGGAAACTCGTAATATGCCTGCTGGCACCAAAGCATATTACGGCCTCAAGACTGCCGCGCCACTGGCAGGGATTTCTGATCCCTGGCGGTTGAGGTGGTGCACTGGGAGTCTGACTGCTCTAGTTGTAATAGGGCGGTCGCACCACCGGTACGCCGGTTCCCGGACTGCCACCGCCATACCATCGTGAGCCTGGCTGTCCATCGGCCGCCAGACTCATAATCAGGCCCTACATGTTTTTTTCGCGTCAATGGCTATTGATGCTAATATTACTAACCTTTATCAAATGTTTGGAATTGGCTAGCCAATCAGAATGCTACCTTTGTGGGCTATAACTACTGTTGCAGGGCTGCAAAGGGAGCAAGCCGTTGCTGCCAGCTCCCTCTAGCCCCATACCCACTCTCATAGTGGTGACTTCAGCTCGTCAAATAGTTAAATGGATCTTCAGTTTAAGGAGGGCAGCCCCTGCTCTTTTAACAGAAGCTTCTCTCTCTATTGAGCTGTGATGGCCTCTCCCTTTCCCTCACTTGGGGTGGGAGAGGATGTAAGGCCTAATGCCCAGTAAAAAAACACTAAACATGTCATTTTGTCTTTTATTTCTACTTTACAATGGTTGTTAGGCCTTACCATTAATGTAGACCTTACATTTCACCTAGGAAAAAGAATACAAACAGAAAAGGACACAAATACAGTATGATTATTACTTTTAAGTTGTACTAATCATACCTACAGTTGAAATTGTCAGACTGTTGCAAGTTCATACAATGTTACCTAATGACTGTGAAAAGCATTTTCCAGACAAGCCATTCCTGTCAGATCATTCAGCCAAGGTTCTACTTTGGGTTGTGTCTGTTTTCCAATGTCACAGTACAGTGTTTTAGCAGCGATCAATGCACAAAAAGCAAATGCACAGTCATGTGCACCTGAGCACAGCCAATGAAAGACATCCCTCAATGTTTTGTGTGATGCTCAGCCTCTCAAATACCTCCTTCCAGAAGTCAAAAGCTCTGTCACAGAACCACATGATTTGCCAGAACCTGAAGCTCTTTTACAACCCCAGCAAACATTTAAAGATCTTCTTACACTTTGGGAGCCAATGTAAAGATGTGTCTGCCATTGGTTCTAACCTTTCTAAGACAAGAGAAACAGAAAACAGAAGAATCACTGCCAATATCTCAGCTGGAAGAGGCAAGCGTTTGGCACTCATGCCATTTGAGAATTCAGTGCAAGTTCGACATCCCGCAACACTACTAGATCTCTCTACTGCACTAGTGGTATCAGAAGCAACACCAATAGAAAGAGGTGATGAAGCGGTGTCCCATTGGTTCAACCAATATTTTGTTTAAAAATCTCAGACTTCAGGGGAGTCCTAATGTCCTCTGCCATACTAAGAACCTGGCTCTCCTGTTGCCCCGATGTCTAGCGGTATTTGAGTAGCATCTGCTTACATGATTGAAGAGGCACAATTTAGCCTCCACCTTTACATGTCACAGAAATGCAATTCTATATGTGCATTTGACATCATACTAACTGTGTGCCTTAACTTTATTAACCCATGTGAAATATTTAAACACATAAATGGAATGTATTCACTTTAGAAACTAGAGATTTATAAACTTGTGTGCACTGATGTTCATTTCAAACATGAAGACATGTACTTCTTATTCACGTTTTACACTTACATTTCAAGAGATATTCGCATGTGTAAACATATTATTTTGCTCTTGTTTAGCAGTTCTTTTAAAGTTACACTTCTGCACGTATAACTGTGTATTCGAAGTGCACATTAAATGCGTAACAAAAGGTAGCATAAGTAAAGTAAGGGTGAATACAGGCCGCAGTTGAAATATTTCTTGTTTCACCAGCATGTTTTCTCTTTTCCTTGCAAGTTCATTATCATGATTTACAATAGAGAGGGAAAGGCTTATTGTCTGTATTAGACAGCTGATAGAGAGTCCTGAGAGAAACTTGGCAGTGAGTGTGGAGAAACAATGATCGAAAGAGACCTTTTGTTCATCATGTGCCAGGATGGCAAGCTGTCCAAGCCTGAAAAGCGAAGTTTTAGTTCAATGCGAAGTGAAGCAGAAGCCATGTAGCAGATGCATCCTAGTAGTGTTCTCATTAGTTCCTGGTGGTGTGAAAGAGATAAGAACATTTCAGAATCTCATTTTATAATTAAATTGGTGTTCTCACAGTTGAAGGTAGAGCAGATTCCCTTTAGATTTAGAGAGGTAGCAACCTTTCTGCTTTCCCTATTCTTGCAAGTGTGAAGCTTTATGCTAAACACGTATTTTCTTTTATTTTTAGACTTTTACTGAAGGCTGATGATGCTGACACATTCTTCTTCTGTACTGCCAATTTAGAGACCCTTGATAGATTACCTTATATTTTATCCATGTTTAGGTAAGAGAAGGGAAGTTTCTTTATGGGACACCTGTTTGCTTTAATCTGTGTTTACACAATTGAGATAATTGCAATTTGATATGTCTTTCTATTGCTCCTTAGCCTACTGTAATATTCCAGCTTACTTACTGTATTGTTGCATTTACTGAACTTATTTTTGGAGTCACATTGGCTTCACAAGTTAGAAATGTATTGTGTATGTTTTCTCGCTTTCAAAGCTTCATATCAGCTATCAAAGGTCCATATGCCCAATGGGCAAAAATATTTGACAACTTGAATAAGAGATTACGTTTTAGGGCCCTGTGCTCCATCGTGATCATGGTAGTTCTTATCCTAGGGAAAAGACGCTAAGCAGCAGATGTGTCAATGTCGCCAAATAAATTTAGAACAACAGTGGTGAAAGGGTTGATTCATGTGGCTATTCCCAGTGAACTGTTTTGGCAGCAGATGTAAAGGCCCCTAACTGAATGTACTAAGTTCTGTTATATAAGAAATGAGACAGCCAATCTAGTGCCCAAACTCTAATTTTCGTCTCAGATAGCCACTTCAGAATAATATAGTGGTTCATGGTATGAAATGCAGCTGCCAAGTCAAGAAAACTCAAGGCCCCGATTCTGCTGGCATCCCCAATTTTTTGCTGCTCTGCTATCAACAAAACAACAACTGCCTCAATCGCAGTGCTAGAGCACAAGCTAGCTATAGGGGGAGTAAGTTCTTCATTTATACAAACTCCTAAAGATAAGAGGCAACAGTCTTTTCCTTTTTGAAGGAAAAGACAGCAAGAAGATAGGCATAAAATTTGCAGATCATCAACATTCACAGATGGTGTCTTCAAGATGCCTTAAACTCAGATGGGACAGACCCAGCTAGTAAGAAACTATTTGACGTGCATACAAGCAAAGAGCATACCATTTTCCTTTTAACTATATATTATTAGGTGCCCCATAAGGCTGCTAGTACTAGACAGAGGTTTTCTATACTCCGTAGGAGACAAAGTGGAGAAACAATTCAGGTTACCACCTCATTCTTTCCATAAGCCTTATATTCACCTGGGGGTAGGTTTCTGCCACTATGCCCTTTCGAAACAGTTGCACCTTTAAAAAAAAGTAGCCCGACAGGAAATCCAGTAGCTTTGTTGTGGCTTCAGCCTTACTTTTAATGGCAGGTGGGTGTGCCAGGTTATCTTCAGCTCTAAAGAGCTCATGTGGAGAATGTTCACATCACTAAATCTCAGGGATAACACTGCTTGCCCAATGCCTAATCAAATGAAAGTATTTACAGAATTGTGTTTTGTATGATCGTTTTTTCCTGATCATTATAGTGTCTTCTACAGTCAAATTCTAATTTTCACAGTGTACATCTCCCATTTTTCAATGTAGAAGTGAAATATTTGCAGCTCTTAAATTTATCCTTTCCTACAAGGCACTTCAGTAGAGAGTGGAAAAGACCTTACTCATTATCCAAAAATAAGCATTTGTCTTCTCAAATTTCAGTTTGTATCCATCCGAGACAAGATAAAGATTAAAACATTGATTAGCTGCCTATGCAAAATTTGCAGAAGACTCCAGGGATGTGTTTAGATTTCTGTTTCCTTTGGTACCAATTTTATCTATTTCAAACTCCAGGTGATTAAACACTGATCCAACCAAGATACTTGAATTTAAAGACTAATAACTTCAATGAAGTTGACAAAAATAAGGTCCAAGGTGTGATCACCTTTGCGCATAGAAAGAATTGCCCCTTGCCTAAGATTCGGGAACTCCATATTGGCTACAAGAGATTTTGATGAGGGTCAACATCATTCTCAATAATTAAAAAGACTTGGAATAGCAAGATAATTCCATAAAGAATCGCCAGATAACCTAGTCACTCTAAGAATTCACATAGTTAGTGCCTGATAAAAATTAAACTTAATGTTAATTTATTAGAAGGTGTAAATGAAAGATTATTATAATCTACACCAGTGAATTGCCCCCATCGGAGAAGCTTGGCAGGGATATCATCCCTCAAAATAATCTCAAATTCCCCTCTCAACTATTACAGCATGGTTCTAACGAACATTAAATTGCACAGTAGCCTCAATTGAAGGCATACATGTATCTGACCACCAGATATCGGTCACATAAAATAAATTATTGTCATCATTAACTATTTTATGGCATGACTGCATTACTGTTGCTCACTTCTGAGTGGACATCTATGAGCCTGGCTGCAAGAGTACAATAGGAAGGGTTAAACAAAGCAGTCTGTAACCCTTGTAGCAGACTTCATACATTTGATCATGATAGGGGAATGTAGGTTTTTCTGGTGCAGAGCTCTGCATATTGGTGAGATGGGATTGTCCCCTTCATGTCATACAAGAATGTACCTCTGCCCAGATTGACCCAACTGCATGTGAAACTGGTATCCTGCCTTATTGTTGGCCCTGCAAACACACTCATCTTGCGTGTGTTCATTGGCTTATGTCTGTGTATGATAATGCTAATGATACATTTGGTGGTTGGTCATATTCTTTTATATTAAATTGCCCCTGAACTGACTCCTAATCAGCCAGAAGAGTGTAAAGAGGTACTGGGATGATTTTACCATCTCTTTCCACTAGCCTTAGTGTTAAAACAAACTGCCTTAGGGTGGTCTTCCCTCCCACCTTTTTGCCTGCCTCCGCCACTTTTCTGACCTTGTTTTTGCTGGCTTTAGGACTCTTTTTTGCGGACTTTACCACTGCTATCCAGTGCAAGATGAGTGTGCTCTCTCCCATAAACAAGGAACAACTTTTGGCTCATCCCCAATTGTCATATCTAATTTAGTTATAAGCCCCAAGGGAAGAGCACTAGATGTGCCCAGGGCCTGTAACTTAAATGCTACTAGTGGGCCTGCACCCCTTATTGTGCCACCTGCTTATGTAACCCTTTAAGAGTGGCTCAGGCCTGCCATTGCAGAGCCTGTGTGCAGTTTACACTGCCATGTCAACTTGACAAAATAAACCTTTTGCAAGGCCCAACCCTTTTTAATAGATATAAGTTAACCCTAGGGTAGATCATACACATCCCAGAGGACAGGGTGCAATGCATTTAAAATGTAAGGCCTTTACTTTTAAGTTGTACATGCCCTGTTAGTGAAAAACTCTCAAATAAATGTTTCACTACTGTAATGCCTATCTCTCCAGTGAGATAACATTTGAGTTGCCTCATTACATTTTATAAGTGTAATTTCCACTGGGAAGCTATACCAGTTCATGTTTGGTTTCTCTGAAATCACAATTTAAAATCCTAACTTATGGTGAAGTCGGATTTTAAATTACTATCCTGAAAATGCCACTTTCAGAAAGTTGGCATTTCCTGCCTTATCCATTTAATCCCTGTAACCTGTCTCTGGTAACATGACTGGGTTTAGCTGACTGTTGAGCTTGGCGTATTCCTCCTAGATAGCCACACACAATAGCGAGCTTAGGTGTTTGGATGGGCCATCACTGACAGGATGGGTGGGAGGAGCTGGGTACAGTCCCACTTACACATGAATAGGCTAAGTCCTGCCTCCAAACTAAGGGCTCCATACCCCCTGTAGTTCACCTAGGGTCAGCAAGGGCAGCAGGAAGTCTGGGGACTTCAAATGGAAACCTCTAGAAGTTTCTCACCCACTTCAAAGACACAACTGGATATCACTACTAGACCTCAGACACCAACTCTTCAGTACACTTCTGTACCTGTGGATACTCTGCCAGGAAGAAGGATGCTGTGCTGCTGAAGTACTGGCACTCTGCTGGACTGCACTCTGCTGGACTCCTGCTTTGCAGTGCTGACCTGCTGCCCTCTTGCCTGAGTGAGAAGGACTGGACCTGCATCCCTTGAACCCAGAATGACTCTAAGGGCTAGTGTTGCAGGGATTCTGCGCATAAACAGAACTATGCGCAGTAAACCAGGACCTCAGTGTGTAGTGGTGTACCAAAATACCCACCTCAGTACCCAGAGCCCCAATACAAATAGCTATAGTGTCTCATTTGTTATCCGGGCTACAGCGAAACTACCAATGATTAGACATCCTAGAACATGTTACTCCGTCCCTCTCAGTATACGTGGGAACAAGAACACTCTTTCATTCAAACTCTCATACTTGTCCACAACATTAGTAAATAGAGCCAAGAAATACTTTAAAATGTTTATTTTAACTAACGTGCTCAATAATGCAATACACTAGCCAATACTAGCAGCAATATGCATAAGATCAAACAAATCAGCATTGTTACAATTCCATATAGAACAAAAGGGGAAATCATATTATAATGATGGTGGATACAGGACTATAGCGCCTTGTCAACCTCCCCGTGCTGGAAGCTAGTGTATTATAATTATAGAAGACCTCCAGGCTTCGTCAGGGGGACCCCATACCTCTGAGTTCAGATGCAGGAATTTACATCTCCGGACAAGCACAGCTCTTCTATCCTGGAAAGCGTTTCTCCAAGTGTGTTAACATGCATGCTATGCAATATTAAAAGCACCAGATTTTCAGGTTTGGAGCTGTGTTCTATGTTATGGCTAGGGACGTGAGACTGACCAAAGCAAATCAACAGAGCTCATTGTTTTTTTACTTTGAACACGCTGTACAGACGAGGAGCAGAGTGATGAACTAAATATGTGAAATGCAGACAGTTGTCATGTGAAACAGAGCAAGCAAAGTGTTTACGAGAAATGTGGCATGTAGTAACGTGAGCAAAAGTGGCAAAATGGCGGGCAAGCATATGCTAACTTATGCTAACTTAGCAATGTCCACAGGGGTGTCCATATCCTCATTACACTAGTTAGCGGAACCAACGCATCTCCTCTGGTGGGAGAATAAGCCCGAGTAGAAACGATGCATCTCCACTGCTGCGTGGATTGAACCAGTTGCAAAGACCCACATCTTCTCTGCAATGCCTTTGGAATCACCACTGCACAATGCAAAGCAGGTGCAGGCCCTCGTATCTATCGTTGACAGCAGCCTCGACGACGATGAAGGACCTCACAGCTCTTTGGAACTGACGCAGTGCCTCCACTGTGCACCGCTTCTTTGATGCTGGATTTCACATAACAAACCTCGTAGTGTGGGATCCTCAACGATGACAAAGGCCCTCCCACCACAGCTTCGCTGCATTTTGGAAACAAAATATCGCTTCGCCACATTGCCCCGACTGTGCGCCGCATCCTTAACACCAGGTTTCACATTGCAAACCTCGTAGATGGGATCCTTTATGACGACGAAGGCCCTCTCAAAGCAGCCTTGCCGCATCTCGGACACAAAGTATCGCTACATCTGTGCAAGCATCTTAGACGCAGATCCACACAATGCTCTGCAAACCAGGATTTAAGGTATTCAGCTCCACAGACCTAACTGGGTGCTTGTAGCCGGCCCCTGCTCCATCTCGGTCGGCCTGAACTTGTGACTTTGTCTCTGTCTGGTGCGACCAGATGTCCACTGTTGTCGCTTTACATCTTTTGGTGCTGTATGCTCTAAAAACTTTAAAATTCAATATCTCCAGTTCTACAATGTAGATTTTTGTTGTTTTGAGCTTATTTTATTTATTAAAAAGTACTCTGTTGTTCTAACTCAGTTGTGAACTACTTTTGTGTGTGATTTCACTGTGCTACTGTTTCAGGTGTTCCACAAATACTTTAGATATTGCCTCTGAGTTAAGCCTGACTGCTCTGTGTCAAGCTACCTGAAGGTTCGGCACAGGTTAATTTAGGGTTTGCTTGGGACTTCAACCTGAGATTAATTGTGGTTGCTGCTTGAGAAGGGTTTCCCCTCCCTCAACCAGTAACCCAGTTTCATACAGTAATGCTCCAAGTAATTGTACAGTAAGACACCACACAAAGCTCTGATTATCATCCATAAAATCTTGCATCATCAAAATCCTCGTTTTATGCTGCCAACATTTTAGCTTTATCAACCAAATAAAGCCCTCCTCTACACCGATCAGTTCCTGCAAAGAGCACCTCGAATTATGACAGTCATAAGCGCATCAAATTTTGGAGAGCGATCCTTCTCCATTGCCACAGCTAAACCAGTGCTTAATTTGAGCCGGTGATTTCCGGTGCTCGGCACCAGCACTTACTAGTCAACACTGGTGCTTATGACAGTCTGCCACATGGGGGCGCTGTTTGTCTTAATGTAGAGACAAGCACAACAACAATTGGTTATTAATTGTAATTCAATATGCCTTAAAATGGCTATTACCTGCCTTCCAAGTCATTCCTACAGCGTTGGGGGCCTGAAATAGTCAAATGTCACAATTGTAGGGTTTAATGGTTAGTAGTTGTTTTGATTCTGTCATAGGTGGCGCTGACAGTAGCTGGTGCAAGCTGCATTAACCTCCTGACGAGGGCACAACACTTATTTTTTCACAAAGTGAGCACACAGCTAAACTAAGGCATTGGTTTTTGCTGCCATCCAGTCAGGACCTGCACTAACTATAACCTAGTTTCGAAAGCCTTCAAAACATGGCCTTTTAACCTGTGAACTCCTCCTCCTATGTGTTTGTATTTTCATTCTTTTAAGAGGTTGTTATCTTAAATTTAAGTGTGAAGAAGCTCTGAAATCGTTGCACTTTACAAATAAATATAACCTTAGATAAACCAAGAACTAGCTCAATGAATAGAACTTACCAATAACAATAATAGAGTGGTTCGGTTATTAACAGCAAACGAGCCGTAATGAGGAATACTTACTTAAGAGCTGTAAGTTACTGTTCAACATGCAAATTGGCTGTGTTCCTGGGCTAGGCTGTGAGCAACATACAATTTTGATGTCCATTTTGGCATAAGCCTGAACTGCATGCAAACCTTGTTCTATCCTTCCCCTTTTGCCTTTTCCTCATAACGATGAAATTCAGGGGCATATTAGCAAGGCCTTTATCGCCGCTTTAGTGCACTTTTTGCCACTTAAGCGGTGATTTTTTTATCGCCCTCTCAGCAAGCTGTCGCTAACAGGCGTTAGCGACAGCTTTCTTGCGATAGCGGACAGTGTTCCTATCGCCTTGCATGCCAGCGATAATTATCGCTAATGACATGCAAGGTAGGCGTTCCCAACTAAAAGCGACTGAAAACAAATTTTAACTGCAAAATGCCAGAGCACTTTTTGAACTCTATGCACTTTTTATCATTATGTAGAATGATTATGGTTTTCATTAACTGAAATAAAAGATTTACAGACATACTTATTTTTGTTCCAGATGGCCATTCCATTATAATTTAATGTATCACCTTCGAGAAGGTGGTGCTTCAAGATTTGGATAAACATGAGAAAGTTGGCGAAGTCATTCAACAATATTTCCAGACTAGAACGATGACAGACTATAAAATCCCTGAAATAATAACATTTTGCAGTTATCGAGCCTGCAGATAAATTGGAGCTGTATTTTTTCAGGTAGTCAATCATTGATGCGAGTAGTCATCTAAAACGCACTACTGACCCTAGGCGAGAGCACAAGGCAAAGCATCACAGTCTTGCCACAGAGGTGATCAGAGAGGGTGAGATCTCCAAACAGGAAGCTGACTTCTAATGCAAATTAACCACACATGCTCTACTTTTACACATTCCCTAAAATGAATAAGATAAAATAGCATTGGTAAGGGTAAAGGTTTTTACAAAAGACTCAAACTTTTCTCTTTACCAATGCTTGTTCATGTATTTGATTTCCTTGTCATCAGTTCCCGGATTGGTTTACATACAAGCGACCAAACGCTAGTCATCTGGATAAGCAGGTGCACACTCATAATGGTAAAACAGCAAAGTCTTTTCATCCTTCAGCAAAAGAAGTAAAGCATCGAGTGTTTTATGACCATTTTGTTATGAAAAGCAATGTTAATTCCTGGCGAGATAACGCTCGCATCTGAAAGACTCTCTAAATATGAACTAAATTGCATATTTAGAGAGTGACTTATGTTGGTGTCATCTTCTAGGACTTCAAAACAAGTCTGGAAGAGACGAGCCTGCAAATAAATGTTCAAGGCGCTGTCAGATTAAATATACGTTCAATCAAGGTTTATGTTTTCCTTTGGTGCAGGAGTGGCCTCGCTTTTTAAAGACATGTCTCGCATCCCAACCTCAGTGTTCTCCGGTGATTTAAATCATATTTCGGCGCCTCAGCTGTAACGATCCAGATGCATCAAAGCAAGGCGCAGGTCGTGCGCTTGACCTATGCAGGGAGTGGCGCCTTCTCGTAAAATGCGGCGCCATCAGTGGACAGGTTTACAGGGCCACGTCATCTTTATTTCGCAGTGGACGATAAACGTATGTCTTTTTATTATGCAGGTAATTAAAGCCGTAACATACAAACATCGCGTGGATAATTAAAACAAGGATTAAAAATTGAAAACACATTATAAAAGCAAGCAGTACAAGATAAGTGACAATTCCGAAGCAGCATTTCTGGCTGATGGCAAGGATGTCAACATTGGCCGCTTAGCACCCGAAGGAAAGTGTCGAGTGCAAAAGGCAATTACAGAATGTCCCAAGGTGTATTGCAGATGCCGATACCTAGCTTTCAGCAAAGTCCATTTGTGCAATAGCAATATAAGAAAGAACTTATGATCGCAGCTTCCTGCATTCAAATTCAGAAGGGAACTGAAGTTCTGGAGTCAAGCAGGGCGTAAGTTCCAGTGGTGCTGCAGGTGCAGTGACACCGCAGCCCAGAGGCCTGAGGAGCCCACTGAGCCCTGAATATCGCTGCGTTTTATATTTCAAGCTGCAGTCAGGGGCCCACGCTCTAGCGCCCAAGGCACACTGATTATGCTCCTGGAGTGAAGCGTAATACTAGTTTGAGGTGGGAACTTGGAAGGATCTTGAATTCACAGAATGGTGTAACAGTACAAGTGGGGATGGAATCCCTTCTTATGAACGGTCTGGGACAAGCTGTGTGGCAGGTGCCATTGGCCACTATGCAAGCAAGTAAAAGAGGTCCCAGAATCATAGCTGGGTAGTAAAAGAAGGCAATGATTGGAACGCGCTATGGTTGCCCCATTCACGCTTAGGCCCGCATGCCACTGCAACTGCTGAACTATTACTAGCTGCGGTCATAACAAGGCAAAGGAGAACCCTAATCAGGGGCGTAGCTCAGTCAATAAGATTGAGGGGGGCTTGGGGGGGGGGGGGTTGAGGAGAGAAGGTGATGGAGCAAAGTTTCAAAACAAAAGAGACTTGTTCGGACGCAATCCTCCCAAATAACATGGAACACTATAATCAACCTGTTTTGTAAATATTAATATTACATTAAACATGACATACAGCATCCAGGGGAAGCTTTCCTATGTGTATTACTAACAAGTAACCCGAGTGTCTTAATATGGCTGCCAAAAACGCGGGAGCTTCATTGCGCATGCGTCTACTGCACCTACATAGTATGACGTATTCTGTCGCTTGGTGGGAAAACTTTGCAGCTGCACAATAGCTTTAAAATGGCCACTTGAAACTCACACATTAACGCATATGCTACTGCTAAATTAAACCTCGTAAGTTCTACTAAACACTAGTGCAAAAGATTTATATAAGTAAATGGGGATAGAGTAGAGATAAGTGGTATACAGTGAAATCTTTTGTTCCGTGTTCTAACGTATTTCTTTCTGATTTTATTATTAGATTTTATTTGGGCCTCGGAGGGTGACTGAAATCCCTATCCCATCTGACCAGCGCGCACGCGCATAAATATTGGCCGGAAACCCATGAAGGAACTTGAATCACATCCAAGGCCACCTCAAGCTAAAGTTGCCTGAGAAACTGAACTTGTGAACCTAAAGCTTGAAACAAATCATTGTTGCAAAGTCTTATTGAACATAATGTGAAATGCGGGTGGGAATAAAGCTATGGCAAAGTAAATTAAGGGGCGGAAACATAGAACAATAGTACACATTAAAATTATTACTTTTAATATGGTGTGATGAACTCACCTCTCGCCCTGACCAATTAGAATAAGGGAAAACACAAACTTGGATACATTGGGGGTGGTACATGAATAAAGAATAATATAAAAAAGGTAAGTTAGTTAGATAGTTTGTCAGACTTGTCAGAGCCACCATTCTGACTCGTCACCGACCCAACGTGTATGCTGCTATCCTGTCTGAGACGCTGTCTCAGACCCTGCTGCTGCCAGAAACTCTGCTCGAGAAATTGAGATACTGATCACTAATCTAATCATCTAGAGGGAATTTCGGAAGAGGGACACCCGAGGAGAGTAGTATCAGAGAGGGGTGCGATGCTGGCGTTGCACTTAGAAGAGGTCACCTTCGCAGATCTGAATCTGTCCAAATCCTCTGTATCCTGTTCTGGCAGATTCTATCTGGCTTATCTTCAAAGAGTTGGATTCATCTATCACCTTAGGTAAATATAAATCTGAGAAGACTATCATTGTGCCTGCTCTCTCTCTCTCTTTTCCTTTTTCAGGTACCGTCTTCATTGATCATTATTTTGACTATGTTTTGTTGACTTTATTTTGCCTCTTGAAAAATTGTGTTTAAAGCTGTGATTTATTTTGACTCACAAAATTATTAATTTAGATAAAGGTTTTCCAAACTTTCTGAGATTTTGGTTATTTTGAGTATAAGATAAATGTCATTTTCTACCTTAAACTATCTTAGAAACCTGATTCATCGAGATAGGAATTATTAAGGAGATAAAAACTGGTAAGACTTGGTAAAGGTGGAATTACATTGCGGGTAAACTCAATATTGATCTTAGCGGGGTTTGCTACCTCATTTGTGTGAATGGATTGGGGCCAGGTAAGTATTAGGTATGTGTGTGTTTAACCCGAGCTGGTGACCCGCGCTCTATCAAAGGCTAGCTTCAGATTTCCCAACAATCACACTGGCAGATAGGGGCCGATTCCAATCCTGGAAAAAGGCCGTATGAGTCGTCGTACGGAGCATTTTCTCCGTACGACTCGTACCCGGTAAACTGTCCGTACAACCTAGGAAGTACGATTCGTACAGAAAGCCTATTTCCGTACGAATCGTACAAAAGACCGTACGGGTAAAAAAAAACTACGATTCTGATCCGGAACAGTCTGTACGCGACGTCCGTACGTATGTAAGCAGCGTTTTACGGCCCAGCAAGTACGATTCGTCCCTACGTCACTCCGTACGGCTCTTTTTTTATGAGAGCCAATAACAGCCGTAAAAGCTGAGTCCCCAGGGGTACGAATCGTACAGGCATACACCCCCAGTGTGTTGCGTATGTACGGTGCGTACCCCCCGCGCGTATGTACGGTGCGTACCCCCAGCGCGTATGTACGCACCATACCCCCAGCCCGTATGTACGCACTGTACCCCCGCACGTATGTACGGTGCGTACCCCCAGTGCATATGTACGCACCGTACCCCCCGTGCGTATGTGTGGTGCATACCCCCAGCGTGTATGTACGCACTGTACCCCCAGCACGTATGTATGCACTGTACCCCCAGCGCGTATGTACGCACCGTACCCCTAGCGCGTATGTACACACCGTACCCCAGCACGTACGTGCTGGGGGTACGGTGCGTACATACCCGCGGGGGTACGGTGCGTACATACGTGCTGGGGGTACAGTGTGTACATACTCACTGGGGGTACGGTGCGTACATACGCGCTGGGGGTATGGTGCGTACATACGCGTGGGGGGTACAGTGTGTACATACGCGCTGGGGGGCCTGTACGACTCGCACCCCGGGAACAACTTTTCCCAGGATACGAGTCGTACAAACTTCGCTTTGTAGCGGGTTAAGTCATTCCCCGTGTACGGGACGTTTTCCGTACGAATCGTAAATCGGAAAGCCGGTCCGGATCGTACTTGTACGCTCGGACTGTATTTTTCCGATTCGTCCGGGAAAGTGTCCGGGTACGTCTCGTACAACTTTTCCCGATACGATTCATATGGATCGGGCCGATCCGTATGTACTTTTTCCCGTACGAATCGTACTTCACGGGTGGGACGTGACTTGTATGATTCGTACGGAAAAAAATACGGATACGAGGACGGTCGGGCCATCCAACTGCCGCCCAGCAGGAGAATTAGCGCAGCGCGCAAGGGGTTAAGGGGCAGTGGAAAGGGAGAGGATTGCTATTTGGTAGGGGTACTAAGGGAGACAAAGCCCATTATTTTGTTAAATAAGCAACATTTTTAAGTCTTTCCGAACAGAGTGTGTGAGCATTTTTGTCCGTGTGCGAAAAATTCCTGGTGCAATCGACAGACACCTCAATATATTTATCAAAAAATACATTTATTTGGCAGGTGCACCACCCCAAACACCCTGGCCCTAATGCTATCCACAGATTTGTAACTATCATTGCTATGAAAGTGTGCTTGTGAGGCAAAAAACATAATAGATTATTACTGTGGAAGTAAAAATATGTAGGTATGAACTTTGTTTCACTTTGAGTAATGCAAAGTGTTGGGACGGAAAAGTTCCTTGCATGGTGAGGACATCCACCTCTGCACTGATTGCCCTAGCCGCAACAATATCTGAATCCCAGGCACTGATTATTAGTAATGGGAGAACCCAGATCATTTATGTGGGCCATCACCCAGGCCTGTCACATGGATTGCAGTCTTATTGGACCGGAAGGGGAGCCCAAAGCATTACCCTCATAAGTGGTATATAGCTACTGCCTCTACCAAAGATTTAAGTAGCACAAGCGCTGTAGTGGCAGCTGTTAGAAATTGGGTCTCTCGTTGGCAGAGGTATGCACCCTGTCCAAATAAGGACCACAATCCTAGTCCACGTAAATTACAATGCACCCTAAATTATCCTGTGCTCAAACTCCGATAGCTTGGCATAGAGCAGTCAGGCTTAACTTAAGCAATGTGTAGAGTATTTGTGCCAACACCTAAACCAGTAACACACTGAAAACACCACAAAAAGCCTCCACACCAGACTAGAAAAATGGACTATGGTTTAATAAATAATACAAGATCAAAACAACAAAAATCCATCCAGTAGAAGTCGAGTTATGAATTTTTAAAGATTAAATGCAAAAGTAGCGCTATGAAGCAAATGGCACTCAAATGGTTAATTAGTCATGCTCACCTGGGACAAAGTCAAGAGTTCAGGCCGCCCGTAATGGAGCACAGGCCAGATATAGGACCCACACAGGGCCCACTGAGCAAAAGTACCATAATCCTTGTCGCAGCACAAAATGTGTCGATGATCCCCATGCAGTTGGGATGTTGCACCGGAGTTCTCCACACAACTGCAGCTATGCGTCTGGTCCTTGAGAGAAGCATTGGTTCCGAAGTGCAGCTGTTCTGAATGCGATGTGCCGAGTTTCTCCACACTGTAGAGACGATGCGTCGATCTTCTCCATGCAGTAGTGGCCGTGTGTTGGTTCCAAAGTGGCGGTTCTGGATACAATCAGGCTAGTTCCCAGATCAGCAGTGTTGTGCCAATTCTGCTCTTACAGCGGTGGATGCATCTGATCCACTGGAGGAAACCCTAGGTCCACTCCCAAGGGACCAGGACTGGGGTGGCACCACTTGGCAGGACAGACTCACAAGCAGATGAGCCCAAGGGTTAATTAAGGGTTCTAAGTCATTTGTGTCCCTGTGACTTAGTCAACAGGAGGCAAGCCAGCAAACCCTTGCAATCACTCTGGGTTCAAGTGATGTAGACCCAGTCCTTCTCACCACGGCAGGGGAACAGCAGGCAGGAGGCCAGCTCAGCAAGGCAAGAGCATAGCAAGACAGAGTTCAGCAAAGCAGCAGTCCAGCAGAGTGTCAGTCCTTTCAGCAGCAAAGCTGTTCTTCTTCCTCGCTGAGCAGTCAAAGGTCCAGAAGTTTACGGCGTTGGTGGTGTCAGTGATCCAATACTTATATCCAGTTGTGCATTTGAAGTGGGGGGGACTTCAAAGAAAAGCTTTGAAGTGCATAAGGTTCCTGTCCGTACTGTCCTGCCTCCAGACTCAGTACAGCTGGGTATGCAGCTCTGTGTGTGCTAAACATACTGCTTGCATTACCTCCTGTTGTAGATGCAATTGAACAGAAACAACAGAAGGCATTGTGTTCCACATTGTGTGTTTTCTTGTAACGTCTGCTTAGTGACAAAACTTAAACACATGTGTTACACATTCAAGACCTTGTGGATAAATGCAGTGGATCTGTACAGTTTACTCAAAACACTCAAGGGGATGCACAGGAGTTTTTGATGGTGTTGTCTGCTGTTTTAGAAGAATAGCAAATACCTATTGATGACTTATTTGGACCTACTTATTAATGGAATCATGAATGTGAAGATTGTTCATACAGATCAACTACAGAAATAGATTCAGAGTGTTTTATTTTGTTTAACATGACCAGACTGCAAAAGTGTGGCTTTTGACAGATTACTGAGACAAGCTACATAACATAATGTGAGCACAAATTGTCGAATAGATCTTTTGTCAACTTTACGTGTAGCAAGAACTGGCAAGTATGTTATTTTAATGATACAATGGTGCAGAGCAGAAAGAGCCAAATTTAGAAACTGAGATTAATAACTTTAAAGCAGGACAACTATCTATTTCTTGTAAAATAAATAGTACTATCGCTATCATTTTTTCGTGAAGGAGTTCGCTTTAGATCTGCTCATTACACAGTCTATCTAAAAATTAGAAGTGGTTGGGCAGAATGCAATGATAGGAACCTCAAATTAAAGCAAATATTGCCTTGGAAGTTATCATATTCTTATCTTTAGTTTCTGGAATCAAAGTTCTAAGGAGGATTACAGTTGTAAAAATGGAATAGTCGCTTTATTGTAGGTGCATCAGCCGGCTTTATGACACCATGCGGCAAAAAAAGGGGGATGTCTTTATAAGGTTTTGCTTATGCTGGTAAGTCTTATATTTGCTCTAGTACTTCTAATGATGATGTTCTCCTTTTCAGCATATGTTTCTTCGGATTAGTAAAGGGAGTATAGGTAAAATTATCTTTAAAAAAATTATAGTAAGTGCAATGCGCAGTTTAGCTTATTTGCACCTACATGCTGAACATTTTTGTAGGGGATTTTTACAGTCTATAAAATAGTTTTTTCCCCACTGTTCAGGTTGATTCTTTATACAGCAAAAGACACACCATTGATGGAATGCAGAACAAATCAAAACATTCACCCCCAGTCAAGAGATCTGGGTTAAATCCATCATTCTTTTGCTCACCATGCCACCCCAGTTTAGACCTGGCCATATGCAAATCAGTCTTGACCCTGTGCCTCATGGGACCAGTCCAGCCCGAATTGCCAAGCCAGGTCCTCCCTGGACCGGAAACAAGCATCCTAGGACCGGTTTCGGGGTTTCACCCCTCTTCAGCCAGGATAGCTTGATTCCAGTGGCACAGTGAGCCCAGGACTCACGTCTGAGCATACCTGGCGCACTTAGGGCGGGAAAGCAAAAGACACACAATTGATGGACGGAATGCAGAACAAATCAAAACATTCACCCCCAGTCAAGAGATCTGGGACGGGTATGCTCAGACATGAGTCCCTTGCTCTCCATGCCACTGGAATCAAGCTATCCTGGCTGAAGAGGGGTGAAACTCCGAAACCGGTCCTAGGATGCTTAGATCCAGTCCAGGGAGGACCTGGCTTGGCAGTTCGGGCTGGACTGTTCCCATGAGGCACAGGGTCAAGACTGATTTGCATATGGCTGGGTTCAAACTGGAATGGCATGGTGAACAAAAAAACGATGGATTTAGGCCCAGATCTCTGTACTGGGGTGAATGTATGACATTGTTCTGCATTCTGTCCATCAACTGTTGTTTTTGCATTTTTCACCCTTAGTGGGACGGGTATGCTCAGACGTGAGTCCCGTGCTCTCCATGCCACTGGAATCAAGCTATCCTGGCTGAAGAGGGGTCAAACCCCGAAACCGGTCCTAGGATACTTGGTTCCAGTCCAGGGAGGACCTGGCTTGGCAGTTCGGGCAGGACTGTGCCCATGAGGCACAGGGTCAAGACTGATTTGCATATGGCTGGGTTCAAACTGGAATGACATGGTGGGCAAAAAAAGATGGATTTAGGCCCAGATCTCTGTACTGGGGTGAATGTATGACATTGTTCTGCATTCTGTCCATCAACTGTTGTTTTTGATTCTTTATACAGTACATCATTTATCTTGTATGAATATAAAATCCGAGAACAATAAAAAAAAGGTAAAATGAAATGTTTTATTCTTAATGTAACCTTGCAATACAGCAGTGGAAATATGTAGGCAGACCTTCATACACCCAGTCAAATGTCATGCACACAACTACATACCCATACACTTATTTACATTCACGCTAACACACCCATACATTACTGACAGATAGCCACTCAAACACTGACTCACACTCCCATATAGTCAGTCACACAGCAATTTACAGATGGAGATGCTTAATCACATACACTGATACAGACACTCACACACCCATACAGATGCTAACACACCCACTCACACACTGATATGCCACTCACACACCCATATAGCCAGTGACACAACCACACTGATACAGCCACTTACACACCCACTCACACACCTACTTAGACACCCAGACAGATATCTACATCCCTACTAATTCAGCCATAGAGTCACTCGCGCAGCTACTGGCATTCACACAGCCAGTTACACACCCACTCATACACCCATTCACATAACCACAAACTCACTCACATTCCCATTTATATATAAAACACCCACTCACACAATGATACAGCTACTCACAGACCCACTTACACATTGACACATCCACACACAGACACTCACAAACCCACCCAGACACTCACACACCCACTTACACACTGATACAACCACTCACACATCCAGTCTCACTTGCACACAGATCCAGCCACTCAGAAACTCACTCACACACTGGTACACCCACTCACAAACCTCTCACATACCAATATAGTGACTTACACACTTGTATACTCACACACCCACACACATACAGACACCTTACTCATACATCCATACAGCCAATCACACACCCACTCACACACCCATAACACTCCTCACATACCATCTCATGCACCCATATAGCCACTCAAACACCATACAGTAACTCACACACTCACTCACAGACTCATACAGACACTCACTAACTCATCCAGCCACTCACATAGCCACTCACTCACATACCCATACAGCCACTCACGCACCCACTCATGAACCCATACAGCCACTCACACATCCATGAAGCCACTCACACACCCATATAGCCACTCATACACCCATACAGCTACTCACCTACCCATACAGCCACTAACACACCCACTCACCCACCCACGCATACAGCCACTCACACAGCCACTTACCCACCCATACAGCCACTCACACACCCATAGAGCCACTCACATACTCATACAGCCACTTACACACCCATACAGCCACACACCCACACTCACACACCCACACACATACTGATACCTTACTCACCCACCCATATAACCAACCACACACCCACTCACACACCCCTAAGGCAGGCCTTTCAGTCCTGAAGGCAGGGTGCTCGGTTCTAAGTGTGAGGGGGCCCCTGAATGAGCAGGACACCCTACAACCTTCAGAGTCCATTCTCCTAGGTTGTAAGTTCATCAGCCATTACGATACATAGTGTGGCCATGCGTCATTACGCGAAGGCCATCTCTAAACTGGCTGTAACGAACCCTGTCATGTTTGGTATCAAACATGTTGGAATCATACCCCCACACTGTAAATAGTGTGGGAGGTATGATTCCACACACTGTAAAACTCCTCCGGGAGGCCTTCAGTGCTCCCGGTACCAGTCTTTTAGACCCAGACAGCAAACTATGGCTGCTGCCAAACAGAGACATGATTCTGCCCTCCTGCTGCTGAGCCAAGCTTGAGCAGAGGAAGGTAGGACAATAGGTATCCTGTCACAGGAAGGTGTGACCACCTCACAGACAGGACTTAGTGTATTGGGACAGGGTGGGTGAGCTGGCCAGCACCACTCAGACTGCTTGAAGGGCACAGTTGGTGCCCTCCTTGCATACTCCAGTTCAAACCAGTTCAGGGAACCGCTGGCTCCAGCTCTGGTGCAAAACTGGACAAGAGACATTGAAGTATCCTCCCCACTGTCCAGCCCCCCTTCTGGGAGGGACCCCTGAATCATTTCAACCTTTTCCTTAGGGTACTTAAGGGCTTACCTGTGGGTGGTTCCTTAGATTCATTGTGGGACAAGATTCAGATCCAACCCCACTTCAACTTAAACCGTCTGGGCACTCTGGACATCACTGGACTTCGCCTTGGGAACCGAGACTGCAACTGGGAAGACTCCGACTGCTCCTGGTCTTGTCGTCCTGCAAGTCTGCTGCAATGTCTGTGCCTGTATTCCATACAGGTTCTTCACAAGGCTTGTGGACAGCCAAGACACCCAAAGGAATCTCCCTTGGAGTGAAGGAGTCACTTCTCTGCATCTGCAGGCACCGCAACGAAGCTGAACGGTCTGCTGTCCCTGAGTTCCCACGGACTTCGAAAGGGTCAGCAACACAGGCAGTGGTTCTGCAACTCCCTGGAGGGCTGCACTGTCTTCCTAGTTGGAGGCCAGTATTCCTTGTCGGAACCGCTGAAGCAGTACCCCTGTGCACCACGTTGACTTGCCGTTGCCAAGGTTTGTTGACTCTCTCCTCCAGAGATCTTCGGGCTCCAAGAAGCTCCAGCCTCAAGCATTTCCTACAGCCAAGATATTCACTGGTACCGCATCCCTTGCACTGTGGGAATCATCCTTTGGTGAGCTGCTTGAGGTCCTCCTGAGACTCCTGTGCCTTCAGCCTGTGGGTCCTCTTGAGGGTCTTCTTTGACTCCAGTGGGCTTCTATGCTTGCTCAGGGCCTGCTCTGATTTACCTGCTCGTGGTGAGTCACTTGGACCTTGCTGATCCCGACACTGCAGCTTTCTCAACAAATGCATCTCTTGCCGCTGCCAAGGCTTGTTGTTGCCCCTGTCAGACACTGACCCCTTGGCTCTCCGCATCCAACATGGGACAGCTCATGAACAACTCCTGGTCTTCCTCAGCATTGCCTGGCCCGTACAGCTGCAACTACAAGGGCACTGTCAACTCTCCTGCATTCCCGACATCGCTGAGCATTCGTCTTCAATACCTCCTGGTCACTCCTGAGTGGTATAGACTCTGTCCCCCCTGCTTGCAGGTACTTCTCGACTTGAATCCACCTTTGGGTTCCACCGGACACTTCCACCTTCTTCACCAGCGGCATTTTCCTGAAACCCTCCAGTGTGGTCGACAGCAGTTTCCGGCGCCTATGCACCCTGCTTCCCTGGTATAGGTATCATGTTTCCTGGGGTATCCACGGGTGAGGTGACTCTGCAAACTTGCATCTTCCATGGGTTTATTCAGGGTCCACTGGAAAGGGTCCTTCTTCTTTAAAACTGCAACTGCGACTTACCCATTGACTTCCATTGAGTACGAGGTCGTGTTCCCACACTGCACACGGCCTCCGTGGGGTTCTTTGATACTCACCTTGGGTGGTTCCGTGGGTCCCCAACTCGTCTACATCTTCTGGGTTCGCTTTTGACTTAAGGCATGGTTCGCATTCCACTATTTTAGTATATGGTTTGGTCTCCCCCTGGAGACCACTGTGTATCTTGTGCTATTTACGTATTCTATTGACAAATTATTGTGTGTAATGTGTTTGTATCTCCAGGTAGGAGTTACTTCAGTGTGTTACTGAGTGTTATTAATAAATACATATTTTTTATAAGCACACTATGTGGTCCTTTTTCACTTAACTCATACCATACCATAAGATTAAGTGCTGGTAAAACAAGCTGCTTTACACTCCTTCTGGACTAAACCTGAAGGCCGCTCTCCACAGCTACCACTTAGAGAACTTTCTAAGGTCACTATAAGGGTTGTCTGGATAAGTACAGGGTGCTACACTTACATAAGTGAGCACCATATACTAAGCCAGCCTCCTACACATGGTGACAGCACTTTTTTCACAGGTACCTGCCACTAACCCCCTGCATTGAATTTTTAAAGCCTTGGGGGACTTTCAATCAATACTGACTTATTAGAAAAGGGAGCTGATGCATCAAAGGGTTTTACCCACTCTCTGTCTGTCGATAAATGTGATAGTACATATTGGGCATGTTTCTTGTGAGCCAGCCACTTCATCAATCAGTGAAAGAATGAAACACTGCCAAAAGATCAAATATAATTTTAAGGGCTCCAGATTCTCTGCAGTGCATAAAATAATTAGATCAGACCTAAAACCTGCTTCTAAATCCTGCACCTTTAAGCCAAGCACACAAAACAGAGGAAATCAAAGGAAGAAGAAACAATATTTTGTTTACATCCCTAAACAACAAAACTTGAGCGAAATAATCTTAGACCTGTCTTTCATACTGCTACCTTGTATAATTAAGTTACATTGTGTTGGTCCCTTAAGGAAGAAATAACTCTCTCACTTTCATTTCTTTAAATTGCACATAGTTTGTAGCTATGCAGGTGTTTATCAGAGTTTATGTTTACACTTATGAGAAGAGTTTCCCTTTTGGTGGGATTTCATCAGTTATTATAGACTTAAACCAGAAATAAGATAGCCTACGTATAACACACAATACGCCCACCACATCCAACTCATCAGCTGAAAGCATCCTGACTCCTTCACTCATGCCAGTTTATCACAGCAGGTACAGATACACAGTCATAAGCCCTGTCTAACACACTACACGCATATTACATAGCACTCTTGTGAACGGTTAATTTGCTTTTATAAAATCTTTCATAAAGCAATAAAAAAATCACAAATATAGATACCAAGGACAGGATGTAAGACACTATTTTGTAATTGCAAACCCCACAATTCGTAGTGTTTGTAACCTAAAAATTGCTTTTTGCAATGCACTAAACCCACTTGTGATTCAGAAAGCGTTTTCCAAACCACACTTAGGGAGGGGTATGAAATGAGCATGCCCTCCTACCTGACATTGGCAATGAGATGTGTTAATATATTGTGACCTCAATTACGGTCACTAACCACTGGAAAGATACTGAGATGCAAAGGAGATGTTAACTCTTTTGCAAAGTTGGACAGCTACCCCTTTGTGAATTGTGTTGGACGGCATCGGGGTAGGTCTGCCATAGTTCAGAGTATCACTATTTGCTCTTTCCAGTGGGAAACAGTTTTTTTAAGCGGCATCTGGCCTGTTTCCCATTTGGAAACGCGTATACAGGGATTGTGGTCTGCTGTTCTTTGCAGTCTACCATCCATGTGTTTGTAGTAATTCACAGGGACCCTGCATAAATAGTAATCAGTAGGCAGATCATTTTGCGAAGCTTGTGCCTGGACATTTAGCAATGAACATTAGTACATAGGTTGCTTCTCAAAATGACAGACATGTGGCAAAAGTTGGGGACATATTATCAAGGACGGCGTTAAAAGTATCGCTGGTTTAGCGGCAGAAAACTGCAGCTAAACCAGTGATAATGGGCTTGATAATATGCCGTGGAGAATTCCAATAGAAGCCCATGTTCACACCATGGACTTCTATTAGAATTCTCTGCGGCATATTATCAAGCCCATTATCGCCGCTTTAAACCGGCGATAATGTTTAACGCCGTCCTTGATAATATGCCCCATAGTGTGCAATTTGCACCAATTTTTTGCAACTTGTCTGTTAGTTCTTTTCATAGTTTTCTAACTACTAACAGTCAAACATGTTAGTTTGAAGGGCATGTACTCCATCAAATATTGTATGATTGCTTTATTGGTGACTTGCAGCTATGAGCTGATAAATGTTTGCGATCACTAGGGAAAACTCAAATTGGAGACGGGCCAACATTTTTTCACACGTCATTTTAAAGGCCAGTGTTGTGTGTATAACATGCCCTGTTGGAGTTTTGAACATTATACCTACTAATGTTTTTTCCTGGTCACCAATTACATAAAGATCATTTATTATGACAACAAAATCTTCTTACACTCTTTCACCTCAAACTGTTGAGTTAAAAAACAAAAAAATAATGTGTTGTGTATGAGGTTTTACAGTAGTGGTCCTACCATTCACTAGCAAAGACCTATCAAGGATGCTGCTAATTTCTAAATGTATATGTTTGTGCCCTATGAGAACCAATTACATTAGTTGTATACATTGGGTACAGCCAGTTTTTTTAGATAATCAACAAGGAACAAATGTGAGAGATGGTTCTCTGTATTTGTGGTTGCTCAAAGTAAGCCTCAAAGAGAATCCTATCCCATGTGCCCATTTTCTTGACCACCGGTTGTGGAATTCTGAGATGAAGCTGGATGATTTTATTTGGTGTCCTTCAGGATGAACAATCCTTTGCAAAGCTCAAAGTACCTGAATATGCTGTGCTCCACAAAATTCTGCAAGCATGGAAAGTTGAAAGTGGATGTTGTTTAAGCCAATGTAAATTCAGATCAATTGGTGAGCTAAGTGAGAGCACATTTTTTCTAGACCAATATTCCAGAAAGGTTGAGTGGTATTTATAGTGTGCAAAAGATTCTCATCAGGATAGTACCTAGGGAAATCCATTCATCACCCAAAAGAAATTAACTGCTCCCTGTCCCTATAGGGTTTCTCCCCTAATTGTATCAAACTGTCCAATATTGTCAAGATTTCCTGCAATAAGTAGTTCCCTTTGTTCGGGACCCCAAATACCTCCCCTAAGGTTGAACGCAGTCAAGACCTATCTGGCTACCCTAGACAGTTTGTAGGTCCAAATAAATAAAGTACATGTGAAACAGAACAAAGAGTGGAAATGTCTGGACCATGGAAAGCAGTCCAGGAAGGAAATTAATTTGATACAAGCTACATGCCGAAGTCATGAAATTTAGAGTTTGCATCTGTTATGCTGATCTGAGAAAAGGATGGCATTTCAGGGAGGGCTATTACTATGATATAAAGATGAGTAGGCAGAGGTGATGAAAACCTGAATATTTCACTTTTTCCAGTGAAACGCTTAATCAATATTGGTCTTTACTTCTGGGGCCCCAAACTTCTTAATTGTAAGCCCAAATACATAGAAGAACTAACAGATGCAACGGTATGTGTGGGTTTTGCTATTTTGCAGAACGTGCAGAGGCTGTTATAATGGTAAGTAAATTAGGGAAATGTTTTGCGTTAATTTGTGCCATGTGACTATCCATGCAATACCTTCATAAAGAACCCCCCCTAGAGTTACAGAGGCTAAGAAGATTCAATGCCACAGAATTAGCAAGCCACACTGTTGGCTTGCAATGCTAGTTTCGATTGGAAACGCTAGATTGGATTGGTCCAAACCGATCCATAGGTCCTCAATGCCATGGCGTTGCATTATTAGCACAAATATTAGGGGTCAACATTACATCTCTTTATAGTGCTACCGATACCCTTGATCAGTCTGAACCAAAACACTTGGGGGCATATTATCAACAAACGGCGTTAAAATTATCGCCGCTTTAGCGGCAGAAATCTGCCGCTAAAGCGGTGATAATGGGCTTGATAATATGCCCTGGAGAATTCCAATAGAAGCTCATGTTCTGGTGTCAACATGGGTTTCTATGGGAATTCTCTGCGGCATATTATCGAGCCCATTATCGCCGCTTTAGCGGCAGTTTTCTGCCGCCAACGCGGCGATAATTTTAACTCCGTGCTTGATAATATGCCCCTGGGTTCTTGGAGGTTGGCTTATATTCATTTTATAAAGAGAAAGCCACAGCCAAGGTTGGATAAAGCCAAGTCTTTAGAGTCCCAGCGTACTGTATTAGAGATCTTTTCAATAAAAAAGTAAAGGCAATTCTCTTTCTGCAAGGCAAATTGAGAATATTTGCCATGTGTTGTATTTTATGGGAATAGTTCAGATTGTTGATAAATTCCGATTGATCAGGGTGTGTATCACCGGAAGTAAAGTTAAATTCTGCTTGCTAATATCTACTTTAATTACGGCTCTATGGGTCTGTAAGAGGAACAGAGAGCAATGTCGTTCTCAGGTTTCAAAAATAAAACTCGGGTAGATTCATAGTTAGAGTAACCCTGCCCTAGTCCAGAAACAACGTAAACAACGTAAAACTTTTTTTTTTATTTGCTGCAAATTCCTAAGGACCCTGGGCTTTATTAATTGATAGAATGTGGATCACAATCTAGGAAGGCTGGAACCATTTTTATTCATTATCAAGAGTTTATAAAACTGTGTTGAACCTATCTCCACTGTCCAACATATGTAGATAAACTGGCAAATGCATGGGCTAGTCACCATAACCACCTCCCCTTGGGGGGGGAAGACTAATCACCGGCGCTGGGAGACCGGCAAATGTATAGGCTCAGGAGCGTGTGGGACTCATGTTGGACCGGGTGTCATTTGGGCATGCCTTGAGGCCCCCCTCCTTCTGCCGCCCAGTAACTCGAAAGAGACAGCAAGGGCCCTTGATATTTCCCAAATAGAGTTACTGCAGTACAATCTGCACAAGTCTCCCAAACAAGAGCCTGCAAGGAACTCCAACTCTCTTTGCCAAACTGTCAGATCATGCGTAGGCGCCTTATTTGCCCTCTTCTGCCTCTCCATGAATTGAATGATACAGTTGTTCTTTGTGCAGGGCATTTTTCCTTTGGCAAATGATTGTTACCTTCAGAATCTTAGCTTTACACTACCCATCAGAAAGAGCCTTGGATCTTGCCACACCCTCATGATCTGGCAACTTCATTTCAATAGTTAAAACACTGTGGTAGATACATAGGGGCAGATTTATGTTTCCTGGCGCATCCCTGCAAATTAGCAGGGATGCGCCAGGAAAGATGCGTCACGGAAGTTTGACGTTTCGCCACCACAGATGCGCCGCATTTACAATGCAGCGCATCATGGCGCAAGGATAAACAGGTGCGTGACGCATCTGATGGCATAAGGGCGGCGCATTGCTGGAGTCGTGTCGCAAGCACGACGCAACTCCAGCAACCCTCAGGGGCTGCCCATACCGAACATGCTGCGTCGTGCCTTATGCCTGCTTCAATCAGGCGCAGGGTTTTGACGCAGCAGCATCGGAAAAGTGACTCAGTGAAATCTTGTAGATTTCACTGCGTCACTTTTCTGAGGCTTTTTCCTACGGAACGCCCACCCTGCATACATTAAACCTGACGCAGGTTTAATGTAGTGCAGGGCTTTACAACGTGACGCATCTCCCTAGATGCGTCACGTTGTAAATTAGGCGCAACATGGCGCATGGTTTACGCCGCCGCTGCGTCACAGAAGTGACGCAACGGCGGCGTAAATGTCTCGCAAGGGGCTTGTAAATCTGCCCCATAGCTGTGCAATGCCTCATTTGTGAGTGTCTAAAAAAACTGGCCCTACATGTCATGCTAAAATTGCACTAAGCTTCATGGAAAAGTCTCTAAAAATTAGAAATGTCATTTGCTATTATGACAGAGCATTTAAATAAATATGGAATCCGACTACAGCACACACGTAAAATGGTCAAAAGAAATGCAGAAAATGCGTAATGATGTAACAAAAGTAGGCCAAATTGCACCAGTGGTACATTTAGGCTTCTATGCGCTGTCCACCATATGGCTGGAACAGCAGAGGCACCACCTCTAGGGGGTCAACTCGTAGTCCTATTGCCTTAAGTTCAGTGAATCTTTGGTGGGAAATTGAAATTGGATGGGAGGAACATTTGGTAAACAAAAGATTGATGACTGGCCTGCCAGGCACCTTATCTTTGCAAAGCAAAAATAAGTTATGTCCCTGACATATTAGAAGCTTTCCCCCAGCATGTGGTGCTATTTGATCATTTTTCATGTCTATGGAAAAAGCTGAGCAGAATGACATAGGAAAGGCCACCCTAAATACTGTGTCCCAGCTGACGCCATCCCCGCTGGCAAATGTAGATGAAAGGTCCTTCCAATAAGACAATTGTATGATACTCAGTGTTCAATGCTCAGCATCTCCCTCATTTCTAAGTGATACAGGGAAGCTGAGTTGGGCAGGGGTCCTTCTGCCCGTTTTTGATGGAAGCTTCATTACCGCCCACTTCTCATCAGCCTTAAAATTGTGCTCGCGTCACCAAAAATGATTGTTCTTTCATCTTGCTATATAGCATTGTAAAGAACGGATATGAAAAAGTTACAGGGACTTTCAATAATCATTGGCGTTTTGAAGGGGAAAAAACATCGGGGCATATCAACAAGGGCTTTATCTCTGCTTTTTTGGCTTTAAAAGCCAAAAAAGCAGAGATAAAACTAGCACCCTATCAACAACAGGGTGCTAACATGCAAATTTGCATTTTAGCACCCATTTACTCTACGCTTCCCCTTGCATCTCTAATCGCAAAGGGGGCGTTCCAGAGTAAAATAATAGGAGAAATGTCGCTAAGCGACATTTCTCCTATTATCAAGAATATCGCTAACCCTGTTAGAGACAAAAAAAGCAGCTATGACATGGGAAGGTCGGCAACTATTTGGCTGCTGTGTCCTGTTCTGTGCATGAGAGTTCAGGGGTCTATATGGGAAAGGTGGGAAAGGCAAATACTAGGTATAATTTGTATCTGATAGTAGCCAAGTTTCTCATAGCAGAAGTCTGTTGGCTGATTGAATTTATGTCTGCCTACTGTGTACTGCGTGATAAGCTGTCTGGTGTTGTTGGGTTTTGGGTATGTCTCAATTGTTAGAGATAATAACTATTTGTCAATCCTGAACCTTCTCGAATGATTGTGGGATGTTCTGTTAGGATGGCATATTGGTAGATATATTGCCCTCTTGGAGAAATGCATGCAAACAAGGAGTCCAGGTTATATAACCAGCAACACGTGGCTCTTAATAAAGCAAAGTAGAGAGCATAACACAGCAGAGGTTACCTCCTAATATGATCAGCTAGTCTGGAAACAGATTGGTTACAAGCGATAGAACGAGTAGCAGGCTTCCTCATGGGATGTTCTAAATTAACCTGGTTCACCTATTCTCTATCAAAGATAGTCATTTTCAATCCCTTACATGCACTTTAATATTTTAAAGTTTGCTGTAAGTGTGATGGTTCCTGGTGGATTCTGTTGTGATAGTTCTGATAGAACACATTGCAATGCAATAGCAAAAAGCTGTGGAAGATAAACCCCCTGCCCCCTTCACTGCTACCCAAAGGCAAACCTATCAGAAAGAACCCCTACCCTCATGGAACATTTTGGCTCCTGTACATCACACGTTTCAATGCATTGTACCATCTCCAGGGGCTGCAAATTCATTAGAGGTAAAACCCTCCTGCAGCTAAAATTTCCCCACTCCAAGTATAGGTCCAACATTAGGCCCTCTTTCCCAGGCAAAATGCCCATGATTTGGAGCTCTCTTCCAACCAAAACAAATCAAACTAGCTCATTCCCAAACGCTATTTAAGAAAATACTTAAAAACAACCTACTCATAGAGCTTCTAAAATCTGCTAACATCCCAGATACTAACCTACTCTCAGAATATCTAAAGCCTGCTGATCACTGATTTTGGACATCTCTACCCCCGCTTTCCGCTCTCTCGCTGTAACTCTACACTGCCTCTCATCCACAGCCTGCAATAATTTCCTGGCTACTTCCTTACTCAATTTCCTTATCACAAATATCCGTCTTCCCCTCTCACCCCTCATGTTGCCAACTGTCTCATTCCATCCTTTTCGCTTTTTCTGCTCTTTCTATTCTGCTGGGCCATGGCTCCTCCTACTTTACACTATCTGACCAGTCACACACTGACCATACCTAGTCATGAAGTAGTTCATCAGTTACAATATTCAGACTTTTTGGGTATTTATTTTTACTGTTAATCTACAACCCTGAGATCCATTTGTGATCCATCACTGTATCAATATTATGATTGCCATGACTGTCATCTATCGTCAACAACGTTACCACTCTTACTTCACACATTGTACTGCTCACATGGACCGCATATTGCATCTTCTTTTTTGCTTTAATAATCTCTGTCTTTATGTTTTGTATTTTGTTCTGTCACTCCACACATGGTTTTATTTCATTTCCACTGATATCAACCCATACACTGAATTTTTATTATAGTTCTGTCTTTCATTTTACAAGGACTCTTTTATGTAGAGTGCTGTATCAACCCTTTTTGTGGGTCTAGTTTGAACAATACGAACATTAAAAAATAAATAAATAGTTAACTCTTTCTCTGCCGGGGTGTTTGCAAACATCAAAAATAAATTGTTGGGACCTTTAAACAAATATATGTCTTTGGTTTCTAGCTGCACCAATACAAATTGCACATTTAAGATTATATATTAGCAAATTCTTCACATCAATATTTAATTGCAGCTTAAACATATAATGAAAAATGTGCAGAGATTTTACTTTTTTTCAACAGATTTTCTCAAATTCGTCTTGATATGTGGTTTTACTTGGCAATGTAGTCTGCACAATCAATTGTGTAATATTTGCACAAATCACGTACATGTGGCAAAATCACTGTTTATGGTGCACTGTTCATTTGATGACAGATATCAAACTCAGTACTGTAAGGGAAGTATAACAACTATGGGCCTGATTATGATGTCGGTGAGAAAGCCTCCGACAGACATGATAGGCTTAAAGTCTGACCGCCATATTAAAATGACGGCGGTCAGAGTTTGAACCGACTGGGGGATCCAATGTGGTCACCAGGGCTCAAGGAGCCTGTCAGTCAGTTGGATTGGCCTCATAATCACCTAAGGACGGCATTTCCGCCATCGGGATTATGATGTCAGTTTCCGACAGCCTTTCAATGCCAGCCTTTCCGTCATGGAAAGGCTGTCTGAAAATAACTTTGGGGAACCCTAGCAGGGCCCTTCCCCCCCCCGGGCCTCCGTTTAGGGCCATGGGGAACACCTATTTTGCCTCCCTGAAAATACTTGCACTATGTGCCTGCCACCCGGTGCAGGGATTTTCGCAAACTCCCATTTCTCAATAGGAGCTTGTGCTACGGTCAGTTTCCGCCCACCGCACAAGCTCCCATAGAGGAATGGGAGTTTGCAACCGCACCATGTGCGGTCGCATCGTAATAGGTGTGCGGAACTGCCGATCTTTGGTCAAGCAGTTCCCTCACCGAGATGGTGTTGGTCGGAGGCAAATCCGACCAACATCACAATCAGGCCCTATATATTTTGTAATTTTGCACAACCATAGGAATTTACTGGTGTAAGCCAAACCTCTCCCTCCCGGACAGGCTGGCCAGTAGAACTCACTGAACATGACAATAGCCAGTGTTTTAGAAATTGTTTATCCAAACATGTTAATGCCCTCCTTACTCCTTCACACACAAACATATCTTGACCTAGGTTTGGTCCTCACCTTTGTTTCTTTACATTCCTTAAGGGTGACGGTAGCAGATATGTATTTGTTTTTAATCAGTCCACGGTGCACACAGGCGATGAACTGGGTGCAATGCATTTTGGAAATTTTGAAAGAAAGAGCCAGCAAAATGCTAGTTTAGGATATATATCTTGCGCAGTTCAACCCTAGGTTTCATGGAAGCATACCACAACCATTGTTGCCATTGGTCGGAGCCTTTCCGTGCCCCATCTTGGTTTAATTTCCGACCACCACATTACAATGTTAGCAGTCGGCAACTAAACCAGCCGTTCATTACGGCTGGCTTCTGATGGACTCAAGGAGCCCATCGGCCAGTTAGAGGCTGGCCCGTAATCCAGTCTCCGTCAGGCTTTCCATGCCAGGCTTTCTGACATGGAAAGCCTGTTAGAGAGTGAGAATTGGGGCCTCAGGCAGGGCCCACTTTCCTTGGCAGCCTCCAGTTGGTAGCTGAGGGGGCACCACGGGGTGCAGGGATGAACAGCACCTCTCATTTCCCCTTGGGAGCATGTATTATGTCCGGTTTACAGTCGAAATACATGCTCCTATATGGAAATGTCGGATTGCTACCAAACAGTGTTTGGTCTCATCCTAATGAGGCGGTTGGGACCGCTGACCAGAGGTCGGTCGGTCCTGTTTCCAAGACGATGTTGGGCGGATGCAAGTCTACCCAACATCATAATAGGCCTTTGATGTTTAATTCACATAGAAACATTGCTTTTGGATTACTAACAATCCCATACAGGAATCAGGGCACCATGAAAAAAGCAACAAACCTTTTATCATTATTCACTGTATCACACACACTGTACTAAGAAGAATGAACACTTTTAAGTTAAAAAAATGTTATTACTACAGGAACAAGCTATTTCTCAGTACATCGAAAACAGCTACACAGAATATTATAGAAACAGCAAGAAGGCACGTTATGAATAACGAGAATAAAATGAACATTTCTAGCATTGTTAAAATGTAATTTAAAATGTCTTCTGGAACCTAACACCTTAACGTCTATTTCTTTGTGCTATACTAAGAGATCATGGAAGGCAGAGCAACTTGCATTCCAGAGTTTCTTAGGGAGAAGGGATGCACTGCATACCTTGTTGACAGCAAAGGCTAGCTTTTATAAGCAGAAGTGTGAAGACAGTGCTCCCGCGAATGGCAAACACACGCTACAGTAGCAGTCAATCAGTCTTCTTTTGGCACTCAATGTTATCAGCTTCAGGCAAGATGTAGCATCTGCAAAGTGCAAAGTGTGTGACAGCAGTCGATGTGACCATCTGTGGCAGAATCTCGAGCAATAATCTGCTCAAAAGGACCTCTACTGACAAGTGGTCAAGTGGTAGTCCTTATATACGAAATCTTATTGGAAATTGGAATGACAGATGTTCAGGAATGTCTGACATAGATTACAGGAGAGGATGTAGCCTTGCGGCTAGAGCGGTCGGCCTCGAAGCTAGGGAACCGGGTTCGAGTGTTGGCAACGATGCTCAGCATCCTCTGATTCTGGGCAAATCACTTCATCTCCCCGTGCCTAACAAAAAAAATGAATGTGTCCTGTAACGAAACTGGTGCTCATGTAAAGCGCTCTGATACCTGATTCGGGTCTAGTTCACGCTATATAAAACTATAAAAAGAAATAAAAAAAATGTGCATCAAGGTATGCATCCCAGACGTTTCCTTCTGAGCATATAAGGTAAAAGGAAGTCAATTTAGACTACTCTTTTTGGTTATATGTCTGTATGTGTTCTTAATTAACCTTGACATGGTGGGAAGTAGACATTTGACCCAGACAAATGTTGCATTGATAGTTGAATCTGTGTTATCAATCAAATGACCCTCCTCCTTCACAGTTCTTAGAAGGATACGTTCAGGCGACATCTGCGTCTGATAGCAGACATGACAATAATTCTGCATATATCGGGAAAGATGGCAACTTCCATTGCTTGAGAGGGAGAAGATGACGACCTCAATTAGCCAAGATGAAGTCGGGCACATATAAGATGGAGCTGGACCTTAGGAATTTTACGTCACCATATATATTTACCATTTACATATCGTAAGTGTTCTCTCACTGGTTGCCAGACCTCTTTCACCCTGATTGGCTGATCAGGAGTTTTTGCTGACATGAAGTGTATCAGATGCATTGCATTTTTATTCTACATCATGGCAACTTCCTCAGTATCTGTCAGTTTATCGCCCTCAAGGCTTGACCCCCAGTGTTGATCTACCGGTTCACCCAAGTGAGGGGTTACACAGGGATGGTTTTTCTATGAATTCAGGCTGCCCACAGGAAATAAACTTGCAGCAGGGCATCCAGAATGTTTCTAAAGCAACTACAAAAAAATGCCTGTTTACAGAACTTGTCTTTCTTTCACAGATATCACTCCTTAGCTGTATGGAAACATTGTTTTACCAAAATATAAAAAAAAATATTGTGATACATTAATATTGTTGCATTTATATTGTGATGGCAAACATATTGTCATAAATATCAAGGTATGAACATCATATTTAGTGTTATTATGTCATTCTTTATAAATAAATAGAAATTGCATTTAAAAATATTTTTAAATGCTTATTTGATCATTTGTATTTTTAATTTTATGTATCTGTAGTTTTAAATTTGTAAAATATTTTTGGAGTAGTATGAAGGGTGTATAGTGTAATAGTATGGGGCGTTTCCTAAATCAAAGCTTTTTAAATGTATTTTTTTCAAATTATTCTTAAACTGTATTTGCAATATTTTGTTTATATATAGTTTTTTATGTGAAAATATTGCAAACAATTTACTTATTCTTATTTATTTAGTAGTTGTTATAATGTCTGTTACATAGTGCACAGAATATTCTTTCATTTTAGAATATTTTTTAAATATATATTTACCATTTTTTTGAACTTTTTATTTATAATTCATTTTACAAATAAAATCGTAATTTAAAATGTTCACTATCAATATTCTTACTATTTTATTTATTTGTATTATTTGTTGATTAATTTTTAAATTGACTAAGAAGTTTTTTTGTAAGAGAAATATTGTTTTACTTTTTATATAGTTTTATTTGTTTTTTAATGTTGTTACATTGGTGTTGGAATATTAAGAATAGATCATTCAAAGTTTTAACACTTTCTCCAATGTGGCTTAGATTAGAGTGGAAATAGTAAATATAAATCCCTTGATTTGTGTAAGTCCAAAAAGTTCCCTAATGTGGCTCAGATTGGGGTGGTAATATTAAATCTACACCCTTCGAAGTTCAACAAGTTCCAAATTGTGATTTATATTGGAGTGGGAATTAGGACAGCATGTTTTCTATGATGTTCTTTGTAGTAGTGTGGGTATCATAAATGTAGATCAATAAAAGTACAACATTTTAGTAATATACTTTACAGTATCTTTGTGAAATTGATTTTTAATATAAATAGGGTCACTGATTTGGTAAGGTAATTTTTATTTGTTACATATATTCAAATTGTTTTTTGCATACAATGTTACATCTTGTGTACATTTTTCAAGCTAATGTGTTACTTTACATATTTTATTTGTACATATTTTAATACATTTAAAAAAATAGTTTTTTATATACACATATGTTTCTCATGTTAACAAAATGTTACACATTTGTTTATTTACATGTAGCTAATAATTTAAATATGTGGTTTCATTTTTCACATATTCAAACATCTATTTTAAATGTATATTTATATAGTGATTTAGGAAAATATTCTCATTTGTTTCAGAAATAATCAACTTTGTAATGATTTAAACCAAATATATATAGTTTATATATTTAAAAGTAATATAAATATAGAAAATAATGCACTTTGAAAGCCCTTTTTAAAATTTCTTCATATGCTTAATAATTATACAAATAAATTCAAATAATACACTTTTATTTCTGTTATTTTCTATGGGATGTTAGCTCTTTTAGTGGCCATTTTCTTTTACCACTTTCAGTACTCTTTAGTTTGTCTTTGTTACTTTGGGCTGTTCAAGCTTCTTTAAGGTCTTGGTTACCGGTTCCTACTCTCCAGGCCATTTTAGACTAATTTTCAATTACTTTTTGGGTTTTTAGTATTTGAGAGGCTATGTCTAGGATTACTTTAGTTAATATGGTTTAGTATTTGTTAGCTGTTTATTTAGTCAATAGCAGGATTTTTATTGTTGTGTTAGTCAAGTGTGGTAGGCCACATTATATTGTGTATGTTTTAATGTAATGGTCCTTATTACAATTCCAGTCAGAAGTACGTCCAACCAATATCATTTCGGAATGGAAACTGCTGACTAGTAGTCAGTGGTTACATCCGACAAATTAGGATTCAACTGCCCATGAGGCAGTCAGAAATATAAATTTTTCCATTGCAGCTTGTGTTGCAGACGGAAAAGGGCCGCAGCACAAGCCGCATTGTAAAAGTTGATGTTTTCAAACATCTATGTTTCTAGGCATCATGCTAGGGGCCCCCAAAGTCCATTTCCGACAATCTTCCAATGGTGGTCAGACACTATTGAAAGGCTGTCTGAAAGGGACATCGTAATCCTTACAGGGGTGCTAGAGCAGGCTCTGCCCCTATTGTAGGGTGTTACACTCCAACCGATAGTCGGAGGCGTCGGTCGGTCCCTCCACCCGCTGCTGCCAACCTCCCGCATCATAATGCAGAGGTCGGACTGTAGCACCAGATGTCAGTCAAACCGCAAACAATGGACTCTCAGTTGCGATCCAACCGACATCGTAATGAGGCCCAATGTTTATTTGCAATATTTTGAATATATGTGTTTTTGAATGATTAAATAATTAAATTCTGGTGATTGTGTGTTTGTTTGGGTTTTGTGGGTGGGTGTTTTGTTTTAATTGTATAAGTGTTTCAGTTAGCTCTTGGAGATTGTTTTTGGATGAAAAATATTTCTAGGAAATAAGTCTGGTTATATGTTAACTAATATTACGTCTAATTTTCTTGATTTAGCAATTTCCCTGGAGCATTTTTTTACATTTTCATTTTGTGGGGTTTTAGATGGTGCCAATTGATTTTCTTATTTTATTGGTCATTTAATCTTCTGTATTATTTTTTGATAGTTTGAGGAATTTATAATTCTATTTTTTGAGGACTGTTGTTTTTTTCAACTTTTTCTCAAACTCAGGGGCTTCAGTTACAGAATTTAAGTTATGTTTTATTTTGTCTTGTAAATGAAGGGAAATGTTGGTATGTTTTAAAGTTGGTTTATGGTTTCATTATTTGATAATATGTTTATCTATTAAGGGCCCTATTACGATGTCGGGTGGAGTTTCCTCCACCCAACACCGTCTCGGTCATTGGATCGACTGACACCCGGTCGGCGGTCCTGACCGACTAATTAGAATGCGACCGAACACTGTTCGGCTCCATTCCTATACTTTACAATGGGAGCATGATTCCGGCTGGGATGCAGGCTTTCATTGTAAAAAAGGAGGTGCAGTTCATCCCTGCACCCTGTGGCAGGCAGCTCAAGGTGCTGGCCACAGGGTTCAGGGCTCAACAGGTGGTCACCATAGGTGCCCCATCGGCCTCCGATTGGAGGCCGTACACTCAAGGGAGCCCTTCTGGGGGCCCTGAAAGTCGAGTTCTGACAGCCTTTCTATGTCAGAAAGGCTAGCACGGAAAGGCTGCTGAAACCTGACATCGTAATCCCTCGGGCAGAAAGTGCTGCCCTTGGGATTAGTGGCCGCATTCCGACTGGCAGACGGGCTCTCAGAGCCAGTTGGAATGACCAATCGGATTCCTTTCCGAATGCCTCCATCATAATGAGGCGGTCATAAAGGAATCCAGCCGACATATTACGATGCGATCATAAAGCCTCGGACTGACAGTCGGAGCCTTTTCCGACCGCATCGTGATTGGCCCCTTAGTATACATATGTGTTTTTTTAATTGTGTTGTGATTCGTAATAGTGTTTAGTATTTATTTATTTTTTAGCAATTACCTAAATAATTTTTACATTTTAGTCTCAGTAGATTAAATTTAAAGTTTAAGAAATATTTCAGACTGAATTCTAATAATTGTTTTAATAAAATATTATAAATGAATACATTTTTAAAATAGTTTTATTTTGTTTCGGGGTATATTTGGATTGTGTTTGTTAAATAAGATTTTAATAGTAACATTTTTACTATGGGGTATATTTATGGTAGTCCTTGATTGATAGAAAAGATTTGGACTTTGCATTGTAAGCTTTTGTACATTTATTTGGTTTGTTTTGATCTTGTAGGTTTTAGTTGGGTTATGGATTGCTCAATTTTCAATTCCTCATACCTTTGTGCTTTTTTGTTTAGTATTTCAAAAAAATTGGTAAAGTCTAGGGTGGCTTCTTCCTAATGTACTTTGAAAGGAATTGTGCTATCCTTTCACTGCATTCTTGTTTTTTGCTTTTTGTCCCATAGTGCTATTATATACATTTCATCATATATTACATTTAGGTTGGCATCAGTGACCACAACGGTGCAGTCTGGTAACCCAAGTATCTTCACAATAGTCCATTAGAGGACTTAATTTGTATGCATGTCTTTGGTAGTAGGATGATTCAATTAAAAGGTTATAGTACTTTGGTACTTCTTTTGCTGAGGCATATGCAAGGGCAATTTCATGTGTGAATTTGGCATATGTTCAATATTCTACACTTAGGTCCTGATTACAAGTGGGCCGGTAAATTACAACCCGTGCCGGTCTATCTTCACACAAAGGATTTGTCACCACTGCATTGGCCCTGCAGCCAGCTTGGAGCCAGCACATGAAATTCAGGGGAATTTTCTAGAAACAACTTCTTCTTAAAAGGAGGTACCAGATATAAAAAAGGGACCCTAAGATCCACTCTTCAGTACACATTCTGGACCTGGGGAGGGAATCTGTGGACTGCCAGTTGCTGTGGCTTGCTGTATACTCCATATGACTGCTTTGCCGCACCTGGAAGTACTGCTTTGCTGCCTGGAGCCTGCCTTGAACCCTCAGAGGCCTGACCTGCTGCATGAGCTTGCTTCATCACTTAAACCCAGGATTATCAGAGTGACTCCAAGCGCTAATTTGCTGGCCTCCTGTTCAGAGCCTCTGGGATAGAAAAGGCTTCAATTTATCTTAAATCCACATTTGGACCCAGTCTGAGTGAGTCCTAACCCCCAAGTAGTTCCCCTCTATGCCTGGGCCCTTGGTAGGGGTGCTGAAGGTTCCTACATAGCCAAATTCCAGACTTAACACTAAGGGGCTCACTATGATGGCGGTGGGAATACCAATAGTTTTGGGGCGGATGGAAGTCCGTCTGCCATGGTTATGCATGGCGGTCCTTTTCCACCTGCCTTGCGGAACCTGGAACCAGGGCAACATTGGGGCGGTGCCGTGCAGGCAATGCTGTAGGGATTACGGTATCCCTTTCTGCAAGCCTTTTTGCGGCGGATATCCTGCTGCAAAAAGACAGACGGAGACTGGCTTTGGGGGCCCGTTGCGGGTCCCCTCAGTGTGTGGGGGGTGCACTGGGGGGTACCATCCTGCAGTTGCATGCACCAAGTGGCAGGCACCGCGTGGTGCCTGCTACGTGGTGAGGGGAAATGCGGTGCAGGCACCTTTAACATTGCGGGCGGTGCTGTAGCTGAAACCAGGGTGGTGGAGACAGAAGATTCCCTTAGACATGAAACAAAAACTAACCAACCTGAAAAAAGTAACAAGGGCTTTTGAGCTAAGAAGAGACATTGCTGATGGCTGTGCATAGCAGTAGCAATATTTGTTTTTCTTAGATCCCCTGAGAATATGTTACGTGGGAAACCTAGCCCCCTTCCTGAAGTGCTGGATATGTAAGAGGATCCTAGAGAAGAAACTGTCTCAGTGATTCAACATCAAATGTAATCGTTGGCTCAAAGGCTGCAACCTGAAGCCCCACCATGTCCAATTATCATGGGAGTCCTTAACTATAAGGACAGAGTTGAAATCTTTGTGGCAGCAAGAAAGGCAGGAACTGTAGAATCCAAATCCCACCACGTTATGCTCTTCCCTTAGTCTACAAAACATTTCCAAAACCTGCAAAAGTCCTCAGAGGAAGCTAGAAGGAATCCTAGAGATATAGATCATTGATACATGTTAATGAACCCCTCTAGGCTGAAGGTGATTTTCCAAAATCTCACCTTCTTCTTTGTGACCCACATGAGGCACTGGAATGGCTAGAGCGCCCACCCACTATCCCCCACAGGAGAACAAAGTATTGAAGAAGAGGAACAAACCTATGCCCAAAAGAGAGGCGGAGACCCCCATGGAAGCAGAACCAGATCAAGATTCCAAGCTGGTCGTTGGTTCACTAGCTTGTTTATTGTGATTTTGAGTTCATTTTAAGCAAACGTAATGGGGAATGTTTTGAAAAAGCCTACATTTTTTGTTTTTGTTGTACCTACTGTTGAGGTAAGACTCAATTACGACCCAGATATTGTGCCCCAGAAAATAACCAAGAGCTGTTTGAAGTTTCTTGTTAGGCTAAGAAAAAATCCAACTATAATCTGACGGTTTCCGTGGGGCACAGAAATATGTATATCTGTTGCTATACAAGTACTAGCCCACAATCCAGTAACCTTTTAAATTCATTTAGTGTGGTTTTCCTTCCAAACATTTTACAGAGGCTGTCACATTTATATGTCAATTGATGCTCTAAAATCTTAGATGAAGGAGATGCCTACCTTTTGACACTTCTTGACCTTTCAGTGGTTTAAACTCCCACTATCATATCCAAAACTCCAGAATGAGAATAAAGGAACCTGTTTTAAGTTGGTTTAAATCAGTACTCTCTTCAAGATCTCAGTCTGTAAAATGAGACTACTTTGAATCATTTCCAATCGCAGTAAAATCTGGTTTTCCACAAGGGTTCATCTTTTCACCTTACCAGTTTAATTTATATATGGACCCTACAATACTTCAAAATAACTCTGTCTACATTCATCAATATGTGGAGGATACTCAGTTGTACATTAAATCTCAGGTCCTCCTAGTATAACAAATTTAGAAAACGTTTCTAAATACACTAACCAACTGTATGTCATCATTCTTTCTGAAAATTAATTGACCAAAACAGAATTATTATTCCTCTTCTTCAGTCCACAAAAATGGCTTGGCACACTACATTCCAGGTCCCAGTTTTGAAATTTCTTGGCATAATCATTGATCAAAATCTCAAAGTAAATGATAATGTTGTCAAATTAACTGAAGCCGCCTCATGTCACTCCATACCACACACTGACGTCAGAATCACATACAGGCACTTGTTCTCACATATCCTGATCAAAGAAATGCAATCCTGGCAGGAGTTCCCAAACCTTCGATTTTCCTGTAAGACCCTTATTAGGAGTGCCCTCTTAATTCTGGCAGGACCGCTAACAGTAGTCACATTGTAATTATACCTTTTTCATTCTCACGTGGAGCTTTGGGCTGCTTAAAACAGGCAAAGGGCATGATTACGGTTTGATGGTCTAGCAGCGGTTTGATATGCCAGCACCCTGCTGCGAGACTGTCAAACACATATGCTGACCGCATGCTGTATTCTGACTTGAATACAGGCCAGGGGGGTCCTGCGGTGGCAGTCCCACAGAGGGACCCCAATGGAGAGCCTTTAGTAAGGCAGCACAGTGGGAGCGCCATAGCAGGTTCCTACACAGAATGGAATGCACCATGATGTGCATTTTGCCCTGTGCAGTAACAGGGGTGCAGAAATACAGGGGGCGCACCATGTGTCCCCCTGCATGCAGCCCCATTCACAGAGGAAACAGGGGACCCTGTAAGGGCCCCCTGATTTGCATCACCACCATGCTTTCCCATACATATTCATATTAACTGAAGAAAACAAATGCTATAGGGGTGTTATAGTTAGGTACTGAATTTACTTGCACAAAGCCATTGAAAATCAGCAGTTATAGTTTCCAGCCCTAACTATAACTTAGGAATGGCAACCCCCCTGCAGCTATGAATGGACCTGGACCCACCACCCCCCAATGCAGGCTATTGCTGTGTCCTGAGATACCCACCTCCTAGGACATTGCTGTTTGATTTTGCTTGGTGGAAGCTGACAGCCCCCGCCAAGCAAAAGCAAGCACTCTGGTTCCAGCGGGTGGGAGCTGTCAAAGTGCTCCCCCCACTGGAAGCAGAGGTTTCATCTGTTTCCCTACTCGCAGACATGCGGGTAGGGAAAGAGATTAAACAATTGCTCTTGCACATTGAGAACAGCATTTCTAGAAGCTCCCTCTGTGCAATTTCAATGCCGGCTCATGCAAGAGGCTGAAAGCCCGCTGAGACCGCATGGTGTTTCAGGCTCCCCGTGGTCGTATAGCTCATCGGGAAGCATGGCTGGGCCCTGTGGGATGGGGTCCCTGGGGCTGAAATAGGCATGGGGTGGGCTACCACGTGGCCCCCTCCCATATTCACTTAAAGCCGGGTTGCAGGGGATGGGGTCCACCGGGCCAAAATCGACCTGGTGAAGGGGGCTGCACGGGGCCCTCATCCATTCGAATATGGCCGGGCCCCAGGAATGGAGTCCCTGGGGTCGAAATAGGCCTGGTGAGGGGAACCTTATGGCCCCCATTGAAATTATGTTGGCCATCCTACCACATTTTAGAGATAGAAAAAAAGGAAATAGAAAAAAAAAGGAAATACAATAGGCATGCAAACAAGCAGAAAAAGGCAACACAGAGGGCAGTAAAATGAGCAGAAACGGCTAAACAGGGAGCAGAAAACAAGTAAAAAAGGCAAAACAGAAGGTAGGAAAATTATCAGAAAAGGCAAAACACAGGGCAGAAAAACTGGCAAAAAAAGGCAAAACAGTGAGTTGAAAAACGAGCAGGAAAGTCAAAAGAGAGCATGAGAGGGCAAAGCAGAAAGCAAAAAAAATGAGAAGGAAAGGCAAAACAAAGGCCAGGAAAACATTCAGAAAAGGCAAAAACAGAGCAGAAAAGGGCAAAACAGAGAGCACTCAGACACACACACCCACTCACTGAAATTCATCAGATATAGTTATCTGAGCTAACTATAACTTAGGCCCCCGCAATGCACTACTTTTGACCTCCCATGTTACATGACTCATTAAATGTGCAGTGACATCACTGATGGCATCTCAATTTACATCATATACATATGATTGCCAGTAGGTAGTTACAGTTAGGACCATGTTTCTAGGGAGGTGGGGAGCCAGCTAGGACTGTGGGGCCTTGAGGCTCTCCCAGCGGTCCCCATTCTGCACACTGGATGTCCACGCTGGGACAAGGGCACCCATGGACACATGGCAGGGCCCGTGGAAATTGGCAGGGCAGTTCCCCTTCCCCCCTTTGTTTGTGGCTGGGTCCTAGGGGATGGGGTCCCCTGGGCCAAAATTGGCCCAGAGAGGAGGGCCTCCATCTGTAATACTGGGCAAATTATGGGGGGAAATTTCATGGAAATTCATCAAGCAGCACCAAAGATATGGGCACCTGAAAATGATCTCTTCCTATAGAAACTATGTCCTAACTATAACCAGGAGGTAGTGTGTGTATATTTATCTGTCAGTAACAACATTAACATTTTAAACAAAAAGAAAAAACAAGAATTTACCAGCTATATTTAGCAGAGCTAACTACAACTTGCGCCACGGCCACCACCTCACAAATGACATCACTCATGACCTGTCCTATGACATAATTTATGACATCACTGATGATATCTCAAAGTACATTATTGATGACATCACTGATAACATCATCCAAGCTTCTTTTGAACACATTGTTCTATAAACTAGTATGGCATTAGAGGCCTGAAAGTAAGTACAAAATAGCTCAGATTATTATGAAGCATCATTAATGCCATCACAGATACAACTCCCTTGGGTGCAGCAAGCGTCAGCTATGCACAAAATTAACCCTATACCATAAACTACATGGGTAACCTCGTTCACATTAACAATCAAACAAAGATATACATGAACCCTTTTTGCACACGGTGTTCAGTCTGTATACTAGTGTTCAGAGAAAGCCAAGTCCCTCAAGATTCTCAACGTCTGTTCCAAAATTAACCTAGTACAGACAGCCTTTATCTGTATCAAACATCTTACAGTCACCGAACCTACATTGAGAAATGAAGTTGATATGAGTAGGAAAGTGAGTATTTTAAACAATGTTTACTCTATGGAGAGACTTTACTCTGTACCGCAGTGTTTGCAGACAGTTAAACTCTCATGAGAAATACACCAAATGTATTAAAAAATTCACTTTATGCAAAACGTGTCCAAAGAAACACCATTCACTTAAAATACCCAAGGTCTGAAGGTGCTAAAGGTCTTACTACCTGCAACCTTCCTTTTGTGCTGAGAAATGTACAAATACACCACCTTCCAAAGTGAAAAAAGCAGTACCTGGTGTGCACAGTCTTCTATGTTATATATAAATTGTCATACTGAGATGATTCTGTCTAATAACTCAAGGCTGCTTACAAGACTTAGTATCTACTACATAGAAGCTGTGCCCTGTTGGAAACTTTTTCTGCAGAGTCCAAAAACTTGTGTGGAACATATGGACAGAACTCGTCAACTGTCATCTGCAGACAGAGTTACTCTTCAATACAAAGATTTATAACATGTCCAATACCTCTATGTACCTGTGACGTATTAGAAGCACATTAATTTTGTAGTAATTAAAAAATGCTCCCACACAGTAAGAGCAAACACAGGTTTTCATGCCTGCATCTCTACGGGCAGTGACTGCTATGTACTGAAGGTGGTCCCCCGGGACATGGTTACTAAGCCAGCCCCAGGGGATGGGTCCCTGGGGTCATTAATGACTCAGTGAGGGGGGCTGTGTGGGCCCCATCAGATGAAGTAATCGGCCCTGGGGGTGGGCTCTCTGGGGCCTTTAATGGCTTCGGGAGGGGGTCCACACAGCCCCCCTGCCCATTTTGTATAATTTTGTCCCCGGGGTGGACTCTCTAGGGCCTTTGGAGGCTTAGGGATAAACACATTTTGGCCCTGGGGAGGAACTCCACAGGGCCTCTGCAGGCTCACAGAGGGGGCCTCACAGCTCCCCACCCCTGTGTGAATACAGCCCCAGAGGTGGGCTCCTTGGGGCATAAGCTTTATGAATAAGGCCCAGCCGCCATTTTGTTTTTATATTTTTGCTGATTTTATTTTTATTTCTTTTTGGACCAGGGAGGGGGGTCTTCCCCCAAGGGGCCTAATGGGTCAGAGTATCTCTACCCTGCTGCCATTTTTTTTTTTTTTTTTTAACTACAGGATAGGGGACTAAGGGGCACATGCATCAAAGGTTTTTGCGAGCGCAAACGGTGCGATTCGCAAAAATCGGCCGTTTGCGCCCGCAAAAAGACCTTTTGCGATGCATGAAGGGTCATGGCACTCGCAATTTGAAAATTTGAAAATATTTCCGAGTTCTCAAATTGCGATTGCATTTAAGGAATCACAAATTGAGATTCCTTAAATTCAATGCATTAAGGTAAAAAAATTAGCGATTTCGCTAATACGGGGCGCAAATTACCATGAAGTTGGACTTCATGGTAATTTGCAAAAACCTTGAAAAATGCACTAAAGTGCATTTTTCAAAGTTCCATTTTACACACACACATCCCCTTGGGGCATGTGTGTGTGTGTGCAAGATGAACTCATAAGCAGATTTCAGGGGTGCAACAGGGTGTCCTTTTGACACCCTGGCACCCTTGAAATTGCATTCTCAATTTGCGATTCTCTAATTGAGAATCGCAAATTGAGAATGTCTTCCCATTCATTCCTATGGGCCTCTAGGCCCATAGGAATGAATATGGAGGTATTCCTTAATTGCGACTCGCAATTTGCGAGTCGCAATTAAGGAATGTTTAGAAATTGCTATTTTTTAAACGATTACTACATGCATGGGCTTTTGCGATTCCTTATTAGCGAATCCTTATTTTTCGCTAATAAAGAATCGCAAAAGGCATTTTTGATGCATGTGCCAGTAAGTCCCTGAGTCCTGTAATGGCTGCCAGCAACATTTTTCTCATGTTGTTGGCAGCCAATCAGTATCACTATTTTTAAACTGCCACTCTCTCAAGACTCTTGAGACTCTCGCAGACACAACAATCCAGATATACAATTATTTTTACCCCATAATTTCTCAAAAGCTACTGAACAGATTTACACCAAATCACAAAAAGCATAATCTGTGGACCAAGATCCTCCAGCTTCCTGCCGACTTTGGTGTAATTCCGGTCAACAGTTTTTGCTGTAAGCCTGCCTAAACTAGTCTATGGAAAATGCTTTGGCATTTTGCATTTAGTGACCCCACTTTTCTCAGCCCCTGCTTGACCAATCACTCTGAAAATTTAAAGGAAAGAGCTGAGGTGGATGAAATTTCGTTTTGGAAAGTTTTGTGAAGATTAATCATACGAGGCTGAAGATATTAGGAAACCAAAAGACGCTCTTTCTATGGAAAAGCAGACCTAAGTATAAATATCTAGCAGCAACCACCGCTAGGTTATATATATAGCAACTATAGTTAGCAGAGATAACTACAACTTACACCCCCGCAATGCACTACGTATGACCTCACATATTACATCACTCATGACATGGTCAGTGACATCACTCATGGTATCTCAAATCATGTCACTGATGACATCACTGATGACATCTCAAATGACATCCCAAACTCTTGTGATACTCGCTACAGTGACTGGGGAATACCGAAAGTTTAATATGATCATGTTGGTATCAGATCATATGTATTTACACCACAAACAGGTGATGTACATATGTAGGTTTTATCAAAACCTATACAGGAAGGTAGTTTATCTTAATCTCTAACATGAGAATTATAAACGTATTTCGAATGAAGAAGTAGAATGATTTCTTAGGCGAATACTGAAATATTAGAGAGTCAAAGACTAGAAAACAGAGTAACTCCAGTCAAAGCGTGGGTTATGATAGAGATGTGACGCTACTGCCTGTGGGGCCATATCCTATCAATGAACATCGTATATGTTCATTACTCTTCCCGGATGTTTTAGTATGTGTATCCTGGTAAAAAGTAGCGTTTAATGTCTAGGGTTGCTGCTGTACCACTAGTACATCAAACACTTCATTGCACCAGGAAGATATTCCTCACTTTACCAGTAGGTGGCATTCTTAGTTCATTATTTTGTCTTGTCTTGCAGCAATTAAAGCAAATTGAAAGTACAGTGCTTAACATATGTTTATTGAAAAGGAAACGCATTCCTCTTTTCTTTCAAACAATAGGTGCGCTGTGTTACATCTTGTCAGTCTCCAATGACAGTCAGGATCATCACTGTACTGAAGTTACAACCAACAGATTTTCATGAAAAACAAGCTCATGTGGTTCTTCCCGGGGTTTGTCTTTCACATATGGCACACTGGCTGTAGCCATCTGAGCTCCTATTCTTGCCTCAGCAGATTTTGCTTCAAACTTAACTCTTTAATCACTGTTTCAAAATAAGTTTGTCTCTTGAAGGGCTTCTGCCTATCACTTTATTTCCAGTTTAGCAGGTTGTTCCAGTGCAACCCACAGGGCCTTTTTATGCTCAAAGACCTTGGGATTTGTATAAAAGGGTGCACTTATGTGATTTGTATTATTTTTGCACATTTCTTGAGCTATATAGTGTGGTCTAGGGCAGAATTTCAAAATAAGCTTAGACATTGTGTACAATATAGTGCATAAAAAATTAGAAAAATGTAATATATACATGTCACTTTTTATGTACATACTGATAACAAATTATCTATCGTTCTTAATGTTAGCATGCCTAAATGGCTCGTTCTTAATTGTAATGTATGAACTTTAATCCATACTTTGTTTATTAATAAATGCAGAATTGCAATTAAATGAACAAAAAACTAATTACAAAAGCTATATATAAGATGCTCGAAACTTCCTACTAGAACAATCTAAATGCATGTAAATCACGAATTATTTACAAATTAAAAAAACTTCATGATACAGAGCCATTGTGCTGTAAATATTACTCTGACCTTGTTTCATTACCTATTTCAGACCAGCACATTATCTGCTTTGTTCTTCTATTATTTGCTCTTCTCTTTCCACTGTGGACCATATGGAGACTGGCTTGAACCACTGTAAAAACTCAAATATTTACATTTAATGGATCATGGTTGTGGGCAGGACGTAAGACCCAATCTAACGCAATATAAATAGAAAGTGAATACTATGACAACCATGCTCGAATGCTCCATCGCTAAAAAGGACATTTTCCCTCATCTTCCATAACTTATAAGCCATATCTCTGTCCTTGAGATCTCTTGTCCGGGCCTTCTTCGAAAAGCCATTTGTGCACCTAAGTGAATTCGATATATACTATGTCTAGATTATTGGTAATCAAAGCATTTGTAGAGCGCTGTAGCTCATGAGCTGTAATATTTGGTGACCAATAATGCATAAATATTAATAAAGGCGTTTATGCCATGGTAGTGAAAAAATGTCACCCAATAACATATGTCAATCTAGGGCAAATAGGACTTATACACGGTTATTCACACATTTATTGCTACAGGTCAAGTTCAATGTTAGGGTCACAGTAGAGCAAAACAGTGAGTTTACACAGGAAAACAACTCTCCTAATATACAACAGGCCACTGCAAGCCTGCATGGTTATCTTTCCTTTTTGCACACATTAAACTCTTTACCATCTGGTTTAGCTTAAATTAATTTTGTATAACAAATACATATGAAAATATGAAATGGCATAAACACTTATACCGATTAATAAATTGTTGATAAGGCAAGGGTGACTTTTTAGAATACCGTGTCCTGGAGGGCTGAGTGATCCCTGACGCCGCATCCTACCTGGCCATCAGTGAAACGAGTGCTGTCTCCCTCCCGCTGCCGCCATTCAATACGCGGCCGCTGTGTGGAGGGGACTACCTTTCCCAACAGCCCTAGCGCCGGACAGGAACCGGAACCCGCCGACTCTGCTATCCCGCCTGGAGGCGCATAAAAACTGGCCTAACTACTGGCAAAGCAGATGACTTTTTAGAATACCGTGTCCTGGAGGGCTGAGTGATCCCTGACGCCGCATCCTACCTGGCCATCAGTGAAACAAGTGCTGTCTCCCTTCCGCTGCCGCCATTCAATACGCGGCCGCTGTGTGGAGGGGACTACCTTTCCCAACAGCCCTAGCGCCGGACAGGAACCGGAACCCGCCGACTCTGCTATCCCGCCTGGAGGCGCATAAAAACTGGCCTAACTACTGGCAAAGCGAGTGACTTTTTAGAATACCGTGTCCTGGAGGGCTGAGTGATCCCTGACGCCGCATCCTACCTGGCCATCAGTGAAACGAGTGCTGTCTCCCTCCCGCTGCCGCCATTCAATACGCGGCCGCTGTGTGGAGGGGACTACCTTTCCCAACAGCCCTAGCGCCGGACAGGAACCGGAACCCGCCGACTCTGCTATCCCGCCTGGAGGTGCATAAAAACTGGCCTAACTACTGGCAAAGCGGGTGACTTTTTAGAATACCGTGTCCTGGAGGGCTGAGTGATCCCTGACGCCGCATCCTACCTGGCCATCAGTGAAACGAGTGCTGTCTCCCTCCCGCTGCCGCCATTCAATACGCGGCCGCTGTGTGGAGGGGACTACCTTTCCCAACAGCCCTAGCGCCGGACAGGAACCGGAACCCGCCGACTCTGCTATCCCGCCTGGAGGCGCATAAAAACTGGCCTAACTACTGGCAAAGCGGGTGACTTTTTAGAATACCGTTTCCTGGAGGGCTGAGTGATCCCTGACGCCGCATCCTACCTGGCCATCAGTGAAACGAGTGCTGTCTCCCTCCCGCTGCCGCCATTCAATACGCGGCCGCTGTGTGGAGGGGACTACCTTTCCCAACAGCCCTAGCGCCGGACAGGAACCGGAACCCGCCGACTCTGCTATCCCGCCTGGAGGCGCATAAAAACTGGCCTAACTACCGCCACGCGGGGACCGCGCGCGGGACTGCGCCGGGCTAAGCCCGGGCAAAGGGCGGGCCCTCTGAGGCCCTCAGAGGCACAAAGAGGCACGGGACGGCCCAATAAGTAAGGCCTGTATTCGAAACATATTATCCGATTTATCGCTGAGGATATATTGTTTAGGGATTCACGCGAATATTGTTCTATAGCCCTACTGATTCTTTGTCACCTTAAAATATATAAGTTAAACACATGCTAATTGTGATCCCGATTTAGTGTTACTGGAAATATAGGTTATTTTAGTCAATTCAACATTAGACAGGATTATCCTACTGTTTATATTGTTGGTTGTAAATATGAATATGCGGGAAACTAAAAGTAAAGTCGTAACCGCAGGAAATAAGCTGACTGGTACTTTAGATGATTTCATTGTACGCACCAATAGTCTAATAGATCAAGGGATAGTATTAATGGAGAGAAGGGTATCCCAAGATCTAGCCTTTGCCAAGAGATCATCGATAGGCAATATTGCTGCGGCTCGCAGTCCTGATAAAACCGTGCCTGAACCTCCCTTATTACAAGCACACGCACAGATACATAACAGTGCCACAATTGACCTGGTATCACAAAACCCAATCAGCACGGGATTAGAATTATTAAACCCTGTGGTAGAAACTCTGACTGGGGTTCATTTAGATACTCAGGATGATACTGTAACTCGAAAATTAAAAGGAAATAGGCAGGGGGCAATTCCAAAAAAGTGTGCAAAAAATAAAAGGTTAACTTATAAGAAGGTTAAGGCTAAAATTGTTAAGAAGGGTGTTTTTAAAGAGTCTGTCGTAAATGAAGATGGGATGTTAAATGGTAGCGGCAGTTTCAATCGATAACCTTTCAAGTATTTGCCCGGCGGTAATCGCCTCTCATACCACTCGATAATTTACCAATGAAAGAGGCAGGCGCCGGAGACTGGAAGGCAGGAAACAAAGTTTTATTCCGTCGGAGCAGAACACATCAGATCAGACAGCAAGGTATCGTCACGAGGTGCTCTAACTGCATCTCTGAGACCTGGTCTCTTATACACAGGTTTATTGCTTTATTACACATAGTACATTCTTGAGATTCCCTTGATGCATGAGAGAACATCCCCTGAAGCCCCGGCTCAGATCCGATCCCACACATAGCTACAGTAGAAGTTCCCACCTTACCCGCAGTAGGAGATGGCTATCGCGCAGCAGGGTATTCCGCCAATTCCCGGGGGTGTGTGTGACCGGTCGGGTCTCAGGGGGTAGGGGCTTTGATCTACTGTAATCCCTTTGATGTGGGGTGTTTCCCTTACAGTAGGGGCAATAAACTGCATCCGCAGGGCTAGGTGATGGCCTGGGACCAGTTCGGACAATGGGGCGCAGAGGAAGGGGGTTATCAAAGGAGAGGCACGACCATGTATGGGATGTCGGTCGGATGTGGTTCCGTAGCAGGGTCGCGCAGAAGGAGAGGGTTTACGGCCTGTATGAGAGAGCGGGGGTGGCCGGCGCGCGGGGGATGCTTGCAGTGTCAGGGGAACGCGCTGGCGATTGACAATGAGCGGGGGAGAGAGTGGGGTGCCCAAAATGGCTACCGTGTGCTCGCTGTGCGTAGCGCTGGGGAGAGGCAAGATGGCGCAGATAATGTTCAGTTTGCGAGCTAAATTTCCACAGGGATAAATCAGGAATCAGAACTTGAAGTTCCCAATCATAGGAAATTGTCTTTACCTATGATGGACGCTACTTTACCAGATGAGTCTTTAATTGATATCCTTGATGAGAGTAATATAGTGAGTAGTCTAGATGGTTATGAAGACAGGGAAAATTCTATGATATATACCTTGTCAACACTAATTAAATCTTTATTTGCCCCCATACAAGAAAGGCTCCAAGGCATAGAGCACCTACTCCAAACACTCCAAAAGGATATAAAAACACAGTTGGACACCCAGAAAAAAGCGCTAAATAATGAAATTATATCGGTGGACAAACCGGTGGTCTTAAAAGAAAATTTGCCGAAAGGGAAGAAAATAACTTCCACAATCCCTTTGCCAGAGTCCATGCGAAATGTAAATAAATCAGTAGTGAGTATAAGGACTCCTGGGCTATTAATGGCACCCGAAGTGACTGTACCCACCATACCTACGTCTGCTGCTCCTATTCCTAATCAAGATAAACTGCAACAGGAAAAAATTGAAAAGAGCAGAAGCATAGATTTGCCCCCGGATGCCTGCCCCTATGTGGTAGTATTAACTGGGGTCCCTAAATTGGTACCCGATACTATGGAGCCCTTTGAAGCATTAAGAAACAAGGTGATTCACTGGCTAAACTCTAATTATCCTATACCCTCAGTTTTGGCCAGTAGAAACTTGATGGTTCAAAGGGCATCATGGGTGGGCAGTAAGAGAAAGAAACTACAGGGTGACTGCGTGGTTATAACTTTTGAAAACCCGCAAACGGTAGATTATATCTGCCAGGGGAATCCTATAAATCAAGATTTACAAATTACAGCTAGACCTCTATTCTATTTCTATACTCCAAATGAACAATTAGATGATAGATGGAGTTGGACTAGAAATGAAAATTGTGCTAGGGAAGGACGGAGAAATAATTTGTATGGGGATTTAAACTTGTACAGACAAGGATGGAGGGAAGATGACCACTGGACTTTAATACAGCGAAGGTTCAGGAGAAATCAAAAGGGTGGCCCGCAACATTGGGGAAATTGGCCAGGCACACAGTCTGTTCCATTTGCCATCCCCTGCTATAACAGATTCAGTCCACTAGATATGGTCGACTGACTTTCAGGGTGTGAGAAATTTCCTGTTCTGTTACCGACTGCAAATACTACCCCAAATCCACCAGCCTCTGGCCCCTCCAACGAAAATCTTGATAAGATCAGTATAAGTTTGTGCAATAGGACTTTGTCAGAAATCAAAGAATCTAATAATAAAGCCAGATTGTCGGGGCAAGAGTGTGTAAAAGGTAAAAAGAAATTACCACTTGATAATAGTTTAAACTTCGTCCCAAAGCCAAAAGGAAACATGACCGATCCTATAGTTGAGATAGATAAGATTGACATAGGTCAGGTTGTCACAGACGAGGTAATATTATCCACCGAAAATAGAAACTGTAAGGTGATGTTTTGGAACGTGGCAGGATTAAAACACAAAATCTCTAATCCCTTATGGAAAACGGCCACGGACGGTGTGGATATCTTGGCCCTGCAAGAAACCTGGACAATAGATCCTATACATTTAACTGGCTACAAAACTTATTGTACTCCTGCAGTAGGAGGGACTTATGGGAGACCCAAAGGTGGTATAGTCACGTATCTCTCAAATTCATTATCATATGAGAGGGTACATTTTGATTATAATAGTAGCTACTATCATAAATTGGTGATAGATACCAAAACTGGGATCAGTCTTGTGGTAGTTAATTTTTATAATAACATCCCGTGTACCGCTATTCAGAATACTATGAAAAGGCTAAATGAGGATCTACAAGGGGAGATAGTTAGCAAGACGAGGGAAGTAATGATTTTATGGGGGGGGGGATTTTAATTGTCATCTTTGCAAAATGGGTCAAAAAGGAACTTGTGGATTAATGTTAGAGCAAGACATTAATCTTACACACTTTGACCATACTCTAACCGGGGACTTATTAAATGAGATATTATTTAATTGTGATTTGGGATATGCTAATGAATTAACTGAGTGCCCAACATCGTTTGCCCCGACCTTTATTGGAAGGGGCGCATCAACCATCATTGATTTTATTATCTGTTCAAATACTTCTGGATTTAGGGCTGCTACTTATAAGAATCGCCAATTACCACTGAGTGATCATTACCCACAAGTACTCGAAATTGATAGCCCATTTTTAGCATGCCAACATGATTGTTTACAGATACAGGCAGCCCCAGATGTGCTGATGGGGAGACAAAATGGGTATTCCCTCAAGTGGAGTAAGGTGGTCCCGAACGAATTTATAGCTAAACTAGTTAATAGCTTTTCAGAAAGCTTTAGAGTTTGTTTAGATGAAAATTCAAAGAATGAAAACATAATGGAACATTTTAATATCATAGCAGCTACAATCAAAGAGAGTCTGAGGGTGGTTTTTAAAAATAGGACAAAAAATGCCAGAAGATGGTTTGATAAGGCGTGTACCAGAGCCTTGACTGAGCTCAAACATGCTATCCATTTGGAACCTCGAAACCCCATTCAAATAAGAGAGCTAAGGAATCGCTACAATCATGCATTAAAAGAAAGAAAGAAAAACATAAAGAGGATGGCCTGGGAACAATTATGCGATGTCTCACAAGCTAAAGATACAACAGCATTTTGGGGGGTGGTAAATGCGCCGCTCCTTTTTGATAATACTAAGGCACGTATAGAAATTGCAATTAATGAGGAGGACTGGGTCACACATTTTTCAAACCTCTATATGTGTCTTGAGCCGTCTTCGCAAGAGGTCTATGTCCCTTTTTGTGAGAATGGGCTGGAGGCACAAAAAATACCAGCCTCACGGCCGGAGGTTCCATGGGAGAAATGGGGGACATCTGAAAAACTAGTGGTAACATTGCCCGAGGTTCTATTGAGTTTAAAAGACACAAAGGGTGGAAAGGCATCGGGCCCAGATGGGATCCCAGCTGATCTGTATAAAGCTAACAGTGAGATCTGGGGTCCCATCCTGGTACAGCTTTTTAACGCCGCTCTGGCGAAGGGCCTGAGTCGGTCATGGTTTACATCAATTATTGTCCCCATTTTTAAAAAGGGAGACAGACAAAACTGTGCCTGCTATAGGCCAATATCCCTACTTGATTCGTCTATAAAAATCCTGGGCAGAGTAATTTTAGCTAAATTACAAAACTGGGCGGAGGAAAATGGGATAATAAGCGATCTCCAGTTTGGTTTCCAAAGAGGCATAGGAACTATAGAACAATGTTTAAACTTATTTTTTCTGCAACAGAAGTATACGTCGATAAAGAAGGAGCGATTATATCTTGTCTTTGTCGATCTTACTTCGGCTTTTGATTGCGTGTCCCACAATAAATTATGGAAAGTGATGCAAAGGATGGGTGTGGATGACTCAATCCTCTCCTTTTTGAGGGAGCTGTATTCTGGGGCTACAGCAACTGTCCGTTATGGAAAAGGGGGCAAATGTAGTAAATCCTTTGGGATAGGGCGCGGAGTACGCCAAGGATGTGTCCTGGCCCCCTTCCTGTTTTTGATTTATATAAATGGGCTGGAAGATCACCTATTGCAGGAGTGCGGGGACATGCCAGTTGCTGGCAATAGGCGTATTCCCGCACTACTGTATGCGGATGATGCCGTTTTAATGGCACGAACACCAAATGCCCTACAAAATCTAATAACATCCTTTAATAAATTCATGAACAGTTTAGATTTAAAAATTAACTGTAGCAAAACTTTTACCATGAACTGTGGAATACGAACTAAGAAAAGGATGAAAACCATCTCAATAAATAATGCTAGTCTAGAAAACACTCCTACATTTTCTTATCTAGGTATCCTATTTCATGAGACTGGCACGTGGACAAATGCGATTAGGGCAAGAACTCTTTTGTTCTCAAAGACTATAATGGCCCTAAAGAGTTTTATACAGAAAATGGGAAAGAAGCCTCTTAGAGAAATTTTAACTATTTATAATGCAACGTGTATATCAGTGGCCATCTATGGAGCAGGACTCTGGGGGTATGCTAATATAGATACTATCCAAATAAATGAAAATAAGTTTATGCGGTACTTGCTGTCCGTGCCTGATAGTCTTGCAACCCTAAATTGCCATGAGGAGTTAGGGCAGCCATATATTTCAGATATAATAAAAATTCAGCCCATTTTATTATGGCACAGGGTCTGGACTGTTAATGAATGTGTTGTAAATCGAGCCATAATCCAGGATGTGGTACAACTGGAAAATGTAAAAGTTTTCAAATGGTTAAACTATGTGAAGACTTTTTTGACAGAGATAGATTGTGAACAATATTTTGAGGATCCACTGTCAATGGTACACATCTCTAGAAAAATATTGAAAAAATCCTGTATGGAACATCTCAGGGAAAAAAGACTGTGTGAGGAAAGAAAGAAAAAGACTGTGTGTTCCCACCAGCTGATATTAAGTGGTCTAAATTTACAACCATATTTATGTCTCTCTATGGCAGCCCATGATAGATTCCGTCTTACACGTTTTAGATTTAATATAGTTTTTAGATTATTAACTTTCCCACAAATGAATTCTTGGTCAAAAGAACTCTGTTTATGTCCATGTGATGAATTATCCCTGCAATCTGATATCCATGTGTTATTTTTCTGCAGATTTTATACCTTGCCTCGCAAGAAATTTATTGTCCCAATTCTTAAAGAGTTTCAATTAAATAGATGCCGCCCAGCGTTTTTAGAATTGCAAAGAATGGACACTGTATTTATTGTTGCCTCGCTGGCAGAATTTTTTAAAAATGTTTTTAAACTACGTAAATCAATGGACTGTTAACTGATTGAATTGTCCATATGGAAATTATCTGCACTTCTCCCCTGTAACAATAACTATATATTGTTTTATTTTAAATTGTATTTGTATTTTTGTTGCTTTTATGGTTATTCCTTTTTAACCGAATAAAGTATTTTGACTTTGACTTTGATAAGGCAATTTTTATGGAGTTCAAATGGCCTGGAGGGTTAAATGGGTCGGAAAAGATCGAAAAACCCTACCTGGTGACTGTGTGGTATTAACGTTTAAAACGCCCCACCTAGTCGAAAAGATCTTATGGAAAGGAGGAAATAAACCCGTGACCATGAGGGGTATAAACATTTTGCCCTTAGGATTTTTCTATCAACCCCTAATTTTGATGGAAAGAGGAGGTATCGTTCGAGTCAATGAAGTGAGGAATGAGCATGTATATGTAATTATGGTGAGAAACCGCTTTGCACCGTTGCCCTCCTTAGAGGAGATAGATTGACTGAATATCCTGCCTAATGACACTGTTGCTAACCTGCCCGTCCAGACTACGCAAGAACTAGATAGGATTAATCTGATCAATCACGTTGTTCCCTTACATGAGGCAGATAGCCCACAGAACCAGAGTGTAGTACAAAAAGCTAATTACACAAATAGTACTGAAATGTTGGAGCCAGGCCCAAGCGCAGAAAAAATTAGGATTTCATATCCCAATTCGCCCATAAATCCACAAAACGACACCCAAATCCTGCCAAGAGATAATAAGAATAGTATCATGATACTCTATAGGAACGTAGCTGGTCTACGATCCAAATTAACGATTCAGCTCTGGCTCGATTTTGTGAGAAAATGTAATATTCTGTCTACAAGAGACATGGTCTTTGAAAGAAATGCACATAAAATGATATAAGACATTCCACACATCAGCAGTACCATCGGCATGTGGGAGGCCAAAGGGAGGCCTGAGTATATATGTCTCGAACCTTTTAAGGGTAAATAAAATATCCTTCATTATTACAGAACCCAATTATCAAATAGTGACCATGAACATAGATAAGCGGGACTCCGTTAGCCTGATTAATTTTTATAATAAAGCCCACAAGGAACATGTGGTAGATATTTTAAAGCAGTTTAGAAGTGCCCTACCGTACATTGAGAATGGTAGTAGGGAGAATATACTATTTGTGTGGGGGGGTGATTTTAATACTGCTTTGTGCCCACATAGTGACAATGTAATATGTGGACTAACAGATGAAAATGATTGTGACCTACCCCATTTCTCACATTGTGCACATGGAGATGTTTTGAATGAGATTGTATTCCTTTTGGATATGGGCTTTGCAAATGCATTGAGTTCACCACCTGTCCCATTCACTCAGACCTTTAACCGGAGAGGGTTGAGCACGACCATTGATTTTGTAACAATTCCAAATAGATTTGCTTCCAGGCTACTAAGTTTTAAAACACATAAGAACGCTCTTAGCGATCATTTCCCCTTAAGTGTGGCTATATCGGTTCCTATAAAAATACATGGAGCCCATACTAAGGGATTCCAACCGATACAAGATTTGGTTATAAATAAACAAAATGGCTGTTCTCTAAAGTGGGATCAGGTAGAACCACTTACAATTATTAAAACAGTGGTAGAGAACAGTTTAGAACAAATTCTGAGATGTCTGGATGAGCGTACGCCATACGAGAAAGTATTGGGTTCCTATGCACTCATAACAGAAACAATTAGGAGCACACTGAAAGTTGAAATAAAGAAGGGGAAAAATAAGAATAATGGGTGGTTCGACAACAAATGCACAAAAGCCTATACCAGATTAAAGCATGCATTACATAAAAAAGAAAGGGATGGAGCTGAAATAAGGCAGTGCGGGAAGGCAAACAACCAAGCAGTGAAAATACGAAAAGGTGAATTAAAAAGGAATATCTGGGCCGATTTACATAAGGCAAGTACAAATAGGGATGGCATCGCCTTCTGGCGTGTGGTCAACTCTCCTTTTTTGAGATCTGAAGAGACTCCAACCATAGAAATTGCAATTGATGAAGGACAGTGGGTAGACCATTTCTCCAAAATGTACAGCAAGACAAAGGAGGAAAGAGGCACAACAGCGAGTCTTGCAACTTCTAGTTCTCAAATTCAAGATTGTCCAATCAATCTAGAAGTTACCTTAGAAGAGGTACAATCTGCTCTGAAAGCTAGCAAGGGTGGAAAGGCTCCGGGCCCAGATGGGGTACCTGTAGATATTTTTAAACAAAACATAGAACTATGGGGCCCATTAATAAAACAAGTGCTCGCAGCCTCTTGTAAAGTTGGACTCATGGGAACTTGGTCCGAGTCACTTATGGTACCAATCTTCCAAAAAGGTGATAGACAGAATCCAACATGTTATCATCCAATTTCCCTGCTGGATTCGGTGGGAAAAGTGGCAGGACGCATTATATTAATCCGTCACCAGCAATGGGCTGAAGACAATAACATAATATCGGACCTACAATTTGGTTTTAGGGAGGGCCTAGGAACTATAGAACAGGGCCTCAATTTAACAATTCTAATGGGGAAATATACTAAAGTGAAAAAAGGAAAATTGGACCTAGCTTTTGTAGACCTCTCCACTGCATTCGACTGTGTATGTCACGACAAGTTATGCAATATTCTAGCAGCAATGGGGGTCGACCCTCCCTTAATCCAACTTATAAGAGAACTTTATTCGAACGCAAGAGCTATGGTACACTATGGATCGAACGGAGAATACACAGCACCATTCCCAATGGAGAGGGGGGTCAGACAGGGCTGTGTCCTGGCACCCTTCTTGTTTACTTTGTATACCAATGGCTTGGAAGGAGCCATGCTCGAAGGGTGCCAGGACTTACCGCAGATACAACAACAATCCATACCCGCCCTACTCTATGCAGATGATGCAGTTATTATGAGCCAAATACCATTAGAGCTCCAACGGTCCCTTAACAGACATAATGAGTACATGAAAAGCCTAGATCTAAAAATTAATGTCACCAAAACTTTTATATTGAATTGTGGGAGGGGTGGCAGTAATCAGAGGACTATTTTTGTTGAGAACAAGAAAGTCAAAAACACAAAGATCTATCCTTACTTAGGTATTCTTAGGGAACGTGAGAACAGGCCATAAAGGCTAGGAAACTTCTCTTTATGAGAACTACAACAGCCCTAGTACATTTTTCACAGAAGTTGGGTAAAAGGCTCCCAACAGAGCTGACTTTGGGGATACTGTAATGTATCCGATATACAGAGAGTGGAGAATGCCTTTTTGCGGTATTTACTGGCTGTCCCTTATTCAACGTCAACTTATATTTGCCATACTGAGCTGGGGTTACAATATATCACAGATATAATAAGAGTGCAACCGGTTTTACTGTGGCACCGAATCTCGACTTCATCAAAAACAACATTTAACCAGAATGTCCTAAGCGACACCCTTAAGTTAGAGCATGCCCTAGATATTAGATAGCTGAAATATATTAAAGATTTTATGATGGATTTGGGGCAACCTGAACTTTTTCTTAATCCTTCACTGATTTGTTCAATCCCTAGAAAAGCTTTTAAAAAACGATGTATGACTCACTTGGAGGAAACTAGATACGCCAGGGAGGTTTTTAAACCGACAGTACAAACGAACCAGTTGATTCGCTCTACTATTGTAATGCAACCATACTTAACTTATTACTTAACTGGGTACGACAGACTTGTCCTTACACGCTTTAGATTAGATCTTTTCCATCGATCAGTATCCTTCCCTATAATAAATGATTGGTCCAAAAACTTAATAAACTGCCCTTGCGACGAATCTTCACCCCAATCAACAATCCATGTCGTTTTATTTTGTAAATATTACTTGGAACAAAGAAAGAGGTGGATCTTACCCATCTTGAGAATTTGGGGTTTGAGGAAATGCCGCCCTGTATATTTGGCACTGCAATTTTTAGATAATGAATGCTTTACAAGAAACATTGCTCTCTTTTTGAAAAGTGTAATTAAATAAAGAAAACAACTTTGAACTTTATTCTTTCTAAAAAAGTTGTATAAATGTCGTCTCTGATTTCTTTTAAATTGTGATTCATAGTGTGAAATTATGTTTTAATGGCTAACGTGTAGTCTGAAATTGATAAAATTATTCTGATTTTTTAATAATTGATTTTAATTGGTTGTTCTGGCATAACTGAGATGTATACTGTGAAACTGTGTTTTTATGGTGTTGTGATTTAAAAACGAAAACCGAATAAAGCTAAATTTTGATTTGATTTGAAGATAAGACAATAAAAAATGGGTATGGCCAGTGGAAGCATGTGAGTCATAATTGGCCACATATTCTGCAGATTTCGATAAAAATAGGTATCTGGTCCAAATGTATCAAATCAAAACTTCAAGAGATTGAGCCACAAAATGTGCCTTTTCTTGATGCATAACCTTGCTGCACAATTTGCTCCTTTGTGGGACTGGTAATGGTGTACACACATAAATACAAATCAAATTAAAACAGTACTTATAAAGCGCGGCCAATCACCCATGAGATTATCCAGGCACTGAAAGACCTTCTGCTTAGGCAGGGTTCAGTTGAACAGCCAGCCTTGAGTCCTTTCCTGAATTCCAATAGAAAAGATGAGGTCTGGAGGTGAAGTAGGAGGTCATTCCAGGACTTTGCAGCAAAGTAGGAGAAGAAGCATCCTCCACTGTTGGTTTGGTGAATGCAGGGTTTGAGCGATGGAGAGGGAGGTGGAGTGCAGGTGTCTGGAGGGTTGGTGAAAGTTCAGGCAGTGATTGATGTTTGCTGGTCCTTGGTTTGTAGGGCTTTCTAGTTGTGGATCAACATCTTGAGTTCAAATCTTTCTTGAATGGCGAGCCAGTGGAGCTTGTTGAGATGAAGGTGATGTGGGTTCGCTTTGGAAGGTCGAGGATGAGTGTGGCTGCTGAGTTCTGTAGATTCTGCAGTCTCTTCAGGAGGTGTGAGATATGCCACATTTCATGCACTTTTGTGAAACAGGGAAAAACGTTATGAGAAGGTCAAAATTATGTTCTCCCATCTGAAGTCTCATAGTAAATTCCACTCACACCTACAGCCAAAACCACTGAACAAATTTGTGCAGCACTTGGCATGCCTGTAGAACGCGTCCTTTTTTTGATTTCATGTAAATCTGTTCAGTAGTTTTTGAGACATTATCATTTGAAAATAGATGGATTAAAGCGTTCCTATATGTTGTCTTTTCAGTTGAAAAACCATATGCTGATTTGTTTGTAAATTTGAAAGAAATATATGTGAAATTTGACAGACACTAAGAGGGTCATTAGGATGGTGGGCGGACTTTGTCCGCCTGCCATCCTGTCGGGGAATGGGACCGCCTGCCATCGGTGCGGGGGTCCCGTTGCAGATATTAGGATGCGCCCGCCACAGTGGCGGGCGCATCCTGCATTCCTAACATTGCGGGTGGCTGTGCTCTCAGCATAGCCTGCCGCAATGCCAGGAAGGCATGTCATGCACTTCCATGCACAACGTGGCAGGCACCGTGCGGCGCATGCCATGTTGGGCATGGAATTGCAGGGGTGTACCATAGGTACCCCCATTTGCAACTCCCACCCCCCAGAATCCCTGGGGGCCCGCTACGGGCCCCCAATGGCAAAGACCGCCTGCCTTTCGGTGGCGGTGTTGCCGCCACAGAAAGGCACATCCCCGCATGTACGCTAATATGGATGGCGGTGTCTCCCTGACACCGCCACCATGTTAGCTGTTTTTCCGCCTCTGCGACCGGGTGGAAAACCGGCAGACGGTCTTTTCGTCCGCCGGGCGGTGTTTTTTAGCGGGCGGATCGCCACCGCCATACGGGCGTTGGCGATCCGCCCGCAATACTAATGGGCCTCTAAGTATGTTGAGATAACTTTTAGTATTTTCAAATTCATGCAGATCTATTAAAGGGAGACAGTTAAAAAGAAGGTGCACTGATGAGTTGGGCACTGTGTAATGAATCCTCTCAAAAATAAGTTAGTATGTTACACATAGTGCTGGTATTTCAGGTTTTGTGAAGATCTAATGGGGCAGCAAAGATAAAAGGGTATATCAAAAATATTTTTGATTCTCTAATTACTTTGGTACCATTTGAAGGAATGACACGAAATGTAGCACAGACACAGCCGGTTTGGTCTTCTCTTGGTGTTTTTAAGTTAGTGCAGAACCTTCGATGGGGGCCCACTTATAAAGTAGGAGGTTCATGTGCTCATAACATTGGCACTGTATGATGAATCTGCACAAACATGGCAGAAGGATGAGAAGGATTGGTTTTCTATTGGTCTGCCAAGTTTTGTGCACGTTTATCAAGGGGGGTGGGGGCAAGGTTAGAGGGGAGTAGCAATACAGTTTCATTTGGTTATAATTTTAGTGCTGTTTGATGAATCTGCATCAAATGTGGTTGAAAATTAGCAAGTTACACCAAGTGCATGTATATCAGGTTTTGAGATGGTTCAATGGGGGGATTAAAAGTGGTAGTGTCAAAATGTTTTTGATTTACTAAATATGTTGGTACGGTTTGCTAGATCTGCGCACAATTTGCCAGAGACTTAACTTGTTAATACTACTCTTGATTTTCTTGTTTTTTGGCACTGTTTGATGAATCTGCATGAAATTTGGCAGGGCCGGGCCAAAAGCTGTGCACAGTGCAGAATGGGTACATGACTGGTGAATGTGGGACATCACAAAACACCCATGAAGTTCATTGAAAAAAAGGTTGAAGGTCAGTTATGTTCACTGTAAAATCTGCCAGTTATTATGTGCAGCACTCAGGGGCCGATTCCGATCTCGGTCGGAAGGGCACTGAATCGGTGTCGGCCGTAGCGTATCTGATTCCGATGCTTCTTTTCCGACCGATCTGTCCACGGGTCCGGACGACGAAGTACGATGCGAAGATGCGCAAATTCTCCGACTGACTCGTTCCCGGCTCCGACACGATCCGTCCGACTTGGTCGCACGCAAACAGATGCGCGCACTGGAGACGATTCTCGACCAAACGAGTACGATGCTCGAATCAGACAGCTCGATCGAGTTGGAGCGTCCGGCTCGCAAATGCTCCCAGAGTCAGACTTAGGGGGTCCACGTCGAACCCCCTGACACCCACAGCCGTACGACTCACACACAGGGGGAGACCCATGGGTCTCCCCCTCACAGGCATGTACGGCATGGATGGCACTGACGTGTACCCACTGTAGGGGGCGCACTTGTTCGAGGCGTACCCATTCAGTCAATGAGAGCGCATGTACGCGTCGTACAACTGACTCCCATTGACTTCTATGGGAGTCCGACCGAATCGAGTCCGACAGCATACGTGCGCATCGTACTCGCTCGGCCAGACTGTAGGGGTCCGGCTCGGTCGGAAAACACTCCGGATCCGACTCGGTCGGAGTGCTTTCCGCCCTGGATCGGAATCGGCACCTCAATGTACACCATGACTCACATCCCCCGCAATGCTCAGTACACCCTTTGGCCAATGGCATATAAAAAACGGGCATATACAAATAGCGAAAAATGGTAGGGGTATTAGTTATGATGTATTTGTTGCACAACATAACTGGCACATTTGAAGGCTTTCTTTGTTTTATGTTACCTGCAGCATAACTGAGCTTTTAACTGTTTTTTTCAGGGAAAACAATATGCATATAATTTTTTTCACTAAAAAACACTGTTAAAAAACTGAACAATGGTTTTGGCACAAACATGCAAAAAGAAGATCGACGCGCTCCCGCGGGTCTGGCAGTCCGTGGTCTGCCAGACTCGTAATAAGCCTCTTTGTGTATGTTCTTGGTTAGGGCCTTAGATATAGGTAAGTAGTAGGTTTTATTATTGTCCCCTTCCTTTTCAATCAATCAATCAGGTGGCTTGTAAAGAACGACTACTCGCCCGTAAGGGTCTCAAGGTTCTAGAGGGGAGGGGAAATTCTAGTCCGTCGAAGGTACTGTGGTTCAGTCGAAAAGCCAAGTCTTGAGGTCCTTCCTGAATTTGGACAGTGATGGTGATTGCCTGAAGTAGAGAGGGAGGGTATTCCAGGTCTTTGCTGCCAGGTAGGAGAAGGATTTTTCTGCGGCCGTGGTCTTGCAGATACGTAGGACGGTAGCCAGGGCCAGTTGGGCGGTGCAGAGGTCTCTGGTGGGTTTGCGGAATGTGAGGCGATGGTTAAGGTACGCAGGGCCTGTGTCATGTAGGGCTTTGCAGGAGTGTGTGAGGAGCTTGAAGGTGATTCTTTTGTTGACTTGGTTCCAGTGGAGGTCTTAAGTGGCGGGTGATGTGGCTGCTGCAGGCGATGTTGAGGAAAAGTCTGGCGGGGGCATTCTGATGTTTTGCAGTTTCTTGAGGAGTTTCTGGGTGATTTCAGCGTAGAATGTGTTGCCATTGTCGATTCTGCTGATGATGAGTGCGGGTGTGACTGTCTTTTCGGACTCGGGGGAGATCCACTTGAAGATCTTTTTGAGCAGGCGTAACGTGTGGAAACATGATGATGAGACGGCATTGATCTGGCGGCTCATGGTGAGTGAGGAGTCCAGGATGGCGCTGAGGTTCTGTGCGTGTGTCAGATATGCTCTCCACGAACGCACAGGAGCAGAACGCCACAAGTTCCCAATGCCTCACCGCAATTTCTCAGCCACAAGCGTTACTGAAGCCTGTATGCCGATGAAACCTCGGGGGGGGGGGAAAGGGGATGGGACAGAGAAGAGACAGTCACTGCGTCTTTTTCTTTCTTCTATCTCTGACTCCTTCTTGTGTTCTGCTTGTGTTTACTGGACCCTTATTGCTGTGGAAGAATAGACATAATTAGATCATGCTCCCCTTTTTCTATCTGTGTTTACTTTCTCTTGTCTACCTACCCAGTTTTAGTGTGACCTATGCTCCTCTTCTTTCGCTTATATTATTTGACTTGCTGACACTTTCTTGTTGGCTGAAATTAATTAACATAAAATTATTATAAATGCTCTCGCTCTAAGTCTACTGTGTTTCTTTTCTAATGCTCTTTTCTATGTTTTTTCAGGCTCCTCACCTCAGCGTTTCTGCAGTCTAACAACTAGGAATCTTTTCTTGAGGTAAGTATTAATCTATTTATTCGGTGTCTTCTAATCTCCTCCTCTGCTTCTCTCTCTTTATCTTTGTTTTCTTATTATCAGTAGTGCTCTGCTGCCTTAGAGCTGATTCTTGTCTGTGGAGTTTCTTCACTCCGAAACTTCAAAACATTTATATTCTAACTCAAAACTCGTTGTGAATGTTGAAAACAACCACTCCTCAAAAAGGCATATTTCGCTTGTGCTGACGCTAGAACTTCCTTCTGTCAAAACGTGACTCTATTAGAAGTCTCAGCTATTTTGTACACAGTACGAGCGTGCGCAGAGGTTTATCGGAGCTCACTGGAAACTGCGCATGCCCGTAGAATTCCCACTAAATATGAACAGTCTTACTTCAGACATAAGTAGAAACAGCTCGTTTCCGCCAAATTTGCTGCGAGACGAAGGCTTCCCTCACTAAACTTTTGCGATGCAGTCTTCAAACACCATACTCTCCTCAGGGTTAAGGTGAAGTGCGCAACGGAGCGGGCACTGCACCTGGATCCTTGTGATTGCTCTCAACAACTAGAGCGCTGACCTTCTGCTCCAATTGTCGGCGCGTGTCGGCCATTTTAGATTCTGCACCAGCCTTTCTCTTTTTAATTCTCAACACAATGCTAAGTATGTTTACCAAGTGCTTCCCTCTGACACCTTGCCTAGCAATCCTGACAGCGTGTTTTGTGGGTGTGGTGATTACAAGTTCTGCGGGCCACCAGGAGTTGTCTCAGGTGAAGGGGGTGGAGCCCATGATGAGGTCTTCGGTCTTCTCTGAGTTGAGCTTGAGGCAGCTGTTCTTCATCTGGGTGGTGGCAGCTTTTATCCCGTTGTGGAAGATGTTGTTGGCGACTGTAGGTTCGTGGGCGAAGGAGAGAATCATCTGGGTGTCATAAGCGTAGGAGAAGATATTGAGTCTGTGGTTCCTGATAATGGCTGCGAGCAGGGACATGTAGATATTGAAGAGAGTGAGGCTATTGCCACTTTCTTAAAGTTGTAATATGTTCTGTAATTTATTCATATTTTTCTATAATTTTTTAAACACTTAACGGAGAATCGCGCTAGTACCTGCAATGTACCGAAGTAGTTCTGAAAAAATAAAAAAATACATAACAAATTTAAAATACACTATAGCACACAATAAAAGCACATTGTGATGGCATCTCCAGACAGAGTACTAGGCACATTGTCTTATTCTGTAAATATTATTCTTGTCTGAGAAAATGTCTTATTAAACCCTTGTTATTACAATTAGGTTTTGTACAACGTCGACCAACTTTTATGTATTTGCAATCCCTCCTGTACTTGTGTATATGTGCTGTAGTGTCTCAGTTTTTAATGGCCGTTATTAACTGAAGGAAGCAGCTGTATAAACGTTATTAATTATGAGGAGAATGCAGGTTTTTATTCATGTCTGTTCTTAGTCTGCATTTTATTTTTATTTTTTGTAACCAATTTTGTAATGTTGAAATTTTTATATTGTGTAGCTTTTATGATTTACTATGTGATTTTGAATTGAGCTTATTTTTTTATTTGATTTGAGCACATTACGCAGCATAGAACAGTGTATTTATACTTTTAGAAAAGATTTTTATTTTTATTTTTTAAGTAGGGTGAAAATTTGTAGGTATTACCAAAGTCCTCTGTAGACTTTTTTTAAAGAATGAAATATGAGCAAAATTGAAAATTTTGTGAAGTACACAATTTTAGTAAAATATTGTGTAGCAGAGTGTATTATTAAATGTTTAACATATTTGGGTTACATTTTTAAAGAAGTGTAATACACTGTATAGTTTTTTTAAATTATAGAAATATAGAAATAATTTTCTCTGCATATTGCAATAATAGGTTTGCAAAAAAATAAAACCTAACACTTACCTATATGTAAGGCTCTAACCCATAACTCAGCCAAAGTGTACTTTAAACAACATTTGTGCCTTTAACTTTTGTAAAGGTAGTCATTAGTCCATCACATAATGCCTTGTCACTGTTATGTACTGTGGTACTTTTATGAAGTACTGCAGAATTTCACAAAACTTCTAGGGCCACAGATATCACTATGTTAAAATGCCTTTTGACTTAACAAAATATTTACCCTACTTATCTCTGCCACCCAAAAGGATTATTCAAACGCCAAAATCTATATCGCTGCCAAATTTCATTCAAATCTGTTCAGCCGTTTTTGCACTACATGCAATACAAAAGTCTATAGAAAATGCATTGGTGGATAGATGCATTTTGGACGCCCTCCTTGTTTCTTTGCACCCCCTTGACCAATCAGCGTAAAACTTTGCTTTGTTCGACAATGTAGAAAAAGCTAAATGTCTGCAAAGTTTAGTGGAGATTCGTCTAACGGTTAAAGTTATTAGCAGTCTGAAATCCGAGGAATTCCTATCTCTGGGAATCTTAACTATAACTATTCCCACTCTCTATCCAAATAACCGACTAACATATCAACACCCCAACAGGGGTAACAACCGTTCTATTAATGCAAACCTTTTTCCCTCTTCAATCCCTCCACTATCCTTCTGAATCCAAATAACTGACTAACCTATCCACCACTCAAATTACTTTCATATTTCACTATACTAGTTCAACACAAACCCTTCTTGGATTCCGGAGTAGCGTGCTACTCGCCGAAAAAGCGCTTCGACGCCTCGTCAGAAGTAGTAAGCGCTATTTATTATTATTTTATTTTTTTTGTCCTCATCTCACCAATAAGCATCTGCAATTCTCAAAGAGAGGCTGTCGATCGTATCTGTGCACCCTATGGCTACTGCATTCGCTTAGGCCCCACCAGGCCAACCTCCTTTGTTGGGAGCTTGGTGTAATCATAGAACTAGTTGGACCAGGAAGGAGCTATACCATATTCAACTCCCTATCCCATGATAGCAGTGCCTGCCAGATGTTCACACTGCTCTCTGTCTCTCCTCCCTGGCCCAGACGCGCCATGGCGAATGCTGCTTTTAACCAGTCCTCACACATAGGGGGCCGCTGTTCTTTCCATTTCATGCAGATTTCGGGATATTAATACCCAATATAGCAACAGACCTCTATCGACCAGCTGGAGGTTCTTCCCAAGCATTCCGTCCTCTCCAAATATTACCAATGAAAGATTAACCTTGATTTTAAATTTGAAGATACCAGTTAAAACATCCCCCACCCCCGCCAAAAGTTGCTAAGTTCAGGACACTCATAAAAAATATGGATGTCATTAGCATTAAGCAGATTACACCTTGGACATTTGGGAGCGGATAGAGGTGCAAACTTAGTGATCTTAGCAGGGGTATAGTACAGCCTATTAATAATGAAAAAGTTGTTCTTTTTTAAGCTGTCCGGTTTAACATATTTACAGAGCAGCTTCAAAGAAGGTTCGTATAGTTCTTCGATCATAGACTCAAAGGCAGACTGATTCCAGACTGCATACTGCGGGGGAAATTCCATATCTTCCATCTCCAGAAACTTCTTATACCAGATGGAAACCTCCTTTCTTTTGGTACGTACTTGTTGCAACAATTGTTTTGTTTTCCAATTTCCTCGAATATCCTCCTTTTCCGCAGTCTGCCATGAGGCTAATTGCAGGTATTTAAATTTAGATAGACCGCTTCCTACCTTAGCTCTTAAAACCTCCCAAGGAAATAAAAGCTCAGATAAAAGGGATAAAAGCTCAGACCAGATTACAATGCCCGCCCTTTTAATTGGGATTGCAAGGCTATCCCTCAAGCATAACGGAGTCCCTGGGGAGTCCCAGATTGGGGCGAAATCTGAATAGTACCCTATCCCCCATCTGCATCTAACTTTAAACCAAAGACTAAGAGCTGCTCTGAGAACTTTCAAATGAACCCTTTTGAAGAACCTAGGTGCCCCAAATTTATAGAGAAAGCCTTAATCTCCTCCTTCCCCCTCTGACTTTACCATTTCCCCCAATAGTCTACCCCACGATGTCTCTTCTGCTTTTACAAGAAGCATCCTGATTTTTTTAAATTGGAAGGCGACTGAATACCAGCTAATATCTGGAAGAGCTAACCCTCCTTTCATGAGCCTACGTCTTGGCTTTTTCCATGACAGTCTTGCCCCTTATTAGCCCAAATGAAACTTCCAATCTTACTTTGGATTTTACTTATCATTTTACTGGGGAATTCCAGGGGGATTGCATTAAACAAATATGTCAGCTTGGGTAAAATGACCATTTTCAGCAAGTTGACCCTACTAAAGATTGTTAGTGGAAGATTTTTCCATCTTGCAAATAGACGGTCCACTTCTTTTATGGTCTTATTCAGATTAATCTGAGGGATTTTGTCCAGATCTTTAACTATGGTGATACCCAAATATTTAAACTCATTACTCGTGGTACCATCGCAACTGTCGATGTTCCAATACATCACCTCTGTTTTGGCAGTATTTGCCAAATATCTTGATAGTGAACCAAATTCCTCCAACAGAGCCTCAACACTAGGAGTTGCCACCCCCGGGTTATCGGTGTATAGTAGCAAATCATCAGCATAAAGAGCCAACTTACTACAATATTGCTGAGATTTAAAAGGGGAAATCAAATCATCTAATCTTATAGCTTGTGCTAATGGCTCTATATAAACATCAAACAATAATGGGGAGATAGGACACCCCTTTCTGGTTCCTCTTTGGATGTTAAAACTAGGAGTTAACATGCCATTTAGCAATCCTTGGCTGAGGCACCCTGATAACAATTTATTAAGGTCTGAACAAAGATAGGGCCAAAGCCCATTTGCCTGAGTACCTCCCAGAGGTATGCCCAACATACTCTGTCAAAAGCCTTGGCCGCGTCTAATGCCACAACGGCCAAGCGATCCAATCGCCCTATTGCCAAATCAATATAACCAACTTGCTGTTGTGTCTGCTCCTGAATATATCTCCCGGGGATGAACCCTTTTTGATCAGAATTTATCAACTGAGGGGCCAAATTGACCAATCTCCCTGCAAGAACGCTCATAAAGATCTTATAATCAGCATTCAGCAGAGAGATTGGTCTATATGAATCCACTTTTAAGGGATCCTTCCCAGGTTTCAAAATTAGTACAATAGTTGCCTCTTTCCAAGATCTTGGAGCTCGACCTTCCGCACTATAGACTGTGTTGAAAAGAAAGCCCAATATCGGCACCAGTTCATCCGTGAGTAATTTGGAAACCTCACTAGGAAGCGCAAACGTACCTGCTGCCTTATTATTCTTACACTTGCTCGTTTTCAGTGATCGGGGCTTCTAGGCTTTCTCGACCCTCATTCGTTAAAGTTGGGAGGAGTTTCCCCTTCGACCAAGTTTGAAGGGTTTCCGTGTTAGGCGCAGTTTCTTCCCTATATAGTTCTGAAAATAAAGAGAGAAGGCAGACTTGCATATCCTCCATGCTAATTGACTTTTCTCCGCTTTCATTGATTATCAATTCATTAATGTTGTTTTTTGAGCGGTCTGCTCTCGCTTTCCATGCCAGAAGTGCTCCTGCCCTCTCTCCATATTCAAAGTTCTGCATATTTTTGGACAACCACTGAGCCCTACACTTATGATCCAACCTCACCCCTATAATCCTGGCGAGCGTCATCCAAATCTCTGTTGATCTGTGAGAGCCTATCAGTATTCCCATGATGATATCGAGACCACTTCTCCTCCAGTGAAAGAATTTTCCCCTCCAGAGTCTGTAACTCCCGAGCATCTGCCCTTTTCTTAGAGCAGATAGGACTGTGTAGGATACCCATTATGTTGGCTTTAAAAGCATCCCAAACATGATCCATGGAGATTGAACCAATATTAATTCTAAAATAGTCTACAGTGGCCGATTTAAGAGCCGTTGCAATATCTACATCTGACAGCATAGACCTTTTAAGTGTCCATCTGGGAGGTAGATAATTCCTTTTTCTAACAAAGGAGAACAATACCGGGGCATGGTCTGAAACGTGACTGGGTAAAACAGTTACACCGGTAATGTCAACCACGTTTGGCCTGTCAGTTAGGACATAATCTATTCTAGAGGAGTGGCCGTGCTTCTTACTATTGAACGTGAACCCCTGTTTGTCCCCCATCTTTGCCCTCCAGACATTCACAAGATCTAAGTCGTGTAACAAATCTTTCAATGCCCGTCGCACTCGAGGGGCCCCCACATAATAACTCCGATTGGATCTATCTTTCATGGAGTCAAGGAGAACATTAAAATCACCTCCAATTAATATTGGTGATACTGTATCAAGCATAATAGATTGTAATCTACAAATATATGTCGGGTCATCGATATTGGGACCATAAAAAGAAGCACATGCTAACTCTAGGCCTCCAAAATCTAATATGGCCACTAGCTACCTCCCTGAGTGATCCGAATGGATGGATTTAATGGAACATCCTGCTCCTTGTTTTATCAATATGGCCGCCCCCTTGCTGTGGACTGTATGATCAGAGGAACAAAAGTGTTTTACCCAGGAATATTTAGGAAAAATAGTTCTACACTCTACATGAGTTAAATGAGTCTCCTGGATAAGACATATTTGGGCAGGGTATAATTCTAGATATTTCAAAACCAATCTTTGTCGATGGGGACACCTTAACCCATTAACGTTTCACGTAATAAACTTAACCTCGCTACTCACAGGGAGAATATCTGCCATTTGAAGGTGAAGCCCATGTCCAACCGACTTATGAATGTGAGATTGATGATATTTTTTAAATTTTTACCCACTACTCCCCACCCTGTGCAACCTAACACCACCCCTCCATTCCCCCAGTGACCCCCCTCCCCTCGGGAAACCCTCCCTTCTGTTAGGCCTAAGCCTATTCGACCACTGTCCCATGGTCTAAAGAAAAATGAATAACTTAATATTCTATCACAGGTCTCACTGGATGGGCCACCCCCCACAGTCCCGCCTTCTACCTTCTCCTACATATATTCCTGCTTATATTAAACCTTTAATTTTTTCTATAAGCAAATCGACCTCTACAACTGACCGAAACATATACATATGATTATTCCACATGACACGCAGTGATGCAGGAAACTTCAGTTGAGCCTTAGCCCCCAGTTTATTTAGAGCCTCCATTCTTTTTCCCAGTTCCCACTGTTTTTTTGCAGTGATGTGAGATACATCCGATCTAATGGAGAAAGAAAATGGACTGGAAAAGGATGTTGATGTTATACGTCCTTCCTTTAAAGCAGATGAAAGGATGGCTTCCTTAACAGTGTACGTTAGGAAATTGATTAAAGTTTTCCTTGGATTTTGTTTCCCTGGATTTCTTTTGAATGGGTCACAATGTACCCGTTGTATCAATTGGGAAAGATCTATATTAGGAGAGTTTTTTAACACTGTATCGTTTAACAGAGAACTCACAAACCCTCTAATGTCTGCACCTTCAATTGCTTCAGGGACATTAATAAGTCTCAAATTATTCTTCTAGGTATGGTTCTCTAAACGCTCGAGATCTTCCTTCAGTTCTTTATTCTGAGTGGCAAGTTTAGCCATTTCTGTTGTTGAGGTATGGAGTGCCTCCTTAACTGTTGGTATCTCCTGTTTTAATGCGTCAGTTCTTGATGAGACCTCCTCCAACTTCTGAGCTAATACCACGCAGGAGGCTTGAATCACTAGCTGGTTTGTCTCCGAAACTGTGAACCTATTTCTCATCTCATCTTTTAGGGACAATAAAATGTCAGCCAGAGAACCAGAAGAACCTAATGAACCTGATGAGCCAGTTGGACCTAAAGAGAACCCAGGATCTTCAGTCACAGGTACGGGCACGGGGTCTTGTTGAATTTCATAGACCTCGCTAACCTCTAAAGCAGTAAACCTATTTGAAAGACCAACTGCGGGATGTATGACAGAATCGAGAGCCCCAGGAGACCCAGAGCCCGTCACCACATCCCAAAAAGAATTCGGAATATCCGGAGGTTGCATCGTAGACTGCGGGGAATCTGACATATCAAGGGAGCTGCACTGGGCCAGATCTAATGCAATATCAGACTGCAACCTACTAGGAGTTTCTTTATCTGAGCCCGAGATTGTGGAAGAGGACGTGGACAAGACCTTCTAAAACGATTTTAGGGAGGGGATTATTTTAACTTTTAAATCTGCTGTTTTCTTACCCCTTCCATACCCCTCCCTCTTCCTTTAAACCCAACAGCGGGTCCAATATTGCCCCCCTTGAACCTGGCTTGTTTATCTGACACGCGTACTTCAACTACAGGCGGGGAGACTCTGTGGGGCAGAGAGGATTGGGAGAGTTTGGTGTTGCCGTAAAACTGGGCAGCCCTGGCACGCAGCGTATAGCTGTAAGCTTTAGGTGGTGGTAGAGGGTCGAAATGCTGCTGCTCACTTGTGTCCATAAACTTAGAAATCTCCTCTATGTTGCTAAAAGCTCAGGCAAATAAATCAGGGAGGCTCACTTGATGGCACCTGCTCACGCAGTCAAAATAGAAATCTTGAAAGTCTCGAAAATGTCCAACCCGAGATAAGCTCTTACCTTCTTGCTGAATTTGAGCAACGTTAGGCTTTTTACCAAAATCAAGCCAAAGATGCCCCACCTGTACAGCTAACCCAGCTGCATCAGCCAACTCAGCCACGCGAAGCTCAGGGGCCATATGCGTGCAAAATGAAGCAGAACCAAAAAAGGAAAGGAAAATGAATCAAGGCACCATAAGGTAGGAGAAAAGTAACTCAAATTGATTAATTATGGCATTCTGGAGGGGTCCCCGCTCGAGACCAGACGCTGACCCATGGGAACAGGAGCCGCGGCCGATTAGCTTACGGCCGCCATGTTTCCCTGACTTCTGTGTCACTATGTCAGCGCTATTTAAATGCAATTATAATACAATACAATACAATACAATATATATACATATATATATATATATATACATTCATATAAATACATAGATGGATGGACAGACAGACAGACAGACAGACAGACAGACAGACAGACAGACAGACAGACAGATAGATAGATAGATAGATAGATAGATAGATAGATAGATAGATAGATAGATAGATAGATAGATAGATAGATAGATAGATAGATAGATAGATAGATAGATAGATAGATAGATAGATAGATAGATAGATAGATAGATAGATAGATAGATAGATAGATAGATAGATAGATAGATAGATAGATAGATAGATAGATAGATAGATAGATAGATAGATAGACAGATATCCCTGCGGTTTACACGGACGAAGAGATGACTCTTTAACACCCACTTATTTTTCTGAATCACAAGCAATCACAATGTGTCTAATTCGCAGTGTGCATTTGGTACATTGTCGGTTTGTTTTTTTAAGTAAAAAAAAAAAAAGCTTCTACGACTGCAAAAAAGCTTTGAATTTGAGGCCCTTAAATCCCTTGGCAGGCGAAGACGTTTCCTCAGTGGAGAACAAAAAGACAAGAAGTGCAACGGCACAAAACAAATACAATGTCATTTCCCAGCATGCATTTCTACATTTTGAACAATTATGTATTTGAAACTCCTTCACATACACTTAAGAATTTTTCATAGACCTCCAGAAGTATTCCTGAAAGTACTCTTGAAAAAGTTTGTGAATTCTGGATATTCTTGTATCTACCTACTTGTGAGAATATAAACCACGCAGTTTGGATTTCTGAACAGCTTTGTGTATGAGGCCCAAGGCTTGGACTCATAATTATGTTATGTAAGGGCAATTATCGCTTATCTTCATCCTCGTTTCATAGCAGGAAAATATTTTTTTATGCTGCAAATGCATCGCGAGTTACACTTTTTTACACCTACACATTTATCACTGGCTTGTACTCCTAAGAAAGACCGAATTTCGTTTCAGAAAAAAATATTTATGCTGCCAAATTCCTCTTTTACGATGAATGAATCATGAGCTCCAAGTTACTGGAAAGGTGCCAGGAAGCAGTTTTCTAACAATGGGAGACAGGGTGGCAGCTTGAAGCTTGAAGATGGACGCCCTTGCCTCGGAATCAACAGCTGTGGATGTAGCCGCTCAGTGCAGGGGAGGATAAGAAAAGCTGCTTGACCCTAAACGCAGATCAAGGATCAAGTCCCTGGAAGTTGTGAAAGTATGTCAATAGGCTCACACAGCAGACGGTGGCTCCACTGGCTTAGAAAACAAGTAAAATACCACAGCACACCTAAAAAGTTTGGGCCATATTATCAAGGAACGGCGACAACATTATCACCGCTTTAGCGGCAGGAGAACCTGGGCTTCTATGGGAATTCACATGGGCATATATATTATCAAGCCCATTATCGCCGCTTTAGCTGCAGATTCCTGCCGCTAAAACGGCGATAATATGGCCCCCAGTGGTTTATTCAGCTAGGAAATCAGCGTCAAAAGAAATCTGAGAAGTCAAAACAAGTGTAGATAGGAAGCTGCAAATGAGAAAAAAGGCCAGGCGCACCATGCTCATTTAAAAAAATGTAGGGCTTCATATATGAAAAGTGGAGCATCTCTGCGCTGGCGCAGAGATGCATCACAATCACTTACAATACGTTGCCTCACTTTTTTGCGGCATGAATGCGTCAGATTTATGGTTTGGCGCATCATTTCGCAAGTGATGAGTAAAGTTTAAAAAGAAGACATTGACACTGCTGTCTTGACCTACCAAAAAATGACGCAACTACTGAAAAAGTGTCGTAATTCAGAATCGCATATTCTAACGCAACACAAACTAGCCTTACACCACTTTTTCGTTAAATCACAAATTAAAAAGAGGCAAAAATACACGTATCTACATTAAAATTCATTTTTTGAGGCAAAGAAAGAATCCATGGAGCATAAAGGAGATACCAGCTGCCAAGAGAACCTCTCACAAGCTAGCCAGGATGTCCAGTCTGCAACCCAGCGGAAGAGAAAGAGGAAAGTAAACTTCGGTGTGGAGGAGAATGAAATACTAATCCATGAGATTACAGACCAACCACACCAGCTGTTTGTCACCTCTAAGTTGCCGTTATCCCAAAAAGATGCCCTTTGGCAGTCCATATTGGCTAATGTCAACAGTGTGGCTCAAGAGAAGAGGACAGTGCCAGATCTGAAGAAACACTGGCATAACATTAAGCGCAGGACCAAAAAGAAAATGGCCCAAAACCTGATGGCAGCAATGCAGCCCGGAGAAGGGAGTCCAGCACAACTGGAGGAGCTGGATGCCCTGGGGGAGTGGGTGGCAGCTTTCATTCCAATGCAGTAGGTGGCAGGACTTCCAGGACAAGACAGTGCTGAGCATGAGGAACTGCAAGACCCACAGGGTAAGTCCAAACAAGGGGAAACATAGCTAACAAGCTAATGTTGTGCAGTGCATTTACCTAGGTACCAGTCCACATTTGCGAGATGCGTCTTGCAAAGGGAAGTCATGTATGTCAATAACAGTTAGGTGCCGCATAAATGTCTCATACACTGGACAGTCAGATGTTGCCCAGTTCACTCTAGATCCATCAAGTAACTCACAATATATGTCAGATGTGCAGTACCAGGCCACTGCCACCCCTGTGAAGTGTCAAGCGTAGGTGTATTCAATACAGAACCCACAATCATTTTCTCCTGACACCACTGGAGTGTCACTTTTGTCACATTTGAAAATCAAACCACCAGCTGTGCCAGGTGCAGGTGAAAAAGCTCCATAGGGTCATATGAAGAATACCACATCACCACTTGTGCATCCCTTCATGAGTCGTACAATGGTTCAGCACCCATTTTTAAGGTCATGCAGAGGCACCCTGCATTATAATAAAATATGCGAATTGTGCTCGATCCCCAAGCTACAGAGCGTTCCTTACCTTTGCCCCTGTGTGGTACACAATAGACTGCCATGTGCTAATGTAGGCATTATTGTACTATGTTGCAAGGGTGACTGTGTAGTGGGGCTGATTGAGTCAGTGCCAGAATGGAAGCCTCCATGCTCATTTTCAATTACAATGTGCAAATTACCAGATTTATGTGTACTGCAGAATGCAGCACACGTAACATTGAAGAAAGATTTAGCAAGAAACTAATTTCACCTTATAGTGCCTCCCTAATGCCAATGCAGGTTTGTGGATAGGGTTGCTCCCCTTGGAAAAATGTTGGTAGTTCACCTTGCCGTAACATTAGCTATGTCTTTTGCTGCATATAGAGACCATTGAAAATGCCTTTTTCGGGGGGAGGAGCCTAGCGCGCAACCAAGATGGCCGCGTAGGTGCGAGGCTCCCGAGGACCTCCGCGACCTCCTGAATAAATCCTGGAAATATCCTGTCCTTGTTAAGGGGACTGTGTCGGGGAACCCGAGCTGAGGCATTACCCGTTTTCTGGGCTCGAATCGGACCCCGAACACCGGTGGGAACATCGACTGAAGGTTGCGGCCTTCTCCTCGCCGGCCCCCCGGATTGGAGTAGTGGCGCGATCCGGGGACAAGGTGAATAACAGCGGCGAGCGGGGCTGGGCGACTCGCGTACCCCGCACTTTCACTTTCGCTTTTGCGCCCTCCTTGCTATCTGGCGAGGTCGGGCTGCGGAGCGGGTTGCGGTGGTGTGGCCTTGTCCTGGTGCCCAGCTGACCCGCCGGCGGTGGGTCGACCCGCAGCTCTGTGGTCGCCCCCTTGACACCCGTGATCTGGTGTGACGGCCCGTTTGGAGATCTTGGCACGACGGTGGAAGGGTCAGCATGGCCACCAAACAAGATGGCGACCGGGCGAAGGTGAAGACGACCCGCCGTGGTACGGCGCACCAGGCTAATAGTATGGACCGCTACACGCTCCAAAAGGGTTCTCCGGAGACAACGCGGTCATCCCCGGTGGGCCCGACGGAGGCACCCGCCCATCCAGTGGATCTAACCCTCCGGGACGTCATGGGCGCCATCGCTGAACTGAAGGCCTCAGTGGACCAGCGTTTTGACACCTTGTCGCAAAAAATTGACTCGGTCCTGGTGGATGTGGGACTTGTGAGGGCGGACTTGTCAAAAACGAACGACCGAGTCGACTCCCTGACCCACACCACAACGAGCCTCACGACTGACGTGGTGGCCCTCCAGAAGGAGGTGCGCCGGCTTGGCCAGGCGAGCGCCCTGATGGACCGGCGACTGGAGGATTCCGAGGGTCGCGCCCGGAGGAATAATATCCGCATTATTGGTGTGCCGGAGGGACGTGAGGCAGAGGCGGCGGACCTCTTCGTGGAAGACTTGATCCTGACCCACCTCCAGCCCCGGGGGCTGAGTAAGTTTTTTGCGGTGGAACGTGCCCACCGGGTCCCCGGGGGCCGCCCTAAGACCGGTGCCCCGCCACGGCCCCTTATTGCCCGAATCTTTAATTTTCGGGACCGAGATGCCATCCTCCAGACCTCCAGGCAACAGGGACCGGTCAGGTTGGACAACATGGACGTAAACTTCTACCCAGACTTTACCCCGGCGGTCCAGAAGCAGCGGCAGAGCTTTATTGGCGTCAAACGTCGTTTAAGGGACCTAAATCTTAAGTACTCAATGCTCTTCCCGGCTAAGCTGCGGGTGGAGGTGGATGGTCGCACGCACTTCTTCGACCGGCCCGAGGCGGCTGGGGACTGGTTGGACACCTTGCCTGGGGATCGGGGCCGGGGGGGTGGGGGGAGCGTGGCTGGCGAGGAGGGCCCGCTGGATCAGAATTGAGGGATGACTGTATTGCCTTGCTCGGGACATTGTTCCTTCACCATATACTGCTTCTGTAGGTTCCCCTCCCATGGAGGTCATGTGGGGCCTGCTGGGGGCTTCCCTCCTCCTCTGGGGGACTAGTTAGTATTTAGCTATGGGGCGACAGGCACACTGCACTTTGGGGGGGCTGTCTGGGCTCATGCAGGGGTGCAGGGAGGGGGGAGTTTTGTTGGGACCGGGGGGTGGGGGGGGTGTGTTGTTTGTTTGTACCGCAAGGCAATCCCGCAGCTGTTTTGTTGTCTTTAGACTGTTCGGTGGGGGACGACCGATTGTTTCGACGTATGATGGGGGGTAGGGACTTGACGGTGTTGTCATGGAATGTTAACGGTCTGGGGGATAGGATTAAGCGTGGTGTGGTCCTGCAGTATTTAAAACGTATTTCACCAGATGTTGTCTTTCTGCAAGAGACGCACCTTATAGGTAACACCTTTCATGCAATGAATCGGAGGGGATATCGTTTGGCGGCCCACTCTGGCTTCACCTCGGGCTCGCGGGGGGTGGGTATTATGGTTAGGAACTCGCTCCCGCTGGAGATTGATGAGGTGCACCACGATGAGAGGGGACGTTACACTGCTCTGGCGGGACGTATGGAGGGTAGAGTGTTCAGTTTTGTGTCGGTGTACGTCCCGCCTGGGCTACAGGCCACTACATTTGCGGACCTGGGGCGCCTCCTTCTGGAACTTCCGAGTGGCCTCTTGGTGGTGGGAGGGGACTTTAATGCGGTTGTTTCTGGATCTATGGATCGCCATCCCCCTAGGGACCTCCCCCGGGCACAGGCGTGGCTGCCTGGCCTTTTAGACACACTGGGCCTGGTGGATTGTTGGCGCCTAAAGCATCCCGTATTGCAACAATACACCTTCCACTCGGGGGCCCATGGTAGTCTCTCGCGGCTTGATTACATTCTTGTCCCAGCAGCCCATGCGGGGAGGGTGGGAGAGGTGCGCCATCTGGCACGGGGTATTTCAGACCACTCCCCATTGTTGTTGCATCTCGATGTCATCCCGAGGGGGGATGGCAGGGTGGCCCCGATTAACGCCTGGTATCTGCGCGACCCCTCCATTCGTGCCGACTTGATCACATCCTTGCAGCGCTATTTTGAGGAGAATGTGGGGTCGGTCCCATCTGCCCTCTCCCTATGGGAGGCTTTCAAAGTGGTTCTTAGAGGGGAGGCCCTCTCCGTTATTGCCAATGCCCGGCGGCGCGAGCGGGAGGAGGTGACCCGGGTGGAGGCCGAGATTGCGGAATTGGAGGGTGACCTGGGGAACGGGGTAACAGACGCCAAATTACATGTTCTGCAGTTAAAGCAGGCGGCCTACCGGGCCCTCGTCACGGAGGCGGCCAGGGGCCTTGGTAGAGAGCAGCAGGGGCGCTTGTACGATGTGGGTGATAAGGCCGGTAAATTGATTGCGTGGTTGGATAAGAGAGAGAGAGCGAGCCGAGTGGTGCCTTTGATTGAGAGCGTGGATGGTGCGTGTGCCACGGAGCCGGAAGCCATTGTCTCCTGTTTCGCGGACTACTTCCGCGGAGTCTACTCCCCTGTTTCTCCCTGTTCGGAGGCGGACTCCTGTGCCCTGCTTCGGGATATTGCACTCCCCTCCCTTACGGCGGAAGACAGAGACTCGCTGGACGTCCCTCCCACCTCGGACGAAATTGCCTCAGCTATTCGCTCGATTTCATCTGGCAAGGCCATGGGCCCCAATGGCATTCCCATTGAGCTATATAAGCTACGCCCGGATGTGCTGGCGCCCCACCTGCGTGCGATGTTCCTCGCGGCTCACTCGCAGGGCTCCCTCCCGCCGGACCAGCGTCTGGCTACAATTGTGGTAATCCATAAGGAGGGAAAGCCCCGTGAACGGGTCACATCCTATCGGCCGATTTCGCTTTTGAACGCGGAGCCCAAAATCCTCGCCAAGGTGTTGGCTAACCGGTTGGTTGGCGTGGTGGGCGATTTGGTCCACCAAGACCAATCGGGCTTTATCCCGCACCGCAACACGGCGCTTAATCTACGGCGCTTGCACGGCGTGCTTGCGCGTGTTCCATTTGTGCGGGAGCCAGCCATCTTGGCGTCCTTGGACGCCACCATGGCGTTTGATACGCTCGAATGGCCATATCTCTGGGCGATGCTCGCGAAGTTTGGGTTCGGCCCGGGTTTCATCAGCTGGGTCAAATTACTATATTCTGGCCCAATGGCGCAGGTGGTGGTGAACGGGCGTGTGTCGACCCCGTTCGCGCTGGGACGGGGCACGCGACAGGGTTGTCCCCTGTCGCCTCTTCTGTTCGCCCTGGCCCTGGAGCCCCTGGCGGAGTGGCTGCGGTGGCACCCTTCCATCCGTGGTCTCCGCTGGACCCCCGAGCACGAGGACCGTGTGTCCCTCTACGCGGACGATATCCTTTTGTATCTCGCCTCCCCGCGCAAGTCCCTGATCGTCCTAGTTGATGTGTTGCGCTCCTTCGGTCGCAACTCAGGCCTAGTCATTAACTGGGCGAAATCCTGTGTCTACGTACTTTCCGGGGAGGCTCCGGTCCTGCCGCGGGACTGCCCGATCCAGATTGCCTCCCAGGGTTTCCGGTACTTGGGTATATATATCACTCTTGACCCGGAGGCCCGCTATGAGCGGAATCTGCTGCCCCCCCTCCAGCGTTTGAAGGAGGATGTGGTGCGCTGGCGGCGTCTCCCGCTCTCGCCGCTCGGTCGAGCGGCCTTGTTTAAAATGATGTCCTTGCCGCGCTTCCTCTATGCCCTCCAGAACACTATGGACATGGTCCCGGCAAGCTACTTTCGTGAGGTGGAGGGCCTTCAGCGGCGCCTGTTCTGGGACGGGAGGCCGCGTATTGCTCTGGCTAAACTGACGCTCCCGTGGTACGATGGAGGGGTCGCCCTCCCGGACATTAAACGGTATTACTGGGCCTCCCAGCTAGCTGCAATTAATCATGGCCTTTACGGGCCCGCCCTGAACCCGGCATTCGAGATGGACAAGATGCTCCTTCCCGGTGGCGATTACAATCGAGCACTGTACTCTGGCGCGCCCGACCCCCGTCTGACGGGACCGACGCGTGTCATGGTGCGGGTTTGGCACGCGGCTAATGCAGCTCTGGGGTGGAAGGACCGTTTGACCCGGGCGTCTCCACTGTATGCCTCCGAGAGGCTGGGCTCCCTGCGGACATCAAAGGGCTTCGAGAAGTGGGACACGATCGGAATCAGCACAGTGGGGGATCTCTGGACGAGGGGGGGATTCAAAACTTTTGAGATGCTGCAGGCGGAGTTCCAGCTGCAGGGCAGTGAGTACTTTCGGTACCTACAGGTCCGCCATGCGCTGGGCTCCGTCTTCCCGGATGTTGCATCCATTCCGGAGTCTTCCCCCCTGGAGGACAGAGTGCTAGATGGCCATGTCCCGGACAGCACGATCTCCCTCATATATAAGAAGCTGATTAATGATAGATCGTGCCTGTTAACTAGTCTACGCGAGGCTTGGGTGGCCGACGGGCTGGAGCTGGACGACGAGGATTGGATGTCCGCGGTGGCCTCCCCAAAAGAGGTGGCCATCCCGGCTCGCCTTCGTTTCGTCCAGCTCAAAATCCTTCACCGGGTCTACGTGACGGGGCCACGGCTTCTACGTATGGGTTTTGCCGTGGACGGACTGTGTAAGCGTGGCTGTGGTGCGTTGGCGACTTTTATGCATATACTGTGGGAGTGCCCGAAGGTGGAGCGATTCTGGCGTGGTGTGCATGAGGTCCTGCGTGTGGTCACGCGTGTAGCGCTGCTGCCTGAAGCGAGGAGGTGCTTGTTGAATGTATGGGAACCGAATGACTATTCGGCTCCGCAGACGCGATGGGTGACTCTGGGATACATGATAGCGAAACGTGATATTGCTCAATTGTGGGGATCCCAGAGGCCCCCTGCGGTGTCGGCCTGGAAAGAGCACATGGATTGGTGTATGTTCCGTGAAAAGGTGGTGTATGTGGCGAGGGGTAAGCCTGGGGCGTGGGTGAAAATCTGGGGCCCCTGGAACGCCTACCGTGGGGGCATTTGTGAGCCGCCACAGCTGCCGGCTGCCTCGCCTGCTCCGTCTCCCTAGCTGGACCCCCTTGCTCGGCCGCGGGCACGCGGCCCCCCAGTCCTTGATCTCCTCCCATCCCCCTCTTCAGATCTTTCCTGCCAATCTGGATCCCCCACTATAGAGCAAGTGTTGTCACCTTGAATCTTGGGTTGCCTTGCGGTTGTGGTTTTTTGTTGTTGTTGTTAGTCTTTAAAATGAAACCGTACTCTGTGGCAAGACGCCGTGAGGCCTGCACCGTTGATTACTCCTGTGTCTTTACTGTGCACCGCTGAGAGACTTTTACTGTCTGTATGTACTATCTTTGTGATGCTCTAGCGGCCGGCCGTGCGGTTGTAGGCCCATAACTGTAACCTTCTTATGGATGTAATAAACGGTTTCAAAAAAAAAAAAAAAAAAAAAAAAAAGAAAATGCCTTTTTCTGCAACTTAGTACCGCCGGTACCTCACTTTTTAACATTTTAAAAGTGATGCATCAGTGGTGCAAGAGGTTTCCAAACTAGGCCATAAATTCACCTTTACTTGGACATGCAGGTCTGATTCCGAGCACAAAAGTAATCTGCACGAAGAAACAGGCACGTTTGCACCGTAGTGCATGGGTGACTACTTTGCCACATGCCAAACCAGTGTGTGTTGTCATTGGGTAAAAAGACCCCAATGTATTCAATGTCATACATAATGGCACATTCATGACCTTTTGTTTTGATGCAGGCAAGTGCTAGAAGATTTCTTGTGGCGCCTCCATGGGCTAGCACCTCATAAATAAGGCACACACTGTGTGCCGCAATCTGCAACGCACATCACAATACAGAAAGGCCATCATACCTTTTGCATATTTCAGGAATGTATCTCTCCTTGCACAACACCAATCACCCCTGCAACTGAGTCACACTTGCAACATACGGGTGCCTCCACTGGTGTATAGGCGCTGCCTGTTTCACGCTGCAGGGTCAATGGTCAGGAATGTCCTGTATCTTCCATAGATATCACATCATTCTAAATATACAATAACACAAAGGCAGTTCAATGTGATGCCTTGCTGTGCTGCTGTACATCACATGCCGGGAAATTATGGGCTCAGTATAACTCATAGCATAGGCACTTTGGTGGTCTACGTCTATCAATACGACATGTGAAGCAATGCAAACCCACCCTGTTTGGTTTGCCATGCCTAATTAACTGTCCATAATACAAGACTTTCATTTTCTCAAAAGTGTGGTGTGTGTGTCTTGCATAGTGTTGCCTAATGTGTTCCAAACATGACTCATGGAAAATGAAGTAAAACAAGTATCTCTAGTTGTTGCTATATATACTAAGTGTACTATTTCAAAGCTGACTATGTTAAGGCTCATAGGTAGGCCAGATTTCCACATCCTCAGACTGTCCCTGGGTTACATGTATTGTGAAATGTAAACAAAACATATACTAATGTATATTTAAGTTTTTGAATCCTGTTTTGAGAAAGATGGTGCAAAAACCAAAGGAAATGATGGACGGAGTGTTGAACGTTGCAAGCACTCACCCCCAGTCAACTGATATGGGTTTAATCCATCACCGTTCTTTAGCCCACTCTGCCACCCCAGTTCAGACATGGCCACATGCAAATCAGTCTGACCCTGTGCCTCATGGGAACAGTCCAGCCTTCCTGAATGCAAAAAAATCCAAGGCAACTCAAACAACATTACTCCAAGGTTCAAGGATGTCTGATTTTGTCCCTGGAATACTTTGTGATGCCAGTACAGGTGGAAATTACTACAACATGATCCCTCACATACAATATGCATCATCATGAGCTCACATTTAACCATAGGGCTGTACAGCTGGATCACCAGTGGAGCAGGCCAGTGTCCAATACATGTATGTGAAGCCACATTGCTAAGCATGGCTCTTCCCTGTAACTGTTGTGTGTTTAAGGTGCAGGCATCGCACATACAACTGGCAGTGTGTGTACATGTATAGATTTTCGATATGGAGGAATTAATAAGGCATGAGTATCTAGCCAGGTTCACACGAATCAACATATCCACTGTTGTGTCTGACAGCGTCAGCCCTGTGAAAGACATGGTAAACCATGACATATACAAATACATTTGCCCAACACATAATATATGTGATGTAGTCCAGTCAGAAAATTGGACATGTGGTAGTAGGGAGTCTGTTGGCTAATGTCTACAGCATGACACATATGTCAAATTTGCATATCAAGAAACAGTGTTTAGAAAGGTACTGGACAACATATTGTGCCACCACTAAGCCATTCAGGAAGGTATGACATCTAGCTTCAGAAGACTTGCTTATGCTGTGTGTAAAAGCAGGCTATGATAAATTTTACTGTGGATACTGCTGCTACTTAGCACATGTACTTACTCATTACATTGGAGCTTTAGCGTTTTAGAATCTTTTCAGGCAATGTGAAGGTGACAGACTTGTGTTTTTTATTGTTGCACGTGATTGGGATTTGGGGTACCTCGCCAAGCACATAAAGTTTTGGCGTGTTGATGTTGCAACTGCCTGCTCAGACCGGACAAATTATTCGGACACATTAGCATGGACTATGAGAAAGTATGTTTGCTAAGTAGCGTCAGTATCCACTGTACTGATTTCATACATGAGTGGATGGGGATTAATGGTTGGCTTTATGTTGTTTCACTTACTTTTTTAGAGAAGACAATCCTAATTAATTTGGAGCCTGGTAAGGCCAGTTTTCTGGAAGTGACTGTTAATCTATAGGAAGCTTGAACTTGGAGGATTGACTGTATGTTTTCTTTCACAGTACAAAATATGCACATTTGTTGGCATCTGATGTGAAGCCGATTGAAAAGGAAGCAAGGTATCTGTTTAAATACATTTTATTGACTGGGTTTAAGGTTTAACACAGGGTGTTTTACTGTTTGGTATAGAATATAGGGCACTGTGGATGTATGTTTTATAAGGGTTTTTAGTTTTCGTAATATGGTTTCAGTGACACTACTGCATGGTATTTTATGCCGGTCACATGTGGGTGTTTTATTGTAAGCATGTAATACATATAGTTACTGGATGTATTTATTAGTTTATTTGCGTCAGAATTTACAGGATTAATCTTTCTACAACGCTGATTCCTGAGGATGGTCTCGCGGACCCAGTGGGCCATTGAAGACCAAAATTTCGACACCACATCCTTTATAACTTGAAGCATTATAAACTAGTTTTTGTCATGCCCTAGCTGTGGGAGTACTTGAATGATTGACTCATTGGAACAATAGATGATTTTGCGCTATTATGGTTAAAAGGAGTGACTGCACTTCCATTAATGCCCGTACTTGATAGAGTCTAGAAAATTGGAGGGGTTTCTCCGTGATGCCAATGTTATTATTAATTGATTATGTGTATGGACTGTCTGTATATATATTGTGATGTATACGAATGATGTGTATAATATAAATACAATGAATTGAATATAAATGAAGTAAAAATATTTGAATTTTGGGATACGTCCATGGCTGTAATATTCAATTGTGTGATTAATCACCCGGATCACATATGTGAACATGATAAATTGTGTAAATAATCTGTTTGTAAATGTTTCTCAAGGGATATTTTGTATGAGTTAACTATCTTACCCAGTTCCTTGGGGAAAATTGGGTTGCCCTATCGGGTTAATACTTATAGAAAGATAATTTTTTTTTGCTCTCAGTCCTCTGTCCCTACAGCCTATCTCCAATACATGTCTGGGGTGGGTGACAGCTAGACTTTGTGCATTCCCTCTAGACAGACACACAAAAAGGGAGCTTAGGAGTGACTAAGTGGCCATCCACATCCTGATAGTCCATCCTGGTCAGGGTGAGAGGGAGGAGCTGACACTTACTCCTGAATAGGTTGTGTCCTGTCCCTACACAAAGGGCTGACGACCCCCTGCGTCTGTACACTGAATATGTGCACTTCAAAGCTCCTCTGTGAAGTCACCTCCACTTCAAAGGCACAACTGGGTATAAGTACTAGGTATCTGAGGCCACCAAATCAGACACTTCTGGATATGTGAAGAAACTCTGCCAGGAGGAAGGACTGCTGTGCTGCTACAAGGGCTGCCACTCTGCTGGACTGCTGCTCTGGAAGAACTATTTGTCTGCTGTGCTACCCTGCTACCCTCTGCCCTGCTGAGGAAAAACTGGACTCTTTCTTGAACCCAGAGTGATCTCAAAGGGCGTACTGGCTTGCCTCCTGCTCTAAGACTCAGGAATATCAAAGTCTTACCCCCTGTTCCTGTGCCAGGTACATTGCAAGTGAATCCAGGTGCTTGCTCCACTGCAACCGACAAATCTTCTGCTCTGTGAGGCAGAATCAACGCATTGACGCTGTTGCAGGAACAGAACTGGCACATCACGCTTGGAACCACGATCTTGCCTTCAAAACCGATTCATCGGAACCACCGCATCACCGCAGCTGTAGGAGAGATAACACATCCCCTCGACTGCATGGAGAAACCTGGTGCATCAAACTCAGAACCAAGGCATTTTGGAACCGGTGCTTCATCTCCGGAACCTGCGCATTGCCAGTTTTTGTGTGTTTTTTTTAAATTTGTTTATTGACAGGCTTGCAACATGTATACATACACAAATCCCAAGGCAGGGGTACAATAATATTATCCTCACATATATATCGATGCCAGCCAAGTTTTGCGTAAAACAATAAGAATATCAAGAACAACTGAACCCCACGCACTCAGCACTAAAAAACAAATATATATCATACAAGTGTCGATGAAGTATATAAAGAAGAGACAATGTGAGCATATATGAGTGGTAGTCCGTAAAAAACAATTCCAGGTCCAACAAGTCTTGGCCCGGCGTGGATTTTGCGCCCCAACATTGCGCCACAACACGCTTAGCTAGCGGGGTTGAGACAGCAACCAATCTCCTATTGCAGGGTTTGAGAAATTTCACACTACCCAGCAGGCACACCTTGGGCTCACACCGCACCATCACCAGCACAACATCCGAGAGCACCTTAGCCCAGAACGCAGCTATCCCATCGCACCGCCATGCTAGATGTAAAAAATCAGCATTAGCCTGCCTGCACCGCACACAATTAGCTGTGTCCTGCAGGCCGAATCTGCGCAGCTGCACTGGCGTGTAATATAACTGGTGCAAAAATTTAAAATGAATGATATGCAAATTGTAGTTCGCTGGTGAGGCGACCAGTCAGCTCGCAGCAGAATTTCCAGTTATTAAACGGCAACTCAAACCACAGTGTAGCATTCCATTTGATATATGAAGGGTGATCCCCCGGTCCCGCTCCCGCTGTGACGCATCATACAATCTAGTGATCAGGCCCCTGCGTTCTGTCCCAGACAGCACCGCCTGCAGTGCTCTCAATGTTTGTGGTTCAGTGGGATAATTGGGATAGACGGACCTGTCCACCCGCCGCACCCTCACGTGGGTGAATCCCAGCATCAACCCGGGATCGCGGCCCGCCTACTCTGGAGTGATCGGAACTGACCTCCGTCATACAGGTCTCCCAATCGCGTCACACCCACATTCGCCAGCGCTCTTATAGCAGGGCGCTCCTGAGCCACCGATATGTCAGGATGCGTGGTAATAGGGAGCTTCAGGGCATACAGGTAATCGAGCTGTGCCCTCTTGGCAAGGGTCCGCCAGGCCCAGGCAGTGCACTGCACTGGGTTAATTTCCATCCTGGGGCCCCGCTCCCTCCGGAGATTGCTGCAGTTATTAGCAGCATTGGAAGCACCGCGTCGGACTCGATCGCCGTGTGCGGCAAGAACCACTGCGGAAAGAACCAATAGTGGGCAAACTGTGCCTGCGTGCATAGATAATATAAGTGCATATCTGATGCCTCAAACCCGCCTCGATCGAACGGCTGCAAAAGAACATTCAAGCAACATCGGGGCTTCTTACCCCCCCATACAAAGGACAGAATGGCCGATTGCAGTGTCTTGAACAGGGCAATATTTAGTCGAATAGGGATATTCAAAAACAAATATAACAATTTGGGTAATATAGACATTTTCGTGACAGCTATCCAATCAGGCAGTGACAGCGGTAACCTAGACCACGGTTCCGCCTTATCTGTGATCGGTGTTACGGCCCGTCCATAGTTCATAGAGATTACCAATTCAGGATCCCTATGCAGCCAGATTCCTAGGTACTTCACCGGATCCCGGGTCCAAATCAGAGGAAAGTCAAGTTCAAACTCACGCGTACCAGCTGTCAACAGAAACACCGTCAATTTAGCCCAGTTGATCCCTAAGCCAGAATAGCCTTCAAATTTTACGTACTCGCGAATTAGTTAAGGCAGGTAGGTCTCCGGCTTGCGCACATAAAGGAGCATGTCGTCCGCATATAATGAGACAATCAAGGATCACTGCCTGAAACGCAACGCAGCTGATGCATGCAGCTGACGCAGTTTGCAGGCCAGGGGCTCCAATGCAAGCGCGAATAGCATCGGCGATAGGGGCAGCCCTTCCGTGTACCTCTACAAATTGGGAAGGCCGAAGACACCCAGCCATTAACGTGCCCTCTAGCAACGGGCTCAGTGTACAGTACCCTAATCCATTGGAGAAAAAATGGTGGAAGACCCATTCTGGTTAAAACAATAAACATATAGTCCCACTGGAGGGAATCGAATGCTTTTGCGCCACCCAGCAGCACTGCCACCACCTGGAAGTCAGGTTGAAAGTAATGCAAAGTGGCAAAAATTGTGCATAAGTTATGAGTGGTAGACCGAGCAGTTACAAATTCTGACTGGTCAGCGAGAACCAATAAGGGAACCAGCGGCTGCAGCCAGATAGCAATCATCTTCACTAGGATCTTGGCATCGATATTAATAATAGACAGAGGCCGGTAAAAGTTGCAGCGATTCAAATCCTTCTCAGGTTTTAAAAGCATAATCAGGAGGGCCTCCTTCAAGGATGGGGGGAGATGGCCAGCATCATACCCCTCCGCATAAACGTCTAGAAGCCTCGGGGCCAAATCGTCAATGTAAGTTTTATAAAATTCACTGGGAAGTCCATCTAGCCTGGCGGCCTTCCATGTGGGGAGGGACATAATAGCAAGTTTCACATCCTCTACATCGAATGGTTGTGTGAGATATTCTCTATGTCCCGGAGCCAGCCAGCCGAGGGCCAATTTATCCAGGTAAGAGTGCATGTTCGCTTCATGGAGTCGAGACTAACACTCATACAGCCTGGAGTAGAACCTAAGGATTGCCTCGCTAATCTCGGGAGTAGTGTAGTGAGCCGCCCCGTCTTCATCTAACATCTCAGTGATGTATTCTTGACTCCGTGGAGCTGCGAGTTTCTGTGCGAGCGAGCGGCCAGGCCTACCACCCTGCCCATAATACCGTGCAATGGATCGTCTGGGCTTGTGTACCATTTCTTGATAAACAGTATCATTGTGTTCCTTCACAAGTTTCCATATCTCAGACAACGTGGCAGACGACGGGTCTCGTATGTTCTCTCAAGAGTCTAAATCTCAGCCGCCAATCTATGAATGTGGCGTCGAACATCACGCAGCACACCAGCCTGAGCCCCCATGCATACTTCCCTGATAGTCACTTTGAACGACTCCCACAAGACGCCAGCACTGTCCACTGAGCCAGCATTCTCACGAAAAAATTCCGAATAGCTTCTCCAACAGTGTGTTTAAAGACAGAGTCAGTAAAGGAAGTGGGTTACATCCGCTATGCAAAGGGGGGGTCTCTCTCCGGTAGGTATCTATAGTTCCAAAAGTATCGGGGAGTGATCCGACAGTGTACGAGCCTTATGGTCAATCCTGACTACCCACATACAAGCAACCTCGGTGGCAAGCCACAGATCCAGACGTGTACATGACCCATGCACATAGGAGACAAACGTACTCTCACGTGCCCCTGGGTGCCTCAAGCACCATACATCATGCATGCCTCCAGACTCCAACAAACCCAGCAGAACCTCTGCAGCAGTCTTGGATCATACGATTTCCTGTCCCATTCGATCCAGCACGGGATCTAAACACAAATTAAAATCACCTCCCCAAATTATCTACACTGTAGGAAACCCAGAAATGCGGCGCCAAACATTCACAAAGAAGGTTGGGTCATCCACGTTAGGGCCATACACATTTACCAGGAGAACACTCACACTGCCCAGCTGGCCATGCACCAATGCCACTCGACCCTGCTCATCCGTGTCAGTACTTATAACAGGAAAGGGAAACCCGCGTTTAACCAGAATCATCACGCCACAAGAATAGGTGGAATAAAAGGACGCCACTTTCACACCAGCCCACCTTCCACGCACAGACTTCTCAGAATATTTAGTGAGATGCATCTCTTGCGATCTGCACATTCATCCTCTCCAGATAAGCTAATAAAGATCTAATTTTTTGGGGAGTGTTAAGGCCACGGACATTCCATGTTAGGAAATTTACATTACCACCCATTCAGCGAAAAAATCATGCCAGATGCCCTAGATGGAGAATACCGGAATATGTGGTCACATCCATGCAGAAAATGATAAATACATCGACATTGAAGATAACAAGTGCCAGTTAGCTCAGTTGAAACCCCCCATCCCCCCACCCACTTCAGCGTCCCTAACTCGCCAAAGCCATCCCAGCCCATCCCCACCCAACCCCCCCAAACAAAGAAAACAAACAATCTCAGATGGGGTGCTCCCATGCTGGGACGTCAGAGCGCGTCTAGTCTCCCAGCTAGTAGGAGGTGGCTGAGCATGCCTAGTAGCTATGCCTATCACATTATAATACTGAGTACCACAACCCCGGGGAGAAAAAGGGTGTGTAGAGACAGCGAGTCCAAGTATGACATCCTGTGAATAAAAATGGAATTGTTAGAAACAGCTTCACAAGATAGAGGCTGTCTCTAATGCCACAGTGCAGGAAGCAGAAAACAAAGGCAACCCATCGCTCATTGTTCTTCATTGTCCAACAGAACCCGGGATCCTCACTGCGGTCTCTTCAGATGTTTAGCATGTTCCAGAGCAGCATTAGGGTTGGTAAAAAATGTTGAGTCTCCTTCAGGACCAATACGTAGGCATGCGGGGTATAACATAGCGTAGGGGACTCCTTCTGAATGCAAAAACTTTTTCACAGCACTAAACTCTCTCCTCGCTGCCTGTACCTCCACTGTAAAATCAGGAAAGAATGATAGGGAGTTGCCCTGGTGCACAATGTTACCCTTATCACGGGCCATACGTAAAATGACATCTCGGTCCCTATAATTCAACAAATGTGCTATGATTGGGCGAGGGGGAGCACCTGGGACCGGGCGCGCAGCCAGAGATCGGTGCGCCCTTTCAATGACAAACATGGGGGATAGCTGATCAGAACGAAATATTTCCTTGATGAAGTTCTCTACGAAGAGCTCCATTTTGCCAACGTTCGTGGATTCCGGAAGGCCCGTAATCCGGATGTTGTTGCGCCGGGAGCTGGCCTCCAAATCCTCATTCTTCACCTGGATAAGAGATAGGACCTTTTCCATATTCAGTGTTTTCCTGGTAACTTCACCCAGGCCGTCCTCCGTCGCCAACACACGCTGTTCTACTTCTCCCATATGAGCATTTTGCGTTTCAAGCTGTGTGGACATGTGGTCCAAGCGGTGGTTCACTGCAGCCATCGTTCCCTCAATGGACTGCAGGCTGCGCTGCACGGCAAACAGCATTGTTTCAAGGGTAGGGGGCCCTGTAGACGGGGCATCAGCCTCCGAGTCCGAGGCAGCCTTCTGCGAAGACTTAGAGGACTTGCGCACCTCAAAAGTGAGGCAAGGCTGGGTTTTGTCAGTCCTCCTCATAATAGTAGCAGGAATAGTGCATAGGACAGTGTACTCCCCGTACAGATAAGGAGATCCGCGCAGACCAAGGGTGCCAAAGGTGTGCAGGCTGCCGGTAAGGGAGCTCTCCAAGCCACAGGTCAGCAGACTAATGCACTTTAGCTATGAGGTTGTGCCTCAACTACACAGGATTGCTGCAGCCCCACAGGCAGGAGGTGGGTCACCACTAATAAGGCAGTAGCACAGTGGCATTCATATCAGGGGCTAAGGACACTGGGAATGTAAAACTCGCCAGCAAAATCCACAGGTTAAGGAGGAGTGGATGCTCAAAGCAAGATTATCGCCATTACCAGCCTGTGCACAGTAGGCCCACCTACACCATTTGTCTCGCTTTATGATCAGAGCGTCTGCAGCAACCCAAAGCAATATCTCTCGCACACCCTCGATGCCGACCACAGTGCGTCAGGCAGTTTTCGCCAGCTACAGTGTGCCGTGACTTCAGCCAGCTCCTCTCTCACCTCAGCTAGCAGCCCTTCCATGCACACCAGCACCCAACCGCAGCTCGCAGGCTGCGGCCCAGACCCCCACCCGTGCCACCTCCACAGACACCGGCCAGGGGTCAGCCCGCCCCCCACTCTCGGCCTCGGGTGCCGGAGTTCACCCAGTCTCCTCTCATAGACCCGATCGGGCGAAGCGGGATCTGCGGACCGCAAATCTTTAGAGGCGCCGCTCAGTTGTCTCCGTCCGCAGGAGGGGCACAGTCCACGTCGCAGGGCAATGGCACGAAGGCCGGATCTGCAGCGGCACCAGGCGTGCACCACAACCAGGGCCAGGTTCAGAGGCAGCCAGTTAATCCGAGCCGGGCCCTGGGAGTTTCAGCGGAGCCGCAACGCGCCAACCTCAGGGCCGCGCGGGAGCCCCCATTTCATGAAGCGGCCTCCAGGTCCACACACCACTTGGCCGCAGTCTCAGCAGCGGAGCTCGACTATGAAAATAGCTCCTACTCGTGCAGGATCTCCCAGAGGTAAGGGGCACTCGGCAATTCGCGCAAAAGTAGTATGCAATAGGCGGATAATGGGCAGATTTTGGCTCAGCCAGGCAGAGCTTCTCTAGAGAGCGGCCATCTCGCCATGCGCCCAAGCCACGCCCCCGTTGCATGGAAAAAGTTGACGCATCACCTTGACCTGCAGGATCGAGTATTGCTCAACTGCACCCCGCATCTCACTGTTGTGACCAGGATCAAAGTATTTTATTCAGCAGGCCTTGCATTGCACATGCCTGGACCAGGCTCCATCACGTTTGGCCTGAACTCTTGACTTTTCCCCGGCCCTGCACGGCCAGATAACCCCCATAGGCGCCTCACGCTTCTAAGTGATATTTTTACTTTTAATTAGTCATTTTTGATTTCTACGTATTCAAATTTTGTCATTGTGGTCTTATTTTATTTATATAATCAGAATCTATTTTCTGAACTAGTGTGGAGTCTTTTTATGGTGTTTTCACTGTGTTACTGTTTGAAGTGTTGCACAGATACTTTAGACATTGTCTCTTAAGTTGAGCCTGCCTGATCTATGCCATGCTACTAGAGGCTGAGGACACAGGTTAATTTAGAGTGTGTATCTGACTTATCCTGACTAGGATTGTAGTTCCTGCTTGTACAGGGTGCGCACCTCTACCTACCAAAATAACAATTTCTACCATGTTACAGAAGAGTATTCGTTCAATACAAATCCTATGCTAGAAATCACTTACTCACCTGTGGACCATTGTGTGACACAGTGCACTATGAGTGATGGCTTTTTACCTGATCACATGTGAACAGCTCCCTGAAAAGAAGGGCAATTCAGCAACAGGACTGCTGGGTCACGCATATATTTGTATATTTTTTACATGTTTCACAATCATTTCTTCTTACATATTGCATATGTTTGCAAAGAATAGCCTAACAAAATTGCACTCTTGCCAAGACCGGACTCATTAGCTTTGAAAATGGTTGTTCTAAATTGTGGTCTCATTAAAGACTTAGGACATGAAAAGAAAATGTACCAATGAACATTTCTACATAGATGACTTTATAGGGGGTACTCATAGAAATCTACGATTTACACACATTTCCGTGAGCCTTCCTGAGGTTGTCTGCGAATCCCCAATAGTCTGAAATCTACTAAAATCGTACAAGTAAGGCTATTATGAGTAAATTTTTTGACAACATTTGGAATATGCCCTGCTGTGTTTTTAACAAAGTTACAGGAAAATTATATTCTAGGTTTAACAACAGTGCCTGATTTACAATGGATGATTAGGACAAAAACAGATCTTAAAATACTTTTGTGCATATGATATACCACATTAACAAAGAATTAAGAAGAAGAATTAAGTCTGTGAAATACATACATGAAACATACTCAGATTTGTGTCACATGCACATTCATAAAGTCTATTTTACAAACACTTGAAAGTCGAAGTATATTAAATATAACTTAACTCTATATGTAGGATATATTAGCTTCCTTATAGATATACACCTTCCATATACTTATGTAGCTATAGATTTATTAGTTTACTCCTACTGTAAAAAAATAAAAAATGGAACCTCTCCAATGCACTAACCTATTTCCAATCCTATACCTCTCGCAATATATTCTCTACCTCCCCTTTCTGACTCATCCCAAACCTCACTACTATGATCTCCTAAATAACTTTCTAGAATCGTCCTTCCTCTAGCACTCCTTGCACCATCTCAAACCTCCTTTAACGATTCAGCTCTCCCAAACAAGCCTTTCTAAAACCTTTTCTCATGTATCCCTCCTAAAACTCATCTGAGACATAATTTTTCTCCATAATCCACTTGAAGATGCTCTTCCCCATCCCAAACCTCCTCCTACGACTATGATTTCCAAATAAGTACTTAGTAGATGCTTCCCTTTTCTATCCCTCCATTATTTTTTTTAATCCAACCAACAGACTCACAAGCCTCTGCTCAAATTTACACATATTTGTCCTATACTAACCCACCACTAATCATTTTTGAGTTCCAGAGTAGCGTGGTACTCACCAAAAAGTGCTTTGACGCCTCGTCAGGATTAGTAAGCACTATATAAATACCATTTATAAATACAAATACAAATTTAGAAGTTCCAAACGGTGTGTTATTTATCTTTTTCTGAGAAATACTGTGCTAAAGATGCCATCTCACACGAGCAGCAGCATGCCTCGCAAAGATGATAAGAAGAAAAAAGGTGCGGGCAAGTCTGGCAAGAAGGACAAGGATCCAGTCAACAAATCTGGTGGGAAAGCAAAGAAGAAGACTGTCTGCACTTCCAGGCATGACCCGCTATGGTGTCGCAAGGATGGCGCAATGAAAAGTGCTGCATCACTATTTTTCCCCAGCAATGCGCCACTTTTCATTAATGACTCCCTGATTCTGCATTTCCTCTTCCCCTGGGACTCTTCCTAATCATCCTGGCTGTTGGAAGGTTTGGGGGGTTGATGACCTGTGCTGAACTTGGTCCTGGCTGCTCCATTCTGCATTCCGGTGTTAATTATTTTCTTTTATTTCCTTAGAGGTGTTTTTGAAGATCTTTTTGCCTCTAGAGGTTGAAAATTGATGTTGGGCTGACTAATGTGAATTTTTTTGTCAAGATTTGTATTGCTATGACACTAGAGCTAGTGCACATTTTTGCCATTGCTAGCTGATCCTAACACCATGTAACGATGTATTGTAAATACATCGCTAACATGACAATGGATTTCGGCGAGAGTTGTAAAAAAAGTTGCTGCTAAGCAACATCAAAACTGCTTACCAGCAATTCTTGTAAATATACTCCTGAGTTATGTCTATTTAAGTTGGGCCGTTACGTAAATGCCCAATACTTGTCCGATGTGGACCAGGCTTTATAGTACTGGTGAACTGCATAAATGACAACTCTCCTCTTTCTTCCAGCCCAATATCTCGATTATAACTCCAGATATATAGGGCCTCATTTATGAAAGGTGACGCATCGCTGCGTGAAAACAGCGATGCGTCACTTTTCATTGTGCCCTCCTTGCGACATGCTAGATGCGTCATATTTATAATATGACACATAATGTAGCAAGGAGTTACAGATACGTCAGCAGAGGCAAAAATGACGCATTGCTGGACTGTGTCACAAAAGTGACACAACTTCAGCAATGAGTCATTACACATGGGCAAGTCCCATTTCAATGTGCCTGCGTCAGTCTTACGCCTGCCATGAGGTAAATATTGACGCATTTGCGTCCTAGAAGTGGCGCAGTTAAATCTTCTGGATTTCACTGCGTCACTTCTATGACCCTTTCTTGCGTCAGAACACGCCCCCCCTGCATACAATATACCTGGTGCAGGTATAATGTGGCACAGGGGTTTACAAAGTGACGCATCTACCTAGATGCGTCACTTTGTAAATATGGTGCAACAAGGCTCATTTTTTACGCTGCTGGTGCGTCACAAAAAGTGACGCACCGGCGGCGCAAAAGTGACGCAAGGGCTTATAAGTAACCCCCCAGTGATTAGTACAGTGTAAATACATCTGAGATGCATACATTATCTGAGATGGCATTCAGTATAAAACCTCCAAGTTACCATCTCATATAGTTGCTCATTGTGGACCGATCATTTGTAGCCCCTGCTTTTCCCTTTCATTTTATCTTTCCATATTTAGCAAAACAGCTGCTCAAATGACAGATTTAAGTCCCAGAGAATACAATCTGGCAGCAAGCCTGTCATGCATTAAAACTATTTACACTTGGTGTATATTTTTGAGGGTACAAAATAATGCCAGCACTTATCCCATTACCCTGTACCCTTTCTCATGTATCCACATTTGGAATTTGATTGTGTTATATACACTGGCATTAAGATAATTCCTCACCTTGTTTTTCTGGTTCCTTGGCGTAGTCTCCATTTTTAATGTTATTTTCTTCCCTGTCCCTTCCTTACCGTGCCAGCATGGCAAGCCTCATTGTCAGTGAGTCATCCTGTTTTTCAAGTGAATATAAAGGCTTTATTGTAATATCTCATTCTCGGTTCCCTTTAAATGGGCCTCTTCCACTTTTGTAGATAAGCAAAAATGGAGAATTCAAATAATTCGCAGAGTTTCTCGTCATTTGTGTGGGTGAGCGCCTCACCACCCTCATAGGAACAGTGCGCGCTTCCAATGCTGCAGTACAATCTGTACTTTTCGGACTTCAGTAAGTGAGTTATTTTTTAAATAGTATTGAAAATATTAAAAGATATTAAAATATGAAAATGGTATGTAAATTGTTTTACGCTACTTCTGCTAACAATTCCTCAGTGAATAGATCATTAGCAGTGCATTCAAGGTAAGCATAGATGAACTTTGGGCACAATGGCCACAGAACCGCCCTAAAAACGACTTGGTCCCAAATGGGTCCCTAGGAACGAGTAATACTGCAGTCTCCAACCTTCAGTGTAAAAAGAGTAACTTATGTTCAATTAAAATAATTGCGAGCAACTGGTATTCTTAGTGTTGTGATAATGATCACACCAGACGAAAATACATCAGTAGACACCATATCAAGATTACCAGCAGTGATCGCCTCAGTGCATCAGGGCAAATTTCCAGCAGAAATTTAAAAATTGCTTTTTCTGTTTGCAATGCGTCTATGCAGGGCATACATGCCAGCCACAGCTCAGTGCCCCTGGTACAAAAGTAATAATATTAGTAATAAGTCTCCCCGCATGATTTATCACTCGAGAAGAAGCGTTAACGATATTTTGGAAATTTCCAACATTTTCTCCATACATCAGATTATGAGTTCTGAACATAAATGCATTTATATCTTGAATAGACAATTTTGACATGCATATATCAATTCAAAGTAAAGGGTTCCAATTTAGTAGTCTGGAGGACACACACAGGGGAGCTACTTATAGGTAATTGGAGATCTACTAGTAACTCACAAGCTACTCGTTGGAGAAGCCAAACTGATATATAAGTATACTCTATTGACCCATGCCCTCTGGGAGCGTCATAGTAATTGTCGTCCCTTATTCAACCACAGTCATTACTATAGAGTCTGGTCCACTGAAATCGTTGGGCAAAACGGATTTTTTGAATGACATCAAAATGATATCAACACTAGACCTAGATTCACAAAGAGTTGACACAATGCAGGACAGCAAGCAAAGTTGATCTGTTACGTGGACTGGAGTGAGCAGAACTGCATCATATCGACAAAGAAGTGGCGCAGTTCAGCTCTCTCCGTGCGCAGGGCGTTTCAGGAGCTATGTTTCAAGGACTGCACACTTACGGCATAATTTAAGGGTGTCTGCATTGTGGTCAACATAGTTTTTGTGCAGGAAGGCAGCAGAGGTGTGTTCATGGGGGCGCAGGGGTTTCGACCCCCTGCTGCATCCCACTAACAGGCTCTGAGACTCGTCTGCCAATTTTAAATAAGCCCTGTATATCCTCCATTATTTTAATTCGTTACGGGGTGGGGCTACATAACTCTCAGTGGATGGTATGAGTGGCAATTTTTTTTTCTGTGGCCAACCTAACATGCAAAGTTCAGGCTTCCACATTGAAGGATGCCATGGAGCCGTGCCAGCAAAGACACAGCCCCATCGGTGACTTGAGTGTTGTGCTTACATGCCCCAGCCAATCCCAGCACTGCTCTTATGCTGCTTAGTATTATATGCACCATAAGAGCAGTGCTTGGATTGGCTTGGGTGCTTGGTCTTATTTTTCCTGGCCAGAAGGAGTCAAAGAGAGACGTTTTACTACGCTGTGCACGAGGGCCGGGAGAAAGGAAGAGTTATCACCAACAGTTGAAGGGAATTCTCCACCCAGGACTGGGACGGAGTGGAGATTAGAACAAGAATTAAGTCAGTTAAGGAAAGTCTTGTTGTAGCAAAGTGCATATGGTGTGGTGTAACATAGGGAAATAAGCTCATTAGGGGTTTCAAAGTGAATGAAGCAGTGTTAGTTATGCATTCATTCTTGAATCATGCATGAGATATTAAAATGGGAACTTCAAAGCGAGTGGTGATTTTATTACAAATACTGCAGCAATGAAATAATAGCCGCGGTAATGCGAATGCTGGTACACAGGATGCAAATGCTTTATCAAGCACAATTGAATAGTGGTTTTACACAGAATGTACCTGCGCAATCAGGCCTTTCAAACTGAAATAAACTGGCCTAGGATTTGACTTGAGTGCCTTTGTAATTATTTTGCTCTTCACAGTTTTCCCCGTCAGTCTTTTTCACTGTACGCAGCACACAAGCTGATCAATGGTATGTGGTAAAAGTCTCTGCCGTGCACTGGACATTGTGCGGACTAGAAAGGAAAACATCATCAACAACAGTCACAAAAAAAAGCAAAACAGTACTTCCTAGCAGACAGCTTTAACCCCTTCTATGCCCATGACGAGATAGTCTCGTCATGGAGCGCGGTTGCGCTGTGCCCATGACGAGACTATCTCGTCATGGACCCCGCCCGCTAATGAAAGGCCCGGCACAGGAGGGGGAAAGGGCGGGGCACTCAAGAGGTTAATAACGGAAAGGCTCTGCAGGGGCTTTCTCTTTATAGTGGTGTACTTTCCAAATGTGTATATTCAGCCTCTGACTGTCTATAATATAAACAAATCATGATAAGCAGTGGCATAACAAAAGCCCCTGCGGCCCCTGCAGTGCAGAGGGGGCCATGAGCTCTGGAGGCCCCCTCTGGTACTGGCAGGTCCCTGGCATGAGAGCTCCAGACTTGGTCCAGAGCGTGGGGGGACCCTGCAGTACTTTGCTGGGGGGCTCCTCACGTTTCATTACGCCACTGGTGAGATGGTACCAGTTTGCTGGGGTTTGTTTTCTCTTTGGGGCCTCCCGTCTTAGACCTCAACTGCAGAAAGGGATATATCTCCAGACAGTGCCATGGGTCAGAGCACGTGTCTGTCCTGACCTTCCTCAAATTCCATGCACCCCAAAGGACACTACAATCAGCCCAGCTCTCCTACGGCGTGGTCCCCCGCGCTAGAAAGACCAGATCAGGAGGCTGCTCGTTCTCCTTTCACGCGGCCAGAGCCTGGAACGACCTTCCGCTCCACCTCAGGCAGACAACATCGCTCCCCATCTTCGCACTAAACCTCAAAACCTGGCTCTTCGACAGACTCCCTCCTTGAATCTGCGACCCCCACACCCCAGCACCTTGAGACCTTACGGGTGAGTTGTCGCGCTTAACAAACACCTGATTGATTGATTGATTGATTGATTGATTGATTGATTGATTGATTGATTGATTGACCTTGGTCAGCAGGGTGTATTCTAATGCTTTGAAAAACTCCAGTCTGCCCAGATATCTGTATCAGGTGCGCTGTTCCAAAACACGGTTTTCTGGCCTGGGAAAGGGACTCTGCATGTTGTTTGACCGCTGCTGTGCTGCAGTGACTGCCTTCTTGTGACAGACCGCCACCCTTATCTTCCTAAACTCCACCCTGATATACTATTCTGAATTTTGTGTTTCTGTGAGAAGTGCATGGGTTTTTGGTGGACAGTGAATGTCATTTTGAGGTTATATAGCTACGTAATGAGGGTCTACATGAGGTTGTTTACTACCATTGGCTTGCCCAGTGTTGCTCCCGAAACAGTCTTTCCTACCCAGGGTCTCAGGGGTCATGAAGTCACGGACAGGTACACAGTGAACAGGGTTCTTAAAGACAGGCTTATCCACAGTTGTCCCAACACCTTTCCCTTCCATTTCCCCAACAGCAAACCCTACAAAATGCAATATAGTACTAAATAGCAACTTTACACCGACAAGTCAGTTTATGTAATCCGTCCCAAAGTACTGATATTTATAAATGTCATTTGTTGCTCATAGTTTATTAAGTAGGTCACTAATACTTTTATTCAAAAATTGTATTATACATTTTATATTTTTCAAATTTTAAGTTTTACGTTTTGAAAGGCAGTGGCGGCAACATCTATGGGGGGCGGCAGACATGCATGTGACAATAATATTAGAAACACTGAAGGCAAGCACAACGTCCTCCGCTCCGGGCCTCTTTTTACAAGCAATTGTATGCTGCAACTCTCTAGATCAATCCTGGTGCTGCTCTCATGCAGCATGAGAGCATCACCTGAATGGAGGGAGTGGCCTCACTGGGCTCCACACTTGCTCTAACCCATCTTTAGAGATGTCTAAAGTGTGCATGTATGGCTGACCATCGCAAGATGGCCGGCCAAAAGGCATGCACACTTCAAACAGAGTATTAAAATATAGAAAAAGCCTGAACAGCACACCCCTATGTATTAGATATTCAGTCCAACAATATTATAGGTTGATCACTGTATCAAAAGATTGCAAGTACTCATCAGTACAGGTGAGAGAGATCAGTTCCATCAATCAATATTCTCCATTGTCAAAGAATCCAAACCCCTTCAGTTGATTGTCATGTTTTATTGTTTTAACAAAGAAATTCCAGCACACGATCTAGCCGAAAAGTGTTTTGTCTTATACTAAGACTTTTTCAAGGCAATAGGTGTATAACAATAATCCCGGTTGATGTTAGTAAGTTACCCTCAGCAACTCGTTCAGTCGATTAACGTTCGACTACGGACGACCATGAATCTGATGGAGGCCACAAGTATCCTTGAAATAAAACGTAGTTGCACATAGAAATGTAGACCCAATGATAAATGACACACTTCTATCACGTAGTGTCAATATTCAGTACAACTCCCTGATACGAGTGTACACACTGTCCCAGAGCAGTATTGGATAGAAACGAGTATCCGCGGTCCCACGAAAAAGATAAGACGCGCTGAACAGAGTATAGGCAGCCCACCCTCCTACCTGCTGCTGTCAGTCAGCAGTGGCCCCACGCCCCTTCTAATGATCAGTTTCGGACGGGAGATGAAAAGTAAAATGGTAATAAATTACCATTTTATTTTTTATCTTTGAGGTTTTGGCGGGAGTTTAAGTGGGGCAACGCTCCTCCACTCCAATGGAGGAGCCACCCCTGGTGAAATAGGTATATTAATTACTTATGCTTTTATATTTCATGCCAATGCTGTTTGTGCACTAATAGGCCTATTTGAATGTCAGTGTAAATGTGTCATCCAGAGGTGGAAGTCTCACTAACAGGTCTCTGGTAATTTGATTGATTAGCCTATTGTCAGTGTAACTTATCAGCAACCAACATACAGCAGAGGCCATTTTGTAAAACACATGGAAGCGGCGTGGATGCTAACGCTGCTCAGAGCCAATGATCTGATCTTTGCAAGCAAAATTAACTCAGGGGAAATCACTGAAGGGTGGATCTAACTAGAGTTAATTCTGGGCACAGCAAAACAATAAGGACGTTACTTCATATAAAATGCTGAATTTAACTCTGACCTTCATTAGAAAGGCAGATGGTGCCCAGAACATGCTCAGATTGGAGCTAGCTCTGATTGTTACACCTGACCTGACCAAACACTGCCAATCACCCCCGTAATCGGAGAACTACTACCATAACCTCTACGGACCTCCACTCACTAGCTGCCACTGCAGGAAGGGCTCCCTTCCTGCACACAATCTATGCTTTAAGGCAAATTCATATTTGTATGTGAGCTGCAGATTGCACTAAACATGTGGACGAAATTTATGTATTTCTAGAATACAAGCATTGGCAAAGCTAATAGAGATGACCTTGAGAAGCTGGAGTGAAGGTTACATTTCTTTTCTAGTCTTCACTGCAATCACATGCTACAAAAGTAAAAAGAAGAAAAAACTTGCTACCACCCAAGCATTGTAGCCATATGCGTGAAATAAAAGTTTTACATTTAAAAATAAATTAACAATAACAAATTAATCATCTCATATAATTTTAATAGAAAGTTGCAGGTGCTTTCTAGAAGAATGGTATTCTAAGAACGGCCATAAAAGCACTTTTTGTAGTTTTAATGTACATTACAGGTACATATGCTTCCAATTAGTGGAAAGAAAATCTACTATTGGCTTTGAATTACTGTAACCTGTGGTATACTATAAACACGCAAAGATGACTGATAAAATAAAGTATATAGCATGGAACTGCAAATAACATTTGGAAAGTATTGCCCCACAAGCCCTGGCACTTATGCGCACTTCATTTTTTGTTGATGTGCAGAGGCTAGAAGGCAAACGCTGTCACTCACAGTAGAAGAGAGTTAAAGGATGAAGTGGGCTGACCCACTATCAAATGCTGTATACTGCGGTGGGTGGAAGCAAAATGTGACTCACAGTTGAACAGCCCAATGGAGAAATACACTTCGCCTAAAACCGCTTTTTTATTAATGATTTTTTTTATAGAATAAGGCTGGCAAGACAGCTAAAGCGGTCTCTAGACAACACCAAAAATAAGACATCAAGAAGAACAATTAGTTCAGTGCTAAAGATGAAAAGTAAAAAGCTCTATAGTTTGAATGTGGAGACAGGGCTTCATTTCTTTACATAAAGCAATTTTTCTTGAATCTGGTATTATCAGGTTGGTTAGTCGCAATTTGCGGCTCGGAATATTGAATCTACAACAGTGCATTCTCAAATGGGTTCGCAAGGGACCTGCCTCATTAATATTCATGAGACAGGTCGTAATTTGCGACCCATTGGGAATGGCCTGCAAACATAGGGATGGTGGCCTGCTGGGGACAGCAGACCCCCATGTCTGTGTTTGATTTTTCAATAAAGAAACTTATTTTTTTTTTTTTTAAATGAAGCCCATTTTCCTTAAAGGAAAACTGGATGCGTTTAAAAAAATACAAAAAAAATTCTTTTAATTTTTAAAGGACAAGCAATGGTATCTGAGACCACTGCCTGCTCTTAAAAATATTTTCGCACCAATTCATAACCTTCTCATTTGCCAGTGGTTTACCACCTACTTGAAGAAGGCGGCAAATGCGGTCGCAAACAATGGTACATACCATTTTGACTCGCTATTAGAATGGACGCCCTTGGCACGCACCTTCCTAATAGCGACTCGCAAACACTATTTTGCAAGGCACCTGCTCACAAAATAGCGTTCGTACATACCACAACCCTTTTTTGTGGTCGTAAATGGTCTGATTTCCAGTTTGCTATCACAAAAAACGGTCGAACATCTGGCACTTAATATTTTACAAAAGGATAACATTTTGGATCAAATCCCTTGGCTAAATCAAAAATATATATACAGTGTCACCCTTTCATAACAATCCAAATGTGACAGAGATTGCTCTGTTTTTCAAAATGAATGGGGTTTTTTTTGCAGGAAATAAGCACATCTTTCTGCACATCCAAGAGATGTCACACATGTTCCTCCATTGACCTTGGCATACATAAAAATGGAGTGAGTATGACCTCGTGGTTGTCTCATTTGAAGAAGAGAGAGGTCAAGTAGTTACTGTCTGAAAGTATGGACCAGAAAGGTTCCCTGTGCATCACAACTCACTCCCGATCCATCTTGCAGAGGTGTTGATGAAAAAGTAAGCTACATTGCTTTCTAAACTCAAATGGGTTCGTCTGTTGGCCCTTGATGACCAAGGCAGAATCCATATAGGAGTGATAGGTTTCAGGTTTAGTAAGAGGGAAACTCATGAATAGTCCTCGCAGCAGGACTTCACATTCTTACTGGCCTCCTCTCAGGCTTCTTTCACGTGTTTAAGCTGCAGACTGAGCCTTAAGGGTGAAAGTGTTAAACCCCTTCAGGAAAATCCAATCTATGGGGAACATCACATTCTACAGGTGGGAATTCTCTCTTGACTCCATCCATGAAACAATGCCCAGTATCTACATAGGCTTTAAGGCTTGAAGATCTCCATGATTACTGGATTACAACCCTAGGTGTCTGGATAAAACCTTCATCTTGTTTTCCAAAATAACAAAGCCAAGCTGTCTGAGTGCCTTTCTGGGTGCCTTCCGCGCTCCCTAATTCAAATGGTATTGTTATGGAACAATGGGAAGACACCCTACAGGAGTGAATTCTAGTGTTTGGAGATGGGGAACTGTTGGATCTGGGGGTCTCTAGTTGGCAGGGTAGGTACCACTGTCCAAGTAGGGATCCTTGCTTCTAGTCAGGGAAAGGGGGATACACTGTTAAGATAACCCCTGCTCACCCTCTAGGTAGCTTGGCCTGAGCAGTCTAGGCTATCAAAGGCAATATGTAAAGTATTTGTACCAACACTCACAGTAACACAGTGAAAACACCACAGATTTACTCCACACCAGTTTTAGAAAAAAATAATGTATCTTTACTAAAAACTTCACAAGACCAAATACTACAGACAAACCAACATATAATTCAAAAAGGTTACTTTAAAGATAGTTCAGAGTTTGCAGAAAGTACTCCAGGATGTAAAAGTCAGTGTCCTGCACAATGCGACTCTCAACGCACAAAATGCGACACTTTCGTGCCCAACAGTACCTGTAGTTGCGATAAGGTTCCCAAAAGCTATAACAAGGAAGCTTGCAAAGGCGATGCGATACTCCTGAGATCCTGGGGAGGCTTTGCAGCAGCCCTGCTTCACGCAGCAGAGGTGGATGCGCCGGCTCCGATCTGTAAGGGGAGGATGCGATGACTTTGGCCTTCGTTGCGTAGGTTTCTTAGGGGGAAGCTTCACGCACAGGTTCGATGCGACACTCTTCGATGTGGTGCGATGCGTGGCGCAGCGTTGCCTACCGGCGCCGCAACTCTCGATGCGCCACGGAACGGGACTCTGCGTCGACGCACGCAGCGACTGGAGACTTTCACGCACCGGCAGTGGTGCGGTTCGCAAACTGGTTCTGCGACGACCCTCGCAAAGCCAGGAATCTTCACGCTTCGGGACGATGCTCGACGCACTCGGCGATGCGGGGACCCTGCGTGTTGCGATGGTGCCGCGATGAAATTTTCCACGCACTCTCGTTCTTGCGACATGCAATCGGATGATGCGTTGGGTACCAGTTGTTTCTTTTTCACGCTTCTGCTTCCCAGCTCCCAAACACAGCAAAACGACCTCCTGAGGCCCCAAGACTGGGCAAGCACTCCAAGGCAGGTCAGAACTCTCTCAGCAGAGTTCCAGGGGAGCTGGTGGTGAAGTCCTTTTGTTCCTGGGACTTCTTAACAGGGAGCCAGCTCTTCTCAGGCCCTTGGAGATCAGAATCAAAAGAAGGGGACACAGCAAAGTCCTTCCCCTCTCCTTGGCAGCAAAGCAAAACAGCAAGCAGGCAGTCTTCTCCTCTTCAGTCCTTTTCAGCTTTCTCCTTGGCAGAGGTGTCTTCTTAGTTCCAAAGTGATCTAAAGTTTAGGTGTCTGGGGTCCTCTTCTTATACCCCTCCAAGTCTTTGTCTCTCTTTGTTCCAGTGGGGGGATTCCCCTGCTCAAACCGGTTCCTAGGTGTGCTCTGCCCTGGAGCACCTGGTTCCTTTCAGAGTGAGGGGCAGGGTCGTTAGACGCTCAGCAGGAGGTGGAGCCTTCTTTGTGCCAGCAGAGGCAGAGTCCTCAGCCTGGCCAGCAGGGGGTGGAGCCAGTATTGTGTTTGTCAGGGGCAGCCCTATTCAAACCCAGGGACTACTCCTCCCACCCATCTAAAGCAGATCTCCCTATTCACCCTGCTGCTGACTCATCCAGGCTCCTGGAGCCACCTAGCCCATCACATGACACCAGTCAGCCAACCAGCACACAGGCACACAGGAAGGTTAAACAGGAGAATAGCTACTTTCTAAAAAGTGCTATTCTCACACAGTGAATTTAAAAACCATCTTGCTAAAAAGATGTATAATTAAATTCTGAACACAGAGATACCAAACTTGGATTTTCTATCTTACCCTTATGGGAAGATAGGCATGTAAACAGCCTCCCCCATTCTATCCTATGGGCAAGATAGCCTCTCAGGAGTGAAAACGAAAATGGCTGTAATTCACTACCAGGGCATGTTACACACCTCAGTACATGCCCTACCTTTCAGATACACTGCACCCAGCCCAGGGGGGTACCTAGGGCCACCATAGGGATGCCTGACATGTACAGAAAGGGAAGGATAAGGCCTGGTCAGTGGGTGCACTGGCCAGGTCGACATGGCAGTCCTGGACTGCACATAGGCACTGCAAGCAGGCCTAAGACATCATTTTAGCGCTACTCCTGTGGGTGGCACAATCAGTGCTGCAGCCCACTAGTAGCATTTGAATCACCAGCCCTGGCACACGCAGTGCACTTTACTAGGGGCTAACAGGTGAAACAAATATACCAATCATGGACAACCAATCAATATAACAATTTACCAAGGGAGCACTTGCACTTTGACACTGATCAGCAGTGGCAAAGTGCCCAAAGCATCTAAACCAGCAAAAGCGAAATCCAGCATAGCATCAAAAAACACAGGAGGTAGAGGCAAAAAGTCAGGGGTAACCACGCCAAAGATGCCAGGTCTAACAGGAACAATTAATTTCCTTTACCATTTTCTCAACAAAATCCTAGACACAAGACCTTATATCCAAAAAAAGAGGGCTCATGTCAAAAGATTGTGCATGTCTTATTATTCAGGTACTTTGCAGTTTTCTTTCACATGAACCAGATACCTGGAATTTTAATAGCGAACAGAAAAAAATATATAAATACAGCGTTTCGGTTCACTTTCTTTAAATGAGTAGAATATACTACCTCTGATTACCAAACCAATAATTAGAGTTACGATCTCTCCATAAACGTGTGCAAACAGAACAACATATTAATAAAATCATTATATAATACCTTATTATGTGCAAATATAGAGATTTACAGGTCCTTATGCAGAGTCAACAGTAAGTACTAAGACAACTTGTGGTAATTTACACATACAAATCATTTTGAAAGATTGGGCATTTAAGTGTGATTTTATGAAATTCTGCAAGTGTGTATGTGCACAATTTGCCTGAAAATTACCTTGGGTGAGGAGGCAGATTAATATATTATTATGAAATAATAGACATCCTATCATAATCAGTAACTCTCTTTACATTGCAAATCCATACTTTTACCTGGCAACGTATTATATGCTGTAATAAAAAAAAGTCCAGTTTTTATAGGAGGCAATTATTGAGGGAGGGCCTGGGTAGCACTGCTAAAATGCAATACCACCATGTACCACTCAACAATGAGCTCTTATTATCAAAATCAAACTGAGTTCATAACATTTCAGGTGATTCAAAGAAATTAGGGAGTTACAGCAAATTGAATCTTTGCAACAGGAGCAGCCAGGTCCACATTGTTCTTTATGAGGACTCACTGCCCAGTCTTCATTGAGTCCACTTTGTTTAAGATGATTCTGTCACTGAATGATACAATAAGGAGAGAGCTGAAACTGACAGCCCTTGACTTGAAAGGATATTATATAACAGACCAGCAACTCGGACACCATCATTCGATCCACACATGTAGAGCAAAATAAGTTTGTTTTTGCCTTGCCAGCATCCAGACACCAAAATGATGCATTTAATTAAATTGATGCAGGATATATCAATGTGGCGACATAGGATATGTTTCTGGCTAATTCTTTATTTGTGAAAGCAGATTAGCCACAGTGAGATCAGAAGCCCTCAGCCCCTGACCTCACTCACTCTACCTGTAGTGGGGTTGCCAATAGGTATGTTCACTGTAAGTGCTTGAGCCATCCACATATAGGATCAAATGTTCACATGATAGAAGATCAGTTTGAATCCATTTGAAGGACGATGCTCGGATTCCAAGAGACGACCAAGCTGTGTGAAGTCATGAAGAATTAATGAAAGCTAGATTAAGGAGAATTGATGCTTGTGAATGGTGAAGAAAGCCACAGGTTTGCTGCTTCAGCTGCAGTCGCAGTAGTTGAGATCTTTGGTACGAACCTTCCAGAGAGACAGCTATCACCCATGGTGGGGCTATGCACACATAGGGCCTCGAACATGCACACCAGCCCTAGTAGCTTGAGCAGGGTCGAAGACAAGGCACTGGTCCCAGGGCACCAACCCAGAAGCATACTCACATCTGTTTCCTTATTTTATCCAGCTTCCCTCAACAGACACACTGTGTGCATGTGCAGTATCATGATCTTCATGGGAGTGAATGGTCTCACCTCCAGTCAAAATGTAGTGTACATGCATGTGAGACATCAGTACACACATACAACATAAAACGAAATAAATCAAATTAGCCAGAAAGTCTCACTCCTTCAGCAGCATCTTAGAGCTTGGTGCAAGTCTCAGAATTTGAATGACACGTCCAAAAAATAATAGCTGCGGGGCTGACTTGCACTTATCTGTAACTATGGTGAGGTAATCGCAGTATCTCTTCCAGACAGCTAGAGTGAATTAAGCTAGATCTAAGGAGTGCTGAACCCATTACCATCATAGACTACTAGGAAAGGGTCTGAACACATTGTGGCATATTTCCTAGAAACTGGCGGAGCGCTGTGTTATGCCAAGATTGGTAACGCCACGATTCGTCAGTTTCAAAACGCAGGGATGTGCCATATTTACAAGAATGTGGTGCACCCCGGCGTGTCCCTTAGCACTGGCGCTAAAAAAGCTGCCTAGCACCAGCACAGGCACCCTTGTGCCATGTTGCAAGGGTGCCTGCGCTAAAGGGGGATTGTTTATGTGCAGGAAGGGACACCTCTCTTAACATAAACAATCGTTATAGGTGATTTGCTGTTCCTATATGTGCTGCAGAATGCAGCACACATGGAAAGAGCAAAATACGAGGATAAATGCAACATTTCTCCTCGTATCGCCTGCTTAAGACCAGGTATTCCTGGGCAAACTTTTTGGTGCTGCTTCATACCTTGTAAATACGGGGCAGAGTCAAAAAGCAATGAGTGCTGCGGCAGAACGCCCACTGCAACACCTATTGCATGCCCCTTTAGCGCTAAGTGCTGCGTGAATAGGGCATTATTTACAAAGCGGCGTTAAGCCACGTTAGGTGGCTTAATGCGGCCTTGTAAATAAGACAAAGGAAATAATGCCACCAGAACATCGAAAAAAGTGGCGTTTTGGTGGCCTTAACTCCTTGTAAATATGCTCCATTGTTTAGTAGTATTAAAATAGTACCATTAACATTCTACAACATGCTATTCACTAACCTATGCATGGAGGTATATGCCTCTACCTCTCATATCTTTTATGTGCAGAGATGTCAACACATGTAGGTATGTTTTAGGAGTAAATGTGGGTGGGACAGAGATGAGTGACTGGAAAATGGGGAATAGTTATGAATAAATGGGAAGGGTTTGGGAGCAGAACAGAAGTGTTAAGGGAGGGCAGTGAGGGGTTTAGGAAGGGGCATGCACGCACGAAAGAGCAGTTGCTATTCACAAACTGCACTTCTATAAGTACTACAGTCCAGAAATTGACTCAAAGCTGGAGTAAATCCAGCACCACATATGGCCAACAACTGGAACTGATACACCATTCCATTGACAACAACAGAGGCAGGGATTTAAAATAAAAGCCATTAGGAACTAATGTTAAATGAAGTTAACATATTTTAACCTTTTATAAGTATAAATACATTTCATTTAATGTTAAAAAATTGTATATAAATAAAACTTAAACATCACTTTATTATAAAATGTTAATAACCATTTTTTAGTTTGAACATTAATGTGATGAAAACATTTTTTTAAAGATATTTAAACTATTTTAAAAGTATTCTATACTTAACCTTTAAGAATTTGCAGTAAAAATAGATCTATGCTTTTCAGTAACTTTACACTCGTAAATGATGAATATCCAAAAGTAGTAAAGTTACTCAAAAGTGTAAGAGTAAACTTCCATGTGCAGATTTATTCATGTTTAAGGTTACGTGTGTGAATAGATCGTCTCTGTTTGGGAGCTGCAATAACGTAATCATCTTTAAAATAGCTTCAATGACTAAAGCAGACATAGTTAGCGCATGTGATGACTCTTTAAAACTGTCGGGCCTCATTTATGAAGAATTGGCATAGGGCAGCACCACAAGTCTTCTTGCAGCGCTGCCCTACGCCAATGTGAATGGACTGGAATGCACCATAATTATGAAATATGTTGCATTCCTGTGCTTTTCCCCAGCGCTGGTGCACAATTTGCAGCCTGGTGCCGACGTAGGCACCCATTGTAGGCAGGATTGTTTTTGTGTAAGAAGGGGCACCTTCCTGCACAAAAGCAATACAGAGAAGCATTTTCCACTTTCCATGTGTGCTGCAGAATGCAGCACACATGCAACGAGGAAACAATGAGGAGAATTACAAATATTTCTCCTCATTATGCCTGCTCTGTGGAGGTGTAAGGATTTGGCACTGCCCCATTTTTACATAATTAAATAAATCTGGTACAGCACCAAAATCCATGAGTGTTGTGTATGAACACCCACCGCAACTCCCATGGAACGCCTCATTGACGCTGCTTTGGCTTACTCCATATCTACGGTGGTTTGCATCGCCTTATGGATATGATTGAGAAGCTTGCGCTGCCGGAGCATCAAAAAAAGTGGACTGCGGCGGCCTCAGCCTCTCATAAATAGCCCCTCGGCGCTTCGAGAGAGAAGGAATAAGGGAATGCCAGGTGGTCATGTGGTAGACAATTTGATGTATTGTAAGGCATCCACGGTGCAATTAATCGCCCAGTTTGAGCACATGTTCAGCATCGGATGCAGTGCACTCAATCTATCAGCACCGTGCCTGGACTGTGCCAGGCTGTCAGACACCCACCATTGGTAAATAGTTCATGTTATGTTCCACATTCCGAACCTTGGTGTCAAGCGGTCGGGGTCTACTGCTGTCCTTAGTTTTTGCCAGCGCTTCTGGAGCCGGGACCACAGACCGCTGAATGTCTTCCAGTTTTTTCCCACAACAAAGCTCCCCGAGAGGGAAAGTGCAACCCTACTGGGCTTGTGAGATGCAGATTGTTTTGCTATGAAATTTAATCGCATATGGAATATTGTTAATGTTATCAAAATAGCAGAATTTGACTTAAAAATATGTGTCTCAGAGTAAAATAATAAGGTCATTGTTCCAAGTCAAATATAATTGTGATTGGAAACAAAAATGTCTCCACTTTCTGGTGGAAACCCCCAGCTGACAGCCACACGAAGACAGTTTATTTCTTCTAGAAATTATGCGTTTTACTGCTCGTATATCATAAAAAGAATTCTGGTGAAAATGTTCCATTCGTTGTGAAATAGACTCCTGTAAAACGAAAAAGGAAAAAAATATTTTGAGATTTTGAAGGGATGTCCATAAATTATCAGGTTAAATTTCAGCATATTGAGGAAACCATGTCACTGACGGGTTCCACCAAGTAGAGTGTGAGGACACGACAGGGCAGGGCGCACTGGACAATGCAGTGTAGGAATTAAATATTGTATATTATACAGGTGTACATCGTAGACATGCAAGCGTCAAAGGAGACCAAATCCACATTTATATGTCTGCAACACTAGTGGCTGGAAATGGCAAAAAGAGCATGGGGGGAGGTCAAGTGAAGGGCATGAGCCATCCGAGGTAGGGTCGCTGGATACAGCCATCAACTGCGGAGCATTAGAGGAACCTGGGTAATATCTCAGATTGCGCCCTATAATTTAAGATCTCTGGTGGGAATTTATAATAATGTAAATTAAAATGTGCTAGACCCCCTGTGACAGGGAGGGTGATGGAAGCAATGGTCTCAAATTGAATCTGGGTTTATAATAATGAATTATGAGTTTTGATGATAATTAAAACATGGCAACAGGTGTGTCTCTTTGAATCCAAAGTAGTCCTCTTTGTCTTATGTTTTCAAGCTCTTCTGTGGCAGCCTCCCTCCCTCCCTCTAAATAACTCATGATTATGCGGGCCACTCAGACACACTGAGGAATCAGGGCCTGCATGACCCATAGGGCACACTGTGCCTGTTTGCGGCACAGCGCAGCGGGCGTTGACTGGGACAGTGGGCCTTTTACAGTTAATGCGCTGCCCCAGCACAGGCTCAAGCTCATGACTGCCTTTGGAGCAGTGCATTAGTGAATGGCAGACCAGCTGTTTGAAGCCTCCGTCTGCCTTTTACCGTGAAGGAGGCAGTCGTTCTGCATTCAAAGTGTGGCAGAGATCCCCCTGCAAGAGGGTGCAATGAATGGGTACGGGGATTCCTGGGGGCCCTCCTACCCCCCGCCCCCTCTTTTCCACCCTTTCAAAAGGTGCCCTCAGGAGGCACACTGACTGTGAGCCTTGTGACAACTGCTTTTCCTCTGCACCTGTATCTTCAATAATGGCACAGGCACAGAGGCAACATGTTTCCTCATTTGCCTGACAATACAGCATCTGCGTGCTGTGATCTACCCTGCAACGCATCTGCGTGCTGTGATCTACCCTGCAACGCATCTGCATGCTGTGATCTACCCTGCAACACATTTGCGTGCTGTGATATACCCTGCAACGCATCTGCGTGCTGTGATCTACCCTGGAACATATCTGCGTTCTGTGATCTACCCTGCAACGCATCTGCGTGCTGTCATCTACCCTGCAACGCATCTGCGTGCTGTGATATACCCTGCAATACATCTGCGTGCTGTGATCTACCCTGCAACGGATCTGCGTTCTGTGATCTACCCTGCAACACATCTGCGTTCTGTGATCTACCCTGCAACGCATCTGCGTGCTGTGATCTACCCTGCAACGCATCTGCGTTCTGTGATCTACCCTGCAACAGATCTGCATGCTGTGATCTACCCTGCAACGCATCTGCATTCAGTGATCTACCCTGCAACGGATCTGAGTGCTGTGATCTACCCTGCAATGCATCTGCGTTCTGTGATCTACCCTGCAATGCATCTGCGTGCTGTGATCTACCCTGCAATGCATCTGCATTCTGTGATCTACCCTGCAACGGATCTGCATGCTGTGATCTACCCTGCGACGCATCTGCATTCTGTGATCTACCCTGCAACGGATCTGAGTGCTGTGATCTACCCTGCAATTCATCTGCGTTTTGTGATCTACCCTGCAATGCATCTGCGTGCTGTGATCTACCCTGCAACGCATCTGCATTCTGTGATCTACCCTGCAACAGATCTGCATGCTGTGATCTACCCTGCAATGCATCTGCGTTCTGTGATCTACCCTGCAACTCATCTGCGTGTTGTGATCTACCCCGCAACGCATCTGCATTCTGTGATCTACCCTGCAACGGATCTGAGTGCTGTGATCTACCCTGCAATGCATCTGCGTTCTGTGATCTATCCTGCAACGCATCTGCATGCTGTGATCTACCCTGCAACGGATCTGAGTGCTGTGATCTACCCTGCAATGCATCTGCGTTCTGTGATCTACCCTGCAATGCATTTGCGTGCTGTGATCTACCCTGCAATGCATCTGCATTCTGTGATCTACCCTGCAACGGATCTGCGTGCTGTGATCTACCCTGCGACGGCATCTGCATTCTGTGATCTACCCTGCAACGGATCTGAGTGCTGTGATCTACCCTGCAATTCATCTGCGTTTTGTGATCTACCCTGCAACGCATCTGCGTGCTGTGATCTACCCTGCAACGCATCTGCATTCTGTGATCTACCCTGCAACGGATCTGCATGCTGTGATCTACCCTGCAATGCATCTGCGTTCTGTGATCTACCCTGTAACTCATCTGCGTGTTGTGATCTACCCCGCAACGCATCTGCATTCTGTGATCTACCCTGCAACGGATCTGAGTGCTGTGATCTACCCTGCAATGCATCTGCGTTCTGTGATCTACCCTGCAACGGATCTGCGTGCTGTGATCTACCCTGCAACGCATCTGCATTCTGTGATCTACCCTGCAACGGATCTGAGTGCTGTGATCTACCCTGCAATGCATCTGCGTCCTGTGATCTACCCTGCAACACATCTGCGTGCTGTGATCTACCCTGCAACATATCTGCATTCTGTGATCTACCCTGCAACGGATCTGCATGCTGTGATCTACCCTGCAATGCATCTGCGTTCTGTGATCTACCCTGCAACTCATCTGCGTGTTGTGATCTACCCTGCAACGCATCTGCATTCTGTGATCTAACCTGCAACGGATCTGAGTGCTGTGATCTACCCTGCAATGCATCTGCGTTCTGTGATCTACCCTGCAACGCATCTGCATTCTGTGATCTACCCTGCAACGGATCTGTATGCTGTGATCTACCCTGCAATGCATCTGCGTGTTGTGATCTACCCTGCAATTCATCTGCGTGTTGTGATCTACCCTGCAACGCATCTGCATTCTGTAATTAAATCGAGTGAGGTCGACCGAGCGTCCTCCACAGCAGACACACTGTGAGCAAACTCTGCCACTGGTTGTCTCCAAAGGTTATTGTATCCTCTTATCTTCGTGGGGGTAAGTTCCACTTGGATGACCTCATTTCCTGTTATCAACTATCACCTATTGCCACAATACTGTAAGTCTCCACGCTTGAGATTTAATGAGGGTCCGTGGTCCATTAACCACACCAGTACTTATCATAATGTTGCTCTCCTTCCCCTACTAGCTCCTGGATGGTTGCCCCATGAGAGTAAATGCTCCTTGTATTCACTGGATCAGTGTGCACTTTCCCTTTTCCCCTCTCACGCCCTTTCTCATATGCATCAGGTATGCTCCATATTCTGCTAAGAGCCTACACTCTTTTGGTGACATTACTCCTCCTAATTAGACAATCCACTGTTTTGTATTCAGGTGTTCCCTATCAATTGGTTCTGATTAGACCCCACATTGTTTAAGGGGTACAAACGTCGTCGACTTGTACTAAACAAACCATTATTCAACCTCTTTGACTGCAAAAAGGGCCTGTGCTCAACATTATCTACTGTAATCTGGTCATTTATATTTGAAACCCTTTGTGCTTTGTTTATCCACTGTATTATCACCTCTGTGTTCTGTTGGTTCTGTTCACGTGGGACACCTTGCACTGTCTGCATTTACATGTTTAAATACAGACTATACCTTTGTTTGCTAAAATAGTGTGTGTTTTTTTAGCTGGCTTTCCCTGTCAGCATCCTATTACAGTCATACTATGGTGCCGATCACGATCCTGCAAAAACCGGGTACGAACCGTCGGACGGAGCACAATCTCCGCCCGACGCGTACCCGGTCGTCAATTTTCACAAACAAGGAATTACGATTCGCACGGGTACACCATTACCGTACAAATCGTAAAAAAGCCCGACCGAACAAAAAAACACCTACCAATGCGATCCGGGAAAGCGCCGACCTGACGTCGGGACGCTCGCAGCCAGCCATTCACGACCCAGGAATCACGATTCGCACCGACGTCACCCCGCACGGTGAATATTTTGCGGCAGCCAAAAACTGCCGGGAAATCAGGACGACGCGAACAAGGACCACCAGTACGCGACGGACAGACGACGACGCGAACAAGGAGGACCAGTACGTGACAGACACACAGGACGACGCCACCAAGGAGGACCCGTACGCGACAGGACGACGCGATCAAGGAGGACCCGGACGCGACAGGACGACGCGAGCAAGGAGTACCAGTACGCGACGGACAGACATGGACCCGAACCTACGAGTCATCCCTGCCCTCATAGCAGTACACCTCCTCTACAGGTTACGACGCAGACGCCGCAGAAGGTCAGAATAACTAAGGGAGGGGGGAAAGTGGGGTGGGGTGGGGGTGGCACGACCAGGGCAGGCCACAAAACAACCACATAAGTCACACACCACACATGGCCTGGACATACCTGACTCCCATGCCCTGGTCACCACGAGGGGGTGGGGGCGTGTCCTGATAAGCCAGCGACCGCCACAACGGAAGTCCGTCACCACGCGAACCGGCAACACAACCAGACAGGTACGTCCCGTACCCACGCCTGAAGAGCGTGGGTACGAGTCGGACCACGCCCACACACGTCACCCCAACAATGGCGGGACGGATCGCACCCACGTGGCAAAGGCCTGGGTACGGGCCGCACAAACATCACATAGCGTGGGGACGGATATGTACGGACCCTACCCCCACCCCATATGCAAGGAGCGTACCCCCCAGCCCAACAGTGCAAGTACGACCCGTACCCCCACCCGCGTATGCAAGGAGCGTACCCCCCATGCCAACAGTGTTAGTACGACCCGTACCCCCACCCGCGGACGTACGGAGCGTACCCCCACCCCAACAGTGTAAGTTCGACCCGTACCCTCACCCGCGTATGCATGGAGCGTACCCCCCATGCCAACAGTGTAAGTACGACTCGAACCCCCACCCGCGGACTCACGGACCGTACCCCCACCCCAACAGTGTAAGTACGACCCGTACCCCCACCCGCGAATGCAAGGAGCGTACCCCCCAGCCCAACAGCGTAAGTTCAACCCGTACCCTCACCCGCGAATGCAAGGAGCGTACCCCCCAGCCCAACAGTGTAAGTACGACCCGTACACCCACCCGCGAATGCAAGGAGCGCAGCCCCCAGCCCAACAGCGTAAGTACGACCCGTACCCCCACCCGCGAATGCAAGGAGCGTACCCCCCAGCCCAACAGTGTAAGTACGACCCGTACCCCCACCCGCGTATGCAAGGAGCGTACCCCCCATGCCAACAGTGTAAGTACGACCCGTACCCCCACCCGCGGACATACGGAGCGTACCCCCACCCCAACAGTGTAAGTTCGACCCGTACCCTCACCCGCGTATGCATGGAGCGTACCCCCACCACACCAGTGTAAGTAGACTCGTACCCTCACCTCGAATGCATTGAGCGTACCCCCACCGTGTATGTGCCAAGCGTACATATCCTGAAATCGGAGGTGTGTGTGCAGAGTCCACCCAGCAGTGCCCTGAGACAGGAGGGGTGGTTGCCTATCACTCCCAGCAGTGCCCTGAGACAGGAGGGGTGGGTGCCTATCACTCCCAGCAGTGCCCTGAGACAGGAGGGGTGGGTGTGGAGTCCTCCCAGCTGTGCCCAGAGACAGGAGGGGTGGGTGTGGAGTCCTACCAGCAGTGCCCTGAGACAGGAGGGGTGTGTGCAGAGTCCACCCAGCAGTGCCCTGAGACAGGAGGGGTGTGTGCAGAGTCCTCCCAGCAGTGCCCTGAGACAGGAGGGGTGGGTGTGGAGTCCTCCCAGCTGTGCCCAGAGACAGGAGGGGTGGGTGTGGAGTCCTCCCAGCAGTGCCCGGAGACAGGAGGGGTGTGTGCAGAGTCCACCCAGCAGTGCCCTGAGACAGGAAGGGTGGTTGCCTATCACTCCCAGCAGTGCCCTGAGACAGGAGGGGTGGGTGCCTATCACTCCCAGCAGTGCCCTGAGACAGGAGGGGTGGGTGTGGAGTCCTCCCAGCTGTGCCCAGAGACAGGAGGGGTGGGTGTGGAGTCCTCCCAGCAGTGCCCTGAGACAGGAGGGGTGTGTGCAGAGTCCTCCCAGCAGTGCCCTGAGACAGGAGGGGTGGGTGCCTATCACTCCCAGCAGTGCCCTGAGACAGGAGGGGTGGGTGTCTATCACTCCCAGCAGTGCCCTGAGACAGGAGGGGTGGGTGTGGAGTCCTCCCAGCTGTGCCCAGAGACAGGAGGGGTGGGTGTGGAGTCCTCCCAGCAGTGCCCTGAGACAGGAGGGGTGTGTGCAGAGTCCACCCAGCAGTGCCCTGAGACAGGAGGGGTGGTTGCCTATCACTCCCAGCAGTGCCCTGAGACAGGAGGGGTGGGTGCCTATCACTCCCAGCAGTGCCCTGAGACAGGAGGGGTGGGTGTGGAGTCCTCCCACCAGTGCCCTGAGACAGGAGGGGTGTAACACATGTGTGTGAGGCCAGAATTATCCACATGCATACTGGCTACAAGGGAACATGTCCCCATGAACTCATGTCAACAGACTCCACACACAAGTACAGTGATCATCAAGGATGCCACGATTGTTGCAGGTGGAGACATGGCCCTGCATGCATGGCCAAAGTAGAAGGGCTCCGTCACACACACAGCTCATGTAGACACAGCTCTGCGCTAAACATTGGGAACACCCTGCAGGGAAGAAAGCTGGGTACACAGAGGAAGGAATACACCCTGGGACAAGTGCACCATGCAGTAACTGCATACATGAACAAAGAAAGTTAGCCAACACCTTGTGATGGCAAACAGATCCCAGGGTCCCACCAATGAGCAGTACACTACTACATATCCCACACACCCAAACCCTTACACACCACCAAAAACCATGTAGCAGCCCCACCAACACCAATACCAGCATAGCAGTAGTGTGATAATGAAAACAAAATTAAGCTTTATTCAGCATGAGCACAATGTCCGTGGATCGCAGGCAGTTCAATCTTCACAAAGCCCATAGGACAGTCAATGATTCTCAGCTGGATGGGGGACACAGTGGGATGCGTGTCCCCTACCTTGCCTGCACAGTCAAATGGCATTGTCTTCCACACTGGTGAGGGCATCAGGGGGGGGGAAGCAACAGGCACCGCAGGGACAACAGGGCAAAGGGGCGGCGTTGTGGGTGCAGGGATGGAGGACTCCACCACAGGGGGTGGGTCAGTGCCAAAGGCGGAGGCCAGGATGGCACTACACACCTTTGCAAGGTCCTCCAGGGAGTCCCCTGCACCCGAAGGGACCTCAGGCCCCAAGGAGGGGGGGGGGGGGGTCAGAGGGATGGGTCGCAGCGCCACCGGGGGAGGGTGGAGACAGGGGGGGAGACTCAACCACCCTGACCGGGGACCTCCTTGACCGCTTGCGTGGTGGTGTAACTGTGGGGCTCAGGGACAGAGCGGCCATGAAGGAGTCCTTGGGGGAGATGTGGCCAGGAGAGCTGAGGGGAGGGGATTTGGAGGGAGTGGACTGGGTGGAATGCGGACTCCCACTATGGCTGCGTGTCACACGTTTGCCCCCCGACCCAGTGGGTGTGCCTACCTCACCCTGTGTGTGCGTGTCAGGAGGAGTGCGGTGGACCTTCCCTGCTGGTGTGGTGCCCGTGTCCGTTGATGTGGGTGCATGCCGACGTCTGGGTGTACGTGGGACAGGCATGGGAGTGTGAAGTGTGGATGGGGCAGGGGTAGGTGGGGGGAGGTCGCGCTGCAGGAGACCCACTGCTGCAGTCAGTGTGGAGTCGATGGACCTCAGCAAGTTGCGTTGGTCAGCCTGCGATGAATGAATGCCCTCCAAGAAAGCCTCGATGTTGGTGAGGGTTTTGCCGTGGGCATGGAGGACATTAAGGATCGCAGCCTGACCAACCTGCAGTTGCCGCTGGATGTCCACAGACTCTGCATTGGCGGCAGCAGTGGAGACAGGGGCAGGGGGTGCGGTGCCTGGCAGGAAGGAGACATGCTGTGACCGGGCACGCTGGGAAGGGACACGAGCAAGTGGGAGGCGGCTGGTGGGAACTGAGGGGGCGGTGCGAGGTGTTGTTCCGCTGTCAGCTGCTGGTGCAGCCACCGCCCACTCGGAGACATCCTCCTCGGACCTGTCAGCTTCGTATTCTGACGTGCCAGTCGACAGGTCCTCGGCCGCACTATCCTCCACCTCTGTCCCACTCGATGTGCCAGCCCCGATGTCACGGCTGGCACTGGTGCTCGGTCCCTCCGCCTTGCCTGTGTCCATGTCTTCCTCTGTGTCCCCCGACGATGCTGTGGGCAGGGTGGAGAGACAGAAATTAATCAGACAGCTGTACACATCAGTCACATGAGTACAATCGACATAGGTAACACTGCATAGCCTGAAAAGGAAGATCCCTAACATCTACTAAACAAGGTACCGATGTAGGGCATGAAACACACAGTTGGTTGAGCCACCATGCCACTGAAATACCATGGAGAGCATGAGACAATAGCTAAACACAGGAAACGGAGTCTGACATAGCACCCAGGCCCTGGGGACAATCCTGCACTGCATCTGCACCACACAGCGTTGGCGAAAATACCGATGACCAGGGACCATATCCATGAACTTGAGACACATGCTGCATAGGTAATGCTGAAAACATGCCCAACATGACTCGGTCACTGCACATTGCGTGTGTGTCCAGACACATCACACACTGCCCAGACCCAGCAAGTAGAAATCAGGATTTGACACATAGGCATTGCCCGCACCAACAAGACCCTACACGAGGCAAATTGTTGAGACACAGGTGGCACCAACATCTCATAGTCTGGCTGATACACACAGGGGCAGGCAAAAAGCAAGAGTGTACGCCACACAGCCAAGGTGCGCCTGTACAAATAATGAGGTACCAGTGCCCATTCTCAGATGAGTATAACAAGACACACAGGCACTGGCAACTGTGAGTATGTAGAAGGACAATCAGGTCAGGCTGCACAGTGGACACCTGTACAAAATAGCACGTCTATATATATGGTGACAGGGGACAATGGCACAGAGCACAACCTACGCTGTAGACACTGAGATTGTCCACGTTTATGATGACACATACACCACTGAGGAAAAGGTGCCCCAGGGGACAGTAGTGGGCACGCAACTACATGCTACTGAATGGTAATGACTGCAACACACGTCACCATCCCTGCACTATGTGTATCGCACACTCATGCACATCATGTCACAGGCCACTACATAGGACATGCGCGCTGTAAGGCATGACACATGAGAGACCAACTCCCATGTCTGGAGTCAGCATCAGTGCCAACTGACATGGAACCCACATGCAGTGAACTTGACAGTGCACAGGCAAGGTCCCACAACCTGTTACACACCACCCCCACACATGATGCTACAGTCATTGTTCTCGTGGACAAAGCGCCAGCCTACATCACCTTGTGAAGGAGTGACTACACACAGACCAGGGAACACATTGCAAGGAGGGGAAGGGTGGCAGGGGCACAGCGCTATACTGGGGCAAACAGGATCTGCACAGCACCTTTAAACCCTGCCAGTTAATTCATGCTACTGTGCCCTTACAAATGCCGGTGACACACAACGAACACACATGTACCTACCCCCTTCCGGCTGCTGCATCGCCTGTAAGCGCCTCTCCAGGTCTGGAAAGACCACCGCCAGCACACGCCTGTGGAGGTGGCTCAGACGGCGGCGGCCGCGGTTCTTGTGGCTCTCAGGTGAGTCCCCCAGCAGGAGCCGTGCAATCCTCCGCGTCCAGCACCGGATATCCTGCCAGCGTTTTCTCACCTGGGGCAGGCTCCGCCTCCGACCATCCACACCCCTCACGGCACTGACGGCGGTCAGCCAGATCTGCTCCTTGGCAGTGGCGCCTACCTGTGAGGAGGAACAAGTGACACCACATCAATACACCAGCCACATGTCACAGAGAGACATATGGGTACAAATTAGCTGGTTACAACAAGGCATGTCATGCAGCCAACGCATTGCACCTTTGTCATAGGGACATCATCCCCTGGTGAGGGAAAAAGCAGTACGTGCCACAGTGGGTACACAGGTGGAATGATGGCAATGTCACAATAAATGATCAAGGCTCACACTGTGCATCACACCCACCCCTCCTGTCTCAGGGCACTGCTGTGAGTGATAGGCCCCCACCCCTTCTGTCTCAGGGCACTGCTGTGAGTGATAGGCCCCCACCCCTCCTGTCTCAGGGCACTGCTGGGAGTGATAGGCCCCCACCCCTCCTGTCTCAGGGCACTGCTGGGAGTGATAGGCCCCCACCCCTCCTGTCTCAGGGCACTGCTGTGAGTGATAGGCCCCCACCCCTCCTGTCTCAGGGCACTGCTGGGAGTGATAGGCCCCCACCCCTCCTGTCTCAGGGCACTGCTGGGAGTGATAGGCCCCCACCCCTCCTGTCTCAGGGCACTGCTGTGAGTGATAGGCCCCCACCCCTCCTGTCTCAGGGCACTGCTGGGAGTGATAGGCCCCCACCCCTCCTGTCTCAGGGCACTGCTGGGAGTGATAGGCCCCCACCCCTCCTGTCTCAGGGCACTGCTGTGAGTGATAGGCCCCCACCCCTCCTGTCTCAGGGCACTGCTGGGAGTGATAGGCCCCCACCCCTCCTGTCTCAGGGCACTGCTGGGAGTGATAGGCCCCCACCCCTCCTGTCTCAGGGCACTGCTGGGAGACATCAGGCACCCCCCCCCTGGGACCCCCCCGACAGTACATGGCATGTGTGTTACACCTGGACGCAATGGCAGAAGTCACAGTCACAACATAGGGACAGTCTGTGGCAGTGGCCTATGCACTCACCTGATACCCTGGTCGCCCATACAGCACAGCATGGAGTACTGTGGGAGGATCACATCCAGCAGAGCCATGTTCTCCTCCAGGGTGAATGGCTGTGTCCTCTCCACAGCCCTTGACATGGTTCCAGGGAATCAGTAGCAGCAGCTGGGTCGACGAATGCAAAGATGTGCAGGCAAGTGCTCCCTCATGGGACCTGGCTGCCTTATATGTGCCCTTCTGCCCAGTCTCATGCACAGGAGTACAGAGTGATTGGTCACTCACATTTGCATCCTATGTTTCCACCAATCCCTTCAAACCTAGCAGTCTGTGGGTTCTCTATCGGTTTCATTCTCCTGCATGATGTCAGCCCCACAAACACATTGCAACAAAGTAGAAGAATTCCAACTGACTTCTGCTGTGCACCTTCCAGAACAATTTGGAATTTTGAACTTGGTCTCCATGACAACCAGCATGCATGTAGGCCTTAATACTTGTCCCCTATGTAATTTGGAGCATCACACACAGGTACGGTGCGTTTCGGGGCCCTAGGGAACCCCAAATGCATGGCAACGGCCCGTACATGCATGCCTACGCTCTCCATCACTATGGGTCTGCACGCGTATGCGTACCCGTAGTGTTACGGACCGTACACACGCATGTACGCTCTCTATCACTATGGGTCTGCACGCGTATGCGTACCCGTAGTGTTACGGACCGTACACACGCATGTACGCTCTCTATCACTATGGGTCTGCACGCGTATGCGTACCCGTAGTGTTACGGACCGTACACACGCATGTACGCTCTATATCACTATGGGTCTGCACGCGTATGCGTACTCCTAGTGATAGTGAGCGTACATGCGAGTGTACGGTCCGTACCACTACGGGTACGCATACGCGTGCAGACCCATAGTGATAGTGAGCGTACATGCGTGTGTACGGTCCGTACCACTACGGGTATGCATACGCGTGCAGACCCATAGTGATAGTGAGCGTACATGCGTGTGTACGGTCCGTACCACTACGGGTACGCATACGCGTGCAGACCCATAGTGATAGTGAGCGTACATGCGTGTGTACGGTCCGTAACACTACGGGTACGCATACGCGTGCAGACCCATAGTGATAGGGCCGTACACACGCATCTACGCTCACTATCACTATGGGTCTGCACGCGTATGCGTACCCGTAGTGGTACGGAACGTACACACGCATCTACGCTCACTATCACTAGTGGTCTGCACGCGTATGCGTACCCGTAGTGGTACGGAACGTACACACGCATCTACGCTCACTATCACTATGGGTCTGCACGCGTATGCGTACCCGTAGTGCTACGGACCGTACAAATGCCTGTACGCTCGCCATCACGATGGGTACACATACGGCAGCACTCCCACAGTGATTTGGGAACATGCACAGGCCCTCTCAGCAGCAGTACGGCGGTTTTTACACATCACTGTGGTGATAGGCGACACACATGTAGGAATAGGGCGGACATACTTGTCCATGGATGGACATACTTGTCCAGGAATGGACATCAAGGCATCGTCTGTGCATTACTACATGTGTGGGGCACAGGTGTCACAGGCTGTGATGTGGAACATGCCTCCTGAGTGGAGAAGGCACCAGATGTATGATGAGATGTGTACATGTGTACTGTGTGAGGGTGCAATGTGTGCCAGGCATGCCCTTGACTCCTTTGACATGTGTGCATGTGGGACTGCGCACTTGGGGTGAGCGTCACTGGCATGGCACGGACACCAACACACGGAAGTGTCCCATGATGCCCGGTACAGGGGTCATGACACATGACTTGTCACTACCCACAGTGCACAATGTGACTATGTCATATATGTGTCCGGGATTTACATCAGGTTGATGTTGTAGCACCCTCAAAAGCTGCAGCCGTTGCAGCAACCAACATGTGGCTGTGTGTAGATTGTCATTGCACACTGTTCCCAACACCATGCCACATGTGTTATCGGATGTGAGGTGCACATGTATGCATGGGACACGGAGTAGCGTGACAAGGCCATGTCAGCAAACTCACAAGGAATGTGTGGTGAGTCATGACATGTGCACCTTCATGGCAAGGTGTGTGGGCTGGACTAGTGTAATGTCATGTGACCTGTGGCTCCAGTGTTCCGCTACCAGTCTCTGCAATCGGCATCACACTTCTGCTGATGTGTGGGTGTATGTCACTCCTGTCTTGCGTCGGGCAGTGCACTTGCACTGGGACACAGCTATTTCCATGGCGTGGCATGGGGAGGTTCTCAATCACCGTGTGTAGCTGGGTCTTGGAAGGAGTGTCACCTTGCATCCATACGTGTCCTGGGCATGTAGCACATGCCTGACTCCCTATGTGGCATGTGTGTATTGCCAGATTTACATGTGCTCAGTAGACATGAGTTGTTCTCGTAGTGCACTCACTCTTCCTTGTCACTTCCAAATTACTGCAGAGCGCCTCCTGTTGCCCGAAGAATTCCAGACTTGGCTACCATGCAGGAGAATGACAGGATCCGGCTCTACCGCTTCACCCAACCGTTGATTCTGGAGCTGACGGTGAGACTGGCACCACACCTGCAACCGCAGCACAGGTATCCTACGGCACTGACACCCCAGCTGAAGGTAATGGCTGCCCTACATTTTCTGGCCACGGGTACCTTCCAAAATACCATAGCTCATGTTGGTGGCATGTCCCAGAGCATGTTCAGCGGTGTGCTGCATGATTTCTTGGAGGCCATGTTGATTCACCTGGATGACTTCATCAAGTTCCCAACCCCTGAACAGATGACTGAGGTCAAGCGTGGATTCTATGCCCTGGGAGGGATGCCCCATGTCATTGGGTCCATAGATGGGACACATGTAGGTTTGGTACCACCACACGCACGGGAGGTGGCGTACCGCAATCGGAAGCACTACCACTCCATCAATGCCCTTGTGGTGTGTCTGTCCAATATGGTGATTTCACATGTCTGTGCTCGTTTCCCAGGATCAGCACACGATGCCTACATCATGAGGCGTAGCGGGATGCCTGATATGATGATGCAGCTGCGCAACGAACGGGCATGTGTTGTTGGTGGGTACAGTCTGTCTGTCCTGTATTCTGTATAGCCGACCAGCACGACCGCTACACCAGTTCTAACGATGTCCATGTGCTTCCCATGTAGGGGACGCTGGCTATCCCAACATGCCTTGGCTGCTGACACCTCTCCGCAACCCCATCACGCCGGCCCAGCTCCGCTATAACACCGCCCATGGCCGGACAAGGCGAGTGATAGAGAGGACGTTTGGCATGCTGAAGAGCCGATTCCGGTGCCTCCACAAGACCGGCGGTGCACTCCCTTATGCCCCGGCGAAGGTCTGCAAGATCTTCATGGTCTGCTGCATGCTGCACAACATGGCAGTTGAAAGAGCTGTGCCACTCATCCTGAATCAACATGACGAGGACCATCCACCCGTGGAGGACGAAGGGCTTGGCAATGGGGCTAGTGATGTGGAGGATGTGGAGCCGCAAGAGGACATCCGGACTCGGCTCATACGCGACTTCTTTGCTTAGTGGTGAGTACCAGGGTCTGAGTGTGCACGCATTGGTCCCCGTGTGGCATGCGTTGTGATGTGTGTCTCCACCTGCATGTATGGCACGTGGGTCAGAGGTGTGTGTGGGTGTGTCACTGGAGTGATGGTGGCAGTGATGGTAGTATTTCCCCAGTCATAATTGTGACCTAGCATGTTGTCATCCATACATGTGTCGAGTAACAGCACATGCAAGTGGCTGTGCTTTTTGTGGCTGACTTCTTGTGTGTCTCTCTTCCCCAGGTACCTGCGCATGCCGTTTGCTGGTTGCATTGTTGTGGCACTGCTATTCCTCATGGACATGACATCGTGGGCTGACTCAGCGTTACAGGCACGGACACGTTTGGAAGTCTCCATGGGGTAAGGGATGCATCTGGGGTGTATTGGGTGTGGCAGTTGTTCACGATGTGTGCACACTGCCCCGGTCGGGGTTTGGTTCCTCTGCAGACATGTGGCATCCCCATGGGACACGACATGCAGCTGGGTACACCTGAATAGATGGGCTGCCTGGTTGTCAGTCATCAGTGATGGGATAGTGGATTGTGATGATGGCATCAATGTGTGTGACACTGCCCTCGGACACATACGGTTAACATTGTCTTGACATGGCGTGGGACTTCCACATCAGTGGATGTATGGTGTATGGCAGGCTCTCCGTGAGCAGCTGTGGGTGTTTAGCTGTTAGCCGACGCTTGTGTGCCAGTTCCATGGCTATCACGCATTTGTGCTGCAGAAGGGGGGTGCCAGTGTTGGAGCCACATGTTACTCCACAAGATGTGTTCATGTGTACTTCAAGTTGCCTCTGCAATCCCAAAAACATGACTAATAAAGGTGTCCCTATGCCTCCAAGGTGCCTCTTCTCAGTCAATGCTGGTGTGTTGGCACGGTGCATCCTGCATGTCTGGCATGGTATTCCCTGATTGTGGCTATGTGTCAATGTGTCGAGTGGCAAGATGCAAGCTGTGTGTGTGTGCTGAGACTGTGTATTGGGCATGATGTCCATGACTGTGTGGGTATTGTGACATGTGCCATCCCCATGCATCCAACGTTGTCCATGACCCCATTCTCTGCATCCACCGGACTCAAGCTTGCAGGACATGGTTCTGCCACCTGTCTACACATACCTGAGTGCCCCCCAGGACACGGGCCAGGATCCCTGACCTCTGCGCATGACTGGTGCTGTACTCAATGTGTCTGTCAGCACGGTTGTTCGGCCACCCCCTCAGCTGGTTCTGACCATCACGGGTGTGTATGGTGCTCCATGTCTGTCTTGCCTAATAAACTGTGACCCATGTGTCCTGTGCCAGACTCAGGCCCCAGGGTGTGGATGGTTGAAGTGAACAGATGACTCAGGCATGTTTAGACTGTACAAGACACATGTTAGGTAATAATGCTACCAGCAGGCATCTACTCTTAATAGTGTGATTTATTATTGGGGGGGGGGGGGCAAAGTGAGGGGCTTTCCGGGATTAGGGAATCCAAAGTTCAGTAGGGGAGTTGGTGTCCTTGCCATTGGAAATCCTCAGAGTCCATGCCACAGTCTTTGTCAACATTGGTCAGCCAGTGACCAGCAGGGCCATGTGGCAGAGAATGTCTCTTGATGCTGTGATGCTGTTGCTCCAGTGGGCCAGGTGCCAGGCCAGGTGTCCTGGGAGATGGTGATGTAGCAGCCACCCTCACGGTCCTTTCCGTGGACGACCCGGCTTCCTGCGGGGAACCTCAGCAGCAGGCCGTGACGACGTCTGGGATGCTCCGTCGGATGTTTCCTCCTCCTCCTCATGATCCCTCCCTGTGGGTGGTGATGTTCTCCGCCTTCTGGCACAGGGAGGGTCGGCCATGGTGTCGGCCATCCGACGGAGTTCAGCGTGAATCCCCTGGGACGCCGTCACTTGCTCAGCCTGTCTGTCCTCCATCCTCCGTTGGTGTACCTGTAGACAGGCTATTAGCTCCGCATGTTGCTGGGCCTGCTGGACCTTGATCCCCTCGAGGACGGACACAACCTGGGCCATGCCCGTGGTGTCCTGCCGGTATGAGTCCAGGATGTTATGGACATGGGAAAATACCGGATCCCCAGCCAACTGGTCAGGCTCGCGCCTCCGCCGTCCTCCACTCCCACCACCCCTGCCCACTTGCGTCTGGCCTGCACTTGTGGGAACATCGGGTCTCCGGGACCCCTGAGGGGTGGCATTGGCGTTGTCGCCTGCCTCCTCCTGGGTGCCCGGGACACCGTGTCCCTCCTGGCGAGCCTGGCTGCATTGTGGTGTTGGGGCAGGGATCCTGGGTGTCTCCTGGGATGTGGCAGGAGTGGGGGTGGTGGTTGGCACGGTTGTACCTGACGCAGGTGCTGCAGGTGGTTGGACACCAGAGGGGCCAGGTCGGTCGGGGTCGTCCGCAGAGTGGTGAGAGTGGTCGCTGCCGGTGGGATCGGTCTCCTGCAGATCCGGGTCCTGTGAGTGTTCCCCCCCAGTGTTGGGGGGTGCAGCACGACGTTGACCTGTGTGTGAGAGAGAAAATGTTAATTTTGATCCATGCAACATCCATGTTTCATCCGTTACAAAGTTGGCACATTTCCTCTTGGAATTAGGATCTGTCTTGCATTCCACTCACAGTGCACTTGTGCATGGGTGTGTCCCTTGGGCACCAATTTGGCCCCTTTAACTATGTGTGGCACAGTCTTACTTGCTGCGTCAAGTGTGACTGCAGTCAGCAGTGGAGTGTGCATGTGTGGCGAGCCATGCATTTGCGCCTTCCTTGTAGCACTGTACATGTGCACATGGAGTGGATCCACACACTTATATGATGCAGGTGGCTGTCCTTGTGCTCGTGTACAGGTTGTGACATGGCCCTGCGTTTTGCCATGATGAAGAGGGGGGGTTCTGGCACTGGCCACCCTTGTCTACATGCACGCAGTCCACCTGCTGACGAGCAGACATTCCCACACACCAAAGGACTGATTTGCTCTCCCTGTGTCTCCCTCCTTCTCTGTCCCCCTCTCCCTCCCTCTCTGTCCCCCTCTCCATCCCTCTGTGTGTCAGCCTCCTCCCTCTGTCCATCTTCCTGTGTCTCCCTCCCTCTCTGTCCCCCTCTCCCTCCCTCTGTGTGTCAGCCTCCTCCCTCTGTCCATCTTCCTGTGTCTCCCTCCCTCTCTGTCCCCCTCTCCCTCCCTCTCTGTCCCCCTCTCCCTCCCTCTGTGTGTCAGCCTCCTCCCTCTGTCCGTCTCCCTCCCTCTCAATCCCCCTCTCCTTCCCTCTATGTCCCCCTCTCCCTCCCTCCGTGTGTCACCCTCTGTCACCTTGGCCCAGCTTCCTGGGCACACACTGTTAGCAGATCTTTGAGTGGCCCTTGGCCTGTTGATGTGAGTTTGTTTCTGATCTCCAGGCACCCATTTTGTCTGCTGTGTGTCTGTGCGCTGCTGCTGTGGTGGTGTGTGCTGCCACTCTTTCACAATGTTGGCTGTTCATTAGCTGCTGTCATGTGCAAAACAGTGCCTTCACCCCCATGTGTTGATGCAAGGCGTCCGCCATTTGCTGGCAAGTCATTCCTGTGTTGGGACACAGTGTTTGTCTGGCTGTGACCTAGGCCATATGGGCAGAGGGCATTGTTGTCTGCTTTGGAGTCGCACTATGTGATTCTTGGTGCCCAGCCTCCCGCCATCCGGGTTACCGTGTCATGTGTTGTTGTCTTCTGTGGCCTGTGACTTGACATTGTCCAGCTGGGTGCATGGGGCATGGTGGCAGCAGTGGCATGTGCCTGCTCATGGAGTGTGGTTGAGTCATGCGATGGCTTGTGGTGGTTGCGTGCCTGTTATTAATTTTGGTTGTGGTTGCAGTTCCCCCCATGTGAGGTGCGTTGTTTGTGTACTCACCCGGGTCTCGGAGTCCTTCTACTCCTTCAACTGCCTCCACCGGCAGTATGGCCATCACCCTCTCCTCCCAGGGATGGTACTGTACGGCTCTGCGGGAGGGCCCTCCTCCGGTGGCGTTGGCCTGGTCGTGTTCCTCCTGCCTCTTGGCTCTGACCCTCCTCCGCAGATCGTACCACCTGTTCTGGCAATCCTGCTTGGTCCTCCTGGTGTCCGCAACAGCATTCACAGCATCGACGATGGTCTGCCACATGGCTGTTTTGGCTGCCTGGCTGGTGCTTCTGACCAATGTTCCAAAGATCTGTGGCTCGACTCTGAGGATTTGATCAACAAGGACCTCCAACTCTCGGTGACTGAACTTTGGATTCTTGGTAGTGGGCATGGTGAGGGGTGTGGGTGGGGATGGTGTGGGTGTGGGGGGTGTGTGGATGTTGGGGGGGGTGGATGGTTGTGTGTGTGTGTGAATGTGATGAGAGGGTGTTTGTGAGGGTGGTCGTGTGAAGGTGTGCAAGTGTAAGATGTGGTGTAGCTTGTAGTCTGGTTCTGTGGTGTCTGGCAGCAGTGAGTCTGTTGCAAAGGCTCATGGTTTGTGTGTGTGGGCCCTTTTCATTGGTCCATGGGTGGGTGTGGCAGTGTTTGAATTTTGGGTGGGTGTGTTATAAGGAGTGGTGGTGTATTGGGCCTCTGTTTGTTTTTGACAGTTGCAGGTCAGTGATTGTGTTATTTTAGTGGTTGTTGGCCATGTTTAGTGGCTGTGTGCCTTTCGAATGGTGTATTCTTGTGTTGTTTTGTTTTGTCCTTGTTGTGTACGTGCGTTTTGAGCGTGTGTACGGTGTGTACATGGGCCATTTGGTTGTACGATTATGTCCTTGTGTGTGGCTTTGTACGACTCGTACATGCGGTTGTGATGTTGGGGCATGGGGTGCGCTCCGTACTTAGGAGGTTGTGTTGGGGGTGCGCCAGGAACGTACTGGGGTGTAGGTACACGGGGGGTATGACACGTACTGGGGTGGGGGTGGGGCTCGAACGTACTGGGGTGTACATCGACGGTGGTACGACACGTACAGGGGTGGGGGGGTGTACATTGACGGTGGTACGACACGTACTGGGGTGGGGGTACGACTGGAACGTACTGGGGTGTAGGTACACGGGGGGTATGACACGTACTGGGGTGGGGGTGTGGCTCGAACGTACTGGGGTGTAGGTACACGGGGGGTACGACACGTACTGGGGTGGGGGTACGACTGGAACGTACTGGGGTGTAGGTACACGGGGGTACGACACGTACTGGGGTGGGGGTACGACTGGAACGTACTGGGGTGTAGGTACACGGGGGTATGACACGTACTGGGGTGGGGGTGGGGCTCGAACGTACTGGGGTGTACATCGACGGTGGTACGACACGTACAGGGGTGGGGGGGTGTACATTGACGGTGGTACGACACGTACTGGGGTGGGGGTACGACTGGAACGTACTGGGGTGTAGGTACACGGGGGGTATGACACGTACTGGGGTGGGGGTGTGGCTCGAACGTACTGGGGTGTAGGTACACGGGGGGTACGACACGTACTGGGGTGGGGGTACGACTGGAACGTACTGGGGTGTAGGTACACGGGGGGTACGACACGTACTGGGGTGGGGGTACGACTGGAACGTACTGGGGTGTAGGTACACGGGGGGTATGACACGTACTGGGGTGGGGGTGTGGCTCGAACGTACTGGGGTGTAGGTACACGGGGGTACGACACGTACTGGGGTGGGGGTACGACTGGAACGTACTGGGGTGTAGGTACACGGGGGGTACGACACGTACTGGGGTGGGGGTACGACTGGAACGTACTGGGGTGTAGGTACACGGGGGGTACGACACGTACTGGGGTGGGGGTACGACTGGAACGTACTGGGGTGTAGGTACACGGGGGTATGACACGTACTGGGGTGGGGGTGTGGCTCGAACGTACTGGGGTGTAGGTACACGGGGGGGTACGACACGTACTGGGGTGGGGGTACGACTGGAACGTACTGGGGTGTAGGTACACGGGGGGTATGACACGTACTGGGGTGGGGGTGGGGCTCGAACGTACTGGGGTGTACATCGACGGTGGTACGACACGTACAGGGGTGGGGGGGTGTACATTGACCGTGGTACGACACGTACTGGGGTGGGGGTACGACTGGAACGTACTGGGGTGTAGGTACACGGGGGGTATGACACGTACTGGGGTGGGGGTGTGGCTCGAACGTACTGGGGTGTAGGTACACGGGGGGTACGACACGTACTGGGGTGGGGGTACGACTGGAACGTACTGGGGTGTAGGTACACGGGGGGTACGACACGTACTGGGGTGGGGGTACGACTGGAACGTACTGGGGTGTAGGTACACGGGGGGTATGACACGTACTGGGGTGGGGGTGTGGCTCGAACGTACTGGGGTGTAGGTACACGGGGGGTACGACACGTACTGGGGTGGGGGTACGACTGGAACGTACTGGGGTGTAGGTACACGGGGGTACGACACGTACTGGGGTGGGGGTACGACTGGAACGTACTGGGGTGTAGGTACACGGGGGTACGACACGTACTGGGGTGGGGGTACGACTGGAACGTACTGGGGTGTAGGTACACGGGGGTATGACACGTACTGGGGTGGGGGTGTGGCTCGAACGTACTGGGGTGTAGGTACACGGGGGGTACGACACGTACTGGGGTGGGGGTACGACTGGAACGTACTGGGGTGTAGGTACACGGGGGTATGACACGTACTGGGTGGGGGTGTGGCTCGAACGTACTGGGGTGTAGGTACACGGGGGGATACGACACGTACTGGGGTGGGGGTACGACTGGAACGTACTGGGGTGTAGGTACATGGGGGGTATGACACGTACTGGGGTGGGGGTGGGGCTCGAACGTACTGGGGTGTAGGTACACGGGGGGTACGACACGTACTGGGGTGGGGGTACGACTGGAACGTACTGGGGTGTAGGTACACGGGGGGTACGACACGTACTGGGGTGGGGGTACGACTGGAACGTACTGGGGTGTAGGTACACGGGGGGTATGACACGTACTGGGGTGGGGGTACGACTGGAACGTACTGGGGTGTAGGTACACGGGGGTACGACACGTACTGGGGTGGGGGTACGACTGGAACGTACTGGGGTGTACATGGACGGTGGTACGACACGTACTGGGGTGGGGGGGTGTACATTGACGGTGGTACGACACGTACTGGGGTGGGGGTACGACTGGAACGTACTGGGGTGTACATAGACGGGTGGGGGTATACATATACGGGGGGGTACGTGTCGGACGTACGGGGGCTGGGGGGAGTGTTGGGCGCGTATGCGGGCACATGTCTCCATGGTTGCTGTAGGAGTTCGGTGCGGACGGTGTTTTTTCCATACGGTTGTAACCTCGGACGCACGGGATGGATCGTGATTCCTCGGTCGGACTTGGATTTTCACGTTTGTAAGGTAAATCGTCCGAGGACGTGTCGGACACATTTTCCGACCCGAGGACGTGTGGGGAATGATTCCCAGTGCGGTTCGTATGGACTTTTTACCATGCGAATCGTGATTGCCAGTTCGTACGGCACTTGTACGATTCGTACGGTAAAAAGACCCGATACGAGTCGCACGGGGGAATTTTTTACCGGATCGTGATCGGCACCTATGCCTTTGTGCCTGTAATCTATAAGCTATACATATATATTTGCCAATAGGAGCCATTATGCTTTTGATAAATGTTAAATGCTCTGGTTCTTACTGAGTAGGATTGCCTTTGTTGTTTGTTACATCAAAAACTAATAGGGCAGTGAATTGCAAAACAGCCATTGTTCATTGGCTATTTCACCCAATACCAAAGCAACAGGGCAATTTCTTTAGTTTGTGGATCACTAAACTGATCATTAATAATGTTTCATAATTTGTGAATTGGAAAGAATGGCTCCAATTTGATTTTCAAGTTGCTGTTTGATTTTTAGTGAAGAATTCTATGTCAGTATGGCTAGGCAGTGTTGCTATTGCTATTGGCTGTTTGAAGTACCATGCAATCGCCGATGGAGTGTTCTATATTACATCGTAAGAGTATAAACAACTATCACACTTTTTTCTCATTCAAATCATATGCTTTTACCTTCAGTCTCAGTTAAAAGCAGACAATATCCTTTGGATGTATACTAGGTTGACATCATCTTGAAAGTCTTGGGAGGTTTGGGCTCTTTCTGATACACTATCCACAGACTGGATGATTAGTTTACTCTATGGGGTTGGTTACCTGAAGCTTTCAGTATCCACAAAAGGGGATTAGAACCATGGTGAGCAGAGTACCTACTGCTGGACTGTCAGGGCGGCTGTCTTTTCAACTTGTTGCCACTTTAAAGTACGCCTACATAGGGAATGGCACGTCCACTGCCTGCAGCGAGACACTTGCCGCAGCTTCCTCACCCCAGCTAGAGAGACCATTGGCCCACCTGCTTCTTCACCTATCCAATAAATGCCATGCCTGGTAATCTTAATAGCCAGCCCTCAGTTGGTAATCTTGGTACCCAGAGACTAAAAATGTACATCTTGTTTACTGCTCCTGAGTTTGTAGACCTTGTAGGTTATGAGTGGAGACTGAAGTAAGTATCCCCTAGACAGGAATGTCTGTCCACTCAACTCTATTATAAATTGGGTATGATTGGACCTTGACTGCCTGGGGAACATTATGCTTCAACCATCCAGGATATTTTTTGGGCAGGTTGTTATTTCACTGGATACTGCTACATGTGACACAGCAAGAGGCTGATATTCAGCACAAATCCAGAAGTTGTCTCTAGGCATGGTAGCTGGTCTGTGGAGTTAAAGGTTGTGCCTATCACCCATCAGTGCATGGCCAGTCCTCCTGATTGTTAGTCTGGTCCCTTATCCCTGTCACTGTGGATCCAAAGAGCTAGGTAATGTGCTTAATGCGTGTTCTTATACCTGTAACGCAGTCAGGAGGGTGGCATCTGTATATACTTGCTGTACCATACCCAATGTCCTTCCTGCATTGTTGGTGCTGCTTCAGGTGCATTTACAGACTTCACTGTTGAAGATGGACTCTATAAAACAACACTCATGGACTGTACCTTTATTCACTAACTCTCCACTGATGTTCATGCATCTTTATAGTTCTATGCGTGCTTATGGTGCAGAGTATTATAAATAAATTACTGTGCCCATAGCCTGCCTAAGTGTCTTCCACTTAGCTATTTTGTGCGCACTGTACATAATGGTACTTCATACAAATTGTGTGTTATTATAATTTCTTGCATTGTGCATGTCATTGGGCTAGGAGGTGTGTTCATTCCTTTTTGCAGCTGCCAGCTAGACCTTCTGCACATTTTGCTAACCTTTTGCCACAAATGTATCGTGTTATGTTATTAACACTTGGAAAGTCCTTAACACTCAGATTTCCTGGTGTAAGAAACTACATAGAATCAACCAAGGAATCTTAACCTTGACAAAAGCAAAGAAACCAACCAACCTACAGAGACTACTGACTAGCTTTGCAAAAGAGGCATTGTTGAGGGACAGGAATGGACCTCAGATTAACAAGAAGAACATATTTGCAGATGGAACAGAAAAACTGAGATGATCCATCCAGACCTTAAAGAATCTAAGAATGGTTACAAAGTTAGCCGAAGATGAACACAAAACTTTAAATGGCAGATAAGGTGAGAGGCATTTCTGAATAAAAAGAGGCACCCAACTATAGACAGCACAATGAACAATGTAAGGTGTCTTAAAAAGGTTACATTCACTAATAGGAAACCAGTGTAATGGATGAGGAACAGGGAGAACATGAAAGAATCTAGAAGCACCGGTAATTGACCAAGCTGTCTGATTTTGGAGTACTTGAATCCAATAAATCATAAACCAGGTAAACATGGGTAGAGGGAGCTGTTATAATCTAATGAAGATTTTACAATTGCTGACACTACACATCTTTTGCCATCATCATAGATAGAAGATTATGAAGTTGAAAGACAGGAAATAGTTATCACCATGTTGACACATTTTACCATTGTCTTGTTTATCGTGGCATGTCTCTGACATTACCAAGATCTACGTCGGTAAAATGATGTACTCTTCCCTGAGGTATAGCTTGTACTTTGTTGACTATCAGGCACATGCATCAACCAATTTTACTGTCCCAGCCATCTGCTTTACTTACCGCATTTCACGCACTAGGTCCCCGGTCCACCACTGATTTTTCGGATTGTGTGCAGGGACCGTAACGTGCCACAGGAAGTGATTACTACTTCCTGTCCGATCCCCCAATCAGCTGCTCACAGCTGATCGCGTATACAGCCTAAAAACCAATGTACATCGCTCCGCGCAGCGGGCGCGCCAAAGGCAAGACCATCTGCGCCTGTCCGCAGCCAGATGGGGCCTGGGGCCAGTATCTCTGCCCAATTTCATTACGGCCCTTGCAAATATCCTAGCAAAGTCCTCCACAGTATCTGGCCCACACCCAGCACGCCCTGTTCACCTCTGGTGTGCAACATGAGTCCATCTCACTGCTCTGGTTGTGGATTCTCCTTTTTACCTCTCTCCGCTAACCCAACTCCCAGTAAACCGAATATCTCACCTGCACTGAATATGAATATGAAAAACAGAGTTCACTTTCATCAGCCACAACAGTAGATCACTTCCAAAAGACAAGAGAGACATCCATGACCTGCTCTCTGACTCTCAGCCAGATGCCATCTTCCTGACGGAGACTTGGCTAAACGACAGCTCCGGACCTGATATTGCTAATGCACTCCCCCCGGATACACGTACCTGGGAAAGAACCGTGTCACTAGGGGTGGAGGGGGCATAGCGATAATTTTCAAAACTTCCTACACATGTAAATGGGATGACTTATGGTTCGGCGATTGCGAAGCCGGCCTCTTCAAACTTCTGCTGTCCCCGAACTTCACCCTTTCTGGGACCTTAATCTATCGCCCCCTAGGACCAGCAGGTCCTTGGGCTGCTGCATTACCCGATCTTATTGCCCCCTTATTATTGTAAGCCACTAACTTCCTGATTCTAGGTGATTTGAATTTACATCTCAACGAGACTTCCTGTCCTACCAGCACCAATCACATTGCTGATTTGGCTGCTATGAATATCACTCTTCACAACTCTGGCCCCACCCATAAAGCGGGAAACCTACTTGATCCTATTTTTTCCAACCTCGCCACTGTCTCGTGCAAGACTGCTATCCCTATCCCTTGGTCTGACCACTTCCTGGTAGAATTCCAGATAAAACATGAACAGAGATTCAAGAATTCCTCATTACCCTCAGGATCCAGAAACAGCAGAAATTGGAAAGATCTAAATATGAATAGACTCAACCTCCTCCTTGATAACACAATGCCGGTTACTTCAATCACTAATCTAGATGACGCTGAGGTCCTCCATAAATTAGCTAACCTCGTCGATTGACGCATGCCTGCCTTTATCCAACAAGAAATGTAATTACCACCACCCCCCTGCTCCTTGGTTCTCAGAAAAGCGCAAAATAGAAAAAACTAAATGTAAAAATCTAGAAAGACGCTGGCGCAAAAATAACGAACCAGCAAAAAAATCAATGTATAAACTAGCCTTTAAACAACTACCACTTAATGTGTAACACTGCTCGGGCGGAGCACGCCAACCAAACTATTCTACTTACACAAAACTGCCCCAAAGTGCCGTTTAAAGTAGTAAAGGAACTTTCGGGTGCTATCTGTCATCCCAAGCCTCTATGTTTGGACTCTAAACAATGTGATAATTTAGCAAAATGTTTTGTGGATAAAACAGATACCATCTACTCTGATTTCAATAAACAGCCAGCAATTTTAACTAATTTGCCATTCAATTACCCCACATCACAAGGTCTCTCCCAGGAAGCTGCCCAAGTTAACAGGATCACACAATTAGACAAATGGACTCCACTTGACACCTCCTCCTTCCGGAGTATTCTCACCAGTATCAAATCTGGATCCCCAAGGATCCGCTCCCCCCCCTCGGTACTTCAAAAACTTGACCTCCCTATACTCAATATTATCATGGAACTACTCAATATCACTATGCGAAGCAACAGTTCCCGCAGCCTGGAAACATGCCATGGTCGTACCCCTGTTAAAAAAGGCCAACACTGATCCTGAAGTCCCTTTCAATTTCCATCCCATCTCCCTTCTTGAAAATTTTCTCCAAAGTTTTGGAGAAACACATCAATACCCAGCTTACAAATTTTGTTGATACACAAAACATCTTGCGTCCGTCCCAATCCGGTTTCAGAGATGGTTTTTCAACAGAATCAACACTTCTGGGAGTCACCGAAAACATTCGTCAACAGGTCGACAAAGGAGACAGTGGCACTTATTCTATTGGATCTAAGCGTTCGACACTGTGTCTCACACTTCTCTCTTAAAAGTCCTTCAATCCAGCGGTGTTGCTGGCATGGCACTAAAATGGCTGTCCAGCTTTTTATCTAATAGGACCTTTCAGGTCTTCTTCCCTATTGCTAATTCCAAGACTCATGTATCCCAGTATGGAGTTCCTCAAGGCTCCATACTTAGTCCATTGCTCTTCAACATCTACGTTAGCCCACTGGCAACGATAGCTGAGCAAACAGGGCTAACAATATACTCTTACGCAGATGATACACAGCTCATCTTCTCGCTCTCCTCCAAAGAGACCGCAAAGTTATCAGTGCTCCAGCCAGGACTAAAAAAGATTACTGACTGGATGCATGATAACAAATTAAAATTAAATGGGGGGAAAACCGAACTCCTTATCTTTGGCAACAATAAAACTCTCTGGGACCCCCATCACTGGCCACCTCAAATGGGTGATCCCCCCTCCCATCTCAATTGGCTCGCAATCTTGGCGTCATCATCGATGACCAGTTGTCGATGAAGCAACAAGTGGTTAAGGTTGCCTCCACCTGCTTTGCCATTCTCAAGTGGCTTAGGAAAATCCTCTGGATGCTTCCTTTGTCTACGCAAAAAACTGTCATCCAGGCCCTAGTAGCCTCCAGACTAGACTATGGCAATGTACTTTATCTAGGGGCAAGCAAGGAAGTGCTTCGCAAGTTGCAAGTGGTCCAGAACTCCACAGCTAGACTGCTTTGTAAACTACCCAAAACATCTTGGGGCAGATTTATAATAACTGACGCATCCCTGCATATCAGCAGGGATGAGCCAGTTATTTTGCGCCCCAGCTCCGCCATCATGGATGCGCCGCATTTATAATGCGGCGCACCATGGGGCAAAAACGGCACAGATGCGTCACGCATCTGTGCCGTAAAAGTGGCGCATTGCTGGAGTTGCGTCGCAAGCGCGACGCAGCTCCAGCAAGGCTCTGGGGTGCCCTATCTGCACAATGCTGCGTCAATCCTTGCGCCTGCTTCAAGCAGGCGCAGGGTTTTGACGCAGCATGGGCTCAACAGTGACTGAGTGAAATCTTGTAGATTTCACTCAGCCACTTTTAGGAGGCGTTCCTGCGCCGGAACGCCCCCCCCGCGCCGGAACGCCTATATGTGGCGTAGAGCTGCATAACGTGACGCATCTCCCAGATGCGTCACGTTATGAATACCCCGCACCATGGCGCAGGATTTGCGCCGCCGCTGCGTCACAAAAGTGACGCAACGGCGGCGTAAATGAGGTGCAAGGGCCTCATAAATCTGCCCCCTTATATCTCAGTCTCACTTTGTGAACTTCACTGGCTGAGAATCGACAATCGCGCGAAATTCAAAGCACTCTGCTACATTCATAAAATAAATTCCGGCTTTGCCCCTCACTATCTCTGTGCTTTGGTGCACCACTACCACCCCCCACGTCTATTACGATCTTCTAACCAATACAAATTCCCAGGATAAAACGAGCCAGAATGGGAGGACGATCATTTGCCTATCTGGCTCCTTCCCTCTGGAACTCTCTTCACACACACTTACGTGTCGAACATCACTACCTCAAATTTCGTAAAGGCCTCAAAACCTGGCTTTTTAATCAGTAGAACCTTGTAATTCTCTCTTAGCGTCCAGACATTACCTCTTGTCCCTCACGTTTACAGGTGCCGGGAAACCTCCGGGTAGCTGCGCGCCATATATAAATTAAATTAATAATAATTTTTGCGAGCGCAAACGGTGCTATTCGCAAAAATTGTCCGCTTGCGTCCGTAAAAAGGGTATTTGCGATGCATCAAGGTTCAAGGCACTCGCAATAAGAAAATTCGCAAGTATTTGTGATTTCTCAAATTGCGATTGCATTTAAGGAATCGCAATTTGCGATTCCTTAAATGCAATGCAAGAACCACTTTAGAATAGCAATTTCGCTAATAGGGGGCGCAAATTACCATGAAGTTGAACGGTAATTTGCAAAAACTTAGAAAAATGCACTTTAGTGCATTTTCCAAAGTTTCATGTTGCTCACACACATGCCCTTAGGGCATGTGTGTGCGCAACATGGGCACAACATGGGTGCACATCACTAGTTCAGGGGTGCAACAGGGTGTCATTCTGACACCCTTGCACCCTTGAAATTGTATGCCCAATTTGCGAGTACCTGTTGGTACTCGCAAATTGCGCATGCAATCTCCCATTAATTCCTACGGGTCTGTAGGCCCATAGGAATGAATGGGGAGCCATTCCTTAATTGCAACTCACAATTTGCGAGTCGCAATTAAGGAATTTGTAGGAATTGCTATTTTCTCAGCGATTCCTACATGCATAGGCATTTGCGCTTCCTTATTAGCAAATCCTTATTTTTCGCTAATAAGGAATCGCAAATGGCATGTTTGATTCATGTGCCTATATGTGTTTTAATTAGTGTTTATTTGAAAAAATATATTTCGATTATATTTTTTGACTCTTTTGACACAGTTCAGAATAATGTCATCACATTATTTTAATACTCTCAATGCTAAACCTTGATGATGTTTGGTACTAGGACTGGGTTCAATTCTGAAGAAAATGTCTGTCTCTACTTAGTCCTTCATTACAAGTTGGTCAGGAAAATGGCGTTATGAGCTACCAATTCCAGCTAGCATCACCACCCCATTAACATGCGAGACCCGAATAGCTGCATTGTTTACCAAATATTTTTCCTGCAGCAAGTGATGTTACTGGGTGAAATTCAACACCCAGCATAACTTGCAAAGTTTAAAACTATTCTAATTTGTTTTCTCTTATTTACATTTTCAATTGCAAATGACGGTGCAATCAGAATGTATTCCATTGCACACAGGGATATGTTTCCACCATGGTGGAAAAAAAGAGCAAGCACATGCTAGAACCGCTACGATGACATTCAAGAAAGTTTTTCATCGTAATGTGTTTCTTTCCTAAAAAGGAAAGTGTGCTTGTTTTAAGATCTAGGGTCATGCTGTTTTTGCTGCTTATGGAGCAACCACAAACTTAATTACATCTTTCTCATGTTTTAATCTGTTATAAACCCAATTTATGGAATGCAGAGAAAAACGTAGCCTCTTAATTTAAGTAATGTTGCCTTTGATAAGCAGTACTGCCTGGATTACTTACAGATAATCTTAATTTTGCTGAGCCATAGTCTTCCTCATCCCATTCCTCATCCATCCTCATCCCATTCCTTACCACAATGAGCTCTGTCGTAGGCAGTGTCCCTTGCTCACTTTGCCAATGGATTCAAGCTAGCCTGGCTGATGACGGGTGCTTCCCCGTAACCGTTCCCAGGATGCTTGTTTCCAGTCCAGGGAGGACCTGCCTTGGCAGTTCGGGCTGGACTCTTCCCATGAGGAATAGGGTCAAGACTGATTTGCATTTGGCTGGGTCTGAACTGTGGTGGAGAAGTGAGCTAAAGCATGAGGATGGATTCAACCCAGATCTGTGACTGGGGGTGAGTGTCTGAAAAGTTTCAGTGCTCCATCCATCATCTCCTTGTGTTTGCAGTGTACAGCTTTCACCCACACATAAAGAGAAAATAACAGTCCAACACCCACCAACATGGCCATCTATGATTACTTCCTGTGTCATGACCCATAAAGGTGAGACTGAATCCTCCTGTGTCCTTATCCCTAAGTCTGAAAGAAAATTGCACTTCAAATACCTTACATGGTAAGGAAGACTGAAATCTTCTTTACACCACCGCTGTAGCTTGCATCCATAGGCAGCACCTAACAACTTTAAACCAGTAAATAGAAGATGTCTTAGTAAACTCTTCTGGGTACTCATGGTCCTCCATGACCTCATCCAAATATGATGCCTCACTGAGATAGCTGACCCTGAGGCTGATTCACACACAGCAACAAAAGAGGTATCTGGTAGGACGAACCTTGCCTGTTGTTCCATCATTTAAAGACAAGAAACATAGACCTTTCCTTGCTGGATCTCATATGCTATTGACTGGAAATCCCAAAAAAGGATTGTACGGCATCAGTGGTATAAGAACCTATTGTCAAGGCAAAATTCAATGTTAGATAAGAGCTTTAGAGAGCCCCTTCAATCTTCATGTTTATGCCAACAGAAGGGCCAGGCTCCTTGGAAATCATTGTTCCTGGTGAAGACAGGCCTGCCATTAGTGAGTCTACTTTCACTGATGCAGGAATCTCCTCTTTGACTCCTTTCAAATGATATCTCTTGGACAGGAATTTCAGGAAACTAGACTTTTCAATATCTGACCATTCACATTGAGAACACTCCTCTGATGGCCTTATGCACAGGAAAAATATCAAGTTCTTTGCGTCTATACTGAGAGAAGAAGTCCTCTTCTTTCTCCTTCGCTGCTGGTTCTGGACTAACAGATGTTTTTTTGCAGAGACTGGACTACTTTTGATAGCTCGACCCCCTGAATATATCTGTGATCCATTGCATGCTCTGAGAGCTAAGGATCTGGTTATAGATCTTGAGGAGGGAGATCCTCTCTAGGATTATATGCAGGAGACCCCTCTCTCACCAGAAAAACAGCTTAAACAGCTTTGTTGATGTTGATCATGGACTCTAAAAGCTCTACAGGAAGCTGAATAGACAGGTTGAGATTTCTTAAATTATAGGGAACTTCTTCCCCGGAAGAATCTGATTGCAAATGCCTTCTTTACAGGAAGGTTTTCTCTGCTCCATGACTTTAATGTGAGTAGACAGGCCTACAGGCTGCTGAAAAGAACCTCACTTCTATCAAGGCTCAACAACAGCAACAAAGTAGCAAAGCATTTTTCTAGGTCGGATTGCTAAATGAGCAGCAAGGGGTTCCTGATTCTGTGTTTCTATAGCAACTTTACTTGGTATGAATGAACAGCGAAGCATCGCTGGACCAGTGCCATTTCTTAACTATGCACGCCCCACTATAACCTCCAGGTAGACCTATCTCTCCAGTTATATTATTTACTATGTGTTGCACTCCTTAATCACTCTGCCGTTAGAAGAGGCTCTAGGCAAACAAGTAACACAAATATTAATAAAAGAGGCTGCTGGTGTAGTGGCTAATCAATGTAGTGCCATCAATGTAGTGCAAGTGCAGCATTCTAGCATAAACATAAATTGAGTTATGCATATATAGGCTATGGGCACAACTTGTAGCAAACATTGGCCATGCCAAAAGGTCAGGCGTTGGCTGTCAGACGTTTGACTTTGTCAACGCCTGTTTTGCTTTAGCATCTTTAAACTTCATTGTTGGGAGTTCTCGACAATATAATAACAAATTGGCTAAAAATAAAAATAGATTTGGTCTCAAAAAGCACACATTGGCATATTGAATGGGACTACTTTGTGTGCGGATATGCTCTTTTGAAAGAAAGAGCAGAATGCTGTCATTCAGTGAAGTAGGCCAATGGCGGAAGTTGGTTGAAACATTCCCCCAAGCTATATACTGTAGTGGGCGGAAGAAAAACGTGAATGACACAAACACAGAACAATGGATGAAAAGGGCTGTCTGAAAGACCCTATAGTTATAGGATATCAATAATTTTAGTAAAACCAAAAGATCTTGGCTAATGCCAAACTCAAAAATAGTTTGAAAATGTTGAAAAATCAGCATTTCTAGATTTTTTACTCAATTAGAAGATCTGTCTAACATGAGGTGCTTCTCTAACTAACTGTGAGATTATGGATTTGTGTAAAGTTTCATGTTCCCCGTCAGCCTCTTTCAGATTGTGCATGCTGGAAAAAGACACAAAATCTGCAAATGGAATTTTGACGGGGACCAGTAACTCCTGTACCAGTCCTATTAGAATTAAAAAGGAACTTAGAATGAGGATCTAAATTCTAACTGGTGTCATTCCAGTTTGAACCCAGCCATATGCAAATGAGTCTTGACATTGCTCCCTATGGGAACAGTCCAGCCCGAACTGCCAGGCCATGTCCTCCCTGGACTGGAAACAAGCATCCTAGGACCGGTTTTGGGGCTTCACCCCTCATCAGCCAGGCTAGCTTGACTCCAGTGGCATGGAGAGCACAGGACCCACGTCTGGGCATACCCGTCCCACTCGGGGTGACAAATGCAAAAAAAACTATTGATGGACAAAATGCAGAACAATGTCATACATTCACCCCAGTACAGAGATATCGGCCTAAATACACCTTTTTCTGCACCCCATGCCATTCCAGTTTGAACCCAGCCATATGCAAATCAGTCTTGACCCTGCTCCCTATGGGAACAGTCCAGCCCCAACTGCCAGGCCATGTCATCCCTCCTTGTTTCCAGTCCAGGGAAGACCTGGCTTAGCAGTTCGGGCTGGACTGGTCCCATAAGGAAAAGGGCCAAGACTGATTTGCATATGTCTGCGTCTGAACTGGGGTGGCAAAGCGAGCAAAAGAACGATGATGGATTAAACCCAGATCTGTCACTGGGGGTGAGTGTCTGAAAAGTTTCAGTACTCTGTCCATCATTTCCCTGTGTTTGCTTTATACTACTTTTGTGGCAGATAATTCTTTTCAGTTTCTGGCTACATTCTCGGAGCCAACTTCTCCCTAGTTTGTCTCTGCTAAGTTCCATCAACCCCAAATCCTCTTTGATGAACAGCGGACAATGAGGACAAGGCTGGCCTTACATCATGTCACACACCCACTTCTCCTCCCCTCAATGGAAGCCGCTTTTGGCTTTGAACAGAACACACTAGGCACAGATTTTGCATGTAAGTGATTCCCTGCACCCATTCCTCCGACCTCAGATTGGCTGCGTTGTGTGCACAGTTCTCTTTCAGTACCTGGTGGTTTTGGCATCTAGCCATGATCAGTGGACCCTCTGTCCATTTTGCTTATCTTCAGTTGGCAACACCAAGTTCTCGACACCTCTGTTCTCATCATTTACTTTGACCTGCTTAGTACCCATTCCCCAGCCATAAGTGTCTGTTGTGCAAGTCTTTCAGCTATATGCCACAGACGCTGTGCCAGATTTTGCCTTCAGCTCTGCTGTTATCAGGACCATGCTCAGTGTTCACTGTACATGACATTTTGCCATTTGCAGCAAGCATGTGGATTATGATGTGGCATTCAGTTGTTACTTTTTTCCAGACCCCTGTCCATAGAGATCGCTGCACGCAGACGTTTACATTTGAGAATACCAAGAGCCACCAGCCCATAGCCTCATTGTCCAATGGAGAGTAATTTTGAAAATTGTTCATGAACCACCATTGTCAAACTACAATCTAAAAAGCCTGCCTATAAGCTAAAGACTTCTTTTCAAGGTCAACCAACACTGCAACAATGTTTTATTCTTGCTTGTCTTTTGCCACTACCCAATAGTATCCCCTAATCTCTCCTGGGGCTGTGTGTGCTGCATTTGACCCTGCAAGGTTTGCTTTCCCACCCACGAGTGACTCAAGTGAACTGATTTGCACTAGCACTGAATGTGAAATACTGGTCATTGTAGCCCCACAGAACCCTATCCAAAACATTGCTGTAGTAGAGTTATTGCTTTTGGGTAACTAACAATCCCTATGAAGGGATCAGGGACACCGTGGTACAGAAAAAACCTATTTTGTTGTTCACAATGTCATACTCTTCACTAAGAAGAATATACACTTTTAAATAAAAGCATTTAATATGACAGGAATAACCTGTTTCTCAGAACTTCTAAAGCAACTACACAGAATATCATTAAAACAACAAGAAGGTATAATGTAAGAAAAGAGAATACAATTATAATCTCTAAGATGTTTAAAATATTATCTAAACCCCAACACCCTAAAACCTACTTCTATATGCTACACCTAAAGAGAGCATGGAAAGCAGAGCAACTTGCATTCTAGAGTTTCTTAGGGAGAAGAGACGCATTGCGTACTTGCTGACAGCATGGGCTATCGTTATCTGTGGAGGCGTGAAGGCAGTGCTCTCTACGAAGAAAAAATGCCCTTCAGTAGCAGACTTCCTCCAGGACTCGGCTTTATCAGCACTGTGTGCCCATATTAGATTAGACCGTCTTCTGGCACAATCTCATGCGATAATCTGGGTGAAGCACCTCTCCTAACAAGTGGTTAAATGGCAGTCCTCATATTCTGAATCTTATCAGAGACTGGAATTTCTGACATAAGAGAACGTGAATTCAGACTACTCTATTTTAGCTATGTACCTGTACTTGTTCTTATTTGACCTTGACAAGGTAAAAATTAGACACTTTACCCAGACTGATGTTGCATCATGTGTCATATCTGTCATTAGTCGAACAACCTGACATTTTCACAGTTCTTAGAAAGATACAGTCAGACGACATTTGCTTCAAATGGCAGAAATGACGATGATTCTGCATAAATTGAGAAAGATGGCACCCTCTATGGTCTAAAATGGGGATCTTCATTTTGTAAAATACCGACAGGATGTACCTAAAATGGAATCAGATAAATCAGACCTTCGGTGCTTTACGTCATACTCTTTCTATAACTTCTGAAAGAATTTGCACCAAATCAGGCATTTGGCAAATAATATAGGTATGGCTTTATTATAGGGCACGCACAGATAATTAACACTATAGATACACAAAGAACATATGTATTTAGGCACATGTGCTATCCTTACAGTCAGACATACACAGGAAATGTAGATGGAGAAGAGGGGTAATCAGCCACCTCGGTTACATGATAGTCTCTCCCAATCTTTGTGGTAAATATTTTATTACCGGTACTATTTTTTATGCAGTAAAGTCTAGTAAGAATAACTCAGTATAAATAAGAGGCAGAATCCGTGGTATTAGAGGTTCTGAAAGGCTTTATTCCTCTATAAAGGAATTATGGTTCGAACCATAGGCATCAAATTCCATCACCACGAGGGTTCAGGAAGGGAAGGCAATACATTATTGACAAGTAAAGATATTTATATGAAAAGCATTACATTAAGACAGATGTAGGAGGCGTAACAGCTGATAATATAGATAATACTACACATACGTAATGAAAAAGGCGTACATATAGGCGTAACTAGAAACGTCATTAAACATGATGTCACAAGTGGGTGGATCCATAAGAGAATCCTGCAATGTCAGCAGAAATACTTGACAGAGATGCGTGCGCAGCCGCATGACGTGTGATTGACGTGCAACTAGAGGGTGAAGGGGACTTGACATTTAGCTCTACATGTGGAGACAGAAGTCTGGGGGGTCATGTCAACCTAATCCCAAATCATATCTAATATCTTATGTTTAAAGAACTGTATTATCCAAAAGGAAAGGTCTCTCGGACGGAATCTATTCTATACTGACTGTTAGTGCGTGTACAAGCGTCTAAGTGTCTACATGAGATGCGAGGGGGCAGGAATCTTCCATAGTAACAGGGGCTATGAATTACTTGCGTGAGGACAGTGAGGCCTGGCCCTTTGCTCGGTAGCTGGAAGAATGTTTACCTAAACTACTAGACAGGAATGCATCGGATGAGGAGCGGAGCAGATAATCTTGAAGGTGAAATACAGTTTTTGGCAGGCAACGGGCTGGATCAGGCACCGTTAGCCGCGCAGGGAGTAGGACAAAGTTCATGGATACAGATGCGGGCTCGGACTGGAGCTTTCAGAGGCAGAAAGCAGGAAAAGGCTTGATGGCAGAATTCAGGGCCTACTCGCCTGAACTGTAAAATGTGGAAAGTGAACCACATAAAGTCGGTGGCCTTTCATACTTTGGAACGGAATATCCGACTCATTCATGGCGGATCTGAAAGAGGACATGTTGACGGTGGACGCACATGTATTTGCGTCTTCATAACTGGAACTGGAGGGAACATACATGTACTTGTAGCATGTACATGGAGCCGTTGGGGTCTAAGATAGGGGACATAACTGATCATAAAATTCATATTTCCTCATTCCCTCCTTGTCCCCTACGGACCCTCAGGAGATATCGATCTTCATCAATCCATCAATCTGTTCGTATAGCATCATTTGTTCTTCTTTCTTCTTCCGGGATCTTGAACGAAAACTTGAAGGCGGGATACACGATGTGGCACACAGACCACAAATCGCTGGCCCACATTGTAGACATAAGCAGCAACTGAACAATAGGAGAAAGCCAATACCTAGGAAGGATAGAATCCTCCATCCCCAGGCTGACAACACGCTCCAGAACCAACCGGACCAAGTCCAGGTGCCTGGACTCTGGTGTATCTGGCTTATAATCTTATGAAGGCGAGTTATGGCTTTATATACTGACGGCGAGTTTTCTGGTATGAAAACACAGCAACTTGATCCGATGACCCTACAAGCTCCGCCCCTATCGGCCAGGATGACGTCAAGGACAATACGATTTTGAAGCACAACAATCCGCATCGCAGACTGCTCCTCTGTTAAGTTGCCTAGGGCGGAAGTAGTCTCATTCACTACTGCTTCAAGGGTTCTAGTTAATCTACGTATCAGTTTACTATTAGTGACTGTACCTATATAGGGAAAGAAACCTTTATTGAAATCTGTGTATTGCTCCCATGCCGTTTCAGTGTAATCGACAATCGGGAGATCTCTCTGCTGTCTATTGTGTACTAAATGGGTATTCCTGTGATAGTCAGGAGGGGCTAGGAAAACAGGTGGCAGAAGGAATGCTATGTAACAGGTACCATCCCAATCTAGAGGTAAACGTATATATGCAGTCTGGCCACATATGAAGTAGGAATGACGAGAAGCTCTGAATGTAGACTTGCCTTGATCACTGAATTTTATCACAGTGGTACATTTACTATGGCCCAGGTGTATGGAACCATTCTTTCTTACACATAATTCACCTTTAACTGGAAATACTGACATAGCGGGCAAGATTGGTGTAGCTTCGGATTCAACATTCAGAATCATGAGGTTAAGTGTAAAGTTACCTAATCCATATACTTCATTTTCTAGATCAGTTCCTGTTCTTTTGGGAAGTCCCTCCTTGTTAGGGTAGCAGACTTTAAGCAAAACTAGGTTCAGGTTTCCCCATACCCAGTTGTCTTGATAAACTACGGAATTTGAATCTAGGGAATTAATCAAACTAAACCATGCTCCACAGGAGCCATTGTGTGTGAATGGATACGGAAAGAGAGGCAAAACTCCCTTATAGTTCTGATAGGGAGGGAGTCGGCCACATATCCAACAATTGGTAGCATTGCTGGTCTGATGGGAATGATGTAACATACTAATAAAAGTGTTGTTGCGCAGCGCAAATCTATAAGACAACTCATGCGGAGGTAGTTCGCTAAAAGAATGTTCAGCCGTAGCATTGTAAGCATGCTTAGAAATAGGGTAATACATATGTAGCAATACACTAGAAATGATGATCAGAAGACTTAGAAAAAACAAAATTAATAATGTCATTATGCAGTGACTACGAAGCGATTTACAGTACGCATGTTTTTTAAGCTGTATCTGTCTATTTTTCTCTCTATTTCGGTCCAGAGGATACATGTCGGAGACAAATTTAACCGATTCACCTTGGAGAGGACTTAAACAATCAAATTGTCTGACTTGCTAGACCTTAGTTTCAGTTTATAGAGTTCGTTCTTCGACCTTTCAACCAAGGGGAGCTTTGAGTCTGTTTGTGAGGGAATGCAGGGCTGAGTGTTCACATCGGACGGTAGTCCATAAAATTTCTTGATATGGCTCGAGTGCAACCACCCTTTACGTCCCTCAATCTTCACGGCTGTCCTTGTAGTCAGCAATACGAGTTTGGGCGACTTCCACCTGGGCTCCAGCTGGGTCTTCCGGTCAAAATTCCTCACAAGAACCAGGTCACCTGGAACCACGTCATGGGGCTTCACCTCAGTGTTATCGGGAAAAGCTGCAGCTACCTGTGAACGACAAGATTGTAGTGCAGACATCAAGGAAGCCAGGTAATCTGTCAGCATATTACAGTCAACATCAGTGATTTTACGAGGTATAGGCGTCCCCCACATATTTGGTGGTCTACCGAAGATCACCTCATAAGGGGATAGCCCTGTTCGAGAATGTGCTACCATCCTCATGTAAAAGAGCGCAACTGGTAAGGCTACTATCCAATCGACACCTTTTTCTCTACATATTTTGGACAATCTAATTTTCAGAGTTTGATTATGACGTTCCACGAGACCTGCTGCCTCGGGATGTCGGACACAGTGAAATTTCCATTGGTAACCTAACAGAAGTGAAACGTGTTTCATCAGTTCGGATGAGAAGGGCTGGCCGTTATCTGAGTATACAACACGTGGTAAACCGTATCGTGGGAAGAATTCTCGAACTAACTGTTTGGCAGTAGTCGGGGCAGTGTAATCTGAAACCGGGTAGGCTTCTGTCCAACGGGAAAGAGCACAAACAACTACGAGAACATATTTGAATCCTCGACATCGTTCCATCTGGATATAATCCATCTGGAGGACTTCAAAAGCGTGCTCGGGAGGTTGAAATCCACCCTGCTCTACGGGAATGCTTTTACCTGGATTAAACTGACAACATATCATACAAGTACGTACTTTCTGTTTGGCTGCTGCTCTCAAGTGTTTGTTGAACCAAATGTGTTGAATGCTGTCTAGCATAGCTTTTTCTCCTAGGTGTGCTGGACTATGTATTGTGTTAATGATGACTTGAACCATGGAATCGGGAAGAAACCATATAGATTTTCCCTTCGTCATCCATCCTTGATCCGTTTGGATCCCTCCTAATTCAGTCCATTTCTTTATTTCTTCTGGTGTAGCATGTGTCTGTATGTCAATTACATCAAGGGCGGGATCCTTAACTGTCATGCAATGTGTTGGTGTCGGGACTATTGTCTTTGTCGTGTCAGTTGTATGAGTCTGATTCTGAGCAGTCTGTTTAGCTGTTCTGTCAGCTAGGTCGTTACCCTGGGAAATGATGTCGGTAACTTTTGTATGGGCTTTGCATTTCATAATCGATATTGCAGTAGGTAGATGAATTGCGTCTAATAGAGCTTGAATGAGGGGTCCGTGTTGGATGTGGGTACCGTGAGAAGTTAAATAACCTCTCTCTCGCCACAGTACGCCGAAGTCATGGACGACTCCGAATGCATAACGTGAATCTGTGTATATGTTGACTTTCTTATTTTTGGCTTGAATACAGGCTTGTGTCAGAGCGATGAGCTCTGCTGCTTGAGCTGACAAAGTGTTAATACAATTGGTTTCAATGACTTCAGTGTCTGTTGTGACTGCATAAGCGGCCACTAACTCTCCTGTACTTGTTCTCATACATGAACCATCTACATACAATGTTAGGTCCGGATCTGATAAGGGGATGTCTGTCAAGTCTTGTCTGGGTTTCGTCGTGATGGTAATGACTTCAATACAATCATGTGCTAATGGATCTGTTCCGTTTACTGGCAAAAGTGTGGCAGGATTTAATGTATTACAACGTCTGATTTCTATGTGTGGCTGAAACAATGTTAATTCATAACCGGTGAGTCTTGCTATAGTCAAGTGTTGTGTTTGTGTGCGGTTCAAGAGAACCTCTACTGCGTGTGGTACTTGTACTGTCAATTGATGTCCTAACACTATGGCATCGCTTTGTCTGATTGCTAAAGCTGTTGCTGCCACTGACTTCAGGCACGCAGGAAGAGCCTGAGCTACGGGATCTAATGTACTAGAAAAATAAGCACATGGTTTGTGTGATCCTGCTTGTTCCTGAGTGAGTACTGACAAGGCAGTACCTTCGCGTTCTGTAACAAAGAGTGTAAAAGGCTTTCTGTAACATGGTGTTGCTAAAACAGGTGCTTGGCATAAAGCTTTCTTTAAGCTTTCAAAGGTTTGCGTATGTTCTTGAGTCCAAGGGAGGACAGTCGATGTGGCTGCCTCCTGTGTTGTCAGCTGAATGAGTGGTTTTGCTAGAAATGCATATTGAGGGATCCACTGCCTACAGTATGAAGTGAGACCTATAAAAGCCCGCACCTCCTTTTGTGTCTTAGGTGGTGGCATGTTGGCAATTAACTGGAAGCGGTCGGGTGTAAGCTGTCTTCCCTCCTTGGACAGCAAGTGCCCAAGGTAAACAACTTGCTGGACACAGAATTGCAGCTTAGAAGGGGACACCTTGTGCCCCTTGTCGGCCAGAAATTGTAAAACCGTCAGTGACGCTTTTTCACATTCAGGTTCGCTTCGGGCGGTGATCAGCAGATCATCGACATATTGAAGCAGGGCAGTATTAACTGGCATGTGGATACTGTCAAGTTCTCGTTTCAGTGCTTGGCTATAGATGCTGGGGCTTTCTGTGAATCCTTGAGGTGCGCGTGTGAATTTAAAACTTCGCCCATTTAAACTGAATCCGAACAAATATTGACTTTCCGAATCTATTGGGACGCTAAAGAAAGCATTTTTGAGATCAATTACAGTAAAGAACGTTGCTTCTGAATCAATAGCTGTTAATAATGAAGAGATATCTGGGACCACAGGGTATTGTGGTACAATACATTTATTTAATTCGCGCAGATCAATAACTAATCGATATACTGGTGGTTCATTTGGATCCGTTCTTTTAAGAATCGGAATTATCGGTGAATTACATACATTGGAGTCTGTTTCCACAACCACTCCTTGTGCAATGAGCTCGTCAATGATTTGCAGTAAAGCCACAACAGCATCGGGTGGTAACTTGTATTGTCGCATTCGTGGTAATACCACTCCTGTTTTTAGTGTATCTCGATATGGTGTAATGTTCATGCAACCAACATCAGTGGGGCCTTGTGCCCATAAATGTGTAGGTAAATTCTGCAGCCGGTGATCCATGTCTCTGGACACGTAGTGACCTTTGAAGTCACGTAAAAATAATCGTACTCCGTCCGGAGAACAACATATTATAGCTCCTAGAGCTTTCAATGTTTTTATACCTAACAAGTTTTCTGGACATGATTTAGTAAGCAATAAATCTGTAGTTCGTGTCAATGGACCAACCGTAAGTGGTAGGGGTTGCGATACTTCATTAATGATAGGCTTTCCTGAGAATCCAAGGGAAATATTCTGTGAGCCTGAGAGGGGTGCCCCTGGAACTTCACTGCGTCGTATAGTTGTTCTGCTCGCCCCTGTATCAAGTAAAAACTTTCTGTCTTCCCCTAATAGTTCACTATGTACATAAGGTCCCTCTTGATCTACAGGAACCTCGATAAGGGGTAAGCCAACTTCCCTCTCTAGGCTATTTCATGTGTATCGTTGATAATCGGGATAATCAGTTTGTGCATACTGGTACATCTGTTGTGTTGTTGCTTGTGTTGCAGCAATAGGCTGCTGCTGTGGTGTTGCTACGGTCTGTTGTGGAGCTGCCTGTTGCGGAGCTGGCCTAGATTGTGCATGCTGAGGGATTTGTTGTTGGTTCTGATCCTGTCTAGGTGGACGTGGTCTTTCCTGGGTTTTACCCGTGGCGATATTATGTTTCAGAACTGCACAATCGTGTATATAATGACCTTGTTGTTTACAATAGTTGCATGTCCCTTTCGCCGGACCTGCGGAATCACCCTTTTTATGACCATCAGCTGGAACTGACTGAGCCACAAGCATTTTCATTTTCGTGTCTTTCATACGTCTTTGTTCATTTCTCTAATTCTATTGTGGTGATATTGTAACATCTGTAACATCTGTGACGGGGTGTTACCTTGCCAGGTACTCTCAAATTTCAATACTCTATTCTTAACTTGCGGTAGGGAATTTTCAACTAATTTTGTCACAAACAGATGTGGATATGACTCGCTACTTGCTTTTATGCCACTATTTATACCAAAACATTTTTCAAATCGGGAATAGAAATCACTAGTGTCCTCATCTTGCTTTTGTTTACAGGCTGAGATTGCACCCCAGTCCTCCTTTTTCGTAGTTAATAAACGTGGCAATACCTGCACTAGTAATCCTGGTAGTGCTGTAGTCTTTTCCCCAAGCCCTGATCCTGCACCTCGGGCCTTTTCTTCGTTTTCTAATGCTGTCCAATCTATCTTTTGGTCTCCTACCTCCCATTCTTTTTCCTTGAGTTTCTCGTAAATACCGGCAGGCATTAATACTTTTAATATTTTCATAATGTCGGGGTAGGTATACTCTCCCATGAGTAACATGTCTTTTATCTCACGGTGGAAACCTGCTGGATCCTTGTCATGGCTGGGTACTACTTTCTTCATTTCTAATAATTCAATTTTAGTTATAGGCGTGTACACAAACACGCGTTTGAAGGTATTATCTTCACCTCTGATTGGGTGTACTTCGCGTAAGGGATTCTGTCTATCTATGTGATACATTTTTCTTCCCATAGTGGGAACTGGAACATGTTCTGGGCATACGAAAACTATATACTGGTTTCGAAATTCTAGAATTCCTTTAATTAAATCAGTACCTGAACCTCTCCATTTATTCGTGAGTAATTCTGTCAATATGTCAGGTAGGGGTCCAGGATCGAATTGTTGGCTTTTATATAATATGAGGAGGTGTTGAATCATGTATATACCAGCTAAACGCTGTTCGTATGGGGTAAGGTTCAGAAACGTGTGTGCTAGTGCATCTTCACTGTATTTGTCGGGACTGTCAGCCCATTGTACTGCTGACCTGGCCAATTCTTGTTCATCCATGGAATCGAGCATATGGTACCCCCTTCGGTCTCGGAGTAGTTTATCAGCAGCTTGGAATAGGTGTTCAGGCGACCTTGTATTTAACATAGGGGCTTGAAAATTTCTGTTACAGTCTGGACGTATCGGATGTATCGGACCATTAAAGCATCTGGTATTATTAAAAGATCTTCCTTTACCTACATAAGCCATTGTCTCTAAGTGTCCTGTGGGCATTTCTGATTCTTCGTCCTCCTCTCCCTCTGATTCATGTTGGTCTGTCTCTAATCTTTCTTTATGTATTCGTTCTACTTCTTTGCGGATCTTTCGGCACATAACTACTATACATGTCTGTTTATCGTGTTTCCCTTCTGATATATTCTGACCCCATTTGGTAAGTACTTGTATTTCCTTCTGCTCTACCTCAGGCCTGTCTTGGTTTCTGATCACACAGTTTATGAAGAAGCGTAACAGTTGTCTCTGTACATCCACTTTCTGGTATTCCATGGCTTCGTCAATACTTTCAGGGCCTCGCCCTGATTGGACAAAGTGGTATATATTATCTAAATGTGCCACCATTCCTGGTAGCGTCGCTAAATACCTTGAAGCTCGTCGTATACGTAGTGATGACAGCAGCATACCGTCCCGTCTACCGGGCACAGGATCATATCTACAATCCACTAGATGCTCTTTAAACATGTCGGAAATTGCTAGTTGGGGTGTACGTTCGTACGCTAAATCTCTAAGGGATAATTTATTTCCTCGGGGTGGCGTGGCAAAAATTTCTGTCGTACCTCCTGTCGCACCGTCTGAGGTGCTAGGCATGAAAGGATTTGTTGGATGTAAGATAGAAACTGTAGATGTAGGAATAGCGGTAGAAACAGATGGGCCTATTGGAATGTGCGTAGGAGTTTGTTGTTGCGGAGGTACAGACGGATGATCTTGGCGTTGAGCACCATCGGTGGGCGGCGTGTGTTGCGGAGCATTAGCATATTCAGGAGCTACATCATCTAAATAGGAAGAAAGGAAAACGTCTTTTGCTGTTTTGGGATGTGCTTTTATCGGGAGTAATGGAGGTGTCAAGTCTTTTGGTATTTCCGGGGTGGCCTGAGGTAACCCTTCGGCCAGAAGAGGATACATACCATTCATAAGGGTGTTTCGTTGTCTATCTACTTGTTCTGTTTTTACTCGGGTACCTTCCTCAACTAATATATTTTCTCGGGCTTTATTTGAATTCTCCCTACTTTTCTCTTCCTGTCTGAGCGCTTTTTCTGTACGCCTATATGATTCTTTACGCCATAATTCAATGGCATCCTTCTGTGACTGTCTGGCTTTATTTTTCCATAATACTTCTTCTACTCTCATGATGCAATCTGCATCCCAGGTCCCAGCTGCGGGCCATCTCTGACTTTCTGGTAAATCTTTGGTGTAGTCCACCCATAAATCAAGAAATAATACGGCATCTAGGCCATGTTTATGATACATAAAGTACCCTGGAGTGTCCCTAGGTGGAATGGGAACAGCTTCTTCGAGTACCCCTTTTCTGGTTTTGATCTGTCTTAATTTTGAGAAGAGCGGCATTTTTAGACCTTATTACTTAATCTTGAACACACTTAATACAATAAACACAATAATGAACAATCATTCACACCACAATATGTAGAACGTATTAAAACTTTTAACATTTAACAGTTAACGAACGATGATAACTAATAAGAAACTAGTTACTGGCATAATACTAACACTAGATAATACTGAATTATATGCAAGACATACTAGATATACTGCTAAACAGTACAGATACACTGCTGAAACAGTGCAGACCGGATTTGTGTACCCAAACCCGTCTTGACCGGCACAACCTATGTGCATGTCTGAATGCCTCCCCGGCAACGGTACTCACCGGGTAGCACGGAACGGAAGGCCTCGGAACTGAACTGAACTGGACCGGACTGGACTCGACTGGACTCGGAACTTCGGAACCTGGTGGGCCTCTGTATACCTCGGATCTTGCTCTCTCAGCTAGGCTCTGGTCGGGATACTTCGCACTTCTCACCGCCTCGTCTGGGTGTTGATCGCAGCCTCAGTCACCCCCGCTTGGCCGGAGGGAGATACAGGAAATCCTGCGGGTACGCGTTGTTGTCCGTCCAGCTGTGGCAGGAGACCGGGCCTGCACCGCACCTCCGGCGCGTGAGATGAGAAAGTGTCCCTATTCGGGCGCCAATTTATGTGGTAAATATTTTATTACCGGTACTATTTTTTATGCAGTAAAGTCTAGTAAGAATAACTCAGTATAAATAAGAGGCAGAATCCGTGGTATTAGAGGTTCTGAAAGGCTTTATTCCTCTATAAAGGAATTATGGTTCGAACCATAGGCATCAAATTCCATCACCACGAGGGTTCAGGAAGGGAAGGCAATACATTATTGACAAGTAAAGATATTTATATGAAAAGCATTACATTAAGACAGATGTAGGAGGCGTAACAGCTGATAATATAGATAATACTACACATACGTAATGAAAAAGGCGTACATATAGGCGTAACTAGAAACGTCATTAAACATGATGTCACAAGTGGGTGGATCCATAAGAGAATCCTGCAATGTCAGCAGAAATACTTGACAGAGATGCGTGCGCAGCCGCATGACGTGTGATTGACGTGCAACTAGAGGGTGAAGGGGACTTGACATTTAGCTCTACATGTGGAGACAGAAGTCTGGGGGGTCATGTCAACCTAATCCCAAATCATATCTAATATCTTATGTTTAAAGAACTGTATTATCCAAAAGGAAAGGTCTCTCGGACGGAATCTATTCTATACTGACTGTTAGTGCGTGTACAAGCGTCTAAGTGTCTACATGAGATGCGAGGGGGCAGGAATCTTCCATAGTAACAGGGGCTATGAATTACTTGCGTGAGGACAGTGAGGCCTGGCCCTTTGCTCGGTAGCTGGAAGAATGTTTACCTAAACTACTAGACAGGAATGCATCGGATGAGGAGCGGAGCAGATAATCTTGAAGGTGAAATACAGTTTTTGGCAGGCAACGGGCTGGATCAGGCACCGTTAGCCGCGCAGGGAGTAGGACAAAGTTCATGGATACAGATGCGGGCTCGGACTGGAGCTTTCAGAGGCAGAAAGCAGGAAAAGGCTTGATGGCAGAATTCAGGGCCTACTCGCCTGAACTGTAAAATGTGGAAAGTGAACCACATAAAGTCGGTGGCCTTTCATACTTTGGAACGGAATATCCGACTCATTCATGGCGGATCTGAAAGAGGACATGTTGACGGTGGACGCACATGTATTTGCGTCTTCATAACTGGAACTGGAGGGAACATACATGTACTTGTAGCATGTACATGGAGCCGTTGGGGTCTAAGATAGGGGACATAACTGATCATAAAATTCATATTTCCTCATTCCCTCCTTGTCCCCTACGGACCCTCAGGAGATATCGATCTTCATCAATCCATCAATCTGTTCGTATAGCATCATTTGTTCTTCTTTCTTCTTCCGGGATCTTGAACGAAAACTTGAAGGCGGGATACACGATGTGGCACACAGACCACAAATCGCTGGCCCACATTGTAGACATAAGCAGCAACTGAACAATAGGAGAAAGCCAATACCTAGGAAGGATAGAATCCTCCATCCCCAGGCTGACAACACGCTCCAGAACCAACCGGACCAAGTCCAGGTGCCTGGACTCTGGTGTATCTGGCTTATAATCTTATGAAGGCGAGTTATGGCTTTATATACTGACGGCGAGTTTTCTGGTATGAAAACACAGCAACTTGATCCGATGACCCTACAAGCTCCGCCCCTATCGGCCAGGATGACGTCAAGGACAATACGATTTTGAAGCACAACAATCCGCATCGCAGACTGCTCCTCTGTTAAGTTGCCTAGGGCGGAAGTAGTCTCATTCACTACTGCTTCAAGGGTTCTAGTTAATCTACGTATCAGTTTACTATTAGTGACTGTACCTATATAGGGAAAGAAACCTTTATTGAAATCTGTGTATTGCTCCCATGCCGTTTCAGTGTAATCGACAATCGGGAGATCTCTCTGCTGTCTATTGTGTACTAAATGGGTATTCCTGTGATAGTCAGGAGGGGCTAGGAAAACAGGTGGCAGAAGGAATGCTATGTAACAGGTACCATCCCAATCTAGAGGTAAACGTATATATGCAGTCTGGCCACATATGAAGTAGGAATGACGAGAAGCTCTGAATGTAGACTTGCCTTGATCACTGAATTTTATCACAGTGGTACATTTACTATGGCCCAGGTGTATGGAACCATTCTTTCTTACACATAATTCACCTTTAACTGGAAATACTGACATAGCGGGCAAGATTGGTGTAGCTTCGGATTCAACATTCAGAATCATGAGGTTAAGTGTAAAGTTACCTAATCCATATACTTCATTTTCTAGATCAGTTCCTGTTCTTTTGGGAAGTCCCTCCTTGTTAGGGTAGCAGACTTTAAGCAAAACTAGGTTCAGGTTTCCCCATACCCAGTTGTCTTGATAAACTACGGAATTTGAATCTAGGGAATTAATCAAACTAAACCATGCTCCACAGGAGCCATTGTGTGTGAATGGATACGGAAAGAGAGGCAAAACTCCCTTATAGTTCTGATAGGGAGGGAGTCGGCCACATATCCAACAATTGGTAGCATTGCTGGTCTGATGGGAATGATGTAACATACTAATAAAAGTGTTGTTGCGCAGCGCAAATCTATAAGACAACTCATGCGGAGGTAGTTCGCTAAAAGAATGTTCAGCCGTAGCATTGTAAGCATGCTTAGAAATAGGGTAATACATATGTAGCAATACACTAGAAATGATGATCAGAAGACTTAGAAAAAACAAAATTAATAATGTCATTATGCAGTGACTACGAAGCGATTTACAGTACGCATGTTTTTTAAGCTGTATCTGTCTATTTTTCTCTCTATTTCGGTCCAGAGGATACATGTCGGAGACAAATTTAACCGATTCACCTTGGAGAGGACTTAAACAATCAAATTGTCTGACTTGCTAGACCTTAGTTTCAGTTTATAGAGTTCGTTCTTCGACCTTTCAACCAAGGGGAGCTTTGAGTCTGTTTGTGAGGGAATGCAGGGCTGAGTGTTCACATCGGACGGTAGTCCATAAAATTTCTTGATATGGCTCGAGTGCAACCACCCTTTACGTCCCTCAATCTTCACGGCTGTCCTTGTAGTCAGCAATACGAGTTTGGGCGACTTCCACCTGGGCTCCAGCTGGGTCTTCCGGTCAAAATTCCTCACAAGAACCAGGTCACCTGGAACCACGTCATGGGGCTTCACCTCAGTGTTATCGGGAAAAGCTGCAGCTACCTGTGAACGACAAGATTGTAGTGCAGACATCAAGGAAGCCAGGTAATCTGTCAGCATATTACAGTCAACATCAGTGATTTTACGAGGTATAGGCGTCCCCCACATATTTGGTGGTCTACCGAAGATCACCTCATAAGGGGATAGCCCTGTTCGAGAATGTGCTACCATCCTCATGTAAAAGAGCGCAACTGGTAAGGCTACTATCCAATCGACACCTTTTTCTCTACATATTTTGGACAATCTAATTTTCAGAGTTTGATTATGACGTTCCACGAGACCTGCTGCCTCGGGATGTCGGACACAGTGAAATTTCCATTGGTAACCTAACAGAAGTGAAACGTGTTTCATCAGTTCGGATGAGAAGGGCTGGCCGTTATCTGAGTATACAACACGTGGTAAACCGTATCGTGGGAAGAATTCTCGAACTAACTGTTTGGCAGTAGTCGGGGCAGTGTAATCTGAAACCGGGTAGGCTTCTGTCCAACGGGAAAGAGCACAAACAACTACGAGAACATATTTGAATCCTCGACATCGTTCCATCTGGATATAATCCATCTGGAGGACTTCAAAAGCGTGCTCGGGAGGTTGAAATCCACCCTGCTCTACGGGAATGCTTTTACCTGGATTAAACTGACAACATATCATACAAGTACGTACTTTCTGTTTGGCTGCTGCTCTCAAGTGTTTGTTGAACCAAATGTGTTGAATGCTGTCTAGCATAGCTTTTTCTCCTAGGTGTGCTGGACTATGTATTGTGTTAATGATGACTTGAACCATGGAATCGGGAAGAAACCATATAGATTTTCCCTTCGTCATCCATCCTTGATCCGTTTGGATCCCTCCTAATTCAGTCCATTTCTTTATTTCTTCTGGTGTAGCATGTGTCTGTATGTCAATTACATCAAGGGCGGGATCCTTAACTGTCATGCAATGTGTTGGTGTCGGGACTATTGTCTTTGTCGTGTCAGTTGTATGAGTCTGATTCTGAGCAGTCTGTTTAGCTGTTCTGTCAGCTAGGTCGTTACCCTGGGAAATGATGTCGGTAACTTTTGTATGGGCTTTGCATTTCATAATCGATATTGCAGTAGGTAGATGAATTGCGTCTAATAGAGCTTGAATGAGGGGTCCGTGTTGGATGTGGGTACCGTGAGAAGTTAAATAACCTCTCTCTCGCCACAGTACGCCGAAGTCATGGACGACTCCGAATGCATAACGTGAATCTGTGTATATGTTGACTTTCTTATTTTTGGCTTGAATACAGGCTTGTGTCAGAGCGATGAGCTCTGCTGCTTGAGCTGACAAAGTGTTAATACAATTGGTTTCAATGACTTCAGTGTCTGTTGTGACTGCATAAGCGGCCACTAACTCTCCTGTACTTGTTCTCATACATGAACCATCTACATACAATGTTAGGTCCGGATCTGATAAGGGGATGTCTGTCAAGTCTTGTCTGGGTTTCGTCGTGATGGTAATGACTTCAATACAATCATGTGCTAATGGATCTGTTCCGTTTACTGGCAAAAGTGTGGCAGGATTTAATGTATTACAACGTCTGATTTCTATGTGTGGCTGAAACAATGTTAATTCATAACCGGTGAGTCTTGCTATAGTCAAGTGTTGTGTTTGTGTGCGGTTCAAGAGAACCTCTACTGCGTGTGGTACTTGTACTGTCAATTGATGTCCTAACACTATGGCATCGCTTTGTCTGATTGCTAAAGCTGTTGCTGCCACTGACTTCAGGCACGCAGGAAGAGCCTGAGCTACGGGATCTAATGTACTAGAAAAATAAGCACATGGTTTGTGTGATCCTGCTTGTTCCTGAGTGAGTACTGACAAGGCAGTACCTTCGCGTTCTGTAACAAAGAGTGTAAAAGGCTTTCTGTAACATGGTGTTGCTAAAACAGGTGCTTGGCATAAAGCTTTCTTTAAGCTTTCAAAGGTTTGCGTATGTTCTTGAGTCCAAGGGAGGACAGTCGATGTGGCTGCCTCCTGTGTTGTCAGCTGAATGAGTGGTTTTGCTAGAAATGCATATTGAGGGATCCACTGCCTACAGTATGAAGTGAGACCTATAAAAGCCCGCACCTCCTTTTGTGTCTTAGGTGGTGGCATGTTGGCAATTAACTGGAAGCGGTCGGGTGTAAGCTGTCTTCCCTCCTTGGACAGCAAGTGCCCAAGGTAAACAACTTGCTGGACACAGAATTGCAGCTTAGAAGGGGACACCTTGTGCCCCTTGTCGGCCAGAAATTGTAAAACCGTCAGTGACGCTTTTTCACATTCAGGTTCGCTTCGGGCGGTGATCAGCAGATCATCGACATATTGAAGCAGGGCAGTATTAACTGGCATGTGGATACTGTCAAGTTCTCGTTTCAGTGCTTGGCTATAGATGCTGGGGCTTTCTGTGAATCCTTGAGGTGCGCGTGTGAATTTAAAACTTCGCCCATTTAAACTGAATCCGAACAAATATTGACTTTCCGAATCTATTGGGACGCTAAAGAAAGCATTTTTGAGATCAATTACAGTAAAGAACGTTGCTTCTGAATCAATAGCTGTTAATAATGAAGAGATATCTGGGACCACAGGGTATTGTGGTACAATACATTTATTTAATTCGCGCAGATCAATAACTAATCGATATACTGGTGGTTCATTTGGATCCGTTCTTTTAAGAATCGGAATTATCGGTGAATTACATACATTGGAGTCTGTTTCCACAACCACTCCTTGTGCAATGAGCTCGTCAATGATTTGCAGTAAAGCCACAACAGCATCGGGTGGTAACTTGTATTGTCGCATTCGTGGTAATACCACTCCTGTTTTTAGTGTATCTCGATATGGTGTAATGTTCATGCAACCAACATCAGTGGGGCCTTGTGCCCATAAATGTGTAGGTAAATTCTGCAGCCGGTGATCCATGTCTCTGGACACGTAGTGACCTTTGAAGTCACGTAAAAATAATCGTACTCCGTCCGGAGAACAACATATTATAGCTCCTAGAGCTTTCAATGTTTTTATACCTAACAAGTTTTCTGGACATGATTTAGTAAGCAATAAATCTGTAGTTCGTGTCAATGGACCAACCGTAAGTGGTAGGGGTTGCGATACTTCATTAATGATAGGCTTTCCTGAGAATCCAAGGGAAATATTCTGTGAGCCTGAGAGGGGTGCCCCTGGAACTTCACTGCGTCGTATAGTTGTTCTGCTCGCCCCTGTATCAAGTAAAAACTTTCTGTCTTCCCCTAATAGTTCACTATGTACATAAGGTCCCTCTTGATCTACAGGAACCTCGATAAGGGGTAAGCCAACTTCCCTCTCTAGGCTATTTCATGTGTATCGTTGATAATCGGGATAATCAGTTTGTGCATACTGGTACATCTGTTGTGTTGTTGCTTGTGTTGCAGCAATAGGCTGCTGCTGTGGTGTTGCTACGGTCTGTTGTGGAGCTGCCTGTTGCGGAGCTGGCCTAGATTGTGCATGCTGAGGGATTTGTTGTTGGTTCTGATCCTGTCTAGGTGGACGTGGTCTTTCCTGGGTTTTACCCGTGGCGATATTATGTTTCAGAACTGCACAATCGTGTATATAATGACCTTGTTGTTTACAATAGTTGCATGTCCCTTTCGCCGGACCTGCGGAATCACCCTTTTTATGACCATCAGCTGGAACTGACTGAGCCACAAGCATTTTCATTTTCGTGTCTTTCATACGTCTTTGTTCATTTCTCTAATTCTATTGTGGTGATATTGTAACATCTGTAACATCTGTGACGGGGTGTTACCTTGCCAGGTACTCTCAAATTTCAATACTCTATTCTTAACTTGCGGTAGGGAATTTTCAACTAATTTTGTCACAAACAGATGTGGATATGACTCGCTACTTGCTTTTATGCCACTATTTATACCAAAACATTTTTCAAATCGGGAATAGAAATCACTAGTGTCCTCATCTTGCTTTTGTTTACAGGCTGAGATTGCACCCCAGTCCTCCTTTTTCGTAGTTAATAAACGTGGCAATACCTGCACTAGTAATCCTGGTAGTGCTGTAGTCTTTTCCCCAAGCCCTGATCCTGCACCTCGGGCCTTTTCTTCGTTTTCTAATGCTGTCCAATCTATCTTTTGGTCTCCTACCTCCCATTCTTTTTCCTTGAGTTTCTCGTAAATACCGGCAGGCATTAATACTTTTAATATTTTCATAATGTCGGGGTAGGTATACTCTCCCATGAGTAACATGTCTTTTATCTCACGGTGGAAACCTGCTGGATCCTTGTCATGGCTGGGTACTACTTTCTTCATTTCTAATAATTCAATTTTAGTTATAGGCGTGTACACAAACACGCGTTTGAAGGTATTATCTTCACCTCTGATTGGGTGTACTTCGCGTAAGGGATTCTGTCTATCTATGTGATACATTTTTCTTCCCATAGTGGGAACTGGAACATGTTCTGGGCATACGAAAACTATATACTGGTTTCGAAATTCTAGAATTCCTTTAATTAAATCAGTACCTGAACCTCTCCATTTATTCGTGAGTAATTCTGTCAATATGTCAGGTAGGGGTCCAGGATCGAATTGTTGGCTTTTATATAATATGAGGAGGTGTTGAATCATGTATATACCAGCTAAACGCTGTTCGTATGGGGTAAGGTTCAGAAACGTGTGTGCTAGTGCATCTTCACTGTATTTGTCGGGACTGTCAGCCCATTGTACTGCTGACCTGGCCAATTCTTGTTCATCCATGGAATCGAGCATATGGTACCCCCTTCGGTCTCGGAGTAGTTTATCAGCAGCTTGGAATAGGTGTTCAGGCGACCTTGTATTTAACATAGGGGCTTGAAAATTTCTGTTACAGTCTGGACGTATCGGATGTATCGGACCATTAAAGCATCTGGTATTATTAAAAGATCTTCCTTTACCTACATAAGCCATTGTCTCTAAGTGTCCTGTGGGCATTTCTGATTCTTCGTCCTCCTCTCCCTCTGATTCATGTTGGTCTGTCTCTAATCTTTCTTTATGTATTCGTTCTACTTCTTTGCGGATCTTTCGGCACATAACTACTATACATGTCTGTTTATCGTGTTTCCCTTCTGATATATTCTGACCCCATTTGGTAAGTACTTGTATTTCCTTCTGCTCTACCTCAGGCCTGTCTTGGTTTCTGATCACACAGTTTATGAAGAAGCGTAACAGTTGTCTCTGTACATCCACTTTCTGGTATTCCATGGCTTCGTCAATACTTTCAGGGCCTCGCCCTGATTGGACAAAGTGGTATATATTATCTAAATGTGCCACCATTCCTGGTAGCGTCGCTAAATACCTTGAAGCTCGTCGTATACGTAGTGATGACAGCAGCATACCGTCCCGTCTACCGGGCACAGGATCATATCTACAATCCACTAGATGCTCTTTAAACATGTCGGAAATTGCTAGTTGGGGTGTACGTTCGTACGCTAAATCTCTAAGGGATAATTTATTTCCTCGGGGTGGCGTGGCAAAAATTTCTGTCGTACCTCCTGTCGCACCGTCTGAGGTGCTAGGCATGAAAGGATTTGTTGGATGTAAGATAGAAACTGTAGATGTAGGAATAGCGGTAGAAACAGATGGGCCTATTGGAATGTGCGTAGGAGTTTGTTGTTGCGGAGGTACAGACGGATGATCTTGGCGTTGAGCACCATCGGTGGGCGGCGTGTGTGGCGGAGCATTAGCATATTCAGGAGCTACATCATCTAAATAGGAAGAAAGGAAAACGTCTTTTGCTGTTTTGGGATGTGCTTTTATCGGGAGTAATGGAGGTGTCAAGTCTTTTGGTATTTCCGGGGTGGCCTGAGGTAACCCTTCGGCCAGAAGAGGATACATACCATTCATAAGGGTGTTTCGTTGTCTATCTACTTGTTCTGTTTTTACTCGGGTACCTTCCTCAACTAATATATTTTCTCGGGCTTTATTTGAATTCTCCCTACTTTTCTCTTCCTGTCTGAGCGCTTTTTCTGTACGCCTATATGATTCTTTACGCCATAATTCAATGGCATCCTTCTGTGACTGTCTGGCTTTATTTTTCCATAATACTTCTTCTACTCTCATGATGCAATCTGCATCCCAGGTCCCAGCTGCGGGCCATCTCTGACTTTCTGGTAAATCTTTGGTGTAGTCCACCCATAAATCAAGAAATAATACGGCATCTAGGCCATGTTTATGATACATAAAGTACCCTGGAGTGTCCCTAGGTGGAATGGGAACAGCTTCTTCGAGTACCCCTTTTCTGGTTTTGATCTGTCTTAATTTTGAGAAGAGCGGCATTTTTAGACCTTATTACTTAATCTTGAACACACTTAATACAATAAACACAATAATGAACAATCATTCACACCACAATATGTAGAACGTATTAAAACTTTTAACATTTAACAGTTAACGAACGATGATAACTAATAAGAAACTAGTTACTGGCATAATACTAACACTAGATAATACTGAATTATATGCAAGACATACTAGATATACTGCTAAACAGTACAGATACACTGCTGAAACAGTGCAGACCGGATTTGTGTACCCAAACCCGTCTTGACCGGCACAACCTATGTGCATGTCTGAATGCCTCCCCGGCAACGGTACTCACCGGGTAGCACGGAACGGAAGGCCTCGGAACTGAACTGAACTGGACCGGACTGGACTCGACTGGACTCGGAACTTCGGAACCTGGTGGGCCTCTGTATACCTCGGATCTTGCTCTCTCAGCTAGGCTCTGGTCGGGATACTTCGCACTTCTCACCGCCTCGTCTGGGTGTTGATCGCAGCCTCAGTCACCCCCGCTTGGCCGGAGGGAGATACAGGAAATCCTGCGGGTACGCGTTGTTGTCCGTCCAGCTGTGGCAGGAGACCGGGCCTGCACCGCACCTCCGGCGCGTGAGATGAGAAAGTGTCCCTATTCGGGCGCCAATTTATGTGGTAAATATTTTATTACCGGTACTATTTTTTATGCAGTAAAGTCTAGTAAGAATAACTCAGTATAAATAAGAGGCAGAATCCGTGGTATTAGAGGTTCTGAAAGGCTTTATTCCTCTATAAAGGAATTATGGTTCGAACCATAGGCATCAAATTCCATCACCACGAGGGTTCAGGAAGGGAAGGCAATACATTATTGACAAGTAAAGATATTTATATGAAAAGCATTACATTAAGACAGATGTAGGAGGCGTAACAGCTGATAATATAGATAATACTACACATACGTAATGAAAAAGGCGTACATATAGGCGTAACTAGAAACGTCATTAAACATGATGTCACAAGTGGGTGGATCCATAAGAGAATCCTGCAATGTCAGCAGAAATACTTGACAGAGATGCGTGCGCAGCCGCATGACGTGTGATTGACGTGCAACTAGAGGGTGAAGGGGACTTGACATTTAGCTCTACATGTGGAGACAGAAGTCTGGGGGGTCATGTCAACCTAATCCCAAATCATATCTAATATCTTATGTTTAAAGAACTGTATTATCCAAAAGGAAAGGTCTCTCGGACGGAATCTATTCTATACTGACTGTTAGTGCGTGTACAAGCGTCTAAGTGTCTACATGAGATGCGAGGGGGCAGGAATCTTCCATAGTAACAGGGGCTATGAATTACTTGCGTGAGGACAGTGAGGCCTGGCCCTTTGCTCGGTAGCTGGAAGAATGTTTACCTAAACTACTAGACAGGAATGCATCGGATGAGGAGCGGAGCAGATAATCTTGAAGGTGAAATACAGTTTTTGGCAGGCAACGGGCTGGATCAGGCACCGTTAGCCGCGCAGGGAGTAGGACAAAGTTCATGGATACAGATGCGGGCTCGGACTGGAGCTTTCAGAGGCAGAAAGCAGGAAAAGGCTTGATGGCAGAATTCAGGGCCTACTCGCCTGAACTGTAAAATGTGGAAAGTGAACCACATAAAGTCGGTGGCCTTTCATACTTTGGAACGGAATATCCGACTCATTCATGGCGGATCTGAAAGAGGACATGTTGACGGTGGACGCACATGTATTTGCGTCTTCATAACTGGAACTGGAGGGAACATACATGTACTTGTAGCATGTACATGGAGCCGTTGGGGTCTAAGATAGGGGACATAACTGATCATAAAATTCATATTTCCTCATCTTGACACTACTTATGCATGGCCATTCACAGCTGACTCATTCCTCCTGCCTCAGATAGCACACAGCCATCTGAGATACTTGCGTGTGGGAATCCACATGTCTGGTAGCCCCCATAAGAGTGTCTCCAGCCACAAGGAAGAGCAAGGATATTACCTACTTTATAAACCTGCTCCCTAAACTTGTCTTGCTACTTTCTCAGAGATATCCCACTCGATTCTGATGAATTTCCCCCCAACTCATCGCAGCTTATGAAGCCCAAAGAACAGCACCACCACTAGGATCAGCAACACAACAACAGACTATGACAAGCTAACATATGACAACACAGCATTACACCTTACATCACAAAACCAAAACATAAGAATCAGGGTGGGCATAGTCTCTCCTGGGTGTAAACCACAGCCAGTTCAACACTCCAGGCATAGCTATTTCACGTTACGCCCAACAGAGTTGAATGAGATAAACACCTTACCACCAGGATGGAGATCGATCATTGATATAATCCCATTGCTCGTTCAACAGGGTGGGCATTGCCACTTTGGGAATATTACAACTGTCAGTTCAGCACGTAGGGATAGCCAATCCTGAGGGAAACATCTCTAATGGTTTAAAGGATAGGGATAGCCACTCTTGGGTGCAAGCGCTAGAATCAATTATTCTGATGAAGCAAATAAAGTATCTTCACCTGGACCACTAGCAATGCAGTCAGTGCAGTAAGTTGTAATAATGGATGTAGGCTACATCCTAGAGAGTGAAGAGGGAGGAGATATGACAGCTCCTCACATGGTCTCCGGTCACCCTATCCGGTGCCACCCTTCCATCTTCTCATATTTTAGTATTCCCCCTTACATCCTATTCCTTGTCTTTTATCGGTGCTTAGTATGGATGCTATCGTGTGGGCTAATATGCGGACTATTAGATTACAGACTCTCCACATGGGAAGGTGTCCTTAATATGGAATTATCCTGAATACACCCAAAACCTGCTATTGATTGCATTCGTCTACAGCACATCACATGATTTATTCACCACCACTCACACCAGTGTAACATCACAACAGCGAGGATTCCAGTCGGGACCAAGAAACACTCCCAATATAAAGGCTTCTCACAGTGCTTGGGTTTATCACTATTTGGGACCAGTATGCAGTGCTCACATAATTCCTGTGTTTTAATATTAAATACTGCCTTTGTAATTTGTAATCATAATTTCAAACATTCTCTTCTTTTGTCTGTTTCTTTTGTGTTGTGTATTTTCTGTTTCCCTATCATTATTAAAACTGCTGTCTACTCAATAATGATAAAACCTTGAGAAAGCCTCAAGTTTGCTCTCCATTCAAAGGGCGAAACACGTGGCCCACTTTGTGTGAAACTCTGAAAAACGTTTTGCTGTTCATCCTTTAATATAATAATTGCAAAAAATAAACTGTATTCACAGAGTATTCTTTCAAAACTACAGAATCATATCTACTGAGACTTACAAAGCCAATATTTAACACTTTTAATAGTTGCTGATAATTACCTTACCGATTACCCTGTATCTATATTGTTTCACTAAGTTGTGATTAGGGGTGTGACCCACATATAGGGCAGTCCAGAATTCCACCAAACCACAACCCTGTCCAACAGACATAGTCCCTGGGATTCTCACACCTTTCTGTATGCATTAAAAAAAATGATCTATGGGGGGCGTGGCCAACTAACATGGCCGATCGGACGTGATCCTGATCGGCTCCGTCCCAGGGCCCGCAAAAACTCACAAATAACGGCATATCTGACACACCCTGGAGGCTTCTCAGAGCACCCCCGAACGGGGGGATGATAAAGATCGCCTGCGGAGCCTAGAGGTGTGACTGAACACGGAGGAAGCTGTTGCTTGAGAACTGACGGCGCTCGGTGCTCTTAGCATAGCAGCGGACTCTGAACAACATATTGCCTAGGTACCCATACACTGCGGCGAATTTGACATACCTTGGAGGACTTTCGGAGCACTCCCGCAAGGGGGGACAACAAGCATTGCCAACGGAGCATTGAAGCCCATCTGAGCAGGGTATAATGGAGAGTTGATGGCGCTCGGCATCTTGATAGAAAAAATGGTGCCTCGCACAGCAGCAGACTCTGAGCGGCGTATCGTCTAGGTGTCCATGACTCCTGTAACCGCATCGGTGGGTACAGGCCAGCTGCCTAGCGCAGGTAAGGGCGCTCCCTGTGCAGCCCAAGTGCCCCAAATTAAAGGAGGAGGCGGCAGAAATAGTCCCTGCTGCGGGAGCCCCGTGAGTGCAAAATGGCAGGCTCGGCGCATTAAAGGGGGAACACTCGGCAAGGGATCTGACCCCCAACTTCCAGTAGCGTCGAATCCCCAAATGCAGACATCACATCCCCTCACCAGCGAGACACCACGGAGAGGCTTATTGCCTACAGAAGGTGGCGGGGAGACTCCGGTACGCTGAAGTGGAGCGAGTCCTGGGGCACTCAGCCAATGACTCTCGTAAGGCAAGTACAGTAGCAAGGAGGGCTGAGACGTGCTGGCAAGAGGGCTCCTGTGACCACAAGGCAAACAGTGGGAGGGATGCCCAGAGGCCACCATTAAGTTGAATCACAAGACGCCTGGTGCCTGACCCTGACATGGCCGCTGAGCTGGGGAAAACAAAGCACTAAAGACCATCGGCAGCACTGCGTGGATCCATAAGCGGGTCCTCCTGCTTCCCCAACACTAAAAGCGTGATCCCAGAGCTTTACCAAGCCAGAGTGCACAGCGAAATCAACGAGGAGACCCGTTGGGCAGACAGCGCGACAGCGGGGCCGGAGGTTGAAGGGGATCCCCTACGAGGGGAGTGAGGGGGCCTGGGGCCCATCGGTGACCACACATGCTCTGCGCTGGTTCTGTGAGACGGAGGTAGTGGCCAGGAGCTGACCAGTAAGCAGATCCCCTTATGCCACCCAAAAAGGCTCCCAACAGCAAGGTCTCCAACTACTTTGCCACCACGAGCGCCGGAGCAGCAGGCGACGAGGCAATATCCCCAACAGGGACCATGGCACTCACTAGGGATAACCTCCTGTCTTCTCTGCAGGAATTCAAAAAAGGAACTCCGGGCAGACATCAAGGCTGATATGGATGCTTCCTTTGAGTCATTCCGAGCAGAGATGAGGGAGAAAATGGTATCAATGCAGGCAGATGTGGACTCGGTGGGCACCAGAACGCTGGATCTTGAGGCAAAATACCAAGAGCTGGCCGACCGTCTCACACCTTTGGAAAAAGGCTCAGCGGATCTAAGTGGCCAGCTGCGAGCCACCCTGCTTAAGGACGAGGACTTAGAAAATCGCTCTCCACGCGACAGCATCTGAGCAAGAGGTCTGGAGGAAGATTGCGAGGGCCCAGATCTGGAGGCATTCATGTTGGACTTGTTCTCTTCGGTGTTGGGGGAGGATGGGCCTGAGGTTCCGCTAGAGAGTCCACAGAGTGGGACCACGCCTTCTGGGGGAGAATCGAAGGCCCTGTGATGTGCTGGCGAAGTTTAGCTCATTCAAGACAAAAGAAGTGGTCCTCCAAAAAACGAGAGCCGCCGACAAGATCCCCTTCCAAAAGGCTACGTGTGCACTCTACCAAGATGTGGCACAGGCCACACTCCTGCGACGTCAGCAGTTCCGCCCGGTTACCGATTTCCTAAGGGAAAAGAGAACCAGATATCAATGGACATATCCCTTTGGAATAGCCTTTCAATGGGACAACAAATATCAACATTGCATGGACCTAAAAGAAGCCACGGACCTACTGGGAATCGAGATCTCCTCCTCCCACGACAAGACCCCTCCACAAGATATGGACGGTGAATGGCGCTGTAGGCAACAAGGCGGGGGCCAATGGCAGACAATGTGGTCAGGGGGTAAGAAAACCACAGATTGAAGCTACTGACTGGTGAAAACTATGCTGCACAACATGAGTCCTTTGGGGGATGGAGAAACCCCGAAACGTTAAGTTGATAATAAGAGGCTGGATGGAGCGAAGGACTTGCATTTATTTTGACTGAGATAGGCTCGCGACAGGAAGGTCACACGAATGAACTATGCATCAAATGACATTGTACTCTATCCCACCCCCTGGGGGGCAGCTAAAGGCGACAAAACGAGGGACTCGATGGAGCGGAGGACTTGCATTGCGTCAATAAAGGAGGTACCTATGGCCCAGGCCTAGATTGGGGGCCTAGACACTGATGACTGAGGCCAATAGACCACATGGACACTTGTCGCAATATGTTTGACATGTCCTTTGCTGTTAGTCATTAAGGTGGTAAGGAGAGTGTGTTGGGTTGAGACTCGGAGGGGAGTGCCAATTACCATGGGGACAATAACAACTCTGGGGGACCTACCAGGCTTGAGTAGCCAATTAGACGGTGCTCAGGAAAAAAGGACAACCTCGAAGGGGTACTGCAATTTATATAAGCAAATGCCTTAACGATGATAAAATAGGGGCTGGGGGAGCGGGAATGGTTACGTTCCTTGAGTCACTTAAGGAAGAAAAGCTCCCCTCTACGATGGGGACTTTCTGTACTCGGTTTTACTTTTCATGATGTTTTGCTTCTTTAATTAGATGTCATGGTGCTCTCTTTATCCATTTATCATTTTCAAGGGCGGAGGTGGTGGTGGGACGGATTCATCGTCAGCTCGGAGGGGAGGCGGGACTCTATCTAGATAAGCATGGCAGTCCGGACCACATAGTGGAATGTCCGTGACCTAAACTCCCCTAATAAGCGTCAGCGCCTTTGGAAGTATCTAATAGATTACAATATCCAAGTGGCGGCCCTCCAAGAGACTCACCTCAAAAAATCCGAGGAACATCGTTTGAAACACAAAAGCTCCCCTCTCATATTCATATTCTCCCACGCTTTTAAACAGAATGGGTTGGCACTACTTTTCCACTCAGGGGTTCCGTTCCAATCCCAAGACACCAAGGTGAACAAAGCAGGGAGATATATTATGCTCGGGGGGAGCTAAGGGGCAGGCAGTGCACGTTTGCAGTTCTCTATGCACCTAACACGGGGCAACAGACTGTATACTCTCTTTCCTCATGGCCTTGGGAAACTTTGCACAAGGGGACATATTTTTAATAGGCGATTTTAACCTTATCTGGTACAAGGGACTGGACATGACCCATCCACACAGGGACGGGACGGGACGTTTGGCCAGGCCCTAAAATCGCAACTCCAAATTCTGGGTCTGGTGGATGTGTGGTGGGACCATCATCTAACCGACGGCGACTACTCCTCCTTCTCCCACTACCACAGGACATACTCCTGCATCGACTACATATTTGCTAGTCAATCCCTGCTCCCATCGGTCACACAAACACATTTCCACCCAATATGCTTGTCGGATCACGCCCCTTTCGAGGTGACCCTCACATGGCCGAACCCAAGCTCAAGGCACAGGCGCTGGTACTTTCCCAACTTCCTCTGCAGGGATCGACTATTGCGAGATGGGACTTGACAATCCATTAAAGATTTTCTTGAGCAAAATGATCCTGATCTCACCTCACATGCCAAGACTTGGGACGCACTTAAGGCAGTAGTCCGGGGCAAGTGCATTGAGTAAGCCACCACCCTGAAAACACAACAGCGAGAGGAGCGCCTCCTGCTCGAAAAAGAACTACAGTCCGCTGAACAGACCCACAAGACTAACCCCTTAGCCCCAGCGTTGCAAATAGTCACTGCCCTTAAAGGGAAGCTGCAAGCCATATACACGAACAGGGCGGAAACAAAATCTTACGTCTTCAGGCCCAGGGATATGAGGGAGGGAATAAAGTGGGGTCCTTACTCACGCGTCAGCTCAGAGCAAAATAGAAAAGGGAGTATATCAAACTCATAGTGGATGACGCGGGCGTCCCACACAAGACGGAGGAGCGGAAGGGGCGGGCCTTTGAGAAGTTCTACCGAACTCTTTATACATCAGAACACCCACAGGAGCGGGACCAACAGGGATACTTGGAAGACCTAGATCTCCCACAGGTTCCCCCCAGACACCAATGAGGAATTGGCCGCACCAATCACTTCTGAGGAACCTTCGCTCTGGAATTAGTCCCCTTTTTAAACACCCTCTTCAACTTCATTGCCTCGACACAGCAGGTCACCCCCTCCATGGGAGATGCGCTAGTGGCGGTAATCCCCAAGCCAGGGAAAGACCCTACTGTGTGCTCCTCATACCGCCCGATAGCTCTACTGAACCTGGATGCAAAGATTTACTCTAAAAGCTTGTCTATGTGCCTAGAAACTGTGCTCGCAAGCCTCATTGATCTGGACCAGTCGGGTTTCATCAAGGGACAGCAAACCCACGATAAGGAGCATCATCCATTTAATAGAGAAGGCCCAGAAGAAGCATATCCCAGCACGTCTTCTCTCGCTAGATGCGGAGAAAGCATTTGACCGAGTAGAGAGGTCCTTCCTGTTCCGAGAGCGTAGGCGCTTTGGTTTTAATGAAGCCTTCATCGGGATGATTTGCGCCAACTTTCACTCTCCTAGCTTCCGAGTCCTGCTTAATGGTATGGCTTCCTCCCCTTTTGGCTTGGCGCGGGGAACAAGGCAGGGATGCCCATTGTCCCCCCTCTTTTTTGCCCTAAGCATAGAGCCTTTGGTGCACAAAATCAGAGGGAACCCAGACATTCGGGGATCGCGTTTCGGCACAGATGACCATAAGATATCTCTCTTTGCGGACGATGTGCTTCTTCCGGTCACGGAACCCTTGACGTCCCTCCCGACTATTCAAGAGGAGCTGGCGCTGTTTGAGCAAGCAGCGGGCTTTAAGACCAATCTGTCAAAGTCATTCTTACTTAATCTGACTCTTTCACGAGGAGAGCGAGTCCCCATTTCGCTGCACGACTAAGTAAATTACTTATCTGGGGATTCAGCTCACCCCCCCCCATATTTCAGACCTCTACAAAGCGAACTTCCCCCCTTATACGCCAATTGAAACACGACCTGGGCAAATGGAGTGCTGCATATATTTCGTGGTTGGGCGGATCAATGCCATTAAAATGAACGCACTCCCTCGATTGCTCTACCTCTTTCAGGGGCTACCCATCCCTGTGGAAACAGGCCTCTTCAAGGAGCTGCGCCAAATGATAACGAAGTTTATCGGGTTGGAGAAGAGAGCCCGCTTACCCTATCGCCTGCTTACGCGACCACAGGGAGAGGGAGGGCTGGCACTGCCAGATTTTCAGGGATACTACAGAGCAGCCCAGATGAGAGTTATCACAGAATGGTCGTTAAGGGCTTCTTGGAAGCATTGGCTTCATATAGACAGGCAGATTACCGGCCGCACCATATGGGACTTACTGTGGAAGCCGGAACCCGACAGACCGCCTAACGCTTACATCAGCACGCCAATATCCACCACATTAAAGGTGTGGGATGATCTCACCAAGAGGTTGCGGATGACCACCTTTCCATCTCCTTACACACCTATACATTTTAATGCAGCCTTCCCCCCAGCACTACAGGAGGGACCCTTTGATGTGTGGCGGGAGGGGGATGCCTCACGATCTCCCACCTCTTTCATAAAGGGGAGATCCTCACATTTCAAGAATGCATGAAACAGTTATCACTCACTCCTAAGGAGGAATTCCACTACCTGTAGATTAAACACTGGGTGCAGCAGTCCCTGGTGCGGCTGGCCACTACCAGGGATCTGCTCCCCATAAAAAAGTTTGCTCAGTTCGGGTCCTCCTCTAAGGGTTGCATTTCCTTTGTATATGCTCTCACACAGGCCCTGAGCCCCAAGGCGATCCCATGATCTAAACGCTTCTGAGATACAATGGTAGATCCTCCTTTAATGGACAAACAGTGGGAACAACTAAGTAAAGATATAGTGAAATGTAACTGATAAATGTACCTAAGGGAGGCCCACTACAAAATCATGTACGATTGGTACTTGTATCCCCAAAAACTGCACAAGCTCTTCCCTAACACCTCGGATAGATGCTGAGGGGGTGTGGGCTACTGGGTTACTTTCGTCACATCTGGTGGGATTGCCCCTCCATACAGCCTTTTTGGAAGGAAATTCTGTCCCAAATCAAGCTTATGTTGGGATACCCATTCCTCAATCCTTAGGGGTGCGAGACTCCACTTTGAAACGTCAGACACAGAGTGATAAGTCAGTTATGTGGCTTTGCTTGGGGCAGCAAAAATGGCGGTAGCTGCCGCATGGAAAAAACAAGAGGCACCATCTATAACTCAATGGCATGCGCGGCTATGGAAGGCGCTGGCTCTGGAGCGCACAGTCAATATTGTAGAAGACACTAGGAAAGGATTTCATTATATATGGTCCCCATTGGTGAGCTACTTATCAGAGGAGCTCCCACTGATGGCATGTGCCCAACAATTAAGGGCTCTCAATCTATTCCACATCTAACAGCTCCACACTGAAGTTGCCGGGTGAATCCGGAGAGGGGACTGCGACTAAAGCTTAGGCGCCCATCCCTTACACCCACCCTTTTTTTATTATTTGCACCATGACATCAAGGTTTTGTTGGTTAACTTAGTTTGTTAAGTTTCCTTTATAGGACCCTCGCCACAGAGGGCGGTTGGAAGAAAGACTGCTGAAACATCACATACAACATATTGTGCTTGTATTTCTCAATAAGTTCCTTTATGCCACAGACCTAGTCAACAAACTGTAACCTCAATGTGATCTCTGTAACTCTGGGCACAATCTGTCATATGTTGCGTATCTGTTGACTTTCTGCACCATGTTAAAACTCAATAAACAGAATTTGAAAATAAAAACTATCTATAACAGCCACAGCCCGTACATACAATGGAAAAGAAACTAAAACCACGAATTATAAAGAAACTACAAGATGTGTCTACCTTTTGCAATTGGCTTTTTGCAGGTCTGAATAACCAGATTACCCTGAAAAAATCACACAAGACTGACCTTAAGAAAAGGATCACGTTGACTCTTGACAAGATCAAGAAAATTAAAACAACTCTGAATCCCATAATGCAAATTGATGAAATAATAGGAGAAGAAAGACAAAATTCTACTGCACCGCTATATTATAACTTGCAGAATGGCAATCAAAACCACCAAAATACATGACTACTTAACAAGCATGATAGATTCAGTCTGCACTCCGAAGAAACTATATATCCCTAAGCCAGATTGCTTCAGCTTGGAGCCCTCATAATCACAAGTTCCATTAAGCAATCTCCAAAGAGCTCAAAGATTGTAAATCTAGGTGACCGCCTCAGTGAGAAAGCAGCTACCATTCCACTCTCAAATGACAGGACCACCACAAAGTCAACCACAAACAATCAATCATCTTTCACCATTTTAAACACACTTTCTGAAAAATAATTAAATACTTTGTCTAGGCAAGAAGTCCATCAGGACGCTCACATTTTTCAAAGATATATTCCGAGCAGCCTGTGCTGAGGCTGCAGCTAGAAGCACAGTAAACAGGATTTTGGAACATGGATTCTTCTCATCCAAGTGGAAGATCTCCTACATCAAACCACTTCTCTAAAAGAAAAATCTTGGCCCATCCCAACCAACAAACAAAAATATCTAACGGCATGTTTATGGGTAACTTCATTCAAATAGCTGTCTTTACCCAACTCTCCAACTTCAAAGAGGAAAATAACTTGCTGTTGGATCACCAATCTGGATTCAGACAAGAGAGGGACAGAGACAGTCCTCAGTCATTAAACGTACTACAGAGAAACTTGGTGTTGCTGCCCTACTGCTTTTGAACTTATTAGCAGCTTTCGATAAGGCCCACCACTAGATGTTATTACTTAGACTTGAACAGTCAGAACGTTCTAAAGTGGATCACTTTCTACCTTAAGGACCAACAAAGCTAGATGTTCTTGCTGCCTTACACAGGTATCCACCATCTATCCGTTTCTATTTAACCTTTACTTAACTCTCTTACTCAACCTGATCTAATCCTCTATTGTCACGTGCAACACATACATGTATGTCACACAAATCATTCTAAAACTGAAAACTCCAGAAGACCTCACACATTACGTCTCAATGAAACTGCATATGGCCTGAAGACAGCCACAGGCACCCATCAGGGGCAAAGTGCCATAGCTTTTCTTTGAGCTATCAAAACTACCTACCATGGACTCATAATGAGTTTAGCCCCATACTGGGGGAACGTAACAACCAAAACATCTCAAGCCTATCAAATATCCATAAGTCATCCTAAAACATCGTGCATTTACCTACCTAAACACTCAGGGCCTCATTTATGAGAAGTGACGCATCGCTGCATGAAAGCAGCGATACGTCACTTCTCAGTGCGCCCTCCTTGCGACACCAATGATGCGTCATATTTATAATATGATGCATCATGTCGCAAAAAGTGGCGCATTACTGGAGTTGTGTCGGAAGCCTGACGTAACTCCAGCAATGTTCCTTTCACATGGGGCAAGCCCCATGTGAAAGGGCCTGCGTCATCACGGCAGGCGTAAGGTTTTGACGCATTGGCGTCCTAGTAGTGGCGCAGCGAAATCTCATAGATTTCGCTGCGCCACTCCTACGACCCTTTCTTGCAGGGGTACGCCCACCCTGCATACATTATACCTGGCGCAGGCATAATGTAGCGCAGGGGTTTACGAAGTGACGCATCTACCTAGATGCGTCACTTCGTAAATATGGCGCGACATGGCACATGTTGTACGCCACTGGTGCGTCACAAAAAGTGACGCACCGGTGGTGCAAAAGTGACGCTGGAGCTCATAACTGAGCCCCTCAATATTAGGTGGATGAGTACTCTGAATGGTTGAGAGACACCCCTATTGGCTGGAAAAGATGGAGGACTCCAAATTAGTCAATCTCTGCAGATCTCGACCCCTACTAAATACATGTTTGCCCCTACCACTAATTATACCCAGGAATGGCAGCTACATCAATGCATCCAATTAACTAAACACTCAATACTGGATGGACAGGCAGTCATTGTGGTGGAGATCTGGTGGAATTGAGTACTCTAATATAATACATAAAGATGTATGTGACATGTCATTCATGCAACTCTCCACTCCACCTGCACCTCTTATTTGACAAACCCCCCACCCCCAAGCTATCACACATCAAGTTGACACCCTTTCTGGTGCAGTCAGCGCTATAAGGGACTGACAGAAAATTGGCAACTCTCAGATATCTGCAGAGCTAACTAGGTCCACCAGCTAACACTACCTAAAGCCGCAAATCTTTCTGTCACATCATTCGCCTAACATATCACAAAGTAATGCACCATATGACAAGATAAGAGCATCTCTCAGATTCCCCATGCACAACACGAAAACAATTCACACATAGGCTCACAACTGAGAAAATAACTATTTCAGCCACACATCCCTGTACAAGTAGCTAGCTAGTAGCCCTAGAAGGCACTTCAGCACCACAGATAGGCACATGAACCACAGGATAAGTGCCTCAATCAATCAACAAGGAAACAGGGATGCAAGCCAGCACATGATTACCCTACGTGCCCAGCGCAGCCTCATCTGAGCTTGCAAAATGACCACCCTCAGCACAGCAATCTGCTGGGCAGCCTGTCTATCCCAAGACCTCAGGTCCCCAAACTGCGCTGAAACCATGACCTCGTCTCCACCTCGTTTTCCACATGTGGCTGCCTTGGTGTGCACAAAAACAATGTAGTAGAGACAGGCACACAAACAAGGAAACAGGCCATGACAACTGCTACACTGGCTGCCTCTACAACTCCCTCCGCCCCCGATTTCAAACACCTGGGATTCGAATGCACTGAAAAGAAGAAACACAATTTAGCACCTGGCACTTAAAAGTTTCTTTTTTCCAAAAAAATAAACGAATCCCAAATGACAGATTTACTTAACTGCCCTGTTGTAACTAATATTTACAGACTATTTAAGATCTGAGCAGAAAATCGCCTGACCACACAGGATGGAATTCTTGCTGCAAGCAATTATTTTTGCTGTCGCACAGGACCCACATTTGTGCAGGGCCTGTGGCCAGAACCCTCATCACCCCTGCCTAAGAACAGTCCTGGCAACATCCATGTTCCCTACTGCAAGCATTAAGCTTAGTCAGGCAGAACAATTGACGGTGTCATCAATTCTCCATGGAATTCAGTGCCACATGTGTGAAGCACTGGTTCCAAAATACTGGGGCCTGTGTACTATGTTGCAAACTGACCTATGTACTAACAGGTCAGTTCCCAAAAAAAACGATTCCTAGTGGGTTGCAATTCGACCTACCTCATGAATATTAATGAGGTAGATGGTATATTCCGACCCACTATGAATTCCTGCCATCATAGTGATGGTAGCCTGCTGAGGTCACTGTGCATTTTATTGCTATTAAATAAAGCATTTTAAAAAAAATTAAGTCTGTTTTCCTTAAAGGAAAACAGGATGAATTTAGGAAAAAAATTAAACGTTTAAGTAATAAAAAAAACAGCCCAATTCGGCTTTTGGAAGGGGTGCTCTAAACACGCTTCTTCCAAATATTGAATTGGTATTTGGTCACAAACCCAAATTGTGATTCAGGAATGTGTTACAGAGTCGCAATTTGGGTTTCGTACATGACAAAAAGCCATTTTCCGTCCGTAAGCAGCCCGATTCTGTGACTCAGAAGTTTTGGGAATGCAAAAAAGCCTCAGACATCTAGATCTAAAGTACCTGAAGACCTGCATGTGTAAATTTGTGTGTCCTGTCATTTGTGAACTCAAGTTGTGTTTTTTTCTGTGCACATGAATTTAACCAGTATCCACAGTATAGCTAGCAATTTGTATAGTTCATCGACAGTAAATGCCTTTGTTCACAAATCTAGTAGTGAGGTTTCTTAATAAAAAATTAAGAAACCTCACTACTAGATTTGTGACAGAATTATAAATCAGTCCTTTTATTTATATAAAGTTAGATGCATATTTCTTTTAAAAAATCATTGGTAGGTTCTTCTGTCGTTCACAAGTTTACTGGGCAGAAATAATAACAGTGGCAGAATTGCAAAACCTACTTAATTCAGATAGGTATTGGTATTGAAAGTTGTCCTGTGAGGTAGGCATTGCTGAAGTATTCTCCTAGAAAGAAAAAGTCATGAAGATTGTTCCTTAACTAAATTAAAGTACCAAACCCAAAGGAACGAAAACTATGTTTCCTGTTTGCAGACTGTTTTCCCTGTATGTGTTTAGCGTTTTCATGTAAAGCTCCATATTACTTTTTGGTTCTGTTTTGACAGATAAAACCTTTAAATACATACATACATACATACATACATACATACATACATACATACATACATAAATAAGGGCCTTCAGAATTCGATAGAAGCCCAAGTTCTGGTGTCAACATGGGCGTCTATTGGAATTCTCACGGGCATATTATCAAGCTCATTATGGCCGCTTTAGCGGCAGTTTTTTGCCGCTAAACAGGCGATAATTTTAACGCTGTTTCTTGATAATATGCCCCTTTGAAAGTAAGTAAGTCATTAAACGTCATATGGTCTTGTCCAAAATAACTCCAAACCCTCGAAGAGGCAGCTTCATAACAATTGGAGGGATATTTCCAGCGACCAGGCCCGCCTGGAAAGCAGACTCTGACGCTAAAAATAAAATAACAGTTTCTCACTTTCCATATTTTGGATGATACGCCCTCCAGGCATTCTAAAAAATAAAATATCCTAAAATGCCTCACAAGTGAGTCATGGGTTTGTCTTGGATCGGCCTGTTGGCTTCATAAAGTGTCTATTGTACAGTAAAGGATTTCCTGTGCAAGCCCAAGACCTTGGGCCCACTTTCTCATGACAAGCCACTTTCATGAGGGACCCTGCTGCCTGGATATATTTTTGTAAGTATTTTATTGCATTGTTGATCAGACTGTGTTACTTTAAGTAGAATTTCTTCATGAGACTTTGTTAGTCATTTCAGTGACTGCTGCCTTTGTCACAAAACCTGAGAGTACAGAGTAGCTAAAAGGCTGGAGCAACATGTCATGTGATGATTGGCATCTATTCGTTATGTCTTTCTTGAGTTTTGCATCAACAGTTTTTACAGACTTGTCACAATGAGTAAATTAAACCAACTCTAGAACTTAAAAAATATATGTAATGCATAGATTAGGCTTGCCGTGTGTAAGTGTTGGGACTACCATTCTAACGGTGGAATACATAAATACTAGTAACATAACAAATTACATTTTATTTTTAAAAAACTTCCGCCACTTATGTACGAGGCCTGATGCTAAAATACATTAATTCCTTGAGAAAACTAATTTTGCATTGATTAGTGGGTTGTATGCTTATTGTTCCAAAAGAGACATGGATAATTAAGGAGCATTGATTAATTGAAACCAAGAGCAGCAGAGTAAGAAACGAAGGTCCTGCATTGCTGGTCTTGGTTATTCTTTCCCATGGGAAGAGAGGTCCAGTAGCGGTGTCCATACCCTTGTGTCGTATGAGGTCAGAGTGATGGCCTCGCCATTGACGTCCAGTAGGTCCAATGGGTGACTGGAGGTGGGGGTTTACCTGCATAGCATTCAAGTACTCATGGATGCTTATGCTGGGCGACCGAGGAGCATCACTGGTCCGGTCCAGGGTACATAGGAAGCCATCAGCGGCCAGATTATGAGGAAGGACGCACCCCAAACACAAGGTTAAACCACATCAGGAGATTAACATGAAGATGTCTGAAGACACTGGAATCCATAGAACATCCCAACAATAAAACCATCGGCATAATATGTGTTGCTTGTATGTTAACAATCACGTGTGTTGTTGATGGCTGCAATATTAGCTACTCAGCAAGAGTCAGGATTCTGTGGTGATAACCCGCAAACAGAAATTAGTAGTAAGGGGTAGAGGGAACACCAGGAGAATAAAAAAAAAACAACACACAACCACGCAAGAAGGTCAAACAATGGCAGCAAGGAAGGTGCATTAGATGTACAACGATACGATGTTCTCAGGAGACAAAAGCACAATTAATCTATGTGTATAAACACACAGACGTGGGCTATGGCTGGATTAGGATTCCTAATAGGGGCACCCTAAGTTTGGTCAACCCTTCAACACCTAGCATTGCAAAGGGGACATTGAATACACTGCATGATGAACTGTTTAGAACAGCGTAGCATATCATAGTGCAACATAACATATGAACAGATTCTCTATATAATTATGTACTCGTTGCTTTTCCATTGTAGACCCGCCTCACATTTGTTTTCCTAACATGCCAGCATGCTCACTCTCTGCAAGCTAGCATAATTTAAATTTCAGACTATTGTCCTCGTTCCGTTTCCTTTTTGCTGGTATTTGATTTAGTGCACTCCTTGCTGCAAGAAGCATTAAGGCCCACATGCATCAAAGCAAAAACCGGTCGCAAACGGGCAGATTCTCAGAATCTGCCCCTTTGCGACCGGTATTTTTGCATTTGGGATACATCATCCCAAATGCAACAAGCATTTGCAAGGCAATAGGTCTCGCATTTATAAGAGTTTGAGCTATTGGCATTGTAAAATTACAATGCCTTTTATTTATGTTTTGGTTTTAAAACAAATAAAAGGCATTGTCATTTACAATGTCAGTAGCATAAACTCGCATAAAAGCAGTGTGTGGAGTGCAGCAGTGTGTGGAGTGCAGCAGTGTGCGGCGTGCAGCAGTGTGCGGCGTGCAGCAGTATGCGGCGTGCAGCAGTGTGTGGCGTGCAGCAGTGTGTGGCGTGCAGCAGTGTGTGTCATGCAGCAGTGTGTGGCGTGCAGCAGTGTTTCGTGTAGCAGTGTGAGGCATGCAGCACTGTGTGGCGTGCAGTGACGTGCAGCAGTGTGCGGCATGCAGCAGTGTGCGGCATGCAGCAGTGTGCTGCGTGCAGCAGTGTGTTGCGTGCAGCAGTGTTGTGCAGCATGCAGCAGTGAGTAATGCAGCAGTGTGCAGCAGTGTGTGGCGTGCAGCAGTGTGCGGCGTGCAGCAGTGTGTGCCATGCAGCAGTGTGTGGTGTGCAGCAGTGTTTTGTGTAGCATTGTGTGGCGTGCAGCAGTGTGTGGCGTGCAGCAGTGTGTGGCATGCAGCAGTGTGCGGCGTGCAGCAGTGTGCGGCGTGCAGCAGTGTGCTGCGTGCAGCAGTGTGTCGCGTGCAGCAGTGTGTGGCGTGCAGCAGTGTGTGGCGTGCAGCGGCATGCAGCAGTGTGTGGCGTGCAGCAGTGTGTGGCATGCAGCAGTGTGTGGCGTGTAGCAGTGTGGGCCATGCAGCAGTGTGCGGCGTGCAGCAGTGTGCGGCGTGCAGCAGTGTGCGGCGTGCAGCAGTGTGCGGCGTGCAGCAGTGTGAGGCGTGCAGCAGTGTGAGGCATGCAGCAGTGTGAGGCGTACAGCAGTGTGTGGTGTGCAGCAGTGTGTGGCGTGCAGCAGTGTGTGGCGTGCAGCAGTGTGAGGCGTGCAGCAGTGTGAGGCGTGCAGCAGTGTTTCATGTAGCAGTGTGAGGCGTGCAGCAGTGTGCGGCGTGCAGCAGTGTGTAATTCAGCAGTGTGCGCAGCAGTGTATGGCGTGTGGTAGTGTGTGGCGTGCAGCAGTGTGCGGCGTGCAGCAGTGTGTGGCGTGCAGCAGTGTGTGGCGTGCAGCAGTGTGTGGCGTGGTTTGTAAACAACAAGAAAAGCGGACATCAAAGGAAGGGTGGGAGGGAACGAGCATATGGGGTGTGAGTTATAACGAAAGTTAATTGTTGTAAGAGGGGATGCAGGAAGTGAGGCAGAGCGTGCGCTGGCGAAAGCAGTCTGCTGCTTTCAGGTCCGATACCAGATGCCACCTTCGCGCTTGAATGCCTCACATGCACTGGCCATAAACCGCATTCCTAAGGTCTTGTGCCCCTTACTAAATCTCTCTGAATGCGTGAGGCGGCGCACGCGCAGGAAGTAGCTGGTGGCAAATGGAATGCGTGTGGTTTTGCGCGTAACCGCCACCCGATCCGCCTGGGAAGCCTTTGGGAGCATTTTCTGAAGCCCCTACACAAGTCTCGCTGTGCGATCGCTTACACGATAGCCAAACCTAAAAATCGCAATTTAAGTAATCTCTAAATTGCGATTACTTAAATTGCGATTGCATTTAAGAAATCTCAAATTGAGATTCCTTAAATGCAATGCATTAAAGTAAAAATATTAGCGATTTCGCTAATAGGGGGAGCAAATTACCATGAAGTTGAACTTCATGGTAATTTGCAAAAACGTTGAAAGTGCACTTTTCAAAGTTCCATTTTACACACACACATGCCCTTGGGGCATGTGTGTGTGCAAGATGTACTCATATGCAGATTTCAGGGGTGCAACAGGGTGTCCTTTTGACACCCTGGCACCCTTTAAATTGCATGAGCAATTTGCGATTCTCTAATTGAGAATCGCAAATTGAGAAAGTCTTCCCATTCATTCCTATGGGTCTCTAGGCCCATAGGAATAAATGGGGAGGTATTCCTCAATTTCTACTCGCAATTTGCGAGTCGCAATTAAGGAATGTTTAGAAATCGCTATTTTGAAAGCGATTTCTACATGCATAGTCTTTTGCTATTCCTTATTAGCGAATCCTTATTTTTCGCTAATAAGGAATAGCAAATGGCATTGTTGATGCATGTGCCAGTAAGTGCTTTACAATGAAAATGTTTATCACAGCAGAGGCATCTCACAGATAAGGGCCCACCATGGAAAAGTATGAAGCAAGAGTTACTGAAACCATTGTCAGAGGAGAAGCGGTCTATATATTTGGCATGAGGCAATGTCCAGCTGGCTTTGAAATATAAACTTTACACATATTTATAGTTTGAGGCACCAAGATTTTTCCAAAACCCACAACTGCTTGATCAAGCTGCATCCAAAACATAGGCCTGACATACATGGGGCTTTTGCTGTTTTGCCGTTGCCAGCCATGTGAGTCGCAAAAAGCTGTGTTGCAAAACGTTAAGGGCCAGATGTATGCCCATTTTTTGCGGTCGCAAACGGGAAATCAGACCATTTGCTACTGCAAAATTGGTCTGCCCCATGTACAAACCCTATTTTACGAGTCAGTAACATATTACTGACTCGCAAAATAGGGTTTGCGACTTGCAGTTAGGAAGGGGCGTGCCAAGGACGTCCCTTCCTAATAGCAACTTGCACTTTAATGCAAGATTGTTTTGCGATCGCAATTGCGGTCGCAAAACACTTGCAGTTTACCACCTACTTCAAGTAGGTAGTCACAAACGGGAAGGGATCCCCTGGGGACCCCTTTCCCCTTTGTGAATGGATGCAAAAATATATTTTAAGAGCAGGCAGTGGTCCCACGGACCACTGCCCACTCTTAAAACAAGCATTGGCATAGCCAATAAATCTAGCTTTGGAACCTTATAAGTATTTAGTTATGCAGCACAATATCCTTGGTGCAATAACATCAACTGTTGCATGGCTAAAAACATATAAAGTACCAAAGGCGAGACCTATTGGCTATGCCAATGCTTGTTTTTAGAGGCCTGGCATGCAGTTTTAAATGTAGGCTGGTAACAAAGGTGCCAACCCGAGGGGCAAGGTCTAGAGAGAAATAAGGTAGGAAGAGAGGTGAGTTATAATGAGATAGCACAAATAGAAAGGTGAAGCACAGAATGACAGGTCAGGTAAACAAAGTAGCGAGGCAGAGAGGCAGGTAGAGCCGGTGGGATGAAAAATAGAAAGATATGAGAAGTAAAGAGAAAAGAGGTGCAGATTAGGTAGAGAGATGAGGCTAATACAGAGGAAGGGCGAGGGATAAGTAGAAAATGGTGAAATAGGGAGAGAGAGAGACAGAGGTAAGACAGATGTATTAAACGAGCGAGACATTGGAAGCAGAGAGAGTGAACGGAAACAGTGAAGGAGATAGAAAGAGAGATGAAAGCAAAGGGAATGATAGATGGAGTGGAAGAGGTAGAGAGAGCATTGTAGAGAGAAAGAAATAAAATAATGGGAACGGTGAGGGAAAGAGGACATCAATAAAAAGAGAGACATAGAAGGCCAATAGGTGAGGTAAATTGAGAGGCTAGATAGTGTATGAGGTGGAGAAGAGAGAGCGGAGACAGTGAGTTGTGAGGCAGAGAGAGAAATGAAAGAGAGAATGGTGAGGTAGAAAGAGGCATGCAAGAGGTAGAGAAAGGTAAGTTATAGATGGCAAAAATTATAGAAAGGGTAAGATAAAGAGAGATGAAATTAAGAGGGAGGTGAAGTAAATGGAAGAGAAATGAAGGGGGATGAGATGCAAACAGAGCAGCAAGATGCAGAAAGAAGAGAAAGTAGAGAGCGAGAGAGAGGGGCACTTTAGGAGAAGAGAGGGGCAGAGAGCTAGAGATCTAGAGGTAGGATCGGAGAGAGGTGGCAAGTTGAGGTCATGAGAGGTAAGTGCTGTGGGGCACTGAGGTTTATTGAAAGAGAGGTGTGACTTACAGAGAGAGTTTAAAGGTAGAGCAATAGTGTGGTAGGTACGTAGCCATGTATAAATAGACAGGTAAAAAGGGAGTGTTTAGGTAAAGGAATGAGACATGGACAGAAAGGTGCAACAGAAAAAGAAATGTATTGGGTGGTATAGAGAAGTGACAGCTAGTCACAGAGCGTGGTATGTAGAGAAGTAAGTTAGAGAGAAGGTCAGGGATTTAGTCTCTGGTCAGGTAAAGAGAGTTAACTTACAACAAGAGAGGAAGAGGGAGAGATGAAGGAGGGAAATGTGAGTAGAGGTGGGAGGTACAGAGGCAAAACAAACAGGAGCTTAGAGTAAGTTAATGGGAGGCAGACAGAAAGTAGAGAGGTAAAGAAGGGTTGGCAAGACAGGGAAATGGATGATAGAGCAAGATGTAGGTGAGGTCGAGAAAGAGGTGGATAGAGAGGTTGAGAATTGTGGGATTGAAGTAATGTGGTAGAGAGACGAGTATGAAGTTCCAAGTATATTTATTGGGTCAAGAAAGAACAGCTTTAACCCCTTCAGTGCCCATGACGAGATGGTCTCGTCATGGAGCACGGTTGCGCTGTGCCCATGACGAGACTATCTCGTCATGAACCCCGCCCGCTGATGTAACGCCCGGCACAGGGCGGGGAAAGGGCGTGGCACTGAAGGGGTTAACAACCACTTCCAGACAGTACATTGAGATTCTTCTAACCGACCAAAGTGGAACATAGAACCACAGAATACTCATAACATTATACAAAGTGAATACTACACACCTTCCCCCTTTAAAAAAAATTTAAAAAGAAAAAAAACAAAAAATAATAATAATAATAATAATAATAAACAAACAAGTAATATTACAATCTAACAATCAATGAATGAAGATTAAAATCTAACAAAATCATTCATTTTAACAGGTAATTTCCTAATGCGAGAACTTTTCCTAGGAACAGATATTTCTTCATTTTGAATAGGTAAACACTCCCCAGGGATAACATTTTGATTCACAAGGGGAATAGTACTTGGCACCACAACAGTATTCGGAATCAAGGTTGATTTTACAATAGTGTCACCAGTACCAAAATCATCAGAATTAGAAACTGGAACACAAACTTCAGGTGTGGAATCAGAGCCATCAAAAGTGTCTAAGAAATTCTGAAAATCTTCATTGTTCTCTTTAATTCCCGTATCTTTTAGTGGAATAGCAATCGGTTCACTAATCACATCATTAGACCTGTATATAGATACTCGTCTGAAATTCCAAATTTTCCCACCTTGTACTCTGACTGCTTTGCTAAATACCTCAGTTACTCTGACAGGATCAGACCATTTAGACCATTTCTTGTCAGGACAACCAAATTAAACTCGTACCCAATCACCCACTCTAATTTTACAGTTCACAGGACGATTTTTACAAGTATCTCTTCGTATTTTATCATGATATTTCTGTACACGTTCTCTCACTAATTTAAAATCCAAAATTGGATCATGTAGATTAGTTTTCAACCACCAAGGCATGAGCTTCGAACTAGGTTTCCTTCCCCTTAACATTTCAAAAGGAGAACTGCCTGTAACCGAATTAGGTGACATACGATACGTAAGTAAGGTAGCACGCAAGGCTTTCCTCCAATCAATTTTACTCTTAATAGCCAATTGTATGGACTCTTTTACCACCCTGTTGAAACGTTCAACTTGACCATTGGCCATAGGATTATAATTAGAAACTCTTTTGTGAACAATACCACATTTATTTAAAAACATCTCCATCTCTTTGCTGATGAATTGTGGATCGTTGTCAGACACAAGCTCAGCAGGAAGGCCTTCCCTGCTGAAAACATCATCCAAAAACTCTATAACTTGAGTTGAAGTGATTTTATCTACAATTTTGACCTCTGGCCATTTCGAAAAATAGTCTACCAAGACTAGAGCAAAAACATGTTTGACGGAAGAAAGACACAAAGGACCAATTATGTCAAACTCTAATTTCATCCATGGTCCTTGCGAATATTCAATGGGAGAGATATCTGCAGATAAATGTTTAACTGACTTATCGCTTTTAGAGCATTTGGCACATTCTCTAACCCACCTGTCCACCATGCTATCAATGCAAGGCCACCAATAGAATTCCCTCAAACGTCGCTTAGTGCAAGACATGCCCAAATGTCCTTCATGAGACAAATTGATCAATTTTTCTCAGATTTCCTGAGGAGGAACTATCTTATCACCTCTGGTTACAAACCCGTGTGAGAACATAAGTTCATCCTTGATTTAAAAAAATGAACTAATATCTCCATACAACTTTCTCTCTTCAGGCCATTCAACTCGCAAATAATTTATCACGCTATTCAGTATCACATCATCAGACATTGCCTTTGCCCACACTTCTTTGGAAATGGTTTCCGAGTCTACACTATGATTAACATCCTCCAAAGTGTAAGCTATGTCACATTCTTCTGTGTCCCTATCATGTTGTGGAACATCAAGCAAAGGCAAATGAAGTCGAGACATGCAATCGGCATGTACGTTCATGCGGCCAGGGATGTATGCAACTGAACATTGGTACTCTTGCAGTTTAGCCGCTAATCTCGCCAAACGCGCCGTAAGTGTTCTGCCACCTCCCGCTGCTAACATGTTAATTAGAGGTTTATGATCTGTCCTTAATTGAAACTTCGTGCCCCACAAAAATTGTCTGAAATGTTGAGCAGCCCACGTGCATGCAAGCAACTCCCTCTCAATCGTGGAATAGTTAAATTCTGCACCACACAGTGATCTGGAAGCATAAGACACTACAAACTCTTCTCCAAAATTCTTTTGCATAAGTACCGCACCTAAACCCGTGCTACTAGCATCCACTGCTACTATACATTCTCCTCCAACATTGAAAGGTCTCAAAAAGAGCGCAGAGCTGATATCCTTTTTTAATGCTTCAAAAGCTAATTTTTGCTCCTCACCCCAGGTAAATTTGGCCTTTTTCTTCAATAATATACGTAGAGGGAATACCTTTGAAGAAAAATTCTTCCCAAATTTACTATAGAATTCGGTTAAACCTAAAAAGGACATTAACTGCTCTTTCGTGGTAGGTGCAGGTGCCTTATGAATACTAATGACATGGTCTAACTTTGGTTTGATACCTTCACTTGATATTTCATGTCCCAGGTATTCAACTTTATCCTTCCTGAATTTACATTTAGAGAATTTGAGCGTCAAACCTTTCCTCTGTATACTATCTAAAACCTTTTTTAGATTTGAATCATGTTCTTCCAAATTTTTCCCAAAAATTAAGATGTCGTCTTGGAAAGCGATTGCCCCAGGACAACCTTCCAACACATCTTTCATAATTCTCTGAAAGACTGAAGCCGCACTAGCTAACCCAAAAGGCATCCATAAGAATTGGAACATACCTTCTGGTGTAATAAATGCTGTTAGAGGTTTAGATTCCTCGTGTAACATCATTTGGTGGTATGCACTAGCTAGATCCACAGTGGAAAACACACAGGCACCAGAGAGGGTTGAGATTAATTCGTGTATATTGGGTAAGGGGTGTCTGTCAATCGAGATCTCTTTATTCAAACTGTGTAGGTCAACGCACAAGCGGAGATCGCCGTTACTTTTGAGAGAAAGAACCACTGGAGAAACCCATGGAGAAGACTCTATAGGTTCAATCACACTCTGAGAAACTAAATTTGCTAACATGTCTTTCAATTTTGTACGGTAAGCCAAAGGTACATTTCGGAGCTTATGTCTCACTGAAACGGCAGAATCTTTAAGGATAATCTTGTGTTTAAAATCTGCATATTTTCCAAGAGTATCATTAAATACCCTAGGATACAATTTTTTTATGTTTAGTACAAATGCCTCATCGTTTGTGGAAACACTATATAAAGGCGGCGAGGCATTAGGATCCAATTTTATACCCAACTCTTGTTGGTGTGGCCATCCTAATTTAGATACTCCTTTGGTTGCAACATACAATTTACCTTTGATTTCTTTACCTTTGAAAGCAAAATCTACCCAAATGAAACCCTCCAAGTCTATTTTGTGCCCTGAGTAGCTACCTGGTTTGATATCAGGAGGTAACAATTCTTTACTATTCCACAATTTTTTAAATACATCTTTGCCAATGATAGAATACCATGCACAAGAATCAATCATCATTGACACTTCTTTCCCATCAATCAATATTATACCAGTTGGAATCCCATCCTCGTCGCCAATATGAAGTAATGTGGTAGAGAGACGAGTATGAAGTTCCAAGTATATTTATTGGGTCAAGAAAGAACAGCTTTAACAACCACTTCCAGACAGTACATTGAGATTCTTCTAACCGACCAAAGTGGAACATAGAACCACAGAATTCTCATAACATTCTACAAAGTGAATACTACACAGATGACAAGGGACCCGTAAGCCAGGAACACACCAGGTCCTTGTCCTTAAGCTCGCTACCAGTGCAGTAAACATGGATCAGCCATCTGTAGATAAAGAGGGTGTCTTTATTTCAGGTAGAATAGTATATTTCGTCAGCCATCAACTGCCCGCTTCCTCACTCCAGCCTTCCTTCAGCAACTGTCCACACAACTCATCACATATAATGACGTCTCTGTTACATCAGATGATTTCAACAGAAGACTATACCATATGAGCAGCTACCACAGAGAGTGACTTTTGTTTAAATTGCTCTTTATTGAGATTTTTATAATAACACAATACTAAAATGACACTCGTATCATATTCCTGTCCTGTGCACAGAGGGGACACCACACAATATACAAGTTGCAGCACAGCTCCAGGAGACAAACTGTCATTAAAAAACATTCCAGACAGTGTTCTGAGTGTGCTGTGGTGCACAGATGGGGCTTACTTGTTGAACTGAGAATTAGCACACCCTGTTCTCAATTGAAGGGAGGGTACTATAGGACGGTCTGGATGCTGTGAGCGAGGAAAGAAGGCTGGGGTAATCTGCTTCATCGCTGATGTATTTGGCAATGTGTAGCACACCAGAATATTCCTCGGCCTGCGCAGTGGTCTACAAGGGTCTTAAAACGCATATAAGATCCACTAACAGCTACATCTAACCAATGAAATCCATCCAGAGCGACAGCCTAATAATAACTTAAATGCTCTTAAAGAAAGGAAGAAGAGAAAGAAGAAAGGAGATGAGTAAAGGAAGAAAGAAACAGAGAAAAGTGAGAGACAGAAAGGAGGGGAGGGACAGAAATCGGTGACGAGAGGGAGAGGATTGGAGAACCAAAGGCAATAAGGCCAGGAAATGAGGAATGAAGGAGGGCCAAGAAAAGGAGGAACGAAGGATGGAAGGAACAAAGGACCGAAAAATAAAAGGAGGTAAGGAAAGAAGCACCAGAGAAGAGAAGGAACAAAGGTGATACTGCAGCAATTAAAGGAAATGGAAGAAGGAAGGAAAGAGAGAATGCAAGCAAGAAGGAACAAGCGCGCGCGCCTCATGCTGAAAGTTTAAAAAAAAAAAAAGGCAGGCTGCAGGGGAGAGGGGCGGAGGGGTGCACCCGCGAGTGGTGCGCGCGCACCGGGGAGAGCTCTTTTTCAAAGCACATACTCGTGCTTGTGGTGTGCCGCTGCGCACTCCCGCAAGCTGTATGCCGCCACAAGCACGAGTATGTGCTTTGAAAAACAGCTGAACGACGGCTTAAGGTCCTCCTATGCATAGGCGAGACCTAAAAAGGAAACAGAAACGTTTAATTTTTCTTTTTTAAATGCATCCCGTTTTCTTTTAAGGAAAATGGGCTGTATTTTGTTGTTTTAAACTGCTTTACAGTCACAGACATGGTGGTCTGTTGACCCAAGTAGGCCACCATCCTTGGAAGTGCTCGCCATTCCCAATGGGGTCGCAAATTGCACCTGCCTCATGAGTTTTAATGAGGTATGCAATTTGCGACCCCATTCGGTACCGCAAAAAGTATCTGAGACACGGTTGTAAAATACATTTTGCAAGTCGTAATTTGCGAGTTGCAAAACAACACAAGTTGCCATTTGCAAATTGTAAGGGTCATACATCTGGCCCAAAGTTACTTTGCTAGTTGGGTAGTTATTCACGACTCACAAAGCAACTTTTCCAGCTGATTCTGAATCCCAAAGAGGAAGAGACATGAAAAGGGCACCCCCTTCTCATTTGTGATTTATAATGCAATGTATCAGTGGTTTGAGATCACAGCTGAGGTGGTAACTGATTCCCAAAGGGGGCATTGTGAGACAGCTTCCCCTTTGAGACTCATGGTGGGTGGCATTGAGGGGAGTATACAGAGGTCTAGAGGACCACTGCTTGCTTCCAGTGTTTTACCAGGATTTTAACAGTTTTTTAATGGAACACATGTCTCTTTAAGGGGCACAGTCTGATTTAAAAAACAACCACTGACAAAGCCAAGTGTTTGCCGACCTTTTGGTTTTGCCAATGGTTGTTTTCAATGACTAGTATAAGGAAAAAGAAAAACAAATGTGCTGATTCTGAACTGCATTGTCAAAAAAAGCCAACATATGGCCCCAGTGTAATGAGTTATGCGCATGCATGAATGCGTCACATTCCATCTGCGCACATACACTATGGCAGGGCAGCCATTTCAACCATTCCAAGATGGCGGCTGACCATCTTTGAGAGGTGTATTAAATAAAAGTTGAAAGCACATTTAGAGAAAGAAGCAACCCAGTGTCAAATTACAGCTTCCGTGACGTCCTAAAAAGCATAACAGCATTGAAATTAAAAAACGGGGCATGGTGGGGCAGGGGGAGCAACAGACAAGAGGGAGGCTGGCAAGTCAACACTCCCCATGGAAGAGGACCGCTGAGCAGGGTGGGGCTGAGAGGCGCTTGGAGAGGAACATAAAAAAGTTGAGTCAAGAGGGGAGGGGTGCGGGTGGCAATCGATACGCTGGGGGGATGTGAAGGGGAAAACAGCACACGGTGTAGAAGGGGCGAAAGCAAGAATATTTAGGCACTCACATGGAGTGCTGAAGGCAAAAATAACAAGTACTTCTCTGAAGGTAAACAGTGGAATTATACAAGTCATCCCATCAAAAGAACAGTAAAGCAGTTATGCTCCAAGGGAGGGCAACTATAAGAAGCAGAAGGAAAGCCATTGAAAAAGAAGCAAACAAAAGAGATTTTTATTGATTTATTATTTTATATACTGAGGATAAGAATGGGTGACTGAGCCCTTTAGATAAAAGCAGCGTTAACATGGAAGGCACACAGTGACTGGAAGAAAAGAAAAGTATTTATGTTAGACAAAATGTGACTTTTCATGATAGACAACTTTTGTTGGCCAAACCTAAAAAAAAGTTAACATTCAGGATATGGGAATCGATCCTCTTTTCAGTTTTCAGCTTTCTCTCATTTCCAGTCAACACGCTTTGCTACCTCTTTCTCTGCTCTGATAAGCACTGGCAATTAATGCAAGTGGACTTTCCGTATTATTGTTTTGTCTGGATGATACAGTTTATGTCAACAAACAATGAAAAGCTTTCTCCTTTTTAGACACCTGCATAATGGACCTATCCATGTGTGTAGTGCAGCTATGTATACTCATGGACTTGGTCACATTTCCCTTCTAATTGCCTGCTTCTAGGACCATTTTCAGATTATAATGTGACCAGCTGGCACATTATTAGTCCAGTTTAATCTGAGCAAATCCCCATACCATTATCACTGTCTATTTGACCTTTTCCAATGTATTTCTATTTTTATTATCTGTAATGTTTTACAAAATGATTTTCAACCTACTATGATTATTTTGGTAGGCCATGGTGCTTTGACACTTAGGGGTCTATTAGGATGGCGGTCAGAAAATCACTCCGACCGCTATGGTAGCGGGAAAACACTGCCCGCTAGGACCGCGGCATAACCGCCGGTCCAGTTAGTATGCCCTGCAGGCGAAATCCGACCGCGGCAGTACGATCGTGGCATTTAACATTGCGGCGGTTGCTGCTGCCAGCAGCACCGCCGCGATGTCCAAAAAACCATGTCCAGCATATCCCTGCACTGTGTGGCAGGCACTGCAGAGTGCCTGCCACCTGGTACAGGGACATGTAGGTACCCCCCCCCCAGTGCACCCACTCCCCCCAAACACATTGGGGGCCCCCTATGGGCCCCCGGAGACATTCTCCGCATGCCTTTCCATGGCAGTTCCACCGCCACGGAAAGGCTGACTACCGACGGCATCATAATGATGCCGGCGGAGCCTGACCCTGCACCGGCCCCATTTTAGCGGTCCAGCTCCGCCCGCCAGGCAAGCGTGCGGACTGTCACCGGCGGAAAAGTGGCAGGCGGAAAATCTCACCGCCGCAGTAATCACTGCCATGCTAATGGGACCGGCGGTTTTCTGGGTTGGGATCGCGGGCGGATGACCGCCGCCGTCTTGGTGGCAGCCATCTGACCGCCATCCTAATAGACCCCTTAGTTTGTCAGTACCGAGTAACAATTTTGTTCAGGTGCTTCAACACCAGGTCAGAAACATACAAATATATCTGAAAGAGATTACAGAGGTGGGCTATAGGTATGTCAACATGAGGATAAATTGGAGAAAATATTATGGACGAAGCTTTCAGTACATCTGGTGTCTTGCCTAGTAATTCCAATATATTGTGGAGCTACTTTTACCTGCTTAATCAGATTTACAACAGTGCCTATAATTGAAGCCCCGGAGTTAAACAGAGAATCATATAGGACGATCAAAATCCATCTGATAGAGGTGTTTCAATTCCCATGTTTTTGTGTTTTTCTTCAGGCTGCTGGAGAAATATGGACATTCGTTTTATAAGCAGGCATTACACCTGGCAAGTTGCTTGTGGGAAAATAACTGAAGCCTTATATAGACAGCATAAGGCATGAACCAGTGGCGGTTGGTGACCCACGAAAATGGTGGTTCGACATAGATACAATTAAACAATATAAAATATACATTTACATTTTGAAATGGAAAAAAAAAGTTTCACTTACCCTTTCAGCCTGCAGCACGTCCTGTCTTTGGTGTTCTCCAGCCAGCTCCAGACTCCTGCAGCCATCTCCCGACTCCTCCAGCACGAGGTCACGCAGCTCCTTTTCCAATCCAGACACTGCTCTCATGCTGCATGAGAGAAGTGTCTGGATTGGCTGAAGCAGGCTTCTTCAGCGCTCCGAAGAGCACTGAAGGCATGTCCCTGCTCTCCAACCTGGCTATCAATGACAACCGGGTTGGAGAGGTTGAATTGCGCATGTCTGTTTGGCCATAATAATGTAGCTGGTCAAACTGTTCAGCAGAAAGCCAGAAAACTAAAATGGTAATAAAATCCTTTCAGTACCATTTTTTTTCCCAGCTTCCTGCAGCTGTGTGGAGGGGAGGGAAGCGCTCCTCTGCTCCCATGGAGGAACTACCGCTGGCATGAACAAGACAAGGCCACAGATTAAGCCATACTCCTGTTTTCTGTGTATAAGGGACATGAGGGAATGGATTATCCATTTTAACAGACACATATTAGTGATAACTCAGGCATGTAGGACTTAGACCTCAGTGGGTTCCGAGGATTGATTATATAAAGAACAAAAGGTTTATGGGGTTGCAACAAGGTTGATGGATTTTCAGAAAGTGTCAACGAAGAATTAACTTTACTGTGTCAACTAAGGTAGGCAACAATATTAAGTGTGATGTAAAAAAGATAGTCGCTCTAAGGGTAGTTGAGATATACAACAGTCGCAGATTGTAAGAAAGGAATTATTTTGTAGAGGAACCTAATTTTTCCTGTTTTATTTTACAGTTGTTTTTTTAGTCTGTATACAGTAACCCTGTAATACAGTATCCCAGCTTCAGTTTTTCCCTCAAATCATCTTCTTTAGATTGCCTTTACATAATTGGCTTATTTAATTTTCCATTAAGGCCATAGTGAGGTGCCACAGAGAATGCACCAGTGGCATGGAAGTTAAATGTCATAGGTCATATGTGGGCTGCAGTGTGCATTTACACCTTCCACCTATATGACCAAAATGAGTGTTGTCAGAGAGCACCACTATGATGTGGCAGGGCTATAGTTTGAAAACAAGTAACACATGGCAAGGAAAAGTGCTTGGCCATGTAGGAACACTTACTTTTATATATTAATGAATTCACCTCTAAAGTGTTCCCTACATGCCCACAGGGCTCACTGCTTAATATATAAAAGTGTGAAATGCGCGCTATTATGGGAAAGCATGTCCACACAATGAACAATTGAAATACGCTGATTATCACTGTATAGGTGAAACTATCCTTTCGTTGACCAGTCCCAGTTAAGAAGAAAAACCTATTTCCTATAATATGGCCTGGGAAAATGCTTGAGCTTTCAATCAGATTTATTTCTCACTTGTTAAAAAATCTAATTCAATGGGGGAAGTAGAATTGTAATGATGTTAATGTAAAAGTACTTCTATAAAACTACTTTGTGCTGCCTGATTTAGAACTGGTTTACCAGTAGCCCTGCAAGGAATACATATTCCTGCTTGCTGTTAATGACTCTCGACCTGGTTGACAATGAGTGGTGTTAATAAAGGTCAATTTTCAGGGAATAAGCATCTGGAAGGGACTGTGACAATTGAGTTGATAACACATAGGGCAGCCTTCACTGCCCCCTACAAAGTGGAGATCCAAATGGGGATCTCAGGAATACAAACCCTTTATGTCCAAAGCCATCTTCATCTTTCTCTCTGTACTTTCATCCCAGCAGGATGAAAACCAGTTCCAGTGCTAGCAGAGCAGAGGAAATCTCAATAGAGAAGTGGCTAGGAAGAAGAAAGAAGTTTCTGCAGCAAGAAGGAAGCTATGTCTGTTTTAGATGGGAAATTCTGAGAGTTTTTGCAGTAACCAGAGAAAGTAAGTTCTGAAGAAGTAGGTTTGATGTTGCAGAAAAGTTGCCAAGACTGGGTAAGTGAATTCTTCAGTCACTGTCTAGTTCACAGGATAAAGCTGATACATCACCACAATCTCATCAGAAAATGTCTAGACCTGGGAAGAAAGAAGATTCTGCTTGACTGTCAGAAGAAAACTATAGGTCCTCTGACTCTTGCTAGTATTCATCAGCTGAAACTGCTTTTGAATGGTGAAGTGGTTTAATTTGTGCTGCTGCTCATTGATACTGAAAGGTACAATGGCTTCCTGACTAGACAGAGGCCTAGTTGACCACTGTGAATAAGTCTCTTGGAGATCACTGACTGGAGAGAGGCCTGGTGCCTACAATCCAGTCCTGGGGATCTGAGAGCTACAGGAGTGACCAGATGGAAGTTTCAAACAACAAGAACGTTGTGCTATTTTGTCATTTTCTCCAACCTAAAGAACTGGGGTATACTGCTGAAGCTTCCTCTCGGGGGGAAGATTTCCAGGCTTGCACTACTCCCTTTTTATTATGACGATACAGGCTTTAATAGGATCTTGCAATCAAGGTATATGACCTTGCAGAGACCTGTCTGAATACAGCTGTAACCCTTGACCTGCTAGAAGATTTCAAAAATCAAAAAAAGGGAGAAAGTCTAAAAGAAAACCTTGTTTAGGATTCGGCAACAATTCAAATCCAATGGTGACACGACTTAATTGGCTATAAATCATGCTTTGCCTTGCTCATAGCTTTTGGCAACAAAACTGAAAGCTTCAACTGGAGCTAAACAATGATATATATGACTTCAAGGGATCGTCATTGACTTTAGTATCTTGCACTAAGTCACTGGAGGACTTTGAGATCTGAAAAATCTTCTAACTGACAAGATAAAAACTATGACTGTTGTGGTCTACTTACTCAATCCCCACTCCATCACTGTCAGCCTAAAATCATGATTTGGCCCCTGTCAACCTACAAACTGTGACCAAAATCAGTTTTGCACTATTGTTCAGTTCCAGTATGAGAGCAATAGGCCATTAAACCTAGGTTATCATTACAGCTTCCCTGTTTGAGAACAATGAGTGATCCTAATCAAATATATGTATTGTATTGTGTATCAGTTCACTTAGATAACAATTTAGTACAAAGTGATGCCACCTGGCCTTGGTTGAGCATTTGCCACCGTTCATAAATGGGTCCATACAGATATGGAAGAATGCAGTATATCATACTTTAAAACTATTCCTGTCTTCATTGACACTTTAGTGGTGTGAAATGGTAAATCTCAGAAAACTCCTTCAGGCACGCACATGGATACATCTTTATGGCAACAAATTAGATGTGTCAGTGGGTTATTAGTTACAACACCAAGAAGCTGATGGGAATATGCTCCCTCTCCAGGATTTAATGATGTATTTTATAGAATTTACAGCAACACATATCATTAGGGAACTAACCCCATCAAACAAGTCTAAAGATGAGCCTGTCTCATTTTAGATTGTTTGAGAAAGAAGCTTGGAATTTCAGGGTGAGACACAACTATCAAGTGATAAAGTATGCTGATTTTTTTTTGTAAGAAGTTGTATACATATTCTTTTGGTTACTTCGGGAGTAATCTGGACTCTGAGATCCATTGTATGTTTTATGACATCCTCAATCGTTACCCACACAAATTGCTTGGTCATATTTTATGCTCCACAATGAAATGATGAGTGTACATTCTGGTGTCTCACTTGCAGATAGGATGCAATTGGTCTCTGAGTAATTTAAGTGGATCAGCAGGCGGTTGCGACCGACCTGGTCTCCTGTGATTAGTATACTGGAGACAGTCTTTGATCAAAGTTATTTCTTGGACACTTCCAAGCATGGAGCCAAGTTCTTTCCCGAATCGTAAGTGTTTGGTTTGCACTTTTACCAGCATTTGAGTGTGTTCTAGAGTTCTGCATCATTGGCTCTCTGTGTCCTTCCACCAAGCTTCTTTTGGCATTTTGTTTTTGGGGTTCGATGTAGATTGGCTTGATCCTATTCATCCTAACATCATGGCCAGGACACGGTGTGGAGTTTGCTTCTGGATATACTTGGATCCTGACCTCAAAACATAACACCACTTCTTGATATTATCTCATAAATAACCAATCAAGAATCTCTTGAAATATGATAGTCTATCATGCAAAGATGATTTCCACTTGAGAACTGTAATCTTGTCTACTGAGTCCACCATTGAGCAGCTGATATTGTTGCAGCGTAAATGATGGTTAATCTTTATACAACATTAAAATCAATCAGTATATCTATGTATAAATGAGTCTTACAAAAACTTGTATAAATATTCACGATGAAATGCAGCATCTTTAGCTTCTTCATTGTAATGCACCATAGCAAACGATACGTTGGTGTAACTAAATCATGTTTTTTATGCATAAATGAAACTTCCAGCATAAATATTATGTTTTACTAGAGTCTTAGATTTCCTAACTCAAAACTTTTATATTGACTTAAGAGTAGTTTGCACATATGTACTTTCAAAATTTTAGTAGTAGGCCATATTTAGAGTCAAACATTCATATGCAATAACTGTGGACAGAAGTTACAATTATTTCATTATATAATGTTTTATTAAATATCGGTATGCCTGAGCTTAATTATGAGTTAATTTACTAATTAAGGGAAGCTGACTTTAAATACATTCACTTGCCTTTTTTCTTAGGCCTGCAATGTCTCATAGTTTAGTGAGAAGAACTCTTGGTATGTTTCTCACTGAAAGTAACGTTATCTATTCTATTTACATGACATTCCAAAAGAAACTGATACTTTTCTTGATACTTCTATGTGAGTGAAATCATGGGGACCCGTACTCTTGACTTCAATACATGAAGAGCTACGAAGTAAATAGGCTTTTTGTCAACTAACCTGTGTGGACGGAATGGATGGTCTTTTCTCATGAAGGACTTGGGAAAGAATCTGAAACTTGCCATTTGTACCTCGTGAGCGGAAGTTGGTCATATGCCGATGAGACCTTAATCAAGTGACACTTGATGTCACAGACAGACGATTTGGGGTATAATGAAACATCGTTAGAGGAGGAGTTAGGGTTGTAATTTCCAGCTTCTTGTCCTGGTGGAGGTTTTCCTTTTCGTTTCCCTTAGAGAGGGGGACTTCATTCTGAAAACCAATCTGAGTCTTATCCCCGACCCTTTTTTCTTTTCCCTTCTATTTACTGATGAACTTGCCTACTGGACTATTTGGAGCTGTCTGGAAGTAGACCAGAGCAGAACTTGCCTTATTAGAGCTCCAGTCCCCTTGCCGTGGGACTTTTCTTTAGCGGACCTTAACCAGTCCCTTTTGCCCTCCTGCTTAGAAGACTTTTCTGGACTGCCCTCCTGCCATTGTTGGTGGTAGGAAAGACCTTTATTTCCGTAATAGATTTAGTCTGACAAATGTGAAGGTTTATTCTACATGCTGTAACATTCATAACTGAACTGCATAAAAGGTTACTTATATGCATTGATTTTGGATCTTTAATACATTATCCAAATAATCTAAATTTCTCTGAGGCTTTTATTACTTGTTTCTTAAATGAGAAAGTCATAGATTGTTTTCAGAACACCAGGTTCTTCTGCTCTCATTCTGCGTAGCTACATCAGAACTACTGGTTTGTATTTTTCTTGTTAGATTGAACTTCTTGAGGAGGCCTTGTCTTCCTGTTGCCATCCTTTACATTTACATTATGTTTCTGAGGGTGGTATATTAAACTTTGATCACTAACCTGTGAGTCGGCTACCAATTATTGGTCTTCATTGGGTGGCCATGGTTAGACACCCTGATTCCTCACCCTCACTGCGACAAGAAAGGTCCATGGGAGGATCAATGCTTCTGTGAGTGAAGTTTAGAATGTGATAGAAGTGACAACATTTGTAAGATTTTAGCAACCAGAACAAATGTGGCTGTAACAGTATAATCAGACTGGGAGTGTTAAATTGTCAGTACCCTTATTGTTTCCTTGTATTGGTTTGGCTGCACTGACGTTCTCTTTAAAGTGATGCATTTGGATAACACTAGGACCTGAAGGAAGCCTATTAAAGTGGCAAACTTGGAAAAGAACCATAAGCACCTAACGGGTTCTCTTTAATGAATGGGCTTATGATTTTTGATATCCTCATCTTCTAAATTTAACAAGGGAATTATTTTGTGGCCAACACCTAAATAGAAGCTATATTCAGCAAGTCCATCAATAATAGTATTGGGAGGCTTACTCTGTTATAGTTGAGGCATGGGATGTCCTTTCCATGCATATAGGAGGCACACACTATATGCACTACATACATGGGTGCAGTTAAGCAAAAGAGCCTTTTTTAAGCACTTTTGTCCTTTTCTGTATTGTTATATATTGTAAAGCACTTCACTTCATCAGCACTGCAATTGCACATGCAAGCTATACCAAGGCCAGGATTTATAATCCTGCAAGCCATGCCGGACTAAAGGTCATGACAATTGACTGTTTTAATGAATATAATATAGCCTTATAGCCCACTGTTGAGGGCTGTTAAAAGGCTCTGAACTCAAGTTATAGGCCAGAGCCGCAGGCACTCCTTCCGCCAAGCTGTCCATTTGGTTTTAGAGATAGATCTTCTTCCTAGAAAAACATACACCAAGCAGCAGTTGCTGGAAATTGAGAGACATGAGGGAAGGGAATGAACTTACCGAGGTAATCTGCTTGCAGGAAGTGCGCCCTGCGACAACAAGCTGGGAGATTCCATCTTCTTGGGGGAGACAGGGGACTGCTATGAAAGCTTCAAGGCATTCTGAAATTGGCAGTCAAGATGATATGGGGCCTTCCTCATTGATCGTCCTCTTCAGACACCCTAAAACATCTGCACTGGCTTCCAGTTGAAAAGCGAGTTGAAACACACTCTGCCTTTTATACAAGGTAGCTCATGAAATAGGTCCGACAACCTGGCTAATAAATTGAAGAAGTACACTCCCCCTCGTCTGCTGTGCTCCTCTGTCGCACATCTGCTGGTTCTACCACAGGTCACTCAATGCCATACAGGAGGCAAGGCTTTCTCCAGTTGCACAGAAAAACTGTGAAATGAGCTTTCTGTTCATCTGCTGAAAATTCCTTCTTTACTTCAATTCAGGAAAGCTCGAAAAACGTGGCTGTTTGGCGTTGAGTCTTTTGTGAATATCGATACTTGTTATGGCAACACCTTTTCGCTGCTCCAAGCTCTGCCTGTAGAAATGTCTTTGCGGGGAATCTTTTGGTTTAGTATCTGGACACCCTTTAGGGTAGTTGCCACGCTTTTTAAAACTAATAACATATGGACAGATTCTTGGGTGGACAAGCCCAAACTTCTGCCACTCTTCTAGCCAGGATGGCACAGATTGTCCTTAGGAGACTTCTGATAACTGTTTAGATAATAATTCAAGTGAGGAGCTAAACCCCAATACAGAGGAATGAATTAGCCAAAATATGGAAAACCGTCTTCCCAGAGCACCCACACAACTGTCTAAAATTCATTACAACCACTGGTGCTTAGCCTAAAAACCTATCCCTCGCCCAACTAACTGCACATCCAGCAAGTATTCACCTAGAAAATCCTCCTGCACTATAACTGAATGTTAGCATGGTGCATCGAAGTAAGCAAAATAAGGCAAGTTTTTGTGTATAAAACAGTAAACTAAAAACGTGAAAATGTAAATATATAACTGTAGAGAAGTAAATCCGGAGCAAGAGCACATGTGTCGAATATGGTGTTACAGCAGGCAAGAAATTGGGCAGATAGGTGATCTTCTTGCTTATTATTTGGGGTCATTATCTGAGTATACTAAAACAAAGTACAATTTTGTCAGTGGTGACACCTTTGTCAGATTCTAATTAGAGTGAATGACTTGAGATAAAAAATACACTTGCATAATAGTCACATTTCTACTTGAGCAGCGTGACAAACCTGGGGAGGAAGGCCCAAGGCCAAGTGACATTGCAAAGCAGAAGCCAAAAGTCTGGATTGTTTTCGTTGGATGGGTTCATTCTAAGATGGAATCCAGCGTTTGCTTCAAATAGTTTTGCCCGCAGACATAAACAACCAAGGTATTGAGACTGAAGCGCATCTTACTTTTCAGTAATCCGGAACTGACTAAACAGCTGACCTCATATCTCTGCAGAGACACCAGCAAAGCATAACTAAATAAAGTAAGGTAAAAATCCTTTTTTAGGAAACAAGTCAACAAAAACAAACAACGCAAATGTCAAGAAAAGAAGCTTAAACCTATAATTGGCAGGAATAGAGAAAGAAGTCATAGAACATAGGGTCTGAAGTACTTACCTCTGGTTGCATTGTAGTTTTTACACTGTGTCTGTAATTAAACACACAATTCAATTTTAAGGCTGTAACAGGTACACAAATACTTCACAGTACAAGCATGGCATTTTATAGGGTTCACAACATTGCTTCCCATTAACATTAAGAGGTAGAGATTCCGTGTTTGGAATGCCCCCGAATAGTTACAAATTAATGGATGCGAGGGGCAGTAGACCACCATCTCTACATTCACAATTGTTTCATCTCGCCTACACACAGATAGTCTCTTGTTGAAAGAATTATTGTGGCCAAATCCAATACTTACAGTGTGCTTTGGGTCAATCCCTTGCTTATCATTTTTAGGTTGAGCCTAGGCAGCTCGCATTCGCTATGTTCGAGACATACTGTAATCATTGCTTGGGCTAACAGCCCGTCCATAGGCTTTCATTGGTTATTTGGGTTGTCCTTTAAAAAGGCTTGCTACCTAATGGGTAATCTGTCCTCTTTGTCCCGCCTTGTACTCATTTGTTTCCTCTCAGGAGCTGTGCCTAACTTCTGGTATCATTCCACTTTAGTGCTCAACTATTCATGATGGTCACTATTTTTTGGTATGTGTTCTTGTTTGTCTGTGTTTGGTGGGTGGGTGAGTTCATCTTTTGCACCATCTCGCTGCACCTCCTTGTTGCATGCCCGCTCCCACTTGTTTTCATCTCGTGTTTTGGAAATGTTCATTTCATCTTTAATTATTTTAATTTGGAGGCCGTGTGTCTTATATTTGATCAGCACGGGCCGCCTCATGGCCTCCACGCTTCTCATTTCAGTATGCCAGCCGTGCCTAACTTTAGATGTATTTACATGGTGCATGCTTTCAGATTATGTTTTTAAATGTTTATTTCATTAAATGTTTACTTAAACTTTGTTTTGCTTTTTTATTTTGGATGCCTCACCATCTTTAACTCTCACTTCAATGCTCTATGCCATGTCATTTGTTTTCCAGAGTGTCAATGCTCCCCTGGCGATTAGTAGAGCAAGTCCTTCTCATATCCATGCCCCTCCAGCAGGTCTTCCTTCACCCTTCACTCCCTCTGCAAACATAAAACAAACAGCAGAGAGGGGAGGCACTTCCAGGACCGGCTCACCCTGGCACTCTTTGTTTTGTTAAGTAGCTTTTACAGGGAGTGGCTTGTTCTGGCGTATGTCACAATGTCAGAGGGTTCACTGACAAAATATCGATGACAAAATATAGAATGCACCAATTTCGACTCCCTATACTTAAACAGGTAAGTACAAAAATATTGAAAAAAAATATCGATGTTAAAAATATAGTTTTACAAAATATCGATTTCTATATATAATATAATATAAAATAAAATAATACATATAAGATATATTAAATAATAAAAGTGGATTTCATATACATTTTAACAAATGTAACAAATAAACGTAATACAAAAATGTAATCACATACATAATAATCAATATAGATATACATATTTATTTTAAAGCAATGAATAAACTATTAATTTTAATGTCATTTATAATTTTTTAATTATATAAAAATATACACACACACATATATATATATATATATATATATATATATATATATATATATATATGTATATATATATATATTATCTACTGGCGGTCGCCAGTAGATAGTTATAGTTAGGACCCTGTTTCCATAGGAAATCCGCAACATTCTATTTGGAATAACTTTGGCGCCAGTCGACGAATCCTCGCGAAATTTTCAAAACTAATGGGGCGCTACGCTCCGCTCCTACCCTGAAAGTCTCGGGGTGATTCGTCAAGCGGGGGCTGAGAAAAAAGGGGGGTCCCAAAACGCGTTTTCCCCATGCATTTTTCCATAGGACCTTTAGACACAGCTACAGCCCGAACGGCTGAACAGAATTACTTGTAATTTGGCAGAGAGGTAGCCATAAGGTCAAGGAAGTGCCTTTTGTAGGTCTGGTGTAAATCTGTTCAGTAGTTCCTGAGAAAATAGCATTTAAATCAATATATATATCTGTAAGCGCGCTCCGTGCGCTTACCGTAAGCTTACCGTACGCGTACGGTGCCGTGCGCGAGCTCAAATCTGATTGGTTGTCACATGACTGTAAACATTCGAATCGGACGAAATCAGGAAGTGTCGGCCGCAATTTCGTGTGTTTCACATAGAAAAAAAAAGGGAGATATCGTGAAAAGGGGGCAAGGAAGAGAGTTACAGACCCCCTAACATTTGAAAGGGGGTCAAAGAAGGACACAAAATTACGAAAAAAACATTTATTAATTTTTTTAAAAAATCGCGGGGTACGCGTACGGTAAGCTTACCGTACGCGTACGGTAGAAAAAAAAATAAAAAAAGAAATAAAATTCAGATTTAAGTGTTTAGATATTAGGGGGCTCTAAAAAGAGCCGTTGTGTTAATGAAGTGATTTTTTAGTGGTACCTACAAGTAACTACCGATGCAGAGTCTAAGGTTCAAGAGGAAGACTCTGTTCCCTTCATCAGTGAAGTGTACACCATCTCCTCTATAAATGTCTTGCATGTCGTAACGCAAGTTGTTGTGGTAAATGGAACCCATACCATAGTCTCGGAGGAAAGCAGAAACAGATTTGTTGGCGTGTTTCCTAGCTTTCTCAATCTGTGGACAAAAATGATTGGACCAGTTCCATTTTTGCCTTTGGCATATGTTAGAATACGCAAAGGCAGTTTTAGGGAAAAGTGAAAACAGTTGTGCAAAGGTGTCCTTCATAAGCATTTCCAGACCTACCCCAGTCAAAGTGCCTAGGTCATTGCCACCACAGTGCACTATTATGAGGTCAGGGTGTTGGATTTGCATGAAGGATTTCACCAATGGCATCAATTGGTGCCACTTTAACCCTCTCTGACCAATCCATTTAATGTCTACATTTGGCAAAGCAAGGTCTCTCACTATACCTGTTTTCTCTGCATACTTTTCACTCCAGAAGACATAGCTGTGCCCTACAATCCACACTGTGAACATCTTCCAAGGAGATCTGGATGCACTCAGGAGGTGTATTTCAGTAGAATGGGAAAAAGAAATGAAAGACAGTTTGGAAATGGAGGCATACATATTTTTTAAAAATAAAAAGAACTCATTGGCTGTTTCATACCATTCTACACTAAAAACTAGGCTGTATGTGTCAAATTATAGAAGCATGTTTTGTATTGGTACAGAAAAATGTGTTACCAAAGAACAGTACTATGGATTTGCTGTTAGGTTAGAAAAGTCAAGCACTCTTGCTGTTTGGAAATGAAACATTGTGTGGTGAACTTCTGACCTAACTCCACACAGCAGTGTTCCATGAGCTGTTGCTATGGTAGCAGGCAGAAGTCAAGTTGGGGGAAGGGTACTTTTGGAAAAGGGTTGGTTTTCATCCAAAAGAAATGTGTGATTACATTTGAAAAAAAGGGGGAAGCACTGAGATTTGAAATTAACATGTATATGTGTGGAAAAAGAGAGGGAAACATTGCCATTATCTGGTTCTGCTGAGAGGAGAGAGGTGAACAGAACAGAGATCCTGGCTCTGGCTCTTGCTGTTTGGAAATGAAACATTGTGTGGTGAACTTCTGACCTAACTCCACACAGCAGTGTTCCATGAGCTGTTGCTATGGTAGCAGGCAGAAGTCAAGTTGGGGGAAGGGTACTTTTGGAAAAGGGTTGGTTTTCATCCAATAGAAATGTGTGATTACATTTGAAAAAAAGGGGGAAGCACTGAGATTTGAAATTAACATGTATATGTGTGGAAAAGGAGAGGGAAACATTGCCATTATCTGGTTCTGCTGAGAGGAGAGAGGTGTACAGAACAGAGATCAGAACAGAGATCCTGGCTCTGATAATCTGCTGTTTGAGTGCCACATTTCTTTCACAACTAACTAATTTTAAAGGTGAGTTATGAGTTTGAGAGGGGATGTATGTGGTAAATTAAGAAATGATTAATAGAATTTGAATTCCTTTTGTTGAAGTTGTGTTTATAATTTTTTTTTTGGGAGAAATTTAAATGTAAGGAACATGTAAAATATTATGGACTATGTTTTCACCATAAATTAAGGTGTACTGGTATAAATGAGGAATACTGTTTTCTAATTAAATTTTTGGGTGGGTCAGGTAAGTCAGAAATTAGATGGTCCCTTTTTTCCACTTCTCCTCAAACAGATTTTCAGTATTTCGTTATTAATCCCTCAAGGACCTTGTAATGTGGTAATTGTTTTTTATTTTTTTTAAAGTTTTAAAGAAAATTTTTTAAAAAGTTGAGAGGTAAGGTTGGCTCTTACAAGAGCCGTTGTGTTCATGCAGGGACAGAGGAAAGGAAGAATGGGAATATTAGCTGGTAGGACAAATGTGCTGGTCTATTTTGTTGTTAATTAGGGGAAGACTGGTCTCCCTATGAACAATTAGACCATGGCAATTTGAGCACCGCATTGTAACCCTCGCAAACCGATGGTTAGTTTCCACAGGACCAGAAAAAGGTGAATCTGCCCCTACAGATGAAGGGCTCAGCTGAGCTTCCGAAGATGGACTCGGCTGAGCTGCTGTGGATGTGCTTGCTCGACTTACTGAAGGGTTTCCTCTAGTATGTCGTGCATGTGTCCTAGGGTGTACATCCTCAAGGTGTCGTAACATAGTGTGATTCCCGAAGGAATACTTCTTGTTAGGATTACCTCTAGAAAGTACACGCTGGCACAGCTTGCAAGTCACTAAAGCAGCATTTACTTTTTTCTCGCCCTCAGGAAAAGTAAAATACTCCCATATAAAAGAGCTCTTCTGTTTCCTCTTTCTCTGCCTGATGGTGGTGCTGCTAGCCTCACTCTCAGAAGAGGAGTGCTGGTCTGCCATCGTATCCCAAAGACAACTCAGCTCATTCTTCTAAGGGATCTCAAGCAGAAATGAGGGGAATGGGTGTGGTGTAGGAGAGTTCTAGACCTGAAACTACTGTGAACCAATCATAAGTGCGCGTACGCGCACCGTGCGCGTACGTTACGCTTACGGTGCGCTTACGGAGCGCTTACGGTAAAAGTACGCATGCACGTATAAAAGACACGCACACGCGCGCATGCGCATAACAGGCACGCCCCAACACTTCCGCGTAACGTGCGCGTGTAGCGTATGCGCTTACGCGCCGCGTACGCAGTACGCACGGCTACGTAAATTGCGTAACCATATGCAAAAAGAGTAGAAATATTACGTACATTACGCAAACCGTACGCTTACCGTAAGCTTACCGTAAGCTTACCGTACGCGCACGTAAAAAAAAAGAAAAAAAGGAAAAAAAGAATCACTATGTTATACTAATATATCTAACCTGTTTGGTAAAATAAAAAATTTGAAAAAATAATATATAGCAGATTTTTTAAAATTTAAGCATAGTGTTTTAAGAGAATATAAAGTAAAAAAAAAAATGTAAAAAACCTTGCAAATAAAAAAAAAAAAAAAAGTTTAATATAAGAATTTGTATTAAAAAAACCATACAAAAACAATGAAAAAACCATGGGTATCACACATGTTATAGGTAAGAATTAGCATTTAAAAAACCATACAAATTCACTGAAAAAACCATGGGTTTCACACACGTTATAGTTAGGAATTAGCATTTAAAAAACCTTGCAAATTCAGTGAAAAAACCATGGGTTTCACACATGTTATAGTTAGCTGTACATTTCACTCGTAAAAAACCAATGAAATTCCACGTTATAGTTAGTGCAGGCAACTATAACTCACGCGACCGCAATCCTCTGTTGATGCTAATACTGTATCTTTAGCTATACATATATTACAAATATTTATTTTTCATAAAGACACATATGTCATCAGTGATGTAATATCTGACATCATCAGCAGAGGATTGCGGTCGCGTGAGTTATAGTTGCCTGCACTAACTATAACGTGGAATTTCATTGGTTTTTTACGAGTGAAATGTACAGCTAACTATAACATGTGTGAAACCCATGGTTTTTTCACTGAATTTGCAAGGTTTTTTAAATGCTAATTCCTAACTATAACGTGTGTGAAACCCATGGTTTTTTCAGTGAATATATATATATATATATATGTTGTCCTCAAGCAAAATGCACTCCACAAACAGGGATTTATTCACCACGACCAAGGCATGTTGCACAAACAAAGCAGCAGATGTCCCATGCCTGACACGTTTTGGAAGTCATCTCCCTTTCTCAAAGGCAGGACACACAATACACACGAAGCATTGACTCTGTGAGCACCCAGCAGTCACATGTTCAAATCAAAGCAGGGCTGACTCTGACTTTCATGCTTTTCACGGTTGAGAAAGCATTACTATTATTTGAATAGTGCTTGTTACAATGCAAACATTTACAATGCATGCCTTTACAACGCAGTTTTTACATCGCAACAGCCATTACAACGCATGATTTTACATTGCATGCCATCACAATGCATTTTTAGAAACTACATTTACAACGCATTCCATTACATCGCATTATACCATTACAACGCATAGCATTACATTGCAGTTAAGGTAAGTGTTGGATAGTGTAGGGGTAAAAATTACTATTCCCACTCCTGTGAGTGCAACAGTAGGGTAAGTGTTGAATAGTGTAGGAGTAAAAATGTATATTCCCACTCCAGTGAGTACAACAGTAGGGTACGTTTTGGATAGTGTAGGGGTAAAAATTAATATTTCCACTCCAGTGAGTGCAACAGTAGGGTAAGTGTTGCATAGTGTAAGGGTAAAAACTATGCATTTTAATAGTATGCGTTGTAATAGTATGCGTTGTAGTGACATGCGTTGTAATGACATGCGTTGTAGTGACATGCGATGTATTGGCTGCTTTGTAATGCATGCGATGTAAAGGATGTTGTGTTATAATGACTGAATTGTAAAGGTAGTGCGATGTAATGACTGCATTGTAAAGGTTGGTTCCCTATTATTTTTAAGGATCAAGCGCTGCATATCGCATTGCATGAAAAAATATAATATTTAAAAAAGATTTTGGCAAGGCAGCTGTATTAGAGAAATACATTTTTTTTAAAAATGTTTGGCGTGTGTAGTGTCCTCCTGGACACGTAGGTAGCACAGAAGCATTCACTGGAGTTCGGTCCAGGGGGTAAGGCCAGCTACCTCCCCCGCTAGTCGCAGGAGTGCGGCGAAGGGTTGGTCCTAAGGCAGCAATCGGAACCCCGGACTCATCCTGAAAGAAGAGTTTACCTGAGTGCGGCTTGGCGATTTTCGGGAAGTGCTGGGCAACAGCTGAGTCTGCAGCATCAGGAGGCAAGAGCGAGGGAGAGAAGCGGAAAGACAGTTAGCAGCCGGTCATGATACGAACTGCCCGGCTGCCATTTTTAAAGATCAAGCACAGTTTTTTTTTGTTTTTTTTTTGCAGAGTTTTATATAGGGCAAACTTGACCCGAATCCAAATCGGGTATCAGAGCACTTTACATAGCACCAGTTACATTACATGAGGACACACATTCATTTTTTTTTTTTTTGTTAGGCACGGAGAGATTAAGTGATTTGCCCAGAATCACAGGATGTTCAGCGTCATTACCGAGACTTGAATCCAGTTCCCCAGGTTCGAGGTAGAGCGCCCTAGCCGTTAGGCCAACTCCTCTTCCCTGTCTTCAATGAATGACTGAAACACAACAAATACAAATACATAAATGCATAGGTCGGTGCCATACTCCTAAACTCCAAGCCCTACCTCTGGGTGTTGGAGGAGGGGCAGGGTGAATATGGCTGGCATGCGTGCACATTGAGCTCGTGTTTCCTCTTGTGGCGGTAGACCAGTAGGAAAAAAACATTTGCAATGCCATAGGTCCCGCAATTAAATGCGAGACCTACGGCATTGCAAACAAGTGGCCGCCATTGGCCCGGCTCAATAAAGAAATGGTACAGGTACCGTTTAACAATCAAGTAAAAGGGCCAGTAGCCATGGGAGAATACAAATGACAACATTGCCGTACTAAGGAGGGACTAACAAGCCTATTAAGGGGGGAACAACCTTTACAACGCAACTTTTACAACGCACTACCATTACAACGCATTTTTTACAACGCATAATCCATTACAACGCATGACATTACAACGCATGACACTACAACGCATTTTTAAAAACTACCTTTACAACGCATTCCATTACAACGCATACTACCATTACAACGCATACCATTACAACGCATAATATTACACTATACTATCCAACACTTACCCTACTGATGCACCCCCTGGAGTTAGAATAGTAATTTTTACCCCTATACTATCCAACACTTACCCTACTGATGCACCCCCTGAAGTTAGAATAGTAATTTTTACCCCTATACTATCCAACACTTACCCTACTGATGCACCCCCTGGAGTTAGAATAGTAATTTTTACCCCTATACTATCCAACACTTACCCTACTGATGCACCCCCTGGAGTTAGAATAGTAATTTTTACCCCTATACTATCCAACACTTACCCTACTGATGCACCCCTTGGAGTTAGAATAGTAATTTTTACCCCTATACTATCCAACACTTACCCTACTGATGCACCCCCTGGAGTTAGAATAGTAATTTTTACCCCTATACTATCCAACACTTACCCTACTGTTGCACCCCCTGGAGTTAGAATAGTAATTTTTACCCCTATACTATCCAACACTTACCCTACTGTTGCACCCCCTGGAGTTAGAATAGTAATTTTTACCCCTATACTATCCAACACTTACCCTACTGTTGCACCCCCTGGAGTTAGAATAGTAATTTTTACCCCTACACTATCCAACACTTACCCTACTGTTGCACCCCCTGGAGTTAGAATAGTAATTTTTACCCCTACATTATCCAACACTTACCCTACTGTTGCACCCCCTGGAGTTAGAATAGTAAATTTTACCCCTATACTATCCAACACTTACCCTACTGTTGCACCCCCTGGAGTTAGAATAGTAATTTTTACCCCTATACTATCTAATACTTACCTTAAATGTAATTTAATATTATGCGTTGTAATGGTATGCGTTGTAAAGGTAGTATGCGTTGTAATGGTAGTGCGTTGTAAAGGTATTTTTTAAAAATGCGTTGTAGTGTCATGCGTTGTAATGTCATGCGTTGTAATGGATTATGCGTTGTAAAAAATGCGTTGTAAGTGCATGCGTTGTAAAAGTGTGCGTTGTAACGTCATACATCCCTATTAAGGAATCAAACGCCAGCATTTATGAAGGACAAAGACACATGCCAATGAAAAATATGGGCTGGGCTTCTCCTCCGTACTCTACCTACAACAGATCGCCAGAGGAGCGCTTGCACGCTGGCTCAGGCTCGAGCTAAAAAGGAAGTGTCTGTTTTTGTTGGCCTCAGCTTTTGCTGGTAGTTGTGCACAAATGGGTGGGGGGATATTTACAAATAGGGAACCGGCTGAACATGCCTCCCAATATTTTTTCTGCAACATTGTTGAATTCTATGCAGTCTTGTTGATTGCTTGGGAATATTAACTAGTAAATCATAATATCAAGCCATGCTAAAATAAACCCTACACAGAATAGTTGTTATCAAGCAGCAATAAATAAAATATTTCAACAACATTGCTAATTCTGCATTTCTGTTTCAAAATATGCACCTGAATACATGAACATATATAATTCAGAAGGGGAATGCCTTCCTTTTTCTGGCTACTTTGCCTCTCTCTCTTCCTCTCCTCTCCTCCTTTCTAGTCCTCTTTCTCACTTTACCTACTCCATGTCCAGTGCTTAATTTGGGGAATAATGAGAGCCAGAGCCCAGAGCACCGCTCAGAAGCCGGCTATCGTGTTGGCGCTTTTAAATGTCAGCACAACCAATGCTGCGAAATCCTGAGTCCATCTCAGGGCTCCATAACTCCCTGCCAGATACTCCCTGCCACTTTATTTCACTCTTGCTGGTACCTGCTTTCCCCCTTCTCGGTGTCTTTCCTCTTTCACTTACTCATTCTTTCCCGCACATCTCTTTTCCCTCTTTTACTCTCGAGAAATGTCTGATGAGGAAAACTAACTGCCGGTCCCCAAAAATCAGTGCTGGTGCCCGACACCAGCTCAAAAATGAGCACTATCCATGTCTCACTTTTATTTTATAATCATATTTCCTCATACGTGTCTCTCCCTTCGAAAGCTTTAAAAGAGGAGCTAACTAGCAATAGGGGTACAGCCTGTGAGACCTGCACTTGAGTATGGAAGGGTGGAAACTCATGACCATATAGAGTCTGATAGTATGGACAGGCTGGAAACTGGGACACCGGATGGCCATAGGACACATGGGGCCGTATCATGAAGGGATGCACCGGCTCAGCACAGAGTAGAGTGTTTTTGTGTGTTTGTACTGTGTAAAGTTCATTCATTTAACACGATATTTCTCTGACTTAGTGCATTATTTTAGCACATCTTAGAAACAGAAAAGGGCAAATCCTGCTCACTGTATCCAGGGTAAGTGGTCTGAAAGCCAAGCTCTGAGAGAAATAAGAGAATTAATTAATTCACTTTACACACTGCAGGCGAATAAAAACCTCTGCTCTGATCCAGTTCAGTCCTTCACGGTACTGCCACTGGGAGGTATTGTACAGGGGAAAAGGCAAGGGTAAATCTGGAGAAAACATACAATTGTGAGTAATTAATGGTTATGGATAGACAGGTGTAGCATAATACAAGTTGCGAGTGCCGAGCAGCAAAAAACACAAGCCAAATTCTGCTTAAGTGAAAACGAAAACTGAAACCAATTTACGCCAGCAGACACCAACAAAAGCGAGTGGCAATAGAGTTTCTTGATGTCACTCAATTCAATTCGATTTTCCTCAGCAGTTCAGTAGCTATCAAAATCCATATTCCAATAACTGTTTATTAAACATCATGTGCGAGTTAAAATGCAGAAAATGTTTAGACAAGTAATAATAAAGCATAGACCTCTGTAACTGTTGTGTATGTAGATTTAGCAAGGGAGCTACATTTGCCTGTATGTGCTTTACTTCTTCGAGGACGTACAACTGTGTATGCTTCGGAAAGCCTGTGCTCTCGAAGGCCAGGTGGCACCTGAGCTTGTCAGCAATGCCCTCTGCGTGTTTTTATCAACAGTGACCACTGACAGCTTTGTTAGTATTTTAATGTTACAACAACAGCAGTTGTTAGCAGTGGTCTTACATTCAGTGGGCCAGGGTCTGCACTTATTATAGGGCTATATTGTAATGGGGTTTATGCTGGGACAGTGCATGAACACCACAGCACTGCTGTTATGATTTTAATAAGGTTGTGTACGCACTATCAGCAATGCTCTTCTTTCAGTATGCGTACTATTTAGGGTCTCTCACTGCACTTGGTTGTACAACTTTTAGGCAGCATACACCACTGCACATCCCAAATTCATAACATAGCAGCCAGTGAGTGAGCAAGCCAGCAGATGCCCATGTGCAGCCTCCATCCAGCAGCAGACAGGATGCATGCCAGCATTCTGCCATGATGAAACAAGCATTTGCAATGCAATAGGTCTTGCAATTGCGAGAGTTAAAGCTATTGGTGTTGTAAATGACAATGTCTTTTACCCATGAGTTATTAAGTGGACTGGATGTATGTGGTGCGGACTGTAATGATGTGATTTGGATTGGAATTGTTTCTTGAGGAATTGTGTGATGTGGAGTGGATTTGTGTAGTGGAATTATGTGGCATGGTGTGCAGTGGAATTATGTGGATGTTAATTATTTGGTATTGAGTGTGCTGGAATTATGTGGAGTGGGGTTGTATGTCAATTGGCTAATGATGTGTAATGGTATTTTGTGTTGTGGAGTGGTATATAGTGGAGTTTAATTATGTGGTGCGCTGTTGAATTTTGTGGCATGATGTGGAATTCTGTGGTGTGATTTGCATGTATGTGGAGTGTTGTGTAATTGTGTTGAATTGAATTATGTGGTTTGTTGTCAAATTATGTGATGTGGGATGGAAATGTGTAGAGTTGAATTGTGTTGGGTGGAATTGTCTGGCGTTGAGTGGAATTATGCTGATTGGAATTATGTGGTATGGTGTGGAGTGTATTTGTGTAGATTGTTGCTATGTGGGTTAGAGGAGTTTTATGTGAGGTGTATTTATATTGTATTGAGTAGACTGTAATTGTGTGGAGTTTAATCTTGTTAGTTGAGTGGTATTATGTGGAGTGCAATTATGTTGTGTGGTTTTGAATTGTGTGGCTGTGAATTGTATGGTGTGGAATTGTGTGTCACACTAAACATCCAGATATACTACACAGACACAGAGGTTCTTGACCAACCTATGGAAAAATTGATAATAAGTCTCTAAGATTCACTCTGGACAGCGATCTCACCCTCATTGAACACCATAACAAAACCAAGGCTGCCTGGTCCCAGCTCTGTCTACTAAAGAAAGTGAAACCGTTCCTCACACAAAGGGACTTCAGAAGTGCTGTTGATGCACTCATGCTCTTAAATCTGGATGAGGCAAATCCCCACTCAAGGGTCTCCCTTTTCCACACTTGCCCCCCCCCTCCCCCCGCATACTACATGCAGCAGCACAACTCATCAGGAGCTTGAAGAAAACGACCACGTCACCCCCATCCTGACAGAACTCCACTGGCCACACAATCTTGAAAACCAGCTGCTTCATTCACGGAGGTACCATGACCAACAGCCCAGCCAGTCTGGCTGACAAGCTGTCCGTCTGGTGGCTTTCAGCACTCCCGAAGCAAGGCCGTCATCAGGCTCTAAACAAAGAAGTGCATAAAAGAAAAAAGATGGAGCAGGCCTTCTGACTCCATGCATCCAGGGTCTGGAATGACATCCGAGTATCCAGCAGGCCTGCCCCAACCCAGCTCCAATTTAAGAAGCTGCTGAAGACACACCTATTTAAAGAACACCACATAAAGATTTAGTAACGATCCACTTTCACCTTTGGAAAATAGCTATCCCTTCAATCACCCATGGACTTTATCTTTGGCTTGGACCCTGCATAGCACTCTGCTGCCTTTTGACTAGGTTGGTTATTGTAAAATATATATGTATGTATACATATATGTATCTATGTATGTGTGTGTATATGTTTATGTATGTATGTGTGTATGTATACATATGTATATGTATGTATACTTATGTATATATATGCTTGTGTACATATGTATGTGTTTATGTATATATGTGTGTATATGTATTTATGTATGTCTATGTATCTATATACATATATTTATTATGATTTGTGCCGATTTGACATGTAAAAGAGTCTCTTGTGCATTGAAATGGAAGCCCTTCTAAGGAGATTGACTTATGCACCAAACAGCCTATAGAATGAAGAGAGAGATAATTACTCCTCATAATTCCATTTGATGCAAAGGTATAATAATAGCGCTGTCCAGCAAGACCAAAACAAACATACTTGAAGAATCCCTACTTGCCACGCCCCTCCAAACTATACCACCAAATGCTTTGCCTCATTTCAAACTCTTCTCACATTGACCTTACTTCTTCGAGTCTGCACTCTGCCCTGCATTTCTTTTTAACTAATTCCGTTATATTCTGCCCGTAGAGTCCCAGCCTAAAGGCAGCTTGACTCATTTACCAATGTCTTTGTGAATACCTGCATGTCTTTTTTGGCACTTTGTCCCCAATCAGCATGATCTTGTGACTTTTTTTTGGTTTGTCTGCAGTGATTTGACTGGGAATGTGCTCATCTTCTCTACTGTTGTGATACCATTGGAAGTTTTTAATCTCTTGCGCGCCTCCACTCTTCCACCTCTGTTCTCTCTCTTCTACTGTACAGCTGCAGTTGCAGTCTTTAAGTCTGTCTCACCCCCTTCTAACATGGAGCTGCTGTAGATGTACACAGTTCCCTCTCCCTCAGTGCTCATGCCGCTCAGCTCTGCCTCTCCCCTATGCTCTGAATGATGAGGCCTCGCAGGGGTCTCTGTGAAACACTTCCGGGGCAGAGCTTGCAGTATTTTGGAAGTTCTCCCTTGGGACCCTCTGCTTCTGGAGACGTGGCCTCCAGCACTGTACCTCAAAATGAGGTGTGTCCAGAAGTGGGCGCTTACAGTGCTCTATAAGAGGCCCAAAACACAGACCGCGACATGTATGGCGAGACTTCGAGAATGAACAGAGTGAAATAGTGACCGTGGCATTGCTGCCCGAAATAAGCTGGACTCAAGAATCCAGATGAGGCCTGCAGAACTTGGTATTAATGTTTCCGGTGACCCCTAACAAAGGATGTTTGCTGTTAGAACTACTCTCTTGTTTTCTGTGTCGTTACTGCTGGTTGCAGTGCTGGAATCTGTCTGCAGCGCTTGACGCGGATGCACTGCTGGAACTGCATTGCTTTCATTAATGGCACTGCTTAGAACGGCAGTGCTTACAGTTAAGGTAGTAATGGGATCTGCAGTGATTGCAGTGCAGGTACCAGCAGGATGTCTGCAGTGCTCACAATGAAAGCACTGCTTGGACCTGTCTGCAATGCCTAGAGTGGGATGCACTGCTGAGTTCTGCAGGGCCTGCCGCAGAGGCTTCGGATTGCCGCTGCTTCCAGGGGAGGCAGTCAGTGATCACGTTGTGATCCTGGAACATGATGAGGAAGAGTAGCGCAGGTTTCAGCACTGGCCTTTAGCATGGGTTGAAAAAGGTACTTAGTTAAAACCTGGACTTTGCTCGAGGCGCAGCAAGGTACCACCAACTCGGTTTATGAATGACTTGGAATGGCGGGAGTGGGTGCCCCGGGGGTACGATCCATGCTGTGGCATCACAGGCTGGATGCCAGCCTCCTGCCTGGCACACACACACATGATGCCAGATACGGGTGAGACTGATGAATATGGAAAACCAGCTTATTTAAATAGCTCTCTGTGAAAGTCTGTGGGGGTGCGTAAGGCAACCCCCGCACCCTCACGGCTGCACCCAGCTTTGGTGCCGGCAGTGCTTGCACAGAGGGCATTCCAATAACCCACAGCTGCCGCTGGCAGCCTCCACCCGGAGCAGGCCGGCTCTCGAGCGCTGCTACTTCAAACACCGCTGCCTGCCTGAGCCCCTAATTGCCACCTTCCGATTCGGTACAAATTACTTTCCTTCTGAGAGACCTAAACATTAAACAAGCTGTCTCCATTGCGCAAAGGCAGCAGCTTGTTAATATTTGTATCGCGCTTTCACTTTAACAATAACTGCCGCCCCACACAGCACTCGCAGGGTTGGCTGGCAGCTATTGTTAAAGTGAAAAGTGAAAGAGCGATGCAAAAACAAATGAAAAAAATATAGTGCTTAATGACTAATGAGGGAGACAGTGTAACGCCGCAAGTAAAAGATCCAGTCCTGATGGGCGGTCACAAAAGGAGACAGGGCGGTAACAAGGAGGGACTAGGAAGCCTCATTATCAATCGGAAGCCAGCATTTACCATGGACGATGAGGCCAGCCAATAAAAAATACCCTAATACAATATGCCTCGCAGAGCGTTGCAGTGCGCTTGCGCTGCAACGCTAGGCGAGACCTAAAAAGGGAGCCTATTTCAAGTACCACAGCCATTATCACCACTGTACCATGACCAGTTGTAACAAACGAGGAGTTGGCACCATCGTACCGTGGTATGACTATTCTGAATGCAGCAAGAAATGTAATCATTATTGGTCAGGTCCAGACATGTTTACAGTGTGTACAATAACTCAGTTTCTCTGTCTGCTAATTATGAAATAATAAATAAGAACAGATAAGTCACTTGTGTTTCTTTTTTAACAATTGGCAAAATTATGTTACCATCAGTTCTCTTCAGTAGGCACTCTGATCAACTGAGATGGCTTAAATAGTGAGCAGAACAATGCTAGCAGCTGCTTGTACACTATGTCTAGGTTATATATATATAATGTGCCCTTCCGTACCCGATTATTATCAGGTCACTCAGAGCCCAACCTGAGTTGCTTCTTACAGCTTGACTTTGCTGATTGCCTGCTGCTTTTACTGAGGACTTTTTAATGATTTCTAAGGAGCGCTACCATTATACTTCTGCAGGTCAGTCTAAAAAACAGGTACTTCACTGTTAGGTTTCTCGTGTGTTTGGTCTACCCTGGATATTAGTTAAGGAACCCAACCACTGTGTAGATACCTTTTTATGTACTTTTGATCCTGAAGAATTGTCAATTGATGCTGCGACAATTTAGGCAAGAAACATGTTGACCACTAAACTCTAGCCACTACTGAACATAACATCAGTAGAGTGCCACTATCGTTTTTAACTGAGTTTAGTGGACTCACTGATTAAAATTAATTTTGAATACCACTATATCCCATTTTAGTATTTTCACTTCCAATTTGCACCCACAGTTTTTACACTCATCTACACCACAAGACACTATATCCGCACCTTACCTCACGGCATTGGGAATAAAAGATCTCCGACAATGAGCCCCTCAGAGGGTGCCCGTCAGGCATTGCAGCGCCGGCCTGACAAGGAGCATGCCCTATGATGAAGCACGACACCCAGCCGGGTGTGTGAGGGTCCTTGTTCCTAAAGTGGGAGACTCCTTTCCCCCTTTTTGGAAATTAACTTATACCGACCAGTCCTCTTCTTTCCCGTTCTACATTTTCTAGGAATTGCATTCCTTTTTTGTTCAACAGATACCCATGGGCATGTATGCCAGACCTATAGGAGCCCCTAGTCCCCTTCTTTTGTTTGATTTCTCTTCAGTAGGTACACTGGTAAACTGAGATAGCTTAAGACAATGAGCAGAACTATGCTAGCAGCTGCTCGTGCACTATGTCTAGGTTATACATATATAATGTGCCCTTCCGTACCCTATTATTATCAGTTGTGTGCCCAGGTCTGCTAGGGCAATTTGTGCACTTCGGTCACCAGTAGTTGATTTGGATGTGTTCTTTAGGGCCTAAGATAGGAGTTTCAAAAGGCAGGGGGCACAAGGCCTTCCTCTCTACCGAGGAAGCAGTAACTAAGCCTGAGAGAGCCTCTTGAGACACACCAGGCAGTGTCTGACTTGGAAGGCAGCCTTATGCATTCTATGGTGGGTGGTGGGGAATGGTGTATTGGTGTACTTCAGACAAGCCGGACCCCTAGTCATTTGGCACTGCTGGGGGGTGTACTGAAGAACAAGGAAGAGGGTGTAACTCGAGAACTGAGTGAGCAGGAGACAGGGGTGGGGCCGTGTTCTAGTGTGTTCTTGAGGAAATTCAAGCAAATGTCTGGGAATCATTGCGATTGCGAAAATACGCAGTTAATGGACATGCAGAAGCTGTACCTGAACAAATATAGGAGAAAAACAAACACACTTTCCATATTCAGCAGCCAGCTCGATAACTTAAATGAGGCTAGGACTGCAGGCAAATAGTAAGATGTGTGAAATTTCAGTCTCGATGAGATCTCAATGACCTGGGCTTAAACAATTTTACATTCACTGTCACTCACGCCAGAATGACTTCAGACACTTTCTGAAATCATTTAAAACTTCCATTCAAAGGGCCTTACTTTTATGTGCGCTTCAAAGGAAGGAATTGCAGAGGCCTGCCCGGACCTTGAGTAGCTATGTAAGTTGGAGGGAGTGACGGTAGCAAACAGTGACTTCCAAAATAGGACTTTAGGACACAGGGGTATCAATGTCCACCATGGTCAGTCCAGCATGAGGCCAGGTGTCACAAGGACAGTTCAAGGGTCAAGTTCAGTTCAAGGTTGCACCTGCAACCCCTGGTGACCCCCTGACTGACATCCATCTTCACAACTCCTCCATCTACTAGAACAACTCAACTCTTCTTTAGCCATGAAATAAGTTCAATTTAGGTCAGGTTCATGTGGATAGGCCCTGCCTTTCATAATTGGCATTCCAAAATAGTCAAAAAACTGAAAGTTTGCAAATTGTCCAGTACATGAGGCCCTCAGTTTTCAGAGAATTGGGTGACTTCCTGTTAAACTCTATTTTGACACTACTGGCAGACTTTGAAACAGGCAGTGGCTGCTCAAGGTGTAATATCTCCAGCTGGACGGCAGGAAGGCCTTTCAGTCTGCTTTATGGCACGATTTAGATCCAGGAATTCATTTTTCTTCAATTGTATTCCAAATAAGAATCTTTCATTCATAGTTTTCACACTTAAAATATTCAGTTGCCATTTTGTCAGCATGTTAAATGTGTATTTTCTAACAGTATTCTGACTTACGGTTTGTAAGGCTCTGGCATAATAAGGTGTGAGATGGTGCTAAATTTGTCTTCCTGTGCAACATCTCATGCTGCTGGATATGCAAAGCTTCAGAAAAGGTCTTCTAAGAACACCCATGTTGGGCTTGGCCCTTTCTGCAGGGTTATCCCTGAACATTTTTCATTTACCCTCCACTTTTTCATTTTTGTTGTCCTAGGACTCTAGAGGCCAGATGTACGACGACAGCGTTTTGTGACTCGCAAATTGCGTCAAATTGCGTGTCGATATTTGCGAGTCGCAAAATGCTATGTACAACAGTGTCTGAGAAACTGTTTGCGATTCCCAATGGGGTGGCAAATTGCATGCCTCATCAATATTAATGAGGCTGTCACAATTTGCGACCCAATTGAGAATGGCTAGCACTCCCAGGGATGGTGGCCTTCTGGGGCCAGCCAACCACCATGTCTGGGACTGCTTTGCCAATAAAGCATTTTTTTTTTAAATGCAACCCGTTTTCCTCAAATGAAAACGGATGCCTTTAAAAAATACAAATTTAACTTTTCAGTTTCGTTTTTAAGGGCAGGCAGTGGTTCCTGGGACCACTGCCTGCCCTTACAAAATATTTGCTGATGCATTTCCCAAAGGGGAGAAGGGTTGTAAAATGCAGTCGCAAAACATTCATACATAGATTTTGGAGTCACTATTAGGAAGGGGCGCCCTTGGAACGCCCCTTCCTAATAGTGAGTCCCTAACCCTATTTTGCGAGTCGCTAATTGATTAGCGACTCACAAAATAGGGGTGGTACATTGGCCACATGTTTTGTGCAGTAGCAAACCGGCCTAAAACCCTTTTGTGGCCGCAAAAAACGGTGGTACATCGGCCCTATGCACTTTACCAGTGGTAAAGTCCTTGTGCTCCCTGCTTGAAACATGGTAATAATGGTTTATACCCAACTAGAATATTTAATTTACTTGTAGGTCCTTAGTAAAGTGACACTACATGTTCTCAGGGCCTGTAAATTAAATGCTGCAAGTGGGTCTGCACCACTGATTGTGCCACCCCCTTAAGTAGCCTTTAAACATGTCTCAGGCCTGCCTTTATGTGCAGTATAAACTGCCATTTCAACCTGGCAAAATAAACCTTTTGCCAGGCCCAAACCTTCCTTTTTTTACATATGAGGCACCACTTTGAAAGGCCCAGGGCATAGGGCAGGCAGGGTGCAGTGTACTTAAAAAGTAGGACATATACTTTTAAGTTTCACATGCCCTGATAGTGAAAAATTCTTAAATTCAGTTTTCACCTTGGAAGACCTAGAAACCAATGGATTTAGGCCCAGGTCTCTGCACTGGGGGTGAGTGTTTGACATTGTTCAGCATTCTGTCCATCAATTGTTCTTTTTACTTTTAGAAAGTTGGCATTTTCTTGCCTAAGCCATTTAGTGCCAATACCCCGTACCTTGGTCGCATGACTGGACTTCGTTGACAGTTGAGCTTTGTGTATTTTCACTAACTAGCAACACACAATGAGAGCTTAGGTGTGACTGGATAGGCCATCCCGGGCAGGATGGGAGGGAGGAGCTGGGCACAGCTTCACTTACACTTCAATAGGCAGTGTCCTGCCATCACACAAAGGGTTGTACACCCCTTGTAGTTCATCTGGAGCCAAGGCCAGGAAAACAGGGCATCTGAGCACTTCAAAAGCATGCCTCTAGAAGCTTCTCCCTACTTCAAAGGGACAATTGTGTATGGAAGAAGGACCTCAGACACCACCACTTCACTACAATTCTGGACCTGTGGATACTCTGACAGGAAGAATGACTGGTATGCTGGAACAAGGACTGTCACTCAGCTTAACTCCTGCTCTAATGGAACTGCATCCCTGCTGTGCTGATCTGCTGCCCTCTTCCTCGGGGAAGAAGAACTGGACCTGCAACATCATCTTGAACCGAGGACCCGAGTGTGATTCAAAGGGCTAATCTGCTGGTCTCCTGAGCTGAGCCTCAGGAACATAAAAGGCTCCCCAACCAGTGCCTCGACCCTGCTGCAGTGATTTCTTGACCCCCAAGTGGTGCCCCTCAGGTCCGGAACCCTTGGTGCGGCTCAACAGACTCTTAAATAAAGCTTTTGGGCTCTTTGCATCAGTGAACGGGCCTGTTTGCACCAAGACCACACCACTGGCACCAAAATTCAGCACAAGCTGCTGCCAGCTGATCTCTTTGCACAGTAGCATCAACTTCCAATGCAAAACTCCAGCCCACCCATCTTTGACTGCTGGCCTGCTATTCGCATCATGCCGATGCTCTCATTGCTTTTTGTGCCTCTCTGCAAAGAGACTTGGACTCTTTTGGCACAAAACTTCAGAAGATAATACTTTAGCGGGACTACTCTGGGACTGTATGCGACACTCACTCCATTGTCACTGGCCTGAACCTTTGACTTTGAGCCTGTCCAGAGCGACCAGATAACCATGATTGGTGCCTTCTGCTTATAGTCACTATTTTACAGTTTATTCTTTACAAATTCATAACTGTAGTTCTACTGATTGGATGATTGTCATTTTGGTCTTGTTTTATTTATTAAACTAAGCTCTATTCTTCTAACCAGGTGTCTGAGCACAGGTAAATTTGGGGTTTGCTTGTGCCTTACATTGGCAAAGATTATTGTTGTTGCTTGACCAGGGCTCAAATCCCAGTCAACCAACAACCCAATTTCCAACAGCCCACAATGTTAGTTGGTGAATTTTCCTCCCCATTATGAGAAGTCAAGAGTGTACCAGAAACTTTTTGCTATGTTCTTAACTTTGTGAAATTCATTTTAAAAAATGGACAGCAAAATCCAGTAATCCTGAAGTACATTTAAATACCTTCGAGGCATAATGCTCTTTAAACAAACTGAAATTGCCCTGGAATTGTTTTAACCTTCACAATGAATAGCTGACTAAGATCCAGCTTGTAAATTTGTCAAGATGATTAGATAATCCTAACTGTATTTTAGCAGCAGGGACACCGCCTGAAAACCGGATCTGTGGCACTGCTGCGCATTTAAACCCAACTATTTGACATCCTGTAAAGAGTAATGTGCACGTATTATTTCCAGCTGTGCCTCTGCTTGTTAAATTGAATGCATTTTGATCATTACAGACCTCTGAAGCTATTGTACATTTATAAATATATACATTTTGAGACTAAATCAGGAGTCTCTCTGAAATAAAACAAACTGTCATGGCCAGGGGAGACAAGTAATTATTCTCAAACAATATCTCCCATAGTATCTTTTTGAAGTCACAGTAGGGTAGCCAGGGAGTTGCCTAGAGTTCCTCGTTCACCTTCACTGCCCATGCAAACACAAAATACCTTCTTCCTCTATAATGAGATAGGTACAGATCAATTTCTAAAGTAAATGATAAATGAACACCAATCTATTTCCAAGACTTGCTGTACGGTTTGTAGTACAAATATGGTGGAGGAAAACGTATACTGAAAAAGTTGTCGCAGAAAGGCACTCTACTGAAAATACAAAATGAAAAAAAGTTGTGGCTACAAAAAAAATGGAAACATTTTATGACGTATATGGCAAAGGCTAGTGGACTAGGAGCAGAGTCAATGGAGCTTCCTCCTGCTAAAGTAGAGAGGATAATTTACAGTGAGGTTGGGAAGGGGGCAGGGAACTAGTAAGGGTTTCTTTTTCAGATTCAGGGAAGGGTAGTGTTAAGCGTCAGGGTTCAGAAACTTGTAGCATTAAAGGGTAGGTAGGGTTTTCAAGGGTTCAAGGAAGGGTAGGATCAAGGGATGGCTTAGGAATTTTAGGGTTCAGGGATGAGTAGGGTAAAGTGATAACAATGTTTTTTGCCGTCAGAAACGAGCAGTGGAAAGAGGCATTACATTTATTAAGGTTATAGGAAGGGTAGCAATAACGGAAAGTAAGGGTTTTTTTTCGGTTCAGGGAAGAGTAGCGTTAAGGGATAATAAACATTTTTAAGGTGCAATTAGATACATTTAAGAATGCATGTAATAATGATGTCTTTTAAAACTTGACATTATTGGAATTGTCATGGGTAAAAATAATGGCAAAGCTTTATTACCTTGACAAAATTAACTGGCTTTAATGTAGTCATCATTAGTGGTGTACCCAAGGGATATGTCATCCCAGCAGTCCTTTTTGTGTTTAAAAAGCTTTATTAGCAACAAGATTTCAAAGGCTAAAATACAATCATTACATATGAAATACCAAATTGTAAGAAGAATAACAATGCAGGACAAAAGAAAGCGGTTTACCATTTTGTAATAAAAGTTATGGGAAGGAGAGGAAAGGAAGAGAAGGAACATAACTTGTGCATTGATAAGACTATTGGAAAAAACAGAACAGAGAGAAAACAATTTAAGGAGGCTTAAGGTTTTTGGAGCAATTGCGGATTCCTGCTGTTTTGCAACCTTATTCAAATAAGAAGGTAACAGTAACAAAAACAAGTTTCTGTTTAAATGCTGTTTATATCAAGAGGCAAGTGCAACATCTAACCTATGGTAATGACACACATTATTCCACCAAGCTTTAATTGAAATTTTCTAAGAGCATTTGAAGTTTAATGTAATTTGTTGAAATGCTAAAGCTAACATGAGGTCAAAAAAGACCATGTTTACTAGAAGTCAATCCCAAAGTATCAGATAGACTACAGAGAAAGAGTAATCCATGAAACAATTTTCCAAAAGGATGCAATTGGCGGGCAAATAAAAAGAAGAGGGAAGAAATCCGCAGAGGGATGGCCACAAGACCAACACAACGAGTTATTGGTGCGCAAACAAAGTGGCAATAGATACCGGTGGTTAATATAATCTATGATATAAAAAGAACAAGGTTTGAGTAGTCGACGCAGATCTAGGGATTTGTAATGATCTAGTCCAAATCGTGTCCCAGAGACCAATGCTTCAAATACATCCCAAGTCAGCCTCCCAAGCAAGTTCCATTTTAGTTTTCATATGCTCAGGAATTGGAGCTGACAGATAATTATAAATCAAAGCAGCTTTTGGGCAAAGAGTAAGTATCTTGAGAAGGGAATCATCGGAAGTTGTATCAAAAGATGTTGGAAGTGAATGGAAAACATCCAGAATGTTCTCCATTAGAATTGAGTATCTATACCAGAATGAACGAGGACATCAAAAAGTAGTCTAAAATTGAGGGAAAGAACAGGACATCATTCCATCAAACAGATCCTGAACCTAAATTATGCCTTTAAGTCTCCATGTCTTCCAATAAAGAGGTTTATTATTAAGAATGATAGGATGATTGTGCTATAAGGGTGAATGGAGAAAATCATCTCTAGAAACGACTTTGGGGTGACACTGGGGATACATCAGAGAGCAGGTATGTTTAAATAGCGGAAGAGATGTAACAGTAGTCTTTGAGGAAAATGCAAGAACGTCTTTCACAGTAAAAAGTACAAACAAAAAGTGCTCAATAGTACACCATGAGGGTAAAACGGGGGAAGAATCTGAAAGGAGCCATTTAGAAGTCTGCCAAAGACAGAAAGCTTTATGGTAAAGTCGAAAATCAGGAAAGTGCACTTCTCCATTGGATTTTGCTTTCCTAGGACGAGCTAAGGAGAGTCTAGGTTTTTTTATTATTCTAAAGAAACTTGGAAAGTAGTGAATCTATCTTTTTAAAATATGTGGCTGAAATATGAAGAGTAATCATAGACAATATATATAACAAAATGGGAATGATCATAATTTTAATGAAGTCCAGTCATCCACATCTGGAGAAATAGTGGATTCCATAAAGAAAGACGTTTTTCAATTCTGTTGAATCCTTCCTTCATGTTAATTCCAATTGTACCTGAAATAGAGTTAGTAAACCATATACCTGTATATTTAATTCTAGAACTGTTCCAGGGGAAGCCAGTAGGGTCAAAAGATTGCTCAACACAAAATTTAGTAATACAGAGACTCTCTGTTTTATCTGAATTCATTTTGTATTCTGAAACTGAAGAGAAAGCTGAAATTTATTGCAATAAAGGGGGGGACAGAAACATCTGGGTTGGAAATAAAAAGCAAAATATCATCAGCATAAGTGGATAACTTTAGATGGCTATCACCGTACTGAAAGCCCAATATAGAGTTGTTATTACGGATGCGAGATAGAATGGGTTCAAATGGTAGAATAAATATGAGAGGAGATAAAGGGCATCCCTGGCAGACTCCCAGTTGTAATGGAAAATATTGGGAAGTATGACCATTAACTAAAACCGAAGCACGAGGAGCTGTATAAAGAAGAGAAATAAGAGAAATAAAAGAGTGTCCAGACCCATGCCAGGAAAGAACTTTAAGCAAAAAAGACCAGTCAACTCTGTCAAACGCCTTTTCCGCATCAATGGAAACTGTAGTCAATAAGATGAGATAAGAGAGGATCAAGCCTTAAAGCAAGCTCTTTGGCAAAGAATTTATAATATACATTTGCCAAAGAAATGGGTGAATAGTTCTTACAGTAGACAGGATCACGACCCTCTTTAGCGATTAGACATATTATGGGTTCTTGAAATGTGCCTCCCGCTCTACCCATTCTATGAAAATAAAGGAAAAGATGTAAAAGCTTAGGAAGTAATACATTTGAGAAATGTAAATAAAATTCAACCGTAAAACCATCTGGACCTGGAGTTTTGCATTTGTTAAGAACATTTAACGTTTTAGAAAGTTCCACAAGTGATAAATCAGATTCATGAGATGCTAAATTAAGACTATCCTGAGAAGGAGAAAGGACATCACTAAGATTGGTATCAATAAGAGAAGAAGATGCAGGAGATTACGGATAATAAAACTGTTGATAAAATTTCATGAACTCTTCCGATATATCCTTATCCTTAAAGAAGAGGGATTCATCTAAAGAATGAATGGATTTAGTAAGGGTAGGTTCTCTCTGTGACTTAAGATAATTAGCCAAAAGGTAACCCACCTTATTACAGCCCCCATAACAGCGAGCACCACTACATAATAGTATAGAAGAGACATTGTCAATAGAGGATTTATTAAACTCCTGCTTAGCACGTACAAGCTCCTGTAGAATAGTGTCAGAAAAAGTAGTATGAAATTGGTGTTCAAAGCGTTTAATGTTTGCTAAGAGAACTATATGCTGGTTAAGAAAGTGTTTCTTATTTTGGAAACATAATCAATACTAAAGCCACGGCCTGCAGTTTTAAAGGTAGCCACAATATTTGGGGAAGGATATCAGGTGTTGTATTTAATAAGAAGAATTCATTAGGAAAGAAGTGAATGAGGAAGAAAAAACAGGATCTTGCAAAAGAGAATTATTAAATCACCATCTATTTGTCCTAGGATGCGTAGGGAGCAAATCAGAATCAGTAACCACCAAGCATGATCAAAAATAACAATTGGCTCAAGTGAAGAAGAAATAAGATTTCAAGATAAAGATATAGAAAGAAAAATATAGTCCAATTGAGTAAATGACCAATGGGGTGGTGAAAAAAAAGAAAACTCTGTTACATCTTGATTAAACAGGCGTCAAGCATCTACAAGGTGAGTTTGTGAAATTGTGGTATGGAATTGCTTATGTGATTTGTGAGAAGCAAAGCGAACATTGGAATTCCAATCCAGAAATGGATCAACAATCTGGTTGCAATCACCACCCAAAATAAAAAAATTATCTTTATATTGAATGCATTTTCTTATAACATTAGGCCAGAATGAGTAATCTGGTTGAGTCGGGCCATAAACATTAAAAACAGTGAGCGAAATACATTAATAAGTAATTTGACCAACAGCCACCTACCCTCGGAATCCATTTCTTGAGATGAAACAGAAGATTTAATTCTTTTATGGCACAAAATAATTACCCCAAGACTGAGCAAACCCAATTACATTTCAGTTTGAGAGCTTCCTTCTCCGTAAGATGTGTTTCTTGCAAAAGAACCAAATCTGGATATAGGAAGCTAAATATGATCGAATTCTCGGCATCTTAATCGGATTACTAAAACCTGTCACATTCCAAGATATGACTCTAAATGAAAAATATAAACGATACATACATGACTACATGACCATCAGTTATAAAAAGGAAGAAAAGGAATGAAGAAAAAAAGAAGATATAAAAAAGAATATATATTAGAATAAGCAAAAGAAGAAAAGGAGGAGGGAAAATCGAATAGGAAAAGAGAAAAAGGGACAAAAGACACAGCAAGAAGCGACAGTACATGTCAGACTGATGACTGTAATACGTACCGTTTAGGGAGAAAAAAAGGAAACAGATAGGGAGTGGCGAGAAACAGACGAAGATGGCACACCAACAAGGGAGGGCGTATCACATCAGGATGCCAAGCATGACGAGTAGGGAAACGGGCAACAAGAAGTCCAAAAATCTGTAAGGTATTAAAGAAGAAAACTAAGGTCAAACAAACAAGAGAACATGCGTAAAAGATTTTTAAAAAGAGGTTACAGGAAAGAGATTCTCAATAAAGCAACTACAAGAGGTAAGTATCTGACAAGGGATGATACTCTCTGTGAAACTCCAAAGAAATCATTTAAGCAACAAAAAAATAAGAACTATGCTGAAAGGAGACTAAGCCTTGTCACACAATATAACATCAATAGCATTCATGTTCATAATATCCTTAAAAAAAATTGGGGTCTGCTATTGGATGTACCTGGGTTACGAAATTGTATCTCTGAAGTACCCACTCTGACCTATCGAAGGGGCAGGGCACTACGTGATGCATTGTGCCCGAGTTATGTTGTTAACAATCAAAATCAGAATTCCTGGTTACACCACAAACCTTCAGGCTTTTTTACATGTGCTTCATGTAATGCCTGTCCGTTTGGTCGGAATAAAATTGCCAGCTTTTCCTATAACAATTCAGTGACCCACAATATCACACACTTTATAAACTGCAATACCACACATGTAGTTTATGTGATAGGATGCCAGTGCAATATTATCTATGTGGGTAGCACTGTACGCCCACTTAAAATCAGGATACAGGAACATCGAAGGGCGATACTAAATAAAGATAGTCGTTATCCCCTCAGTGACCATTACAGTAAGAAACACCCAGATAACAACATCTTCTGACCATGTTCCAGTGGGCAACAGAGGAGGAAACCGGGAACTTTTGATTAGACAAAGGGAAGCAAAATGGATTTGTCGCCTTCAGGCCACTGTCATGGGACATAATACTGACAGAGAATTATACCATTTCTTGGGCTGAAATTTGAGATGCTTCTCATTCCACTATACTTTGAGGAATAGAGACTAGTTGATTGACTACTGGGTTCTTTCTCATTTTTCTTCACTACTTCCTCATTTTTGATGAATCCTTTCAGGATCTTCTATCCTTATACAGCTTTTCTGATTGTTTGGGTCCGTATGACACTGTCCTTTTATATGAATGTTTTTTATACAAATATCCTTCATCAATGTCATGGATAGTTGATATGGGCTGTCCTCTATTTCTGACTTTGATTGCAAGGAGAGACTTTTAGGATTTTTGTGGTTATCATCAATTTAACTCTGCTCCTTGAATTTGAGTTAAGAACCTCTACTTTTCATTTTGTGGACTTTATCGTTGGGTATTCCTTTCTCCCTGACTTCGATTGCAAAGAGAGACTTTCAGGAGTTTTGAAGTTATCATTACTATAACTCCGCTCTTTGCATCTGAGCTCCTTCCTTTGTGGACTTTTCCATTTTCTCATTGCTGCCTGCTTTGTTTTTTTTTGTTTGATTTATTTGTGTGTGGTTTATTTATTGGTTTTTTGAAGTGCATACACGGTACTGAATAGTCATTTCAATATGGCCGCTACCGTACTGTGCTTGGGATGTTTGTTTCATGGTTGATCCTTCTTCAATTTCCTTGCTTTACGATCACGTGACCGCAAGTGGACGCAGTACGTAGTGTTCGCTCCGGCTCTTAAATAATGGCGCATTACTACTATTACCGTTCTTGTCGGTTATCATGTCGTAACTTCTACGACTTCTTCGCTTTAATGGGTAAGCCAAGGGCTGGTTACCTTATACACTTTGAGATGTGCGGATATAGCGGGTTCTCAGTCTTTTTTGGCTTTACTTATTTTCACGCGATGGCCATGGAACACAGCACGCAGCGTTCACTTTGGTGTTTCAAATAATGTCATTATGTTACTAGTATCATTCTTTTTATGTTAAACATCAGTTTTTCAGTACGGTCTTAATATGTGCCGTCTGAATATGCCCTTTTGGGGGTTAAAAATAGCTAATCGAGCACGGTTGTATAACATCTAGAATGGAATTGGAAGATGTGCTAATGAAACGTGTTTCCTTGTTGTTCTACCAGTTTCTCTTACTTTTCAACTATATGGCGTTTTTCTCTGTTCCTAATATGCTGATCTGCTCATGTTTATTGATTTATTATGGTGTTTTGATTCTTGGCAATGTTCCATGTCACTGTTCTACTTATAGGTACATACCTTTTTAACTATTGTTCTTAATATTAATATGATGCCCGTATGAAGTTATTGGGTAATTTAAATGCGTTTAAGTGCGTTGATTTAAGTGTGAGTATGGGGTGTTTTGTTTAATCCTCTAATATACAGTAACCAGTTGCGTTGCCGTGCCACTATAGTTTCTTGGTTCCGGCCACGTTATAAAGCTTTTCATCCTCAAGATGTAGCATTTCTCATTTGTTTCAGGATATGATGGTTTCTTCTTAGATCCTTCTATCATTTACTGATATAGGCACCAGAATATGCTGTGCTCTCTTTGATTTGTGCTATTCTCACATTTTCTTGACAGTTTCCATATTAGGGATGTACGGATAACTTGCTCTTTTAAAGGACGCAAGAAAATTGGGCTTTGTTTACTTCTTCAAAGCAGGTCCTTAGGGACACTGGATACCTGACATAATTCGGTGCTAGGTGAGTCGGTTACGTCTAAAATAAGATGCAAACTTTGTGGAATACATGCTCTTTTTAGTTTTTTGGTATGTGGAAATGTGGATTTTCCTGATCAGTTATGTCCCCTATCTTGGACCCCAACGGTTCTATGTGCATGTCACAAGTACATGTATGTTCCCTCCAGTTCCAGTGTCCAAGACGCAAACATATGTGCGTCCACCGCCAACATGTTCTCTGTCAGATCCGCCATCAATGGGCTGGATATTCGATTCCTAAGTATGAAAGGCCACCGACTTTATATGGCTAAGTTACTCCATTTTTACAGTTCAGGCAAGTAGGCCCGATTCTGTCCTTAAAGCCTTCCCTGCTCTCTGTCTCTGACAGCTTCAGCTTGAGCTCGCATCTGTATCCATGAACTTTGTCCTACTCCCTGTGCAGCTAACGGTGCCTGTCTCGGCCAGTTTTGCCTGCCTGCCAAGAAGCTGTATTTCACCTTCGAATTATCTACTTTGCTCTTCGGCCGATGCATTCCTGTCCAGTGATTTAGGTAAACATTTCATTTAGCTCACAAGCAAAGGACTCGGCCTTTCCGTCCTCCTGCAAGTAATTCATAGCCCTGTTGCCATGGAAAGTTTTCTGCCCCTCGCATCTCATATAGACACTTAGACGCTTGTACACGCACACAGTCAGTATAGAATAGATTCTGTCCGAGAGTCTTTTCTTGTGGATAACATAGTTCTCTAAACATAGGATGTTAGATATGATTTGGGATTAGGTTGACTTGACCCCCCAGACTTCTCGTCTCCACATGTAGAGCTAAATGTCAAGTCCCCGTCACCCCCTAGTTGCACGTCAATCACACGTCATGCTGCTGCGCGCGCATCTATGTTAAGTATTATCTTATAGATCCACCTATGCATGATAATCAGAGCCAATCATGTTTCTTTCTGCTCCTTATTACGCCTAGTTTCAATTACGTACCAATATGTCATTTCTCTTATCAATTGTTACGCCTTTTGCATTCATTTCATTGTAATGTAAGACCTATAAAAGTTACTTCTTGTCAATAAAGTATTGTACTTCACTTCCTGAACCCTCGTGGTGACGGAACCTGAAGGCCGCCACTCGAGTCGGCCATTTTGGAATAAAGCCCATTCAGAAAATCTCTTATACCACGGATTCTGCCTCTTGTTATTCTGAGCTATTTTACTTTATTTTAGATTCCGCATGAAATTCAGTCAAGGTAAAAAGAATTATTTACCACATAATGGCGCCCGAATAGGGACACTTTCTCATCTCACGCGCCGGCGGTGCGTTGCAGGCCCGGTCTCCTGCCACAGCTGGACGGACCATAAACGCGTACCAGCAGGATTTCCTGTAAGCTCCCTCCGGTCAAGCGGGGGCGACTGAGGCTGCGATCAACCCAGACGAGGCGGTGAGAAGTGCGAAGTATCCCGACCAGAGCCTAGCTGAGAGAGCAAGATCCGAGGTATACAGAGGCCCACCAGGTTTTTGAAATCCCGATGTCCAGAGGGTCCGCTGTCCGCAGTCATCGAGTCCCGTTCATTCTCTGAGGCCTTCCGTTTCAAGGAGCTACTCGGTGAGTACCATCGCCGGGGAGGCGTGTTGACAGCACATAGGTTGTGCCGGTCAAGACGGATTTGGGTACACAAATCCGGTCTGCACTGTTTAGCAGTGTATATGTACTGTTTAGCAGTATATCAAGTATTCCGAAGTATCTAGTTATTGTCAAGAATTCTGCTTGGTGATTAGTTATGCAGACTGTCATCATTGTTGGTCATTTTTAAAGGTTAAAATGTTTAATGTTTAAATGTTTAAAGTGTTCAAATGTCTTGCATATTGTGGTATGAATGATTGTTCATTGTTCACCGTTCATTGTTGTGTTTTCCGTATTAAGTGAATTCAAGAGTAAGTATCAGATCAGTTGTCGAGATGCCGCTCTTCTCGAAGTTAAGACAGATTACTACCAGAAAAGGGGTGCTCGAAGAAGCAGTTCCTATTCCTCCTAGGGACACCCCAGGGCATTTTATGTATCACAAGCATGGCTTAGATGCCATATTGTTTCTTGATCTATGGGTAGATTATACCAAGGGATTGCCGGAAAGTCAAAGGTGGCCCGCAGCGGGAACCTGGGATGCAGAGTGCATCATGAAAGTGGAGGAAGAGTTATGGAAAAGAAAAGTCAGACAGTCACAGAAAGACGCTGTTGAGTTATGGCGTAAAGAATCTCATAGACGTACAGAAAAAGCACGTAGACAGGAAGAGAGGAGTAAAGAGAGTTCAAAGGAAGTTCAAGAAAATATATTAATTGAGGAAGGTATCCGAGTAAAATCAGAACAAGTAGATAGACAAAGAAACGCTCTTATGAGTGGTATGTATCCCCTCCTAGCCGAAGGACTACCTAAGGCTGTTCCAGAGATGCCAAAAGACTTGCCACCCCCATTATTTCCAATTAAGGTACATCCAAAAGGGCATCCCAGAACCGCAGAAGATGTTTTTCTTTCCTCATATCTAGATGACGCAGCTCCCGAGTATGCTAACCCCACACCACATAGACCGTCTGGCAGAGGGGTTCAACGTCAGGATCAGGTATCTGTCCCCGTGCAACAGCAAGTCCCGACGCGAGCTCCGGCAAGCACGTCTGTTTCCGCATCTATCCCCGCAGTCGATTCTACAGTGGTATCGACACCTATAGTTGCTGTGTCACGTTCGACGAATCCATTCACACCCGACGCCCCTGAAGGGGCCACGGGAGGTGCAAGCAATACTTTTACGCCACCTAGAATAAATAAACTTATTTTTCAAGAATCAGCGCATTCACGTACACCCAAATTCGTAAATGAACGTACGCTTAAGGAACTCCTTATAGATTGTAGATATGACCCGGTGGTCGGTAAAGAGGACGAAATGGTCCTGGCATCATTACGTATCAGACGAGCCGCAGAGTATTTAGCGAGGTTACCAGGAATGACTACGCATCTAGATAACATATATCATTTTGTCCAAACAGGGCGAGACCCAGAATGTATTAACAGAGCTATGGAATTCCAGAAAGTAGAGATACAGGGGGAACTGTTACGTTTCCTCATAAACTGTGTGATCAGAAATCAAGACCGACCGGGGGTAGACCCGAATACAATGCTTATTCTTACAAGATGGAGCCAGAATATATCAGAAGGGAGACACGATAAGAAAAACTGTATAATAGCCATGTGCCGAAAAATCCGTAGAGAAATAGAACGCATTCACGAAGAAAGATTGGAAACAGACGAGTTCGAGCAAGATGAAGTCTCCGAATCAGGGAATTCCGCAAGACAGTCAGAAACCGTAGCATACGTAGGCAGAGGTAGATCCTGTGATAATACTAGATGCTTTTCTGATCCCATACACTCTGTATGTCCAAATAATAGCAGAACGTATCCGACGCCTGTAATAAATTTAAAGTCTCCTGAACATCTGTTCCAAGCCGCAGATAAACTACTACGAGAACGAAGGGGTTACCACCTCCTCGATTCCATGGATGAGCAAGAATTGGCCAGATCAGCCGTTCACTGGATTGACAGTCCTGAAAAATACGGTGATGAGACCGTAGCACACACGTTTTTTAACCTTAGTGCAGATGAACAACGTTTAGCTGGAATCTATATGATTCAGCAACTCCTTATACTATATAAGAGCCAACATGCTGACCCTGGTCCTTTACCTGATATATTAACGGAACTACTCACGAACAGATGGAAAGGTTCTAGTAACAAGTTAATTAAAGAAATATTAGTGTCACGTAAACAGTATGTCCTTTTTGTAAGTCCGGATTCTTTCTCGCTGCCCCGCAGAGAAAGAACGCCGTATTATATGGATAGACAAAATCCCTTACGAGAAGTGCACCCAATAAAAGGCGAAGACAATGAGTTTCACCGTGTATTTGTATACACACCCATATCAAAAATTGAATTGTTAGAAATGAAGAAAGTAGTACCAAGTCATGACAAAGACCCTGCGGGTTTCCACCGAGAAATTAAGGACATGTTGCTGATGGGAGAGTATACCTATCCTGATATCATGACGATATTAAAGGTGCTCTTACCTGCTGGCATTTATGAAAAACTGAAAGAAAAAGAGTGGGAAGTGGGAGACCAAAAGATAGATTGGACAGCATTAGAGACGGAAGAAAAGGCCCGAGCTGCAGGTTCAGGGCTCGGGGATAAAGTCAAAGCATTACCAGGTTTACTAGTACAAGTACTGCCACGTTTGTTAACTACGAAAAAGGAAGATTGGGGTGCAATCACGGCCTGTAAACAAAAGCATGATGAAGACACAAGTGACTATTATGCCCGATTTGAAAAATGTTTTGGAATAAATAGTGGTATAAAAACAAGTAGTGAGTCGTATCCACATTTATTTGTGACAAAATTAGTAGAAAATGCATTACCTCCAGTAAAGAATAGAATATTGAAATTCGAGAGTACCTGGCAAAGTAACACTCCGTCACAAATGCTACAAATGTTACAGTATCATCACAATAGAATTAGAGATGAACAAGAACACGAACAAAGACGTATGAAAGATACAAAAATGAAAATGCTAGTGTCTCAGACAGTACCGGCTGAAGGACATAAAAAGGGTATGACACATTCCGATTCAGCAGGACCGGTAAAAGGGACATGCAATTATTGCAAAAAGCCAGGTCATTACGTACACGATTGTCCAGTTTTAAAACATAATATCGCCATAGGTAAAACACAAGAAAGATCACGGCCACACAGACAAGATCAGAATGAACAAGGAGCTATGCCACATTCCCAGGCCATGCCAGCCGCACAACAGCCAATACAGTTTGTGCCAGCTGCACCACCGTTGCCTGTTACTGCCACACAAACCACCACACGACAAATGTATCAGACTGCACAGTATGAATATCCTGAGTATCAGCGTTACGCATGAACCAGCCTAGAGAGGGAAGTTGACTTACCGCTTATCGAGATTCCTGTAGATCAAGAAGGACCTTATGTACATAGTGAATTATTGGGTCAAGATAGAAAATTCTTACTCGATACAGGGGCAAGTCGTACAACTATAAAACGTAGTGAAGTTCCAGGGGCACCCCTCTCAGGCTCTCAAAATGTTTCCCTTGGTTTTTCGGGAAAACCTATTGTTAATGAAGTATCACAGCCTCTTCCACTTACGATAGGACCTTTGACACGAACTACAGATTTATTGCTTACTAAATCATGCCCAGAAAATCTGTTAGGAATTAAGACTCTGAAAGCCCTAGGAGCCATAATATGTTGTTCTCCGGGAGGAATAAGGTTGTTTTTACGTGATTTTAAAGGTCACTATGTGTCTAGAGACATGGATCCCCGACTACAGACTTTACCAGCGCATCTATGGGCACAAGGCCCTACTGATGTTGGTTGCATGAACATTACACCATACCGAGTTACACTCAAGGCAGGAGTGGTATTACCACGAATGCGACAATACAAGTTACCGCAAGATGCTGTAGTGGCTTTGCTGAAAATCATTGATGAGTTAATTGCCCAAGGAGTAGTTGTAGAAACAGACTCCAATGTATGTAATTCGCCGATAATTCCGATTCTTAAACGAACTGACCCTACTGCTCCGCCAGTATACCGATTGGTTATTGATTTGCGGGAACTAAACAAGTGCATTGTGCCACAATTTCCTGTGGTCCCCGATATATCATCATTATTGACAGCAATTGATTCCGAAGCAACATTCTTTACTGTAATTGATCTCAAGAATGCCTTTTTTAGCGTCCCAATAGATCCGGAAAGCCAATATTTGTTCGGATTCAGTTTAAATGGGCGCAGCTTTAAATTCTCACGCGCTCCCCAAGGATTCACAGAAAGCCCCAGCATCTACAGCCAAGCACTGAAACGAGAACTTGACAGTATCCACATGCCAGTCAATACTGCACTGCTTCAATATGTTGATGATCTGCTGATCACCGCGAGAAGCGAACCTGAATGTGAAAAGGCTTCTCTGATAGTTTTACATTTTCTAGCCGACAAGGGGCACAAGGTGTCCCCCTCTAAGCTGCAATTCTGTGCCCAGCGAGTTATTTATCTTGGTCACTCGCTGTCCAAGGAGGGAAGGCAGCTTACACCAGATCGCATCCAGTTAATTGCTAACATGTCAATACCCCAGACACAAAAGGAGGTGCGGGCTTTCATAGGCCTCACTTCATATTGTAGGCAGTGGATCCCTCAGTACGCATTTCTAGCAAAACCACTCATTCAGTTAACCACACAGGAGGCAGCCACATCGACTGTTCTCCCTTGGACTCAGGAACATACACAAGCTTTTGAAAGCTTAAAGGAAGCTTTATGTCAAGCACCTGTTTTAGCAACACCATGTTATAGCAAACATTTTACACTCTTTGTCACAGAACGCGAAGGTACTGCTTTGTCAGTGCTCACTCAGGATCAAGCAGGATCACGCAAGCCATGTGCTTATTTTTCCAGTACATTAGATCCCGTAGCTCAGGCTTTGCCCGCGTGCCTGAAATCAGTGGCAGCAACAGCTTTAGCAATCAGACAAAGCGATGCCATAGTGTTAGGACATCCATTGACAGTACAAGTACCACATGCAGTAGAAGTTCTTGTGAACCGAACACAAACACAACACTTGACCATAGCAAGACTTACCGGTTATGAACTGACATTGTTTCAGCCACACATAGAGATCCGACGGTGTAATACATTGAATCCTGCTACACTATTACCTGTAATTGGAACAGACCCACTAGCTCATGATTGTGTTGAAATTATTGAAATAAAGACGAAACCTAGACAAGACTTGACAGACGTTCCATTGTTAGATCCAGACCTGACGTTGTATGTAGATGGATCGTGCATGAGAGCAAGTACAGGAGACTTAGTGGCCGCGTATGCAGTCACAACAGACACTGAAGTTATTGAGACAAATTGTATAGATACTTTGTCAGCCCAAGCAGCAGAACTTATTGCCCTAACACAAGCCTGTATTCAAGCCACAAATAAGAAAGTTAATGTATACACTGACTCACGTTATGCATTCGGAGTTGTACACGACTTCGGCGTGCTGTGGCGAGAGAGAGGTTATTTAACCTCCCATGGTGCCCACATTCAGCACGGAACCCTCATTCATGCCTTGTTAGACGCAATACATCTACCAACTGCCATATCGATTATGAAATGTAAAGCACACACGAAGGTTACTGATATCATTTCTCAAGGCAATGATTTAGCTGACAGAACAGCTAAACAGACTGCTCAGAATCGCACATTAGACATGACAAAGCCAATAGTTCAGACACCAACACAGTGTATGACAATTAAGGATCCCGCACTTGACGTAATTGACATACAGACACAGGCTACTGCAGAAGAATTAAAGAAATGGACTGAACTAGGAGGGATCCAGACAGATCAGGGATGGATGACAAAGGAGAAATCTGTATGGTTTCTTCCTGACTCTATGGTCCAAGCCATTATAGCTACAATTCACAGCCCAGCGCATTTAGGAGAGAAAGCTATGCTAGATAGCATTCAACACATTTGGTTCAACAAACATTTACGAGCAGCAGCTAAACAAAAAGTCCGTACCTGTATGATATGTTGTCAGTTCAACCCAGGAAAAAGTGTTCCCGTAGAACAGGGTGGATTCCAGACTCCTGATCATCCTTTTGAAGTGCTCCAAATGGATTATATCCAGATGGAACGATGTCGAGGATTCAAATATGTTCTGGTAGTTGTCTGCGCTCTGTCCCGTTGGACAGAGGCGTACCCGGTTTCAGATTACACGGCCCCGACTACTGCCAAACAGTTAGTTCGAGAATTCTTCCCGCGGTACGGTTTACCACGTGTTGTATATTCAGATAACGGCCAGCCTTTCTCATCCGAATTAATGAAACATGTCTCACTTTTGTTGGGATATCAGTGGAAATTCCACTGTGTCCGACACCCCGAGGCAGCAGGTCTCGTGGAACGACATAATCAAATTTTGAAAATCAGATTGTCTAAAATATGTAAGGAGAAAGGTGTTGACTGGATAGTAGCATTACCAGTTGCACTATTTTACATAAGAATGGTAGCACACTCTCGAACAGGGCTATCCCCGTATGAGGTGATCTTCGGAAGACCACCAAATATGTGGGGGACGCCTATACCACGTAAAATAACTGATGTTAATTGTAATATGCTGACAGATTACTTGGCTTCCTTGATGTCTGCACTACAATCTTGTCGTTCACAGGTAGCTGCAGCTTTTCCTGACAACACTGAGGTGAAACCCCATGACGTTGCTCCGGGGGATCTGGTGTTTGTGAGGAATTTCGATCGGAAAACCCAATTGGAGCCCAGGTGGAAAACACCGAAGCTAGTCCTGCTGACCACAAGAACAGCCGTGAAAGTGGAGGGCCGCAAAGGATGGATACATTCCAGCCACGTTAAGAAATTTCATGGACTATCCTCGGATATAGACACTGTGCCCTGCACTCCCTCACAGACTGATTCAAAACTTCCTTTTGTTGAACAGAATGACTCTCAGTGCTATAAATTAAAGCTTAGGCCCAAACAGTCGAGCAATTTGATTGTTTAAGTCCTCTCCAAGGTGAAGCGGTTGAATTGTCTCCGACATGTATCCCTTGGACCTGAGTAGAGAAAATACCCGAGAAATGTTGAAACGACAGGCGTATTGTAAATCACTGCGTAGCTACTGTATGAGGACATTATTAATTTTGTTTTTATTGAGTGTTTTAATAATTATTACGAGTGTGATTTTGCACATATATCATCCTATTTCTAGACATGTTTATAATGTTGCTGCTGAACATTCTTTTAGTGACCTACCGCCACATGAATTATCTTATAGACTTGCGCTGCGCAATAACACTTTCATTAGTATGTTACATCATTCCCATCAGACTAGTAATGCCACCAATTGTTGGGTGTGTGGCCGACTCCCTCCCTATCAGAATAACAAAGGAGTTCTGCCTTTCTTTCCACATCCGTTCACACACAATGGCTCCTGTGGAGCATGGTTTAGTTTACTAAATTCCATAGACCCAGACACAGCAGTTTATCAACAACATTGGATATGGGGAAATCTGAATCTAGTTTTATTCAAAGTCTGTCATCCTAATAAGGAGGGTCACCCCAGTAGAACAGGAACTGATCTAGAAAATGAAGTGTATAAATTAGGTAATTTTACACCTAATCTTATGATTCTGAATGTCAAATCCGAAGTTGAACTAATTCTGCCCACTATGTCAGTATTTCCAGTTAAGGGTGAATTATGTGTAAGAAAAGTTGGTTCCATACATATGGGCCATAGCCAATGCGTTACTACAGTAGAATATAGTGATCAAGGTAAATCTTCATTTAGAGCTTCTCGCCATTCTTACTTTATATGTGGTCAGACGGCATATATGCGTCTGCCTCTAGATTGGGATGGTACCTGTTACATAGCATTCCTTCTGCCACCTGTTTTCCTAGCTCCCCCTGATTATTATCGGAATGTTCATTTAGTACACAATAGAGAGCGAAGAGATCTCCCAGTTGTCGATTATACTGAGACGGCATGGGACAAGTATGTAGATTTCAATAAAGGCATCTTTCCCTATATAGGTACAATATCAAATAGTAAGCTGATACGTAAACTAACCAAGACTCTCGAAGCTGTAGTAAACGAGACTATAGCCGCCCTAGGCAATCTGACAGAGGAACAATCAGTGATGAGAATTGTTGTTCTCCAGAATCGTCTTGTCCTTGACGTCATCCTGGCCGATAGGGGCGGAGCTTGCAGGGTCATCGGATCCAGCTGCTGCATATTCATACCAGAAAATTCGCCATCTGTATATAAAGCTATAACACGCCTTCATAAGATTGTGAGCCAGATACACGAAAATCCAGGCACTTGGACGTGGTCCGGGTGGTTTTGGAGTGTGATATCAGCCTGGGGATGGAGAGTTCTATCCTTCCTAGGTATTGGCCTTCTTATGCTCTTCAGTTGTTGTTTATGCCTGCAATGTGGACCAGCGATTTGTGGTCTGTGTGCCACATCATGCATTCCATATCAAGGTTCTCGTTCAAAATGCCGGAAGAAGAAGGAAGAAGAAATGATGCTCCATGAGCAAATCGATGGAATGATGAAGATTGATATCTCTTGAAGGGCAAGTAGGGGACAAGGAGGGAATGTGGAAATGTGGATTTTCCTGATCAGTTATGTCCCCTATCTTGGACCCCAACGGTTCTATGTGCATGTCACAAGTACATGTATGTTCCCTCCAGTTCCAGTGTCCAAGACGCAAACATATGTGCGTCCACCGCCAACATGTTCTCTGTCAGATCCGCCATCAATGGGCTGGATATTCGATTCCTAAGTATGAAAGGCCACCGACTTTATATGGCTAAGTTACTCCATTTTTACAGTTCAGGCAAGTAGGCCCGATTCTGTCCTTAAAGCCTTCCCTGCTCTCTGTCTCTGACAGCTTCAGCTTGAGCTCGCATCTGTATCCATGAACTTTGTCCTACTCCCTGTGCAGCTAACGGTGCCTGTCTCGGCCAGTTTTGCCTGCCTGCCAAGAAGCTGTATTTCACCTTCGAATTATCTACTTTGCTCTTCGGCCGATGCATTCCTGTCCAGTGATTTAGGTAAACATTTCCTTTAGCTCACAAGCAAAGGACTCGGCCTTTCCGTCCTCCTGCAAGTAATTCATAGCCCTGTTGCCATGGAAAGTTTTCTGCCCCTCGCATCTCATATAGACACTTAGACGCTTGTACACGCACACAGTCAGTATAGAATAGATTCTGTCCGAGAGTCTTTTCTTGTGGATAACATAGTTCTCTAAACATAGGATGTTAGATATGATTTGGGATTAGGTTGACTTGACCCCCCAGACTTCTCGTCTCCACATGTAGAGCTAAATGTCAAGTCCCCGTCACCCCCTAGTTGCACGTCAATCACACGTCATGCTGCTGCGCGCGCATCTATGTTAAGTATTATCTTATAGATCCACCTATGCATGATAATCAGAGCCAATCATGTTTCTTTCTGCTCCTTATTACGCCTAGTTTCAATTACGTACCAATATGTCATTTCTCTTATCAATTGTTACGCCTTTTGCATTCATTTCATTGTAATGTAAGACCTATAAAAGTTACTTCTTGTCAATAAAGTATTGTACTTCACTTCCTGAACCCTCGTGGTGACGGAACCTGAAGGCCGCCACTCGAGTCGGCCATTTTGGAATAAAGCCCATTCAGAAAATCTCTTATACCACGGATTCTGCCTCTTGTTATTCTGAGCTATTTTACTTTATTTTAGATTCCGCATGAAATTCAGTCAAGGTAAAAAGAATTATTTACCACAGGTATATAATATGAGGTTGTATTTATGACAGGAAACTTATTAAGTGTATGGGACCATGGTTTGTTTATTGATCTTGCTTGTGGTCTCAAGCATATTTTTGGCCTACAACCCTGATCTCTTTCCCTCTTTTCCTTCAGAATCCTGTGACTTCATATAATAGGGAGGCTATATGTTGCCTCAGAGGCCTTTATTTATCCAAAAAAGCCTTTTGAAAACCATGCACTAGCTGGTTATTACTTGAGGTGAGATATACTTTTTATTATTGGAAAAATACAATGGTAGCCTTTTCCTATGTGCAATTGGTAAATTGGAGAATTTTTCTTCCTTTTTCACCCTTTTAGCCCTTTCTTATTGCTTAGAGTGGATTAGGACTTTAGCAGTTAAACCATTAACTTTTAAATACAATCACTGTTTGCTTTTGAGTTTTTTATTTTTATTTAGAGTTGATTTTATATAGCTTTTGCTATAGAAATGCAAAAATTGAATTTTTGCAGAAAATAGCCAATTCTAAATGTGGGGGTCTTTTCAATGTATCTACAATGTAATTACTGTTACATGTTTTGTGTATATATGAAAAATGTTGTTATGAAGGTCTTTGAGAAAGTATTTATAGTTTGTCAATAGGTGTTTGTCCTTTGTAGGTGTTTGTCAATGTGATTTATAATTTCCTTGCTTTCATAAGTTTTTGGGTCATCTGTAATTGTTACTGTTCTTGATTGTTTCTATCATTCCGTTTTTGTCTATGTGGTATTTATGTTATGTATTGTTTATGATGTTTCAGCCCTGACGAAGTTCCCACTGGCAAAATGGGGAACGAAACGCGTTGGCTGTGTGCCAGTTTTAAAAAAAATGGAATAAAAGAAGCACTTTTTGGAACCGATTGCTACTTACTTTATTGACTTCACGAGTGCACCTTCCATTTCTTCTGAAAATCTCGGCTAATAGTGGCACCTTTGGACGGCGGGTGCAGGAAGTGTTTGCACCAACCCTCTACCTTCAGAGTATACAAGGACTGAATGTGCTTGACCTCGGTCTGCCGTTTGTATGTTTTTTGCTGATGCGTCAAAGTACAACCTGAAAAAGAAGCACATCTGAGTAAATCAGATACAACAAACAGTTGCACACAAAAGGCAAGTTAAAGCGTAAGGGCCAGGAATCTCCATCGATGTCGTCGAATGAGAATGAATTAATTTCATTAAGTCGGCAGGATCTTCCAACCTAGAGGTGTTATTTTGAAAGGTCACGTTAAAGAAACATGGATGAAATAGGCCATATCGTTCACCTAAGGCCCGTAACGCAGGCCTTAGTTCAAGGAAGTCTTTCCGCCACTTAGCCGTTGTTGTGGAAAAATCTTGTGACATGAATAATTATGCACCAGACCAAACAGATGCTTTTTAATCTTGGCCGCATTTAACACTTGCAGAAGGTCAGTGAATTGTAAAAAGAGCAGAATCACTCCACGACGTTTTGATGGGTCTGATGTTGAACTCAGGTGAGGACCTAACCTGTGAGGTCACTGGACATTCAAATTAATCGATGTAGAAAGATCTAGAAGCTTTAGAAACAAGCATTGGCAAAGCCAATAGGTCTCGCTTCTGGGACCTTATAAGTATTTTGTTATGCAGCACAATATCCTTGGTGCAACAACATCAACTGTTGCATGACTAAACACTTATATGGTCCCAAAGGCGAGACCTATTGGCTATGCCAATGCTTGTTGTTCAAGTTGGCGGTATGCCAAATGCATGCACACATGAATAGTTGTAGGCTAGAGTGACCGGATTTTAAAAGCCAAAACCAGCGACATTTCGCAAAAATAGAAGAAGGACTCGATTCAACAGTATCTGAGGGACACAGAATGATAGCGCTCATCAATATAGAAACACAGGCCAAGCACTAAAGAAATAACTAACAGGTCTGTTTTTAAACCCAATATCGTAAGTTATTTAACTTGGTTTTTAATAAGATCTGTTACTGAGTACTGCTCTGCAACACATGAAAACGTGCCTCCAATGTTTTCAGTCGACCCTCACTGAAAACCGGGATCTGAGCCAAAATTGCCTAAATCTGTCGGGTCAGCTGGTGGAAAACGGGACTGTGTCGGCATATCCGGGACATCTGGTCACCCTATTCTAGGTGCTTCGTACGAAGTAGGCATGTATAAGTAGTAATTAATGGCAAACACAGTTCCATATGAACATTTATTTACGATGCTGCCACTAGATGGCAAGATTGCTCACTCGTCGGGAATGGAAAAAAGCAAGGAAACAGACGTAAAAGAACTTTCCAGACAGGCATCAGGTTACAAACACGGTGTCTTCCTTAAAGATAACAAAGAACAGCAATTGTTTCTAGGAGTAACGTTTGCTATATATGTACTTCCTCATCCTCGGCTCCCCTCACCCGTTGGAGGAGTCATCTAACTTTATTTAATGCTGTTCGGCGCATCGTGTAAGCCTACAGTGCTGTATTCACCACGTCTTCAAAGTGAAACTTCCTGTCCTAACATCAACAATTCTTAAATAGAATATCAAATGCATCTTATGTTCTGAAATACCAATGACCGTGACTGTCAGAAGGCCGGCATCCTGTGGAAAGTGTACTGTAATTAAGATATCGTCATTAAAAATCAGAACAAGCATTGGCAGCCCGGCCTTGAAAGTGACGCGGCTGCGAAAGTGAAAATGATCGCGATCGTGATGCACTTAATGACCCGTGACAGAGGCAAGACAGATGGCGGCTGCGGCGTACACGCGCATGTAGCCGCAAGCTTGAGGCCAGCAAAAGCCTGTGGTAGCACTTTCAAAACCCACTTACTAAATGTCTCGCAGAGCAGCGCACGCGCTGGCTCAGGCAACACCTAAAAAGTTGAAAAAAGCAACCGGATCATTTCCCTCAAGACCCTCCTGAAGACCATATAGGTGAAGGTTATTGCGTCAGTTTCTGTTTTCAAGATTTTCCGCTGACCTTTTAAGCAGTAAGATATCCTTCTCTATAGTCGCAATTTTTACAGATGCATCTTGCACGTCACTAACGCTCTGTTCCACCAAGGAAAAACAGAATTCCATAGATGACCACTTATTGTCTAGGACTTGTAGGCGAGGAGGAGGAAGAGATTTAGGTGGAGAAGGAGGGTCCTGTTTGAGGCATTTATTAGCGGTAGATGTTGCTTGTGTCTTGAAAGAGAACAAGGGTAGAGCTGTAGATATCGAGGAGGAGGGCTGAGCCATGATGACAGATGAATGTGAGCAATCCATTGAGGGAACTGCCGAGGATAGTTCAGAAATAAGCGGATTAGTAGCGCAGGTTTTATTTGAGTGCAATAACCTCTTGCTTCTACCCATAAAGGGATTATAGGAAAGAAACAGCAGGTATCCAAGGACCAATGTGCAGCGCTCTCCCAAAGTCACTACTCCTGAAGAGGAAAAACAGCTAATCAACAAAATAAGCAAAAGCGCAGGATAATTCCGGAAATCCAATTGTAATCTACGAAAAAGATAGAGGAAAATCCAGTAACGTGAAAAAAGGGCTATACCTCAGACAAAGCCCAGTGTTGAGGAAACTTTAGCACAGGAGAAAAAAAACAAAATGGCGGCCGTAGTTCAGGAAAGGAGCTCAAGCAAGGAAAAAAGACAAAGAACACAGGAAGCAGACTCAAAAAAATGGAGGAGATGTTCTGGTGCAATTACCTGCCTGTTATCAGCCTGTCAGGTTTGCGGGAACTGCGTAACATCAAGCTGCAGTCCCGCCTCGGCATGGAGCTCCGTATCTAGGCGCTCCCCCCCCCCCAGCAGACCTTTTTAAGACGTACTGCCATTATTGGTCTGCATCATGTGAAACTACAATATAAATTGACACTGACCTCGAACTAAACCTACAGAAGGACCATGAGGTCTGATTGTTATTTGTAATACATACAGTATTGGATGCACAAAAACTTGTTATACATGAATGGTGACAAAACAGAAATCTTTATCATTGGCCCATGTATAAAAATAACTGTTTTTATCATTTACAAGACATTGTGACTACCTACACTGCCTGCTTAAAAAGATTTGCACCCCAAAATTCATACAGACTTATGTGAAACCTACAATCAGTTTCGCTCACCTGACAAGTTAGCTGCAAAATAAGTTACAAAAGACTTGGCAGATCTCAATTTGCAATGCATATCCCTGTGACACTACAAGCTCTCATGCCTGAGGCTGGTAGGAGGCTTTCAGAGATTTCTTTCATGCTGGCTATGGACCCGTAATGGTCTATTCTCGCATCTGCTACAGACCTGCAACCTCACTCAGAATTAACAAAACATTTTATTCCATGATGTTTCCATCAACACAAACCACAGTAATATCACTTCTGAATTATATTCTCCTTCCAATCCATGACTTTCCCAGCTTGAACTGCTATTGCTCCAAAGAGGTTGTTAGGGTCTTGCTATGACGTGGACTGTAAGTCTTTCTACCACATGTGATAGCCCTCCTTGGACTCGCTCCATAGATCATCATCCTCTTCGTGCCTTCATTTTCTTTCTTTTCTTAGCACTACAATGAAACTGTACAAGCACTTAAAAACTTTAGATAACTAAATCAATTGAACAATAAAATCCTTAATTAGTTTAGAGTTAATTTTCTGTTTTTGATCACTATAATAGGAGAATGGAGAGACAAAAACCAAAGCAAGTGGACAAGTACCCGCATCAATATGCCCACAGATCATTGATCAACAAGTATACTTTATCATTGGTGGAAACAGCTTTCCACAAGTTAGATAGATATCAGCTGTAAACTCAAATCGTACACTGAGGACACCAGCAAGGATGTTTATTTTCAGGGGATTTCGACTGTGCAGAGTTCTCGGGTATTTTTCCTTTCTATCTGTGAAGAAGACTAACTCGGTCTTATTGTTATTTAGTGAAGCTGACTCTGATGATACTTCTAATTCTGGATCTTGCAAAGATCCTGGATAAGACCCAAGTCAAAGCTGTCATTTTCTACGATTCTAATGGCTACCTGTGTGTCATCTTCAAATGGCTTCATCAGCTAATATGTTGAACAAGGGAGCCAAATAGATGCTGAACTGAAAAGATTGCATATAGAAGCTGTGTGGGGCGACGCAGTCAGGTGAAACTGGAGTCAAAAGGAAGGAGCTTATCTCCACTATGCGATTTTTCACGTAGGAAAGACCTAAAGCAGCTTGTTGGCAGCCTCCAAGCTTTAATAACCTCTGTGATTCTAGTGAATATTAATTGATCGCTTACTGTATTGAAAGACACAGACAGGTCCAACAGGCTGTCTGCTCCTTCATCTGCCCATCTGAGAGTGTTGTCCCGAAATCAGAAGCAACGCGCATTCCATCCCATGTAGAGGCCGGAATCCTTACTGAGAATTGAAGATACAATTATTAGTATGCAAGTGTTATTATTCCTGTTTAACTACTATGCTTTCTATTGTTCTAACCATTACTGGTAAATCAGTAATAGGCCTAAAATTGCTAGGTACTATGGGGTCCAAGTTGGATTTGTTCAAAAGAACCAATTTTTTAAAACACATTGTGTGTGTTTTAAAGAAAATCCACTTTTCGACAGAGAGCCAGCATAATTGACACATGCTCGTCACTGGTAGCCATGCCTGAAAATCATGCGAACCTCAGTGCTTTTAATCAATTGAAGTTTCTGGATTTCTTTGGCGCACCATAGTACAAATTGGTACAGTACTCAAGTCACGAGTTGATGAGTACATGGAACACTAATTTGCCACATTCTAACAGAAAAAAATAAGAAATATTCTTTAGCAGTTTTAGAAGAAGAAAATTGGTGGAAGTTGTCATATTTATTGAAGGTAAAACAGTAGGGCTTCATCAATGTTGAATCTCAAGCTAGAAGTAGGTGGTGCACCAAGATCCTATGGTCCAGATGTCGGTCCAAACAGACGACAACGCAGCACCAGTCCTTTAACACTGCCTGCGAGGCCCGACTCTGACAGATCGACCAGACTGAGTGGAAAAAATCCAACACATCGTGCTCTTTATATTGACGCTTTACTCCATACAAGGTACTTTTTCAGCAGACCCTGCTTGGGTTCTGTAGCCACCATGTCCTTCATCGTGGTCAGCCCAAACTTTGGGTTTGTACTGGTCCCTCGCGACCCCAATTGACCTTTTGATCGCTAGTGACTTCTAAGCAGTGTTTCTGCATTTAATCTTTAGAAATTCATATCTCAAGTTCTACTTATTGGATTTTTGTCTGTTTCTACTCAGATAAATATTCTCTATTTTTCTAATCTGGTGTGGAGTATTTTTGTGGTGTTTTAACTGTGTTACTGTAATTTAAGTGTTGCACAAATACTTTACACATTGCCTCTTAAGTTAAGCCAGACTGCTCTGTGTCAAGCTACCAGAGGGTGAGCACAGGTCAATTGAGGTTGTGTATCTGACCTACCCTGACTAGGATTGGGGTTCCTTCTTGGACAGGGTGTATACTCTGCCAACTAGAAACCTCAACTTCTAACAGCCGTCAAGGAGGACCCGATCAACACCAAAGACCCCACGGTGCAAAAACTAAGATTTTTCTCATCTCTCAGTGACAGTCCACTGTCTGCTTTCACTGAAGTCTGTCGAGGAGGAAGTAACTTTCTGACCAGAACCAAACCTTACTCATCTCCCAGTCTAACAAAACCTGTTGCTTGTTGTTGGCACTGTGTGCTTTTTGGTGTTTTTTTATATAAAACTTTAAAAATGCACATCTCCGATTTTGTTGGTGTAATTTTGTTGCTTAAAATATTCTCTAATTTTAAAATTTTGAGAGTCATTTTTATTGCATTATGTTTTTGAATTTAATTTGTACTTCTAATTGCTTTACACGTTTCTTAAGTTAAGCCTGTCTTCTCTGTGCCGTACCTACCAGGGGTTAACCTCAGGTTTAAATAACTGAAATCTTTTTTGGACCTAACAAGAATAGTGACACTATTACTTGTGGTGGGCTACCATCCATCCCAATTTATAATTCACTTTCCCATACTGGCAAACATAACAAAGTTCTCAATATCAAAGTATGTTCACTCCAGGCAGGCCTCAGTCAATGAGTGGTTGCTGTAGAGGCTCCAGTCATTCTGCCTGAGCTGAACATAGGATACAGGGGATGGGCATAGAGCGCATCATTTTATTACAGGTAAAAGCAGAGGCCAGGCCCCTTGCCTCTTCTTCTGTGTTGTGGTTTGTAGTTGCAGGCCACAAGCAGTTCCGCTCGAACTTGCTCAGATTAGAAGTATAAACCCAAAGATGCTCTGTCTCCAAACCAAACCTGCTAACAAAGGCCTATGCAGGAAAGGGAAGATGAATGAGCAGCACAGAGACATGATGAAGGAGCGTAAGCTTCAGCCTAGTCTACAGTTGTTTCAATGCAACTAACATTCTTGGAACTACGTACACAGCGGGACCCCAGACTGGGGTATCCTATTCTGTCAAGTTTATCACATTTATGAAACTCTCGCACTCAAGGAAAGTGAGGCATTCCAGCCATCAGTGTCTGCATGGATCTACTAGGAATGGTTAGTAGACAACCTATTAAATCGGAGGTGTAAATGCATGACACATATTTAATGATCAGCAACCAGAATGGGCATATGAGGATGGGGAATTCCACTTTACATAGACCCATTTTGAGAGAATTGTGTACATATGCAAGAGAAAAAAAGCATCATGTTATAAACAAGTGCATACAAGAAGCCTTGTAATTCATGTCTGTTGGGTAAGAAAACATGCTGGGTCATCCAGAAATGTTGAAATCAGGACAGGGTGACACCCGGTTACTGTGTCAGGGACCTTTGACCATATAATTTTAAACCAAGAAAAAAGCAACTTGGTGTTTATTGCTGCTTAATTTAGAAAAGTTGCTATTTAACTGTGCATGATAAAGTAATTGTTAGATGTATTTGGTCCTATATAAAAACAGTAATTACATAAACAGTGGGTATAAATTGTGCACCAAGTTTTGCCACTTGTCGGTTGTGATACAAACTATATAATAATAAAAAGCGTTTTTTGGACAAAATGTTGAGTTGTAAATAACGGGAGACCGAAATATCGGAAATAAAATATTGCGATACAAAAATTTGGTGATTCAACAATGGTGTTGCCAAGAATAGCGTTTTTTGGTAAGTAATATTGTCTTTAAGCATTTTTTTGTTTTTAACATTGTTTTCAGTTATATAAAATATAGTTTTTTTAAATTATTTTAATGTGTTTTAGTTTATATATTAATTTATGTGTTACTATTGTTTTTATAATTGTTATCAATGTTTTTAAATATAGTTTGTATTTTCAAGTGATTTATTAGATTTTTTTAAATGTAATTGTTAATAGTAATTTATAGTGTTTTATTGGGTTGTCGGTGGGTGTCACAAGGCCCACAGTGGCCACTAGTCCCCAGACTTGGCGGTCGATATTGTTTACCGTTGGTGTCCTGGTTTCGTTCCACTATGGCTCTGCAAACTGGTCTAAGTACACCCTTTCCGAACTTGACACTTAGGGTCACGACGGAGAGCAGTCAAAGGCTTCTCAAGCAATTAGTATGGGGGAGCAAGAGCTCTAAACTAAACAGTCAACCAACAGACACCTTAACACATCATCCACCTGAGTGCTTATCTTTAGTTTAAAAGAATCTAACAGCAAAACGAAAAACACCACATTTCAAAGATGGTTCAGCTATAGGGTTGGGACTTCCCATGCAAATTCAAATTCTACAGATTGACACTCTGGTGCTTTCTCTGCCCCCCCTCCTAAACTTTTCTGGGAAATTTCCAACATCTATGGTAACTTAGCCAAAGGAGCAGGGGGTGGAACTGTTCTCCTTGCCTCTGGATCTCGAACGTTGAGCCCAACCAGCTAGCAGCACCAACTGGAGAAACTTGAGACTCGGAGGAGAAGGCGGGGCAATGGGCTATGGACTCAGGGGGAGTAACTGCTGGTTCCTAATAGACAATGGGCACCAAGGCTTGGAAGAAACCACGGTAGGACAGTACCTGGGCTTGAAATCTCATCAAGAGTTGGGACTACTCCTGTGGGAAAAAACTGAAGAGTCCTGGTGCCCAGAGGTGGCAGCGGTGCCCACCAGTAACCATCAGCAGAAATTAGGTACTGGCTGTCATTTAACTTTTGTTTCTATCTTGGTTTCACATTTAAATAGCCAGCAGGCTGCTGTAGTGTCGCTCCAGTGACGCAACTGGTGCGTCGGACCAGACACTATCCTCATATGGCGTGTTGTCCATATGTACACCCCTCGCTGGTTGAAAAGTGAAATAGACCCCAATGTCACGTGGGGTAAAATAATGAAGAATGGGGGCAGCTAGGCGGGATCAGGGAGTCTTGGAGGAAGGCCCGCCGAAGCAGTCCACCCGAGGAAACCACAACTCTGTGTCCGGCTCCTCATTGGTAGGCCTCAGCCGACAGGGTGCCTCCTGACCACCAGGACCTGGCAAAATCATAGGCCACAACATTGCAGCTGCCTTCCCTAAAATGTCGGTACATGCTCTGCTTTAGAATAAAAGCTATGGGCGCTGATCTTTAGGGGAAAAGCCAGGTCTTAAGTTGTTTCCGGAATTTTAGATGGATCGGTTCCCTCCGTAGGTGTAGCAGGAGATCATTCCAGAGTTTGGCGGCATTTTACCGAAAAAAGCCTTACGCCTTCATGATCCTGGGAACCCTCGCAAGATGGAGTTCATTAGAGCGGAGTTTCCTGTTAGCCCTGTTGGGGTGAATCATGGTGTTTATAGTTATAGGCTTTCCTTCATTCAGTGCCTTATGGGCTACACAAAGAGCCTTAAAGTGTATTCTCTCTTGTACTGGGAGCCAGTGGAGAGCGTGCAGTGAAGGTGTAGCTGAGCATCGGTTAGGGGTGTCGGTGAGCATCCTCGCCGCACAATTCTGCACTACCTGTAGTTTTGAGATCACCTCCTTTGGTGCAGCTAAGTATAGAGCATTTCCGTAGTCCAGTCTGGACAAGATCAAAGCCTGAATCACTAATCTTTTTGCAATCGGCGGTAGGAGTGGAAGGATTTTGCGAGTGACTCTCAGTAACCCACAGCATAGGACGGCCGTTCTCCTTGCCTGTGCTTTAAAGGTGAGGTTCTGGTCAAGCCAGATTCCAAGGCTTTTGATCTCTGTTTTAGGGATTGGTGCCGGTCCCATGGTAGATGGCCAAAGATTTTTTGGGAATGCACTTACAGAGTTACCAAGAATCATAAGCTCTGTTTTCTCTCCATTGAGTTTTAGATGAGACAGACTCATTCATTTTACCACTTCTTGCAAGCAGGAGGGGAGATTGGTCTGTTGGCTAGAATGGTTCAGGACTACGACCAACTGGGTATCGTCGGCGTAGGTTACCATATGGATCCCAAAAGGGGCCACCACCTCGGCCAGCGGGCCATATAGGCATTAAAGAGAGTGGGGCTCAGTGAAGAGCCCTGTGGGACTCTGCACTGTAGGGGCAGGGGCCGTGAGTCGGTACTGCCTTCAAAGACCTGCTAAGAGAAGCTTAGGAAAAATCCTTTCGGCTCAGTGTATATCCCTGCTCTTCTTAGAAGATTACGTTTTTATTTATTTACGATTCAATTTCTTGTTGATGGATTACATAATACATTCTATTCCAAGAGTAATCAGTAAGGTAAATTAATCTACTGTTTACGCTCTGTGCGCATTTTACATTTGTTACGAGGTTTGCTAGCCGCATCTTTCTCTATATATGCATCTGTAATGAACACTGATAGAAATAATTAAATAAATCCTACATGAAAAAGACAAATAGCACACCCACGCCACCTCCCTGCGGATTATTAGCATGCATCACAACAATGCCGCTGACTACTAAGTGGGCAACCATGTTTACATAAAACAACTCCTTGCCTGAACGTTTTGCCAATTAAACTTAATTAAAAACATGTCCACGTCTTTTCTAAAGCTAGCATAGTCAAGAATTATAACCCAGTAAGAGCTATAATTAACATTTCTGGTTTGAATTCAAATAAATTCCATGCATAAAAATAAAAACAGTGTTTACAAGGAGTGTAAGGCACAGCTGTGCTAGATCAGGAACAGCTCTTATTCAAAGCACAAATTTCTTTCAAATGTGGTACATGTTGAATGCTGCTTTTGTGACTGCAGAACTGCATCTGCACAAATAACAAAAGGTTTGTGTGAAGCTAGTTGTACTTTTATCTCATCATTAATTGGTCACATATATTTGGAACCGATAAAGTAATGGTAGATAAATGAGCTCGTAAAAATATATAATTAAGCCTAAAAAACATATATATTTTTTTTGGTTACTATTCACATTTTCTTTAGAGTAAAGTGTTTACAATATGAATTATTTTAAACAGCACAAAATGAGTTTGACATTAAATATATGCGTGTCATATTAAATAGGTAAAATATAATACTAATAGGAAATATGAGAACAAACGTGTCATTTTATGTTGCTTGATAATGAAGATTTTATTAACCAATGCAGAGAAAATCAAGTTTTATTAAAGATAATGATGTGGATATTATATGTACTTTCCTTTAAGTGAAACTCCCAGCAACAAAACATTAGTAGCAGACCATGGAGGTTTTTAGCGCTAGGAAACCTCTGGTGTCAGAGCGCTCTATAACAATCAAATCGAAGACTAACAGTGATGTCATATATTCAATTTTATATGGTCCAAGTATACAGCCTCTTGATAAACTTAAAGTGGGAGAAGTTAAACCAACAAAGAAAAACAATTTTAGCAAACTCAACGGACTCTGATAAAAAAAAGGTGAACTGGAAGCAATCCAACTTGATGACAGAGATAGCCAGTGAGATTCAACAAAGCAGGCAAGCCAGACAATAAAAGAGTATGCGCATGCGAAACAAAGTTCATCCAAGAAACTTAAGGTGCAAGGGCAACCGCAGGCACAAAGCCAGAAGAAAAACACAAACCTGACCAAAATCTCAAAAGTAATGCCACAACTAAGAACTGATGGCAGAACAAAGAAATATCACCTTTCTAGACATTAATAGTAGTCAACATGAAAAGAGGGAATAATCAACGCTGAAGAGCCAATTGGTGGGAATGGGATAATGTATGAGACTCTTTCTTCTTTAATAAACTATTGATTTTTCTCTATGCTGAATAGAAAAGGTGCCATGTTATGGCAAAGCAAAGAGGCTTACATAATATGCATGCTCGAAGCCTGTCAACCCCAAGGGTGCCAGGTGGGTTTCAAAGAAAAGGTTGTGGAATTGAAGGTAAATTATCAATTTTCACAATGTCGACTAAACCATATTGCATTAATAAGGCTTTAAACACCATTATGCCACAAGTATATCGAATCCAAAACCATGGTATGCCAATTCTGATTTGTCTCTTGATGGCCATGGCTGGTGAAGAAATACCATGGTGAGGCTTTGTGAAAGAGATCAGAAGATGGGAGGCTGAAGACACAGCAGTCTTCCTCTGATACCCCTTAAGGCAAATCATAATGAATAGCATGGGACGGTCCAGGAAGTACAGAATTAAAGTAGAAGAGCATTCTGTCTTCATTCTCCCAGACATGTGAGAGTAGCAACAGTTTCTAATAGTGAGAGCCCAGAGGTCTGCAACACCTTTCAAATGAAACTAAGCTAAGGGGAATGGCCAGCTTTACAGACATCTTCAGAGTAAGAGCCACATTTGGTGGCCAGAACACATCAAATGAAAGGAGTATTTTTGGACTTGGCCCTTTCTGCAGAGTCACCCCTAAACACCTTGCCTTCACTACTCCTATTTTTGCTAATTTTGTTTGTGTTGGCTTTAGGACTCTGCGCACTTTACCACTGCTAACCAGTGTTAAAGTGCTTGTGCTGTCTGCTTGAAACATGGTAACATTGGCTTATACCCAATTGGCATATTTAATTTACTTGTAGGTTCTTAGTAAAGTGGCACTACATGTTCCCAGGGCCTGTAAATTAAATGCAGCTAGTGGGTCTGCAGCACTGATTGTGCCTCCCAGTTAAGTAGCCTTTAAACATGTCTCAGGCCTGCTATTGCAGCCTGTGTGTTTAGTTTTTAAACTGCCACGTCGACTTGGCAAGATAAACCTCTTGTCAGGTACTAACCTTTCCTTTTTATACATATGTCACCCCTAGGGTAGGCCCTGGACAGCCCAGAGGGCAGAGTGTAGTGTATTTAAAAGGTAGGGCGTGTCTGTTTAAGTTTTACTTATCCTGGTAGTGAAAAACTCTTAAACGTATTTCTCACTACTGAAAGGCCTGCCTCTCCCATAGGATAACATTGGAATTAGCTTATTGCATTTTATAAGTGTAATTTCCAAATAGGAATAGAAACCCAGTTCATGTTTGGTATCACAATTTAAAATCCTAACTTATGGTGAAGTCCGATTTTAAATTGCCACTCTGAAAATACCACTTTTAGAAAGTTGGCATTTTCTTATCTTAGCCATTTGCTGCCTGCAGCCTGTCTCTGAGTCACATGACTGGGTGTAGCCGACAGTTGGACTTTGTGAATTCCTTCTGGACAGCCCCACACAATGGGGCACTTATGTGGGACTAAATCGGACATAACTGGTAGGATGGGAGGGGGAGAAGCTGGGCCGAACCTCACTTACACTTGAATAGGCTGTATCCTTTCTCCACACAAAGGGCTTCACACACCCTGTAGTTAGTCTGGAGCAAGGGCCAGGAATACAGGGCAACTGTGGATTTCAGACGCATTCCTCTAGAAGCTTCTCTCCACTTCTCTCCACTTCAAAGGCATAACTGTGCATAATACTGAACCTCAGACACCAATTCTTCAGTACACTTCTGGACCTGTGGATACTCTGCCAGGAAAAAATACTACTGCGCTGCTGAAAGAACTGCAACTCTGTTGGACTACTGCTCTGAAAGAACTGCTGCCCTGCTGTGCTGACCTGTTGGCTGCTGCCCTCTTGCCTGGAGAAGAAGAACTGAATCTGTAACTTATACTTGTACCCAGGAACCCAGAGTGACTCAAAAGGCTAGTCTGCTGGCCTCCTGATCTGAGCCTCAGGAACATAAAAAGCTCCGCAACATCCTGTACCAGCCACTAGATCTAGCTGCAGCGGGTTCCTGACCCCCAATTGTGCCACCAGGTCTTTGTTGTGGCTCAGTGAGCTTAAATCAAGCTTTTGGGTTCTTAGCTATCGCAAACGAGCCTGTTTGCCCTGTGATCTCGCCACTCGCACCGTAGTTCTACGCAAAGTGCACACATCTCGACTCTTTGCACTCCAGCATCGATGGGTCACGGGGGACTGACAGTGCGAATCTCCAGCCCACCCCCGCGATGCCCAGCTACACCAACAGCCTCCTGTAAGGCTCTCCTTCCTCTTCGAGGCCCTCTCCAGTGCGAACAGGACTCTTGGTGCTGTCTTGAGAAGGTAAAACTGAAGCAGAACTAATCTGAGGACGGTAGCCGACCTGCCCTCCATTGCTGTTGGCCTGATCTTGTGACTTTGACCCAGGCCAGCGCAACTAGATATCTTCAGTTGGTACTTTGTGCTTTCTGGTGCTATTTTCACTAAATTATTTTAAAATGTACATCTCTGGTTCTACTAATTGTATTTTTGCTATTTTGGTATTGTATGTCGGTCTTGTATGTCTAACCTGGTGTCCTGGTCTGGGATCCTTTTTGTGTTGTGTTTTCACTGTATTACTGTTTGGAGTGTTGCACAAATGCTTTACACATGACTGTTCTGTGCCAAGTTACCAGGGGGTAGAGAACAGGTACATTTTGGGTTTGCTTGTGCCTTACCCTGGCAAGACTGTGGTTGCTGCTTGACCAGGGATCACACCCCAGGCAACCAACAACCCAATTTCTCACCAGTAAGTTGACATCCCAGGTTGAGTAGTCCCTCAAAACAGATGGGCAAGAAACTTATTTCTTCCTCAGTCTGCAAGCCAATTCTCAGGGGGTGAAGACATGTAAGTCTACACTTTTGAGTAACTTTACACTTGAATTTTGTTAGTAGCACAAAGTAGTAGAAGCACAGCCGTCTGAAGCTCAACTCGGACAAGACGGAGGTCCTCATCCTCGGACAATCCCCATCCGCCTGGGACGACTCCTGGTGGCCCATGGCGCTGGGCACCGCTCCGACACCCACGGACCACGCACGCAACCTGGGATTCATCCTGGACTCCTCCCTCACGATGACCAAGCAAGTCAACGCAGTCTCGTCCTCATGTTTCAACACCCTGCGCATGCTCCGAAAGATCTTCCGGTGGATCCCCACCGAAACTAGAAAGACGGTCACCCAGGCCCTCGTCACCAGCCGACTGGACTACGGGAATGCCCTATACGCAGGAACCACGGCCAAACTTCAGAAACGTCTTCAGCGCATACAGAACGCCTCCGCACGACTCATCCTCGACATCCCTCGCCACAGCCACATATCCACCCACCTGAGAAACCTGCACTGGCTCCCCATCAGCAAGAGGATCACATTCAGGTTGCTCACCCACGCACACAAAGCGCTCCACAACATGGGCCCCGAATACCTCAACAACTGCCTCTCGTTCTACACCCCACCCGCAAGCTCTGCTCCACCAGCCTTGCCCTCGCCACCGTCCCACGAATTCGCAGAACCGCCACAGAAGGAAGATCGTTCTCCTACCTGGCGGCCAAGACATGGAACTCCCTCCCCGCACACCTACGACTGACCCAGGACCACCTCACCTTCAGGATACACCTCAAGACCTGGTTATTCTAGCAATAACGACACCCCCCCCCCCTCCCTTCAGCGCCTTGAGACCCTCACGGGTGAGTAGCGCACTATACAAATGTATTGATTGATTGATTGATTGTAAAGTTATTCAAAAGTGTAACAGTAAATTACAAGTGTGAATTACTCATAAATTACCTTTGTGACTAGTCCAATAGAATTTATCACCAACATCCTCCACAGAGTTTTGAAGTGCGGTTAATTCGAGGGTGTCCCAATGCCCTGTGAAGCCTATGTGCAAATGGATTTGGTAAAAATTTGCTCAAGTGGAATTTGAGGATGCTCTAGGCCAGCGGTTCTTAACCTTTTGACTTCTGTTGACCCCCAATTCATCTATACTGGAATTCAGGGATCCCCTTGAATCATTATTTGAATCCAGGGATTTCCAATGAAACATAATGGGAAGCCAGGACTCTGGTCTAAGCAATTTTATTGATTTGAGCCTCAAAACAATAAACAAAAAATGCAAAAAATGCATTCATTAAACAAGTACACAAACAATGTAATATGTTTTTTAATTAATAAATAAATGTAAAAAACGCAAAATGTAAATTTTTATAGGAATTGTGGAGTTTTCCTAAATTTAATTGAAGCTACCTACCATCTATTCTATGTTTTGTTGGATGTACTTGCACAGCTCCCATGAATCAATCTGAAGATGTCAACCAAATTTTAGCCTCCAATTTTAAATTCTTTCACACTTAAAGAAGTTTTTACCATTTTCCATTTTTAATGTTTCTTTTTTATTCGCACATACGTTACTGATCTGTTAATAATATTTGATTTTCTAAGCAATCGGGGTCCCCCTGAGTAAGGGTTGAGGGCCCCCAGGGCCACTGGACCACAGGTTAGGGACCACTAGCCTTGCCTATGCAGCTCCAGAAGTCTTCAAGTGCACATTTTGGAAAATGGGGGAGCATATTTTCAAGATAATGACACAGCGCTGCAAGCCATCTTGCTGTGCCGAGCTGCGTCATTAGAAAAGTGCAGGGATGCGTCACATTTACAACAATGCGAAGCATCACTGTTCTTTCCGCTGCACTGGCTCACAATAGGCTGCCTAGAGCGAACGCAGGCACCCGTGCACCAGGGTGCAAGGGTGCTTGCGTTGTAGAAATGATTGTTTTTCTGGCGGAAGGGACACCTTCCTGCACAAAAGCAATCATTGATGGTGTTTTCTTCCTTCTATGTGTGCTGTGTAAAGCAGCACACATAGAAAGGGGAACAAACAAGGAGAAATAAACGTATTTCTCCTTGTTGCGCCACGTTTACGCCTCCCCATGAGAAGCATTAGAATGTGACACATTTCCAGGTTTACGAAACCTTGTAAATCTGGGAATGCATCAGAATCCATGGGTGTTGTGTGATAACACCCACACCAACAGCCATGGAACGCCCCTTTCACACAGAGTAATGCATGAAAGGTGGCCATATTTACAAGGCCATGAAAAGCAACGCAGAGTGGCTTTGCATGGCCTTGTAAATATGGGCCAGCACACTGAGCTACCGGAGCGTCAAAAAAGTGACGCTCCAGTGGCACAAGAGGCTTGTAGATGTGACCATTAGTTTGTAGTGGCTTTTGTAAATCTGCAATGCCAAAGCATGTTCTACTTTGTTCCAGAGCAGAGGAAATACATCTTTGTTAGTCAGTTAAAATCAAAGAACACACTACAAAAAACAGCTCCCGTGCATCAAGCCTTTGCCTTGTAGGCCATTCTGTAGCATCAACTACAAACCTGCATAGGACTGCGCCCTCACGTAAATAAGGGAGCTCCTTTGACTGTGCACCGGATTCCATTACACGAGTATGCATACAGAAAAAAGGTTCTGAAGGAAAAAGCTCAATGTCCACAACATAGAAGATGATGAGTAGAGAGAGCTCAAGTCTCCTTGATTGTGAGGGAGACTTGCACATTTCGGGCTTTGGTTACGCTCTCACTCATAGGCTAAACGACACATCGGGTGAAAAATGGGCCCCACCAAACTTCGAATGCAACTCTATTTACAGATCTAATCATGTGGAGATTGATTCTTGGGCTCTCCAGAGGACCTAGAAAGTAATCCCACCACAGAGGGAGCCCTCCTACAGACCTCCTATGTGAATAGAATTTGGACTCATCAGAGTGCTGCTCCGTTCATTACTTTTGTAAGCCATAAGCTGATATTAGCGAATCTTTGATGTTGTTTTATTTATTTTACATTTATTTTGATTTTATTATCAATTTACAGATGTAATTTCCTCTGCTATCGATAATGTGACAGTTTTAAAAACTCTGATTAGTTCAGACCAGGAAGAAATACCAAAACCTGTAGGAGGTGTAAAGACATTTTGTGCTCTCACTTCTACCATACAGGTAGGAGAGAATGGAGAGTCTGAGACATCCTTCTGGGCACCATTTCAATTAGATGCCAGTACTGCACATGTGTCAGTGCATTAATTTGTAAAAAAAACAATAACTGCCAGGGCTCTCATCAGGAGGCCACTGCAGCTTGCACCAAACATTGCTCCCGCTATGCTGCCCATGATAGAAACAACACAACTACTAACCAGCACACTCCTACAAGTGTCACAATTCGGACTTCAGGCTCCCAAAGCTATACGAATGGCTTGGGTGACAGGAAATTGTCATTTTTTATATATATTAAGTTAATAATTACCTGTTGTTGTGGTCATCTCTAAATTAGCCACACAGCGCCATCTTGTGGCAGACTGTCCCAAGCGCCAGTGTAGACAATTAAGTGCTGGTGCCGAGCACCTCAAACCACCAGCTCGAATTAAGCACTGGGTGCACTCCACTGGTACCGGAACCCTGTGGTGTCCTAAAGGGCACCGTCAAGGTTAGGGAGGCCATTCGCCTACAGACACTTTGTGTCGCGGCCTGACCCTTTCACGCGTGCTAAGAGTACAAATTAGCATTTATGCCCGAAGCACTACATAGTTCTGTACTGTGTCTCATGGCTCCATTGTAAGAACAATGATGTCGATAGTCACCGTCTAGCTTTCTTCATCACATTTGTTCAGTCATTATAAATATTTATTGTAAAAATGACTGCCAAAATCCGTAAAATTTTTCTCCTACTGCTATTACATGCTGGTAATTACAGCCCACTTCTGCAACATCCCATGATCCAGTAAGCATGTTCTCAAAGAGCAGAGTTTATGGTACATGAACCCTGCCGGATTATGTCTGTTTACTGAACATAATCTTTCATTCTCAGTCTGAAATTACGTTCTTTTTTAACTGAATGTTTAAATTCCATCAGAAGCTTTAGAAATAAAAGGAAGGTCGATGCCTCTGATGAAGCAGAGACTCGTTTTCTCTCAATACATTTTTCAGGAACTTCTTCAGAAACAAAAGCTTGATGTACAAATAATTTTTATAGTTGCAAACACAGTGCATTGATTTACTTTATAAACAAAATGATGCTACTTGCATTATAGTAATATGAATTTGATCGCAATAGTTAAATGTATTGTGAAATATTCTCCACAGCCCAATGTTTACATGAGCACAATGCATACAGCAAAACACCTTACCATTTGCTTTTCACTGCAATGTTGCCAACCTACTGTGCCTAGAACAGATTTTTCTTGTGTTACCAATGAATTCAGCAACATATTGATTGTGAATACACCAAATAAAGGGCAAATTTACAAGCCCCTATCGCCTTATTTACAAAGTGGCGTTAAACCACTTAGGGTCCGATTCCGATCCACTCGGAATGGCTCCGAACGCGATCCGGCCATAAAAAGTACGACCCGAATGCGTGTTTACCAACCGACTCGTACAGCTGTACGAGCGAGCAAGTACGATGCGAGAAACGCAAGATCGCCGACCGACTCGTTTCCGGGTCCGGACCACTCCGTACGCCTCGTCCATAAGAAACCGTGCCGTGCAATGGAGGCGAATTCCGCCGAGCCAGTACGATGCACGCGTCGGACAGCCGGATCGAGCCGAAGTTTCCGGCTCGCAAAACGTCTGGGAAACTGCCTTAGGGGGTCTGCGTCGGACCCCCCGTCACCTGGGGCCTTATGACTCGGACACAGGGGGAGACCCAAGGGTCTCCCCAACACAGGCATGTACGGTACGGATGACATCGACGCGTACCCACTGTAGGGGGCGCCCTTGTGCGAGACGCACCCATTCAGTCAATGGGAGCCCATGTACGTGTCGTACGACCGGCTCCCATTGACTTTACTATGGGAGTCCGACCGAACCGAGTCAGGCAGCATGCGGCGGCATCATACTCGCTCAGTCGGACTGCAGGAGTCCGGCTCAGTCGGAAAACACTCTGGATCTGGCTCGGTCAGAGATCTTTCCGACCCAGAACGGAATCGGCCCGTAACGTGGCTTAACGCAACCTCTTAAATAAGGCACCCTTTCACTGCGAATCCCATTGATTTTGTTGCTGCCACATATTTTACAAGGGTGGCATAAATATGGGACAGCCCAAAAATTAAGACCAGAGAAAACCTGGTCTTAACATGGCGAAATGAGGAGAAATGCTTTATTTCTCCTTGTTTTTGCTGCTTTTATGTGTGCTGCAGCATTGTGCCGAGTTCAAAGGAGACAAGGACCACCCTACTCACACAGAACCAGGGTACATACTATATTACAAGAAACAATAGTACCTGTGGACTTGATAACAAAACAAACTTAGTCTTTATAATAATGATACAGATTCAACAAAATGGCAATATTTTTGGAGAAGAAAACACAAATTTTAAAGAAAACACATATGAAGCCCAGTATGTCAAATGCATTGTCATTTTATGTTAAAATAAACAAGTCCAAACAAAGGGGGTTCAGAGAACCATGCGCAGTGTCCCAAGTGAAAAGTGAAAACTATAAACTAAAGTGACAAGTAGTGACATATAAAAAGGTTTCCAAAAATTTCAAAAAGCACCCAAACTAATCAATTTACAGGAAACAATCACAGTCCCCTGTAACAAAGACAGAGGCTGTGTACTATAGTTCGCTTTGTAGATATGTCGACGACGTTGCGACCTCTTTAAGAGATATGAGGTCTCATCAGGACCTAAGGATAAAGGGACACCTGGGTTATAACAAATGGATTGTCAGAGAGTGGTGCATACACCAAGTAGTGCAATTCCCACCCCTGAAGGAGACAGACTGACACTGTTCTCCTCTCACCTACCGGACATTAATTGCCCCATACTCGTCGATACCTCATGGAATACACTATCTTTTTACACATGCGACGCTCGTATTGAATAGGACTTCCATTCTTCTACTACACAGACAGGTTACTTAGATACATGCCATCCTTGTTGTCAGACTTCACCACACTTACAGGGTGCCCGGCTGGGCCCCATGTAAGTAGTACCTCCCCTTTTTGCACTCCCCTTGGTGTATGCACTACTCTCTGACAATCCATTAGTTGTAACCCAGGTGTCCCGTCGTCAACATAAATTCAAAGCAAACTATTGCATATAACCTCCGTCATTGTCACCGGGAATTGTGATTGTTTACTGTAAATTGATTAGTTTGGTCGCTTTTTGCTTTTCTGAAATTTTTGAAACCTTTTTATGTGTCACTATTTGTCACTTTAGTGTATAGGTTCCACCTTTCACTTGGGACACTGCACACGGTTCTCTGAAACCCCTTTGTTTGAACGTGTTTAATTTAACATAAAATGGCAATTCATTTCTAATACTGGGCTTCATGTGCGTTTTCTTGGAAATGTGTGCGTCTTTCCCAAAAATATTGCCATTGTGCTGCATCTGTATCATTATTATAAATACTAAGTGGCTGATTACGATGGCGTAACGATCAAACCGTTACGCCATCATAACGTGAATTACCCACATTATGATGGGGGTGGGTATCGCGGCGGATGGAAAGTCCGTCTGCCGATTTTCCGCTGGTCAGCAATCATTACGATTGCCGGCCTGGCGGAGCTGGGGCTCAAATATGGTGGCACCGCCATCCATATTAGGATGTTGTGATTTCAAGGCCTTTCTATGGCGGCGATGACGCCATGGAAAGGCTGGTGGGGATTTGCTTTGGGGGCCTGCTGCGGAACCCCATTGGGGGTGCACTTAGGGGGTACCTCCATACATGTCCATGCACAAGGTGGCAGGCACCCCGTGGTGCCTGCCACGTTGTGCATGGAAATACACAACATGGTATTTTACCATTGCGGTGGGTGCTGCAGCCAGCAGCACCCGCCGCAATGTTAAAATGTCAGATGCAACCGACGCGGTGGCTGTCGCATTATGGTCAGGGGTGCGGGACCGTCACGTGGCAGGCGGGCGGTCTCGTTCCCGCTAGGATGGCGGGCTGACTCAGGTCCACCCGCCATCCTAATAGGCCCCTAAGTTTATTTTTCGCTATCAATTCCACAGGTATCATTGCTGCATTGTGCAGCACACATAGAAACAGCAAAACACCATGAATGATTGTTTATGTGCAGGAAGGTCTTACTTCCTGCAAATTAACAATCATTAAAAAATGACGATTTGTAACTTCTGTGTGTGCTGCACAATGCAGCATACATAGGAGTTACAAATCCCCATTTGTGATTGTTCATGTGCAGGAAAGGCTACCCCCAACGCATGCACCCTTGAACTATGGTGTAAGGGTGCCTGCATTGGCGCTAGGCAGCTTAATTTCACTTAGGTACTAGGGGAAATGCAGGGGTGCACCATATCTTATATGGTGCATCCCTGCATTTTCAGAATGGCGGAGCATGGTGTTAACAAGTTTTGCTTAATGCTACGCACCGTCATCGTGTTGTACATATGACCCAATGTGCGCTAAGCATTGCTTAAAAGGTGCAGGTGGTTGCAGCTTGTGGGCACCAGCATTCATTTCTAGGGACCAGAACTAAGTTTACAGCCTCAGATTTTGACACAAAAGAACAAAGAGAAAAGCCGAAAAGGGAGAAAGAAGGCGGTAGAGAAAGATTGGAAAACGCCAGAATAAGACTTAGGTGGAATGGAAATGAAAACTGCAGGAGTGAAATAAAGGAAAAAGAAGTTGAAGGCAGTGGAATAAAAGAAGCATTAGGTGGAATCAAAACTATTTAGCCCTGGTATTTGGCAACCCCCGCATTCTGAAGACCTGCCAATAGGCCCCTTACAAAATCTGTGTGCCACTTAACTTATTTCGTTTTTTGCTAAAAAGTAATCACTATCGGTAAGTGCATCAAAGTACAAACTACACCATTTTCATTCATGGGGCTTCAAACTTTGCTAAAAGTCAGCTTGTGGGATCTTAAATTTATATGAAAATGATCTACTTAAATAAAATTAAAGCAAGTAATGGGAATGCAGCTGCATCGTTCCAGAAACCACATCACAGGCATTCCTGCGTTCAGAAGAAGAATTACTGACCACAGAATTCTTCTGAGGATAAACAATTAAAATCTTGATTACGATCATTAGTTTCAAAAGAGGGTTATGGCACTTTAGTGGAGCTGTCTGGCATGTTTGTGTTTGGCATTTACACAAAATGTACAGGACGTTAATTCTCCATGCGACCTACAGCATGGTTTACTAATAGTATGCAAGAAGAGTAATGCTTGTATGAATAACAAAAGACTATTTTGTTGTGGAGTAATTGTAAAAATGTCATTCCTTTGGACTTTTAAAACTACCATATGCCATGGGAGTAACATATGTTTTTAATTCTCGTAGCATATTCAAGAATAAAAGGAAGTTGTAATTTAAAGGTGAGTGGCTAGCTTGAACACTGTAGTAAAAGTGGTAAGTCTTTGCATCCAGGCTGAGAAGCCTATCATCAGGCCCTAAATACAAACTTGTTCTCAATTGTGTTGTGTATAACTGGTAGAACAAGGCACCTTTATTTTTGCACTTTTTATTTTATGAACACATCAACATACATTTCAAATAGGAAGAATAGACGTGAGCTGGTGGTTGGGTTCTCAATTACGAGTTAGACGAGGTTAGGAGCGGAGAAATGGGTTCTGGAATGAACATTTCTGGCTGGCATTGCTGCACCCAACTATGCCTATTGTTGTGTTATGTTATGTGTATTTGTAATTTTCACTACCACCAAGAGGGTATCTTGGTGCTAAGCAAGTGTAGGTGCCAAGCCAGGCCTAAGGGAGGTTTGTTAATTAAAAAGCCAGGACTTCAGCTTCTTGCGTATTTCCTGAAGAGAGGAGGAGGCTCTGAGGTGGAGTAGGAGAACATTCCACGCTTTAGGAGTAATTTAAGAGAATGCTGCCCTCCTGATCTGGGTACGCGTGAGATGTGTGCAAGTAGGAGTCCTGTAGAGAGGAGGTGTCAGGGTGGTTGTTGGAAGGAGATGCTTTTGTTCAATTAAGTGGGGCCTAAGTTGTGTAGTTCCTTGAATGTGTGTGGGAAGAGTCTGAAATTAGCATGTCTGTGCATTGGGAGCCAGTGGTGCTCCCTGAGGCGTGATATTGATGTGAGTTCTGGGTGGGAGGTTGTGGAAGAGTCTGACTGAGGGGTTATGGATGGTTTGTGGTCTTCTGGTAGGTTCTTGGTGATTCCAGCATAGAGGGTGTTCCCGTAGTCCAACTTTCTGGTGACTAGGGCCTGAATGACAGTTTTTTGGGTTTGCATGGGAGCCATTTGAAGATGTGTCTCAAAATCTTCAGGGTGTGGAAGCACGATGCAGTGACAGCATTGAATTTTCTGGTCAAGTCCAGTTTGCAGTTGATGATGATACAGAAGTTCCTGGCGTGGGTCCTGGTTACGGGTCCGACTTCAGCAGTACACCAATTGAAGTCCCATGGTGAGGTGTTATTGCAGAAGATCAGCGTAGGAGAGGATGTTGATGTTGTGTGTGTGGATGCCATTGGCCAGAGGGATCATGTATGTGTTGAAGAGGGTGGGGCTGAGCAATGAACCTTAAAGGCACTCCGCAAATGATTTTGCGAGCGGCCATGTGGACAGGTGCCAAGCTGACAGCTTGTGTTCTATCCATTTAGAAGGAGCTGATCCGGTGGAGAACTGGTCCTTGAATGGCAATCTTATGCAGGCATCTGATGAAGATGGGGGTGTGAGACCTTATCAAATGCTGGTAAGAGGTGCAGGAGAACGAGTGTTGCTGTTCCTCTTTCATCAAGGATGATGTGGATGTCATCTGTGGCAGTGATGAGTGCTGTTTCTGTACTGTGGTTGCTCCTGAATCCGGATTGCATGTCACCTTGGAGATGATGGTTGGTGAAGTGGTCGGTGATGCATCGGTTAATTAGTTTCTCTAAGTCCTTGGTTGGGTATGGTAGGAGGGAGATGGGTCTGTAGCTCAACAATGTGACTGAGTCAGCGGATAATTTCTTGAACAGGGGTGTGATGGTGACATGTTTCCAGATGCCCAGGAATGTGACTGAGTTAATGGAGGTGTTGAGGATGAGTGTTAGTGCTTTGCTGATTGGTAGGTGTCCTTTGATGAGGACGTGGTGGATGCAAGGGTCAGATGAGGCCATAAGTGGATGTTCTTAATGTATCGGTGGTTTCGACTGTGATGACAGCAGAAGGTCAGAAATTGTTCTATAGCCAATATGGGAAGTTGAGTTGCAACAGGGTCTGTTTGATGGTCGAAGTTGCCATATATGGAGGTGATTTTCTTACAGAAGAATTCCAAGAGCTTATTGCAAAGGCCCTGTGAAGGGTTGATGTTGCTGGAGGCAGTAGTAGGCATGATGAAATCTTTTATGATAGCGAAGATTTCCTTGCTTTTGTTTGGGCAGTTGTCAATGCGGACTACTGGGGCTTTGCGATTAGTTTTAAGTAACTGCTTGTGATAGCGTTTTAGGGTGGATTTAAAGATGTCTTTACCTATGTTGCCTTCACTAGCTCTCTATTAGCGCTCCAATAGCTTGCAATAGTGTTTTGCAAGCCTGAGTTCTTCTGTGTACTGTCTGGCCTGTGGTAAGGCTTTTGCCATTGGGTTGTGCTTGAGGTTCCTGATGACTTTCAGTAAGTTGGTGGTGTGCTTGGACAGGTGTGCACAGACGGCGGAAGCCCAGTCCTCTTATGTTATACTTTTCTACCTGCAGCGCGCAGGCTTGGTGGTTGTATGTCTGTGTTGGTGCAGAAAGGATATGCTGAACCTGGCAAAGGCCTGATCTGTCCAGGTCACAGTTGCTGGCTTCTCGAGTGTGATGTTGCTGATTGGGAAGAAAATCGGGTCCAACTGATGTCCGGCTTGGTGGGTTCGGTAACGTGCTGATTGAGGCCAAGGGTTCGATAAGGTATTCTAAAAGGACAGTAGAGTTTTGGCCGGTACGTTCTTTTAGGTGAAAGTGAAGGTGTCCGAGGAGGATAAAGATGTTGGCATTGCTGGGGGTACAAGGAAGTCCATGATGTCACCTTGGCTTTTGGCAGGTAAACTCTCAGCAGGAGAAATTTGAATTTCTGGCCCAGAAAAAGTCAGTCGCTGGCTTGGCATCTTCATCCAGTAAAGTTTTCTACCTTCAGACTTATCAAATCCCACAGCAGAAACAGAAATAGACCACAGCCACAGACATAGCAGGGTTATAACCCCTTCCAAAACCAAATGGGGATGCCCCAACAATTCTTCCAACCCCTGCAATACTTTGAGTGGGTAAATGCTTTCACCCAAGGTCATCCACCAGGTTTCCCCCAAAACTAACGCCCTCCTTATTTATGTAGGCAAGGAAAGGGGAAGGAGAAGAAGGGACAACCAAGTGCACTGGGATGACTCCCAGCGAAGAGTACACCCCAGGAGTATGTCGAGGGACTACCAACCAGGGGCGAGCTGAGGCTCGACATTGTAACTAACTTGTCCTCAACCACACTAACAGACACACAATGCAAAGTCCTAAATAAAAAGCTAGGATTTGTACCAACAGCCCACCTTGACAAATTCTGCCTACATTGTGAACTGGCAGAAAAGAAGGAACCAATGGGTGAGACAGTACAGATGGGTGACACAGGGTTCAAACTGAAATCCACCTTCTGCCAACAGACAACCACCATCCCCATCAAAGTACTAACCTTTGAACAGACAGTTTTCAATGATATTGAATCATTACAAGAGGGAGACAGAACCAGAGCTAAATTTATGACACTAAAATAGCTACGAGAGGAAGATCATATAGTCATTAAACCAGCAGACAAAGGGGGTGTTAATCATACGGGACATACAGGCATACACGACTGAATGTCAACGCATTATAGATGACAAGAAAAACTACCAAGTCCTCCTCACAGATCCCATGCTAGAACTAAAGATGAGATCAAGTATCTGGTGTACATTGCAGAGAACAACAAATGGATTTCTAGAAAGGAGGCTAAATTCCTTTTTACCACTAATTCCAAAATGTCATATTTTTATACTCAGTGGATATACCGTATGTCAACAGACAAGTCAGGGCTGAACGATAATATCCAGTAGTGCATGGTACTTCAACAGCGGTGAACAATCCCCATGACACATATATGTTCAAGATATGTGGTATACTCACCTCTTACTAGTACATGACGCACACCGATGTGATATGATGTATATGTTACTTGGAAGAACTTGATGTGTGAATACTCCCCATGAAACACAACAGTATGTTCATGCTGTTCATATGCATAAGGGTCCCCCTAAAAGCTGCAATGCCAACACAGATTACAAATCAGACCCTGGTCTCCACAGTGCCAGCACAGGTCACAGAACAGACCCACATCAGATTTTCATGGTTACCCCAGTAATGACACATCGTCTCATTATAACGTTGCAATAATACAGCATAGGCAGGAAAATGGAACAACTCTAATCTACCCCATAACACACTATATGTGTGGCACGAGAGAACGGTGCCTTACATTTGCACCATTTAACGCCATCTTTAGAAATGCTAGCTGACATAGCATACCAAGAATGTCAAGGGTGAGAACCTCCCTTTACTGTGCTGATACTATTAGTGGACACAGATTTACACAGAAGTATACTCATAGGAATAATTCTGCAGGTCCAGGCTACGGGCTGAGACAAAACCATTTCTTTCAGGGGAGGTACCATAATGGCAGACAACCAACGAGAATCCCGAACCACTCCCAGCCACATCGCCATGACAACACAGACTGTGGAGCCCCATCACACACACGGCATGCACAGCTCTCAGCCATGCCATCATGAAGACCAATGAGTCCAATCATGCGTGCAGCTAGAGTGTCCCCGGAAGGGCCACCTATCAGCCAACTGAGAGTACTTAAACTGGCTGAACGACATAATGGGCAAGATGCAGGGCTCACGAGGAGGAGATTGAGGTGAACCAGAGGGTGAGATGCCTTGATGAAGTAAGTCGGAGGTAGTGGGGGCAGCTCAGACTACGTCCAAGATACCGTGGACAGTTCTAGCTAACCTTTATAGCAAAAACCTTCTAGAGTGTGACGACAGGGTCCACCCACTTGGAGACACCATGTTGTGAAGAAATCCTCCTCCACAACAGGTAGGCATGATTCAGGATACCTTTTTAAATTGTAAATATGTGCGACACAAGCCTGAAATCATGCTGCACATGACTAGCTGACATCGCGCTGCCCCAACTATTACATATAGGCCCTGCCTGCCACATATCCATGGCATAATTCTGAAAATGGTGGTACAGTGATAATGTGTGCTGGAGGTTCCAGCATGTGTGGGACATAGTGCATGACCTTTGTGTCCGCTTGGTCAATGCCAATGTTCCCTGTTTTGAAATGCTACCCACTTAACTGCACGGTCTCTCTACTTTTATATTTCAATAACAGAAATCATTGCAAGAGGTGATTCCTTCATTGAAGGTTTGAATACAAGCTTACTTCGCATGTCTTAGGGTGCATGCAGTATTTTCTGTTCCTGACAAAAGCCATATTGACCCACATGGGCATGGAGTAACGATGGCTGAAACATGTTGATCAAAAATATGGATACATGTGACGACTTACGTCTCAAAGATATCCACCACTGATCCCCATTATTAAAATATCTTAATGAGTGGGTGGCCTTTAGTCAATTTTAAAATCACTTGCACTTTAACAAAAAAGCAGATCCGCTATAAGTCAGGCATTGAAGCACACCCTGGAGGCATTCGCCACCCAGGGTAGGAACCCAATGGTGAAGCATGTCACCAACTAGGTTGATGAGTGAAGCTTCTTTAAAAAAATAAAAACTAGGGTTCCCCCTTTCCCTTTTTGAGCAAGAGACCCTTCAGTAACATCTATTAGGTTGGTAGCGAGCTTGTTCCTTTTGTTTGGTTGATACCTTCAGACTTATGGCCTGATTTAGATCTTGGAGCACAGGTTAATCCCATCCGCTGAAATATAAATCCCATTATATCCTATAGTATAGGGCGTAACCCGTCTGCCGAGTTCTAAATCAGGCCCTTAGTCACTTTTTTGGAGTTTGGGTTCTTCTGGCTGCTTGCTGTACCCGAGGAGAGCTCCACAGGGCGGGATACTGCCTCCACGAGATCCTGCTGAATCTATTTTACTGCCCATTGCTGGAGCAACCTGAATCTTTGGCACAGGGGCAATACACATTCATTGGATTGGATCGGCAGGTTTGTCCAGATTCTCCAGAGGACTTTGGAGGCAAACAGTTTCTACGTTTTTAAGTCCCAAATTTCAGGAAACATTAGTAGGAGTACACTTTGACACTAGCCACCAGCCAAAGGTCCAGACCTTGGAGTCATCACTTTGGGGTTAAGACTCACCCCATGAGAGGCCAGCAGTGGGGTTCACACCAGATGCAGTTGAAACTGGTCGGCTGGGCAGTTGCAGAAAAAGGCCTCTTGTAGCATGCTATGTCCCTGTAGCTTGAATAGGAGTTCCGCCTTATGAACCACTCCTTTTGTCCGGGGTACAAGAGGGAGAGCCGGCTTAATCTTCTAGGCTCTTCTAAGGACACAGACAGAAGGTCCAGTCCTCTTTTGTTCTTCCACTGGTCCTGAACATGTTCTAAGAAGGGTACTGTGGGTGCCGCATATTCGCCTGGCCCCAGCCTGTGGTTGAGGCGACTCCAGGTCATCCCTAACCAACGGGGTAAAAGTTCCAATGGATAACGCTAACTACTTTTGCAGCACTTCCTATGTGCCCTATCGTAAAAAATCTCACAGTGTCCCTGCCTTCCTAAATCCAAGATGTCGAAACCCTTCTCCAAATGTGTCATGCAGGTGTCCCCGCCCAAGAGGTAAACCCAGGGAAATAACAAGCTCTCCTCTGTGGTCACTCTAAACCAGTCCTGGATGCGCCCCTCTCACAGGGATTGGTGTCTGCCTGACTAGGGGAACAAAGGCATGCCCAATCGCTAGCTACATTTCCTTGTGACAGGGTAGGCCTCTTTGAAATTATTCAGGTTTTTGGCCCAGCCCATAGGCCATTCTGTCAAGTTCACACCTCATCAAGGAGGCTCTTCAGCTCCTGAGTGATAGTTGCAGCTCAAGCAAATGAGTGTCTAGATGCTTTAGGTAGGGAAGAGGGAACTTTCTAAAAGTACATTTTCCAAAATATTTAAAACAGGCATGTAATAAATATTTCAAAAAGCCCAAGAATTAAATCTATAGCTGTTTCCTAGCCAGATGATAACAATAATAAATGTAATATTATATTCCAGTGCTTTCCTATGGAACAGACAACCATGCTACAGTAACAATATCTTTTTGGGCCTTGTCATTGTAATGACATGTTTAATATTAAGCTTCTACCTGTCCTATTTGTAAATGCCATACACCCTGCCTTATGGAGGGTAAGGCATACTGATGGGTGATTTATTAATATTTAAAAGGAAGGGGTTATTTTGAAAGGCCAAATTTGAAGTTTAACAACTGCACAGCCATGGTATAATAGTATGCCTACATTCATGTTTGCACTGTCAATGCGGTGGGTGGCATAATGGGTGCTGCAGCACACTTTAGACATTTAACTTACAGGCCCTGGATACACTCTTATACTATAAACTAGCAACGTATAGGTAAGTTAAATATGGTAATTAGGGGGATGCTAATTTAATCCATGTTGAAAGGGGAGCACAGGCCCTTTACCTATGGTAGGCAGGTGTAAAGTGCACAGAGTTCTACAGCCAGCAAAAATAGGCAAGACAAAAATCTAGGTGTACCAACGCAAAATAATTTCCAACATGGGATCCCCCCACCACCAGAGCAGAAGGTGGGGAGACCTAACCACCATGGGAGATCACAGTGTTAATGTGGAAAAACCTGGAAAGACCATCAGGACTAGTGTGTTCAAGGGCAATTTTCCACCATAAAGTATATGGACCACCTCAACAGTTTAGGCTTCTCACCCCTCATTTTCATTAGTCATCTGAGGGGCCTGTAATCTGTCTGAACCTGGAAATGATTTCCAAAAAGGTAATGTTTCAGTTTCATCTGTGCTCAGACCACTGCATATGCTTCCCTCTGAATTCCTCTCCACCTTTGTTCCCTAAGTAGTAGCTGCCTGCTGATGAAGGCTACAGGTTGGTCCAGGCCCTCATCATTTAGCTGTGAGAAAACAGCCCCAATACCATGCTCTGAAGCATCTGTCTGCACAAGGGATTCTTTGGTGAAGTCAGGTGCATCGAGTACTAGTGCTGTACACATGGCTTATTTCAGCGAGCCAAAGGCTTTTTAGCATACCTCTGCCCAGATTGCTTTCTTTGGCTGCTTCTGGGAACTCAGCTCAGTCATAGCATGCAATAATGGTGCCATATCCCTTGATAAATGATCTGTTGTACCCAGTGAGGCCTAAGATGGCTCTCATCTGAGTCTGGATCCTTAGAGGCTCCCAAGCCACAAGGTCTGAATCTTGGGCTGGAAAGGTTCGCATGACCTCCACCAACTTGGTGGCCCAAGCACACCACAGAGATCTGCCCTATTAGGAATGTACTAGCCTAAATATTCAGGCTTTTCTAATGCAGAGTCTGAAGCACTTCCTTGAAATAGTAAAGGTGATCATCTCAGCTGTTGCGTAAGCTAAGACTCTGGCTTAGCTCTATAAGGCTTGCTTTCAAACCCACATGTGTCACAAGTGAACTTAGTTAAATACACCAACGATTACATGTGAAAAAACTGTTTGTTGCATCCCCACACAACCTCACTCAATACATAGTGCTGTTCATTTTTTGTAGGTTGTGCACAGTCCTTAAACAAGGATGCAGGGACGCAGTAGTAATTTAGATGCCAATTTCATTCTCTACAATATGACATACAATAACTGCACTTAGAACAAGACACTTTAGGTAAAAATAATATTTCAACTGTCTCATCCTGCCATAAACTGAGACTGGCTTTGCTCTACCAGGTTTGCTTTCACACCCACGGGTATCATGAGTGAACTTAGTCCCATGCACCACCGATTGCATGTGAAAAACAGGTTGTTTAGGCCCACGAAACCTCACTTTGATAGATAGTTGAAGCAGGGTTCATGTTTTTACTTTACTAACAGTCCCTAAACAGGGATCCAGGGACGCAGTGGTAATTTAGAAGCATGATTTTCTTCTTTGCAATATCAAACTCAATAACTGCACTAAGAAAAACACACTCTAACTTAAGATTGTTTATTTCAAGGGTTACACCTAGTTTCTTAGCACATCTAAAATAACCACAAAGAAAATGATTAAAACAGCACAAATGCACATTCCGAACAACAAGAATTAAATGAACATTTCTACCCTAGTTAAAATGTCATCCGGCAACCTAACATCATAAAACCTACTTCTATGCGCTGTACAATGAGAGCATGGAGTAGTGTAACTTGCATCTAGAGTTTCTTATTGAGAATCAACGCACTGCATCCCTGTTTACAGCCAAATGCTCTAGTTATTAGCAGTTGGGAACAAGAGTTTTCTCGAAAGGAAAACACATCATTAGCAACTCTTCTCTTTCCGTGCTTGGCTCAGCATCAGCTATCAGTGTAGAACAGGATACAGCAGCATCACAGCAATCTGAAGATCTTCTGGCAATATCTTGTGCAATAATCTGGGGTGAAGAATGTCTCCAGCCAAGTGGTAATTTGGTGGGCCTTTTATACTTAATGTTATCTTAGATTGGAATTTTTGACATAACCTTAGGAATGTCCGACCTAAGCTATGTGCCTCAATATGCTAGTCTTAGACGCAGTCTTATAAACAAATAAGATAAACACGTCAATTCAGACTACACTGTTTATGTTCTTTTCTTTTTAGTATCTGTCCCTGAGATAGAGATAAAGCACTTTTTCGAGACTGATGTCACATCAGGTGTCTTATTGAGGTCATTTCCTGCACATCAGGTGTCTTATCAATGTAATTGTCTGAATGACTTGACAATTTCACAGGTTCTTTGAAAGATAAGGACGGACGACAGTCTCGACCTGCTCAAACTATAGTTTGGCCTTTGACACATTATGCCAGAGCTGAAGGCCGCAATGTCATCCAGGTGTGCTGCACTGAAGTTTACCAACCCAGCTAGAATCTGGTTGGCCAGCCTCTTGAAGGCAGCGGGACCATTCTTTAACCCAAAGGCCATAACTTTGAATTGGCATTGCCCTTCTGAGGTGGAGATTTCTAGCCCCTTTAGTAAAAGTATTCTGCCAATATCCTGATGTCAAATCAAAGGTTCTGAGGGACTTCGCAGCCCCTAACAGTTCAATAAACCCTGTAGTCTACACCAAACCTCAATTTTGGGATGGGGCAGCTTTGGTACCAGAACCAATGGGCTATAACCAGGGACAAAACCAAAGGAAATGATGGACGGAGTGTTGAACATTGCAAGCACTCACCCCCAGTCCACTGATCTGGGTTTAATCCATCACCATTCTTTAGCCCACTCTGCCACCCCAGTTCAGACATGGCCATATGCAAATCAGTCTGACCCTGTGCCTCATGGGAACAGTCCAGCCCGAACTGCCAAGGTTTTTGCTTTGTTCGCCATAAGTTGGCAGGGTATGCTCAGACGTGAGTCCCTTGCTCACTTTGCCACTGGATTAAAGCAAGCCTGGCTGAAGATGGCTGAAATGCCAGAAACCGGCCCTAGGAAGCTTGTTTCCGGTCCAGGGAAGACATGGCTTGGCAGTTCGGGCTGGACTGTTCCCATGAGGCACAGGGTCAGACTGATTTGCATAGGGCCATGTCTGAACTGGGGTGGCAGAGTGGGCTAAAGAACGGTGATGGATTAAACCCAGATCAGTTGACTGGCGGTGAGTGCTTGCAATGTTCAACACTCCGTCCATCATTTCCTTTGGTTTTTGCTTTGTTCGCCATAAGTTGGCAGGGTATGCTCAGACGTGAGTCCCTTGCTCACTTTGCCACTGGATTCAAGCAAGCCTGGCTGAAGATGGCTGAAATGCCAGAAACCGGTCCTAGGAAGCTTGTTTCCGGTCCAGGGAAGACATGGCTTGGCAGTTCGGGCTGGACTGTTCCCATGAGGCACAGGGTCAGACTGATTTGCATATGGCCATGTCTGAACTGGGGTGGCAGAGTGGGCTAAAGAACGGTGATGGATTAAACCCAGATCAGTTGACTGGGGGTGAGTGCTTGCAATGTTCAACACTCCGTCCATCATTTCCTTTGGTTTTTGCTATAACCAGGGACTACCGGAGAGCTCATTCACCTCCAGCATCTTAGAGACCTCGGGCCAGATGTACAAAGGTATTTTATGTGTGCAAATTGGTTTTAGACCCGTTTGCGACCGCAAAAAACCTGTGGCCCATGTACTAATTCTATTTTGCAAGTAGCAAATTGATTTGCAACTCGCAGAATAGGATTAGCGACTGGCTATTAATAAAGGGCGTTCCAAGGGCATCCCTTCCTAATGACGACTACTTAAGCTATGTAAGAATGTTTTGTGACCGCAATTGTGGTTGCAAAACACTTGCAGTTTACACCCTTCTCAGATGGATGGTAAAGCACTTGCAAATGGGAAGGGGTCCCCAAGGAACCCCTTCCCATTAGAATGAATGCATGCACAAATATTTTTTAAGGGCAGGCAGTGACCCCAGGGACCACTGCCTGCCCTTAAAAAATGAAACTGAAAAGTTTCAATTTCTTTTTTAAATTCATCCCGTTTTCCTTTAAGGAAAAGGGGCTGCATTAAAAAAAAAACTGTTTTATTTAAAAGAAGTCACAGACATGGAGGTCTGCTGACCACAGCAGGCCACCATCCCTGGGAGTGCCAACCACTCCCAAGGGGGTCGCAAATTGTGACAGCCTCATTAATATGCATGAGGCATGCAATTTGCGACCCCATTGGGAATCACAAACAAAGTCTCAGACACTGTTGTGCATCCCAATTAGCAAGTTGCAATTTGCGACTCGCTAATTGGCTGGACGTACATCTAGTCCCTCATCTTTGATACTGTCATTCACCTTATCAAAGAGCTTGTACATTTTTGTTTTGATAGGCATGTGTGGAATCCTAGTAATATGGTATCTTTGGTTACAGAACCTTGGGATGTTAGGTTCTGTAACCAAGGGTTTGTTCTATTATTGAAGACTGGCTGTGTGGGCGGTTGGAGCATCTCCTGACTGCTCTGCGGATGGGGTTTTTCTGTATCTAGATTTATCTTAATAAATCTCTTCAATCAATCCACCGTTTCCTGGGCTCTGATTTAACAGCAATGTTTCCCTGTATCACTATCATGAGTACACCAGTCAGTGAGAAAAGAGTTAAGGAAGAAAAAGAGGAGAACTGGCCCAATAACTGGTGACAGTTTCTCTGTCAGCAATGGGGAGAGGACAACCTCCTCCAATGACCCATCCTCCTCATTGCAGGACTGAAGAATCCTCCTCAATAAATACAATTAGCGGATGTTGGTTCCTTGAATTTATTGAAACCAGGAGATCAAAATAAAGTCGTCACATCAAGCCTAAGCCAACTGACCTTCTGTGGAATCTGGACCACGCATATAGTGTTCCAGATTCCACACTAGGCATGCAGGATACCACACATCTCCCATCTTCACAAAACATTTGAAAAATTTTATAAACACCAATGCAGTTTAACGTTAATAGCATTTTAAACATGAGATAAAATTATCTAACAACAAAAGAAGATTGAACAAGAAAAATCAAATGAAAAATAGAAAATAAAATTAAAAGAAAATAATAATTATAATAATAATACAAAAAATAGTATATCATGAAATCATTATACATTCATATCATAATCTTTACACCATCTAGTTGCATGTCTTCGTCTCACATTAACATGGCTTCTTCCAAAACTGGGAGAATGTTGATTACCTTTTCGCCAGTTCATATTTTCTCGTGAGACTTTTTGGTCTTGAAATGGATGAACACCACTGTTAACGTAATTGGAAGAAAACCCCTTAGGAACTTTCACAACTTTTGAAAAACTCCAAACATTCCCATCCGTCAACTCCACCAACCCTCACAACCTTCATGGGAGCAGAAAACCGAGATTCACCTGACCTCACAATTCCCCCTTTTTTCACACGCACCCAATCATTAACTTGCACGGGACAAGAAGAAACTTTGTTTGAAACATTGTCAGAAAATTTAACCATACCAAAAGACCGATCTACCACAGGTTTTCCAAATTCATTACGTTTGTACATTTAATCCCTCATACATCTCCGACTCAGATTACATAAACTCTTCCTACCTCTCATTTTTTCAAAGGGAGATATGTCACCTTCACTTCTGGGTGTGTTCCTATATTTCCAAAGTAACTTATTCATGGCATCATGGCAATTCTTCCCATTGCTAATGGCAAGTTGCAATCCTTCTTTCAACACTCTTATCCATCTCTCTACAATTCCATTGCTTTGAGGATAATAAACAGAAGACCGCTTATGTGTGATACCATGACTCTCAAGGAATGACCTCATTTCCATAGAAGTTAATTGTACACCATTAAGAGTTATTAAACATTCAGGAAAAACTTCTTTCTCAAATACTTCATTCAAAAACTGAATCACAATTTTAGAAGTAACTTGTGAAACTAATTTAACCTCAGGCCACTGAGATAATTGGTCTATCAAGACTATAGCATACACAGGATTATGACCTAAACTCATTGGTCCAGCAATATCTAATGACACACATTCCCACACTTGTGTAGGTCTTGAAACAGGTGCATGATGGTAAACCAAAGTTTTTTGTGATTTATTTCTAATATTGCATTCAATGCAAGATCTAACTTTTCTCTCAATGCATCTATCAACAGCAGGCCACCAGAATTCGCTTCTAAGTCTCCTCTTCATACTGGTCATACCAGGATGTCCTTCACGAGCCATATCTAAAACAATATCTCTGAAATCACGAGGTACCACTAACTGTAAGCCCCTCATTAAAATGTCATTCTGAATGGACAATTCTTGTGCCACCTGAAAAAAAGGTAAGAGACTTTGAGACAACTCAGCTTTCTTGGGCCAGTTAGATTCAACAAAGAACATGACTTTGTTAATATCCTCATCGTTATTGCACGACAACCTCCATTGATCTTCTTTTATGCATCCATTAGATACTTCACATATAGATATCACTTTTTCACCATCACCATCGTCAATAATAACATTGTCATCCTCAACAGGTAATCTTGACAAACAGTCAGCAAGTAAAATTTTACTCCCGGAATATATTCTACTTTGAAGTGAAATTCTTGTAATTTATATTGCCATCTGGCAATTCTAGCCATTGCTTTCCCACAACCTTTAGTGGTAAATAAATCCACCACACCGTACACATATTTAAGAAAATATTTAATTCCCCACCAAGAAGCAAGAGTTTCTTTTTCAAGTGTGGAGTATTTATCCTCAGCACCTCTTAGTGGCCTTGATGCAAATGCAATGGTAACGAGATGTCCTTTTTGGTTTTGCATAAGTACTGCACCAATACCAACATTGCTTGCATCGGAAATAATAACAGATTCACATGAAGTATCAAATGGGGACAAGGCAGGTGCCAAGGATATACATTTTTTTAGAAAAGAAAATTCTTCAGAACATCTAAAATCGCACATAAACGTTTGGTGCTTTTTCATTAAATTCCTCATATGCACTGATCTTTATTTTGAGGTTCGGGAGCGTCTTCAATAGCCTTCACTAGATTCCGTTTTGGAGAAATACCATTCTTACTGATGGAATGACCTAAATAATCAACAGAGTTTAGACCAAATTTACATTTCTTCTTAGTTAAGGTTAAACCATTGTCTTGTAGAATAGACAAAACTTTGTGTAGAATCTCTGTCTGTTCTTGTGCATCCTTTCCAAAGACTAAAATATTGTCCTGAAAATACAAGACATTATTCATATCTTTGAACAATTTATGCATAACCCTCTTGTTAGATCTGGGGGTCTCTAGTTGGCAGAGGTAAGTACCCTAGACCAAATAGGGACCCTTGCTTCTAGTCAGGGTACAGGGACACACACGGTAGATAACCCCTGCTCACCCTCTAGGTAGCTTGGCTCGAGCAGTCAGGCTTATCCCCAAGGCAATGTGTTACGTATTTGCACTCAATCCCACAATGACCCCCCCCTCGTACACCACAAAGGTAGACCACACAGGTATATATCAAAAATATATCTTTATATAGTGTAGCAGGGGAAAATATGATCACTTACAGGATATGTTGCACACGAACTTAATGGTTGCACTAGGTTACTAGGAAGTTTCTTCTAGGTTAAGAACAGTCTCAAGTCTCTACTCGCTATCGTAGGGGGTATTAAAGCAGGGCTGTAATATCTAGTCAGCTCGTCTCACCGTGCGCGTTATGCTGCAGCCTCAGCGTGGGCAGATCTTTCCTTGACAGCCCCGGCCGGTCACGTCCGCCCTTCCGCCCGCTCTCGACAATCCAACGAGCGGCGGGAAGGCAGTGCGGCCCTTCTCTTCTTGGGTTAACAGGCTGGGGGCACGCTGGATACACTTGCTGCTCCTTCAATGAAGACTGGTCACGCAGATGACTCGGGCACCACTCTGCCGGCTTCTCGGGACGTCCTGAGGTCACTGACCAATCCCAGCGCGGCGTTAGTGAGGGGGCTCCATCCTCTCAACCAATGAGAGGGCAGCGGGCTCGATCTTCGCTTCGGGAGCCTCGGCAAGGTACGGCGAGTTTGCGGGGCGATGTGCGGCCCTCTGGCAGTGCAAAACCCTCACGGCAACAGGGATTTTAGCAGCTGCAGGCAACTTCCCACTCCAGGCCGGTGCAGCACAATCTTGATAGCTTCGTTCAGTTTCTTGGGAACCTTTTGACCCTGGGTTCCAGGACAGGAGGCCAGCTCTTCTCAGGCCCTTGGAGATTCAGTTTCAGACACAGCACACAGCAAAGTCTTGGTAGTACAAGCAGGCAGGGGCACAGCACACAGCAAGCCCTTCTTCTCTCCTTCAGTCGAACAGCAGAACAGGTCAGCCCTTAGAGCACACAGCAAGGCAATCTTCCTTTAGTTCCTCAGCGGTCCTTCTTCTGGCAGAGGTTCCTCTTGATTGTAGAATCTAAAAATCTGTTGTCAGGGGTCTTGTACTTATACCCCTAAAAGTCTTTGAAGTCTTTGTGCAAGTGGGTCCTGAGCCCGGTCTGATCCAGTTCTGGGTGTTGCTGGAGCACTTTGTTTTCCTGGCTTCTGCTTTCTTTTCAGAGTGAGGGGCAGAGTCGTCAGCCGCCCAGCAGGAGGTGGAGCCAGCAGTGTGGCAGGCAGGCACAGCCCTATTCACTCCCAGGTGCTATCTCCTCCCTCCACTCTCCTTGCAAATGTCGCCATTCAGCAGAGGGCTGACTCAGCCAACCTCCTGGGGGATCCCCAGCCCCTGTCACTCTCAAGCCAGACAGTCAATCCACAAGCATGCCCAGGCACACAGAAGGGTCAGACAAGAGAACAGCTACTCTCTAAAAAGTACTATTCTCCAACTCAGGATTTAAAAACAACCTCTCCTAAAAGATGTGTTATTAAATGCTGAGCTCAGGGATATCAAACACTCATGTCTTATCTTGTTCCTATGAGAAGATAGGCGGATAGCCATTGGCACCAGCCTCCCCCATGTTAGCCTATGGAGCAAGATAACCTTGCAGCAGTGAACACACAAAATGGCCGTTGTTCACTACCAGAACATGTTACCTGCACTAGTACATGCTCTACCTTTTACATACACTGCACCCTGCCCAGGGGGGTACCTTGGGCCTTCCATAGGGATGACTGACGTGTATAAAAAGGGAAGGGTTAGGCCCGGTCAGTGTGGACACTGGCCAGGAGGACATGGCAGTCCGGGGACTGCAGGCAGGCCTGCGGTGGCAGGCCTGAGACACCATTTTAGGGCTACACAGGTGGGTGGCGCAATCAGCGCTGCAGACCCACTAGTAGCATCTGTCATCACCAGCCCTGGCACACACAGTGCACTTTACTAGGGACTTCATGGTGATACAGATATGCCAATCAGGTATATCCAATCAATATGATATTTTACACAGGGAGCACTTACACTCTGGCACTGATTAGCAGTGGCAGAGTGTCCAAAGCATCTAAACCAGCAAAAACGAAATCCATCACAGCATCAAAAATCCAGGTAGCAGAGGCAAAAGATAGGGGAAAAACCCACGCCAAGGATGTCAGGTCTAACACGTGTCCCCTCCAGCTGAAAGTGGGGAGAATTACCCACCCTCTTGGGAGTTCTCATCACTAAGGCGGAAAAACCTGGACAGACCATCAGCATTGGCGTGTTCTGTACCGGGACGGTGTTCCACCGTGAAGTCCATTCCCTGTAGGGAGATGGACCACCTCAACAGTTTTGGATTCTCACCCCTCATCTGCATTAACCATCTGAGGGGCCTGTGGTCGGTCTGAACACGGAAGTGAGTCCCAAACAGGTAGGGCCTCAGCTTCTTCAGGGCCCAGACCACAGCAAATGCTTCCCTTTCAATAGCGCTCCACCTCTGTTCCCTGGGGAGTAGCCTCCTACTAATGAAAGCTACAGGTTGGTCCCCGCCCTCGTCGTCCATCTGTGAGAGTACTGCTCCCACACCTTGCTCTGAAGCGTCTGTTTGCACAACGAACTCACTCGAAAAGTCAGGTGCCTTCAGCACTGGCGCTGTGCACATTGCAGTTTTTAGGGCATCAAAAGCAGTTTGACAGGCCTCGGTCCAATTCACTTTCCTGGGCTGATTCCTAGAGGTTAGTTCTGTCAAGGGGGCAACAATGGTGCCGTATCCCTTGATGAACCGTCTGTAATACCCGGTGAGTCCTAGAAAGGCTCTCACCTCTGTCTGGGTATTGGGGGGCTCCCAAGCCAGAATGGTATCAATCTTCGCCTGTAGGAGCGCCACCTGGCCGCTCCCTACCTGGTGTCCCAAATACACCACTGATCCCTGCCCTATCTGGCACTTACTGGCCTTGATAGTGAGGCCTGCCTTTTGCAGAGCCCTCAACACTTCACAGAGGTGTTGCAAGTGTTCCTCCCAAGTGGAGCTGAACACAGCAATGTCATCCAAGTATGCAGCGCTGAATTGCTCCAGCCCGGTCAGTACCCGGTTGACTAATCTCTGGAAGGTGGCAGGGGCATTTTTCAATCCAAAGGGCATGACGTGAAACTGGAAGTGCCCCTCTGGTGTTGAAAATGCCGACCTCTCCTTAGCCCCCTCAGTTAAGGCAATCTGCCAGTACCCTGAAGTCAAATCAAAGGTGCTGAGATATCTGGCAGCTCCCAACCGATCCACAAGCTCATCAGCTCTGGGGACGGGGTGCGCGTCTGTCTTGGTGACCGCATTGAGCCCACGGTAGTCCACGCAAAACCAAAGTTCTGGTGGGCCACCGGGTGTAGCAGCTTTCTTGGGAACGAGGACCACTGGGCTAGCCCAGGGACTGCTGGAGGGCTCAATTACCCCTAACGCCAACATCTTGGAAACTTCTTCCTTGATGCTGGCCCTGACCTTGTCAGCCACTCTGTAAAACTTCTGTTTCACCGGTAGACTATCTCCAGTGTCCACATCATGGACGCACCAATTGGTGACACCTGGGGTCAGGGAGAACAGGGAAGCAAACTGACCCAACACCTGGCGACAGTCTCTCTGCTGTTCTGGGGTCAGGGTGGGCGAGAGGACCACACCATCCACTGACCCGTCTTGCTCCTGGGTTGCCAGGAGGTCAGGGAGAGGATCACTATCCTCTTCCCCACCATCATCTGTAGCCATGAGCATTGTCACTTCAGACCTCTCAAAGTGGGGCTTGAGGCGGTTCACATGCAAGACTCTCAGGGGCTGCCTAGGAGTCTTCATGTTGATCAGGTAGGTCACCTCACTCTTGCGCTCTACCACCTCATATGGCCCGGTCCACTTGTCACGGAGCGCACAAGGCTCCACCGGCGCCATTACCCACACTTTCTGCCCAGGATGAAATTCAACCAGAGTGGTATTCTGGTCGTACCATCTTTTCATCTCCTCCTGGCTGGCTTCTAGGTTCTCCTGAGCGAGTTTCCTGAAGCGCTGCGTCTGGTTGCGGATGGCCAGCACATAGCTGAACACATCCTGGGGGGTTTTCCCACGGGATTTCTCCCACCCCTCCTTCACCAGTGTGAGAGGTCCTCTAACAGGGTGGCCATACAGCAGTTCAAAGGGGCTGAACCCTAAGGACTTCTGAGGCACCTCCCTGTAGGCAAACAACAGGCATGGTAACAAGACGTCCCACTTCCGTCTCATGGGCTCTGCTAGGCCCATAATCATACCTTTCAGGGTGCGGTTGAACCTTTCAACCAACCCATTTCCTTGAGGGTGGTAAGGAGTGGTGAACTTATAAGTTACCCCACACTCCTCCCACAGAGACTTCATGTACCTAGAGATGAAGTTGGTACCCCGGTCGGAGACCACCTCTCGGGGGAACCCCACGCGGGAAAAGATCCCCATCAATGCACGGCCCACCACGGGTGCTGTGATTGTCCTGAGAGGGACTGCTTCCGGGTACCGGGTGGCGTGGTCCACCAAGACCAGGATGAACCTGTTGCCTAAGGCAGTCTTGGGGTCCAGGGGCCCTATGATATCAATGCCCACCCGCTCAAAAGGGGTGCTCACCACAGGAAAAGGTTAGAGGGGTGCCACGCACTTTCCTCCGCTCTTACCACTAGCTTGGCATGTTTGGCAAGACTTACAAAAGGTACTGACGTGCTTCTTCATCTGGGGCCAGTAAAAGTGGGTGACAAGCCTGTGATAGGTCTTGTCTTGCCCCAGATGTCCTGCGAGAGGCACGTCATGAGCCAGACCCAGTAAGAAGTTCCTGAAGCGCTCGGGTACCACCAGCACACGGGCTGCACCGGGCTCAGCAAACTTAGGCTCACTATAAAGTAAGTCATCCTCCCAGTAAATCAAATGTTCCTTGGACCCTAGGCCCGCTGCCTGGTCTGCAGCCTGCTGCCGCACACCAATGAGAGAAGGGCACTCCTTCTGAGCCTGGCAGAATTCCTCCCTGGAGGGACCACCCTCTTGCTGCCAATGGGTCAGCTCAGGCAATTCCCCCAGTTCGGCCACCTGTTCCCCTGTAGGTTCCAGGGCATCCTCCTCAGGTTCTGCTTCCTCCCGGACCGTGGGAACAGTGGGGGCCGGTTTCCCATGCCCTCTGCCTCTTCCTCTCCTGACAGGTTCCTGGGCCATTGTTCCAGGCTCCGGTTCTACTAATCCACCCTTACTGGCTGTCATGGCACGTGTGGATACACAGATCCACGCTGGCAGTCCTAACATCTCCATGTGAGTTCTGTGCTCTACGTCCTTCCATGGAGAACTCTCCAGGTCGTTACCCAACAGACAATCTACTGGCAAGGCATCACTGACACAGACTTCCAAGGTACCAGAGACTCCCCCCCATGTAAAGGGAACACGCGCCATCTTTCAGAGGCGCACTGAAGTGTCAGCTGCCACTACTAGGCGGAGCACATTGGGAATGACTTGCTCTTCAGACACCCACTGACACCTGACAGATGTCACACTAGCCCCGGTGTCTCTCAGAGCCTCTATCTCCCTCCCATTGATGGTCACCTTTTGCCCGTATTTCTTAGTGTTAGCGGGTATCAAGGTATCCTGGACCATCTCTTGGTCTCCTAAAGAGACAAGGGTCATCATAGCAAATCCCTCTTCCCCACTGGAAATCAAATCCCCTCCCAAAGCTACACTAGTTAACCCTGGGACTGGAGCAGCAGCTGGTGCTGGGGGTTTCTTGGGACACTTAGGGGCGATGTGCCCCACTTCCCTACAAGCATAGCAAGTAGGCGGTGGTCTGTTATCCTGTCTGCCCTTATGGGGCCAAGACTTCTTAGGCTTGGGGGCTTGGGACTCCTTCTCCTGGGAACTGTTTTGGGGCCCTTTAGAGAACTCCTTACTGTTACCCTTGTCCTCCCCACCTTTCTGCTGGGGACCCTGTCCACCCTTGGCTGGGATACTTACCACCCCTTTGTTGACCCTGGTGCTAGTCCAGCGGTCTGCCTCTTTAGCAAGCTCACTGGGATCAGTTAACTTGCTGTCTAAAAGATGCTGGCGCAGCTCTAGAACACATAGACTACTCAAGTGCTCCCAACTAATCAAGTGACACAACCCCACATAATCAGTAACTTTGCTGCCCTTTATCCAACCTTCCAGTGCACGCGTGTACATACTCACACACTCCACCCAAGTACTTGAATCAAGTTTCTTGAAGTTCCTAAACTTCTGGCGGTACTGTTCTGGTGTAAGCCCATACCTGAGGCATAAGGCCTCCTTCAGAGTGGGGTAGGTTAAGGTACCTGCTGCTTCTAAGGGTGCTAAGACATCCCTCCCAGAGGCCTCAAAATGCTTCCACAAACCTGCCCCCCAACTCTTCTCAGGCACTTCATTCATCTTCAAGGCAAGCTCATAGGATCTAAACCATGCATAGATATCCTCACCCTTCTGATAATTCTGCACCAAATCTTTCGGTATGTATACTTTACCCGCCTGTACTGGTTGTGCGCTGCCACCATTCGGACTGGACTCCACCTGTTTAGCTTTAATGTCCAGCTCCCTCATGTTCAACTCATGAGCCAACTGGAGTTTTCTCTCTTCCAAAGCGAGAGCATTCCTCCTCTCCTCCGCCTTCTTTTCACTGTCAAGGCGCAGTTTCTTCTCTTCTGCTTGAGCTTTGAGCTTAAAAAGTTCAATCTCATGGGCCCTAATCCTCTGATTTTCCTCCAGTTCCTCCGGAGAAAGGCCCCTACTGGAATGGGTGCTGCCAGCCCTAGACGCCGGTCTATTCACTGGCAAATCATCGGATCCAAATCCGTGCTCCGGTGCACCATCCTCTCCAGTAGCTTCTTCTGTCACACCATTTTTGGCCTCCCACCAGGCCCTTAGAGCTTTCTGTAGCTCTGCCTTGTTATCGCTGCCCTTCACTGGGCATCCAAACTGTTTGCAGAATTGTATTAGTTGATCCTTCTTATATGTGAGCAACTTTTCTACTTCAAATTTCAATTCCACCTCCTCGCATACTCCATTCAGAGACATGATGCTTCCTAGATCTTCCAAAAATAGGTTTAAAAAAACTTTGTGCAATGCAACTGCTAACTAGACTAGTGATGTACAAAGAATCACTGCAGGTCAAGTGCAAATACTGGTTCTAATCCGCACCGCTGACCACCAATGTTAGATCTGGGGGTCTCTAGTTGGCAGAGGTAAGTACCCTAGACCAAATAGGGACCCTTGCTTCTAGTCAGGGTACAGGGACACACACGGTAGATAACCCCTGCTCACCCTCTAGGTAGCTTGGCTCGAGCAGTCAGGCTTATCCCCAAGGCAATGTGTTACGTATTTGCACTCAATCCCACAATGACCCCCCCCTCGTACACCACAAAGGTAGACCACACAGGTATATATCAAAAATATATCTTTATATAGTGTAGCAGGGGAAAATATGATCACTTACAGGATATGTTGCACACAAACTTAATGGTTGCACTAGGTTACTAGGAAGTTTCTTCTAGGTTAAGAACAGTCTCAAGTCTCTACTCGCTATCGTAGGGGGTATTACAGCAGGGCTGTAATATCCAGTCAGCTCGTCTCACCGTGCGCGTTATGCTGCAGCCTCAGCGTGGGCAGATCTTTCCTTGACAGCCCCGGCCTGCTCTCGACAATCCAACGAGCGGCGGGAAGGCAGTGCGGCCCTTCTCTTCTTGGGTTAACAGGCTGGGGGCACGCTGGATACACTTGCTGCTCCTTCAATGAAGACTGGTCATGCAGATGACTCGGGCACCACTCTGCCGGCTTCTCGGGACGTCCTGAGGTCACTGACCAATCCCAGCGCGGCGTTAGTGAGGGGGCTCGATCCTCTCAACCAATGAGAGGGCAGCGGGCTCGATCTTCGCTTCGGGAGCCTCGGCAAGGTACGGCGAGTTTGCGGGGCGATGTGCGGCCCTCTGGCAGTGCAAAACCCTCACGGCAACAGGGATTTTAGCAGCTGCAGGCAACTTCCCACTCCAGGCCGGTGCAGCACAATCTTGATAGCTTAGTTCAGTTTCTTGGGAACCTTTTGACCCTGGGTTCCAGGACAGGAGGCCAGCTCTTCTCAGGCCCTTGGAGATTCAGTTTCAGACACAGCACACAGCAAAGTCTTGGTAGTACAAGCAGGCAGGGGCACAGCACACAGCAAGCCCTTCTTCTCTCCTTCAGTCGAACAGCAGAACAGGTCAGCCCTTAGAGCACACAGCAAGGCAATCTTCCTTTAGTTCCTCAGCGGTCCTTCTTCTGGCAGAGGTTCCTCTTGATTGTAGAATCTAAAAATCTGTTGTCAGGGGTCTTGTACTTATACCCCTAAAAGTCTTTGAAGTCTTTGTGCAAGTGGGTCCTGAGCCCGGTCTGATCCAGTTCTGGGTGTTGCTGGAGCACTTTGTTTTCCTGGCTTCTGCTTTCTTTTCAGAGTGAGGGGCAGAGTCGTCAGCCGCCCAGCAGGAGGTGGAGCCAGCAGTGTGGCAGGCAGGCACAGCCCTATTCACTCCCAGGTGCTATCTCCTCCCTCCACTCTCCTTGCAAATGTCGCCATTCAGCAGAGGGCTGACTCAGCCAACCTCCTGGGGGATCCCCAGCCCCTGTCACTCTCAAGCCAGACAGTCAATCCACAAGCATGCCCAGGCACACAGAAGGGTCAGACAAGAGAACAGCTACTCTCTAAAAAGTACTATTCTCCAACTCAGGATTTAAAAACAACCTCTCCTAAAAGATGTGTTATTAAATGCTGAGCTCAGGGATATCAAACACTCATGTCTTATCTTGTTCCTATGAGAAGATAGGCGGATAGCCATTGGCACCAGCCTCCCCCATGTTAGCCTATGGAGCAAGATAACCTTGCAGCAGTGAACACACAAAATGGCCGTTGTTCACTACCAGAACATGTTACCTGCACTAGTACATGCTCTACCTTTTACATACACTGCACCCTGCCCAGGGGGGTACCTTGGGCCTTCCATAGGGATGACTGACGTGTATAAAAAGGGAAGGGTTAGGCCCGGTCAGTGTGGACACTGGCCAGGAGGACATGGCAGTCCGGGGACTGCAGGCAGGCCTGCGGTGGCAGGCCTGAGACACCATTTTAGGGCTACACAGGTGGGTGGCGCAATCAGCGCTGCAGACCCACTAGTAGTATCTGTCATCACCAGCCCTGGCACACACAGTGCACTTTACTAGGGACTTCATGGTGATACAGATATGCCAATCAGGTATATCCAATCAATATGATATTTTACACAGGGAGCACTTACACTCTGGCACTGATTAGCAGTGGCAGAGTGTCCAAAGCATCTAAACCAGCAAAAACGAAATCCATCACAGCATCAAAAATCCAGGTAGCAGAGGCAAAAGATAGGGGAAAAACCCACGCCAAGGATGTCAGGTCTAACACCTCTGAAATACAGAGGAAGCTGAAATTAGCCCAAAAGGAATTCTTTTATACCTAAAAGCACATTCTGATGTAATAAAGGACGTAAACTGTTTGTTATCTTCATGTAATGCAATCTGATGGTATGCATTTGATAAGTCTAAAGTAGAAAATATTGTGGCGAGTTTAGCAAACATCGCTCCAATGTTTGGTAGTGGATGTCTGTCAACTATACATTGGCATTCAGATCTCTTAAGTCCACACATAACCTAACTTTTCCATTGGGCTTGTGCACGACAACCACAGGAGAAAGCCACTCAGAAGATTCTATTTCCTCAATAACATCTAGTTGACATAATCTCTCTAATTCTTTCTTAACTGCATCTCTCAATAGAAACGGAATATTTCTGACTTTATGAACTTTGGGAATGGTAATGTGTTTTAATATGATTTTGTGTACAAATTTCTTTAATAATTCCAACTGAGGGGAAAATTCCTTAGGAAACATTTTCTCCCATTCCTTATTGGGACTATTACTAACTTGAGCAATCAAATCAGAATAACCCAATACTTGATCCGGATGATTTGGATCTAAAGTTATCATCAGATCTCGTTGCTGTGGCCAACCTAAAAGACAAGATCCCTCTTTGGCTACGTAAACTTTAGAAGCTGTAGTTTTACCTTTAAAGCTAAGGTCAGAATTAAAATAACCCAAAACCTCAATTGGTTTCTTGCCATATCCTACTAATTTGATGTCTGGGGGAAATAAACAAATATCCGGAAACTCGTTTAACCACTCTTCACCAATGAAAGTGTGTCTTGCACCAGAATCAGCCATAACTTTTACTTCCTTATTGCCTATTTGTAGCATACAAAATGGTGCATCTTTGCCCGTATCATTAATTTCATACACTGCTAGTAAATATTCCGATTCATCAATGTCATTGTCAATTTCTTTAACATATTCCAATTTAGAATTCCTGACTTCTGAGTTCTAAATTCTAAATTTGTTCCTATTTCTACACATCCTGGCATAATGTCCTTTAGACTTGCAAATTCTACATACTTGACTTATTGCTGGACAACGTCTATCTGTAGCTAAATGTCCTGAAAATCCACATTTGAAGCAAACATACTCTTTTTTTTCAAAATTATGGCTAGGAGTAGATGGTTTGTTGGTATTATCCTCTACAGTTTTTTTTTTACAATATGTACTTCAGATGTACTATTTTTCTTGTCTGACAGTTCTTTCATGCCTAACTTCATATCCTCGAATCGATGAGCAATATCAAGGGCTTTGGGAAGAGTAAGATCATCTTCAGAAAGTAACTTTTCTTGTAACTTACTATCAGCAACATTGTGTACCATCGGATCCCGTACCATCTGATCATGAAATGCATCGTAGTTACATTTGGCAGTTCAAATTCTTAAGTCTTTCACAAAAGTATCAATAGGTTCATTAGATAACTGTTGTCTACTAAGAAACTTGTGACGAGCAACCACTTCGTTCATTTTTTTGACATACTGTTTGTCAAGTTGTTTAATAGCATTTTCATACACGTCAATGTCGTCACTGGAATTATCTGTAGGTATGGGAGATAAATGACTTAATACTTGTCTTCCTTCAGCCCCTAAACAATGTTTTAAAATAGCGAATTTGCGTTTGTCAGTATAATCGTCGCCTCCAATCGCTTCAATATACGCTTCAAAGCCTTCTTTCCATTGTTTCCACTCCAACTGAGGTTCTCCTGGAGAAGCTAAGAATGGGGGCGGAGCGTTAAAACCTTCCATGTTCGTAAAATAATGTGAGAGTGCTCCAAATAAAAAAAGATTTTTTTTTTTAATTACTTAACCACAAATGTGATTATTCAATTGAGATAAGTAACATTTTATTATGCTGTGTGTGTCAGCGATGAATTGTACTCCAAAGATGATATAATATTGACACACATATGAGTCAATGCTTTTGTTGTGTGTATCAATGTAGGCTTGACTATTTAGTAACACACGTCGTTTTAAGTAAATAAAGCTGTGTGTGTCAGCGAAGACTGGAGCTGCAGCAGACTGAAAGCAGGGTGCTAAGAAACCCTGATTGTGATGAAAACGCTAGGCAATATGCAAATCTATTGCTGTCAGGAGTGGCGCAATAATGCTGATTGATTTGCATCAGCGCGTGATGACCTGCCAGGAGGGTTCCAGAGCGCGAGCCAGTATGCGCGTGAAGAATAATTGAATTAGCGCTTGAGCACAAGACACAGCACGCGCATGTTAAGTGCTGGTGATTCAGTTCTTATGCGCGAGTCACGTAACGCACGCGAGGCACAGTCAACAACACAATTTTGACTTAAATTGTTTAAACTCTCACCATGGGTAGCACGACGCTGGGAGTTTCAGCACTATCTTTGTGCTAACGAGGCCATCTAGCGGTCGAGTCTTGAACGAGATGTACAGCTTACAAATGTCAACCGCCTCACGATCTGCATACAATGCAGGGCTTCAGGCTTGAAATCTTCGGTATCGTTTCCCTTGTCGTCGCCAGTGAAGAATCCTCCTCAATAAATACAAGTAGCGGATGTTGGTTCCATGAATTTATTGAAACCAGGAGATCAAAATAAAGTCGTCACATCAAGCCTGAGCCAACTGACCTTCTGTGGAAATTGGACCACGCATATAGTGTTCCAGATTCCACACTAGGCACCAGGATACCACAAGGACGGAAGGTCTAGGAAGGATTTACTTACGTCCTCCTCACCACCATCTGTCGCCATGAGCTTTGTCAGTCATTTAAGACCTTTCAAAGTGTGGTTTGAGGTGATTCACATGCAGTATCCTTAAGGGGTTCCTGGATGTTTGGACATCTACCAGGAAGGTGACTTCCCTCTTTTTCTCTTTGATGTGATTGTGCCCTCTCCACCAGCCCTGTAAAGCTTGGGGTTCCACTGACACCATGACCCACGCTTTTTGGCCAGGTTGGTTTTCTAACAGAGTAGCCTTCTGGTCATACTATTGCTTCATCAACTCCTGGCTGGCCTCAAGATCCTCAGTGGTTTCCTTCATGAAGCATTTAACCTGAGCTCTGAGAATAACATGCAGCTCACTATATCTTGTCGGGGCTTCCTGAAAGCTTACTCTCACCCCTGCATGACAATACTGAGAGGACCTTCCACAGAAGCCCACAAAATAGCCTTTCACAAAATGACCCCAAGATGACAAAACATTTATAAGGGAAACATGAGTCACGCATTTTTAAAGTTTAAATGGGAATATAGTGCAAAAAGCATTAAGTATCAATCACGTTATCTGGTTGCACATGACCAGTAGCTTGGTGCAAGTTAAGGCAGTCTGTGAAATAGCGTGTGTCACATATAGAAAGCTGGTTGGACCTGGTCAGAAGTTTTACCCTCACACTTAGTCTCTGTAATGGAAGTCAAGAATCCTCAGAGGTACAAGGCAGTAGGCTGTGGCAGAAGAGAGAGCCCCACATCATTGGATGGCTGTTGGACGAGATCCCGGTGGACCCATTGACTTTTGACAGGAAAACTCAGAGCGGGAAAAATGTGCATTTGTGCCCAGAAAAGGTCCCTTTGCTATGGGATACTTTTGGCGTATTCAGAGGGGAGAAAATTTCTACCTTCATATGTTTTGTGAGCTTGAATTCTTCCAGTGGAACAACGCTGCAGGTTGCTGCCTAGTAGAGCGCCACAGGTGCAGGAAACCTTCCACACAAAGTCCAGCTAAATCGGATTTGCTGTTATGGAAAATATCAGAGAGATAACAACCTGAATCTTTTGCTCAATGGCAGCACATCTTTGTCGGTTCATCTTGGCAGACCCCAGGTTACAGCAAAAGTTAGAAGGAGTACACTTTTATACCAGCCAAGGATCCAGGACATTGGGGACAGCACTTGTGGTTCGAGACTCAATCTAGCAGAGGTCAAGAACATGGTCCAGGTCAGGTCAGAACAATGGGGCATGGGGGGGGGGATTTCGACAGATGACGACGAGGCAAAATTCATTATTTATTTAATTTCCCCTCATAATTGTTTGTTGAATCCGACCCAACCCGACCCCACCGCTCTTACCTGCACGGGTCATGGATGGGGCAGGCCCAAATTGAACTGGGCAGATGGGCAGTTGCAGAAAAGACCTCTTGTAGCTTGTTGTTTCCCTATAGCTTGAACAGCAGGTAAGCCTTATGACCCTTGAATTCCATTCTTTTCTTGGGTAGTAGAGAGCTGGTCCATTCTTCTAACCTCCTCTCAGGTCACAGATACCAGGTCCATTCCACTTCTGTTCTTCCACTGGTCCAGAAAGTGTTCTGAGGAGGGTAATGTGGATGCCACATTTATTCCTGGCACCAGCCTCTGTGTGGGGTGATTCCTGCTTCCTCCCTGACCAATAAGGTAAATGTTTCCGGAAGCAGCCCAACCTAGTTTTGCAGCACTTCCTGCATGCCCCACTGCAAACAGTTCCACAGTTCCCCTTTCCTCCTAAATCCAAGATGGTGAAAAACGTCTCCCCTTGTGCAGCCAGGGAAATGAGCAAGCACTTCTCTGTAAACACTCTAAACCAGTTCTAGGGCAGCCCCTCTCATCCTGAGATTGGTGCCTGACTGAGCAAACATACACAGTGGGAGGGCCAGGTGTTACCTACATCTCCCAGTGATAGGGTAGGCTGCTTTGAAGTTAATCAAGTTCCGGGCCCAGCTCACAGGTCATCCTATCAAGTGAAAAACAACACCTCTCCAACCCCAATTCCTTTTCTCCCTGTTGCCTGTGGTGGTAAGTTAGTAAGTTTATACCTCAAAAAGGGGCTATTACACCCCTGGGTGACAGTTGGAGCTCATGCAAATGGGACTCCAGAGACTTTTGAAAGGGAAAAGGTAACTAGTAAGTACATTTTACTAAATATTTATTGCAAATTCGATTTTAAATAATTCAAGAAGTCTAAGAATTACATTTGTAGTTGTTTCATAGCCAGAGATAACAATATTACATTTCATATTGTATCTCAATGCTTTCCTATGAAACAGCCAACTCTGCTACAGTGAAAATAGCTTTTGGGGACTTCTCACTGTAAGAACAAGTTTCAAAATAAACATTTACACATTCTACTTTTAATTACCATGAACTCTGCTTTATGGGCAGTAAGGCCTACTTAAAGGGTGACTTATTAAAATTTAAAAGGAAGGTTTAGACTTATCACAATGGGTTATTTTTACAGGTTGAATTTGCACTTTTAAAACAGCACAGCTAGGCTACAATGGTATGCACTGTCACTGCAGTGGGTGGCGCAACGGGTACTGCAGTCCACTTGTGACGTTTAACTTACAGGCCCTGGGTACACTCTTGCACAACATACTTGATGTATAGGTAAGTTAAATCCGAATATGTCAATTTCATCATGTTGAAAGGGCAATTACAGGCACTTTACCCCTGTTTAGCAGGGGTAAAGTGCACAGAATTCTACAGCCAGCAAATCAGTCAGGGTAAAAATTTGGAGGTACACTGTGCAAAAGAAGGCCATTTCCAACAGGGTTTAATTAAGTCATACAGGTGTGATTAACAGCTTTAGCACTCATATTCTCATTTATCATATAGTGGAGCACAGAGCATGGCATTTATATATGATGCATGGGCGCATGTCATATAATAATGTGTAGGTTTACAAATATCAGCATTAACGCTATCATCAAGCAGATCTTGCAAGGAAGTATTATAATTCAAATTAGAAAGGAGTATCCTCTATCCAAAAATATATTGCAGAATTATTTATGTGTATTTTATGACAGCATCCATCTGAGCCTTAATCAGAAACTTTTTTTAATTTCAAAACCCCTGTGTCCACCTCACTAAGTCTGGGCAGCTATCTGCAAATGAGCAGTAATCGTAAGAGGGCTGTGATAGGCATAACCTGTGTGATTATTCAGTAAATAGGTTGGGATGCATATTTCTGTAGAGCCTTAACTGCAGCGTATTGAAAATGTGCTGAAATTAAATGGTAAAATATCAAGTTAGTATTTCAGATGTAATAAAATATTTCTTCATGTGTATGGTTTAGTCCTTGTAGTACTCACCTAGGGTGTATCAGGAGTCATTCCCTTCTATTCCTAAGTTGCAGTATTGGGGGATAGTGCCCCTAAGATGCAGTGCAGTGTGGTAGGTGAACGTCCTTAGGGTAAAGTTTGCTGTGTTGGGCTATTGTCCTTAAGATTTACTATAGTGTGATAATTGAGTGTCTCCGTGATGTAGCGCATTGTAGTAAGTTAGTGAAACCAAGGATGGTTGTTGGTGTGTCTGGGATGCAGTGAAGGTTGGAGAAAAGGTGCATACAAGAATGCAGTGGGTATGGTGAGTTGGTATCCCTAAGACAAAGGAGCATATGTACAACAGGATGGAGAAGGATGTAAAAAGAGGGCAGCGTCAAAATCAATGGGTGTTGCGGTGGAACGCCCACCTCAACACCCATTGCCCTCCCCTTTCACGCTAAGTACAGCGTGAAAGGGTGCCTTATTTACAAGGCAGTGTTAAGCCACGTTTATTGGCTTAACGCTGCCTTGTAAATAAGGCGAAGCCCCAATCGCCACCACAATGTCACTAGAAGTGACGTTTCATTGGCGATAGGGGCTTGTAAATATGCCTCAAAGTGTGTTGTGATGGGGTAATGGCGATGCAGAATAGTTTGATGAGTTCATGTTTCTATTTTGGGGCAGGTGAATGTCGAAAGAAAAGAGTGCAGCATGTTAGTTTGGTGTTTCTCTAGTGTGCAGCTCCTTTTTTTTTTTTGGGGGGGGGGAAAGAGAGTTTAGTCCAAGTACATGACACTCATAATGATAATCCTGGCACATGATAATTGTCCCAATACTTAAAACATTTTCTTCTAATTTAGGATGATTTGTTGAAAATGTCTCCAAAGCTTTTCTTTCTGTATAGAAGGAACCACCAACCTCTTGATAACAGGTGTTATCAAAGCTCAAGAATTCCAATCAATCAATCAAGAAATTTGTATAGCGCGCTACTCACCCGGAGGGTCTCAAGGCGCTTGGGGGGGGGGTGAGGGGGGGGTCCGCTACTGCTCAAACAGCCAGGTCTTGAGTTGCTTCCTGAAGGAGAGGTGGTCTTGGGTACGACGGAGGTGGATGGGGAGGGAGTTCCAAGTCTTGGCTGCCAGGTAGGAGAAGGATCTTCCTCCCATGGTGGCTCTTCGAATGCGTGGAACCGCGGCGAGGGCGTGACTGGTCGATCGCAGTTGGCGGGTGGGAGTGTAGAAGGTCATGCTGTTGTTGAGGTACCTGGGGCCCAGGTCGTGGAGGGCCTTGTGTGCGTGGGTGAGGAGACGGAACGTGATTCTCTTGCTGACGGGGAGCCAGTGCAGGTCTCTCAGGTGTCCGGAGATGTGGCTGTGTCGGGGGATGTCCAGGATGAGTCGTGCGGAGGCGTTCTGGATGCGTTGGAGTCTTTTCTGTAGTTTGGCTGTGGTTCCGGTGTAGAGGGTGTTACCGTAGTCCAGTCGGCTGGTGATGAGTGCTTGGGTGACCGTCTTCCTGGTTTCGGTGGGGATCCATCGGAAGATCTTTCGGAGCATGCGTAGGATGTTGAAACACGATGATGAGACGGCGTTGACTTGTCTGGTCATCGAGAGGGAGGAGTCCAGGATGAAGCCCAGGTTGCGTGCATGGTCCGTTGGTTTGGGTGCGCTGCCTAGGGCCAGGGGCCACCAGGAGTCATCCCAGGCAGAGGGTGATGATCCAAGGATGAGGACTTCCGTCTTGTCTGAGTTCAGTTTCAGGCGGCTGTTCTTCATCCACTCGGCCACTTCTTTCATCCCTTCGTGTAGGTTGTTTCTGGCGGTGGCAGGGTCGTTGGTGAGGGAGAGGATCAGCTGGGTGTCGTCGGCGTAGGAGATGATGTTGAGGTTGTGTTGGCGTGCGATGGCTGCGAGGGGGCTCATGTAGACGTTGAAGAGGGTGGGGCTGAGTGATGAGCCTTGTGGTACGCCGCAGATGACTTCGGTGGCCTCGGATCTGAACGGGGGGAGGCGGACTCTCTGGGTTCTTCCAGCGAGGAACGAGATGATCCACTCCAGTGCCTTCTCTTGGATACCGACGTTGCTGAGGCGTTGTACTAGGGTGCGGTGGCAGACAGTATCGAACGCTGCGGAGAGGTCCAGGAGGATGAGGGCCGCTGTTTCCCCGTTGTCGAGCAGGGTTCGGATGTCGTCAGTGGCTGCGATGAGGGCAGTCTCGGTGCTGTGGTTGGCTCGGAATACGGACTGTGAGTGGATCCGTTCGTCTCGAGGAAGGCGGCAAGCTGTCTGTTGACGGTCTTCTCGATGACTTTGGCAGGAAACGGGAGGAGCGAGATGGGGCGGTAGTTCTTGAGGTCGGTGGGGTCTGCTGAAGGTTTCTTCAAGAGGGCGCTGAGTTCTGCATGCTTCCAGCTTTCCGGGAAGGTGGCGGTGTTGAAGGAGCAGTTGATGATGTCCCGGAGATGGGGTGCGATGACGGAGTCGGCCTTGTTGAAGACGTGGTGGGGGCATGGGTCGGTTGGCGATCTGGAGTGGATGGTGTTCATCGTGTGGATGGTGTCTTCGGTGCTGACCGGGGTCCAGGCACGGAGGGTGATGGTGGGGGGCGTTGGTTCTGTGGTAGGGTGCGTGGACTGTTCGCCGAAGCTGTTGTGTATGTCTGCGATCTTGCTGTGGAAGAACGAGGCGAGTGAGTCGCAGAGGTCTTGTGAGGGAGTGATGTCGTTGTTTCCGGCGCTGGGGTTGGAGAGCTCTTTGATGATGCTGAAGAGTTCCTTACTGTTGTGTGCGTTGTTGTCTAGTCGATCCTTGAATGCTTAATTCTTGGTGGTGTGGATCAGCTGGTGGTGTTTGCGGGTGGCGTGCTTGAGGGCGGTCATGTTGTCTGTGGTCTGGTTTTTTCGCCAAGCTTTCTCGAGGGTGCGGCAGTTCTTCTTGGAGTTCTTGAGGTCGTCGTTGAACCAGGAGGCATTCTTGCTTCCGGGCCTGCTGGGATGGTTTTTCAGGGGTGCGAGGTCGTCAGCGCAGTTGGTGATCCACTGTGTGAGTTTGTTGGCTGCTTGGTTGGGGTCCGTTGATCTGGCGGGAGGGTTCTGGTTCAGTGATGTGGTGAGCTGGTCGGTGGTGATCTTGTTCCAGCTCCTGCGGGGAACCTGTTGCGGGAGGTGGTGGGTCGTGGTCTTTCTGAAGCTGAAGTGGACGCAACTGTGGTCTGTCCAGTGGAGTCCGGTGGAGTGGCTAAAGGAGATGTACTTGCTGGAGGAGAAGATTGGGTCGAGCGTGTGTCCGGCGTAGTGGGTGGGGGTGTTCACCAGTTGCTTGAGTCCGAGGTTGGCGAGGTTGTCCAGCAGGGTGGTGGTGTTCCAGGTGGAAGTTGAGGTCCCCTAGGAGAATGTAGTCGGCGGAGGGGAGGGCGTGTGGGCTGATGAAGTCTGCGATGTCTTCGCTGAATTGTGTGCGGGGTCCTGAGGGTCTGTAGATGAGGGTGCCTCTGAGTGTGGTCTTGGGGTCGGTGTGTATCTGGAAGTGAAGGTGTTCGGCGGCTGTGAGGATGTCGTCAGAGCTGGTCGTGATGCGGATGGTGTTCTTGTGGATGATGGCGATGCCTCCTCCTGTCTGGTTGACGCGGTCCCTTCGGGTGATCTTGTATCCGTCCGGGATGGCTATGGCGATGTCGGGCGCTGAGGAGGCGTTCATCCAGGTTTCCGTGAGGAAGGCGACGTCCGGAGATGTGGTGTCGAGCAGGTTCCATAGTTCCACGGCGTGTCTGTGGACGGAGCGGGTGTTGAGCAGGATGCACTTCAGGTGGTTGCTGTTGGTGCTCGGCTTTGCGGGTGCGGGTGCAGTGCAGGTCCGGATGCAGGAGAACTTGCAGGGTTGGCAGGTGAAGGGTCCGTGGGTGCGTCCTGGGGTGGCTCGGTGGCAGCCGAGGAGTCGGCCGGTGTTGAGTGTGCTGAGGGTGGCGGCGTCGTACTTCTGGCGGGTGGGCTGGCGTCTGCGGGGGCCAGGGGGTCTGGCGCTGGGCGCGGTCCAGGTGCGGACGGGCGTAGACAGGCTTGCCTTTGGCGCGCCTTCGACGCACCATTGGCGCACCCGCTGCGCCTGAACGCTGCGCGCACGCGCTGACTCTGCCATAAATGGAGAGGGGGGGCAGAGCGAGGGAGGAGCAGCTGGGAGGCGGGAGTGGGGTGGCAAGTGGGGAGGGGAGCGGTGATGCAGGAGGGAACGGTGGTGGGGCCGCGGGGGAGCAGCAGCAGGGAGCGGGGTGGGTCAGGGGTAGAAAACAGCGGTGGGGCACAGGAACGATCAGGGGCACAACGATGCAAACGATCACAAAACAAATGCAGGATCACAAAACAATACTGAGGTCAGGGGGCAGGGGGCAGAAACAATACGGCGCAACACTGGGAGCGAGGACAGGGGCACAGGGGTACAACAGTTGACGATGCAAATGAAAGGAAAACAGTTACAGGCACAATACTGGTACAACAGTAGACGATGTAAATGAGCAGTGAACAATTACAGGGGCAGATACAAACTTGGCGGCGGCGGCGGCAAGAGGATCCCGGGCACACTCGGGGTGGGCCACGCGGCAGGAGGAGCGACCGGCTCTGACCAGGTCAGGTCAGGTCACAGCTCCCCGCCTCGCGGACACCACCTTTTGTGTTCAGTGGGAGGGAGGAACAGCTGGGAGGCGGGAGCGGGGTGGCGAGTGGGGAGGGAAGCGGTGATGCAGGAGGGAACGGGGGTGGGGCCGCGGGGGAGCAGCAGCAGGGAGCGGGGTGGGTCAGCGGTAGAAAACGGCGGTGAGGCACAGGAACGATCAGGGGCACAACGATGCAAACGATCACAAAACAAATGCAGGATCACAAAACAATACTGAGGTCAGGGGGCAGAAACAATACGGCGCAACACTGGGAGCGAGGACAGGGGCACAGGGGTGCAACAGTTGACGATGCAAATGAAAGGAAAACAGTTACAGGCACAATACTGGTACAACAGTAGACGATGTAAATGAGCAGTGAACAATTACAGGGGCAGATACAAACTTGGCGGCGGCAAGCGGATCCCGGGCACACTCGGGGTGGGCCACGCGGCGGGAGGAGCGACCGGCTCTGACCAGGTCATTTTCCGTACATTTTCCTTTTATTTCTTCACAGCTGGATTTTATCCCTTAATCTCTTAACTGTTAGTTTTTCCTAAATTACAAACACAATACATACAGATTAATAAGGAGGAGGAGCTGGGAATGGAAAAGAGAAGACCGATAGGTAAGCTGGGGCAGGTCGCTGTGGAACCCTGCCAGGCATGGAGTGAGGCAACTAGGAAATTGTGTGTACACTGTTCTGAGATTTTGGACTGATGTCACATGACATGTGCCTCTCCCACCTAACATGATGTACTACTCAGCTGCTGAGTATAGTGATGTGCACTGATTGATTTGAGATGGTGATAAAGGCACTGTGCTCTGCTGCTGGTTATGCTCTTCAATGGATTATTGGATAAATAAAAATTAGAAAGATTTAACAACAAAATACAGCCCGTTGGATTCCATTTCACTTTATATGAAGCCGATGGCCAGCTAGTGAAGTTTTCTTTTCTATCTCAAAATTAATTTTGACCAAAAGACAGTTGGCTTTGGATTTCATGCCAAGTTTCTTGAATTCCAAGGCAGCCATTAAGCCTGTGTTCACAAGTGCCTCTTTCATTACATCTGAGGCATTTGGGATTGGTCTCCGGGAACCACTCTTCTATTTTTGTCGGTATAAAATATAAAGGGGCATATTTATAATAACTGACGCATCCCTGCATATCAGCAGGGATGCGCCAGTTATTTTGCGCCCCAGCTCCGCCACCATGGATGCGCCGCATTTACAATGCGGCGCACCATGGGGCAAAAACGGCACAGACGCAACTCCGCATTGCTGGAGTTGCGTCGCAAGCGCGACGCAGCTCCAGCAATGCTCTGGGGGCCCCTATCTTCACAATGCTGCGTCAATCCTTACGCCTGCTTCAAGCAGGCGCAGGGTTTTGACGCAGCATGGGCTCAAAAGTGACTGAGTGAAATCTTGCAGATTTCACTCAGCCACTTTTAGGAGACGTTCCTGCGCCGGAACGCCCCCACCTGCCCTGGAACGCCTACATGTGGCGCAGGGCTTTACAACGTGACGCATCTCCCAGATGCGTCACGTTGTAAATACCCCGCACCATTGCGCAGGATTTGCGCCGCTGCTGCGTCACAAAAGTGACGCAACGGCGGCGTAAATGAGGCGCAAGTCAAACATAAATCTGCTCCATTGTACCAAGGCACGTCATAAACTTCTGGGAAAACCAGATTGCACAAACAGACGCAGAATGACACCGCTGTTCAGTGGTTGGGAAAAGCCTTCACATGCTTTTTGAAAATTAGCAGTGAATATTCTGGGGAAACATTTCTTGGTAAGCTAGTCGGGTGTCGCCACGAGCAATACGTTTCCTACTAGAACTGGTCGACGGAATCCAGGTACCTGAAGCTTATTCTGATCTGTAGTGATATATACATATTTTGTATTAAATTATTTATTGAGCAGGATGAATAAAAAAAATCGATTTACACAATAAACATTAAACCATCATTGCCATCAGTACCCAACATGATTAAGATCAGATTAATACCAACTACCCCGAAAATCATTAATAGTACCAGCAGTACCCAGTACAAAGTACAAAAAGTGCAAAAAGGTACAATTGTCATATAGAATAACAGCAATACCTGATATAAAAGTGCGAAAGTGGAAAGAGTGCAGATCAAAACTGAGTGGAATACATTTTTCAAGATCATATCAATAGTAGCAATAGTACCAAGTGTAAAAGTACAAAAAGTGCAAAAAGTACAATTGCCATATACCATAGCAGCAAAAGCTGATATGAAAGTACTAGCAATGCTAATCAAAACTGAATGAAAAACCTTTGAGAGATCTTATAATCCCACTAAACAGATCCTATACTTAGACTCAAAAACGTCAGTGTACCACATTATACTGTTGAATAATAAAAAAAAAACAAAGTTTGACAAAAAAAAGAAAATAATAAAACATTCCGACCCATGCACCTTATATAAGTACGAAAGTGCAATTCAGAGCTAAACAAACACATTTCCTAGATCATTTAACCCCACTAAAGTGATTCCAAACGAACTCAACAGCTTCAATTCAACCTATTACACTGCTAAATAATAATAATACAATTTAACAACAAAAAAACATAAAACATTCTAACCAGTACATTTTTATTAAGTATTCCCCCATATAACATTTCATCTACGGATATAAAAATAAGCGCTACAAGCCTAGCAGCCATTCTCCTTGACCAGTGTGGTACTAGTACATGATATTGCGCCTTTTGCCATAGATTCACACCAGGCTGCAATTCCTAGCAATGTTAGCAAACCCTAAATTAGCAAATGCCCCAAGCTTGTAATACACATCAATACTGACTACAACACCGAAAAATATGCCCAAATTGCCTTAAATCTCTGAAGAGCACCTATCCGCACGCATGGTGAAGGCCTCTCCAAAAGCTTGGGTCATGGTCATTTTACTAAACCATTGTTGGTACTATGTAACAAACACTGTAGGATCAGCGAATGAGTCCCCACAATAGCTAGCAATATAAAATACTGCGGATACTTACTCAAGTGGTGTAACTCATACGATGAGCCAAGCACTACCAGCACCGGTGTCTGGGAAATCATAGTTTGGGTACTAAGGCTAATTTCCTGAAAGACCTTGAGCCTGGGATTGTTGTAACCTAGGACAGTCAAATCAAATGTGCATCCATCCACCCCATCAGTTGTTCTACACCTAAAACATTGACCAGGAAGAGATGGAAACATCCTATGCAGCCTGTGTGGTGTCTAAGCTGTTATCCATCTTGATAAAAATGCCATTCGTTTATAGTTTGCAACTCTTAATGATCTGTGTCCCAGCTCACCAAGAAACTACCATTCTTTACTACTGAACCTACAATTACTTTCTTGGAAAGCCTTTTGCAATAGCTCAGGTAGAAATGTCTGATTAGTATCCTGGCATAGCAAATAGTACAAAATGCCCACTCCAAATGACTTGGTTTCATTTATACAATGAACTAACAAACGAGTGGCTTCATTCAATACCACATAACTGTTTTTAAGAAAACTACCAATGTGATTAAAACTAAAGCAGAGAAACGAATCGTGGCTACCAAATTTTTGATTACAGAATCTCATGAAATCAACTTAGTACCATTGTAGAAGTCTCCCAATTTCTCAAACCCCATTACGTTCCATACCTGTAGAATTACTTCTGCTAATGCCAGCCCCCAGTCTCGCAATCTATCTTGTTCCGGAGTATATGCATGGTAAACCGGGAGACCCCAAGATTTTAAAAGTATCTGTATATGTGATGATTGAGCAAGTACTACCTTATACCGTGTTTTCTTGGGAAGTTTTGAGGTGGGCAAAAAAAAGGTAGTCTAATTTCACTTTCCCCTATCATTCGATTCCCCCAAAAATTATCATACAGTGGACATGCTGCTGGAAGTTGAACTACAGAGTCAAATAAAGCGGCTTGATAGTAAGTCTGCAGGTGCAGTAAAGCTAACCCTCCCTCAGCTACTTCTAGTTATAAAGTGGACATTTTCACACTGGGCTGTTTTTCAGACCATACAAAACATCCAATAATGGTATTTAATTCATCAAAATAAACACTTCAAATTTTTTGCGGGAGATTCCAGAAAATAATTACAAATAAAGGGAGAACAGATATTTTAATTTAAGCAACCCTGACAATTAGTGACAGTGGCAGCAGGGTCCACCTCTCTCGTAATCTTAATGACCTTGGCCCCATAGTTTAACTGCAATAATTGAGAAACATTATTTGCAACAAAAATGCCATAAATGTCTAAATATCCTATAGGATGTTGTGGAATCGTATGTAAGCAGGCAGGGAGCTCGGACTGCATTGAATTAAACAAGAGGAGCTTCGTTTTTAGGTCGCGCCTAGAGCAGCGCGCATGCGCTGCCCTGCGAGACATTTAGTATGGGGCTTCAGAAAGCTCACCACATGCTCGTGCGTGTGGTTTTGTTTTTCTCACACGCTATTGGGCTTTGCGTGTGTCTTTCTAAGAAAGACAGCACGCAATTGGGCAAAGGCGGGCGCATGCCCCGCCTTTCCCAACAAATGTAACCGCCCATGGCCTATTGCTTGCGGTTACATGCCGCAGCAGCATCTGTTTCTCATTATAACCATTTGTTTATAATTAGCGCGTTCGCTTCCCTGCCGCGCTCGCTCGCCCCTCTCTCGCGGGCTTGTTTCAAGGGTGGGTGGAGTTTGGCGTAACAAACGCACAAGATGGCGGCTCCTGGGCGGGCGTGAAGAGACTGCAGAGTGCTCCCTGCGATCTCTTTGGTGGCAGAGCGTCTCTCCCCCGGTGTTTGCAAAGCGGGCTTGTTTCATCTCAGCCCCTTGAGCATGGCGGTTGCAGCCTTCTTTCCTCCAGGAGGCAATCTCGTCTCCTGTTTACTTGCTGCATAGGCCTCGCGCCGCCCCACCTTCCCCCTTATTAAACGCATGCACAGTGCCCTGCTTCATGGCTGCTTCATCTTGAAGACTAAGACGGCTTACACGGTTGGCTATCTGGGCATACAGTCAACAGGGACCAGGTTCGATCCCTTGTAAACTCCTGGCTTGTGAGGGGGGAGTTAGGCTCAAGATAATTTTACCAGTCTGAAAATGCTGCGTATTTTACGTGGAGAGCACGTTGTGTGTTTATTTCCCACGGTCTCCGAAGTCGCATCTAGGCACTGCGCGCTTCCATTCTGCAGGGCTGTAGGGGGCGCTGTATAGCGTGCCCTCACTGTTCGCTGTCCCGCCTTCTCGAGGAGTATCTCTCTCCATCCTTACATATGTCTCCGACCATCCCAGATATCACCCCCACCCGTTGTCAGACGCTGATTGTTCCAAAGTCTACGGGTCCCAATTTACACGTTTGCCTTCACATGTACTGACTAATTTGTGCCCCGGCCCTCTCGCTCCTAAAGGGAGTACTGCCCCCCTCTCGCCAGTGACCCGGCCACGCCCACTTCCTAATATGCCACAAGGCTTTCTCCCACTGAAGCGTGTGCTCTTCCTTTGACACCCCTCCCCCACTCTCACATGTTCCAAGTGTTCACCCCTCCCCACAAAACAGCACCAGGACCGCTATTCGAGGGAGTTGCAAAAATGCAGACTGTGGTCGACACCTTGTCCCCTCCAAGGTGGCACGGTGGGGTCTCAGCCCTCAGCCTCATCAAGGGCTCGGGGTCTCGTGTCAGTGTAGGTACCAAGATACTCCAGGAGGGTAGCCTAGGATGCTGGGTACCCAAAGAATGTAACCATAGATGCCTCCCTACAGAGGGGATGTAACCTTAGATGCCTTTTCTCAAGGGGGAAAGTACTGAGACGCCTGTCTGTGAAGGGAATGTAACTGTAGCGCCTGCCTACAAAGGGAATGTCAGCCTAGATGACTGCCTACCAAAGCATTGTTACTATAGACGCCTGGATGCCCTGAAAGTACCACTCCACATGTCTTAAAACAAGGGAATGTCTGTGGAATGTAACCATACATGTGTACACAATGGAATGACTAGATGATGTAACCTCCACAGTCAGGAAATGTAGGTGTGTAGTACATAGCTGTATTTATCCGGATACGCTTGCAGTATGATTGCCGATGGCAAGGTTGCAGCATGACTCGGTGAGTTAATCGCTCTCCTCTGATATCTTGTGCAACCTGCAGAACACGAGTTCAAATCCTGGGAAAAAAACTATTTAATGAGTAATTTTAAATGTATACTTGAAAGATATATCATGACACAAACCCGTGGCATGAGACGCTCTGAATATATAGATGAAACAGATTTTCCACCCACAAAAGTGCTCCTTAAGGAATGGCTACTGAAAATGACACATTGAAGCCATCATTTTTGACTTGATTGTGGCCCCCGTGTGTTTTTCACTGTGATCCTGGGAACCAACTGGCTGCAAAAACATAACCCACAGATTAATTACCCCAGAGCAGCATTTCATTTAGCAGACCGCTTTTTTAGTGAGTTAATGTTTGCAAAGGACGGGTCTCCTCGAGGAACAACCTCTGTCATGTTTGACTGTGAAAACAGACTCAAACCTCTCAAGTACCTGAGTCTTACAGAAATTATCTTTTTTAAAATAAGAAAGCACCATATATGGCCCAATTCACAAAGGTAAACTGAACACATCAACTGATATATTCCATTTTCTTTTATCAAGAATACATTTCCAACTGCTGCACTCCAGCACTGACCTAATTTCACAATTTCTCTCTCTCCTACTTATTCCATCATTCCTCCCTTCCTTACTGGCCTCCGTAATGCCCCTTACTACTTTTCTACCTTCATTCCTAACCCTCCCTCCTTTTCCCATTCTTCATTTCTTAAACAATCTCTTCCTCCTTCCTCGATTCTTCCGCCCCGCAAACCCTTCTTTCCTATTTACTTCCAGTGCCCCTTCTGCCTATCACCCTCTCTGCCTCCCTTCTTCATTACCTCCTTTCCTCCTTCCTTCTTGCCCGTCTTAATCCCTCTCTTCACTCCTTAAACGTATACCCAGCCTTATTTCCTCAAACCTTATTTCAACTTCACTTATTCCAGTCATTCATATCTGCAGTCCTTTTTAGATCACAAAAGTAAAAAAAGACACCTGTGTCATTTCATGTGGTAATGCCTGCATGTGCCTACAAAATAATGTGGCCCCTCTTGTTTATTATAACTTTTCAACATGCTGCACAGCAGCCATACTGCTCTACTACATAGCTTAAAAACAAAGGCCAAGCCAAAACCTCTGGTTAAGCACTTATACGGTCCCAAAGGCGAGACCCATTGGCTATGCCAATGCTTATTGCTTGATTGACTTTGCAGCCCCCTATGCGTGTAAAACCCCTAATTTTATTAAAGGCATTCTGGATATTTGACCTATTGGCCTTTAAGTATAAAACCATATCATCCTTGAAAAATTTTAATTTTCGCTATCCTGCCTATCGGTGGAAAAATCGACGGATTAGTGCAGATCCTAATCGCTAAAGCCTTGATTAAAAAGGTAAAAAGAAACAGGGATAAAGAACATCCCTGACGGATGCCACGCTTTATCCGTACATCCCCAGCCTCCTTGGTGTTAATAATAATCTTGGGCTCTGCCCCACTTTAAAGCTCCTTAAGCATGTTTACGATCCAAAATAAAATAAGAAACAATGCTTTATAGTTAACAAAGTCGAACACCTTTTCTGCATCCATCATTATTACTGCCACCTTCTCCTTGTTAACTGAAAAATAAACAATGGCTTGTGTCAAAAAATAGATACTAGCAGCATTCGATCTTTTGGGCAAAAACCCGCTATGATCCTGATGTATCATCCATTGAGCATATGGTGCAATTCGTTCCGCCCAAATTTTCATAAATAATTTAGGAACAACATTTAGCAAACTTATGGAGTGGTAAGAATTGGGATCTGTAGGATCAAGATCTTTTTTGAGAAAACTCACTATCAGCGACTCTTTGGATTTGGTGTCTCACCCTTGATTTAATTGAAGAGAATTATTAAAAAAGGAAGCAGCTCCTCTGCAAAAAATGTGTAAGCTACATTGGGAATACTCTCTCCACAACTGGCTTTGGTGTTGCCCATGTTTTGGAGGACGGCCTCTACTTCAAAGCTCTATTTTCTTAATAAATGCACCTTTTTGAGTATAGAGACTGCCGGAAGGCGCACTGAATCAAAATATTGTGCTAGCTTTTGCATCATGATTGTCCCAATTTCTTCATAAATTCGGCAAATAAATGCCTTTGCTACCCCATTACTATCAATCTCTATGACCCTTGTGACAGGGTCTCCGACTTGGGTGATTAATTGCCTACTGTTCCGAGTTTTAGTTGACCATGCCAAATATTTCACTACATGCTTACTCTCCTCTGTTGAAAGGCTTTACTTCCTGCAACGACTTCTAACAAAAAGAAGTCCCTAAGCTCTTGCTTTGCCCTGACTAACTGATCTTGATCTTGTTGGCGAGCTGTTGGAACAAAAGGACCTCCCGAGACTCTAATTAGTTCCCTAATAGTAATCTCTACTGCTACTTTGAGGTTTTGAATTTTATGAGACCGGGCCCTGGTTAAATTTGCTAATAAGATATCACCTGCCCCCTAAATGCAGCCTTAAACACTTCCTGTATCATAAAAAAGGGAGCAGTATTAGAATTTATATAGAAAAACTCACTAATAAAATGCCTCATTTCGCTTATCCAAATTTGATCTGCAAGCAAGGCTGTATCGAACTGCCATCTTGGCCTCTTTCTCTGTACTGATTCCAACATGACCACGAGAGAGACTATTGAATCATCTGAAAAGGGGTTGGTCAGCATCTCTATCCTCCCTCTCTTCAATAGTTTCATCACAAGAAACAAATCTAAATGTGAAGCCAACCCAAACATAGGAGAATAACAGGTATATTGGGTGAAATCGGGATAATCAAGTCACCAAGGCTCTACCAGGGCAAGATCTTGCTTAAATATATTTAAAAGTTTGGCTGTTCTGAGCTTAATATGTCTATTGGTTTTAGTCAAGGTGTCTAAAGTAAGATCTTGTATAAAATTAAAATCTCCCCCATCACTAGTTTTCACACAGCCTGAATTGCAAGATTTTAAATTTGCTCCTTGGCCTGTATTTCATCAACTATGTGGCCATAATAGTTCAAGAGATTTAGTGCATTACCTGCTACCTTGACCTTTATCCAGATCCACCTGCACTTGCTACAACGTGAAACCTCCATTATCTCCTAATCCACCGTATTAGAAAATAGTATAGTCACCCCCTGCATCACCACACCTGCTGAATCAAAATAAACCTGTGAAAATTATGGCAGGATAGATTTCTTGGGGGTATTGTACCTAAAAGGAATTTTCTGAATGAAAATTAATTTGGCATTAAAAGAAGCTAGCTCTTTTAACAAAGCATAACAGTTCCTATTACAAGTCCATTCCCATTGCAAGTGATGAAATGTATATACTGTACCATTATAAGCCAATTATACTAAGCTTCCCCACTAGCAGGCTAACCCATAGCAACATCACTGCAGCTACATGTCATTTAAACACCAAGGAGGGCTTACTATGACCACCTCAAATTTCTTAATCATGTTTTTCCTTGATCAAATATTTGTACAATTGCCTCTCTCACACTACTCTTTTTTACAACTCCTTGAACACCCCCTGCACATCTGAAACCCCCTATATCTTTGAATCCAGGAATTGTCCACCCACCCCCAAAGGGCCCAACCCTCTACTGGTGCCCTGGTGCTGCACCTAGCATTCATCATGTCTCCCCCACCTCCCCAAAGAAAAGAGGAAAAAAAGAAAAGACAAAGAGGATAAAGAGCCAAAAAGGGAAATAAGTCAATGTTGAGTCCTAGACGAGCACAGCTCTAAGCACATTTTTATGTTTTCGGAATCTCAGAAAGTAGGGCCTGAGCCTCCTTGACCACTGAGAACAAATGGAATTGGCCATTGACAAGAACCTTCAACTTAGATTGCTGTACCATTGATGCTAGTACTCCCAAGAGGTTAAATTCTCTGTCCAGCCCTTGAAAAGATTTTCGAGGTCGAGCCACCATGATTGAGATACCCGAAATCACCCTCATATGAACAATGTCTGCCATCAAAAAAGACTTCTTATGAATCACTGCTATCAGGATCTGCTCTTTAATAAGAAAATCTGAAAAACGGACTAAAATTATTTGTGAATATTTCATGCCTGCTGGCTGAAGTGCTGGAACTCTCTGTGCCCTCATGCATGTCAAATTGGCTGGTGCGATTAATAATATATGCTTTCTAATCAATTATTCCATCAGCTGGGACAAATTCTGAATAGAACCCTGCGACTCACTCCCCTCCGGAATACCAATAAATTGAAGGTAAGAGCATCTCGCATGGTTCTCAATTTCTTCAACCTTATTTCCTAAATAGCAGACCATCTTTATTAAAGAACACAACTGCATCTTCTAAGTCTAAGATCCTTTGTTCCGCCTCTTGCAGCCTTTTTAGCACATGTTCAATATTCTGTTAGATCATACATTTCTGCTAGTATTGTCTCAAACAGTGATTTCAATGACTAGGACTGTAAAGTAGCCATCTTATTATTAGACTCTTTGGTATGGTCGGCAGGCAAACGGAGGGATCAATAACCCCCTTGGTTCTCCCATTCACCTCCCAGATTTACACTCTCAGCCTGAGTCACTCCCTGGCACCATGCTGTTATGTTATGTTATGTTAACAATGATTTGTATAGCGCACTGACACCGATTGGTTTCCTGGTGCTGTAGAGACAGAGAACAGTCAGAGTAGGAAGCCAGCGGAGTTAGTAGTAGGCTTGTTGATAAAGCCAGGTCTTTAGGGATTTCCTGAATGATATGAGGTTGGGGCATAGCCGGATCTCAAGGGGGAGGGCCTTCCACAGACGGGGTGCCAAGGTGCCAAATCTGCAGCCACCCGAGCGTTTACGTTTAAAGGATGGGATTTGTAAAAGGCATTGTTGGGCTGAGCGAAGGCTACGGGACGATATTTGACTGGTGATGGCTCGCTCTTGGGAGTCTTCCTCTGTTGTTAAGCTCATGTCTTACTGGCGAGCATTCACTTCATTTTTAATGTGTTCACCTTTCCTATATTGGTAATTGAGCTTCTTCTCTCTATCAAGCTGGCTTGATACTGGCTCCTGGAACAGTGGATAATCTTTAACCTTCTCTACCGTATTTGAACATGGGACTGGAGTCAAATCTGAACCCCAGCCTCACATTTCTGCCGTAGCCCTAAGAACATTTGTAAATGGCCTTCATCTGCTCATTATTCAATTGAGTTTCTGTCAAAGGGCTACCCGCAGGAGAAGTTAGAGTCACATTTCCCTCTGACTGGTCGTGGTTAACCTCATGATTGTGGGGCGAGTGTTTCTCCATCACCTCAGTACTATCCTTCTGCCCTCATTTTTCTGAGCCATTGCAGCCATCAACCTTCACTTTTGTTTTCTGCATTGGATGCGTATTTGAACCAGTGACTTCTGATTTTGAATGATGCTGTCTCATGTTAAAAACAACTCTGATACAGTTCCAAGCCCTACTGGATCCCTTGGACTGAGCCTCTGCCCCCACTCCTTGTGGCTACCTCTCTCCTGCCTCAGGATTCCCTGGGAAATCCCCAGCACCGTGCAGCTACCTCGGGCCACTGAACAGCTTCCAAATGGGGCATTTTTCTCCTGAGCTAATCGGTTCGAAACTTCTTCTCGGTAGTCGGCTTCTATCTCTGCCAAGCCACAGGATTCATTACATTCATAACAATGCAAAACGCCGAGCCGCTATAACATCAATCCAAACCAGCTTTCCCACCAGAGCCAGACCTATGCCAGCAGGAGGTGCATGAGTGGGAGGGATCACCGATGATCGGACGCTAGCAACAGACCATATGGGCTCTGCCTGCTGCCTGGAGAGACACTGGGGTGACATTTTGGTTTACACATCACAAGTTTAGTTGACGAAGTGTTCTGATAAAAACTATAAAACACTATAAAATGTTTTATGAACTAAGCAGAGTGATTTAAAAGTAATTCTCTTCTTAACTGGCAATCAGTGCAACTTGGCTAATACAGATGAAACAGAATCAGACTTTTTCAAGTGGAAAATTAATCTTGCAGCCGTAGTTTGTGCAAACTATAATTTCCTTAGTATTTTCACAGGCAGGCTGGAGATAGATGGCATTGCAAGAACTGAGTCTTGCTGAGAAAAAAGTATTCGCTATATGAATTCTTAGTTGTACAGAGATTAGGTGTATATTATGCTTCAAAATGTTTAGATGATATATACAGCCTCTTACCACAGCATTTACTTGCTCAGTGGTAGTGACTTGTCCCACGAAAGCAGGTTAAAAGAGTAGGCAAACCCTCTGCTCCCTGGTATAATGCTGAACTGCAAAAGTTAAAACTTGGCTGTAGATAAGCAGAACGGCGGTGGATGAAGGGGTATTCTGATATAGACAAAGTCGATTGGAAGGAGAAAATCCGCTGCTATAAGAAAAATATTGCTTCTGCTAAAGCTGAATTTTTTGCAGATGTAATTTTGAAGGCACCGAAAGGCTCTAAGAGCGTTTTCAAAATAATGAATAGTATCGCCACCCCGCTTGCACAAAAAATAAGATTCGCCCTACGCAGGAACTTTGTGACAGTCTGGCTGCCTTTTTTGAAGATAAGATCTGCAAAATCATTGAAGGGTTGGAAGGGGATAGCACAGTTGATGGGGCCAGTGGTCCCCCACAGGATAGGAAGGAGGACTGGAAGGGGCTGAGTAAATCTTCGGATCAGAGGCCTCTCCTTGATCATTTGAAATTCCCTCTGTGGAGGATTTTAATCGGATAGCTCAAGGGATCTCCTCTGGTTCATCACTGGACCCTCTTCCCCATAGGATCTGGAAAGCGTTAGGCTCCGAGCTGTTCCCTCTGCTAAGACAGTTATGTGATCAATTCCTGGGTAGTGGGATGGTCCCTACCTGCTGGAAGCAAGCAGTTGTAACCCCCTTATTAAAAAAAACATCGCTTGACCCAGCCTGTCTTAAAAATGACAGGCCTATCTCCCTCCTTCCATACCCGGTGAAGATCATTGAGCGCCTTGTAGTTAGGGCACTCTCCCAGTTTCTGGAGGTAAATAATTTACTGGATGACGTGCAATTCGGCTTCCGCCCAGGACATGGGACTGAGACTGCCCTGCTGACTGCACTGGACGATCTTCGTCTGCGTGTGGACAAGGGTCATTCTGCTATACTGATCTTGTTGGACCTGTCCGCCGCATTCGATACAGTCAATCACAAGGTTCTCCTGGAACGATTGGAAGGAGTGGGGGTAGTGGGCCTGGCTCAGAAGTGGCTTAATTCCTATCTGTCTGACAGATGTCAGGTTGTGGCCCTCCCCCCCTTTTCAGTCTTTGTTCATCAAGATACATCATGGTATACCGCAGGGTTCTGCGATCAGCCCTATTCTATTTAATGCCTATATGCGTCAATTGGTGGATGTCATTAAATCTCACGGTATAGGCCTAGTAAATTATGCGGATGACACCCAACTTATTCTCTCCTTGGAGGGAGAACAGTCATCCACTGTGGAGAATTTCCATGCCTGCATGCAGACTCCCTGCAATTTAACGCAGATGAAACAGAGCTTCTTTATATTGCAGGTGGGAGAGTGTCATATCCTCTCCCAGCCGACTTTTGGCCCATTCCTGCCGATCCCTCGTTGGCACCTTCTAAGTCGGTTCGCAATTTGGGAATCTGTTTTAATGAGAAGTTGACCTTGGAAAATCAAGTCAATAAGACCATTGGGAGCTGTTTTTTCCTTATCAGGGCCCTCAGGAAAATTCTCCCTATGCTCCCCATACATAGTGTCATCGTGAGCAGGTTAGATTACTGCAATGCCTTGCTGCTGGAGTCCCCAAAATATTTATTTGGGAGACTGCAGAGAATCCGGAATGCAGCGGCCAAGCTGGCCTTGATGAGACCTCGTCAGTCCTCCTCCTTCCAGGCCCTTGTGGAGCTTCATTGGCTCTCAATTCTGCAGAGGGTTCACTTCAAATCCCTGTGTGTCGTGTTCAAGGCGCTGCACGGTCTAGGGCCAAGGCCGTTGCAGAATAAATTCAGCTGGTATGCTCCCACTCGCTGTCTTTGGTCTTCCTCAGCTAACTGGGTGAAAGTACCTATGGTCAGAAGAGCTAAACTGGGGGGGAAGCAAGCTTTTAGTGTTGCTGCTGCAAGGTTCTGGAATAGCCTACCCACAGAGCTGCAGCAGATGAACGATCTTCTGCCGTTCAGAAAGAAAATAAAAACCTGGCTTTATCCCAGAGTATAATGCCAATTCTGCCCTTTGCCACAGGCTTTTTTTTCCCGTCTCTCAACGCCAGGACACACTGCAGGTTGCAGTGCGCTCTACAAATAGTCTTTACATTACATTACATATATATATATATATATATATTTTTTTTTTTTTTCACCACGTTTCTCCGTCAGCTTCCTGCTCTCAGCATAGCGGGTGCCCCAGCCGCGAGGACGAAAACTCGCGAATTCACACCAGCCACAGTTTAAAGATTGCTGCGCACTCCAACCAGTATTCAAATTGTTTTATTTCATTCGTTGCAAACACGATCAATAAAGTTACTGACAAACGCGTTTCAGCCTCCTGGCCTTCGTCAATGTCAGTGATTCCCTGCTCACGCCTCTTATTTAACCATATCATTTCATTGGTTAACAGGGATTCCAATCAAAGAAAAAAATACAATAATGAAAATAAAAAACGGTCTTGCAGAGACCGGATACTGCTTTGGGGAATTGTCAGCCATATTGGCACTATGTTCTCTACTGTTAGACAAAATGGCAATGTCACATTAGACCCCACGTTTTCACAAAATAATCAGTGGAAAACATCAAATCAATTCATTAAATAAAATGAGTCACAGTATAGCATTGGCCTATCTGAATTAGCTGTTCACTGATTAAAAGTGTGCCCCAATGCGTTTATTTTAATCTGATAATGCTGACCTCTAAATAGAGTGGGCATATAACTATCGTGGTTAGATTGTCATAATCCAATCATATCAAAATAAAGCTCTGGATGAGCAAACTCAAATTGCTGCTGTCTGTTCTGTTTTAAGTTGTTATTCATAGCTCTTGCTTTTCCCCATTAGTTCCAGCTCTAAAGGTACAGCGCATTGTACATGTTTCTATTCTGCTTATCCAATAAATGACCACAGTTCCTCCTCTTGGTTCAGCCCTCCCGGGGTCCTGGTACGCAGTTCCACTATGAGTTTGGCCTCCAATTGCCTGAGTGTTTTAACTCTATCTCCCCCTCTTTCTGCCGGTGGGATCTGATCTAGGCAATAATATGTTAACTTGTCACTCCTAGCCTCGTGCATGTTAGCAAAGTGCCTCGCCACTGGATATGTTCTGTCCCTATTGGTTATGGCTCGTTTGTGCTCCAATACACGTTTCTTTGCCGGGTGTATTGTGCTTCCGACATACTGTAACCCGCAAGGGCAGGTTAAACAGTATACCACAAAGCTGGAGTTACAGTTCAATAGTTTGTCAATGGGCCTTCTATCTTTCTTCCCAGGTATCAAATAGTCTTTAACCTTTTTGCAATTCTTGCAAGCCTTGCAATTCATGCATGGAAAAAAGCCCGCAATCAATGGTTTGATCCGGGATTTATCCTCAAAGTGGCTGCGTACCAGGATATCTTTCAGGGAAGCACTCTTCCTATAGGTGACATCAGGACCAGACGGGATCAATTTCCCAAGGATCCCATCAGTTTGCAGGATATTCCAATTTTTCTGGATGAGACCCCTTATTTTTTGTGCCTCAAATGAATAGGTCATGATTAGCCTAACTTTGCCTTGCTCTTCTTCCGTTTCCTTCTTATCTGTTTGCTTTTGGGTTAATAATTCTAGCCTGCTTCTACTGCTAGCCTTGACTGTCCCTAAATCTATCTAGGGATTCATTGGCGGCTTCTTGTAAGTCGTCTGGTCGGGAGCAATTTCTCTTAAGTCTCAGAAGCTCCCCGTATGGTATACTGTTGATTAGATTGCGGGGGTGTTGGCTCCAAGAGTGCAAAACAGTGTTCCCTGCCGTGGGTTTATGGTATAGTTTAGTGCACAACTTATTATCTGCCACAAAGACTAGGAGATCTAAAAATGCTACCTCCTTTTCACTGATGTTACTAGTGAATTGTAAATTGAACTCGGTGTCGTTCAAGGATCTTACATAATCTTCTGCCTCTGTGCGTGTACCTCTCCATACTATGAAGAGGTCATCGATGTACCTTGTCCATAGGGCTATCTTATCTAGCCAAATTTCATTCCTGCCCGCCCAGGCCACGTGCTTCTCCCACCAGCCTACGAATAAATTCGCATAGCTGGGGGCGAAGCACGTGCCCATCGCGGTACCTTGTATCTGCAGGTATAGTTCCCCTGCAAATAAAAAAATGTTGTTGTGTAGACAGAATGATGCTATTTCTAATAGCATCTTGTTGTGTTCCTGAAACTTCAGAGCTCGGGTCTTTAGAAAAAACTCAAGGGCTGCTAATCCTTGCGAGTGTCTAATGCTGGTATACAGACTAGTTATGTCTAATGTGATTAGCAGTAATTCTTTGTCCCAAGAAGCCGCCAATGAATCCCTAGATAGATTTAGGGATAGGGGCTACACAAATAAAGTTTTGCAGGAAGCGACAGTCAAGGCTAGCAGTAGAAGCAGGCTAGAATTATTAACCCAAAAGCAAACAGATAAGAAGGAAACGGAAGAAGAGCAAGGCAAAGTTAGGCTAATCATGACCTATTCATTTGAGGCACAAAAAATAAGGGGTCTCATCCAGAAAAATTGGAATATCCTGCAAACTGATGGGATCCTTGGGAAATTGATCCCGTCTGGTCCTGATGTCACCTATAGGAAGAGTGCTTCCCTGAAAGATATCCTGGTACGCAGCCACTTTGAGGATAAATCCCGGATCAAACCATTGATTGCGGGCTTTTTTCCATGCATGAATTGCAAGGCTTGCAAGAATTGCAAAAAGGTTAAAGTCTATTTGATACCTGGGAAGAAAGATAGAAGGCCCATTGACAAACTATTGAACTGTAACTCCAGCTTTGTGGTATACTGTTTAACCTGCCCTTGCGGGTTACAGTATGTCGGAAGCACAATACACCCGGCAAAGAAACGTGTATTGGAGCACAAACGAGCCATAACCAATAGGGACAGAACATATCCAGTGGCGAGGCACTTTGCTAACATGCACGAGGCTAGGAGTGACAAGTTAACATACTATTGCCTAGATCAGATCCCACCGGCAGAAAGAGGGGGAGATAGAGTTAAAACACTCAGGCAATTGGAGGCCAAACTCATAGTGGAACTGCGTACCAGGACCCCGGGAGGGCTGAACCAAGAGGAGGAACTGTGGTCATTTATTGGATAAGCAGAATAGAAACATGTACAATGCGCTGTACCTTTAGAGCTGGAACTAATGGGGAAAAGCAAGAGCTATGAATAACAACTTAAAACAGAACAGACAGCAGCAATTTGAGTTTGCTCATCCAGAGCTTTATTTTGATATGATTGGATTATGACAATCTAACCACGATAGTTATATGCCCACTCTATTTAGAGGTCAGCATTATCAGATTAAAATAAACGCATTGGGGCACACTTTTATTAATCGAATAATCAGTGAACAGCTAATTCAGATAGGCCAATGCTATACTGTGACTCATTTTATTTAATGAATTGATTTGATGTTTTCCACTGATTATTTTGTGAAAACGTGGGGTCTAATGTGACATTGCCATTCTGTCTAACAGTAGAGAACATAGTGCCAATATGGCTGACAATTCCCCAAAGCAGTATCCGGTCTCTGCAAGACCGTTTTTTATTTTCATTATTGTATTTTTTTCTTTGATTGGAATCCCTGTTAACCAATGAAATGATATGGTTAAATAAGAGGCGTGAGCAGGGAATCACTGACATTGACGAAGGCCAGGAGGCTGAAACGCGTTTGTCAGTAACTTTATTGATCGTGTTTGCAACGAATGAAATAAAACAATTTGAATACTGGTTGGAGTGCGCAGCAATCTTTAAACTGTGGCTGGCATATATATATATAGATATATATATATATATAGATATATATAGAGATATAGATATATACACATGTTCCCACAATTCATCCCTCATTCGTAGAACGCACGTGGGGAACAATGTTTAAAAAGGCACTGCAAAATCTACTGAAAGGATTAAAAGATTGTACTACACATCCCAACATGCAACACACTCTTGACTCACCTGCAAGGCCCACTGGAGGGCAATTACAATAAAAGGCATGTAGGGGAAGTGACTCTTAAATTACTGCGCAGCCTCAGAAGATGCCTGTGAACAAGGAGTTTTCACTCCGAAACGTAAGGCTCCTTTAATTAAATTGAAGAAGGGATGCCGGTTTGCCTTTACTTGGTCTGCTCTGGAGTGCGTCTTCGAATGGAGGATGAATTGTGGAATTGTAAATGACGACAGTCCATCTGTGAAGACTGCACCACCCTGTAATTTAAAAACGGGGCCACACAGACATGGAACTGCCTCGAGTCTGTGACTTCCCACTGCAGGGCAAGGAAAATGTATTAAATTGGAGAAGGAATGCCCGTTTGCCTTTACTTGGTCTGCTCTCGAGTGCGTCTTCGAATGGAGGATGAATTGTGGAAATATATATATATATGTGTGTAATATTAAATAAAAATATATTTATTAAAATAACAAATTAAATTTAAAATATTTGTATTATCAAAAATAATTTCACAGACCAGAAAATGTATACAATGTTAAACGTTTATATAAAAAAATGGATCATTTCACTGTATTGAAATAATTGTTTTAATATTTTTATTATTTTTATATTTTTTAGTAAATAATGTTTTGCATTCAGGGGCCTATGAAGATGTCAGACAGACTAGTGTCCCCCCAAGACCATCTCGGAACTGGGACTAACCGACCTCTGGTTGTCGATCCCAACCTGATTAGGATCACATTTGAACATGGCCTATGGGAGCATATATTACGGCCGTAAACCGGCCTCAGTACATGCTCCTGTAGGGAAATGGGAGGTGGTGTTAATCCCTGCAGGGATTAACAGGAGCACCATCAGCCCCCTGCTAGGGGCCCCCAAACACGCTTTCTGAAATTGTTACCATGTCGGAAAGGCCAGCACGGAAACCCTGCTGGAAACCGTGCATAGTAATCCCAAGGGCAGAGAAGATTACAGTCCTTGAGCCTGTCGAAAGCCAGCCAGAATGACCGGCCGGTTTAGTTTCCGACTGCCAGCATTGTAATGTGACAGTCGGAAAGTAAACCAAGATGCAGCCCAGAAAGGCTCTGTCCGCCAGTCAAAGAAGTTCCGGGCTGCATCATAAGCAGCTGCTTAATATAATTAATATTTATTTTAATTAATATTACATTTAAAAAATGAAAAGATTAAGATACAAAATTAATTAAAAAGTTGTGAAACATTAATTTGCATTAAATTAAAAATATCACAATAAAATGTACTTTAAAATATACACTTTTTAAAAATCTCCCCTAAAACCCCAATAACCTGCTACTAATAAAAAGCAGGAAACCATTATTTATGCACATTATTACAACTAAAAATATGAATTTCAAAAATGTCATAACTAATATATTATCTTACTAAAAATACAGATAATAAATGAATAAAAATATACAATTAAACACACTACAGTAAATTACATACTAATTAATAACCATAAAAATTAAATTTTTACCTTTGATATATCTGTCAATGATATTTCTCACACCCTGATATTCTTTGACACAATATTTTTGTATCATGATAGTTTGTTTCCAATATTTTGTCTAAACGCCCATTAGCATTTGAGTCTAAAGGTGCTGGGTCCTATTATCAGCATCTAAGTTAATCTATTTTCAACCACCAACTATTTCATCATCTACACATATTTGAGCATTGAGGATAAAATGTCTGTCCGATAATGGCTACTCGCAAGAGAGGTGGAATATATGGCTATGTGAAGAGACAATCTCTCATCTTAACACATGTTTTACAATAATGGTAGATAACTCACCATTTTATCTTAGTATTATGAGCAGTACCTAATTCAAAATAATGTATTGTAAACAACAGGAATTTAAATAATAATTAACAGATTATTTGGATAAATCTGCCAGTTTGTTTACTCTGATAATGTCTGATAGAGAACTACAATTAATTTCTAGATTGATGAATGTTTTTATTTTATTTTAATCTATTAATAGCAAACTAAAACTAAATGAAATGTCTAGAAATGGGTGTTTTTGCAATTGTTACAGAATTCCTCAAATATTCTCTCCATAGTGAGAAATCTAGACTAGTGGTGCTAGTAAAGCATATATAAAACAAGAAAATGAACATCTTAGAAATCTCCTATTTATAAGCCGACCTGGAAAAAAATCATATTCAGGATGAAAAGTGCACCACGTAATGAAGCATGCTACTTTAGTGACTGAGGGTTCTGCATTCTTTAATGAGAGAAGCATAGAACCCAAGAACATCATCTGCAGCATCCCTCAAGGCACATCCCTCATCCCCACACTGTTCACCACCTACATGACTCCCCTGGCCAACTTCGTTAGAGCCCATGGCCTCAACATCATATTGTACACAAACGTCACCCAACTCATCCTCTCGCTCTCAGAAGTTCCCTCCACCACCAGGAACTACTTCAACAACTGCATGATGAGAGTCGCCGACTAGATAAAGACCAACTGCCTGAAGCTCAACATGGACAAGATGGAAGTGCTGATTTCTGGGAACAACACCTCCCTGTGGAATGACACCTGATGGCACTTCTAACTCGGACCCACACCGACAGACCACACCTTGTCGTCATCCTGGACAGCAAACTCACCATGAAGTGCCAGATCAATGCAGTCTCCTCCGCCTTTTTCCACACACTCTGCTTGCTTCAAAGGATCTTCAGATGGCGCCCTGGAAACCTCAGGAAAATGGTCAATGAAGCCCTAGTCATGCTCCGGTTGGACTATGGCAACACGTTCTACACAAGGATCACCACCCAACTCCTGAAGAGACTCCAGATGATACAGATCTCAGCTTCCAGACTCATCCTTGACCTCCCCAAATGGACCCATATCACTCACTACCTCAGGAACCTCCACTTGGTCCCCATCCAGAAAAGATGCCAATTCAAGATGCTGACACATGCCTACAAGGCCCTCCACAAGCATGGTCCAGCTTACATCAACCACCGACTCTGCTTTCACAAACCATTCAAAAAACTGTGCGCCACCTTCCTTGCCCTTGCGTGCACTCCCCACACCAGCTAAAGCCACGGTAGAGGATGCTCCTTCTCCTACCTCACGCCAAGTTGTGGAACGACCTTCCCCTCCACCCCCGAACAGCACCCTTGCTCCTGGAATTCAGCAAGGGAGTCAAGACCTGGCTCTTTGACTGATTCCAGAAAGGATATAGTGCTTGGATACCCTTGTGGGTGATTAGCCGATCTCTACAAATCCTGTTTGATTGATGACAGTTTCATTACAATCTCGCTCCTTAAATGTAGGTATTTTAAAAGCAACAAATCAATATTAATTTCCCTCTGAGATCAGGTCTATCACACCTCTTGCATGCTTTAAAAAATAATAGAGAGGTTGTGTAGATAGACTGATACAATTCCTGTTGTCTCCTGTCTCTTGGTTATTAAACAGAAATGTGTGCCTCAAGCACGGGTACTTAAGAAATGTCAAATAGTTTAAATCCTGTGGTGGAACAGGTACGGGTAACACCATGTAAGGCCTTACATTTTATGTATAAAAATGATGATTCCCATACCCAAATCCCAAAGAAACCAGTTCCTGAGGTGGGGTGGGTGGTCCTTCGTGTGGCGTTCCCATTAGACTTGAGAAGGGTTTTACTTTCTCAATGATTGGAAAGGTAATCATAGAAGCCTGCGTTTGATGTTTATTATTCTTGACTGGTCGCTAGGTTTCATGACCCTTTTTATTTAGAACCAGGGTAACCTCTCTCTGAAGCGGGGCACAGGGAATAAAGTTCATGAGGACTTCATTCATACTTCCCCAACCTGCTCCTTACCGTGCCGATTCTACACCCCAAAGGACCACATCCTGTTACTCATCGATCATCTCTTGGCAGCAGATGACTCTTATGTCAAAACAGCAGGTGACTCTCTTGTGGGTGCTTGAGCCGCAAGTTCAATGCAGCTAGTGGGTGACTTCAGGTAACTGAGTAGCCTGCAAGAACGCTTATGCCCATGTTTGTGTAGTGATTTAAATGTTCTTTAGAAAGCTGTTTCAATTGTTGCTCAATATAAGGCAGCCAGGGATAGAAACCTGTAGAAATATTTGTCCAGGGTGGAGTTAGCGCTACTTTCACCAGTTTTAAACAGCCAACCAAAATTGCTTTTTATAGAACTCCCCAGGAGGGACATGCTTTGGGTGAGTGACAAACCATAGAGGATGTACCTCATAAACCTGGGCCAACCAAGGCACACAGGTCCATCAACAAGGACCACACACCACTGAACACTTTTTGTTTTGTTTCTCACCCAGTGCTGCAGTGCTGTACCATCTATTGCTACCAGGAACGGATTTGCCTTATGATTGCTGCCTTCTGTGTTTATCCAGATGAGTCTTTTATCAGGTACACAGGCTTCAAAGCATGTACATGGTTAAGATTAGTATGGTTAAGATTAGTATTGGACTTTTAGGGGTCACAAGACAGTGTTTGTGTTCTGGAGTCATGAGTTTGTATTTTCATTTTTGGATCACAAGATTGAGCTAATGTTATGGGGGCACATGAGTATGGTTGTGTTATGGAGTCAAGAAACATTGTTTGCATTCCATGGTCACTAGGCTGTGTTTGAGTTCAAAGTCATACAACCGTATTTGCATTTTGCAGTTAAGAGAATGAGTTTATTTTATTAGGTCACAAGATTGTGTTTGCATTCTGGAGCCATAAGATTATATTTTGAATTCACTAGAGTGAGTTTAGATTTTGAGGATCAATAGGCTGTGTTTGGGTTCCAGGTCTTGTTATTACTTATGTAAAGAATATTGATTTTAGTGATATCCTGTAAAGAGGATAGGTACAACACCCTAAATAACCCTACACTAATCCTATTTTCTAATTTATCTATTGCATTTCTGGTACCACTTCCAGTATCTTACTCTATAACTTGTTCTTTGTAAGCAATCGGTTGTTTAGTGTAGTTTACTCAACTATCATATTCCTACATCACCTTGTTATTTAATCCAGTACCAGTGTAGACATCAATGATGAAGAAAAAGCTGTTGCCACAGGTGAGCGAATGTATACAACTCTCTGCATTATTTATGCCTTTAAAGTTAGCAATATACTTGTTGGTGGAGATTATATTTTCAAGACAGGGTTGGACCCTAAACATGCTCAGGTCTTCCTCTCCCATTGGTTGCCTGGAGTGAAGGTCTGTAGGAAGGTCTGTGGGAATTAGGGATAAGCAAATGTTTAAATTTTGGCATGTAGGGGCAGATTTACAAGCCCCTTGCGCCACATTTGCGTCATTTTTAACATGGGAAAAATTACTCAAAAGTGGGGCAAGGGGCTTGTAAATCTGCCCCGTAGTATTTAGGCTGGAGTAGGTTAGCTTGTTGGTTTTTGGTTGGTGGCCTGCATAATGGAGGAAAATGAATGTATATTGTTTTAGGTTTCTGCATCTTGCTTGTCCTCACTAACAGTACCGTTGATCCTTACTATGCCACTGGTTGTGTTTTCTGGGACAACTACTTGGTGTCTTCCAATAAAGAAATGGTAAAACATGTCTCATTTAATTTAAGAGACCAATACCCAACATCCTAAACTTCAGAGAAGCTCTATTTTGGGGGATTAACCTTTCTGACTCAACTTTGCCATTACTTGAAAATAATAGCCCATCTTCACAAGTGTGTGATCACTGAGCAGGTATCATTTTTCCATCAACAAGAAACATATTCCATACCTCACCTTTAATTAAGGCGTGGACCAAACAATGTGAGACAACGAGGACAATTTAATGATCTCCTGCAACAAAAAAGCTAAGTGCTAGAAGCCACAACAGTGATAACAGTGAACTGTGAGATGCCCCTCCATTGTGGCCTTCCAGTAGTATGTGTGTGGTGTGATATACTGCACACACAACTCTGAAGCGGAAGGAGCTCAGCTAGTAGAGGGAAAGCTATTCAATTATTCACTGCTTTCATGCATCACATCTTTACTTGATTAATTTGAAATTGGTGGTGGTCAGTGGTCAATGAATTTGGGGCTGAACAGTCCCTTGCTAAAAATCGCGTTAATAATGTCAATCATAAAAATATGTTTGTGTATATATATTCATGCTCGAGGGTTTGCCCAACCTGGTTGAAAAGCACTGCAACACCAGCATGAAGTCACAGACCTTTCTTAGGTATGAATGGCACCCGGCATGCCGAATCCGATAACAGCTGTTCCGTCTCCGATACGCCTGACGCGTTTCGAAGTGAAATTTTCTTTCTCAAAGGGGGTGACGTCGAGAGAGTGCATGGTCTGGCAATTCCCAGTCTGTTAAATAGTCCATTGATACCACGTCCTGAGATGGGCCTCTCTATATGAGAACTGTGCAAGGCATTCTGGGCTTTGTAGTGACAGACAACTTTCTTCTCTTGATGAGTGCACAATTAAAACTGTCAGAATTGTTCAAAGCCCTCTGATGGGCCTCAGCAGACGGGCTCATTCTACATCCTTTGCTGATGCTTCCACATGTGTATATATATTGCCTACTGGCGGTCACCAGTAGGTAGTTATACTTAGGACCTAGTTTCCCTGGGAAAAGCGTTTTTTGATTTGCCAATATCTTTGGCGTCGGTTGACGAATCTTCGTGAAATTTTCAAAATGAATGGCCCGCTCAGGTCAGCTCCTGTCTTAAAAGTTTCGGGGTGATTCATCAAGTGGGGCCGAAAAAAGGGCGGTCACCTTTTTATCCATGTTAATTTCCATAGGAATTTTTGTCGCGGCTACAGCCAGAACTGCTGAATGGATTTACGTCAAATTTGGCATAGAGGTAGCTCTTGGTCCAGAGTGCACTCTTTGCTTTAAATGGTGTAAATCCATTTATTAGTTCCTGAGAAATTTTAAAATAAAAACTATTGATATCTGGTGACCCCGGTGGATTCGCGAACCCACTAGCTTAATTTTAATTGGCTGTCAACACTCCAAACCAAGAAGTGGTGGCAGTCATCTTGTGACTCAGTAAAACCGAGTCACAAGAAAAAAGGCAATAAAATGATTAAATAAAGAAAAGGGGGAATGGTAGAAACACCCTGACCCCCTAGGCCTGGCCAGGGGGTCCCACAGGGACACCCAGGACCTCTAAAAGCATTTTTTTAAACAACAGGATTCACACTGGGTTTGCAAATCCTGCAGAGAAAATAATGATCCCCTGGGTGGGCCAGGTCCTGGGGGCAATATGCTAAATATATGTGGGGGCCGCACAGGCCCCTGCAGCCCCGGGGACCACCACCTCCCTGGGGCTTAATTAATTATGTGTGGGAGGCACGTGACACCCTGCAGCCCCAGGGACCGCCACCTCCCCGGGCTTTTAATAAAATGCGTGGGGGTCTCCTGCCCCGGGGACTGCCACCTCCCCAAGGCATTCAGATATTGGGGGGCCTTGTGCCCCCTCAAGCCCCGGGGACCGCATCCTCCCCTGGGCTTTGCTTAATTATGTGTGTGGGGCTCACGGGCCCCCCCAAGCCCAGGGGACTGCCACCTCCCCAGGGCTATAACAAATAGTAAATGTGGGGGGGCTCGAGCCCCCCCCCACACTGCCCCGGGGACCACCACCTCCCCAGGGCACAAATTATTGAAATACGGGGGTCCGTTGCAGACCCCCGGCCCCGGGGACTACCACCTCTCTGGGGCTTTAATACTGATGAGAGGAAGGCCACGTGGCCTCCCTCCGTAAGCCCTCCTCGGCCCTGGAGACCACCACCCCCCAGGGCCACCTCCAGCAATGTCCCAGGGTGCCCACCCCTGGGACATTGTAGTTTGCAATGACAGGGCAGGAGCACTGCTCCCGCCCTGTCATTGCAAACTCTGCTTCGCTTCATGGAAGCAACAGCAGGAAACCTGCTTTTGCTTCCATGAAGCGAAGCAGATTGCTTTTGGACAAGGGGAGCTGCATGTTTGCAGCTCCCCTTGTCCAAAAGCAATGCTGGCCCCTGCAGGAGACGGGGATCCAGCTGGGACGGCGGGGGCATTGGGGCTCCCCCTGCGGTCCCCAACGTAGGGCCAGGCCTCGGGGATGGGGTACCCGGGACCATAATTAGCCTCAGGGGATGCCATGCCCCCAAATAAAAAAAACAAAGCCCAACTAGCCCATCAGGTACGTCCAGTTAGCCCCACACAGTGGGTTTGATGAGAGATGGTCCAAGGCCACGCCCCTTTTTACACCACTCTGCAAACGCGCATCTTGGCGCACTGCTGGTGAGGCGATGAGGTCCTCTTGTGTCCTGAGTAACTCAGGATTGAAGTGGACTTCATCCCCCGAGCAGCAGTGCGCCAGGTGGTGCGTATGCAGAGTGGTGTAAAAAGGGGGCGTGGCCTCAGACCACTCTCAGCAATCCAGCTGTGTGGGGCTTACTGGAGGTAACAGGAGGGATAGTTGGCCCCCAGTGCCCTCAGGACACAAGGGAACTTCATCCCCCAAACAAGAGCATGCCAGGAGGTGCGTTTACAGAGTGGTGGACAAAGGGGCCATGGCCTGTGTTCACCTCTCAGCCATCCCACTGTGTGGGGCTTACTGGAGGTAACAGTTAGGCTAGTTGGCCCCTAACCACCCCCAACAGCGAAGGGGACTTTAATCCCCATCGAAGAGCACGCCAGGGAGTGTGTTTGCAGACTGGTGGGCAAAGGGGAGTTCGCCTGCTTTGAGAACTTACCAATGCTGCTGTGTGGGACTTACTGTAGGTAATAGGAGGGGTAGTTGGCCCCCAAGGTTGTCCTAGGGGGCCATCTACCCCTCCTGTTACCTCCAGTAAGTCTCACACAGTAGGATTGCTAAGAGGTCTTCGGAGGCCATGCCCCCCTTTCTTCACCACTCTGCAAACGCACCTCTTGGCACACTACGGGTTGGGGGGTGAAGTCTACTTTTCACCTGAGAGACTTTGGGGGCCAAGAAGCTCTCCTGGTACCTCCTGTAAGTCCTATGCAGCGGAATTCGTGAGTGGTGGTCAGAGACCCAGGCCCCTTTCTCCACCTCTCTGCAAACGTGACTACTGCTTAAGAAAAGCATTTACAATGTAATAGGTTTCGCACTTGTGAGAGTTATAGCTATTGGTGTTGTAAATGTATAAGTGTTTTATTAATGTTTCTTGAAGTGGAGTGGATGCAGGTTGTGTGTAGTGGAATTATGTGGTATGTTGTGCAGTGAAATTATGTGGATTAAAAGTATGTGGTATTTAGTGTATAGGAATTGTGTAGAGTGGGATTATGTGTTATGGAGAGTAATTGTGTGGTAGAGTGGTAACCTTAGATTTAGTCTTCCTCGTTTCCATAGAAGCTAAACTATAAACTCAATGAGACGAAAAAGAAGCAACCACTCAGGAGCACTTCTGGACCTAGTCAGATGTATGAACAGGGCCACTGGAATTATGTGACTGTTTGGCTGCACTGACTTTTGCACAATTATATATTTTCCTCATTTGCCACATAATCCATTATCTGCTGCATAATCTGCAGATTTGAACAAAAAAAACTTGTTTCTAGCTTAAACGGCTCAATCTTTATCAAAAATAGAGCGACAAGTGTTACAGCATGGTGGAAGGCCCTTTGCACACCTAGAATGGTCACCTGTTACTTATTGCTAAACATGGGTATTAAATTGATATTAATAGTGTGTAAACCACTCTTCTGCACCTCTTTCTGCATTTCTGTTGCTTCTTTCTCCACCTTTCTTTCTTTTTATGCACCCCTCTTGCCTCTTTCTGCACCCCTCTTGCTTCTTTATGTACTTCTCTTGCTTCTTTCTGCCCTACCCTTGATTCTTTCTGCACCTCTCTTTTTTTTTTTTGTCCTCATTTTGCAATACTGGGTATTGAGATTTCTCAGGGATTTCTTAACATTTGTGTTTCTCTCCTTCGCTGCCCCCGTTACAGAGTATGGATAGGGGAGCTTCCCTTGTTCTGTCAAGGTTCCTGTATCTCTTTTACCCTTTTGGGGAAAGTGGGAAGAGCTAGCCTTTCAGGCTACTCCAGAAGCCAAAGCTTCTAATGTATTGCCATTGCATAACCATTGGACCCATTTAAGGCAGCGTTTTGGTTAACTAGCCGAAACATTTTGTTGTTCCCAAATTTCCCAAAATTTAAATCTTTTATTAACCTTCCCACCTCTATCTAGTCGAGAGATCCTATGTATGTGATTGATCCACCCCATATGTGAGGGAGGGTTAGATCTTACCCAATTTACACATATTTCCCTTCTGGCAAGTAAAATTAGGCTAAAAAGCAGGTTCTCTTGTTCTTTCGTTAATTTAACAAGATTTGGCCCATCTTCTCTAACCCCAAAGATAACCAAATGGGTACTTACATCAACTGGATATTTAAATACCCTCTCCAGGGTCTTACTCACTTCTCTCCAGAAGTCGTCGATCTGGGGGCACTGCCGAAACATGTGCAAGTCGTCTACCTCTTCTTCTCCACATTTCGGGCATTTTTTCTGGTCAGAATTATTAAATTTTGAGAGCTTTTTCGGTGTCCAGTACGCTCTATGAAGAGTAAACAGGTGGTTCCTCCTTAGGGCAGCAGATTTTATAACACCCCAGCATTTCCCCATAGATACTTGCCATGATTTCTCAATGTCGCTCGTCGGCAGTGCATTCCTCCAGATCTTCTCTGGTATCTTGAGATTATCCTCTCCTGACTCTATGAGGGCCCAGTACCATAGAGAAACTTCTTTCTTTTGGGTTCCGATGATTAGCATTTTAAGTTCCAGTTCTCTATCTCCTTCGTATGTTTCTGTCAACGCCTTTATCCAGCTAGATAATTGATAGTATTTAAATTTAGATAGTGAGCCTCCCATGATATTATCCAGGAGAGAGCAGTTTATAATGTGGTCCTGTTTTATAAATTGCCCCCATCTATTAATCCCTGCTAGAGTTAGGGGAGTTGAAAGGCTATCTTGGAGACATTCCGGTGTGCCTGGATATTCCCAAATCGGGGCGTATTCGCTGTAGTAAGGGATTTTGATTGTTTTTCTTATCTGCGTCCAGAGTTTAGCTGCTGATAAGAGAACCTTTAATTTGATTTTTTTTGTAGAATTTCGGGTGACTGAATTTGTATAGAAAATTTCCCGCTGGTCTCGCTATAGCTTGAAGGTGAGTTGGGTAAAGTTCATAGTCGTTTAATAAAATTCTCACGTATTTGAACTGGAAGGCCCTACAATACTGTAGCAAGTCCGGGCTCGCTATACCCCCTCGATCTTTCTTCTTTCTTAGCTTGTTCCAGGCATTTCGGGGGCTTTTACCAGCCCATATAAAAGAGTTTAATTCTCCCTGTAGTTTTCTTATTGATGTTCTATCAAACTCCAACGGAATCGTACTAAAGATATAAGTAAATTTAGGTAATATCGTCATTTTGATGATATTTGACCTTCCCATAAAAGTTAGGGGTAAACCACTCCAAGTTGTTAACAATTTTCTAGTTTCACTTAATAGTCTTTTAAAATTTACTTCCGCGATTTTGTTTATATCTTTAATTATGTCTAGGCCCAGATATCGTATTTTTCTTTTTATCAAGGGGTGATTGCTAGTACAGTTCCACTCCATAATTTCAGATTTGGCCTGATTGACCATGTATCCGGAGATTGCACCAAACTGATTGATAGAAACCTCAATGTCATGGTAGGATTTAAAAAAATTATCTGTAAAAATCATCAGGTCATCTGCAAAGAGGGCAACTTTTTTCGTCCAACCATTATAGGAGAATGGAGATATTTTAAAGTTGTTCATTAATTTAATCACTAGAGGTTCAATATACAGATTAAAAAGAAGTGGCGAAAGGGAGCATCCCTGTCTAGTACCTCTCATAATCTTTATCTTATTCGAGAGGTTGTTATTGACTAGGACTCTTGCTGATGGATTTCTATATATTGATTTAATTGAGTCTTGAAAGTTATCTCCTAACTCATATCTACTCAGAGCTGCGTTCAAGTATAACCAGTTGACCCTATCGAACGCTTTAGCTGCGTCCAGGGTGATAATAGCTAAGGGTAGTTTTTCCTGTGTTGCTATGTCTATAGCTGTGATAAGTTCTTGGGTCAGTTCTTGCATCTGTCGACCCTTCATAAAGCCTTTCTGGTTGTTGTTGATTAAGGGGTTAACTACTTTGGTCAGTCTTTTTGTTAAAACTTGTGTATATATCTTGTAATCACAATTTAAAAGGGATATGGGCCTATATGATTCACATTGATCTTTTTTATTAATGAAGATGTCATTCATTATTTCTGTTAATTGTGGGATTAGACCTTTGCTTAGTGACTGGTATAATTCATTCGGTAAGGCATCTGGTCCAGGTGCTTTTCCTTTCTTAAGACTTTTAATAGCTTCTTCGACTTCTCCTATCCTCTCCTCGTTGCTGATGGATGGAAGGTCTATAGTTTCCAGATAGTTTTGGAGTTGAGCTTCAGTCGGAAAACATTCTTCTTTATATAGACCACTGAAGAAATTTTGAAATTCTTCTCTTACTTCTGCATCTTCTGATGTTAATATTCCCGAATGACCCTTGCGTATCTTAAATATCTTATTCTGGTTTGGTCTGTTTTAGATTTCCATGCTAATAACTTCCCACAGCCTTCTCCATATTCATGGTGTGAAAGTTTACTCGTCTCCCATTTCTCTCTTAGTCTCATCTCTAGATGATCAGCCAAGTTTTCCTTTTTTTGAGTTCTTTCAGCTATCAATTGTACTCTATTTAAAACTGATGACTCTCCTTCAAGTTTAATGTCAAGGATTTTTAGTTCTTCCTCCATAAGTCTGATCTTGGATTTATTCGTTTTTGCTTTCCAAGCTGCTATGTTTAGGATTTTGACTCTCATTACTGCTTTGTAAGTGTCCCAAACCATTTGCAAGGGCATCCCTTCTTTATTAATCCTAAAAAATTCTACTGTTTCAGTCATGAGTAGATCTATATACTGATTATCTAAAAAAATCGTACGATCTACTGTCCAGCGCCCTGGGACGTTATTTTTTCCCACCTGAAGGCCCAGGACTAATGCTGAGTGATCTGATAGGTGTGCCGGAGTATGTTCTACTCTAGTAGTATTTGGCGCTAGACTGAAGTGTAAGAGGAAAAAGTCAATTCGGGAAGAGTGGCCCAGTCTTTTATTTTGGAAGGTAAATCACTTATTTTCAGGGTTTTTTTTTCTCCAGATGTCTACCAATCCAAGATCTTTTATACTCAGTGAAATGCATTGTCTCATTTTTGGTAAGTTCGTTTCTTTCCTAGGGGGTTGTCTATCAAGTTTTGGATCTAGAATTATATTAAAATCTCCACCCCAGATTATGGGGGCTGACGATGTTAATAGCTGAGTATAAAGGTTTTGGAGGTGTTCAGGGTCGTCACAGTTAGGGCCATAATAGCCGACTATAGTAAATGGATTACCTTGTAGTTTTACATTAACAATAGCCCATCTCCCCTTGTTGTCAACTGTGCTTGCCACTACAGATGCTTTTGCGTTTTTTTTAAATAAGATAATTACTCCCTTTGTATTACAATTCTGGTTGGTACAGACATATGAGTCTACCCATCTGAGATTTTTTATAATGCTTTCCCACTCTTCCTTCAACAGATGTGTCTCCTGGATAATCAAGATATCGCACTCAGACAATTTCAGATATTCTAGAATCAGCCTCCTTTGGTTATTAATCCTGAGACCATTAACATTCCAGGATAGAATCTTTACTGTCAATGGATCATCCATGAGGTAATATCTTTTTCTCGGAACTGGGGGGTATTTTATTTACCCTTAAATCTCCTTCCATTTTCCTATTTTTGTTTTGAGGACGTTTTTTATTTTTTTCCCTATTTTGCTCCCCACCCTTTTTGTGCGATTGTTTTCTTATTTGATATACAATACATCTAGAAGCCCACCCCGGGGAAGCCTCCCTTGTTCCTTTCATTGGCAAATTGGTTGCCCGTTTGAGCTCTCTACCTACCAGGCTAAAAACTTGATCTCTTGTTATTGTTCCTTCATCTGTATCAGTAATTGCTCAACCTCTTTTGGATCTCTAATGTTGTGCATTTTGTTTTTCCACATAATCTTCAGGGAGGCTGGAAATCTTATCTGCACTGTCACCCCAAGAGATCTTAGTTCAGTCATAAATTGTCCAAGTTGCCATTGCCTATCTTGTGTAACCTTGGCAACATCAGATCTGATTCTGAAGGTCCAATCATCCTTATTATATACTCCTTTTTTTAGCGCTTCACCCAGTATTCTTTCCTTAAGGGAATACGTTTTAAAATTAATAAGGATTTTTCTTGGGTTTTTGTTGCGTTTATCTTTCCCAAATGGGTCTCGGTGTGCTCTTTGTATGTCATCTGCTAAGACTACAGGGTCTGCCCAGGGGAAGTACTCATTTAGTAGAACTGTTACAAAGCTTTTTATATCTCCACCCTCTCGACCCTCTGGTACATTCAAAATGTTTATGTTATTTCTCCTAGATTGATTCTCGAGAGATTCCAACTTATCTCAAAGAGCAGCTTCGTTAGATTTTAAAACACTGATTTCATTTTGCGAGGATTCTACTTCTTTACTCAGAAGTCCCACTGCTGTTTCCACTATTTTAACTCTCTCTCCCAAAGCATTCAGCTTAGTATCAAATGCCTCGCATGTCTCTTGAATTTTTATTTGATTCTTTTCCGAGATAGCAAAGTTGTTTCTCATTTCTGACAGTACGGTTTCGAGGAGGCTACTCGGTGTAGTCATCGATATGTGTTGATCGATCATACTTGTATCTATGGCTATAACCTCGGTTGGGTCAGCCGGGGTGAGGTCGTTGACTATAGTACAGGGATGTTCGCTCCCTAAGCCCCCCTCCCCCCTAGCCTTCAAAGCAGAATCTGAGTCAAACTCCGACTCAGAGTCAATCATGGTCTCTGTCTCGGTTTCGGCCGGGTTGCTCCTGGCCTTAATTCCGCTACTTGTAAGATCCATCTTCGTTATAATGGTGGTGTTTTGTTTATTAGGTTGTTGGCTCGATCTAAGGTAGCACTGTCAGAAGTGGGTTCCAAAGTCATTTCAGAGTTTTGTTCATTCGTTTGTTTCGTTTGTTTCTCCTCTTGGATCTGGATTTTAAAAAAAGATCTAAGGGAGGGTGTAACCTTAAGTTTAAGGCCTGTCTCCAGAAGGGGTTGTTTAGCCCTATCCTGTGTATTTTTGTTCTTGGAGTAGGAGGCTGATGGAGTTTTTGTAGTTAAACCTCGCTTTTTACCCCTTATTTTCTTGGTACTGTGGGGCGATTGAGTTGAGGCTAGTCAGGGGGCAGTCTGCTAGAAATTGCCTATTCCTGAGGCAATAGCTAGTTCCACTGTTAGTTCCACAACTAGTTTTGCTGGTCTCCCCTATATTCCCCGGGGTCAAGTTACCACCTAATGGTGTCGTTAAAGAAGTCGAGTTTGGCGTGGAGTTGTCGTTCGGGGTTCTGTTCTCCGTCTGCTTGACAATTGTGGGAAGAACTTTTATATTTAAAGCCTTTGTAGGGGGGACTCCCTCTAATTTCTTTGCCCTCCTCATACAGCCCCCTACTCTTACCTTTTTCTCAGGATTCTCCTCCCTTGTGATCGGTTTCCCCTCTCTCGTGTTCGAATCCAGGGTCTTCGAGTCTGGTTCTCCTGTAGAATGCTCCAAGTTCCGCTCCCGCGTCAGTTTCTGTGCGAATTCGATCTCCGCTGCTCTACCCTGACCGACCCGGAAAGAGAGCCTAGCTGCAGCCCTCCAGAAGCTGGACCTTGCCTCTTGCGCTTACGCCCAGACTCCGAGCAATGCGTTGCCGTTTGTGCGCGGTGTCCGTGACTGTCCGACCCCCGCCTCTACGAGCTCGGTAAGTAAACTGACCTCATGTCTCATGACCGGAGTGGGCGAAAGCAAGGGAAACGTAATCTTACCAGATTTTAACTCTTAATACTCGAAGACATCTCAGAATGACGGAACTATCAAATCTTCAAAACTAGACTGTAGGTAGAGAGCTCCCGACCGGTTACATTAGCCGGCAGCCATCTTCCCCTCCACTTTTAGCCCTGCACCTCTCTTGTAAATTTTTGTATCCCTCTTACATCTTTCTGCACCCTTGTTCCCTCTTTCTACACATTTCTTGCCTGTTTCTGCACCTCTCTTGCCTCTTTCGGCACCTCGCTTGCCTCTTTCTGCACTTCTCTTGCATCTTTCTACACCCCGGTTGCTTCTTTCAGCAACTCTCTTGCCTCTTTCTGCACTTTACTTACCTCTTTCTGCACCCCTTTTCCCTCTTTCTGCACCTTTCCTGCCTGTTTCTGCACCTCTCTTGCCTCTTTCTGTACCTCTGTTGCTTCTTTCAGCAATTCACTTGCCTCTGTCTGCACTTCTCTTGCTTGTTCCTGTACCTCTCTTGGGTCTTTCTGTACCTCTGTTCCCTCTTTCTGTACCTCACTTGCTTCTTTCTGTACCCATCTTGCCTCTTTCTGTACCCCTCTTCCCTCTTTCTGCACCTCTTTTGCCACTTTCTGCACACCGTTCCCTCTTTCTGCACCTTTCCTGCCTGTTTCAGCACCTCTGTTGCTTCTTTCTGTACTTCTCTTTTCTTCTTTCTGCACCCCTCCTGCCTATTCCTGTATCCCTCTTGCCTCTTTGTGCACCTCTCTTACCTCTTTCTGCACCCCTCTTGATTCTTTTTGCACCTCTGTTGGTTCTTACTGCACTGTTCTTTCTTCTTTCTGTACCTCTTTTGCAAATTTCTGCATCCCTCTTGCCTCTTTCTGCACCCCTCTTCCCTATTTCTTCCCCTCTCTTGCTTCTTTCTGCACTTCTCTTGCTTCTTTCTGCCCTACCCTTGCTTCTTTCTGCACCTCTCTTGTAAATTTCTGTATCCCTCTTACATCTTTCAGCACCCCTGTACCCTCTTTCTACACATTTCTTGCCTGTTTCTGCACCCCTCTTGCCTCTTTTGGCACCTCTGTTTCTTCTTTCTGCACTTCTCTTGCTCCTTTCTGTACCCCCTTTGCCTCTTTCTATACCCAATTTGCCTCTTTGTGCATCTCTCCTGCCTCTTTCTGTACCTCTCTTGCCTTTTTTTATGCAGATCTCTTGCCTCTTTCTGTACCTCTGTTGCTTCTTTCTTCACCTTTCTTCCTCTTTCTGCACTTCTTGCCTCTTTCTGCACTTCTCTTGCTTCTTTCTGCACCTTTCTTCCTCTTTCTGCACATGTCCTGCCTATGTAGGCATAGTTAGGGATTAGCATTTAAAAAACTTTAGAAATTCACTGAAAAAACTACAGAATTCGGGGACGTTATAGTTAGATATTTTCATTTAGAAAACCTTTGAAATTCACTGACAAAAACCAAGGGTTTCACAGATGTTATAGTTAGAAATTTTCATTTAAAAAACCTTAGAAATTCACTGAAAAACCATAGGTTTCAGGGACGTTATAGTTAGAAATTAACATTAAAAAAACCTTTAAAATTCACTGAAAAAAACCACAGGTTCCAGGGATGTTATAGTTAGTTGGACATTTCATTCGTACAAAACCAGAGAAATTCGTCCATTATAGTTAGTTGAGCTAACTATAACTCGCGCCCCTGCAATGCACTGCTGATGAAGTCACATATTACATCACTCATGACATGGTCAGTGACATCACTCATGACATCTCAAATTACATCACTGATGACTTCACTGATGACATCATCCAGTGACTGAGTGTTTCTAAAGTAAACTGTGTATATATATATATATATATTCACTGAAAAAACCATAGGTTTCATGCATGTTATAGTTAGGAATTGGCATTTAGAAAACCTTAGAAATTCACTGAAAAAACCATAGGTTTCAGGGGCGTTATAGTTAGCTGGACATTTCCCTCGTACAAAACCCTAGAAATTCCCCCATTATAGTTAGTTCAGCTAACTATAACTCGCGCCCCCGGCAATGCACTGCTGATGACGTCACATATTACATCACTCATGACATGGTCATTGACATCACTGATGACATCACTGATGACATCTCAAATGACATCACTGATGACATCACTGATGACGTCATCCAGTGAGTCTGTGTTTCTGTAAAGTTTTAATATGTTTAATATATATAGGGAAAGGCCTGTTGAAGAATGAGTGGGTGTACAAGTGTGTGAATGAATGATTTTCTAAGTGCGTAACTGACTCTATAAGTGAATCATTAAATGTATCTTACTGCAGGCTAGTGACTAAACTGTGTGAATGTCTGTATGTGTCTGTCTGTTGGTGTATAAGTGGCTGCATGGTTTTGTGAATAGCTATATGAGTGTTTATATGGGTTATTGATTGGTTGTCTGAGTATCTGTATGGGTGCCTGAGTGTTTGTGTGGGCAGGGTGTATGTGACTCTGTGCATAGATGTGTGAGTGGGTGATTCTATGGGTGCATGGTTTTAAGAGTGCAACTGTGATGGACTGTATGGTTGGGTGAGTGTATGTATGGGTATGTTAGTGATTGAATGTATATCTCATTTGTACATGTGTCAGTAACTACATATGTGAAACGCAGTGTATATGTGTGCAAGAGTATATAACTGTCTATATGTGAGAGTGTGTGATTGTAAGAGTGGCTGTATGGATGAGTGTGTGCTTGTATCAGTAATTGTATAAGAGCGTCAGAATGTGGTAGTATTTTTATGAGTAAGTGAACTTGTGTGTGTATAACTGTATAGGTGAGTAAATTAGATTGTGATAAATTATTTGCATGACTGACTAGGTGTGTGAGTACATCTATGGATGATTGGCGGTGATTGAATGTCTATATAGGTGTATAATTGCATATGATAGTCCTGTACTGAGTGACTGTAATTATGTTTGACTGTAGAGGTGAGTGAGTGGAGCTGTGTGTAGACCTGTGAGTGGGTATGTAGTTATTGGTATTGGAGTATCTATGGTTTTGAGAATGGCCGTCAGAAATTTTGACTTGGTGTATCAAAGGTTATATTAGGGTGTGAGAAGATGCACTAATTTTCACATGGATGACGTCATCAGTGATGTCATCAGTGATGTCATTTGAGATGTCATCAGTGATGTCATCAGTGATGTCACTGACCATGTCATGAGTGATGTAATATATTCACAAAACCATGCAGCCACTTATACACCAACAGACAGACACATACAGACATTCACACAGTTTAGTCACTAGCCTGCAGTAAGATACATTTAATGATTCACTTATAGAGTCAGTTACGCACTTAGAAAATCATTCATTCACACACTTGTACACCCACTCATTCTTCAACAGGCCTTTCCCTATATATATTAAACATATTAAAATTTACAGAAACACAGACTCACTGGATGACGTCATCAGTGATGTCATCAGTGATGTCATTTGAGATGTCATCAGTGATGTCATCAGTGACGTCACTGACCATGTCATGAGTGATGTAATATGTGACGTCATCAGCAGTGCATTGCCGGGGGCGCGAGTTATAGTTAGCTGAACTAACTATAATGGGGGAATTTCTAGGGTTTTGTACGAGGGAAATGTCCAGCTAACTATAACGCCCCTGAAACCTATGGTTTTTTCAGTGAATTTCTAAGGTTTTCTAAATGCCAATTCCTAACTATAACATGCATGAAACCTATGGTTTTTTCAGTGAATATATATATATATATACACAGTTTACTTTAGAAACACTCAGTCACTGGATGATGTCATCAGTGAAGTCATCAGTGATGTAATTTGAGATGTCATGAGTGATGTCACTGACCATGTCATGAGTGATGTAATATGTGACTTCATCAGCAGTGCATTGCGGGGGCGCGAGTTATAGTTAGCTGAACTAACTATAACGGGGGAATTTCTAGGGTTTTGTACAAGGGAAATGTCCAGCTAACTATAACGCCCCTGAAACCTATAGTTTTTTCAGTGAATTTCTAAGGTTTTTTAAATGCCAATTCCTAACTATAACGTGCATGAAACCTATGGTTTTTTCAGTGAATTTCAAAGGTTTTTTAAATGCTAATTCCTATCTATAATTTATCACTAAAGCTATGATGTTTAATGATTTTCATTGGATTTCTAAATTTTTCTATTTCAGTCTGTCAATTCCTTTAATTATATTATTTGTTTTTATTGGGTTTTTTAAAAAAAAATGGTTAATGTTTTAAAATATATTTTTTAAATTTTTTAAAAATATTTTTTAAACTATATTTTCAAAGCGTTAGTTTTTATTTATTTTTTATCAATTTTTTTGGGATCCGTGCACCCTATGCGCACCCTTCACGAACCCTACACGAAAGCATCTGCGTACGGTAAGCGTTGGGTACGTGTTTAGTGCGCGATTACAATGCGACCGGTACGCGACTCCAAGCCTATATGCGACACGTACGATGCACGTTACGTGACGCTTGCGCGCTCCCGCGATGCGTCATGTGCGTGTATGATGCGGTGGGTGCACGAATCCCGCGAAATATTTTACATTTAAAAAAACATATATATATATGTATTTCATGCGAATATTAATTGAAGACAAACTCTAAACTACTCATAAAAGTAATATATTTTTACATTTAATCCTATATTCTTTTTAAATTCAATTTCGCAGATGCGCGCTGGGTGCGTGCTGCCTATGCGCACGGTGCGCGGATCCCATGTGACCTGAAAAAAAGAGATTTGATTGGTTCAGTACACTTCCTGTTCTAACTATTGAAAGACCCCACCCATTTCAATTATTCTTCTTAGACCTTCTTTGGAGGAGCATCTCTTTGCAGAGAAGAAGCTTTTTTTACTAAGTTTTCACTTAGTTCAAACTTTTTTACAAAACAATGGCTTCAGGGCAGGAGGGATCTCGAGCATCTCAACATTCTTCTGGAGATGAATTTCTGGCTGAAGCACCACGCCCGGAAAGATATTCATCCATCGTCTGGAAATGTTTTACTTTTCCAGAGGGGCAATCGAAGACCAATGCCACCAAAGTGACATGCAAGATATGTCAAAGAGTGCTCTCCCTTGGCGATCCAGAAAAGAAGTACTCATGTGGTACAGCGAGCATGAAAAAACATCTCAAAACCATGCATCCAATAAACTTGGCATGTGAAGAGTGCCGAAGAATGAGAGTTCTTCCTGGACCTTCACAGACATCAGAGCCAAGTACTTCCCACGTCCATCCATCGGACCAACACCTGGACATCCGTCCTCAGTTTGCCACACTGAAAGTACTCTGCTTGAAGTGTAATGCAGTGCTATGCTACGGAGAGCAGTCTATTGACTTAATTTGCAGGATGCAAGAAAGTCATCATTGTTAAGTTTTTTTTTTTTTATCCAGAAGTTCATTTTTTTGTTCCTCCAGTTCTGTTTTTTCCTTGTTGTTTTCAAGAAAAACCAAAAAAAATTAAAATTTGTTCAGAAAATCCAAAAAAAATTAAAGAAAAAAGAAGAAAAAAACAGTTCTTGTAAGAACTAACTTTCCTGGTTTAAATAAAGAGCTATATTTGTTTGTAGGTGTGTGAAAGTTTAGATGAATGTATGTGTAGTATGTAATTGACTGAATGAATGTATTAATAGCGTATGGTGAATGAATACGTGCAGAACTATGAGGAAGTGCTGCAGCATCACACAGTAGCCTCTTTAACTGCAGTGTGCTGTAGTACTTCCGCAGCACAGGAATGCAACATATGTACATAAATATGTTGCAAATCTATGCTTCTCTATGCACGGCTGCTTAAGTTGCAGCCATGTGGTGACACAGGCACCCTTGCACCATGGTGCAAGGATATCTGTGTCATGTGCTGTTTGTTTTTGTGCAGAAAGACACACCTTCCTGCACAAAAACAATCAATAAACGCATTTTTCTCTTTCAATGTATGCTGAACATTTTAGCATGCATTAAAGATTTAAAAATGAGGAGAAAAGAAAACAATTCTCCTTGTTCTGCTTTCGCACACACATATCGAGATTTATGATTTATGATAAATCTGGAGATGTGTTTTGTTCTATGAGTATTCAGTGCAATCATACACAACAACACTTATAGAACAACGTTTCAACGCAAAGTGGTGCGTATGATGAGGTTGTATTTACATGGAGTAGAAAAGTACACAGAGCGCCTTTTCCTCTCTTTGTAAATATGAAAGAGTATCTTGCGCAATAACTATGTTACAAAAACTGGCATATTTCTGTTTTAAAATTGCTTCCGAATAATTTAAGGTAAGCACAGAGTTTTGTCTGCAAAGATGTTCAAAGAAGAATGATTGAAACGATTGCGGTCCTTCGATAGGTACAATGGGAAATATTATGAACCACTCAAATCTGGTTTTTTGCAGGTCACATAATATCCGGTAACAGAGAGAATTCAAAACTACATCGGTATAAACAGAGTGTTTTTAAAAAGTTGTTCAATCTTTGTATGTTCTTGCAGATCTGCCCATACTGCATATTTATACTTACTTAAACTTATCTTCACAGTAATAGAAATTAAAAATGGTAAACATTTTTTTCAGATTTTTTTTTGCAATAAAAATAGATGTAAACTGATTATTTTAGAATTAGGATCTGTAAAGAAAAGAAAAAATAGTTATAACATGTAATAATACATTTTTTTACAACACAGCATAATTTCAACAAAGTAATTTGTTTGCCTTTTTTGCTGTTCTCAGAATATATTGAATTTCACTAGAAATAGTGATTTCAATCGTACTCATCACTTAACAGCGGGCAAAAAAAAACAATCAAAAAGATTGTTTAAAAAAAAACAACATGATATTCTCAGTAAAATACCATAAAATACAAATCACATATATATGAAATGCTTATGGCTAACAACATTTTATAACATTAACTTATAAAAACTGTAAATGTTCTCGCTTAAAAATATTCACCGAGTCAATGGGCACAAAAAAGTCCATAATTCAAACATATACCTTTCCTTGAGGCCAAATGGTATTTTTGCACTCCTTTTTATGTAAATTGTCCAATGGTAGTCCTATTAAATTATAATAATAAATTACTCAGAGAGTGAATTATCTTCCTAAAACTTTGACTTTAAAAATATTAGGTAGGAATTTGGTAATTCCCTAGGCAAACGTTATTTGAAAACCAACTGGGAATCATTACAAAGTGTCCAGCCTTTGTCACATTTTAGATAAGCAGTGTAATGTCCAGATGTGGTGGAAGGACCATCATGGAAAATTATTGCAATTTCTACAAAAGTCCTTCCTGATATTGATTCTTGTGTTGCTACAAACTGCTTTATTAAAGTATCCAATTTTCTTCCATCAGCTGTACAACGTTGCATCATTAAAATTATGTATTGTCCATATTTTCTTAAAAATAATGTGGATAACATTTCTGATTTACATTGGCTACACTCCATGTTTTGATTTGCACCTTTAACTAATTTATTAAAAGAAACTGATTTACAGTCTGGTAATGTTAAATACAGAAATCTTTCAGTGTCTACATTAGTGGAACATGTATACATGCAATTTTCACAATGATGTTCCCATTTGTAAGAAAGGCCAAAAATATTTTCTATTTCTACACCTTCATTTTCAAAAATGGTAAGCATATACATTAAAAATTCCTGAGCATCTTGTTGGATATTTTTTGTAAAATGTGTAGAACCAGAACACACATCCAAAAATTACGAACATCTGAAACAGATTGTATTTTACTTGTCTCTGTTGTCAATTTTTCAAAAACAGAATGCAACAGAGAACAAAATCTTTGTTGCCGATTCAGCATAATTTGTTCTTGCAAACCTTCAAGATAAAAAACAACATTGACCACTACATTAGCATAGCAGTTGACACCTGAACTATTTTCAAACTGATAGCCAACAACCTCTTCATCAGTGTCCAATTTCTTTTTACTTGCAATCACAACGTTATCTTGTTCTATTCCCTTCTCAACACCTTCAGAACAGATATTCTCAAACATTCTTTTTCGACCAACCACATGCTTTTCAAATACAGGATATTGACCTAAATTTGGAGCATACAGCCTTCTTAACCTATTATACTCTTGTACACAGTTTGCATCTGCAGTAACCTTTGTCTCATCAAAATCAATCAAAAACAAACCAGATAATGTTCTGACTCGCGACAAAGCAACATATGCCATACCCTCTTTAAATACAGTAGATCCAATGTTCACCAATGCACTGTCTACACTTAATCCTTGAGATTTATGAATAGTCACTGCTTATGCCAGAGAAAATGGAAATTGTTTCCTACGGACATATAAATCTTTAACAAGCAAAAAACGAACTGAACAACGACCAATTTCTTTAACATCTTCAATCTGATCAAATTTAATTTTTAAAAATTCAATTCCTTCTTTTTTCTGATAATTAACAAAATCTACCACTTTACCCATTGCGCCATTAACTAACCCTTTTTCTACATCCAAATTACGCCTTAAAATTACCCGACAGTTTACACACGCATACAGTGTCTTTTCTAAACCAGCTGTTTTAGATATTTGTTTTTCGAAAGAATACAGTTTTGTTTTCAACTTTCCCATCAAAATAATAGTGATTCCTTCATGCTCTATTTTATCGATGGCTTCCACTTTTATAATTTCTTAATTTTCCAATTTCAATAGTTCTTCGTTGAATATGGAACACTCACGCAGTGTTGGCATTAAACAGATCACTGATTTATTTTCAGCAATTTTCATGTACACTTTTGCAGGAACTACATTTTCATTTGGAAAGACATTGCAAAGTAATCGACTTTCCAAAGCTTGTTTGCCATGTTTTGTAAGAATTCCAATTCTTATATCTTGAAGATACATATTCAGCATCATTTGCCTGCCGCATATTTGTTGTCAGTTCTTTGTATTCAAAATTAGTCCAAATGTTCACATTACCATCACTACCAAGAGACTTTCTGGTATCTTCATGTGCAAGTGTTTTAAATACCGGTTGTCCTTTTACCGGAGTCAGTTGCAATAAATCTCCAAAAACTATGACGTGTTTTCCTCCAAATAACACGTCATACTCTGTTTTAAGAATTTGCTGCATTCTTAAATGCACAAAGGCAAGCATCAAGTTTGAGACCATGCTCACCTCATCAATAATGAGAAGTTTCATTTTCTTCAAGCCTCTTGAAACTTCACAACAAGCTTCTCCAGATAGCTTGTGGTATTCCAATTTGTTCTCATGCTCAACTGGTAGCATTAGTAAACGATGTAAAGTAATTCCTTTAATGTTATGTGCTGCCAACCCAGTTGGAGCAGTGACAACACAAGACAAATGCAACTCAGTTGTTTTTTGCAGATAACTTGTAATTACTTTAACTAAGAAACTTTTTCCTTTTCCAGCTTGACCACTCACATACATTCGGATAGGTTGAAATGATGTACGTGAGCACCCTTTCTTTTCATGAAGTAATCCATGGTCAATCTGCTCTTTCACTTGTTGATATATTTGATTCTGTTCAACATTTAGTTGTTCTTCCAAGTTTCCTAACTGTATTACATCTTCTTGAGCTTGATACATTGCTGTTTCCACCTCATTCATGGCAGTCGCTGCTTCATTTTCAACAATTGGTTGTCCAAGTGGATCTTGACTCAGTGCAGCAGAACTTTGACTGTCTTGAGAACTGTCTCTAGCAATCTCAGCTGCAATTGTAGCTTTTTGATACATTTCATCATTCATCATTTTCATATAATTTGCAAAAGCACTGCATTGTATGCTCTCTTTACAAGCATTAAATGAATCTTCATAGCTCTGAAACTCTCCAAGTAATTCCAGTTCTGAACGCCATGGTTTGAACATTTGCAAAAGGGCTAAATAGTAAAATTCCCTTTTATCAGCAGTGTCGCAACTCAGTTTCTTGTGATTAATTAAAGTTCCCTTCCTTTGTTTCACCAGACATCCTTCAGAACCAATCACTGCATATTTTCCATCATTGATGTTCTCTTTAGTATTCCGTTTAAAAGTGTAGTTTTGCAGCACTTCATAGAGACACATGTTCTCAAGATGATGACTTCTGTTTGGGTAATATGTGTCCAACATATTCGTTTTCAAAATATCTGTACTTTCTGGTTCTTTTTCTGCTAAATATTAAATTTCTTGCACAGATTTCAGTACCCGAATTTGCAGTCCTGCAAGACCTAGACTCACCCAAATGATTCTTCTACTTTTGGAATATAGACTTGCAGATGATAACTGATCTGAACATTCATATGCTCCAATTTCACGATGCGATAACATCTTCAAACTGAAACTGTATAATTTTTTACTTAGAGTCTTCTCGTGAGAAATTTCTTTCAATTCCGTCTTTTCTGATTTAGTAATGTAGGATGTTACATATAGTGCAACAGCAATGGAATTGTCCGCAACATACTGAATATCCATGTTAGCATTCCACATGGATAAAATAACTGGATTGTAGTCATTTATGTATTTCGATTCTTCACTTCTTTTTAAGTTGTAGGTATTTTTCGGAGACTTTCTAGTGATGGTATGTCGCATAGCTGACATAAAACTGTTCACTCTTCCTTTAGATAATACAGGACGTGGAAATCCAAAACGACATTTGGTATAGAACTTATCCTTTGACTTGTACTTTCGTCGACAGTATTTTCCACATCGATGGCTTTGGAATCGTAAGACTTGTTGTTTTAAGTGTTTATGTTCTTTGCTATTGGGTACAGCACATGTGGCATAATCTTCAATGAAAGACAAAACAGTTTTATCTGAATCTGTTCCAAATTTGGGGGCGTCCTTGATCCATAACAACATATGTATATGAGGAGCACCTCTTGTTGATACTCCTTTCTCCCAAAAAAATCCACAACTTCTCCAAGAGGAGGATTCTTTTTATTGCAGATGAAAGAAATCATAGCTTCAAATCTATGATTGAAATATCTGCATACATTAAGAGGATCCAAAGAGCACAATTCTCCAGATGTCTTGTATTCAAGATTTTTTATATTGGAATTTGCCTCTCGAAGAAATTCAAGTAAATCATCCCAAGCATACTCAGCAGAGCTTAGTGTAAAAAACCATGTAGGAGTTCCCAAGTTACGTAGCATACATTTCAGCTCTCCATGATGACGGTACCAATATTCATTAGTCCCACGCTGACATGCCATCAGATTAATCAACTGAGATTCTAAATGATCATCTCTCTGATGCACTTTATCCATAAAATCCTTTGCAGTTACATTTTGCAGATGCATTCCAGTTTTTAAAATGTGATTTACTGCATATGAAAGTTCAGACAAGTCACTTTCAAAAAGAAGATGAAACATATAAGGGATACATTGTTGAAATCTTGGATCTTCTGCATATAATCTTGTTGTCCGATATTCAGATGCAGGAATCTGCACAGGACGTTCATCATATCGTCCACCTTTTCCTGTTGGAAACAATTGCGGGAAACAACGAGCCTTCAAACTCTCTTCCCATACACTCATGGGACTTCCTGTTGCTTTTTTCATTTGGAACAACTCAATCGTATTCCCCATCACCTCTTTGGACTGGAGTGGATGTACACTGTAATGTTCATAGACTTCTTCACATCTGGACATGTCCACTTTTTCTATTTGTCCACTTAATGTTTCAGTATCTTCTGCTAAATCTATTTCTTCTTCTCCTACAAACACATTTCTGTAGTACTCATTATTTTTTATCAGATACAATGATGCCTTTTGCACTTTTCTAACATCCACTAACTCTTGCCAGATTTTCTTATTCTTAGTAGGAACACCATTAACTAGAATGACTAGTGGCTCATTTTCTGCATGGTCTACACCAATAGTTTCAATATTTTTCCTTAAATCTAACGGTAAATACAAAACTCTTCCTTTCAATCCGCTTTGCAACTCTGATGGAGGTAATTTACCTGTTTTAGGCTCCATACGAACAATAGCCTGAAACGGGTGAACACATTGAATGAGAATAGACTCATACGTATTTAAATCTATCAGCTCTGGAGGAATAGCAACCAACTCTAGATTATTATGAGCAGCTCTAGCAGGCATTTTATTCTCATCTAATTTGTTGTAACAATATTTGCAAATACGCTGCTCAGATCCCAAATCAAAACAATTCTCTACCAGCAAATAAGTTGCAAATTCCATCCACTTATCATTATCTTCTATTTCACTTTTTAAATACAGATTGACACCCCTAGTCTGATTTTTGTAGTGAGTTCGCCGACAACAAATACAAGAAACATTTGGTCTTTCACCTGAAATTACCTTAAACTTTGTGATTTCATCCTCAAAATCTTTTGTAATCACGGGTTCTACATTGTCTTCAACATGTTGTTCTACTAATGTGTCAGTTTCTGCACTCTCTTGCTGAGGACCAAAGTAACAAAACTCAATATCATCACAAACCTTCTTCACATCTGATACTGAGCCATGCAAAAGAGCACTGTTCAACTCATTTAACTTTAGTGCTGGACTTTTCGCATAATACAATCTTCTCACTAACTTCCACATTTGGGTATGATGTACTGCCAGCATCCTGAAATGGTGAAAAACACTTTCACAAACTTTCCTAGAAAGACAAGCCAGAGAATGACCTTGCAAACCAGTATTTTTTCTCACTCTGCAAGGGTCTAGTCCTTGCAACACCTTAATCTTTTGTTTAACACTTTTTTTACTATATGCTCGTAAAAAACTACATAATTTATCAATAGATTCCTGTCATACACTACAAATATTACTGCAATCCCATGAATACACAGGCTGTTTAGGACGTCTCCCTAGAACTTCCTCAGCTATCACTTCTTCTGCATTTCTTTCAACCATTTTCTCTTTCTCAATTGGACAACCATCTCTAACTTCATAACCTCTACCTCTGGTGTCAACTGCAAACAGTAATTTTTTGCTCTGTAAATAACTCTCTTCATTAAAGAAAGGCTCTGAACTGGAACTGTGTTTCCATTCTCCCAAAAAAAATCCAAATTTTTTTTTCTATTAAATACTCTTTTTCTCCAACATTTGGCCTTCATTAAATTGATTGGTTTATCTAGTGATTGAATTCTGTTTAATACTAAAATGAATAGTTTCCTTTTTACTTCAAAAGCCTTTTCAACAATTTTTTCAATATGCTTCTTCTTTTTATAAAATAGAGCTCTCTTTTTATATTTCTTCACATCTTTCAGCAAATTATGAACTACTCTCTTGTAAAATATTTTTTTGCGTAATTCCTTATATTGATTTTGCCTTCTTTTAGCATACTTTGTCTCCTTTGACTGAACATTTGTTGTTTTGCTTTTCCTCTTATTTTGAATATTTTTTCTAGTTGTAACATTCTCAGTGGTTTCAACATTCTGTACATTCTGTTTGCTCCTACAAACATTTTTAATAAATTGCTTTGTGATCTTACCAGAAGATTTTTTCTTTTTAGCCACATTATCTTGTACATTCAATACTTGTGGTTCATGTTTCTTCAAGTAATTCTCCTGTCTCTGTTCTTTTCTTTTCTTTTTTTTTCGGGCATGATAGTTCTCTTTTAACGTTGAAAAACAGTATCTGTAAAAAAGAATCACAAATAAAAGTATATTAATAACCTTCAAATTTATACCATTCTATTACTGTAGAAACACATTTTATATAAAAACTGACTAAGAAACTATAGCCTTGAAGCACATGTGTGATGATGGTTAAAACACTACATGCATAGTGCATACTACTTTGAAGCAGTTCATGCCCTAAAGCCTACCTCACTAAAAGAGTACATGCTAACTGACTGAATGATTACAATACTATAAGGAGATACACTGGGTGAGTGACAGGGTGTTTCCTAGAAGTGTATGAATACTGACATGGATATTGATGGTGTAAAAGACAAGTGTGTAGGCGATGAGACCTACATAGATAGTGGACACATGTTTCAATCCATCCATATGTTAAGGCCTGTCTCACTCCAATACTACTTGGATACTGATTAAATGATTAGAGTACTGCAAGGAGAGTGCCTGGGTAAATTTATAAGTGTTCGGGTTTTGGCACAGTGAATGGATTAATCCATGGTGTTGAATGGGTCACTAGAGGACTGCAAAGAGAGTGACAGGGTGTTTGCTAGAAGTGTATGAATACTGACTAGGGAATTGAAGGTGTGAAAGACAAGTGTGTAGGTGGTTAGGGGATTGCATGCATAGTGGATAGGCATTTGAAGCAATTCATGTGCTAAAGCCTGGCTCACTCCATGAGTACTTGGGTACTGACTGAATGATTAGAGTACTGCAAGGAGAGAGCCTGGGTGAATTTATAAATCGTTGACTTTTGGTGCGGTGAATGGATTAGTACATGATGCTGAATGGGTCACTGGAGGAGTACAAGGGGAGTGATAGGGTGTTTGCTGCAGTGTATGTATACTGAGTAGGGAATTGAAGGTGTCAAAGACAACTGTGTAGGTGGTTAAAGGACTGCATGCATACTGGATAGGCGTTTGAAGCATTCATGTGCTAAGGCCTGGCTCACTGCATGAGTACTTGGGTACTGACTGAATGATTAAAGCACTGCAAGGACACTGCCTGGGTGAATGTATAAGTGGTTGCCTTTCGGTTCAGTTGATGGATTAGTACATGGTGCTGAATGGGTCACTGGAGAAGTATAAGGAGAGTGACAGAGTATTTGCGGGAACTGTATAAATACTGTCTGGGATATTGAAGGTGTGAAAGACAAGTATGTAGGTGGCTAGAGACCTGCATCCATAATGGATAGACGTTTGAAACAGTCCATAGAGTAACACTTGGATCACTGCAAAACTACCTGACTACTGACTGAATTATTAGAGTACTAAAAAAAAGAGCGACTCTGTGAATCTTTTTAAGATTTTGGATTCTAGTTCAGTGAATAGGTTAGTACTTACTGCCAAATAAGTCAGTGGAGGTGTGCAATTAAAGTGACAGCGTGTTTATTCAAGTTTATAGATACTGACAGAGAAATTGAAACTCTGAAAGGCAATTGTGTTGGTAGTTACAGGCCTCCATGCATACTGGAAACACGTTTGAATCAATCCATGTGCTAAGGCCTGCCTCACTCCATTAGTACTTAGGTACTGACTGAATGATAAGACTATTGCAAGAAGCGTACCTGGATGAATTTACAAGTGTTTCAGTTTTGACCCAGTGAATGCATTACTACATGGTGCTGAATAACTCACTGGAACACTGCAAGGGGAGTGACAGGATGTTTGCTGAAAGTACATGGATACTGACTGGGGAATTGAAGCTGTTAAAGACAAGTGTATAGTGTGTTAGAAGACTGCATGCATACTGCATAGACATTTGTAGCCCTCTATGTGGTAATGCATGGTTCACTACATGAGTACCTGCAAACTGACTGAATCATTAGACTACTGCTAGGAGAGTGCCTGGGTAAAACATTTACGTTTTTCAGTTTGGGCGCAATAAAAAGATTAGTACATGGTACTGGATCAGTCACTGGATGAGTGCAAGATGAGTGACAGGATGTTTATTGAAGTATATAGATACTGACTAGTTAATTAAAGAAGTGAAAGACAAGTGTGTAGGTGACTAGAGGCCTGTATGCATACTGGATAGGGGTTTGAAGCAGTCCATGTTGTAAGGCCTGGCTCTTTGCATGAATACTTGGATACTGACTGAATGATGAGAGTACTGCAAAGAGAGTGCATGAGTGAATTTATAAGTGTTTGGGTTTTGGCAAAGTGAATGCTTTAAGGGTCACTAGAGGAGTACATGGGGAGTGACAGGGGGTTTGCTTAAAGTATATGCATACTGACTATGGAATTAAAGGTGAGAAAGAGAACTGTGTAGATAGTTAGATGACTGCATGCATAGTGGATAAGCATTTGAATCAATGCATGTGCTAAGGCCTGCCTCACTCTGTTACTACTTGAATATTAACTGAATGTTTACAGTATTGCAAGGACAGTTCCTGGGTGAAAACATAAGCAATGACTACCTTCTAATTCTAACAAAACTTGAGACCAGGAAAGTTTTTAAGCAGCTATGCGTATTCAAACATATGAAGTACCCAAATGCTTCTCTCACAGTGGTTCCCAAATGCACACAGACTCACAGTGTGATTCTAGACGAGCAACACTATCCCTAGGAGTTTACCAAAACTCATTCACTACTGTGGAAGGGGTAAGGGTACTGCACACAACCTACATATTTCAGTACTGCACTTTACTGTCAATCCCTGACTCATTTTATCAATGCATAAACATTGACTGGCTTCTAAAGCTACTAAAACTTGACAACATGACAGGTTTTAAAACAGTTATCTGTCAGCAAATACACAATGTTACCAAATTCTTCTTTCACAGTGGTTAGCAAATGCACACAGACTTACAGTGTGATTCTAGACAAGCAACACTATCTCTAGGAGTTTACCAAAACTCATTCACTACTGTGGAAGGGGTAATGGGACTGCACACAATGTACATATTTAAGTACTGCACTTTAGTGTCAAAGCCTAACTTATTTTATCAATGCATAAGCAAAGACTGGCTTCTAATGCTACTAAAACTTGACAACTTGACAGGTTTTAAAACAGTTGTCTGTCAGCAAATACACGATGTTACCAAATCGTTCTCTCATAATCCTTACCCAGATGCACAAAGACTCACAGTGTGATTTTAGGCAAGCAACACTATCCTAGGAGATTACCAAAACTCATTCACTAGTGTAGAAGGGGTAAGAGTACTGCACACAATCTACATATTTAAGTACTGCACTTTAGTGTCAAAGCCTGACTTATTTTATCAATGCATAAGCAAAGACTGGCTTCTAATGCTACTAAAACTTGACAACATGCCAGGTTTAAAAACAATTGTCTATAGCAAATGCACGATGTTACCAAATGTTTCTCTCACAGTGGTTCCCAAATACACACAGACTCACCGTGTGATTCTACACAAGCAACATTATCCCTAGGAGTTTACCAAAACTCATTCACTACTGTGCAAGGGGTAAGGGGACTGCACACAATCTACATATTTCAGTACTGCACTTTAGTGTCAAAGCCTGACTCATCGTGGCGCCGCGGCCAGGACGACTGACTCTGGAATCTGGGGATCACGGTTCGATCCCCAGCACCAGAGGCAGATTAGTCCAGCACCATTTGACTATGGGCAATAGCTTGCTTAATCTTCCCGACGGCCCCCAGCGCCTAGAGACCCTTACGGGTGATTGTTTGCGCTTTACAAATGTGGATTATTATTATAAGCAAAGACTGTCTTCTAATGCTACTAAAACTTCACAACATGTCAGGTTTTAAAACAGTTATCTGTCAGCAAATGCACAATGTTACCAAATGCTTCTCTCACAATCCTTACCCGGAAAGAACACAGTCTCACAGTGTGATTCTTGACAAGCAACACTATCCTAGGAGTTTACCAAAACTCATTCACTAGTCTGGAAGGGGTAAGGGGACTGCACACAATCTACATATTTAAGTACTGCACTTTACTGTCAAAGCCTGACTCATTTAAATGAATGCACAACCAAAGACTGGCTTCTAATGCTACTAAGACTTGACAACATGACAGGTTTTAAAACAATTTTCTGTCAGCAAATACATAATTTTACCAAATGCTTCTCTCACAGTGGTTTCCAAATGCACACAGACTCGCAGTGTGATTCTAGACAAGCAACACTATCACTAGGAGTTTACCAAAACTCATACACTACTATGGAAGGGATAAGGGGACTGCTCACAATCTACATATTTAAGTACTGCACTTTAGTGTCAAAGCCTAACTCATTTTGTCAATCCATAAGCAAAGACTGCCTTCTACTGCTACTAAAACTTGACAACATGGCAGGTTTTAAAACAGTTATCTGTCGGCAAATACATGATGTTACCAAATGCTTCTCTCACAGTGGTTCCCAAATGCACACAGACTCACAGTGTGATTCTAGACAAGCAACACTATCAATAGGAGTTCACCAAAACTCATTCACTACTATGGAAGGGATAGGGGGACTACACTCAATCTACATATTTAAGTACTGCACTTTAGTGTCCAAGCCTAACTCATTTTGTCAATGCATAAGCAAAGACTGCCTTCAAATGCTACTAAAACTTGACAACATGACAGGTTTTAAAACAATTTTCAGTCAGGATATACATGATGTTACCAAATGCTCCTATCACAGTGGTTCCCAAATGCACACACACTCACAGTGTGATTCTAGACAAGCAACACTATCACTATGAGTTCACCAAAACTCATTCACTACTATGGAAGGGATAAGGGGACTGCACACAATCTACATATTTAAGTATTGCACTTTAGTGTCAAAGCCTAACTCATTTTGTCAATACATTAGCAAAGACTGCCTTCTAATGCTACTAAAACTTGACAACATGGCAGGTTTTAAAACAGTTATCTGTCAGCAAATACATGATGTAACCAAATGCTTCTCTCACAGTGGTTCCCAAATGCACACAGACTCACAGTGTGATTGTAGACAGACAACTATCCCTTGTACAAAATACATTTACTAGTCTACAAAATCTAAGGTGACTGCATACATTGCAGAAAATCTACTACTACAGATTAGTACCAAAATGTTTGTCTCAAAATGATTCCTAAATGCACACAGACTCACTGTGTGAGCCTAGTCAAACAACACTATACCTTGCACTATACCAAAACACATTTCTTAATCTACAAATACTACATTTTAGTGTAGAAACATGACTCATTTTGCAAATTCATAAACAATGACTGATTTCTAATTGTACCAAAATATAAAAACATCACAGTTCTTTCTGCAAACACATGAAAAACACAAATGCTTATCACAGAATGATTTCTACGTGCACACACACTGTAATTAACATTGTAGACAAAAAAGTACTCCCTGCACTATACCAGGAAAAATACATTAGTCTGATTAAAATCAAAATACAGCACATATATCCCCTCACAATTAAATAAGTCACCTTTCAAGTTGTTTTGTAGATTAAGAAGTATATCAGTCACACACCAGATTTTCTTATACAGAATCTCTGCACTGTGCACCTGTCAGCAAAACCAAAGAATGGCAAGGTTTCCCTCTCATTTTCCACACATATACATGTAAACATCAAATCACATTCCTTCCCACAAAAATTCAAAACCAAACAAACATTTCTATTGGTTAAACATTTCAACCCTTTCCAAATGACATAAATGTCAACCCTACCCCAATCTGCCTTCTGCCTGTTACCATAGAAACAGTTAATGGAACACTGAGCTGAGCACACAGGTCACAAGTTCAGCACACAATGTTGCTAATCAAAACAGCAAGTGTGCTTGACTTTTCAACATATCAGCTTATCATATATAATGTTCCTTTCAATCACTTTTTGTTAACCAATAAGAATCATGTGTTTAAAAAACAGAAACATGCACCCTACCTTTCAGTGTAGAAGGTTGTCAAACAACCAATGATTTCTTGTCTTTTTTCAAAACTGCATCTTAGCCACCATTTTAGAAAAATCTTACTTTTCAAACTACCATTTCATTTACAGAGACCATCTGAGTGCATCTAGACCTCCCTTCAAGATGCTTAGAGTGTGGATTGTGGGACACAGCTATATTTTCTGGAGCCAAATGTATGCAGAAAACAAAGGCATTTACAAAGACCTAGGTTTGCCAAATGTAGACATTAAATGGATTAGACAGAGAGGGTTAAAGTGGCACCAATTGATGCCATTGGTAAAAACCTTTATGCATATCCAACACCCTGACCTCATAATAGTGCACTGTGGTGGCAATGACCTAGGCACGTTGACTGGGGTAGGTCTGGAAATGCTTATGAAGGACACCTTTGCAGAATTGATTTAACTTTTTCCCAAAACTTTCTTTGTGTATTCCAACATATGCCAAAGGCAGAAATGGAACTGGTCCAATCATTTTTGTCCACAGATTGAGAAAGCTAGGAAACATGTGAAGAAATCTGTGTCTGCTTTTCTCCGAGACTATAGAATGGGGTCCATTTACAACAACAATCTGCACTTTCATATGCAAGAGATGTATAGGAGAGATGGAGTACACTTTACTGATGGAGGAAACAGTCTTCCTCAACAACTTTAGACTCTGTATAGGTACTTACTTATAAGTACCAAAAACTCTCAATGAACACAACGGCTCTTTTTAGAGCCACTCAAGAACAAAACACTTAAGCTTGATGTTTATCTCCCAAAAATTTCATTTTTTTTTCCTTGGATCCGCGCACCCAACTCGTTAGGAACGCGCACCCAACGCGGGAGGAACCGTGCACCGAACGCGTTAGTATGCGCGACTCCTAATTTTACCGTAAAAAGAAATGTAGTCCCTATCACTAATTTTTATTATCCCTGGGGACCCCATTCCCCAGGGCTTATAAAAAAACGGAGACCGTTGGGGGAGCCCCAACGCCCCCACGGTCCCAGCCGGCTCCCCGCGTCCTTCGGGAGCCGGCATTGCTTTTCCACATGGGGAGCTGCTAACATGCAGCTCCCCGTGTGGAAAAGCAATATTGTTTGGATTTTGAAAGAGAGAGCAGGTTTCCCTGCTCTCTCTTTCAAAAGCCTAACGAAGTTTGCTATGGGAGGGCAGGAGACTCCTGCCCTCTCATACCAAACAACAGTGTCCTGGGGTAGGCAACCCAGGACACTGTAGGAGCCGGCTCTGGGGGGTCGCGGTCCCCAGGGCCCTCGAGGGCTCCAGGAGGGGGCCACGCAGCCCCCTCCCCCTTTTAACTTATAACAATTTGTCCCCGGGATTTGGCCCATACGGAGGCTAATTATTAACGAAGCGCGGAAGCCCGCGCTTCGGGTTTTTTACTTTTTTGTCCAGATCCGCGCACCCTGTGCGCATTTCGCCTATTTTTTTGTTTTTTAAAAGGGGTCCCCAGGGGGTCCTTCTGGGACCTCCTAAGCAACACTAGAGGGTCAGAGTATTTCTACCCTGCCCCCTTTATATGTTTTAAACACTTATTCCCCTTACTTAATCAGCCTCGCTTCTACCGAGGAACAAAATGGCTGCCAACAGTTTCTGGTTTCGAATGTAGACAGACACTTGACAGGCAATTAGAATTCAGGGCGGTGATCGGGAGGGTGCGCACTCGGTTCGGGGAGGGTGCGCTTAGGGTGCGCGGATCCTCCGAGGCCATAGATATATCTATCTTTTTTAGTCTAATTTTCTCAGGAACTACTGAACAGATTTACACCAATTATGCAAAAGGCACAAGTCTGAACTGAGGACTACCTCTTTGCCAAATATGGTGTAATTCCGTTCAGCAGTTCGGGCTATAGACGCGTCAACAGGGCCTATGGGAAATTGCATAGGGAAAACTTGTTTTGGGACCCCCCTTTTTTCTCAGCCCCCGCTTGACGAATCACAATGAAAATTTCAGGATAGGAGCGGACTAGAGCTGGCCAAAAGTTTGGAGCATTTCGGGAAGATTCGTCAACCGGCGCCAGACTTATTGGGAATAGAATGTTGAGGATTTCCAATGGAAAATAGGTCCTAACTATAACTACCTACTGGCGACCGCCAGTAGGTAATATATATTACCTACTGGCAGTTGCCAGTAGGTAGTTATAGTTAGGACCTATTTTCGATAGGAAATCAGCAACATTCTATTTGGAATAACGTTGGCGCCGATTGACGAATCTTCGCAAAATGTTCCAAACTTTTGGCCAGCTCCGGTCCGCTCCTATGCTGAAAATTTCACGGTGATTTGTCAAGCGGGGGCCGAGAAAAAAGGGGGGTCCCAAAATGCATTTTCCCCATGCATTTTCCCATAGGACCTGTTGACGCAGCTACAGCCCGAACTGCTGAACGGAATTACCCCAAATTTGGCAAAGAGGTAGTCCTCAGTTCAGACTCGTGCCTTTTGCTTAAATGGTGTAAATCCGTTCAGTAGTTCCTGAGAAAATTAGAGTTAAAAAGATAGATATATCTGGGCGGAGCCTAACCACACATCTCATCGTGAGATCTGATTGGCTGTCAGTACTTCATCCAAAAAGTGTTGGCAGCCATCTTGGGACCAATATACATGATAGCACCTCATTAAAAAGCATTGCCGTTAATAGAAGGTTTTAAGACTTTAGTTACATTATAAATCATTTGTTGATGGTACCATACTCATTTTAGGAATTGTGGTGTGTTCTAAGGTGATTTTACAATGTGAAAAAGCCTTCTGCTGTGATATCATGAATCATGTTTGAGAGAAAACTATTTTCTCATGCTTTTCCCACAGAGGTTTGGAAGGTGATCTATAAGCTAAACTGAGAGCATATTTTCTGTAAATTCACATTATCTTTCTCAGTCATGTGAGAATGAAGTCTGACATTCTCAGTAAAACATGTACATCCAACAAGGGCAGAGACTGTCAGTTGATTCCTTTGTGTTCTACTGCAGCTTCCCAGAGTGTTCTAAAGAACAACTAGAGCGCTAACAGTCCTACTTATGACAAACGTATTGCACACCTGAAGCCATCTTGATTGGAATAAAGTGGTAACTCTTAAAACATTTAATTTAAAAAGGAACAAAATGAGGGGGTTGATGTTGCCATAGAAATTATGATTAGTGCTGCAGAAAGAAAAATTAGGGCACATTTTGACTTCTCAAATCCTCTTCTATTTCATAAAAAAATTCTGACATGCAGACTGAAACATGCACTTTGAATACTAGCAGCAGACTTCCCTGGTGAACAGTAGCTTTACTACAGTGATCTAATGAGCAACTAGAGTGCTAACATTCAGAATTGATGGCAAATGTGTGACACATCTGAATGCCTTCTTGATGGAACCAAAGTAAAAAACTGAATGTGTTTCCTACTGAGGAGACTGCAGTAAATGGGGAAATTAGGAAACTTCATAACAAATAAATCTCCCAAGATGGCCACCAGAGACAAAAGAGCCCAATTGTAGCCTAAATATCACCCAGATGTAGCCCAAGTATAGCCCAATGACAGAATGTCCCAGAGTGTTCTTAAGAACAACTAGAGCGCTTACTGTCTTACTTATGACAAAAGTATGGCACACCTGAAGCCATCTTGATTGGAATAAACTGGTAACACTTAAAACATTTAATTTAAAAAGGAACACAATGAGGGGGTTCATTTTGCCATAGAAATTATGATTAGTGCTGAAGAAAGAAAAATTAGGGCACATTTTGAGTGACTTCTCAAATCTTCTTCTATTTCATTAAAAAAATCTGATATGCAGACTGAAGCATGCACTTTTAATACCAGCAGCAGACTTCCGTGGTGAGCAGTAGCTTTACTACAGTGATCTAATGAGCAACTAGAGTGCTAACATTCAGAATTGATGGCAAATGTGTGACACATCTGAATGCCTTCTTGATGGAACCAAAGTAAAAAACTGAAAGTATTTCCTACTGAGGAGACTGCAGTAAATGAGGAAATTAGGAAACTTCATAACAAATAAATATCCCAAGATGGCCACCAGAGACAAAAGAGCCCAAATGCAGCACAAATATCACCCAGATATAGCCCACATGTAGCCCAATGACAGAAGTGTGCAAAACACTTATTTTTTGTGTATTTGCAGTTTTATATAGTGCAGACTTGTCAGGTATTGGAGTGCTTTACATGAGCATTGGTTACATCACACAAGATCAAATTCATTTTGGTTGTAGACATGGGGAGATTAAGTGATTTGACCAGAATCACAGAATGTTGAGCTGAAGCAGAAACTCCAACCTGGTTCCCCAGTTGCAAAGTCTGCAGATCTGGAAGTAACACCGCATCCTCTCCCCTAAGTGCAACATTTCACCAAGTGGTCAACTGAATAAAAAAAAACAGAAATATTACAAATAATTTAAAAGTTCTTTGTCGCTATTTGAAAACTCAGAAAATATGTCCTCATTTTAGTTTTTTAGAGCACTAACCATAATTTTGAAGCAAAACCCTCTCATATATGTAATTTCTAAAGGAAATGCCCTAGGTATTACAGTTTAGATTACATCAAGATGACGTCAGGCGTTCCACACTTTTGTAATAAATATAGAATGTTAGCAATCTAGTTGTTCATTGGGATACTGTTGAGAGGCAGAGGCCAGGGGCACGGACTCTGAAAATTGAAGGCAGGTAGGAGAGTGCAGAGGCAACAATTTGACCACACTGGGCAGGCAGGAAGGGCAGTGGCAGCACAACAGACTATGGAGGGCAGTGGAAAGGGGGGCAGGGGCAACAAACCAACAATATAGGACTGGCAAGAGAGGCTGTGGCAATATAATAGACCATTGTGGGCAGAAGGAAGAGGCAGTGGTAGTACAACCATATATGCCAACAGACCTGTTTCAGCCAGGAAACGTCCAATGTTTTTAAGCTCAAATGGGCTTTATTTGATCTGTCTCCTGTCTACAATCTCCCCTTTTTCAATGTAACTCAAAGGGGAAAATCAATACCCCAGTTTTTTTTCAAAATCTCCCTCTTACCAAGTTCAAAATGTTCGCAAGTATGGTACATTGGATCATGGTAGGCAGGAGGAATTGGGGTAGGGACATGGACTCGGATAACAGAAGACAGGAGGGACATGGAGAGGTGCACCAAACTGACCCTACAGGGCAGGCATCAGGGTTTGCAGCAGCACAATACACCACACGGGGCATGCGGGACGGGAGTGCAGCACAACAATCCATAGAAAGCAATAGGGAGGGGACAGAACCATGCACATGGACAAAAGAGAACAGACAGAGGGGAAAGAGGCAATGGTAGCTAGCTGACCATAATGGACAGACAGGAGAGAAAGCAGCAGCATAAAAGACCATAAAGGGCAGGAGGGACAGATCGGGGTATTACAATGGAACAGACAAGCCAGGAGGGAGGGAATAGAGGTCTGCACATGGAAACAGAGGGCTGGGGGCAAGGGGGCAGGGCAGGAGCAGCAAGATGACCATGGAGGTCAGGCAGGATGGGCACTAGAAACAAGACACACCATGGAGAGCAACAGTGAGTATATGATGGCATACACACAGACCATGGAGGGAAGGTGGGAGGGGGTTAGGGGCAGCTAGCTGACCACACAGGGAAGGTGGGAGGGGCCATGGCAGCACAGAAGACCATGCATGGCAAGCGGGAGGGTTAGTGGCAGCACAATGGCTATGATGGGCAAGAAGGAGGGGGCAGGGGCATGCACAAAGGACCATGAAGGATAGAAGGGAGGGTCAGGACCTGGGCACAGACAAGTGAGTTCAGGGGAAGGGGCCTCACAACAGACCACGTGGGGCAGGCAGGAGGAGCAGTTGCAGCACAACAGACCAGGGAGGGCAGAAGGGTGTGACAGTAAAATAGACCATGGAGGACAGGAGGAAGGGGATAGGGGCATGGCATGTGGACAGGCAGGGTGGAGTTGGCAGGGACAGGTTACAGTCATCTGACAATGCTAGGCAGGTGGGAGGGGAGTGGCAGCTCAACAGAACACTCAGAGTAGATAGGAGTGGCAGGTCTATGGAACATGGTGGGCAAAAAGGATGGAGCAGGGGCATGCACAAAGACATCGGAGGGCAGGGGGAAGGAGAATAGGGGCAGCAAGCTAAGCACGGAGGCTGAGTAGGAGGTCAATGATGGCCCATAGAATTGGGCAATGGAGGGCAGGAGGAGTGGACTGTTACATCATGCTAAATGGAGGGCAGTGGCAGCACATCAGACCATGCATGGCAGGAGGGAGGAAGCTAGTCCATGGATTCAGACAACAGAGGATAGGGAGGAGGTGGATGGGGCAGCAAGCTAACTGTTCAGAGAAGGTGGGTATTAGGAACTTTATTGTTTTTAAAATGTGTGTCTGTGCGAACTACTTAAAATATGAACAAGTATGCAGCATAATCTCACTTTTATTCAGGAAGAAGAGGACGTTTGTGACAGTGACTCCGGGCTCACTTGGCAGAAACACCTCCACACCCTCCACCCCCATCGCAAAATGTAATGCCCGTGAAAAGGGTAGGTGGACGCAGTGTTATATAGATCATAGTCCTGAGAGCACGATTGAAAATGAAAACTAGATATAGTGTATGGTATAAACTATGCACCAAAAAGTGTGATATAAGATGAACCGGGCGTGAAATATAATATGCAATACATTGTGCGCAATGACAGATTCATTGGAGAGCGCGAGATAGCACAGGCCTAGCGAGTGCTATGCGATATGCGCCTTGGAGTGTAATATGCACAGGGCAGTGTTGTGTAACCTAACTAGTCTCTAAAGTTGTAATATAAAATATGTGCTGGGGAGTGTAACGTTGCATATGCACTGTGACAAAGATGATTGTAAAATGTATGGCATAGCGCTGTGCGTTACAACATAGGCATCGAGGAAGGCACGTTAGATGGGGCAATATAACCCATGCGAAGGCAAGTGTGGCATGACATATTCACGGGGTGGTGTTACAGTGCACATGGGCTAGAGAGTGTCATAGCATACGCACTAGCTGATGGAATACAACACAGAGGTGTGTGGCACTCGGCGGGCACTGGTGGGTGTAACACAGCATTGGGCTCAGCCAGGAGCACGCTGTGACTCTCAAGTGGGGTTTGTCTCCTTTCCAGAGAGTAAAATAAAAAGTATTACACATCCGGCAGTAGATGTGTGTTTTATTAACCGTGAGGGGGGTTTCTTGCATAGTTTATTCGAATTGTTGTCGAATCCCCTTTGAATGGCTTGGTGTGCGTGTGTATTAAATGTGTCCGTTAATAGCTACCCATGTTTGTATAAATAAACCACAAGGGTGTCTACTTGGAGAGTACCCACCGGCGGGGGCACTGGGATTAGGCACGGTAGGGCGTCAGACACGTCAGAGCTTCACTAGCGGTATAAATACATTCCACGTGGATTAATTGTATGCATAGTCGCCTTTTAATGAATATCACACAAATCGTCATGGTGATAGGTACATACGGTTTGTCCAGCATGTCCTAGGTGTTTCTATAAATATATATATTTTTTAAATAATAAAAAACAAAGTCCGGCCCCGGGGGATGGGGTCCCCGGGGCCATAAGTGGCCTGAGGAGGGGGGCAACGCAGCCCCCCTCCTAAAGAATAAAAAAAAAAAAGGCCATGACCCGGGGGTTGGGGTCCCCGTGGCCGATTAAGGCCTTGGAAGGGGGGCCACGCGGCCCCCTTCCAAATTTATTTTTTCACCAAAAAAAATTAGGGTGCAGGCCCTGAGGGATGGGGTCCTTGGGTAAGGATTGTGAGAGAAGCATTTGGTAACATCGTTTATTTACTGACAGATAACTGTTTCAAAACTTGTCATGTTGTCAAGTTTTAGTAGCATTAGAAGCTAGTCTTTGCTATGAGTTGATTAAATGAGTCAGGCATTGACACTAAAGTGCAGCCGTGAAATATGTAGATTGTGTGCAGTTCACTTACTTCTTCCACTGTAGTGAATGAGTTTTGGTAAACTCCTAGGGATAGTGGTGCTTGTCTAGAATCACACTGTGAGTCTGTGAGAATTTGGGAACCACTGTCAGAGAAGCGTTTGGTAACATCGTGCATTTGCTGACAGAAAACTGTTTTGAAACCTGTCATGTTGTCAAGTTTTAGTAGCATTAGAAGTTAGTCTTTGCTTATGTGTTGATTAAATGAGTCAGGCATTGACACTAAAGGGTAGTCGTGAAATATGTAGATTGTGTGCAGTTCCCTTACCTCTTCCACTGTAGTGAATGAGTTTTGGTAAACTCCTAGGGATAGTGGTGCTTGTCTAGAATCACACTGTGAGTCTGTGTGCATTTGGGAACCACTGTCAGAGAAACGTTTGGTAACATCGTGCATTTGCTGACAGAAAACTGTTTTGAAACCTGTCATGTTGTCAAGTTTTAGTAGCATTAGAAGTCAGTCTTTGCTTATGTGTTGATTAAATGAGTCAGGCATTGACACTAAAGTGTAGTCGTGAAATATGTATATTGTGTGCAGTTCCCTTATCACTTCCACTGTAGTGAATGAGTTTTGGATAAACTCCTAGGGATAGTGGTGCTTGTCTAGAATCACACTGTGAGTCTGTGTGCATTTGGGAACCACTGTCAGAGAAGCGTTTGGTAACATTGTGCATTTGCTGAGAGAAAACTGTTTTGAAACCTGTCATGTTGTCAAGTTTTAGTAGCATTAGAAGCCAGTCTTTGCTTATGCGTTGATAAAATGAGTCATGCTTTGACACTAAGTACAGTACCATGTAGTATTGTCTTTACTGCCCCAGAACTGAAAATTTAATATTTTTACCCAGGCACTGTCCTAGAAGTAGTCTGATGATTTAGTCAGTTTCTAAGTACTTATGTTGTGAACCATTCATTACCAAATAGACTGCTTCAAATGTCCATGCAGTATTCATGCAGTTCTCTAACCACCTACACAGTTGTTTTTCACACCTTCCAGGAAACACCCTATCACTCTCTTTGTAGTCTTCTAGTGACCCATTCAGCACCATGTAGTAATTCATTCACTGTGCCAAAACCCAAACATTTATAAATTCACCAAGACAGTCTCTTTCCAGTACTCTAATGATTCAGTTACTGTCTAAGTATTCATGCACTGAGCCAGGACTTAGCACATGGACTGCTTCAAACCCCTATGCACTATGCATGCAGTCTTTTAACCACCTAGAGATTTATCTTTTATACTTTCAATTCCCTAGTCAATATCCATATAGTCCGGCAAACATCTTATCACTCCCTTTGTAGTCTTTTAGTGACCTTTTTAGTACCAAGTACTAATTAATTCCCTGTGCGAAAAGTCTACCAGTTATAAATTCATCCAGGCAGTCTCCTTGCTGTAGTCTAATCATTCAGTCAGTATCCAAGTAATCATGCAGTGAGCCGGGCCTTAGCACATGGACTGCTTTAAATGCCTATCCAGTATGCATTCAGTTCTCTAATGAGCTACACAGTTGTCTTTCACAGCTTCAATTACCCAGTTAGTATTCATACACTTCTAGCAAACACCCAGTGTGTCTCTTTTTAGTACTGTAATCATTCAGTTAGTTAGCATGTAGTCTTTTTGTGAGGTAGGCTTTAGAGCATGAACTGCTTCAAAGTAGTATGCATTATATATGTAGTGTTTTAATCATCGTCACACTTGTGGTTCAGGGCTATAGTTTTTTAGTCTGTTTTTATATAAAATGTGTTTGTACAGTAATGGAATATTGTAAATTTGAAAGTTATTAATATACATTTATTTGTGACTCTTTTTTGCAGATAGTGTTTTTCAATGTTAAAATCGAGAAAGTATGCCAGAAAAATAAAGAAAAAGAAAAGAACAGAGACAGGAGGATTATTTGAAGAAACATCAACCACAAGTATTGAATGAAAAAGATAATGTGGCTAAAAGGAAAAAATCTTCTGGTAAGATCACGAAGCAATTTATTAAAAATGTTTGTAGGAGCAAACAGAATGTAGAGAATGCTGCAACTTCAAATAATTTTTTGAGTAAGAAAAAAAATCAAAATAAGAGGAAAAGAAAAAAAGCAAATGTTCAGTCAAAGGAGATAAATTATGGTAAAAGAAGACAAAATCAGTATAAGGAATTACGAAAAAAAATATTTTACAAGAGAGTAGTGCATAATTTGCTGAAAGATGTAAAGAAATATAAAAAGAGAGCTTTATTTTATAAAAAAAAGAAGCATATTGAAAGCATTGTGGAAAAGGCTTTTGAAGTATAAAGGAAACTGTTTATTTTAGTGTTGAACAGAATTCGATCACTAGATAAATCAATATATGTAATGAAGGCCAAAAGTAGGAGGAAAAGAGGTATTAATAAAAAAATATTTTGTGATTTTTTTTGGGAGAATGGAAACACAGTTCTAGTTCAGAGCCTTTTTTTAATGAAGAGATTTATTCACTAAGTGAAAAATTATTGTATGCAGTTGACACCAGTGGTAGAGGTTATGAGGTTAGTGATGGTTGTCCAATGGAGAAAGAGAAAATGGTTGAAAGAAATGCAGTGTACACTTGGGATTGCAGTAGTGTTTGTAGTGTATGACAGGAATCTATTGAAAAATTATGTCGTTTTTTACGACTCTATACTAAAAAAAGTGTAAAACAAAAGATTAAGCTGTTGCAAGGACTAGGCCCTTGCAGAGTGAGAAAACATACTGCAAGGTCATTCTCTGGCTTGTCTTTCTAGGAAAGTTTGTGAAAGTGTTTTTCACCATTTCAGAATGCTGGTAGTACATCATACTCAAATGCAGAAGGTTGTATTATGCAAAAAGTCCAGCACTAAAGTTAAGTGAGTTGAACAGTGCTCTTTTGCGTGGGTCAGTTTCAGATGTGAAGCAGGTTTGTGAGGATATTGAGTTTTGTTACTTTGGGCCTCAGCAAGAAAGTGAAGAAACTGACACATTAGTAGAACAAAATGTTGAAGACAATGTAGAACCTGTAATTACAGAAAAATGTGAGGATGAAATGACAAAGTTTAAGGTAATTTCAGGTGAAAGACCAAATGTTTCTTGTATTTGTTGTCGGCGAAGTCACTATAAAAATCAGACTAGGGGTGTCAATCTGTATTTTAAAAGTGAAATAGAAAATAATGATAAGTGGATGGAATTTGCAACTTATTTGTTGGTAGAGGATTGGTTTGATTTGGGATGTGAGCAGCGTATTTGCAAATATTGTTATAATAAATTAGATGAGAATAAAATGCCTGCTAGAGCTGTTCATAATAATCTAGAGTTGGTTGCTATTCCTCCAGAGCTGATAGATTTAAATACGTACTAGTCTATTCTGATACAATGTGTTCACCCTTTTCAGGCTATTGTTCGTATGGAGCCCAAAACAAGTAAATTACCTCCATCAGAGTTGCAAAGAGGATTGAAAGAAAGAGTTGTGTATTTACCATTTGATTTAAGGAAAAATGTTGAAACTATTGGTGTAGATCATGCAGAAAATGAGCCACTAGTCATTCTAGTTAATGGTGTTCCTACTAAGAATAAGAAAATCTGGCAAGAGTTAGTGGATGTTAGAAAAGTGCAAAAGGCATCATTGTATCTGATAAAAAAATAATGAGTACTATAGAAATGTGTTTGTTGGAGAAGAAGAAATAGATTTAGCAGAAGATAGTGAAACTTTAAGTGGACAAATTGAAAAAGTGGACATGTCCAGATGTGAAGAGATCTATGAACATTACAGTGTATATCCACTTAATTCCAAAGAGGTGATGGGGAATACAATTGAGTTGTTTCAAATGAAAAAATCAACAGGAAGTCCCATGAGTGTATGGGAAGAGAGTTTGGAAGCTCGTTGTTTCCCGCAGTTGTTTCCAACAGGAAAAGGTGGACGATATGATGAACGTCCTGTGCAGATTCCTGCATCTGAATATCGGACAACAAGATTATATGCAGAAGATCCAAGATTTAGACAATGTATCCCTAATATGTTTCATCTTCTGTTTGAAAGTGACTTGTCTGGACTTTCATATGCAGTAAATCACATTTTAAAAACTGGAATGCATCTGCAAAATGTAACTGCAAAGGATTTTATGGATAAAGTGCATCAGAGAGATGATCATTTAGAATCTCAGTTGATTAATCTGATGGCATGTCAGCGTGGGACTACCGAATATTGGTACCGTCGACATGAAGAACTGAAATGCATGCTACGGAACTTGGGAACTCCTACATGGTTTGTTGCACTAAGCTGTGCTTAGTATGCTTGGGATGATTTACTTGAATTTCTTCGAGAGGCAAATTCCAATATAAATAATATTGAATACAAGACACCTGGAGAATTGTGCTCTTTGGATCCTGTCAATGTATGCAGATATTTCAATCATAGATTTGAAGCTATGATGTCTTTCATCTGCAATAAAAAGAATCCTCCTCTTGGAGAAGTTGTGGATTTCGTTTGGAGAAAGGAGTATCAAGCAAGAGGTGCTCCTCACATACATATGTTGCTATGGGTCAAGGATGCCCCCAAATGTGGAACAGATTCAGATGAAAGTGTTTTGTCTTTCATTGAAGATTATGCTACATGTGCTGTACCAAATAGCAGAGAAGACAAAAACTTAAAAGAACAAGTCTTACGATTTCAAAGCCATAGGTGTGGAAAATACTGTCGACGAAAGTACAAGTCAAAGGATAAGTTCTATACCAAATGTCGTTTTGGATTTCCACGTCCTGTATTAGCCAAAGGAAGAGTGAACAGTTTCATGTCAGCTGTACGACATACCATCACAAGAAAGTCTCCGAAAAACACCTACAACTTAAGAAGAAGCGAAGAATCGAAATACATAAATGACTACAACCCAGTTATTTTTTCCATGTGGAACGCTAACATGGATATTCAGTATGTTGCGGACAATTCTATTGCTGTTGCTCGATATGTAACGTCTTACATTACTAAATCAGAAAAGACTGAATTGAAAGAAATGTGGGAAGAGATTTCTCACGAGAAGAGTCTAAGTAAGAAATTATACAGTTTCAGTTTGAAAATGTTATCGCATCGTGAAATTGGAGCATATGAATGTTCAGATCGGTTATCATCTGCAAGTCTATATTCTAAAAGTAGAAGAATCATTTGGGTGAGTCTAGGTCTTGCAGGAATGCGAAATCGGGTACTGAAATCTGTTCAAGAAATTGAATATTTAGCAGAAAAGGACCCTGAAAGTACAGATATTTTGAAAACCAATATGTTGGACACATACTATCCAAAGAGAAGTCATCATCTTGAGAACATGTGTCTCTATGAAGTGTTGCAAGACTACACTTTTAAACGGAATATTACAGAGAACATCAACGATGGAAAATATGGAGTGATTGGTTCTGAAGGATGTCTGGTGAAACAAAGGAAAGTAAATGTAATTAATCACAGAAAACTGAGTTGCAACACTGCTGACAAAAGGTAATTTTACTATTTAGCCCTTTTGCAAATGTTCAAACCATGGCGTTCTGAACTGGAATTACTTGGAGATTTTCCCAGCTATGAAGATTCATTAAATGCTTGTAAAGATAGCATACAATGCAGTGCTTTCGCAAATTATGTGAAAATGTTGAATGATGAAATTGATCAAGAAGCTACAATTGCAGCTGAGATTTCTAGAGACAGTTCTCAAGATAGTCAAAGTTCTGCTGCACTGAGTCAAGATCCACTTGGACAAACAATTGTTGAAAATGAAGCAGCGATTGCCATGAATGAGGTGGAAACAGCAATGTATCAAGCACAAGAAGATGCAATACAGTTAGGAAACTTGGAAGAGCAACTAAATGTTGAACAGAAACAAATATATCAACAAGTGAAAGAGCAGATTGACCAAGGATTACTTCATGAAAAGAAAGACTGCTCATGTACATCATTTCAACCTATCCGAATGTATGTGAGTGGTCAAGCTGGAACAGGAAAGAGTTTCTTAATTAAAGTAATTACAAGTTATCTGCAAAATAAAACTGAGTCGCATTTGTCTTGTGTTGTCACTGCCCCAACTGGGTTGGCAGCACATAACATTAAAGGAATTACTTTACATCGTTTACTAATGCTGCCAGTAGAGCATGAGAACAAATTGGAATACCACAAGCTATCTGGAGAACCTTGCTGTGAAGTTTGAAGAGTCCTGAAGAAAATGAAACTTCTCATTATTGATGAGGTGAGCATGGTTTCAAACTTGATGCGTGCCTTTGTGCATTTCAGAATGTAGCAAATTCTTAAAACAGAGTATGACGTGTTATTTGGAGGAAAACACGTCATAGTTTTTGGAGATCTACTGCAAATGACACCGGTAAAAGGACAACCGGTATTTAAAACACTTGCCCATGAAGATACCAGAAAGTCTCTTGGCAGTGTTGGTAATGTGAACATTTGGAGTAATTTTGAATACAAAGAACTGACAACAAATATGCGACAGGCAAATGATGCTGAATATGGAAGTATTCTTCAAGATATAAGAATTAGAATTCTTTCAAAAAAAGGGAAAGAAGCTTTGGAGAGTCGATTACTTTGCAATGTCTTTCCAAATGAAAATGCAGTTGCTGCAAAAGTGTACGTGGAAATTGCTAAAAATAAGTCAGTGATTTGATTAATGCCAACACTGCGTGAGTGTTCAATATTCAACGAAGAATTATTAAAATTGGAAAATGAAGAAATTGTCAAAATGGAAGCCATCGATAAAATACTACATGAAGGAATCACTATTATTTTAACGGGTAAGTTGAGATCAAAACTAGATTGTTTAGAAAAAAAAATATCTAAAACTTCTGGTTTGGAAAAGACACTGGGGTGCCGATTACAATCCTGTAAAAACCGGGTACGAACCGTCGGACGGAGCAAATTCTCCGTCCGACGCGTACCCGGTCGTCAAAATGTACAAACATGGAATTACGATTCGCACGGAAACACCATTTCCGTACGAATCGTACTAAACCCCGACCGACGAAAATAAACATACAAATGCGATCCGGGAAAGCGCCAACGTGACGTCGGGACGCACGCAGCCTGCCATTCACGAACCAGGAATTACGATTCGCACCGACGTCATCCCGCACGGTGAATATTTTCCGGCTGCCAAAAACTGCCGGGAAATCAGGACGACGCGAACAAGGAGTACCTGTACGCGGCGGACAGACATGGACCCGAACCTACGTGTCATCCCGGCCCTCATAGCAGTCGACCTCCTCTACAGGTTACGACGCAGACGCCGCAGAAGGTCAGAACAACTAAGGGAGGGGGGGAAAGGGGGGCAAGGGGGGGGCAGGACCAGGGGCAGGCCACAAAACCACCACCAATGTCGCACAGCACTCATGCCCTGGACATACCTGACCCCCATGCCCTGGTCACCACGAGGGGGTGGGGGCGTGTCCAGCAAAGCCAGCGTCCGCCACAAAGGAAGTGCCTGACGACGTGAACCGGCAACACAACTATACAGGTACGTCCTGTACCCACGCCTTAAGAGCGTGGGTACGAGTCGTACCACGCCCACACCTACGTCACCCCAACAATGGCGGGACGGCTGTACCCACGTGGCAAAGGCCTGGGTACGGGTCGCACAAGCATCACATAGCGTGGGTACGGATATGTACGGACCGTACCCCCACCACCGTATGCATGGAGCGTACCCCCAACCCCAACAGTGTAAGTACGACCCGTACCCTCACCCGCATACATATACGTCCCACCCCAACAGTGTAAGTACGACCCGTACCCTCACCCGCGTACGTATGGAGCGTACCCCCCACCCCAACAGTGTAAGTACGACCCGTACCCTCACCCGCATACGTATGGAGCGTACCCCCACCCCAACAGTGTAAGTACGACCCGTATCCTCACCCGCATTCGTATGGAGCGTACCCCCCACCCCAACAGTGTAAGTACGACCCGTACCCTTACCCGCGTACGTATGGAGCATACCCCCACCCCAACAGTGTAAGTACAACCCGTACCCTCACCCGCGTACGTATGGAGCGTACCCCCCACCCCAACAGTGGAAGTACGACCCGTACCCTCATCCGCGTACGTATGGAGCGTACCCCCACCCCAACAGTGTAAGTATGACCCGTACCCTCACCCGCGTACGTATGGAGCGTACCCCCCACCCCAACAGTGTAAGCACGACCCGTACCCTCACCCGCGTACGTATGGAGCGTACCCCCACCCCAACCGTGTATGTACAACCCATACCCTCACCCGCGTACGTATGGAGCGTACCCCCACCCCAACAGTGTAAGTACGACCCGTACCCTCACCCGTGTACGTATGGAGCGTACCCCCACCCCAACAGTGTAAGTACGACCCGTACCCTCACCCGCGTACGTATGGAGCGTACCCCCACCCCAACAGTGGTAGTACGACCCGTACCCTCACCCGCGTACGTATGGAGCGTACCCCCACCCCAACAGTGTAAGTACGACGCGTACCCTCACACGCGTACGAATGGAGCGTACCCCCACCACCGTATGCATGGAGCGTACCCCCAACCCCAACAGTGTAAGTACGACCCGTACCCTCACCCGCATACATATACGTCCCACCCCAACAGTGTAAGTACGACCCGTACCCTCACCCGCGTACGTATGGAGCGTACCCCCCACCCCAACAGTGTAAGTACGACCCGTACCCTCACCCGCGTACGTATGGAGCGTACCCCCACCCCAACAGTGTAAGTACGACCCGTATCCTCACCTGCGTTCGTATGGAGCGTACCCCCCACCCCAACAGTGTAAGTACGACCCGTACCCTTACCCGCGTACGTATGGAGCGTACCCCCACCCCAACAGTGTAAGTACAACCCGTACCCTCACCCGCGTACGTATGGAGCGTACCCCCCACCCCAACAGTGTAAGTACGACCCGTACCCTCACCCGCGTACGTATGGAGCGTACCCCCACCCCAACAGTGTAAGTACGACCCGTACCCTCACCCGTGTACGTATGGAGCGTACCCCCACCCCAACAGTGTAAGTACGACCCGTACCCTCACCCGCATACGTATGGAGCGTACCCCCCACCCCAACAGTGGTAGTACGACCCGTACCCTCACCCGCGTACGTATGGAGCGTACCCCCACCCCAACAGTGTAAGTACGACGCGTACCCTCACACGCGTACGAATGGAGCGTACCCCCACCCCAACAGTGTAAGTACGACCCGTACCCTCACCCGCATACGTATGGAGCGTACCCCAACAGTGTAAGTATGACCCGTACCCCCACCTCGTATGCATAGAGCATACCCCAACCCAACAGTGCATGTACATACCGTACCACCACCCCAACAGTGTAAGTACGACCCGTACCCCACCCGCGTACGTATGGAGCATACTCCCACCCAACAGTGTAAGTACGACCCGTACCCCCATGGAGCGAACCCACACACGTGTATGTACTAAGCGTACATATTGTTAAATAGGAGGGGTGTGTGCCTATCACTCCCAGCAGTGCCCAGAGTCAGGAGGGGTGTGTGCAGAGTCCTCCCAGCAGTGCCCAGAGACAGGAGGGGTGGGTACCTATCACTCCCAGCAGTGCCCAGAGACAGGAGGGGTGGGTGCCTATCACTCCCAGCAGTGCCCAGAGACAGGAGGGGTGTGTGCAGAGTCCTCCCAGCAGTGCCCAGACACAGGAGGGGTGTGTGTCTATCATTCCCAGCAGTGCTCAGAGGCAGGAGGGGTGTGTGCAGAGTCCTCCCAGCAGTGCCCAGAGACAGGAGGGGTGGGTGCAGAGTCCTCCCAGCAGTGCCCAGAGTCAGGAGGGGTGTGTGCAGAGTCCTCCCAGCAGTGCCCAGAGTCAGGAGGGGTGTGTGCAGAGTCCTCCCAGCAGTGCCCAGACGCAGGAGGGGTGCGTGCAGAGTCCTCCCAGCAGTGTCCAGTCACAAGAGGGGTGTGTGCCTAACACTCACAGCAGTGCCCATGGAACGCAAAGGGTGGAGTAGCCACAGATACCATGCCCACAAATTTCAGTCAGGTGCACAAAGACCCTGCTGTACATGTACCACATGTGTGCGAGGCTGGGAGTATACGCATGCATAGCGCAGAAAAGAAAACATGTACACATGAAGTCATGTCAATAGTCCACATACACAAGTACAATGACTACCAAGAATGCCACGAATGATGCAGGTGGAGACATCGCTCAGCATGCATGTGCAAAGTAGAAGGAGTCCGTCACACACCCAGCTAATGTACACACAGCTCTGCGCTAAATATTGGGAACACCCTGCAGGGAAGATGTCAGGGTACACAGAGGAAGGAATACACCTTTGGACAATTTCACCATGCAGCAACTGCTTACATGAACACAGAAACCTAGCTAACACCGTGTGATGGCACACAGATCCCAGGGTCCCCCCTATGACCAGCACACTACTACATTTCCCACACACCCAACACATGATCACCACCCAAAATCATGTAGCAGCCCCACCAACAGCAATATCGGATAAGCAGTAGTGTTCAAAGGAAACAAAAATGGCTTTAATCAGCAAAATCAAAAATTGTTTGTTCGTAGAAAGTTCAATATTTACAAAGCCCATAGGGCAGTCCAGAAGTCACAGCTGGATGGGGGACACAGTGGGATGCGTGTCCCCTAGCTTGCCTGCACAGTTACATTCCGTCATCTTCCACAGGGGTGAGGGCATCATGTGGGGGGGAAGAAACAGGCACCGCAGGGTCAGGAGGGTGAAGGGTAGGCGTCGTGGGTGCAGGGATGGAGAACTCCACCACAGGGGGTGGGGCAGGGCCAAAGGCGGAGGCCAGGATCTCACTGCACACCTCAGCAAGGTCCTCCAGGGAATCCCCTGCACCCGAAGGAACCACAGGGCCCAAGGAGGGGGGGGGTCAGAGGGATGGGTCGCAGCGCCACTGGGGGAGGGTGTAGACAGGGGGGGGAATCAACCACCCTGACCGAGGAATTCCTTGACCGCTTGCGTGGTGGTGTCACTGTGGGGCTCAGGGACAGAGCGGCCATGAAGGAGTCTTTGGGGGAGATGTGGCCAGGAGAGCTGAGGGGAGGGGATTTGGAGGGAGTGGATTGGGTGGAATGCGGACTCCCACTCTGGCTGCGTGTCACACGTTTGCCCCCCGACCCAGTGGGTGTGCCTACTTCACCCTGTGTGTGCGTGTCAGGAGGTGTGCGGTGGACCTTCCCTGCTGGTGTGGTGCCTGTGTGTGTTGTGGTGGGTGCATGCTGACGTCTGGGTGCATGTGGGACAGGCATGGGAGTGGGAAGTGTGGATGGGGCAGGGGTAGGGGTGGGACGTAGTGCTGCAGGAGACCCACTGCTGCAGTCAGTGTCGAGTCTATCGACCTGAGCAAGCTGCGTTGGTCAGCCTGCGATGAATGAATGCCCTCCAAGTACGCCTCCATGTTGTGCAGCACTTGGCTGTGGCCATGGAGGACATTAAGGATCGCAGCCTGACCAACCTGCAACTGCCGATGGATGTCCACAGACTCGGCATTGGCGGCAGCAGTGGAGACAGGGGCTGGGGGTGCGGTGCCTGGCAGGAAGGAGACATGTGGTGACCGGGCACGTTGGGAAGGAACACGAGCAAGTGGGAGGCGGCTGATGGCAATGGAGGGGGCGGGGCGAGATGTAGTGCCGCTGTCAGCTGCTGGTGCAGCCGCCGCCCACTCGGAGAGATCATCCTCGGACCCGTCAGCTTCATACTCTGTTGTGCCAGTCGACAGGTCCCCGGCTTCACTCTCCTCCGCCTCAGTCCCACTTGATGTGCCAGCCCCGATGTCACCGCTGGCACTGGTGCTCGGTCCCTCTGCTCCGTCTGTGCCCATGTCTCCCTCCGTGTCCCCCGACGATGCTGTGGGCAGGGTGAAGAGACAGAAATTAATCACACACCTGTATACATATGTCACATGAGTCCAATCTACATAGGTCACAGTGCATAGCCTGAAACAAAAGAAGAGTTACATCTACAAAACAAGGTACATATGTAGGGCATGCAAGACACAGTTGTTTGACCCACCATGCCACCGAAAAACTATGGAGAGCATGACACAATAGCTAATGAGATGGAAAGGAATTTTGACTGAGGAGCAAGGCCCTGGGGACAATCCCGCACTGCATCTGCACCACACAGCGTGGCAGGAAATAGGGATGAGCAGGGACCATATCCAGGAACAAGAGGCACATGCAGCATAGGTTATACTGAAAACATGCCCACCATGACTGGCCCACTGCACCTTGAGTGCATGTCCAGACAAACATCACACACTGTCCAGTCCTAGCAAGGAGATATCAGGTAGTGACATGAAGGCCATGCCCCACCACCCACCCCCTACATGAGACTATTATTTGGAGACACAGGAAGCACTTACATCCCTTAGTCTGGGTGAAATACACATGGGATGCAACAAATCAAGGTTGCACACAAAATACCCAAGGTGCGCCTGTCCAAATACTCATGTACAAATGGGCATCATCAGATGATTGTAACAAGACACACAGGCAATGTCCACCGTGAGTATGAACAAGGAAAATCAGGTCAGGCTGTACAGTGGACACTTGTACTACATTTCACGTCAATATACATTTGGCCAGGGGACAATGGCACAGAGCACAACCTATGCTGTAGACACAGAGATTGTCGACATATTCGGATTACACACATGATACCAAGGAAAATATGCCCCTGGGGACAGTAGTGGCCACACAACTCCATGCTCCTGAATGGGAATGACTGCAACACACGCTACCATCCCCGCACTATGCGTACCGCACACTCATGCACATCATGTCACAGGCCACCACATAGGACATGTGTGCTGTAAGGCCTCACACTTGAGAGACTAACTCCCATGTCTGGACTCAGCATTAGTGCCAACTGACATGGAAGCCACAAGACCAGAACTGGACAGGGCACAGGCAAGGTCCCAAAACCTGTTACACACCACCCCCACACATGATGCTGCAGGCATTGTACACGTGGAGAAGGTGCCAGGCTACATAACCTTGTGACGGAGTGACTTCACACAGACCAGGGAACACATTGCAAGGAGGGGAAGGGAGGCAGGAGAGCACTGCAATACTGTGGGTAACAGGATCTGCACAGCACCATTAAACCCTGGCAGTGCATCCATGGAACAGTGCACTTACAAATGCTGGTGAAACACAACAAACACACATGTATCTACCCCCTTCCTGCTGCTGCATCTCCTGTAAGCGCCTGTCCAAGTCTGGAAATACCACCGCCAGCACACGCTTGTGGATGTGGGAGAGACGGCGGCGCCCGCGGTTCTTATGGCTCTCAGGTGAGTCCCCCAGCAGGACCCGTGCGATCCTCCGCGTCCAGCACCGGATATCCTGCCAGCGTTTCCTCACCTGGGACAGGCGCCGCTTCCGACCATCCGCACTCCTCACTGCACTGACGGCGGTCAGCCAGATCTGCTCCTTGGCAGAGGCGCCTACCTGTGAGGATGAACAAGTGACACTACATCAATACACCTGCAACATGTCACAGAGACACATATGAGAACAAATTAGCTGGTTACAACAAGGCATGTCATGCAGCCAACGCATTGCACCTTTGCCATAGGGACATACTCCTCTGGGGAAGGGCAAAAGCAGTACGTGCCAGTGAAAGTACACAGGTGGAATGAGGGCAAAGACACAATCAATTATAAAGGCTCACACTGTGCATCACACCCACCCCTCCTGTCTCTGGGCACTGCTGGGAGTGATAGGCAAGCACCCCTCCTGTCTCTGGGCACTGCTGGGAGGACTCTGCACCCACCCATCCTGTCTCTGGGCACTGCTGGGAGGACTCTGCACACACCCCTCCTGTCTCTGGGCACTGCTGGGAGTGATAGGCACCCACCCCTCCTGTCTCTGGGCACTGCTGGGAGGACTCTGCACACACCCCTCCTGTCTCTGGGCACTGCTGGGAGGACTCTGCACACACCCCTCCTGACTCTGGGCACTGCTGGGAGGACTCTGCACCCACCCCTCCTGTCTCTGGGCACTGCTGGGAGGACTCTGCACACACCCCTCCTGACTCTGGGCACTGCTGGGAGGACTCTGCACACACCCCTCCTGACTCTGGGCACTGCTGGGAGTGATAGGCACCCACCCCTCCTGTCTCTGGGCACTGCTGGGAGTGATAGGCACCACCCCTCCTGCCTCTGGGCACTGCTGGGAGACATCAGGCATTCCCCCCCCCCGGTACCCCCCCTACAGTACATAGCATGTGTGTCACACCTAGACACAATGGCAGAAGTCACAGTCACAAAAAAGGGACTCAGTCTGTGCTAGTAGCCTCTGCATTCACCTGATACCCTGGTCGCCCATACAGCATGGGGTACTGTGGGAGGATCACATCCAGCAATGCCAGGTTCTCCTCCAGGGTGAATGGCTGTGACCTCTCCACAGACCTTGACATGGTTCCAGGGAATCAGGAGCAGCAGCAGTGTGGTAGAATCGAAATATGTGCAGGCAAGTGCTCCCTCATGGGACCTGGCTGCCTTATATCTGCCTTGCTGGCCTGTTTCATGCACAGGAGTACAGAGTGATTGGTCACTCACATTTGCATCCTATGTTTCCTCCAATCCCTTCAAACCTAGCACAGTCAGTGGGTTCTTATTGTGTTTTTTTCTTCAGCATGATGTCAACCCCACAAACACATTGCAACAAAGTAGATTAATTCCAACTGACTTCTGCTGTGCACCTTCCAGAACAAATTCAAACTTAAAACTTGGTCTCCATGACAACCAGCATGCATGTAGGCCTTAATACTTGTCCCTCATGTGTCCCCTATGTAAAATTGAGCTTCACCCACAGGTACGGTGCGTTCCGGGCCCCTAGGGCACCCCAAATGCATAGCAACGGCCCGTACAGGCGTGCGTACGTTCACTATCACCATGGGTGTCCTCGCGTATGCGTACTCGTACTGGTACGGCCCGTACACACGCCTGTACGTTCACTATCACTACGAGTACGCATACGCGAGAACACCCATAGTGGTACGGACCGTACACACGCCTGTACGTTCACTATCACTATGGGTGTCCTCACGTATGCGTACTCGTAGTGGTACGGCCCGTACACGCGTGCGTACGTTCACTATCACCATTGGTGTCCTCGCGTATGCGTACTCGTAGTGGTACAGCCCGTACACGCCTGCGTACGTTCACTATCACCATGGGTGTCCTCGCGTATGCGTACTCGTAGTGGTACGGCCCGTACAGGCGTGCGTACGTTCACTATCACCATGGGTGTCCTCGCGTATGCGTACTCGTAGTGATAGTGAACGTACAGGTGTGTGTACGGGCCGTACCAGTACGAGTACGCATACGCGAGGACACCCATAGTGGTACGGACCGTACACACGCCTGTACGTTCACTATCACTATGGGTGTCCTCGCGTATGCGTACTCGTAGTGATAGTGAGCGTACAGGCGTGTGTACGGTCCGTACCACTATGGGTGTTCTCGCGTATGCGTACTCGTAGTGATAGTGAACATACAGGCGTGTGTACGGGCCGTACCAGTACGAGTACGCATACGCGAGGACACCCATGGTGATAGTGAACGTACGCACGCGTGTATGGGCCGTACCACTACGAGTACGCATACGCGAGGACACCCATAGTGATAGTGAACGTACAGGCGTGTGTATGGGCTGTACCAGTACGAGTACGCATACGCGAGGACACCCATAGTGGTACGGACCGTACACACGCCTGTACATTCACTATCACTATGGGTGTCCTCGCGTATGCGTACTCGTAGTGATAGTGAGCGTACAGGCGTGTGTACGGTCCGTACCACTATGGGTGTTCTCGCGTATGCGTACTCGTAGTGATAGTGAACGTACAGGCGTGTGTACGGGCCGTACCAGTACGAGTACGCATACGCGAGGACACCCATGGTGATAGCGAACGTACGCACGCGTGTACGGGCCGTACCACTACGAGTACGCATACGCGAGGACACCCATAGTGATAGTGAACGTACAGGCGTGTGTACGGGCCGTACCAGTACGAGTACGCATACGCGAGGACACCCATAGTGGTACAGACCGTACACACACCTGTACGTTCACTATCACTATGGGTGTCCTCGCGTATGCGTACTCGTAGTGATAGTGAGCGTACAGGCGTGTGTACAGGCCGTACCACTGCGAGTACGCATACGCGAGGACACCCATGGTGATAGTGAACGTACGCACGCCTATACGGGCCGTACCAGTATGGGTGTTCTTGCGTATGCGTACTTACTGACCGTACACATGCCTGTACGCTCACCATCACTATGGGTACACATACGGCAGCACTCCCATAGTGATATGGGAACGTACACAGGCCCTCTTAGCAGCAGTACGGTGGTTTTCACACATCACAGTGGTGACAGGCAGCACACAGGAAGGAATAGGGCTGACATACTTGTCCATGGATGGACATCAAGGCATTGTCCGGGCAGTACTACATGTGTGGGGCACAGGTGTGACAGGCTGTGATGTGGCACATTACTCCTGAGTCGAGAAGGCACCAGATGTATGATGAGATGTGTACACATGTAATGTGTGACGGTGCAATGTGTGCCAGGCATGCCCTTGACTCCTTTGACATGTGTGCATGTCGTACTGCACACTTGGGATGAGCGTCACTGGCATGGCACGGACACCAACACACAGAAGTGTCCCCTGATGCCCGGTACAGGGCTTACCACACCTGACATGTCACTACCCACGGTGCACGATGTGACTATGTCATGTATGTGTGGGGGGTTCCCATTAGGTTGATGTTGGAGCACCCTCAAAAGCTGCAGCTGTTGCAGCAACCAACATGTGTCTGTGTGTAGATGGACATGGCACACTGTTCCGCACACCATGCCACATGTGGTATCGGATGTGAGGTGCGTATGTATGCATGGGACACGGAGTAGCGTAACAAGGACATGTCTGCATCCTCTCTATGAATGTGTGGTGAGTCATGACATGTACACCTTCATGGCAAGGTGTGTGGGCTGTCCTAGTGTAATGTCATGTGACCTGTGGCTCTAGTGTTCCGCTACCAGTCTCTGCAATCGACATCCTACTTCTGCTGATGTGTGGATGTATGTCACTCCTGTCTTGCGTCTGGCTGTTCACTTGCACTGGGACACAGCTAATCCCATGCCATGGCATGTGGAGGTTCACAATCTCCATGTGTAGCTGGGTCTTGGTAGGAGTGTCACCTGGCAGCCATACGTGTCCAGGGCATGTGGCACATACCTGACTCTGTATGTAGCATATGTGTATAGACAGATTAACATGTGCCCAGTACAAATTAATTGTTGTTGTGGTGCACTCACTCTTCCTTGTCACTTCCAAATTACTGCAGAGCGCCGCCTCTTCCCCGAGCAATTCCGGACTTGGCTGCCATGCGGGAGAATGACTGTATCCGGTGCTACCGCTTCCCCCAACGGTTGATTCTGGATTTGACGGCGAGACTGGCACCTCACCTGCAACCGCTGCACAGGTATCCTACGGCACTGACACCCAAGCTGAAGGTAATGGCAGCCCTACATTTTCTAGCCACGGGTACCTTTCAAAATACCATCGCTCATGTTGGTGGCATGTCCCAGAGCATGTTCTGCCGTGTGCTGCATGATTTCTTAGAGGCCATGTTGATTCACCTGGATGACTTCATCCATTTTCCTACCCCTGAACTGTTGACTGGGGTCAAGCGTGGATTCTATGCCCTGGGAGGGATGCCCCATGTCACTGGGTCCATAGATGGGACACATGTTGCTTTGGTACCACCACAGGCACAGGAGGTAGCGTACCGGAATCGCAAGCACTACCACTCCATCAATGCCCTTGTGGTGTGTCTGTCCAACATGGTGATTTCACATGTCTGTGCTCGTTTTCCAGGATCAGCACACGATGCCTACATCATGAGGCGTAGCAGGGTGCCTGAAATGATGACGCAGCTGCACAACGAACGAGCATGTGTTGTTGGTGGGTACAGTCTGTCTGTCCTGTATTTTGCGTAGACTTCCAGCACGACCGCTTCTCCTGTCCTGCTTATGTCCATGTGCTTTCCATGTAGGGGACGCTGGCTATCCCAACATGCCATGGCTGATCACACCTCTCCGCAACCCCATCACGCCGGCGCAGCTCCGCTACAACACCGCCCATGGCCGGACAAGGCGAGTGATAGAGAGGACGTTTGGCCTCCTGAAGAGCCGATTCAGGTGCCTACACAAGACCGGCGGCGCCCTCCCATATGCCCCGGCGAAGGTCTGCAAAATCTTCATTGTCTGCTGCATGCTGCACAACATGGCAGTTGAGAAAGCTGTGCCACTCATCCTGGATCAAGATGACGAGGACCATCCACCCGTGGAGGACGAAGGGCTTGGCAATGGGGCTAGGGATGTGGAGGATGTGGAGCCGCAAGAGGACATCCGGACTCGGCTCATACGCGACTTCTTTGCTTAGTGGTGAGTACCAGTGTCCGAGTGTGCACGCATTGGTCCCCGTGTGGCATGTGTTGTGATGTGTGTCTCCACCTGCATGTATGGCACGTGAGTCAGAGGTGTGTGTGGGTGTGTCACTGGAGTGATGGTGCCAGTGATGGTTGTATTTCCCCAGTCATAATTGTGACCTAGCATGTTGTCATCCATACATGTGTCGAGTAAATGCACATGCAAGTGGCTGTGCTTTTTGTGGCTGACTTCTTGTGTGTCTCTCTTCCCCAGGTACTTGCGCATGCCGTCTGCTGCTTGCATTGTTGTGGCACTGCTATTCCTCATGGACACGTCATCGTGTGCTGACTCAGCGTTACAGGCACGGACACGTTTGGAAGTCTCCTTAGGGTAAGGGATGCATCAGGGGTGTATTGGGTGTGGCAGTTGTTCACGATGTATGCACACTGCCCCTGTCGATGTTTGGTTCCTCTGCAGACATGTTGCATCACCATGGTACACATGACATGCAGCTGGGTACACCTGAATAGATGGTCAGACTTGTTGACAGTCATCTGTGATGGGATAGTGGATTGTGATGATGGCATCAATGTGTGTAACACTGCCCTCGGACACATACGGTTTGCATTGGCTTGACATGCTGTGGGACTTCCACATCAGCGGATCAATGGTGTATGGCAGGCTCTCCGTGAGCAGCTGGGGGTGTTTAGCTGTTAGCCGACACTTGTGTGCCAGTTCCATGGCTATCACGCATTTGTGCTGCAGAAGGGGGGTGCCAGTGTTGGACCCACATGTTACTCCACATGAACTGTTCATGTGTACTTCAAGTTGCCTCTGCAATCCCGAATACATGACTAATAAAGGTGTCCCTATGCCTCCAAGGTGCCTCTTCTCAGTCAATGCTGGTGTGTTGCCACAGTGCATCCGGCATGTCTGGCATGGTTTTCCCTGATAGTGGCTATGTGTCTATGTGTCGAGTAGCAAGATGCAAGCTGTGTGTGTGGGATTAGACTATGTATTGTGCATGATGTCCATGACTGTGTGGGTATTGTGACATGTGCCATCCCCATGCATCCAACGTTGGCCAGGCCCCCATTATCTGCATCCACCGGACTCAAGCTTGCAGGACATGGTTCTGCCACCTGTCTACACATACCTGGGTGCCCCCAGGACACTGGACATGATCCCTGACCTCTGCGCATGACTGTTGCTGTACTCAATATGTCTGTCGGCACAGTTGTGCAGCCACCCCCTCAGCTGGTTGGGCCCATCACGGGTGTGTATGGTGCTCCATGTCTGTCTTGCCTAACACACTGTGACCCATGTGTCCTGTGCCAGACTCAGGCCCCAGGGTGTGGATGGTTGAAGTCAAAAGAGAACTCAGGCATGTTTAGACTTTACAAGACACATGTAAGGTAATAATGCAACCAGCAGGCATCTTCTCTTCATGGTGTGACTTTTTATTTTAGTGGGGGGGGTATGAAATGAGGGGCTTTCCGGGTGTTTGGAATCCAAAGTTCAGTAGGGGAGTTGGTGTCCTTGCCATTGGAAATCCTCAGAGTCCATGCCACCGTCTTTGTCAACATTGGTCAGACAGTGACCAGCAAGGCCATGTGGCAGAGAATGTCTTTTGATGCTGTGCTGCTGTTGCTCCAGTGGGCCAGGTGCCAGGCCAGGTGTCCTGGGAGATGGTGCTGTAGAGCCGACCCTCACGGTCTTTTCCGTGGACGACCCGCCCTCCTGCGGGGACCCTCAGAAGCAGGCTGTGACGATGTTTGGGATGCTCCATCGGATGTTTCCTCCTCCTCCTCCTGATCCCTCCCTGTGGGTGGTGATGTTCTACGCCTTCTGGCACAGGGAGGGTTGCCCATGTTGTCGGCCATCCGACGGAGTGTACTGTGAATTCCCGTGAACACCGTCACGAGCTCAGCCTGTCTGTCCTCCATCCTCCGTTGGTGTTGCAGTAGACAGGCATGTAGCTCCGCATGTTGCTGGGCCTGCTGGGTCTTGATCCCCTCGAGGACGGACACAACCTGGGCCATGCCCGTGGTGTCCTGCCGGTATGTGTCCAGGATGTTTCGGACATGGGAATATACTGGATCCCCAGCCAACTGGTCAGGCTGGCACCTCTGCCGTCCTCTACTCCCACCACCCTTGTCCACTTGCACCTGGCCTGCCCTTGTGGGCACATCGGGTCTCCGGAACCCCTGAGGGGTGGCATTGGCATTGTCGCCTGCCTCCTCCTGGGTGCCCGGGACACCGTGTCCCTCCTGGCCAGCCTAGCTGCTTTGTGGTGGTGGGGCAAGGATCCTGGGTGTCTCCTGGGATGTTGCAGGAGTGGGTGTGGTGGTTGGCCCTGTTGTACCTGACGCAGGTGCTGCAGGTCGTTGGACATCAGAGGGGCCAGGTTGGTCGGGGTCGTCCACAGAGTGGTGAGAGTCGTCGCTGCCGGTGGGATCGGCCTCCCGCAGAGCCGGGTCCTGTGAGTCTTCCCCCCCAGTGTTGGGGGGTGAACCACGAGGTTGACCTGTGTGTGAGAGAGACAATGTTAATTTTGTTCCATGCAACATCCATGTTTCATTAGTTTCAAAGTTGGAACATTTCATCTGGGAATTTGGATCTGTCTTGCATTCCACTCACAGTGCACTTGTGCATGGGTATGTCCCTTGGGCACAGCTTTGGCGACTTTACCTATGTGTGGCACAGTCTTACTTGCTGCGTCAAGTGTGACTGCAGTCAGCAGTGGAGTGGGCAGGTGTGGCGAGCCGTGCATTGGCGCCTTCCGTGTTGCACTGTACGTGGGCACATGAAGTTGTTCCACACACTTCAATGATGCAGGTAGCTGTCGTGCTCGTGCACAGGTTGTGACATGGCCCTGTGTTTTGCGATGGAGGAGAGGGGGGGTTCTGGCACTGGCCACCCTTGTCTACATGCACGCAGTCCACCTGCTGACGAGCAGACATTCCCACACACCACAAGGCTGATTTGCTCTCCCTGTGTCTCCCTCCCTCTCTGTCCCCCTCTCCCTCCCTCTCTGTCCCCCTCTCCCTCCCTCTGTGTGTCAGCCTCCTCCCTCTGTCCGTCTCCCTGTGTCTCCCTCCCTCTCTGTCCCCCTCTCCCTCCCTCTCTGTCCCCCTCTCCCTCCCTCTGTGTGTCAGCCTCCTCCCTCTGTCCGTCTCCCTGTGTCTCCCTCCCTCTCTGTGCCCCTCTCCCTCCCTCTCTGTCCCCCTCTCCCTCCCTCTGTGTGTCAGCCTCCTCCCTCTGTCTGTCTTCCCGTGTCTCCCTCCCTCTCTGTCCCCCTCTCCCTCCCTCTGTGTGTCACCCTCTGTCACCTCAGCCCAGCTTCCTGGGCACACACTGTTAGCAGATCTTTGAATGGCCCTTGGCTTGTTGATGTGAGTTTGTTTCTGATCTCCAGGCACCCATTGGGTGTAGTGTCTGTGTCTGCGCTGCTGCTGTGGTGGTGTGTGCTGCCACTCTTTCACAGTGTTGGCTGTTCATTAGCTGCTGTCATGTGCAAAACAGTGCCTTCACCCCCATGTGTTAATGCAAGGCGTCCGCCATTTGCTGGTGAGTCTTTCCTGTGTGGGGACACACTGTTTGTCTGGCTGTGACCTAGGCCATATGGGCAGAGGGCATTGTTGTCTGCTTCTGAGTTGCACTATGTGATTTTTGTGGCCCACCCTCCCGCCATCCGGCTTATCGTGTCATCTGTGGGTGTCTTCTGTGGCCTGTGACTTGACATTGTCCAGCTGGGTGCATGGGGCATGGTGGCGCCAGTGGCATGTGCGTGTTCATGGAGTGTGGTTGAGTCATGCGATAGCTTGGGGTGGTTGCGTGCCTGTTTGTGAGTTTGGTTGTGGATGACGTTCCCCCCATGTGAGGTGCGTTGTTTGTGTACTCACCCGGGTCTCGGAGTCCTCCTAATCCTTCGACTGCCTCCACCGGCGGTATGGCCATCACCCTCTCCTCCCAGGGATGGTAGTGTACGGGTCTGCGGGACGGCCCTCCTCCAGTGACGTTGGCCTGGTTGTCTTCATCCGTCATCTTGGCTCGGACCCTCCTCCGCAGATCGTACCACCTGGCTTGGCATTCCTGCTTGTTCCTTCTGGTGTCCGCAACAGCATTCACAGCATCGACGATGGTCTGCCACATGGCTGTTTTTGCTGAAATGCTGGTATGTCTGACCAATGTTCCAAAGAGGTGTGGCTCGACTCTGAGGATTTCATCGACAAGGACCTCCAACTCTCGGTTACTGAACTTTGGATTCTTGTTAGTGGGCATGGTGAGGGGTGTGGGTGTGGATGGTGGGGGGGGTGTGTGGATGGTTGTGGGTGTGTGGGTGTGGTTGCACAGGTGTGTGTGTGAATGTGATGAGGGGGTGTTTGTGAAGATGGTTGTGTGAAGGTGTGCAAGTGTAAGGTGTGGTAAAGCTTCTAGTATGGTGCTGTAGGTTGTCTGTGGGGTCTGGCAGCAGTAAGGCTCATGGTTTGTGTGTGTGGGCCCTTTTTATTGGTCCATTGGATGGTGTGGCTGTGTTTGAACTTTGGGTGGGTGTGTTATAAGGAGTGGTGGTGTTTTGGGCCTCTGTTTGTTTTTGGCAGTTGCAGGTCAGTGAATGTGTTGTTTTAGTGGTTGTTGGACATGTTTAGTGGCTTTGTGCCATTCGAATGGTGTATTCTTGTGTTGTTTTGGTTTGTCCTGGTTGTGTACGTGCGTTTTTAGCGTGTGTACGGGGTGTACATGGGCCATTTTGTTGTACTGTGCTGTCCTTGTGTGTGGCTTGGTACGACTCGTACATGCGGTTGTGATGTTGGGGCCTGGGGTGCGCTCCGTACTTAGAATGTTGTGGTGGGGGTACGACTCTAACGTACACGGGTGTACATACACGGGTGGGGGCACGACTCTAATGTACATGGGTGTACATACACGGGGGTACGACACATACAGGGGTGTACATACACGGGGGGTACGACACGTACACGGGTAAACATACAGGGGGGTACGACACGTACACGGGTGTACATACACGGGGGGGTACGACACGTACAGGGGTGTACATACACGGGGGTACGACACGTACACGGGTGTACTTACACGGGTGGGGGTACGACTCTAATGTACACGGGTGTACATACACGGGAGTACGACACGTACACGGGTGTACATACACGGGGGTACGACATGTACAGGGGTGTACATACAGGGGGGGTACGACACGTACACGGGTGTACATACACGGGGGTACGACACGTACAGGGGTGTACATACACGGGGGTACGACACGTACACGGGTGTACATACACGGGTGGGGGTACGACTCTAATGTACACGGGTGTACATACACGGAGGGGTTCGACGCGTACAGGGGTGTACATACAGGGGGGGTACGACACGTACACGGGTGTACATACACGGGGGGTACGACACACGTACAGGGGTGTACATACACGGAGGGGTACGACACGTACATGGGTGTACATACACGGGGGGGTACAACACGTACACGGGTGTACATACACGGGGGTACGACACGTACAGGGGTGTACATACACGGGGGTATGACACGTACACGGGTGTACATACACGGGTGGGGGTACGACTCTAATGTACACGGGTGTACATACACGGGAGTACGACACGTACAGGGGTGTACATACACGGGGGTACGACACGTACACGGGTGTACATACACGGGTGGGGGTACGACTCTAATGTACACGGGTGTACATACACGGGGGTACGACACGTACAGGGGTGTACATACACGGGGGTACGACACGTACAGGGGTGTACATACAGGGGGGGTACGACACGCACAGGGGTGTACATACACGGGGGGTAAGACACGTACACGGGTGTACATACACGGGTGGGGGTAGGACTCTAATGTACACGGGTGTACATACACGGGGGTACGACACGTGCACGGGTGTACATACACGGGGGGTTCGACACGTACGTACGGGGGCTAGGGGGGGGTCGGCGCATACGTACGGGGGCTGGGGGGGGTCGGCACGTATGCGGGCACATGTCTCCATGGTTGCTATGGGTGTTCGGTGCGGACGGTGTTTTTTCCATACGGTTGTAACTTCTGACGCACGGGATGGATCGTGATTCCGCGGTCGGACTTCACTTTTCACATTTGTACGGTGATTCGTCCGAGGACGTGTCGGAAACATTTTCCGACCCGAGGACGCGTGGGGAATGATTCCCAATGCGATTCGTATGGTCTTTTTCCCATGCGAATCGTAATTGGCAGTTTGTAAGGCACTTGTACGATTCGTACGGTAAAAAGACCCGATACGAGTCGTACGGGGAAAATTTTTGACGGATCGTAATTGGCACCTGGATGTGTGTGTAAACTGTCAGGTAATTTTAAGGCGTAATTTGGATGTAGAGAAAGGTTTAGTTAATGGTGCAATGGGCAAAGTGGTGGATTTTGTGAATTATCAGAAAAAAGAAGGAATTTAATTTTTAAAAATTAAATTTGATCAGATTGATGAAGTTAAAGAAATTGGTCGTTGTTCAGTTCGTTTTTTGCTTGTTAAAGATTTCTATGTCCGTAGGAAACAATTTCCATTTTCTCTGGCATATGCAGTGACTATTCATAAATCTCAAGGATTAAGTGTAGACAGTGCATTGGTGAACATTGGATCTACTGTATTTAAAGAGGGTATGGCATATGTTGCTTTGTCGCGAGTCAGAACATTATCTGGTTTGTTTTTGATTGATTTTGATGAGACAAAGGTTACTGCAGAAGCAAACTGTGTTAAAGAGTATAATAGGTTAAGAAGGGTGTATGCTCCAAATTTAGGTCAATATCCTGTATTTGAAAAGCGTGTGGTTGGTCGAAAAAGAAGGTTAGAGAATATCTGTTCTGAAGGTATCAAGAAAAGAAAAGAACAAGATAATGTTGTGATTGCAGGTAAAAAGAAATTGGACACTGTTGGAGAGATTGTTGGTTATCAGTTTGAAAATAGTTCTGGTGTCAACTGCTATGCTAATGTAGTGGTCAATGTTGTTATTTATCTTGAAGATTTGCAAGAGCAAATTATGGAGAATCAGCAAAAAAGATTTTGTTCTCTGTTGCACTCTGTTTATGAAAAATTGACAACAGATAGAAGTAAAATACAATCTGTTTCAGATGTTCGTAGTCTTTTGGATGTGTGTTCTGGTTCTACACAATTTACACAAAATATCCAACAAGATGCTCAGGAATTTTTAATGCTTACCATTTTTGAAAATGAAGGTGTAGAAATAGAAAATATTTTTGGCCTTTCTTACAAATGGGAACATCATTGTGAAAATTGCACGTATACATGTAGCACCAATGTAGACACTGAGAGATTTCTGTATTTAACATTACCAGACTGTAAATCAGTGGCTTTTAATAAATTAGTGAAAGGTGCAAATCAAAACATGGAGTGTAGCCAATGTAAATCAGAAATGTTATCCACATTATTGTTAACAAAATATGGAAAATACATAATTTTAATGATGCAACGTTGTACAGCTGATGGAAGAAAATTGGATACTTTAATAAAACAATTTGTAGCAGCACAAATATCAATATCAGGAAGGACTTTTGGAGCAATTGCAATAATTTTCCATGATGGTCCTTCCACCACATCTGGACATTACACTGCCTATCTAAAATGTGACAAAGGCTGGACACTTTGTAATGATGCCCAGTTGGTTTTCAAACAACGTTTGCCTAGGGAATTACAAAATTCCTACCTAATATTTTTGAAGCCAAAGTTTTAGGAAGCTAATTCACTCTCTGAGGAATTTATTATTATAATTTAATAGAACTACCATTCTACAGTTTACATAAAGAAGAAGTGCAAAAATACCATTTGGCCTCAAGGAACGGTATATTTTTGAATTGTGGACTTTTTGGTGGTCATTTATTCGGTGATTATTTTAATGTGGCAACATTTACAGTTTTTATAAGTTAAAGTTATAAAATGTTGTAATCTGTAAGCATTTCATATGTGTATGATTTGTATTTTCTGGTATTTTACTGAGAATAGTATGTTGGTTTTTTTTTAACAATCTTTCTGATTGTTTTTTTTTTGCCCGCTGTTAAGTGATGAGTACCATTGAAATCACTATTTCGAGTGAAATTCAATATATTCTGAGAACAGCAAAAAAGGCAAACAAATTACTTTGTGGAAATTATGTTGTGTTGTAAATAATGTATCATTATATGTTATAATTTTTATTTTCTTTTCTTTCACAGATCCAAATTTTAAAATTAACAATTTTTAAGAATTTATATTTCAAAGAAAAATAGGCAAAAATAAATAACATTTTTTATTCCTATTACTGTGAAGGTAAGTTTAACTAAGTCTCAATATGGAGAATGAAGAGGCCTGCAAGAATCTACAAAGTTGAAACACGTTTCTTAAAACACTTTGTTTATGTAGTTTTGAAATTTGACCATAATCAGATATCAAGTGACCTGCAAAAAAAGAGATTTGAGGGGTTCACAATATTTCATCTTTTTAGCTGTTGAAGAACCGCAATTATTTCAATCATTCTTGTTTGAACATCTTTGCAGTCAAAATTCTGTGCTTACCTTCTATCATTCGCAAGGAAATTTAAAAACGGAAGTATGTCACTTTTTGTAACGTAGTTATTGTGTAAGATATTCTTTCATATTTTCAAAGAGAGGAAAAGGCACTCTGTGCACTTTTTATACTCCATGAAAATATAACTTCATCATGCAGACCACTTTCGGATGAAAGGGTGTTCTATAAGTGTTGTTGTGCATGATTGCACTTAATACTCATAGAACAAGACACATGTCTAGATTTATTAGAAATCGTAAATCTCGATATGTGTGTGAATGGTGCACCATTCTACAATTGGTGTAGGAAAGCACAACAAAGAGAATTGTTTTAATTTCTCCACATTTTTATTTCTTCAATGCATGCTGAAATGTTCAGCATACATTGAAGGAGAAAAATGCATTTTCTCATTGTTTTTGCACAGGAAGGTGTGTCTTCCTGTAGAAAAACAAACAGCACATGACACAGATATCCTTGCACTATTGTGCAAGGGTGCCTGTGTCACCACATGGCTGCAGTTTAAGCAGCCGTGCAGAGAGAAGCATAGATTTGCAACATATTTATGTACATATGTTGCATCCCTGTGCTTCGGAAGTACTACAGCACACAGCAGTTAAAGAGGTTACTGTGTGATGCTGCAGCACTTCCTTATAGTTCTGCACTTATACATTCACCATACGCTACTAATGCATTCATTCAGTCAATTACGTACTACACATACATTCATCTAAACTTTCACTCACTAACAAAGAAATTTAGCTCTTTTTTTAAACCAGGAAAGTTAGTTCTTAAAAGAACTTTTTTTTTTCTTCTTTCTTCTTTTATGTTTTTTGGGGGGGTTTTTTGAACAATTTTGTGTTTTTTTTGGTTTTTCTGAAAAAAAACAAAAAACAGGAGAAACCAAACAATGAACTTCAGGGAACAGTAAAAAAAACAAAAAAAAAACTAGCAAATATGACTTTCCTGCCAGCGGCAGATGAGGTCGATTGACTGCTCGCCATAGCACAAAGTCTTATTGCACTTAGTGCAGAGCACTTTTAAAAATTAAAATTGAGGACGGATGTCCAAGGTTTGGTCTGAGGGATGCACTCTTGACGTGCTCGGCTGCGATGAGGTGGATGGCGCAGGAGCAGGAGTGTCTCTCATGTGTCGGCACTCTTCACGTGCAAGATTGTTTGGATGAAGGCTCCTCATGTGCTTCATCATACTTGCCGTGCCGCAAGAGTATTTCTTGGTGGGATCCCCTCTCAATAAGACTCTTTTGCAAATCTAACATGTGACCAAGGTGGCATTGGTCTTATTCTGTCCTTCGGGAAAAGTAAAAAATTTCCACACCACTGAAGCAAAACGTTTTTTGTGTGGTTCCTCCGGCAAAAATTCATCCTCAGAGGTTTGAGGTGATGCAGGTGATGCCTGCTGCCCTGAAGCCATTTTTGGTTGCAAAAAGTTAGAACTATGTGTATACTTAGTCTCAAAAAATCTTCTTCTGTCCAAAGAGATGGTTCTCCAAAGAAGCTCAAAGAAGAATGATTGAAATGGGTGGGGTCTTTCAGTAGTTAGAACAGGAAGTGTAATGAACCAATCAAATCTCTTTTTTTTGCAGGTCACATGGGATCCGCGCACCGTGCGCTTACGCAGCACGCACCTAGCGCTCATCCGCAAAATTGAATTAAAATGAAATATAGGATTAGATGTCAAAATATATTAGATTTAAGACTAGTTTAGAGTTTGTCTTCAATTAATATTCATATGCAATACATAAATATGTGTTTTTAAATGTTAAATACTTTGCGGGATCCGTGCACCCATCGCGTCACGGACGCATATGACGCATCGCGGAAGCGCGTAAACGTCACGTTACGTACATCGAACGTGTCGCGTATAGGCTGGGAGTCGCGTACCGGTCGCATAGCGATTGCCCACTAAACACGTACCCAACGCATACCATGCACGGATGCTATCGCGTACGGATCGTGAACGGTGCGCATAGGGTGCGCGGATCCAAAAACATTGAAAAAATATATATCTAAAATAAGGTTTTGCACTTATGGTTGAAAAAATATTTTGAAAAATATAAAAAAATATGTTTGAAAAACACATTAAGTTCAAATAATATTTTTTCATTTTTAAAAGAATTAATTGAAGAAATGTGTTTAAAAAATGATGATAAAAAAGTATTTAAAAAAAAAATAAAAGAAAGAAAATGACACACTGAATTTGAAAAATATAGAAATGCAATCAAAATCATTAAACATGATATCTTTAGAGATAAGTTATAGATAGGAATTAGCATTTAAAAAACCTTTGAAATTCACTGAAAAAACCGTAGGTTTCATGCATGTTATAGTTAGGAATTGGCATATAAAAAACATTTGAAATTCACTGAAAAAACCATAGGTTTCAGGGGCGTTATAGTTAGGAATTGGCATTTAAAAAACCTTAGAAATTCACTGAAAAAACCATAGGTGTCAGGGGCGTTATAGTTAGCTGGACATTTCCCTCGTACAAAACCCTAGAAATTCCCCTGTTATAGTTAGTTCAGCTAACTATAACTCGCACCCCCGCAATGCACTGCTGATGACGTCACATATTACATCACTCATGACATGGTCAGTGACATCACTGATGACATCACTGATGACATCTCAAATGACATCACTGATGACATCACTGATGACATCATCCATGTGATAAATTAGTGCATCTTCTCACACCCTAATATAACCTTTAATAAACCGCCTCAAAATTTCAGACGGCCATTTTGACAACCATAGATACTCCAATACCAATAACTACTCACCCACTCATTGACTTTTAGGTCTACATACATCTCCACTCACTCACCTGTACAGTCACTCATACTTACAGTCACTCTGTGCATTTATACACCTATATAGACACTCACACACCGTCAATCATCCGTTGAGGTACTGATACATCTAGTCAGTCATGCAAATAATTAATCACAGTAAAATTTACTCACTTATACAGTTAAAAACACTCAAGTTCACTTACTCATAAAAATACTAACAAATTCTGTGTCTTCCTGCAGAAAAACAAACAGCACATGACACAGATATCCTTGCACTATGGCGCATACAGCCACTCCCAAAATCACACACTCTCATATATAGATAGTTATATACTCTTACACGCAAATACACTACGTTTCACATATGTAGTTACTGACACATGTACAACTGAGATATACATTCAATCACTAACACACCTATACATTCACTCACCCAACCATACAGTCCATCATAGATGCACTCTTAAAAACATGCACCCACTGAATCACCCACTCACACATCTAGTCAGAGTCACACACACCCTACCAATACAAACACTCAGGCACCCATACAGATACTCAGACAACCAATCAATAACCCATATAGACACTCATATAGCTATTCACAAAACCATGCAGCCACTTATACACCAACACACAGACACATACAGACATTCACACAGTTTAGTCACTAGTCTGCAGTAAGATACATTTAATAACTCACTTATGGAGTCAGTTACGCACCTAGAAAATCACCCATTCACACACTTATACACCCACTCGTTCATCCATAGGCCTTTCACTATAAATATATAAAACATATTTAAACTTTTAAGAAAAACACACATTCACTGGATGATGTCATCAGTGATGTCATCAGTGATGTCATTTGAGATGTCATCAGTGATGTCATCAGTGATGTCACTGACCATGTCATGAGTGATGTAATATGTGACGTCATCAGCAGCGCATTGCGGGGGCGCGAGCTATAGTTAGCTGAACTAACTATAACAGGGGAATTTCTAGGGTTTTGTACGAGGGAAATGTCCAGCTAACTATAACGCCCCTGAAACCTATGGTTTTTTCAGTGAATATATATATATATTCGCTTTTCACACCGTACTTCTGTCGTTTCTTAGTGCTGTACATAACAGATATCAATTAGTGATTTGTTTCTTGAGGTCTAGATTTTATCTAGCCCTGGTACACTGAAGAAGAGCTGTCTCCTCTGTGTGGGATACACTGAAGAGGAGCCCGTCTCCTCTGTGAGGGATACACTGAAGAAGTGCTGTCTCCTCTGTGTGGGATACACTGAAGAGGAGCCCGTCTCCTCTGTGTGGGATACACTGAAGAGGAGCCTGTCTCCTCTGTGCGGGATACACTGAGAGGAGCCCATCTCCTCTGTGTGGAGCACGTCTCATCTGCGGGGAATACACTGAAGAGGAGCCCATCTCCTCTGTGTGGGATACACTGAAGAAGAGCCCGTCTCCTCTGTGCGGGATGCACTGAAGAGGAGCCTGTCTCCTCTGTGTGGGATACACTGAAGAGGAGCCTGTCCCCTCTGTGAGGGATACACTGAAGAGGATCCTGTCTCCTCTGTGCGGGATACACTGAAGAGGAGCCCGTCTCCTCTGTGTGGGATACAGAGCCACACTGAAGATCCTGTCTCCTCTCTGCGGGATACACTGAAGAGGAGCCCGTCTCCTCTGTGTGGGATACACTGAAGAGGCGCCCATCTCCTCTGTGCAGGGTACACTGAAGAGGAGCCTGTCTCCTCTGTGCGGTATACACTGAAGAGGAGCCAGTCTCCTTTGTGGTGAGCCCGTCTCATCTGCATGGAATACACTGAAGAGGAGCCCATCTCCTCTTTGTGGGATACACTGAAGAGGAGCCAGTCTCCTCTGTGTCTCTTCTGTGTGGGATACACTGAAGAGGAGCCCATCCCCTCTGGGAGGGATACACTGAAGAGGAGCCCGTCTCCTCTGTGTGGATCCCGTCTCATCTGCGTGGAATACACTGAAGAGGAGCCCGTCTCCTCTGTGTGGAGCCCGCCTCATCTGTGTTGAATACACTGAAGAGCAGCCCGTCTCCTCTGTGTGGGATACACTGAAGAGGAGCCAGTCTCCTCTGTGTGGGATACACTGAAGAGGAACCCATCTCCTCTGTGAGGGATACACTGAAGAGGAGCCCATCTCCTCTGTGTGGGATACACTGAAGAGGAGCCTATCCCCCTTGTGAGGGATACACTGAAGAGGAGCCCGTCTCCTCTGTGTGGAGCCCGTCTCATCTGCTTGGAATACACTGAAGAGGAGCCCGTCTCCTCTGTGTGGGATACACTGAAGAGGAGCCTGTCTCCTCTGTGTGGAGCCCATCTCATCTGCGTGGAATACACTGAAGAAGATCACGTCTCCTCTGTGTGGGATACACTGAAGAAGAGCCCGTATCCTTTGTGTGGGACACACTGAAGAAGAGTCCGTCTCCTCTGTGCGGGATACACTGAAGAGGAGCCCGTCCCATCTGTGAGGGATACACTGAAGATGAGCCTGTCCCCTCTGTGAGGGCTACACTGAAGAGGAGCTGTCTCCTCTGTGTGGAAAACACTGAAGAGGAGCCCGTCTCCTCTGTGAGGGATACACTGAAAAGGAGCCCGTCTCCTCTGTGTGGAGCCTGTCTCCTTTGTGAGGGATACACTGAAGAGGAGCTTGTCTCCTCTCTGAGGGATACACTGAAGAGGAGCCCGTCTCCTCTGTGTGGAGCCCGTCTCCTCTGTGAGGGATACACTGAAGAGGAGCCCGTCTCCTCTGTGTGGAGCCTGTCTCCTCTGTGAGGGATACACTGGAGAGGAGCCCATCTCCTCTGTGTGGAACCCGTCTCCTCTGTGAGGGATACACTGAAGTGGAGCCCGTCTCCTCTGTGTGGAGCCCGTCTCATCTGTGTGGAATACACTGAAGAAGAGCCCGTCTCCTCTGTGTGGGATACACTGAAGAACAGCCCGTCTCCTCTGTGTGGGATACACTGAAGAGGAGCCTGTCCCCTCTGTGAGGGATACACTGAAGAAGAGCTGTCTCCTCTGTGTGGGATACACTGAAGAGGATCCCGTCTCCTCTGCGTGGAGCCCAACTCCTCTGTGAGGGATACACTGAAGAGAAGCACGTCTCCTCTGTGTGGAGCCCGTCTCATCTGCGTGGAATACACCGAAGAAGAGCCTGTCTCCTCTGTGTGGGATACACTGAAGAACAGCCTGTCTCCTCTGTGCGGGATACACTGAAGAGGAGCCGGTCACCTCTGTGTGGGATACACTGAAGAGGAGCCCGTCTCCTCTGTGTGGAGCCCATCTCCTCTGTGAGGGATACACTGAAGAGGAGCACGTCTCCTCTGTGTGGAGCCCGTCTCCTATGTGTGGTCTCTGCACCTGAAGCAGGGAGGTTTGCAGTGCACACATCTACAGAGGCTTGCCGCTGTGCATATCTCTAACCCTGATTATAAGTACATTAGAAACAATTACTCCCCATTGACCGTGCCGCTGAAGCCTCCTCCAACTGGCCTCATTCCCTGATTTAACTGAAGTCAAACGACATCCAAAAATAACATTGCAAATCTTTTGCACATTCGCTGTTCAGGTCCTTGGTATGGCAGAGGTATTGCACAAGAACTCTTTATCTCGAAAAAAGTAAAGCAATCTGGCGAATTAATCAAAAAGGTATGAGCGCGCAGTATATGGCTGGCAGGGGAATTCCTGCTTGCCCCCCACTTGATTTGGCCACGCGCTTGTAGGTCCTGCAACCCGTGCCATATGCTGACACATGAGCAGCGCGCGCTGAAATGTGCTCGAGGGTGTTCATTAAAGAGCCCAGACTCCCATAAAATCAACAAGGGTGCATTGCTGAAGACCCTGCACTGTAGTTTGTGGTTGAAATTGATACTATGGGACGAAGAAAGAAGTCTTTGCGTGCCTTCTAATGCCTATTTATTACATGCGTATGCTTCCCATTTACCAGTGCGGGAGTTCGAAAACTAGGCTGCATTTCCTGTAAATGAGAAGAGAAATAGCCTTGGCATCCAGGACCTTCCTGGCAGATTTACGGTCCTATCTGACATTTGAAACACACAGAAAGAGACAGTGAGAAACCGAGGGCCTCATTTATGAGAAGTGGCGCATCGCTGCTTGAAAGCAGCTATGCGTCACTTCTCAGTGCGCCCTCCTTGCAGCACCAATGATGCGTCATATTTATAATATGACGCCTCATGTCGCAAGGAAGGACAGATACATCAGTATAACTGACGTATCTGTTGGCGCAAAATGTGTCGCATTGCTGGAGTTGTGTCGGAAGCCTGACGCAACTCCAGCAATTTTCCTTTCACATGGGGCAAGCCCCATTTGAAAGGGCCTGCGTCACCCTTACGCCTGCCTCATGGTTTTGACGCATTGGCGTCATAGATTTCGCTGCGTCACTCCTGCGACCCTTTCTTGAGGGGGAACGCCCACCCTGCATACATTATACCTGGCGCAGGTGTAATGTTGCGCAGGGGTTTACAAAGCTAGGTCACATTGTAAATATGATGCAACATGGCGCATGTTTTACGCCACTGGTGCGTCACAAAAAGTGACACACCGGTGGCGCAAAAGTGACGCAGGGGCTCATAAATGAGCCCCTGAATGTTTTTAGAGACACTTCTCGACACTAATCTAATTAATAGGTGTTGGTCTCAAAGCAAAAGAGAAACGTGTCCCTGTGGTTACAATGAAATTGCACTATTTTACATACCGTGACTCAGCCTTAAGGACCTCCTTTCTCTCTGCAAGGCACGTGGTGAGGTCAGGCAGCGGAGTCCATACACAAGGCGAATATATCTTTGCAGGGAATTAACTTGTGGGTAACTTCATGAATGCTATATTGGATGTCTATGCCAATAATATTAGTCACCTTATCTCAAAATACCATTAAAAACCAAAATTAGAGATTAAGTAAATGATACAATTTCTTAATATATTAAGGGTTTGGCCAACAGAACGTGGGGTATGAGTGTCAGAAGGTTTATGAGGGAGAAAGTAGAAAGAAAGGATGCTTTCCGGAGGAGGAGGCAGGGAGTGACAGGCAGAGGAGTGTAGGAAGAGACAGAGTGAGAGAAGAAAAGGGCCGCAGTTTGGGCTTACTTCACTGGTGTGTGTGTGTGTGTGTGTGGTTGTGTGTGTGTGTGTGTGTGTGTGCGTGCGTACGTGCGGGTTTGTGTTACTATCCTTGTGGGGACTTGGGTGTGATAACACACTCACGCTGTGGGGACTTGATTGCACTGTGGGGACCTGAACCCAGGTCCCCACAAGGCAATGTCTTCTAAATGATAAAAAATGGCTTCAGGAACATCAGTGTCGATTTTTACAACTTTTGAAAAAATTGCCTTGTGGGGACCTGTGTTTCATCAAGTGTGTTTAGATTTTTGCTCAGCTCTGCCCCTGTAGACAGGAGGCGGTACTGCAGTCTTAAACACACTGCATTTAAACACACTTTGCTCACCAGAAACACATACTAACAGCAGAAAGGACTGCATTTAAACACACTTTGCCAAAGTAAAAGTTGCATAACCCTATGTTTATCCAAATATTTTCCATTCAAATTACCTTTTGCTATATTGTTTAAAATAAACTTATTTTGCTGGATTTACTCTAAAATAATAAGAGAATACCTAATGGCTAAACGCTTTTTCAGAAAACAGTCAGGGTTTGATTTTATTTTGCTGTACAAATACAAATGATGTGTAAGCACCCTCTGTGACACTTTTCATGCCCAGAAAAGAGTTTATTCACCAGTGCAGTATTAGGCAGGACTGCTGGCTGAATTAATGACCACTGTAAAAAGAGCATACACTCAGGACCACTGCAGTGACAGTGTGGTGCAGGAAAATATTGTTAGCGTCCAACAAATGATGTGCCATGAAAAGGCAAAGAAAACAAAAAATAAGAGGCATATTATGAAATTAAGTCAAACACACAGGGGCAGATTGACAAGCCCCTTGCGCTGCCAGTGCGTCACTTTTTGTGACACACCGGCAGCGCATTCTTCTGCCCCATATTTACAAGGACAGGAAAAGCCACCCTGCATGGCTTTTTCTGTCCTTGTAAATACAGCCCCTTCATACACAGCATTTTGCGTGAAAGGGGCGTTCCCTGGGTGTTGCTGTGGGTGTTCCCACGCAACACCCATGGAACCAGACACATTTCCAGATTTACAAGAAATCGTAAATCTGGAAATGCGTGTGAATGCTACGCCTCCCAGGGGGAGGCGTAGGGTGGCGCAACAATGAGAAATGTATTTATTTCTCCTTGTTTTTTTTCCTCTTTCTAGGCATGCTGCGTTCTGCAGCACACATAGAACGAGGAAATAACTGCTAATGATTGTTTATGCAGAGGAAGGTGACCCTTCCTGCACATAAACAATCCTTTAAAGAATGACGTTTTGTAAGTCCTATGGGACATATCAGCAATAAAAAATTATCGCCGCTTTTGCGTCCGTTTTTGGACGAAAAGCGGCGATAATTTTATCACCTGATCAGCAAAGTCACACTATTGCGTGAAACCTTGCCTGATCGCCATTTCCCTTAACGCCCATCTTTGCATCTCTAATGAGATGCAAAGTGGGCGTTCCTCCCCAGAATAACTGGAGAAATGTCGTTAAGCCACATTTCTCCTATTATCAAGCCTCACGCAAAGCAGCATAGCGACAAGAAAAGTAGCGATAACCTCTGTTATCGCTACTTTCCTTACGCCTGCTTTGAAACTGACTTAGCCATGATATCCTATGTAAGGTGGATATCATGGCTAAGTATGTGAGGCCCTATCAGCAAGCTATCGCCAAAAGTTATGTGATTATCGCTGGATTTCCAGCGATAATCGAACATTTGGCAGCTTGCGCTCTGAATTTTATCGCTTTGGAGATCAGCGTTGCTAATAGCACGCTATCTCCGCAATAAAATTCAGAGTTGGCCGGCGATAATTATCCTCACGCTAAGAGCGCTGAGCGATAATTATCGCGGCCCTTGCTGATATGCCCCTATGTATGCTAATGCAGCACACATAGAAGTTGTAAAACACCATTTCTGATTTTTTATGTGCAGGAAGGGTTCCCTTCCTGCACATAAACAATCATCCCCGTGACGCAGGCATCCTTGCACCATGGTGCAAGGGTGCCTGCATCAGCGAATGGCAGCAGTTTTTGCACCAACACAGGGGGAAGCACAGAGATGCGACATATTGTTGTAAAAATGTCACATCCAGTGCTTCCAAACTAGTGCAGCGCAGCAAAATGACTGACTACACCGCGCTGCGTTTATTTATTGTAAATCTGCCACACAATATTTACTAGCAATTTTGTCTTTATGACACGTTACAATTTTGATAGATAATGCACGTTTTTTTAAGAAATAATCAGCAAATTCTGTTCGAAATATTATACACCAGCAACATAATGGGGTTTCTGCTTTGAGGAAAAAGAAGAACATATTTTTAAAACGGTCTGCGTATGACAAATATATTGCAATCTAGAGAAAACATAAATATACTTGTAATAAAATGTGCGCTTTTGTCATTCTACACTTCTCGTTTATGTTTTAAAACTTGTCTTCAGTGTTGGGCATAAGCTGCATTCACACTGCAGAGCCTCTGGGCGCGCCTGTCTTCATTAAGACACATTTCCTATTTAACACAAATGTTTAACTAGGAAGAATCTTTACATGGAAGCCCTGAATCTTTTAAAAAGAGATGCGATATATTAGATATTATTTTAAAATGCGAGTGCCCTCTTTGACCAATTACCAATTGCGGAAAAGTCTGTAACATAAATCACTGCATTTAGAATAGTTCCTGTAATTTACACGTGAACACACATCAAATGAAAGGAAGAATTTCCTGTCTAAGAAGAAATTCTTCTTCACATTGCTTTTAAGCGCTAGTTACAGCATGCAAGCCGTTTTTTGCTCCACCAACTACACAAAGTCCTTCCCCCGGTCTGCCATTGGAGATGCTTTTATCAGCCTTGAGAGGAAGTTCAAGGCAGGACTTCAGGATGGGCAGCTGCCCCCATGCAAGCAGTCACCTGCGCATAACAAAAGGCTCATTAGCATGTGAAGAGGCCAGTGCGCCGCCGGAATCCTTCACACTGCAGACTGGGGGATGGGCCCTGTGCATAGAAACACCTTTGAGAATCAAGGAGCGTCAGGTGCCTGTGATCTCAGACCCTGGCTGCAGCAAGGATGGGGCTAAGGCCTTCCAAAAGGGGCTGACTCGTAACCTCCAGCTCGCAGCGAATTTCTTTAAAAGGAATAAAGCAACATGCAAACGTTTTAGGTGCATAGTACATTTAAATGGATCTGTTCTTCAAATATATGTACATTTGCAAATAATTCCTTCTGTCCATGCCAACAGCTGGTTCAGGCGCTTGCATTAAGTAAAAGGAACATGTGTCTGTAATCCCTTCAAAAGCTGAACACCGACATATTTTGTAGCGTTGTCATAAGAATCTCACACTGAGCACAATGTGCACTACAAATGGACAGATGAAGAGAAGGGCAGATTGGAAGGGATGGAGACTGAGATGTGCAAATGCATTTAAGGGGAGAGGGGAGGGACTGCAGACAGAGCATGAAAGGTTTGTAGAGTGTAATATGAGGAAGGTAAAACATAGGAAACCTGTCAAATGAAGGAACACGAAGGAGAAAGTGGAAAGAGCTGGGGCTGAAACCGGAGAAAGGAGGGAATTTGAAGTCTGGTACGTGGAATATACGAAGAAGTAGAAATGGTGCTATCTAGTGTGCTATGGAACATTTGTAAATACAGAAAAACATATTTGAGATTTAAGAGGGTGAAGAGTCTATTGTAGCCACGGATGCAAAGACAAAGGGTAGTAATAAAAAAGACTGATTTCAATCTGCAAAGCAAGCTGCAAAAAATAACTTGCAGAGTACCAAACCATTTGTAATTTGTCCAACATTATAAGAAAGGCCGAGGAAAGGGAGAGACAGGGAGAGAGTGAAACAAAGAGAAAGAAGACAAAGATAAAGTCGGAGAAGGAGGGTGGGGAGAGAGAAAGCAAGAGAGACAAATCAGGGGGAGTGAGAGAGAGAGAAGGATAAAAAGACAGGGAGAGATAGAGAAAGACAAAAGGAGAGAGGCACAGAAGAGAGAGACGTGGAAAGATATAAAGAGAAAGATATGGGCAGACATGGAAAGACAGAGAATGCCAGGAATGTAGGCAGAAAGACAAGGATAGATAGACTGGGAGAGTCAGGGTAGAAAAGAAAGACAGACGTAAAGCCATGGAGAGCCCGGAATAAACGAGAGAGAGAGAGACACACACAAATATGTACAGAAAGACCACGAGACAGAAAAAGACAGCAAGAGACGCTAAGAGAAAGATTGAAAAAGACTGGCAGAGAGACACAGAGATAGTGGAAGAGAAAGATAGGGAGAATACTGGACAAGAGAGACCAGTAGGGTGAGAAAAAGTGAGGGAAAGTCTGAGAAAGCAGGTTTTACAGAATGATAACCACAGAGCGATATATATGGAGGAAGTAAGAAAAGAGAAAAACAGCTAGACAAAGGCAGGGAAAGGCGGAAAGCACGAGGGGGGGCAGAGACACAGAAGGATGATAGAGAAACACCCAAAAAATAGGCTGCAAGTGAAAAAAAGGCGAGACAGGCACCCCCTGAATTCACTATGTCCACCATTCATTCTATTTGTCTCTGTTCATGGTTATCTGTCTGTTCATTGCTCCCCCTCTATCTGGTTTCACCTCTATCTGTCTCTTCATCGCTAGCTGTCTCTCTGCCTCTCTCCCAGTTTGTGTCTGTATCTCTCTTTATCTTTGTCTCTGCTCCCCTCATGCTGCCCATGCTCTGTATCTCGAAGTCTTAGGATCTGATTTAGAGTTTGGTGAAGAGGATACTCTGACTCAGTGTAGAGAGAGTGCCCTCTCTTCCAAACTGAAGGTTCACCCACCTCATTTAGAGTTAGGTGAACCTTCGGCATGCCAGCAACTGAGACCACTTCACCTCCATCACTGACAAACTCTTCTGATGGCCTGATGGGACCAGTTGCCTATGGTCCCTATGGCTGCATTATGTGGCCAGAGAAGTATAAAAGAAAGGCTCTGACACATGTTTGTGGTTGTTTTGAATATAAAAACTTTGTTGGCAATATTGCTGATGAATGTTGCAATGCTTATGATGATTACCTTTGAATGTCTTTATTGTCCCTATTGATTTTTAATAGTGACATGTGGCTTAATTTATTAACGTGGAGACGCAATGACAAAGCCAGTAGGTCTGCCTTATTTAAAATGACATCCCCTTATATTGAGCTATTGCAGCTGGCAAAGTTGGGGTATTGCAATTATTGGGTTCAGAACCCGTCAGGAGTGTTATGAAATTTGAGGATGTCAACAATGGGATTTCCATCTAACTTAGGCATATATTTGTAATTTGATGCATAGTATTTAGTAGTGTGTGTGTAATAAATGTTATTTTCCTTTTTAAAAGAATAGGAACTGACAGGAAAATATTTTGAGTGCTGTTATTGTTACTAGTCTGCACCACCTCCCCAAATATGCCTTTGACTGCTCTGCTAAATTACCCTGATAGGGCCTAGTGCTACAATGGGGTACCTGGCTCCCAGTTAACAGGTAATTGCGAAATTATTACTTGTGCAGGACCCACATACTTCACAACTAATAACCTAATTACTTATATTGGATGGGATCCAACACCCAGATATCACTATAGTTTTGGCCCCTTCACGACCACGCTGATCACCTCTTTCAACAAGAGTTTTTCCAAAATGGCTGACCTGATTTATATTAACCCCTTCAGCGCGGCGCGGATTTCCGCGCCACGCTGAAGGTTCCGTGCGCGGGCGGGGCCATGACGGAACGGTCCGTCATGCGCACAGCGCAACCGACGTGCATGACGGAACCGTTCCGTCATGCGCGTCGAAGGGGTTAAATAAAGAAAAGCAAACTTTCATTGTAAAGTTCTAATGTTTTGCCAAATTTGGTGTAATTCAATTCAGCTGTTTTTTCTGTATCACTTCCTAAAACATCCTACAGGAATTAACATGTTTTAGGACACCCCGTTTCTTGGCCATATTTTGGTGACGATTTATCAGCAAACGCCAAAGTTAATTTCAAAACAAACAAGCATTAGCAAAGACAATAGTCTGCTAGCCTTTTGCAGTTCTTTTTTGTTCTATTATGGTTTGTGCTAAACTTTATTATTAGGAAAGCAGCAGGACTGTCATCAAAAAATATCATTTGATTAATGCAACAATATTTGGGGGTTTAAACCCCCCCCCACAAATTACTGTAGTAGCCCCTGACACAGAAGTGGACTGCTTTGTGTGTTCATGTGTTTCTTGTGAAAGGGCAGCATATCATACTTATCAGTAAAGTCAGCCCAGCCAGAGGCTTAAGTGTGTTGGCCAATTGCAGCTAGATGAAAAATGTAAATGACACAACAACAGTCTAATGGATGAAGTCTGGTTGAAACCTCCTATAAGTAACTATTTTATACATAAACTTTTAGAAACATCAAAAGGTTTTGTAAAACGCTCTTCAAATAGAGATGCTTATTAAGACAGACAGATAAGGACGCTTGCAAAGACAGATAGACAGACTTGCAAAGACAGACACATAGGGTGTGATAGATAGATAGATATATAGAGTTGTATAGATAGATTTGTACAGATAGAGTTCTATCACTGTGTATAGATAGATTGAGTTGTGATCGAGTTGTATAGATAGAGTGTGTATATACAGATAGAGTTGTATGGATAGAGTTGTTTAGATAGAATTGTATGAATAGAGGTGTACAGATAGAGCTATATAGAAAGATAGAGTTGTATTATTATTATTATTATTATTATTCAGCATTTGTAGAGCGCATAGCTACCCTCGGTCATCCCAGCGCTGGCGACTGAACAGAGAAATGGGTGGAATTATAGGACTGACTGTTGAAATAACCAGGTTTTTAGAAGTTTACGAAACGGAAAGAGATGGGGTTCTAAGCGGAGGTGTGGGGGAAGTGTGTTCCAGAGTTTTGCCACATTGAATGAAAAGGATCTTCCTCCGCTTCTTGTCTTCCTGAATTTGGGAACCACTGCAAGATTGAGATTAGCTGATCGCAGGTCCTTCTTAGGGCGATAGGGGGTGATGAGGGATCTGTTGATGGCCGGGCCAGTTCCCCACATAGTCTTATGAGCAATGCAAAGAGCCTTGCATTTTACTCTTTCGGGAATTGGCAGCCAGTGTAGTGTATTTAGGGATGGTTTGGCTGACTGGATTTTTGGAATCCCGAGCAGTATCCTGGCGGCACAATTCTGAGCAACTTGAAGCTTCCTTAATGTTGCTTTGGGAGCCCCTAGGTAGAGGGAGTTGCCATAGTCTAGTCGCGACAGGATCAAGGCCTGAATCATGATTCTTTTTACAGCTGTTGGAAGGAGAGGGAGGATCTTTGGAAGTAGTCTGAGTGTACCAAAGCAAGCCCCTGTCACCCTCACTTCTTGGTGGTCAAATTTGAGAGAATTGTCTAGCCGAACACCCAGACATTTTATCCTAGTTTTGGGAGTTGGGGGGGGGGGGGGGGCTAGGCACTTGGTCCATATCTGTTTAAAGTCCATGCTGGAGTGGTTACCTAGGAGCATGAGTTCTGTTTTTCCTCCGTTAAGTTTGAGATAGGATTGCTCCATCCAAGATGCCACTTTCTCCAGACATGTTTCAAAGTGGGAGGGGAAATTATGGGGGCCATTAAGAGTGATGACCAGCTATGTGTCATCCGCGTAGGTGACGATTTTAATCCTGTGAGGCAGGATGATCTCAGAGAGTGGCCTCATATATACATTAAATAATGTGGGGCTCAATGAGGATACCTAAGGGACTCCACAGCTGAGCATTGCGTCCCTTGAAAAAGTTCAAAGGTTCTGTTGTCTAGGTATGATTGTTTCTAGGTGAGCGCCTCATCTTGAATCCGTAACCTCCTGAGTATCTCTATTAAGATGGTAAAATTGACTGTGTCGAAGGCTGAACTTAAATCAAGGAGGATGATGGCAACTGCTCCTCCTTGGTCCAGGATTTGTTCAGAGTCTTTGACCACGGCCAGAAGGGCCGTTTCAGTTCCGTGTTTAGGACGGAACCGATCTGAGTGGAATGCAGGAGGTCATAAGTCTCTAGAAAGTCAGAAAGAGTAGCGTTCACATGTTTTTCTAAAAATTTAACGATCGCCGGCAGCAGCGAAATTGGGTCATAATTTTAAGTCATCTGGATCTATGCTGGGTTTTTTCAGTAAGGCCTTGACCATGGCATGCTTCCATGGACTGGGGTCTAATCCCGTGGAAATGGACCGATTTACAATTTCCAAAATAGTAGGGAGGATCACATTTCCTGCTTTATGTAGGATGTGTGGGGGGCTGGATCTAGAGGGGAACATGATTTTATTTGGGAGAACATTTCTGACAACTTATCCAGATTCAGAATTGAGAATTCCTTAAGCACATATTCTGGATGGAGCATGGGCTTGTCCATTAATAGGAGATCACTAGGGCGGGGTGCTAGGGAATGTAGTATAAAGCTTTTAGATTTTTCCCTGAAAGAAATCTGCCACTGCATTACAATGATCTGGGGAGTCCACGAGAGCTAGTTCAGATTTTGGGAGCTCTAGGAGATCTTTCGCAGTGCAAAAAAGTTCCCTAGGAGTATTAGCGGCAGCGGTAATGATGCCTTTGTAGTAGCTGGACTGCGCTGCTTTTATTTCCTTTTGATAGCCTTTTATGGCTTCTCTATATTTTAGTTTATTCAGGACCTGATAGACTTTCCTTTATTCCCTCTCCAGTCTTTTGCATGTCTGTTTAAGTACTCGCAGCTTTGGGGAGTACCAAGTAGTCTTTTTCTCCATAGTTTTGTGGCTGGGGTTAGCTGGGGCGACCATATCAAGTGAGGCCTCAATCCAGCGAGTAAAATTTTCTGAGGCTATGGTGAGATTTAAGTTGGCTTTAGGTTTGAGATTGCCAAGAGCTATTATCCATGAGTCTACAGAAAGTTTAGCCCAAGGGCGTATTTTCCTATTAATGACTTTGATGCCCAGTGGTCGCAATAAAGGGCTGATGCAGAAGGGAACCAGGAAATGATCCGACCAGGGAATGCAGACGGGATCGCCCACCAACAGTTCGGTGCTGTTACTAAAGATAGAGTCTAGTGTATGGCCTTTCTTGTGTGTAGGGCCTATGACCTTCTGTGCAAATTGAATAGCTAGAAGGTCCTGGGTGAGCTACGATGCATCCGCATTATTGGGGTCATCAAAATGTAGTTTGAAGTCCCCCATGAGGGTGCTATTGGGGGACATGCCCACTAACGTAGCTGCCACCTCAGGAAGGGATTTAAGAAATTGGCCGTACCCTCCTGGGCTGCAGTAGATGAGAACTCCAGCAAAGGAGTGGGAGGGAGATAGTGAGATGTGAAAGAAAAGGCTTTCACAGTCCAGAATGATTGTATAGACAGAGTGGTATAGATAAAGTTATAGAAAGATGGATAGATAGGTAGATAGAGTTGTATAGATAGACAGATAGATAGACAGATAGACAGATAGATAGACAGATGGACAATGATGTATACATAGAGTTTTATAGATAGTTATAAAGATAGAGTTGTTAAGGTAGATATAGTTGTATAGATAGAAAGAGTTGTATAGATAGAGTTGTATAGATAAATATATAGACAGAAAGAGTTGCATAGATAGATAGATTGATCAATATATAGATATAGTTGCAAAAGTAGATAGTGTTATAAATAAATAAAAAATCATTTACAAAGTGCCTGGTTACACCAGCTGGCCTGTCCCCGCGCTAGGAACTACTACGTAATGATGGCTGAGAGGACCCAAAAGCAGTGAAACCGGGGCAATACCAACATAAGACCTCAGAGCTGGATAGCCAAGTTTTCAATCTTTTTCGGAAAATGTTCTCTGATGGCTCTACTCAAAGAAAAAGAGGTAATGCATTCCAGTTTTTGTCTGCCAAATAACAAAATGAACGTGCACCCATTCTTGCTCTTTGGATTTAGAGACTTTAACCAAGTGAGCCCACATTGACCTAAGGTGACGCCTCGGATTATGGGGGGACAAGAAGATCATGGAGATAGCTGGGTCCTTTGCCCAGCAGAATCCGGTGGCAAAAGCACACGGTTTTAAAAATAATTCTTTTATTGACAGGCAGCCAGTGCAGGGAGTCAAGGGCTTTCACAGAGGAAGCTCTCCTAGGTAAGTTGAGAAGTAGGCATGCTGCCGCATTCTGAATGGGTTGTAGCCTATGGAGACATTTTTTTGTTGCTCCAAGATAGAGAACATATCCATAGTCCAACTGGGACATATAAGAGTGTGAACCAGGGTTTTCCTGGCTGAGATGGGGAGGATGTCCAGAGTTTTCCTCAACATTTTGATTTTTGATTTTTAACTTCCTCCTTAGTGATGGGTGTGGGACCCAGTGTCTGGGGCCACCACGCTGACGACCATATGGAAGGGAACTTCCCTACGACCAAGACCTCAGTTTTAATGCGGTTCATCTTAAGGAAATTACTTGACATCCAGGAAGCAAGGTCCCTCAGACAGGAAGAGAACTGGATGGCTGCATCTTCTGAGTTGTGGGATAAAGTGACAACAACTGCGTTGAGTCTGGCTCAAAATTGAGTACTGTGGGACCCCTTGTGAGAGTGGAATGCTTTTGGACATATGCGGACGCTGTGCAACTTGAAAACTATGATCCTGAAGGAAGGAAATCATCGACTTTAGAGTTGCTCCCTCCAGCCCACCTGGCCAAAGTCGCTACAGGAGCAGTTTCTGGGATACCGTGTCAAAGGCTGCGCTGAGGTCCAGCAGGACCAAAGCTACAGTTTGGCCATCATTCGCATGACTGCATAGTGTCTTCATAGCGAGGAGTAACCCCGACTCTGTAGAGTACGTGGATCTAAAGCCTGATTGCGTGGGGTGGAATAGGTAAGCTGGTTAATATGCGCAACCAATTGCGTGTTCACCACCTTCTCTGCTATTTTAGAGAAGTAAGGCATTAGTAAAATAGGACGCAAGTTATCCAACAAACTCGGATCTGCAGATTTTTTTTTTAAGGGGAGGACAATTGCTTGCTTCCACTTGCTCAGGACCTCACCACAATGGAGGGATAGCTCCAGAAGTTGCTGTACATAAGGTAGAATTATGTCTAGCCCTTCCCTAATGGTTTTAGGGGAAGCTGGGTCCATTGGAGAACCAGATTTGATACTTAGATCTATACCTTTTAAATCTTTCAGCGAGGGGCCGAAACTCTGAGGTAGTTGGCCCCAAGTACAGAAGTTCTCTCTGATTGGGAAAAATTGCCATTATGGGCCTCATCAGGAAAGGAATCGTATATTTTAGATACCTTCGAAGCAAAGAAGTCAGCAAGCTGGTTACACTACTCTGGAGAACTAATGGCAGAAGCCATGGTTCTCTCTAGGGAGGATAGGTCTTTAAGGATAGCAAATAATTCTCTAGAGGAGTTTTCCGCCTGCATTATAATAAGCAGTGCAGGGTTTCCTAATAAGAGACTGGTTGTTTTTTTTTTGCTACCTTATAAGCAGCCTTATTGCTGTCAGATTAGTCTTCCCTCCATAGCCACTCTAAGCGTTTGCAAGATTTTTTGACCATCCTTAGATCTTTATTGAACCATGGTACTGATTTGGTTAGTCTCTGAAGGGTATTGGAAGTCCATGGAGCAATTACATCCAATGTGTCAGCGATCCACTTGTCCACTGCTGAGTTAGCAGCATTAATATCTTCTCCCAATTGAGGCCTTCTCTGCTGAAGGGCTTGAATAAAGCTCTTAGCGTTGAATCTGGCCCATTTTCTGCTGGGAACAATTGAGCCTATTCTAACTTTGAGGGGAGGTTTGACTAAAAAAATAGAATGCCACAAAATGGTTATCGGACCAGGGAACTACAATCGAGGCATCAGCCACTAACTCTAAGCAGTTTGAGAAAATAGGATGTAGTAAGGGACCCAATTGATGTGTCGAATAAGTGGATAAGCCTCATTTAGCCAAGTTTCCGTAAGAAACATGGCATCAGGTTGATTGTCTCCAATATAATTGTGAATTTCAATCTTATGTTTACTAAGTGACCTACACTTAGTAAACCTACACTTGGGACCTACCCTTAATACAGTCGATTTAAATGGGCAGTGAGTACAACATAACTAGATAGGGTTATACAGGTAGATCAATAGGGTTATACAGGTAGATCAATAGGATTATAAAGGTAGATTGATAGGGTTCTACAGATAGATAGATAGAGATAGATAGATAGAGATAGATAGATAGATAGATAGATTTGTACAGAGTTACATAGGCTTTCTTCAGTGCCCGCCTCATTTCAGCTCTGGTATTCCACTTAGGGGCAGGTCTTTAATACCAAATAGATGTTATTTCATTGGATTGCAGTGCTGGCCCGTCTCCACGACTTCTGGCTGCGCCCATCCTGCAATAATCTATGTTGGGTTTTGTGCTTCCTGTAGCGAGAGCAAATACAGTGATTTGCATATATGTACACCAGGTGGTGTCCCAAACAATGCTGGCTCCGGATGAACACACCAATCCAGCAGGTAGAACAGGAGACAGTGAAGGTATGTCTGACCCAAATCACCTTCACGCAGTGGGAGACTGCTTCCGTTCTCCCAATGTGTCTGTAAAATGCAGTGAGTGTCTTATGCCTTCTGGGGGAGGGGGGGGGGGCGACACACTCTTGTTTCAAACAAAGACTACACTTTGCAAGCTTTACTATATATATATAAATTCACTGAAAAAAACATAGGTTTCACACATGTTATAGTTAGCTGGACATTTCACTCGTAAAAAACCAATGAAATTCCCCCGTTATAGTTACTGCAGGCAACTATAACTCACGTGATCGCAATCCTCTGCTGATGACGTCAGATATTACATCACTGTATTTAGACACTTATTTACCCATGTCTTCTTCCATTAATCTTTAGCTATACATATATTACAAATACTATAACTCACGTGATCGCAATCCTCTGCTGATGACGTCAGATATTACATCACTGTATTTAGACACTTATTTACCCATGTCTTCTTCCATTAATCTTTAGCTATACATATATTACAAATATTTATTTTCAGCAAGACACATATGTCATCAGTGATGTAATATCTGATGTCATCAGCAGAGGATTGCGGTCGCGTGAGTTATAGTTGCCTATAGTTGGTTTTTTACGAGTGAAATGTCCAGCTAACTATAACATGTGTGAAACCTATGGTTTTTTAAGTGAATTTGCAAGGTTTTTTTAAATGCTAATTCGTAACTATAACGTGTGTGAAACCTATGGTTTTTTCAGTGAATTTGTACGGTTTTTTAAATGCTAAGTTATGTTTTTATTATTATTTTTTTTTCAGGTTTTTCAAACAAAACACATTTTTTTAAATCGCGAGGTGCGCACCGTGCGCGCTCTGTGTGCTCTCGGTGCGCTTCGCGCACCGAGCGCCCACGGTTCGCAGTTTGTGCCATGCGCGCAGGGTGCGCGCACCTCGCGATTTAAAAAAATAAATAAATTGTTTTTTTCTCCCTTGTCCTCCTGTGACCCCCTGACCAAGGCTAGGGGGTCAGGAACTGTCCACTCTGCCCCCTTTTCACGTTCTCCACCTTTGTTTTTCACCCCCTCAGACTGCAAGAGACAAAATGGCAGCCGACACTTCCTGGTTTACCGACATCTAACAACCCATCAGAATTGCACTCGCGCACGGCAGGGTGCGCGCACGGTGCACGCGTATAGATATTGATATGCTTTTAAATGCTATTTTCTCAGGAAATACTGAACAGATTTACACCAAACCTGCAAAAGGCACTTCCTTGACCTTATGGCTACCTCTCTGCCAAATTTCACCTAATTCTGTTCAGCCGTTCGGGCTGTAGCTCTGACTAAAGGTCCTATGGAAAAATGCATGGGGAAAACGCGTTTTGGGACCCCCCCTTTTTCCCGGCCCCCGCTTGACGAATCACCCCGAGACTTTCAGGGTAGGAGCTGAACGGAGCGCCCCATTAGTTTTGCAAATTTTGCGAGGATTCGTCAACCGGCGCCAAAGTTATTCAAAATATAATTTCGAGATTTCCTATGGAAACTAGGTTGTAACTATAACTATCTACTGGCGACCGCCAGTAGATTATATATATATATATATAATCAACTCCAGTTACCATCCAGTACAGGAACTCCATTCGTATTTAAAAGAGAGTCTCTTTTTATTTCGGTTGTCATGTAACGCGTTTTGCCTGTATCCACAGGCTTGCTCACACCAAAGACGCTGCGCCATTTGCATATTTTTAAAACCACAGACTCCTGATCATGTGGGTCGCTGTCTCCATAGCCAAGGAAGACAGACTGCAGTTCCCATCTTGTTTAATACATATTTAAAAGACATTCACTGCTTAAAATCACCTTAAATGTACCAATTCATGTATTTTATATTTGACAATGTATACCCGATATTTACTAAGATTATAAACATTTTCATGACATTCATTAGGCAGACCGGTTTTTGGCAAGTGCCTGCATCATCCTAAGTCATACTAACAAACTTCATGATTTGAATATTTTGTGCAAATCTCCACTTAAATAGTTCATCTCTCATCTACATTTTTCTAAAAACACCATATTTAAATTCATAGGTATTCTTAAAATAGGATGTATGACGTTACAACGCACACTATTACAACGCATGCACTTACAACGCATTTTTTACAACGCATAATCCATTACAACGCATGACATTACAACGCATGACACTACAACGCATTTTTAAAAAATACCTTTACAACGCACTACCATTACAACGCATACTACCTTTACAACGCATACCATTACAACGCATAATATTAAATTACATTTAAGGTAAGTATTAGATAGTATAGGGGTAAAAATTACTATTCTAACTCCAGGGGGTGCAACAGTAGGGTAAGTGTTGGATAGTGTAGGGGTAAAAATTACTATTCTAACTCCAGGGGGTGCAACAGTAGGGTAAGTGTTGGATAGTGTAGGGGTAAAAATTACTATTCTAACTCCAGGGGGTGCAACAGTAGGGTAAGTGTTGGATAGTGTAGGGGTAAAAAGTACTATTCTAACTCCAGGGGGTGCAACAGTAGGGAAAGTGTTGGATAGTATAGGGGTAAAAATTACTATTCTAACTCCAGGGGGTGCATCAGTAGGGTAAGTGTTGGATAGTATAGGGGTAAAAATTACTATTCTAACTCCAGGGGGTGCATCAGTAAGGTAAGTGTTGGATAGTATAGGGGTAAAAATTACTATTCTAACTCCAAGGGGTGCATCAGTAGGGTATGTGTTGGATAGTATAGGGGTAAAAATTACTATTCTAACTCCAGGGGGTGCATCAGTAGGGTAAGTGTTGGATAGTATAGGGGTAAAAATTACTATTCTAACTCCAGGGGGTGCATCAGTAGGGTAAGTGTTGGATAGTATAGGGGTAAAAATTACTATTCTAACTCCAGGGGGTGCATCAGTAGGGTAAGTGTTGGATAGTATAGGGGTAAAAATTACTATTCTAACTCCAGGGGGTGCATCAGTAGGGTAAGTGTTGGATAGTATAGGGGTAAAAATTACTATTCTAACTCCAGGGGGTGCATCAGTAGGGTAAGTGTTGGATAGTATAGGGGTAAAAATTACTATTCTAACTCCAGGGGGTGCAACAGTAGGGTAAGTGTTGGATAGTATAGGGGTAAAAATAACTATTCTAACTCCAGGGGGTGCATCAGTAGGGTAAGTGTTGGATAGTATAGGGGTAAAAATTACTATTCTAACTCCAGGGGGTGCAACAGCAGGGTAAGTGTTGGATAGCATAGTGTAATATTATGCGTTGTAATGGTATGCGTTGTAATGGTAGTATGCGTTGTAATGGAATGCGTTGTAAAGGTAGTTTTTAAAAATGCGTTGTAGTGTCATGCGTTGTAATATCATGCGTTGTAATGGATTATGCGTTGTAAAAAATGCGTTGTAATGGTAGTGCGTTGTAAAAGTTGCGTTGTAAAGGTTGTTCCCCCTTAAAATATATACACTAATACAACACCTCTAAAAATCAATTCTTTTCAGAGAGATTCCATATATGTTTCATAATTTTGTTCAATATGGATTAAATCATATTACTCCATGCACTGTGCAATTTATTTGCTTTCTTATTTCTGATTTGTTCGTTCCAAACGATAAATAACCATTAATTGATCACACTGGATAACCCCTTCGCTGCTAGGCCTTTCCCCCCCCCTGTGCTAAGCCTTTTTTGGGCTATTTGGGGTAGTGCGCGCTTAGGCCCCTGTAACTTTTTGACCATATAAGGTATCCACGCCAAATTTGCGTCCTTTTCTTCCAACATCATGGGGATTCTAAAGGTACCCAGGGTTTGTGGATTCCCCTGCAAGGGTCCCAGAAATTAGCCAAAATACAGCAACATTTTGTTTTTTTGTGAAAAATGGGAAAAACGGGCTGCAAATGAAAGCGTCTGGGTTTTTCTCTGCAAATGGTATCAAAAAAGGGTTTGTGGGGTTGAAATAGCCATTTTCCCAGCTTTTAGGGAATGACAGACTTTTGTCAGAAAACCAACTTTTTTTACGCAGTTTTGGCATTTTTCTGGGACATAGCCTATTTTTGCTATTTTTTGTGCTTTCAACCTCCTTCCAGTTAACGGTAGAAATGGGTTTGAAAGCAATAATGGATCCTGGAAAGCTAAACATTTTTGAAAAGTAGACAAAATTCTGAATTCAGCAAGGGGTCATTTGTGTAGATCCATCAAGGTTTATAGAAACTAACAGTTAAATATAGAAAAAATTGAAGATTAGTTGAAAAAAACAGCCTTTTGTGTCAACGTTTTCACCTGTAACTTCTTCTAATTATGACAGCTCTTTGAAAGCAATATACCGTTACATCCGCTGGACCTTCCTGGTTGTGTCCTGGCCGGTCTCGAAGCCTTCAGCGCGGCCTACCTCGATGACATTGCTGTCTTCAGCGACCACTGGGCCGCGCACCTAGGACACCTTGGGGAAGTCCTGGCTGCACTCCAAAGAGCCGGGCTCACAATTAAGGCCAGCAAGTGCCAGATCGGTCAAGGATCTGTGACCTATCTGGGCCATCAGGTGGGGAGTGGCCAGGTGGCCCCCCTCCAGTTAAAAGTGGACGCCATCCAGGCGTGGGAGCCCCCCGCCACCCAAACCGCTGTCCGTGCATTCCTGGGCCTCACAGGCTACTACCGACGCTTCATAAAGGATTACGGCAGCATTGTGGGCCCCCTTACAGAACTCACTTCAAAGAAACAACCCAAGGCGGTGCACTGGACGCCCCGCTGCCAGACCGCGTTTGATACTCTCAAAGCGGCCATGTGCGCTGCCCCTGTGCTACAGGCCCCCGACTACAGCAAGGAATTTGTAGTCCAGACCGATGCCTCGGAGTACGGGGTCGGGGCAGTCCTCTCCCAGCTGGACGCCAAGGGCCTCGATCAACCGGTGGCCTTTATCAGCCGCCGACTGCTGCCGCGAGAACAGAGGTGGAGCACCATTGAGCGGGAGGCCTTCGCTGTGGTATGGGCTCTCAAGAAGCTCCGGCCCTACCTTTTCGGTACCCACTTCAGGGTCCAGACTGACCACCGGCCCTTGCGGTGGCTCATGCAAATGCGGGGCGAGAACCCCAAGCTGTTACGCTGGTCCATCTCGCTGCAAGGGATGGACTTCACTGTTGAACACCGGCCCGGCAACGACCACGCCAATGCTGACGGCCTGTCCCGATTCTTCCGCCTCGGCGAGGAGAACCCCCAAGAAGATGGGTGACTCTCCCTGCCTTCAGCTGGGGGGGACGCGTGTGGGAGCCGGCCTCGTGGCGTGGTCCTGTTTCCCCGCGCTAAGCCGCACGAGGTCCCATGCACTTCGGGGCTCCTCCATCTTGGATTGCACGTCACTCCATGTGACCACCTGTATGACCCTGCTCTACCCGGCCTCGGTCCCAGCGAGGCCCGACATCTAGATGCCAACCCCTGGCTCGGGGGATACCACGTGAGCCCTTCAAACTCCCGGCGGAGGGCAGTATCGATGGGACCCCCAACCGTCTCTCCACACCTGGGTGTGATCACCCCACAGCTCTCTGGGGCCTGGCGCCTCTCCTGCTGGGCGTCTGGCCGCCCCCTACCCGGCCTCTCCGCCCCCTCCGGGCGCACAGGTCCAGACATCAAAGGGCTCTCGTCCTATATCTGGGGCGACCCGACAACAGGGCAGTAGTTGTATCCTGGAGTCAAGAGCCCTGCTGATCGGATCGCGGCTGACCCTACGGAAGAAGACTCACCCTGAACCACCACTTGAGCCCTGCTGACGACGTCGCGGCTCCACCGTGCTTAAAGACCTTCACGAACCTTTGGGGCCTGCTGACGCTGTCGCGGCCCGACCTTGTTGAACCTTACCACCAGAGCCCAGCTGACCTCGTCACGGCTCGACCGAAGCGGACCTACCACCAGAGCCCTGCTGACCGTGTCGCGGCTCGACCTAAGCGGAACTACCATCCGAGCCCTGCAGACGACGTCGCGGCTCTCCCCGTCCGAGCCGCTCTGAGACCAGCATCCAAGGTCTGGCGCAGAGCCCTCCCGTGCCTGGCTGGCACTAAGACTGTCCCGCTACCCTACCCTCTTGAACGAACATTGAGACTCTGATAGGATCCCTCGATCCCTCTGTAAATATTGCTCGTATTGCTGCCGATAAAGAATCTAATCTCGCAACTACTATTGAGTCCTGTGTGGTGGTGTTACTGGGCCTAGTACGATCATAGGAGAAAGACCTCCCCGAGGGGGCTTCTCAGCGGCGCTCGGCTATAATTTTGCAGTAGGAAGGTGCCCGGAATAGTCTCCCCGACTACCCGGTGGGCCTCCCTCCAACAGTCTATAATCACAAACTATCACAAACTATCACTGTGGAAACCTGGCCATCAATATAATCACATACTATTTCTGTGGGGACATGGCATTCCTATAATCACACACTATCTGTGTGGGGACCTGGGCATCCCTATAATACCATAATAACACACTATCTCTGCCTGTGGAGACCAGGCATCTCTATAATCACACACTATCTCTGTGGAAACCTGACCATCAGTATAATCACACACTATCTCAGTGGAAACCTGGCCATCCCTATAATCACACACTATCTCAGTGGGGACCTGGGTATCCCTATTATCACACACAATATCTGTGGGGACTTGAACATTACTATAATCACACACATCTCTGTGGGGACTGGCATACTTATTATCACATACTATCTCTGTAGAAACCTGGCCATCAACATAATCACACACTATCTCTGTGGGGACCTGGGCATCCCTATAATCACACACCATCTCTGTGGGGACCTGGGCATCCCTATAATCACACACCATCTCTGTGGGGACCTTGACATCCCTATAATCACACACTATCTCTGTGGGGACCTGAGCATACCTATAATCACCCATTATCTCTGTGGGGACCTGGGCATAATTATAATCACACACTATCTTTGTTTGGACCTGGGCATCAATCTAAACAATCACGTGCTATCTTTGCAGTAGGACACTGCACCTGCCTTCTCTATGGGCAACCTGGTAACACCATTCTCACACACCATCTCAGTGAGGACCTAGACATCCTAAAAATCGCACACTATCTCTGTGGGGAGCTGGGCATTCCTACAATCACACACTATCTCTGTGGGGATCTGGACATCAATATAATTCATCACACACTATCTTCTTGAGGAATTGATCATGGCTATCATCACACACTATCTCACTGGTGACCTTGCCATGTGTATAATCACACAGTGTCTCTGTTGGGACCTAGGCTTCAATGTAATTACACTACTGCTTTGTGGGAATTTGAACATTATTATCATCACACACTATCTCTGCAGGGACATGTGTGTCTCTCATATAATTTTTCCATAGAGAGACTTGTACTTGAAAGTTGTCATACACTTTCGCTGCAGGTCTACAGTCACTATTGTGGGGATGTGGGCAACCCTATTATCACACATTATCTCTATGGGGGCCTAGGCTTCACTATAATCATACAACACAACAATCCCTGCAGGACTTGAGCAAGACTATAATCTGTGCACGCAACTGGGTATGACTATAATAACCTACTATCACTACAGGGACCTGAGCATTACTATTATAACATTCTCTATGTGGGGACTTGAACATAACTATGATCACTCACTATCTCTGTGGGGTTTTGAACATACCTATAATCACACAATATATTTGAGGGACCTTCAACATGAATATAACCACACACTATCTCAATATGGTCTTCAAGGTGAGTATAATTAAACGCTTTATTTGTGGAGACCTGAGCATTAATGTAATGAAACACTATTTCTACATGAACATCAGTATGACTATCATTGTATCCTATCTCTACAAGGACTTGAATATGACTATTATAACATTTTCTATGTGGCACACTCTCTCTGCACGAACCTGACAATCTCACACTATCTCTGGGGGAACTTGAACATGCCAATAATCACGCACTATCTCTGGGGGAACTTCAGCATGACAATCACACACTATCTCTGAGGGGACTTGAATATGACAATAATTACACACTATCTCTGCGGGGACTTCAGCATAACAATCACACACTTTCCTCTAAGGGGACTTGAACATTAGGCCTGGGCCAAAATTCCGTTCCGTTCGCGGAAGTTGCGATATTTTGGCATTCTCGCGTTCCGCGGAAAGCGCGAAAATGTCAAAATTTCCGCATTCCGCAGCTTAGCGATAATTTTTTTCTTGCTCGCGCTGTAAAACAATACATTCTCGCGCGCGCGCGATCGCCTTACCTGAATCCCTGCGTTCTCCGACAAGTTTTCTTGACCCGGTCGCGTTCTCCACGAGATGTTGGATTTTGGTAGCCATTTTGCGCTGTCTCGCGAGAGTTCGCGGCCGCATTCAAGTCATTTTTCACGCGATCACGTCATTTGTCGCGCGATCAGGTCTTTCTTCTCGCGATCATGCACCGCGCGAGTATGAGAAGATTGAGATCTCGAACATGTCATTCTACATCGCGAGCCAGAGAATGAGGACGCGGGCACATGAAATCGAACGCGAACAGGAGAAAGAGACCGCGAACACGTCATATCCAACGCGACAGGGACAAAGAAGAGAACGCGATCATATCGTTTTCGACACGCCGGCGGAAGTAATGTGAAGCTGGAGAACTCAACAACGTAAAATTTACAATTTGGAGAGGAATATCGGCTCTAGCAGCATGAAACCATCTGCAAATACTGATTTTGGATGAAAAGAACTCCTTACATTCACATTTGGCTTTCCTTTTTTGTGCAAGGACTCCAGGAGTCATTTTTTTTTTACAAAGTGGAGAGAGGGAGGAAGTGACACAGATTCTCCAACTTCCTGTTCCTGTCCAGCAGGCTCCTCCCAGTGCTTTGTCCATCTCCTGCTCATTCTGCCTTTGGATTTGGAGCTGGAAAGATCTCTCTTTTTGTCTGCTGCATCATTGCAATTGGATTTCAGGATTTTTGGAATAGGATATTTTACAAGTAAGTGGTTGTTGTGTTTGATTGTGGGCATTGCAGTTGTTGTGTAACTACAATTTATTTTTGATAATTAATTATCATCATTCCTTTTTTTTTTTTTTAATTTATTTTAATTTTGTGGGTTGTAGTAGTAGGCCCGAGCTAGCCATGGGCATGGCCTCATGGGTGTGTGTGTGCATGATGAAGCAACTGTTCCTTTTGTTTTTTGAATATATTTCATTTTCAATCACATTTAGGGCATGGATGGCATTGGATTGAGTTGGGGAAGTGTGTTTTTTGGGGTGGCCTTGCTGATGTTGTTGGGCCTGGACATGTGGCTGGTGGCCATTTTGAGGCCTAGGCCTGCAAGCTTGCCTGGCCTTGTCTGCCAGCAGGCCTGCTTTCATCCACTGCTACCAGAGCAGGTAGCCACAGCTTTAGTAATCTACTGTTTTCTGTGTGCTCTGTTGAATTTAGACATCATTTTGGGCATGGATGCCATTGGATTGAGTTGGGGAAGTGTGTATTTTGGGGTGGCCTTGCTGATGTTGTTGGGGCTCTCCATGTGGCTGGTGGCCATTTTGAGGCCTAGGCCTGCAAGCTTGCCTGGCCTTGTCTGCCAACAGGCCTGCTTTCATCCACTGCTACCAGAGCAGGTAGCCACAGCTTTAGTAATCTACTGTTTTCTGTGTGTTCTGTTGATTTTAGACATCATTTTGGGCATGGATGGCATTGGATTGAGTTGGGGAAGTGTGTATTTTGGGGTGGCCTTGCTGATGTTGTTGGGCCTGGACATGTGGCTGGTGGCCATTTTGAGGCCTAGGCCTGCAAGCTTGCCTGGCCTTGTCTGCCAGCAGGCCTGCTTTCATCCACTGCTACCAGAGCAGGTAGCCACAGCTTTAGTAATCTACTGTTTTCTGTGTGCTCTGTTGAATTTAGACATCATTTTGGGCATGGATGCCATTGGATTGAGTTGGGGAAGTGTGTATTTTGGGGTGGCCTTGCTGATGTTGTTGGGGCTCTCCATGTGGCTGGTGGCCATTTTGAGGCCTAGGCCTGCAAGCTTGCCTGGCCTTGTCTGCCAACAGGCCTGCTTTCATCCACTGCTACCAGAGCAGGTAGCCACAGCTTTAGTAATCTACTGTTTTCTGTGTGTTCTGTTGATTTTAGACATCATTTTGGGCATGGATGGCATTGGATTGAGTTGGGGAAGTGTGTATTTTGGGGTGGCCTTGCTGATGTTGTTGGGGCTCGCCATGTGGCTGGTGGCCATTTTGAGGCCTAGGCCTGCAAGCTTGCCTGGCCTTGTCTGCCAGCAGGCCTGCTTTCATCCACTGCTACCAGAGCAGGTAGCCACAGCTTTAGTAATCTACTGTTTTCTGTGTGTTCTGTTGATTTTAGACATCATTTTGGGCATGGATGGCATTGGATTGAGTTGGGGAAGTGTGTATTTTGGGGTGGCCTTGCTGATGTTGTTGGGGCTCGCCATGTGGCTGGTGGCCATTTTGAGGCCTAGGCCTGCAAGCTTGCCTGGCCTTGTCTGCCAGCAGGCCTGCTTTCATCCACTGCTACCAGAGCAGGTAGCCACAGCTTTAGTAATCTACTGTTTTCTGTGTGTTCTGTTGATTTTAGACATCATTTTGGGCATGGATGGCATTGGATTGAGTTGGGGAAGTGTGTATTTTGGGGTGGCCTTGCTGATGTTGTTGGGGCTCGCCATGTGGCTGGTGGCCATTTTGAGGCCTAGGCCTGCAAGCTTGCCTGGCCTTGTCTGCCAGCAGGCCTGCTTTCATCCACTGCTACCAGAGCAGGTAGCCACAGCTTTAGTAATCTACTGTTTTCTGTGTGTTCTGTTGATTTTAGACATCATTTTGGGCATGGATGGCATTGGATTGAGTTGGGGAAGTGTGTATTTTGGGGTGGCCTTGCTGATGTTGTTGGGGCTCGCCATGTGGCTGGTGGCCATTTTGAGGCCTAGGCCTGCAAGCTTGCCTGGCCTTGTCTGCCAACAGGCCTGCTTTCATCCACTGCTACCAGAGCAGGTAGCCACAGCTTTAGTAATCTACTGTTTTCTGTGTGTTCTGTTGATTTTAGACATCATTTTGGGCATGGATGGCATTGGATTGAGTTGGGGAAGTGTGTATTTTGGGGTGGCCTTGCTGATGTTGTTGGGGCTCGCCATGTGGCTGGTGGCCATTTTGAGGCCTAGGCCTGCAAGCTTGCCTGGCCTTGTCTGCCAGCAGGCCTGCTTTCATCCACTGCTACCAGAGCAGGTAGCCACAGCTTTATTGATCAAGTGTTTTCTATGTGATCTGTTGAATTTTTAGACATCACCTTCCTGAGAGTGTAGTGTGGCTGTACACAGTACTAGTAGTATAACATAGCTCTAGTTAAAAAAAATTCATAAATGGCTAGACTATCTTTTGTTTGCACTAGTACAGTACTAAGTAACTGAACCACAAAAACAAATGCAACATTTCACTGATGTTCTTCTCCTGTCTTCTTTGCTTTTAGGTGCACAAAAGACAGAGTAGGAGGTGTCATCGGCATCACCTGGCTACCCGTTGTACTGCCAGCCAGACAGAAGTCCTGCTGCGCATCACGCCCACGTGTGACCAGAACTTGTTGTGCATCTGCCTCCTGCCTGACGTCGGAATAAGATGGCCCCAAAGAAAGGTACCAGGTCCAGTACCAAGAAAGTTGCTGGTGAGAAGAAGGAACAGAAAAAGGAAGTGCCATTAACCACGACTGGTGGTGTGCCGGCCAAGGTTTTTTTTGGCACCAAAGCGTTGTCCGGGAACCAAGCTGGGAGCAGCACAGCGGTCCAGCAACCCCACCAACCTAGGCCCAAGGGCTTTACTGTCGCAGAGGTAGCCAGTCTACTAACGGGCAGCGATGTTGAAGAAATGTCATTACCGCAAAGTAGTACACAATCAAGTTCAACGCAGGCGCAAACTCAGCAGATCAGTGTGCAGCCGCCGCAACAAGAACAGCAGCAGCAGCCGGCGCAACCAGAACAGCAGCAGCAGCCGGCGCAACCAGAACAGCAGCAGCAGCCGGCGCAACCAGAACAGCAGCAGCAGCCGGCGCAACCAGAACAGCAGCAGCAGCCGGCGCAACCAGAACAGCAGCAGCAGCCGCCGCAACCAGAACAGCAGCAGCCGCCGCAACCAGACCAGCAGCAGCAGCCGCCGCAACCAGAACAGCAGCAGCAGCCGCCGCAACCAGAACAGCAGCAGCCGCCACAACAGCCCACCATAGTAGTTGTTGCTCCTGACGTAGGGGCATTTCAGGAAATCGAGCTTCCTGCAGACAAAGCGGAGCGAAGTCAAACCACTGTTTCAGAACATCTATTGTCTTCCAGACCACCAGCAAGGAAAAGGAGGCTTAGTCCATCATCTTCTTCTTCAAGCCCCGCTTCTGATGATCGTGATGACACTTGGGTCCCACCAGCTCGGTCTGAGAGTGAAGTACGCCACAAGACATTGCTTCTGAAAAGGAAGGTCCCAGAAAAACTTAGAGTTATGGAGGTAGATGTAGAAGAGGGGGGTGATGATGTTGATGAAGACGAGCCAGTCATCACGCACATTACTCCCGCCCCAAAGGGATTGGAGACCGACATTCTAACCCTATCCAGAAAGGCTGCTACTGAGTGGGATGCAGCACGGATCTCACCAACACAGGTTACACCACCACTACCTCCAGCTGCCATATTTTCCAAGGCCCGGCAGGGACCTACATCCAGCTCAACCACCTCAGTAGGAAGTGGTAGTAAAAGTCACAGTGTAGGTGGACAGGGTCACATATTTTCAAGGACCCCCTCAAGTTCATCTGGTGTTGAAAGTGGCACATCCAGCAGTGCCAGAAAGTTCTCCTCCCCAGTTTGGGACTTCTTTTCTGTTAGCGCCAAGGAGGAGAACATTGCTATATGCGCAATTTGTCGGCAAGGTGTTCGGCGTGGTAAGCTTGGTACAAACTATGGTACCGGAGGACAAGCAAGTCATCTCAGAATACACCACACTATTGTGTGGGAGGATCACCTACTTAAGTTAAAAGAAAGTAGGAAAACTAAACCCTTTGAAGTTGGTCAGGAATCAGGGAGCGATATTATTGTGGTGGCAGGTGAAGAACAGGGAGGCATTTCTAGCCCTGTCTCCAGTAGTGCAGTCACTGCAGTGGTAACGCCCACATCCTCCTCAGTAACATCAGAGTGGCACCGCAGTAAGAGCCATACTCAGAGTGTGGGTGAGACACCAAGGCGACCGGCGGCGAGTACCTCAATGAGACAATCTGTGTCGTTGAGCCTTAGTGGGTTAATGGCACCACTAAGGAAAGTAAGCCAGCCTACCATTGACAGCATGTTTAGGTTGGAGGGGCAGTTCCAACGCAACCACCCAACGGCACGATTGTACAATGCGAAGCTGGCTAAAATGTTAGCGCTGGACCTTCTTCCTTTTTCATTTGTGGAAGGGGTGGGTTTCCTTGAATTTGTGTCTGCCATCTGCCCGAAATGGAAAGTTCCAAGCCGGTCCTATTTCGCAAGAATTGCTGTTCCGGCACTACATCATGATGTGCTGGAATTGGTTGGACAAGCTTTGCAGAAGAGTGCTGTGCACAATATCCACCTGACAACAGACATGTGGACCAGTTGCCAAGCCACAGATTACATGTGTATCACTGCACACTGGATCTCTTTTGTGGGGGTTAAAGATCAACTATCTGCACGAGGTGTTGTTGACACAGCTGCGATTTTTGAAGGTACTCGGAAACATGCAACTGTAGCCATGTTCGCCATGGAGAAATCTCATACGGCTGAAAACATTTTAGAAGAGTTTCGCACCAAGGTTTTGGAATGGCTGCAGCCCAGAGGGCTTGGTATTGGTTTTGTTGCCACAGACAATGGCAGTAATGTACTTAAGGCCATGGAACTTGGTTCCTATTTCAGGGTTCCGTGTTTGGCACACTGCATAAACATTATAGTGCAAGACTTTCTGAAAAAAGAACCCATAGTAAGCAATTTACTGTCCATCTGCCGAAGAATATGCACTCATTTCAGCCATTCTTTTAAAGCTCGGAAGCAGCTGAGGATCATCCAACGTGACCGTAGGGTGCCAGTCAAGGCACTCATCCAGGAGGTGGCAACACGTTGGAACTCAACGTATTACATGCTTGATCGTCTGTACGAACAGCACAGGTCACTCAATGATTATGTCTGGTACAGAAGCAGTGATGCTAGTGTTAAAGGCATGACCCTTCAGAGGGAGCAATGGACCCTAATTCAATGCCTGACTGAGATGCTGTCTCCTTTTGAGGTCTTCACACGTGAAGTCAGCAAGGAGGACTGTACAATGGGCCAAGCGATCCCATTGTTGCAAATGCTAGAGCATGAGCTGAATAATGTGTCTGAATCCTACAAAGGTGTAGAGGACAGAAGGCAAGCCCATGACTTGGTGGAGAGCTTATCCAGGCGCTTATCAGAAAATGTAAGGATACAAAATAAAATTTTGTCACAAGACCATTACATTTGTGCCACAATTCTGGATCCACGTGCAAAATTAGGACTATTCTGTTCTTTTTCCGACACTGATGTTGCCCGCTACAAAAGTTGTATAGCTGAAGCAGCCATCAAGTTTGAAAACGAAGGGCTGCTAATTAAAAGCCCGCCACATCAACCCACAACAAGTACTGATACTGAAGCAGGCCATGCAGAATCAAGTGCAACTTCGTCGGCTGAGGGCAGTGCGGTTGGCTCACAATCGCAACACTCACCATCACCATCGACTACAAAAACAATAACTGGATCATTCTGCCGAGTACAATCATTATCAGATTGGTATGTAAAGATGGGCTTTAAGCACAGTGCTGATGCACAGAAAAAACAGCACAAAAGCTTACCAGCAGCAACCCTGAACATTGAGCGGATGGTCCAGGCCTATCTGGACGACCAAACAGAGGTGTACGTTGATCAAAACCCAGTGCAGTATTGGTATAGGAAAAGGTCTGAATGGCCACAGCTCAGCAGGCTGGCGATAAGCTATCTGGCTTGCCCTGTCGCAAGTGTCTCTTCCGAACGTGTTTTCAGTGCTGCTGGTTCCATTGTAACCTTGAGAAGGACCAGTCTATCTCCCAAAAACGTGGAGAGGTTAACAATGATCAAAATGAATCAGCACTTCATACCACCGAATTACACAATGCATGAATCAACAGAGGAAGATGAGGACAGCGGCTCAGGTGACGGAAGTATTGTGTCAGATGATTACCTACTACTGGACGATCCCCCAGAGTTTGAGGACGAGCTATACTTCCCTGACAATTAGGCTCGCACTTACTGTCTTCCTCCCTTTTTTCCCCCTTTGTTTGTGTCTGTTGTTCCGGTTATAAACTTGTGAATCGCAACCAATGCATTATCACCGTCTTCTAATCTTCTAATTTAAGATACAAGTTTCAGGTGTCTGCCATTTGACACTACAGTCCTCAGAATCCAGCTCCTCCGCTCGATCATACTGCATCTCCTGGTCAATTCCATTTCCCTCATGAATGATGATTGGATGATGGTAACAACAAATTCAAACTTTCCTCGTCCTTCCAAAACAAGTGGACCATGAATCTGATGACTTCTATAGCTATCCTCCTTCAGAGCCGAGAGAGACTGGCCATTAACTGAAAATAAGATGCAACAGGTAATGATTGATGCCATGCATTGTCCGCAGAAAAGCAGACTGAGTGATGTAGATTTTGTTGTGTGTGTTGCGCATGAATGAATTGATGTAATTGTGCACTGCCACTAATCAACTTTCTACAGAACACACTAGTAATTACTAATTTTCCTCTTCTGGCAAACAAGAAATGTGTACTTCTCTCCTGCATCTTGGTGATACATTGCTTTTAATCCAATACAGGAAGGGCACTCACTCAATCTGCGCAATGCAAATGACTGTGACTTAACAGCACCGTCCATCATGATGATGGCGAAAGAGACGGCCTGCAGCGTTAACGAGATGAGATGCAACAGGTAATGATTGATGCCATGCATTGGCCGCAGAATAGCAGACTGAATGATGTAGATTTTGTGGTGTGTTTCGCATGAATTGATGTAATTGTGCACTGCCACTAATCAACTTTCTACAGAACACACTAGTAATTACTAATTTTCCTCTTCTGGCAAACAAGAAATGTGTACTTCTCCTGCATCTTGGTGATACATTGCTTTTAATTCAATACAGGAAGGGGACTCACTCAATCTGCTGCGCAATGCAAATGACTGTGACTTAAACAGCACCGTCCGTCATGATGATGGCGAAAGAGACGGCCCGTTAACTTAAGATGAGAAGTAACAGGTAATAAATGATGATAATTAATGGCATGCATTGGACACCTGACTCTGAGCTATTGATCTTTGTGTTTGCGTTGTTTGTTGTGCACAAAGTGAATGATGTCAAAGTGTACTAGTGTTAATCTATCTTTCTGTACACAATAAAGAATGACTCAAGTCAGTAATATTTATATTTCTACTCTTGTTGTGTTCTAAAAATTACACTTGTACTGCAGGCCGATCTTCAGTCAGTAGAAGTATCAGAGCTGATGATGAAGTCAGGAGGATGTTTCATGAGTGGCATAAAACGGAAAAGCCTAAAGGTAAACACGTGAACCACAACCACAGCACACCCAAATGTCTGTGTAGAAGTTGAATAGAGTGTAGCGGTGGGATGACTGCAGTGCATTGATTTTACTAACTTTAACTGTAAAATGCTATGTCTGGAATGGATAATGTGCTTTGCGTTTGTCCAACTCTTTGAGAGAAAAAAAAAAAGGACTCTAAAGTGTTAACGTAGGATGTGCTAATGGTAAGCACTGTGGGCCTGATCTCTCCTGTTACTGTTGAAGGTCTATGCTGGAAACAGACTACAGTAGAGATGATGCATATGCATACATGCCACCTCGGAAAGTGTTCTTGTTGCACTACACCATCACTTGTGCATTTGTTTTCACTTTCTTTCTGAATATCCCCTTTGGTTTTCAATCTAAAATTACAGGCCGGGCCTTGTCCAAAACTTTGTAAAACATTACAATGCATATTAATTACCTTACCAATCAATCACCTTTTTATTCCAGCCGGGCAGTGGCGAGTGGTGAGGCGACACACCCAAGATTGATGGACGAGAGGAGCAAGAGGAATGCCGAGATGCAAAAAACCAGTCCACATTTTTGACCAGGATAAGACAGTAACAGTATCCACTTTTCACTTCTTTTAAATAATTTGATTAATATCTTGTATACATTCTTTACAACAGTGTGTTCTTGGAGTTGTTATTATCAATCATCATTACGTTTGCTCTGTGTTTACGATTCTTCACTACCAATATTTAAAATTTCTATTTGCTATCTGTTAAAGTTTTAAGGCCGGAACAGAACAAGAAATAGAAGTGTATGTAATCCGGGTCTCATCATGCATGCATTTCCTTTTTTATACCTTAACATATGGAATGGATATGGTATGGTAGTCTTCAATGATTGTCGTTTGTTTGTCTATGTATGCATACTGTTTTTCTATGTCAAACCTTTCCCAAAATCCCCCTTCCCATCCAATCAACGGACCCTAACCCTCTTCCCCCGGGCTGTGTGACTTATTGTCGAGGTGTAACTAAATTAAATGTACACCAATACTTAATCACACACTTGCTGGGGCGGATGTGGTGAAAGCAACACTACTTCAATTTCAATGCAGAGCGATGATCTTCTTCTGCTTGCCCACCCATGAGTAGGATATTTCACAGGTTATTTTATTTAACAAAGGAACATATACCTCAGCATGAATTGCCGGCATTGATTTGATTTGTTTGTTGTCATTCCTCATATACAGCACTAACTGTTAGACTGTAGGCATAGCCAAGTCGACAAAACTATAGTTTGTAACTCTGTCTAGTAGGCTATCCTCATAATATCCAGCATTCATTTTTTTTGTTAAATATTTGAGCATATAATTGTTGCTCGGTAAATTCTGTGATGTACTTCATTCAACTACTCCTCTAACAGTCTCTCAAAGGCGATTGACTATCTCCTTTTCTTTTTTTGGAAATGCTGCTACCCTGCCAGTGTATACTACTACTATACTACCACCACCACCCCAATCATGGCATGTATGAAAAAGGAAACCATCTTCACCATGCAGCCAGTGCTGTGCCACAGTTGGACATAAACATCAAGCACCGGTAAGAGAGAAGTTTGGGGGAGGCAGAATCAATAATGGACATGTTGTCAATGATGTCAGTTTCAAACACCACTCCAAAGAATGCATAGTAGGACCAGTCAATGAGTGAGGTGTGTCGCATCTATCTGTTTGTGTCTTATACAGTCAGCAAATTATTGAAATCAAACACACGCTATGGGCGGCCATGCACCAGCAAAGAAACAGTGTGATGTAAAACAGTTACCCCACCTACAAAACATTAACAACATTGCATGTAACATAGAAAAATATATTTAATTGACCCTAACAAATAAACTAAACCCACAAAAGCTGACCCACCCCCCTCCCTAACCCCAACGACTGTCCATAGAAATAGAGAACGCCCAAACGAGTGAGGAAACAAACAGGAATTAAAAAAGGGGCAGTGACAGGGACTAACTGGTGGGGCGGGACTGGAGGAGGACACGAATCTGGTCCTCTAAATGGGCGACGCGGCGTCTAAGTCCGCGGCAGTTGCAACCACAGTGGGGGGGGGCACCGGAGATGGCACGGTGGCGGCGGGCAGCCGCCAGACGGTGGCGCCGTACCGCTGGAGGGCGGTGGCTGGGGCCCGGGGCACTGGAGGAGGCTTCAATTGCTGCTGCACTCTCCTCCTCCTCCTCGGCTAGGACCACCAGCCGCCGGTATTCCTGCTGGATTGCCTCCAGCTTCCGGCGCCGTGCCTTGGCGGCCATCTCCTTCCGGTTGATTTTCGGAGTAGCTGTGTATCAAAAAGAAAAAAACAAGACAATTGTAAAATATAGTCTTAATAAAACAGTAGGACAAGGTAATTATTTATACACATAGTGGCATGGTAGAGTAGCACTATAAAATAAAGCACAGTAGTACATAACATTTTAAATGTCGCCCGTCCTTCTTCCTTCCACCTGTCTTACACTTTTTAGTTGAACAGTGCACCAGGTGCTCTTCTCCATAAAACTTTCAAAGCGGAGTTGAAATCAGATAGATGAGGCCATTGGTTACTCAATACTCTGGCTCCTAGTCCTATACCAATTAAAGGGAATTCTAGTCTTCTAGTTCACTCTTCAAACGTCCCCAAGAACTCATACTTACTTACGACATCGGATAGCGGGCGGACTTTGTCCGCCCGCCATCCGACTGCTAAAAAGGGTGGGGGTCCCGTGGGGACAATTAATTAGGATGATGCGCCCGGCACAGTGGCGGGCGCACCCTGTTATTTTAAATTTAAATTCTGGTTGGCTTTGCTGAAAGCAATGCTAAAATGTTGTGCTGCTTTTCCAAGCACAACATGACGGGCCTCGCACGGAGCCTGTCACGTTTTGCTTTGAAAGTCGGGGGGTACCATAGCATCGGTAGGTACCCTCCATGGGGGCCCCCAAGCATACTCTGCAATGTGTGCATGCCTTTCCGTGGCGGACGGTAATGCCGCCACGCAAAGGCATTCCAAAATGCAGATTATATGGCTGCCGGTGTGGTGAGAGAGACACCACCGCCATATTGAACCCTTTTCCGCCTAGACATGTCTGAATATTTTCTACAGGGATGGCGGGAGGTTTGCCCCTGCTGTGACGGCAGTGAATTCCAGCCAGCCCGACGGGGGCAATACGCCCACCATCCTAATGGGGCCCTAATTCACAACTTTACAGTATACATATACATACAGTACACCTTTGCAGTGAGTGTGCTGTCAAGTTCAACAATAGTTAAAGATTATGAATCTAACTTACCACCGCCTGCCACTGGTGCTGCCACTCCCCCTCCGTTGCTATCTGCAACTGCCGCATCCTCGCCCTCTGCGTCGCCTTCGCTGGCCCCAGCAATGGTGGTCGGTAGTGCGCCTAGAAAACATTACACATTTATTAGGCAACATATACACCTCCCCCCTATTGATCAGTAGCAAGGTTGAAAAATGAGTTAATACTAACATAAATCACTAGTACAAATCAGGTAGTAGTAGAGTAGACACTAAGTTATATGATCATTGTAGCATTTGCTTGATTAGCCCTAGCCATGCACATGTGACGTTACCTTTACCTTGCAGCTTCTTAAGACACCTTTGAGCCCACATGACCTGCCTCACACTGCTACTGTCTAGTCTACGCGCTGCGTACAGGCGGTCAACAAACATTAACAAGCCACTTTTTTAGGAAGAACTGGTGTACTACTGTTACTGTTAGTCCATATTGCTTATCCATAGATGCTACACTTTTTGGCACGGCTGAGAAATGCTTGCAAGTTGCAATATACTAACGCACACCATTTCCTTTTTTCGCATTACAGACGCAAGATTCGCTTCTACGAACCAGAGCTTCTGAACGATGCACCAACTACCAGTACTAGGTTCTTCTGAGGTGAGGGGTCCCTTCACTCACATCTTCATTTATAAATGTATATAAACTAAATTGCTATGGGATGGTGGTGCTGCCTTCCACCACTTCAGTTATCATGATTTAATTCCCAACTGTATTAGTGTAACAATGTATTTTGTTTTAATGTTATTGATTTGCCGGTTGGTGCTGCTAAGATAACAGTGTACAGACCTTCTCAAATTGAAATAAAAATTTTAAACTTACATAGACTTTGTGGTATTTGGTGTGGAGTGGACTAACTTACACGATTGAGCAAATTAAAGTAAGGGTGTGCATGTGAATTGCTTCCACGACAGAGGTTGGGTGTGTTAATGTTCTGGGTTGTCTACTTGTTGGTTGTCTTGGGGGGAGGGTTCCGAGACCTAATAGGTATGACAAGACAGTACTATAGTCAAGCAGTGGAATTGTGGTGGGTGCGGAATTTCTGATTGAGGTGTGCAAGGAAGGTCCAACCTACCATCACCAACATCCTATTTTCTGGTGCAAATGTATGTGCAAGATCCCTACAACAGTTGTATGTCCTATAGGGTATCATATCAAAATATTAAGAAATCTGGTAGGGCTGTTGCTGTGAATTTTCAAAGCCTAAACATCAACAAGAGTAAAAAGTAGTACAAGACAACGACCCAACGGATTGTACGAGCTACTGGTGAATATGAGTTTTATATTACAACCTTTCACAAAGAGTGGCACTGGGCAAGACTAGCTACTACAGTACAGACAGACAGACTGATAGTATGTAGTAGTACTCAGTCATCATAGCGGAGGCAGGGATAAGCTTTTTGAAACCGTACAGATCGAAGGATAATTGGTGGTAAAGAAATAGCATTTGGAAACACACTATAGTTCGGGAGAAATGGGGCAGTAAAAGTTATGGAATAAGAAATATTATTAAAAACAAGAAGACTTACTGGGGCCAGCAGAGGAGCCCTCAGCGGTGTCCTCCTCGTGGTGTTCCTGTCCCGCCGACTGCCCAGTCCCTGCCCGTCTGCCCCTGGGTGCTGATGAACAGGAAAGATATAAGAAAGACAAACATTGATGGATGGTGTCAACTTAAGCAAATACAATTTTTTTCAACAACGGTCAAAAAACACTTATGTAAACAATTGCAATAACTACATTGACCGATCTCATCTGGTCAACATGTAATATCGGGGGATTCGCAGTTCGACTACTTAAGTTACTATTTATCAACAGTAATCCATTCTTCCATTCTGATTCCAGAAAACTAAGTTACAAGTAAGCCTAAGTATTAGTACAACCTACCACCCAACCTAGCCCACCTATTCCAGGCATGCCAATTGTACATTAAGTATGCATTTCGACTGTATTCCTCAACAATGTGTATGATCCAATCATGGAGGACACATTAACATGACTACATTTTTTGTATATACACAATTTTGGTTTGATTGATGCTCATCTGCTACTGCTAAGTAACTGCAAAGCCTACCTCCACTCATTGAACAAACTAGAAAGGTTCTAAAGACTGGCGTACTAGCAGCACGTCACGTAACTGAGTGAGGGGGCATCACGCATACCACTAACCAATTAGAAGCTCATACAAAGTACCTAAACCTATGTATCAATCCGCCCCTATCTATTAGTGACAGGACATAGTAAGGAGTGGACATGAGTCACTGTAGCATTACGTAACTTAATTTCTCTAAAATAAACTCGTAAAGAATCACGCTAAGCAAGCGCAAACGCAAAGCTGCAAACAAGTAAGATTAGTAGTAGCGCAGAAGAGCACCTGTGTCATAATCACAGAAGACTTTTAAACATTATTAACCTGGAATGTATTGCAAGCAGCAACATTCTATCTGGTTGGAAGGAAAAAAAGATATTCGCAATATATAACATAGAGCAGAAGAACAGACACAAAGTTGTAATAATTAAATAGGTACTCACCAAGCCCCGGGACCTCCACTCCTAGCAGGTCCAGCAGGTCCTGCTCATGGTCCAGGATGTCGGACCACCGGTGCGTCAGCTGTGCCTGGGTGCGCCGGACCCCAGAGATGCGAGACACTGCCCGGCGCACCTTCCCCCACCGCTGCCGACGCTCCCGGAGGCCGTACCCGGACCCAGGCCTGCCACCTGCTGCCAGGGTTGAGGGGAGGTGGCGCTGCACAAAGAAAATTAGTGCAGCCAACTCCGCCTCCCCAAATAAGGCCCGTGCATGCACCCCTTGTGGGCGCCGCCTTCCGCAAGGAAGGCGGTCGCGGCTCTGGCTGCGCCGGCGAACAGCCCTGCCCTTGGACATGGTTCTGGGGACGGGGCGGGAAAGAAAAGGTAAAATAAATAAAGGAGTAAAGGAAATAAATAGCAGGCAATACAAAGAGAAAAAGTAGCTAAAAAACAAAAAAAAAGGTACACAAAAACCAAAAATATAGAGGCAGGAAAATAGTTAGAGAAATAATAAGTAATAAAGATCCGAAAAAAGTGGCTATAAACAAAGGATTGAAAAGATTTAGGGAGGATTGAAAATCAGGCCCCAGAACCATGCAATAGAGTGGAAAACAAGATGGCCGCGCCCGTTGCGACCACGTGCGCAAGTTCGCGCGATATTTTCTCCCTGAGCAAGCAAAAAGCAACGCGATCAAGTAAAAGCGATCGCGAACAGGAAATATCGACCGCGAACATGCATTGCGCGACCCGGAACAGGAAGTAAACAACGCCAGAGGGCGGGACAAGTGAAAACAAGATGGCCGCGCCCGTGAGCGACCGCATGGGTAAGTTGGCGACCCGCGAACACGCAAAAAATACCGCGAACAGGCGGCAAAAAACTTCCGCATCTTCGCGATATTTCCGGCGTGTTTGCGGAGATTTTCTGCATTCTCGCGATAATTTGCGGAGGTTAATTCCGCAAATTCCGCCCACCCCTATTGAACATGACAATAATCACACACTATCTTTGCGGGGACTTGAACGTGACAATAATCACACACTATCTTTGCGGGGACTAGAACATGCCAATAATCACACACTATCTCTGCGGGGACTTGAACACACCAATAATCACACACTATCTTTGTGGGGACTTGAACACACCAATAATCACACACTATCTTTGTGGGGACTTGAACATGCCAATAATCACACACTATCTTTGTGGGGACTTGAACATGCCAATATTCACACACTCTCTCTATGGGGACCTGGGCACTTCTTGAATAACACTCTATATTTGCATGAATTGCAGCATGACTGTCATTGTACACTATCTGTAGAGGGACCTGAACCTGACTATAATCAAACATGATTATAATCGGTCACTGTTTTGGAGGATTTCAACATGTCTATAATCACACACTATCTGTGTGAGAACCTGGCATCCCTATAATGACAAACTATCTCATGTGACTAAAACGTAATTAGCATCAAATACCACTTCATTGGGGACTTAAGCATTAGTAAAACCACACATAATCTAGGCAGGACTTGAACATAAATATAAACACACACTATGCCTATAGGAACTTGGGAGTGACTACATTGAAACACAATTTTAAAAAAATCACGCCGTATCTCTGCAGTGGCTTAAAATGATTATCATCAATTACTCTCTCTGTCCGCTGTAGAACATTACTATAATAACATACAAAATCTTTGGGGCTTATCATCGCATAACATGCAAAGAAAATGATGCCTAGTGGTGAGGTTGATGAAAATGAACTAGGTAATCTCAACTTGACTTTCCTATCCGACCACATTGCAGGATGTTTGGCCTCTAAATAATCTTAACATTGTGTTGTTTCCTTATTCTTGAAAGTTTGTGAGCACTCAGTAACAGGCTAAATATCTGTAAATCTCTTTCCAGGGACTTCATATGCTATAGGCCTCCGCTGAGAAATTCATTATCATCACAGTCCATGTTCTGTGTGCTCGTAGGACACAATGAGCTATTTATATATGACTAAACTATCATGTAATTTAAGTACAGCACTGAAAAATTACATTTAGCCATTTGTTTATGAAGGCATTCAATCACAAATGATAATTATTGAGTAAGTCCCCACAAGGATGGTAACACATGTTCAAGACCCCACAAGGATGGTTCTGTGCGCACGATTAAAAAACAATATTTTTGCACATTTGAAGCAGGATCCTGTTTTATGAATTTTTTCTTAACATATTTCTGTTATTTGCATATTTTTAAACCATTGGGAAAGGTTAGTCCCCACAAGGCAGGTGTTCACACATAGTCCCCACAAGGATGGTAACACGTGTATGGGTGTGTGTGTGTGTGTAAAATATGTATTATAGCTCATAATAATGTCATTCCATGGACAAGTACTGAAGATATTTGGGGCCGATAATAAATGCGCCATATATTAAGGTGAAATAAACTATCTGAAAATGACTATATATATATATTTCTTTTTTTGCAGTTTTATATAGCGCGAACTTGACCCGAATCCAATCAGGTATCAGCGCGCTTTACATGGCACCAGTTACGTTACATGAGGACACACATTCATTATATGAATGGGAGTTAACACAGAAATGTCAGTGCGGGTTGGGAGATAATTAGCTATCATTTAATTAAATTACTGTGGTGCTGAGGTTACTTAATTCCGTAATGATGCAGGGAAGAGGGGCGCAAGCGGGAGGAGGCATATTAGCATGACTGGTGGTCTGACTGTCCTCTCAGCATCTTCAATTAATTGAGGCCTCCAGTTCGAAGTGTGTTTTGTATGAACAATTGATCCACTCACAGTGATTACCAAGGGCCACACAGCTGCATCAGATGCTGATCTTAAAGCTCACAGTGAGAAGATCCAATGCAGCGCCATTAAGGACTTGCAGTGGCTTTTTCTGAAGGTGAAATCATTCAAATAAATATGAAATAAACACTGTGAGGCTGATTCATAGAAGCATTTATGAGTACACGAAGTCGTACTACAGATGAACTATTTTATGTAGTCTTCTGACTGTGAATTTATCTCACAACTTCTACAATGGGAATATTCAGGGGCTAGTCATATACAAATAGTACAAACAGAGGAAACGGCTGTGCCGTCTTTGCACTTTTCCTAATAGGAAGATGGATATTTCGGCGATTCACAAAGGCGTGTAAGAGTACCTAGAGCAGCACTCCTGTATACCACTGCTCGTACTCAAAAATGTTTTCTGAATTGGACCAGATGATTCTTACACAGACAGAATGGAAGATGTAACTCACTTTATCCTTACCAAGCTGATCAACTCTCACTGTAAAACTATGTTTAATTTATACTCCCTTTGATATTACTGTACTAACCAGTATCTTCTTGTGAAGTGCTCTCTCACCCATCTTTTAGGTCTAATTCCCACTGTACAAAAATAATAAAATAAAATTACACTTTTTTCTTATATTCCAAAATGGGAAGTTATTTTAGAGCTATATCAATAGGATTCCTAGTCTGAACCACTGATTTCATTGGTAGGGAATTTCTGAACATAAGTAAACGATTAACTTCTTGAACTGACAGAAGACAATTCATCAAGCTGGTATTGCCTGCATTTGTCAGGGGGTGTAATTTTAGGGCCTCATTTTTGAAGTGTTGCATCGCTGGGGGAAACCAGCGATGCAACTCTTTTCATAGCACCATCCTTGCGACACCAAGGATACGCCATATTTACTGTACGGCGCTTCAGCCGCAAAATTGGCGCATTGCTGGAGTGTGTCTCAAAACAGACACAACTCCACCAATGTGTCCTTTCATATGGGGCAAGCTCCATGTGAAAGGGCCTGCGTCGGATTTGACACAGTGGCGTCCTAGAGGTGACATAGTGAAATCTCATAGATTTCACTGCACCACTACTATGAGGCTTTTTTTGCGGGGGACTGCACACCCTGCATACATTATACCTGACTCAGGTATAATGTAGCGCAGGGGTTTACAAAGTGACGCATCTGCCTAGATGCATCACGTTGTAAATAGGGCGCAGTGTGGTGCATATTTTACGCCACCGCAGCGTCACAAAAAGTGATGCAACAGTGGCGTAAAAGGCTCATAAATAAGGCCCTTAGTGTCTAAAAACAAAGAATTATGTGTTTGGAGGTGGCACTACTGTCAGTCTTGCGTAGCTTGATTGTGTGAGGAGAGCTTGTCCTGCTGCCAAAAAAGCTGTACCTCTTCGGTTGTGATGAACTCTCTGTGACTGTTCTATGTTCTGTGATGGAAGGTTCTTTATACAAAATGAAGGAAGAGGAATTAAAATAAGTAACTCATTCCTGGGCTGTGACATGAGCACGTTAGTAAGATAGGCATGACGTATAATGAATAAAATAATAAGTAACACACTTTGACTAAGAGCTAACAAGAACATGATTGTAGGTAGTGCATTGTGATTAAGAGATCATATTATCTTGAAGTCTGTAGGGAGTTTCAAGAGTATGATCACACAAGGACGCCTTGGTCCATTGATTGCAATAGCGCCTCTATGATGGTATTTATGACAATCTCTCTCTTACTCAGCTGGGACTGAAGCTGGATTGGAAGCTACTGTTGATGTCTTGTGACTTGAAATCAGTGGCAAGCTGTCAGGTAAGAACTGTTTTTACCGGCTTGGTCAAGCATGGGATACTTGCCCAATATTAGACTTAAGTTGGAGGACGCATCGGCACCAATTCCAATTTTTTGTTTACGGGTATTGATCTAGTGGCTAGGGATCTGTTGGTTGTGTGAGGAGCCAGTTCTAGTGTGCCCTAATTTTCTACCTGGGTACAGCAGATGGTTGTGGGCGGTAAGGTCTGTTTGCAAGCAGACTGCACCATGACTACATTAGACCTCAGGACAGGACTCAACATGGAGATGAGAGCAGGGATACTGCAGCAGGGTGATGGCAGTATGGATCTTATGGTGAATGGTTCCATTCCATCAATGAATGAAATTAGATTGGTACGGTACCAGAATATCTTAGTCAGAATAACATAAATATTGTGACCTAAACATTGTTTACAAACATATTGTCCATAGGGTTTAATAATAGACAGTCTAAATCTATCAGAATTATATTTTCGCAAACTACCTTGAGGCCACACTATTTTTATCAGGAAATATTTGTGTCTATGATACTCTGTGACATAATAGCAAAATATCATCAATCCTCTTTGAAAAGAGTGTGGACAAGTGGCTGATTGAGAGGGTGTGTCTAGCTCATTGTCATTCATGACATTTCCTTGGAAGAGTTCTCAGCATTGTACATACTAGACATTAATTCTTGCCTTGGCTCTTAACTTTTCCAATGTTGTTACAAAATGAAAAAACGTATCTATCTGAATTACCACCAAACAGCATAATAATGTTATAACGTATCAACAATTTCATTTTGGCAGGAGTTCTCTATTCTATTGACACGAGTCCAAGCCCCACTTCCAATAGAAAATTGCATGCAGCACAACAGAGCTGACAAGAGATTTTCGCAATTGTGCATCTTATAAACTTGGAATGATACAGACAGCAAATACATAAAGCTTGGTCGCAATTGACACATTTTAGACTCTATTTATGTTAAATAAAGGTGACAAAGAAATCAAATGTTTGGTTTAGACAGTTCTACACATGGAGTCAATTAAAATGAACTGAGGTCCTTATTCATGGAAAAAGTTATAAATAAATGAAGACATGAATCGTAGAATTTATGCATGCACATAGCAGACAACTACGACTCTTTCCAAAGATCAAGACATGTGCCAGTGGCGTCCACAATCCTTTGGCAAGCCAAATCAGTGAATATGATTAATCTCTCACTTCAATGCTCAACTCAAAAACTACATTTCCCCAAAATGCAACTCTGGGAAATATTGTAGTTTTTCATCTTGAAACAATGCTAATTCCTGGCCTGTGCCGCCTTGAAGAGTTACATCCTTGTCTGGCTCCTCCTCTTTCTTTCAGCTATTACCAATGGATAACAATTTTTTTAGAGCTCTATATTGGTATATGTATATATATGGTATAGGTATATTGTGTAGTTAATCATCCAACTCAACCTCTCAACTGCCTTTGGCACTATCTCTCATCCCATCCTTACCTAACACATCCTCAAGACCGGAATCTGCAGACCAGCTCCTTCATCTCAGAATGTACCTAAACAGTCTGCTTAGCCTCATACTCGTCTTCTGCTTCCAACCTTTTCTGCAGCGTCCCTTAATGCTCCTTGCTCAGTCCTACACAATTTAATATGTGCATGACCCCTCTCTCCAACACCTTCCATGCTCACAGGCTCAGCATAATTTCTTTGCCCAACGACACCTATCCCATCCGCTCCCTCTCTGAAGACATCTCCTACAACCAGGCAAATTCAATCAGCTGCATGGCCAAGACAGTGAACTAGGTGAAAAACAACTACCTGAAACTCAACTCCAACAAGGCAGAAGTGGCCCATTCGGTAAAGATACCTCTCTCTGGTACTCAGCCTGGTGGACCTCTCAGCTAGGGCATAACAATTTTGATGTCCAAACAGATCATTGCTGTTGCCTCCACCTGCTTCAACACCCTCAATCTCCTCAAGAAAGTCTACAGATGGTTCCTGTATGACACCTGAAGATCCATCACACAAGCCCTGATCACAGGCAGACTAGACTGTGGCATTGCCCTTTATGTCAGCATCACCCCTCAACTCAGCAAGAGACTCCAAGTCAAACAGAACTCAGCAGCCAGACTTTCTTCAAACTCCCACTTCACTCGCACATATCCAAGCACATAAAGGAGCTCCACTGGCTCACGATCGGCAAACGTGCCCTCTTCAAGTTCCTCACACACACCTACAAGGTACTATATAAGCAACACCCAGCATACCTGAACAGCCGCATCCAGTTCCACACACCAGCCAGACAGCTCTGCTTTGCTAACCTTCTCATTGCCCACGTCCCCCACATCCACTAACCCAGAGTCAGGGGGCCGCACCTTTTCTCACCTGGCAACAAAAGCCTGAAATGATCTCCCCTTCCACCTCAGAGATGCCAGCTTCATCACAGATTTCCACAAGAAACAGAAAACTTAGCTTCTCTAATAGGTTTCAGTTAGCGCATTTCTACCCTTCTTAGGTGCCAGGATACACTTGCGGCGGATATGTCCACCATACAAGTATATATAACATAACATTAATGATGCATATTGAATCTATTATAATTTTCAGCTTTTTTTAAGGGCAAACATACACTTTTTGATTAGCACTTGCTGGGTTTTGTGGGGAGTAGCAATGTTGGGCTATAAAAACCCTATTCACAAGAGAGAAACCCTAGTCAGATCACCATAAGGAAGTTTTTCGGATAAATTAGTCTGAACAGTAGAGGCTCCCTGTATGCTGCATTTTAAATGGAATGGCAAATGAGGCATTTTCCCAGATTGTGAGGACTACTGACAACTAGACTTAAAAATCAAACTCTATTGGGACTACAATGGAGTCCTAAGTACACCAGCAGCGTCTGCTTCTCCCTCTGCCAACTGCTTAGGAAACTAGGAAGTAACAGGGTCAGGTATGCTCTAAACTAGACTATCCTCAAGGCAACTTGATCACATTGGTTTCATGATCACGCTGGATACACTGACATACTGAGTTATCCGGAAGTACAGGCACTGACAATCAACCCAGGCTACAGATCATGTAGAGTGGAAATGTATTGGTCAAAGAAGGCAAGGGTGTCCACAAAAGTACATATGATGCTATTGACAGTTTTCTGTAATGGAGATTGTATCACATATAAAAAATCAACAAAGTAATGTAAAAAAAAAGAGAATGTCCTCAATAGGTGAAGAATTGGGGACCTATATCCCATGGCCCCCATTATCATGTGGATATGTTATTACCTTCAAGAAATCGCACAGGTTGGCAAGGATGTCCAGAATCATACCAAGGGTGGTCTCCATCATGACAAGAATAACCACCCATAATATGCCACAATTGGCCACCATAACGATTGGGGTAAGCCTATCATGCCAAATATGCACTAGCAAGCCATACATTAATTTCTCACCATTATGCTAGGATCATCATTACACCTGGGTTGGGCACCATCATTCGAAGGTGGCTCATAATATTCCACAATTGATGCCACTTTGCCAAGAATTAGCCCATCATGCCAAATATGGCTACTTTTTGCCAGGGTTGAACCTCCAGGTGCCATCAGTAACCTAAAGAACAAAGGGTCAGATGGAACTATCAATTGGAAGCTGACTTTTCTAGTCCAGAGGGACATCACATCATGGACACTCTGTCACGCATCCGCTAAGCAAGAGCTGGGGGCAGTGCCTTCTCCTACCTACCAACCACTCTCTCCTTCCAGTTCAGAGCCACCAATTCCTTCATGGATTTCCACAACAAGCTGAAAACATGGCCCTTCCGATAGGCTCCAGTTAAGACAGCTTTACCCATCTTAAACAGGATACTCCCCCGAGTGCTATGCACGCAGTACAAATACCTTAACATAACATGAAAGTGTGTTTCAGTGCTACCTGAAGACCCCTCCGTCGGAAAGGGTGCCTGTCTGCAACTTTGACGCTGTGCCACTCCATGCACTGAAGTCGTGGTCCCCACTCAACGCAATGGCCACAACTTACAACATAGGCTCTGACTATGACACAGCACATCCGCACCACCGATGTCCGTGAAGCACCGCTCCGACTCTGACATCGCAGCTGTGGTCATGTGGTACGACAAAGTGAAACCAAAGCCTCAAGGCTTGACCTGAAACATTTCATCAACGCTGCCCAGCAGTAAGGGTCATCTCTGCAACCGCTGCATTACCACCCCTGCGCCTCCCATCATCCCCGGCATCAGCAACTCCATGACTCTGCACTGTCGTCAGGAACCGACACCTCACTTGCTTCAGTGATACCTCACCTACTTCATGCAATGCACTGTCCTCGAGTGCCAATGTGCCAATGATCTGCAAAGCAGTAAGGAACTGACGCCACACCTGTTTCCCTGATGCATTACTTCCCCTGCATCTTGCATCATCATTGATTTCCTATGCCTACTGTACCGGGGTCTGCTTGACTCCCGATGCCGGCCCTTGTTCCATCGAGTTCTGACTAACTTTGTGGAGCCGTCGACATCAAGGGCAACTAGATAGCCCCGTTGGAGCGATTTTTTCCAAAAAGCTATACTGAAATTAATCTTCAAAAATACATATCTTGAGTTGTGTATGTTGGGTTTTTGCCATTTTGGTCTTGCGTTGCTCAGAAAAACATTGGCTATTTTTCTAAGATGGTCTGGAGAACTTTTGTGGTGTTTTCACTGTGTGTGTGTGTGTGAGTGTGTGAGTGTGAGTGTGAGTGTGAGTGTGAGTGTGAGTGTGAGAGTGTGAGAGTGTGTGAGTGAGTGAGTGAGTGAGTGAGTGAGTGAGAGTGTGTGTGTGTGTGTGTGTGTGTGTGTGTGTGTGTGTGTGCGTGTGTGTGTGTGTGTGTGTGTGTGTGTGTGTGTGTGTGTGTGTGTGTGTGTGTGTGTGTGTGTGTGTGTGTACAAATAATTTACACATTGAGTCTGAGGATAAGCCTGACTTCTCTTGTCAAGCAACCAAGGGAGTGAGCACAGGTTATTATAAGTACTAATTTTGACTAGAGTGAGGGTCCCTACTTAAAAAGGGTGCAACCCACTGCCAATCAGAGACCCCAGTTCTAACAGGAATCATGATAGAGGTCTGCAAAGGGTTCAGATATCGTAGACAAACATATAATGATGCATGGAGCTGCAGAAGGGGCTTGGCAGGAAAATCCACAAGAGTCTGGGGAGAAGTAGTTCAGAAGTCTTTTGGGGAAAAAATTATGCAGCCAGCCAGGGCGGAAGGGGTTTCTCTTTCTGTTAGGGCAAATGGTAGAGTATAATCCGTAAAATCCACAGGCAGCAACCCTTTAGTTCCAACATCTTGCAAAAGATGCATTGTCCAGGAGTTCTACACATTGCAGCGGGCAACATTTCCAAAACGTCCCACACTGGCCTTGGGAACGACAGTCCATTCACACACCCAGAGTTGGAAATATATCATCTTTTCATCAGCACACCAGTTTTCGTGTGCTCTCCATCGTGATCTGCTTCTCAGGCTATGTATCTATTTCTAATACAAAATGAATGTATTCTAAACTAACAATGTGGAGGATACCTACAAGAAACATCAAGTAAGCAGAATAAAGTACAGTGATTCATGAAATGCAGAATGTTGAAATACAGGCCTTAAGAGTAAATGTTAAGTTAATATTAAATCAAGAATGCACATTTAATATACGTGTGCACAACTTAAAGATAAGTGAATATAATGTATTTCGTACTTTTAGTTCCTCTTGTATTAGCACACAATGAATAAGCACATTTCTCAATAATATGACTGAGAACTGCGTTTGAAAGTAACTACATATTACATTAATGCATACATCGCACAAAACATTTTGTTTCTGTTGCAATCATATTTTTCTCATGTAAGAATATTTATAAAGAAACAACGGGGTCTCTAAAGGTTACACAAGCAATATAGCACATGCTTAGAAATCATAAGCTATGTGTCAGAAATAAAGCACACTAACGTGAAGAAAATGATTCTTTTCATTTCATCCAATCATTATTTCTAAATCATGTATATCAAATGCATATCTGCTAATTAAGGCTGGTTCTTGAATTGTTGTCAGTGAAACTGTTTTTTATAAAATTATTGCATTGCATACAGTGAAGTAGCTAGGCTTTTTGCCCCCCATGGCGGTCCCTGCATTTGCTGGCCGCATGTAAGAGTGGAGGGGGGTGCTGGCGATTCCTGCATTTGCCGCCCCACGATGGCCGCAGATAAGAGCGGGGGGGGGAGGCAGCTGCCCCCAAAACTCGTGCCGCCTGGGGTGGACCGCACCCCCACACCTCCCTTGCTATGCCACTGGTCACATAAGATCTTTATGCAAAGCGCACGTTCATTTCGTGTGACAGGTATCATTCTCTTTATATTTTTTGTGATGTGTAAAGAGTGGCAGTTTTGCGCTGCACCAATGGACATTGACAAAACCGCCTCACTCCAAATGAGACAACGGTTCAGAGAAGTGGATGAAAAGAAGATCAGCATTGCTACCTTCCACCGCTCAAAGACCCAGTCACTTTTCCTTTGCCTGATTGTGTAAAATACAAAATATCTCATGCAAATATATTAAAAGATGTAGAGGACTCCACTCCTCTCCAAAACTGGTTATATTAAATAAATAGCATACATTAGGTCATGTGTTGCTCGCAGCATGCATGTACATTTATTGGCCCTGGATCCATAGTTTAGTCAACCCTGTTGCATAACTCCAGTGGCCTTGGGCATGCATAGTCTTTAACTGCCAGTAGAAGTTGAGAGAGAGAGAGAAAACTTTGTTTATTTAGACCATAGTCTTTTAAACACAATAGGAACCCAAGTAATGGTGACAATATAAATTCTTTAGCAAATAAGTAACCAATAAAAACACATTGTAAAAAGTGGTATCCACAAACAATCATAATTCATCATACACAGTTTATAAATTCACCTAAACCTTTTAAAATCTCATATTAATGGGAGGAGCCTAAAAATAAGTTCAAATCAATGCCCCTCCTTTAATTTCTCCTTTACGAAATCTTTTATGGCTTTCAGATATTTTCCCAAAGCAATTACGATGTCAAGAAATGGCAATTTCGTAAGTAGACGAACCGCTTGGGCACGGAAACTTATCTCGTATTTTAAGAATAAGGGCATAAAAACAGTTTCCGTATGGCTAAAACCGAAATACAATCGTACAATATGAACAAAATGTTGTTTCTTATTCCTAGCCCACATTTACAAATTCCATCTGTCTGAATCATTGCTGCTTTTATTTTTTCTTCCATCAACCAAGGATTAATGCCAACTCGGACCCTTAGAATTTCATGCCTTAGCCCTTGATTAGTCAAGATATCCAAGTACGGAAACCATGCTTCATTTACCCATGAATTCCTTAACCACTGAACTGATTTTTTCACTCTCATGTATTCTAGGTCCAACAACCTTGAATGTATCTGCCCTTGGTACCTGAGTGTGCTCTTAGTTAAATCTACATCCATGGATTGCTGCGAAAGTCTCACCTTAAGGTGCACAGCTATTTTCTGGAGATTCCTTCCTACCTCCTTTGCCCATTTTAGGCTACTAGATTGAATCTCCACTCTGCACCATTGTGAGACCTTCTGCACCCCACCTGGGTCCTGGCATTTCCAGAATCTTAACGAGGACATTTGGGTCTGAACACTCCATGCTATTAAACCTAACTCCATTCTGATAGCCTGGCTCATTGTGAAACTCGGAAATGATAATAAAATGTTGAAGATCTTCCCTTCTTCTCAGTCCCACCTGCATTTACCACTCAGGTAAAGAACTTCTGCCCCATACAGTACTTGCGGGGAGATCATTGCTTCATATGCCTTTAACAGGCGTCTGTGTGACATGTCTCCATATTCTTTGTTGAATTTTTTCAGCCTGCAAACTGATGAAAAGGCTTTCGCTTTTTGGGCCTCCAAGTGGGTATACCATTTTAGTGTACTGTCCAACCAGAGACCCAAGTATCTATATTCCTTAACTATGTCCAGTTTATCTTGTTTTATAAAACAGCTAAAATTCTTATCTCTTTTCCCAAAGCATAAAACCTTTGTTTTTTCCATGTTTACCATTAGAAACTTTCTATCACAGTAGTTCTTAAAAACGTTTAATTTCCTTTGGAGTCCTAGCTCCGTTTGATCAAGGATCACAAGATCATCCGCATATAGAAGGCAGGACACTTTATTTCCACTCATTCTGGGGCTGGCACTTCTTTCCACTTCTAATACTGCAGGGAGATCTGCTAGGAAAATTGCAAGTAACAAGGGGGCCAAGACGCACCCCTGTCTAAGGCCATTCCCAACAGTTATTTTACGAGTTAGTGACCCTTGCGTATCTCTAATTACCTGGGCCCAATTTTCTCTATGTAGCTCTTTTAGAATCATTAGTATACCTTCCGGGATTCCATACTTTATCAGGTCTTCCCAAAGGCAATTACGATCCACTGAATCGAAGGCTGCCCGAAAGTCGAAAAAGCAGCAATACAGCTTCCCATTTTGCTCTATCGACTTCCGGGCCAATTCCCATAGGGCAAAGCAATGGTCTATAGTGGAATGTCCTTCTTTGAAGCCCCCCTGTTCGACTGATACAATTGAGCCCTGCTCTACCCAATCTTTTAGCTTACCTAATATTATTTTAGCAAAGATCTTTTCGTCAATGTCTAGTAAGTTGATTAATCTATAATTGTTTGGGGCACAGACATCTCCTTTCTTGTGTATCGGCCTTAATATGGCTCCCTTCCAATTTTTTGGGATCATCCCAGATTCGAAGATTACTAAGAACATAAGCGAAAAGAATTCTGCCCACCAGGACAACTTTGATTTTATTATCAGGGCTGGTAAGTTATCTGGACCTACTGCTTTTGTTAATTTCAAGATCTTTATCGTGTTGATCATATTTACTACTGAAAAGTCTGGTTTTAGGCCTTCTACTAGGCAACTCCAGTCCCGTAATTCCTCCTCTTCAATTTCTCTCCCCGGGCTATACAATTCCAGCAGATATTCTTCCCATGCTTCCTCTTCCACCACACAGTTCATTGAGGCAACCGATGGTTCTGCTGCTGATTGTATCAGCTTCCAGAACTGACATATGTTCTTTGATTCGATTGCCTCCAACAATTTTCCCCAACAGCTTTCCTTATGGGCCCTATTTGTGCTGCAAATTAGCATGGTGTATTCTCTCTTTAGCTTAACAAGGTTGTCGGCCCTGATCTGATCATATTTTATACTTAGACTGTGCGCTTCTCTCCTTAGTTCCCTTTTCTTTTTTAGGCAATCTGTATTGAACCACTTTCCTTGTCTAGCCGGTATATTTTGTTTACTCTTAGTAACCCTTGCATCGTTTCTGAGTTCTACACGAAGGCTTTGTACCACGTGTTCTATTTTCTCAACATACCAGGCCTAGTTTAGGCCACTCACACATCCTAGGTCAAAATTTGTTGTAACCTTGTTAACATTTCTATATATTCTTCAGTTAACCTTGTTGTAATTGGTCTGGGATAATCCATCTGTTGTACAATTACATTATCGCAGGGAGTCTGATGAAGATCTACAAGCTCTAATTCCATTATGTTGTGGTCACTGCCTTCTCTATGGCAAATCCTGAAGCCCTTTACTAATACAAAATTACATACTGGCATAAAAACATAATCTATAGGGCAATTTTGTGTCCCCAATTTGAAGGTTTTCTTCGCCGGACAATCTTGGGCTAACCTACCGTTTAAGCAGAAAAGGCTTTTTGTCGCTAGGTAATTTCCCAACTTTGTATTGTGGATTGAAGGGAGACCTTCAGGAAACTTTGCTTGATTTATATCATAAGACTTCAGTATTTCCATATATCAGGTATCTAGCTTCTTTGGGTTTAATTTGTGGTTAAAATCTCCCACCAACAAGATTATATCCGAACCATACTTTTCACATAGTGAATCCATATCATTCTTAATATGTCCCATTTCAACACCATATTCATCCTGGGTACCCCATTGCATATATACATTTAAAATCAACAATTTTTATCAGCAACCATTAAGGATATCCCACATTCAAGCAACCTTTTACATGTTACAGTAAGATGGAGTACATTCTTCACTAATTTAGTAGAAAGTAAAGTCATAATGCCACCTGCTGGGCGACCGAACCTTGGTTGTATTAGAAGGCGATGGAGTTGGTGAAAAACATCGAATACAGGGGTATTACCGCATAGCCAGGTCTCTTGGATACAGATGATCTCATTGCTTTTTGCCAGGACTTTTATATTTTCTTGCTTTATTTGATTTCCTAGACCATTTATATTCCAAGAAACCAATTTTATGCCATGAGGCAACCCCTTTACCTATTCTACATCACTAAGGTACCCATCTTCTTCAAAGTCATCTAAATATCGCTGGGAGGGCCCTGCAGGGCTTGTTCTGTGACTCCAATTCCCCCAGGATTTCTCTATATCTGAGTTATTTACTACTATGCTAAGGTTTACCAATCCTACTCCTACTTCTTTTTCTAGTAGTCTCACTTGTCTCTTTCCCAGCCCTGCATGGCACCTTAAGAAAGCTTTCTCTTGCGGAGCTTTATATTCTATCTCTACTTCTTCTTTGGGTACTATCCGTATCCCTTCTTTTAGTATCTCTCTCTCCGCCTTCTCTATTGCAATTTTTACCAGGTCAGAATAAACGTGTACCCTGGTAATCTCCTTCCCGTCAATAGTTAGTTTAAAACCCACCTGTCGAAAATCTTTTGACCCTATTCCTTTCAGGTTTGGGCAGTGGGCAAATGAGTTGAGGAGTTGGGACCTATTTAGATGCGAACTCTTCTTCGTTTTTTACCCACCCCTTCCCTGTTCAAAATATAGCCACCTATTCCCTGTATCCTCCATTCTTACCACCGTAGGAGCCCAGAGTGGCTGTCGGGTATAGTTTCTAGTTCCTTCCTCTATTTTATTGCCCAAATGTGGCCTCTCTTCGTGGAAAGTGGTAATACCAGGTTTTCTAGCTATATTAGGTGCTATATACTTTGTTGGCTTCTCCTGAAAAGTTAGTTTTCTACTGAATTTCCCCTTTTTTACTTGCTTCTATGATTCCTTAATTCGTTCTTTCCTCGCTCCTTCTCTTGGGGGTTTAGAGGGTTGTGGTGTTGGCTCTTGTTCAACTAATCTTGAAAGTTCCTCAATCTCTTACTTCTTTTCACTAGCCTACCATTACCCTTTTTTTGAACCCTTCTTCCTATGAATCTCCCCCGTTTGAATAAACCATATCTGAAATAGTCACCCCTTCTTTTTACCAACATCGGCCACCTCGAGATATAAACCTCGTGGTTGGCTTTAGGGGGTTCTACATTCCCAATCTCCACCTCCCCCACAGCCGGAGCTAAGGATTGGGGGTCAGGGACAGGTCTTAACATTGATGCCATTTGTCCCCTGATACCTTGGAGCTCCCCCTCAATCTTAGAAAGATGTGTTTTTTGTATTTTTAGGATATCATGGTTTAATATTGTGACTTCTTAAAAGCCACTGGAGCGATTTTTGTAACATTATCATCAGTTCCAACATTGATGAGGCGGGTGTTGCTGAGGATTGATTCTAAGTTAAGCTCCGAGGTTTGATTAAAGCCGTCATTGCCTTTTAGCACAGAAGTCACCATACTGTTCTTGTCTTTCATTTCCCTTTGGGCTTAGATCCAAGTCTGGTACATTTTCCTCATCTTGCCTTGAATCCCCGCTGTTTGTTTTTAGGGTGTCCTGGGTTGCACCCTGTAGAAACAGCCTCGGAGATGAGGATAATCGAGGAGACATTGTTAGTCCCTTGTGACATAGTAAAGACTGGAGGGATTGATTGACCAAGATTGCTGATTCCATAGCATGCTCATCAAAAATTAGGGAGGAATCCCCTTTCCACAATTCAACCCCTACTACTTCCGCCTCAGCATCTGGAGACTTTGCAGGCGAAAAGACCTTTTTAAAAAGCTTCCCCACAAAGTCTTTCAAGGAGCTTGAAGCTGTAGTCCCCTTTCTTCCCACTTGTGTTGTCTCCTTATTTACTTTCTCTTTTTTCTTCAGGCCTCGCTTTGCTTTTGTCCCTGGGCACACAAAACTTTCTCCTGAGTCTCTTTGATCTGTAAACAGTTATTCTTGCTTCTGAATATGTCCCAGTGTATTTTTATTCTTCCTGGGGGCCATATTTAATCCCTTCAAATAATGTGGCAACTTCTCAAAAAACCCAGGTTCTAATGCCCCTCCTGTTACTGCCCCCCTGTTTCAAACACAGCCCTTAAAAACAGGGATAGCCGCCAATTTATACTAAAGAAAAGAGATAAAAAACAACAACTTTCCACTTACCTCTGTTGTGCCTTTATGCGAGGACTTGTGCCCGTGCCCTTCCCTTCCTGCGCTTGCAGGACCTTTCACCAAGGCTGGCTACTCATGCCTGCCTATCTCACTTTATCTGCCCTAGCAGTATTATTTAGCGAGGTTTTTATTGGGCTTCGTTCGATATGCCTCTCGCAATTGCACCTTTTTGGACCCTTAAGGCGCATGCGCGGGCGTTTTCGTTCTGTTTATTGCCTGTTCAAAGCCCGTTTCAGGTCGTTAATAGTGGATAGATGTCCTCCTCGTCCTCCGCGCTTTTCCACCTCACAGGAGCTGAGCAATACCAAGTAAACATGGGCGTCCGCAGGGGGGGGCAAGGAGGGGCGCTTGCCCCCCCCTGGACGCTCCTCCTTGCCCCCCCTGTGGCCACTTATGCTTTTACGGACGCCTTTTGTCCGGGATTACGAGCCCTGCAGGGAGCAGAGGTGTTCCCTGCCAGAGGCCTCAACTCCCTGACAGGGCGCCTCGCACTCCTCCTCGCTGCCCCTCCCGCCCATTGTCATTCTGTCTGCGGCTGATTGCCACAAACAGAATGACAATGGCCGGTTTGAGCTGCGCGCCACAAGCACGAGTGGTTAGGTCTGGACATAAAGACCTCCTTTTAACACTCTCAGAGCCGACTTTAGGGCGGTGCAACCAGTGCCACCGCACTGGGTGCTGACTCTTCGAGGGGGCGCCTATTTGGAAGTATTTTATGGTTTTAAAAGCACCTGCTGCATTGCCGGCCTCCGAAATTGTCATACAAAAATAAAAATGTCAAGATAACTTGGTGATTAATGTTCTTCCTGGAGAGAAAAGGCGTTTTGTCAAGTGGTATTTTTAACTCATTTTATGTATCACAGAGGGTTAATGTGTGTGCTGCAAAGAATGTGTACCATGCAGATCACAAAATGCATATAGTTTAAATAGGTCAGTGCTTTTGTCAGAAAGATCCTTTCGGTAAAAAAAAATCATCATTATGAAATGTAACCTCCAACCATCGGGTTCTGATTTACTTTCTGAGTCTGTGCTTCTCCAGACCAAGCACTCTTAAACTATACTGCCTACCAGTATGGATGACATGCAACTCTTACACCTTGTAGTCCTCTGTATCATGTAACATTTCCTATACACTGATTTACACACCTATGATTGATTGCATCTGAGTAGTGTTTGCGATGTAAAGTGCTCTGACACCCTAAACTGGTACAGGTGGCACTATTAAATACATCTGAGAGAGAGTGGTTATGGAGACTTGAGGGGGTACTGTACTGTTAAAGGGTAGTAGTGTGGGAGTCTGTGGGGAGCGCCCATGGGGGGCGCCAACAAACTTTGTCGCACAGGACGCCACCAGCGCTAAACCCTGAACACTCTGTAGCCTGAGAGCAAGGGGTCTTCTGAATGAAGTTCGGGGGGGGGGGTCGATGCATTATTCTCCCAAGTCAAAAACCGAGGTTGCAGCATAGACCGGATTTCAGATCCCACTAAAACGTACACAGACTTGTGTCAATGACATATCTATCTGCCAGTATGCACCCTATCATGTCTGGCAGGACGTCCCGACCCTGTGTTTCACTACCTCATATCCCCCTGCACCCCACTCCCCACGCTCACTGCCTCATATCCCCCTGTATCCCACTCCCCGTGCTCAGGGCCGGCTCTAGGGCGGTGCGACCGGTGCCACCGCACCGGCTGCTGACTTCGTGTAGGGGGCCCTAATATGATGATTTTAAAAGCACCTGCTTCTTTCCTGGACTCCTAGAAACTTTCAGCCACCTATAAAAATGTCTAAATGACTGCAGTGATTAATGCACTTCCTTAGAGAGAGGGAGAGATCAAAGTTTTGTGTAGTGGAAGTTTCTACTCATCCTAAGGTAGCGCAGAGGGTTACTATGCTTGCTGCAAAGAACGTGCAGCTCACAAAGTGCGTATAATGTAATGTAAATAGGTCAGTGGGTCACACTTTTGTCAGAGAGACCATATTGTTGATAACTCTTTATGAGTTAAAATCCTAATGTGGAACAGTGAGCAAGTAACTGTTAGCAAAGATGCATGCAAACTGGGCTAGAGCGTTATGATTTCCCCCCAGTTTTTCATTATCCTAATGTGGCAAAATGGGTTAATTTGGGTAGAAATCAATTCTTATTAATAAAGAGAACCCCCCCATTCATGGTGCTAGGTTTTAAATTCTAGGTTTCTGATTCTCCTGACCAAGCACTCTTAAACTATCCTGCCTACCTGTATGGATGACATGTGACTCCTACACCTTCTTGTCCTCTCTCTTATGTAACATTTCCTATGCACTGATTTACACACCTATGATTGATTGTCTCTATGTAATCTGTGTGATGTAAAGTGTTGTGACACCTTACACTGATAGGAGCGGCGCTATAAAATGAATTAAATGCACCTGAGACTGAATGGTTACGGAGGCTTGAGGGGCGCTGTGAAAGGATGGTTATGAAGAACCTGTAGTGGAGGTGGTCATTGGGGGTGCCAAAAAGCATTATCGCACTGGGCCCCACGAGCGCTAAAGTCGGCCCTGCCCACGCTCACTGCCTTATATCCCTCTGTACCCAACACCTCGCGCTAACTGCCACGACATATCCCTCTGTACCCCACACCTTGCGCTAACTGCCACAACATATCCCTCTGTACCCCGCACTTCGCGCTCACTGCCACATATGCCTCTGTATCCCACTCCTCACACTCACTGCCTGATCACTCATTTTACCCTGCCATTCATCTTCTACGTGTTCTCTCCCCTTCCACTCGTTCTACCTCTGTTCACCCCTTACTTCTTTTTGTGCCTTACTTCTTTCTCAATAGCTCTACTTCTTTTCCTCTTCAGTAACATCTGTGACACATCTCTGCACTTCCTTTATATCAACGCACCCCTCTACCTCGCCTGTGTACCTCAGTCGTTATTATTCCCTCTTCCTCAGCTGTCTCTACCTGTCTCTGACACACCTCTCCCTCTCTCTACCTGGCCCTCTCTGGTTCTACGACTGCGTTATTCTCCCCTCTCCAGCTTTGATTTACCTGTCTCTGCTCCTGAATCTTTTACTTCTACACCTCACTTCTTTGTCGACCCTTCACCCCTCGCTACCCTTCTGTTTGCCTCACTACGGTCTTTACCCGACCCACCTTCAGTGCCTCTTCCCATTTCGCCTCACTCCCTCACAGCGCTCTCCTAGCATGCATCTGTTTTTCCCCTCACCACCATGCCTGCCTCTACCCCTCCTTACCTTTCTAACCAGCCTAACTTTCTACTTTCCTGTTATTCCTGGTAGTGAACCTTTCATTTCACCCCTCCGGTTGTATTATCTACGCATTCAAATTGAGTAGGTCATTGCTGTGCTCCCAACCTGACATCGAGACCCAGTCCCCTAGCCTCTCAACATGCCCAGATATAACAACAAGCATTGGCATAGCCAATTGGTCTCGCCTTTGGGACCTGCTGCAGAACTAAATACTTATACTGCCGGCATCATACTTACCCAGCGCCAAGACGCCTTGGCAGAAGTGCGCTATATAAGTTCTTCAGTCAGTGAGTCAGTCATAAGGTCCCAAAGGCGAGACCTATTGGCTATGCCAATGCTTGTTTTTCTCAGGTTGGCCTGAACATTACCCGATCCGGATTGTCTGCCATTTTAGCCCCGCCCCCATTAACATTAGCCACGCCCCTTCATTTGCCAGGTTCGCCCCCCCCTGGAAAAATTTCTGCGGACGCCCATGCAAGTAAATCAAGCAAAGCATCCGTCCTTTGCAGTCCCGGCGCCTCGCGTCTGCCTGAGTTCGGCGTCTTCCTGAATTCGGCGTCCTCGCGTCTGAGCGCAGGGCGTTACATGCAAATATATAAAGAGATGTAAAGGACTCCACTCCTCCCCAAAAATGGTTATATTAAATAAATAGCATACATTAGGTCATGTGTTGCTCGCAACATGCATGTACATTTATTGGCCCTGGATCCATAGTTTAGTCAACCCTGGTGCATAACTCCAGTGGCCTTGGGCATGCATAGTCTATAACTGACAGTAGGGAGTTGAAGTAATGGAAGCCACAGGTTTTAGGTCTTGAACGGTCCCTCAGAGGTGTGGTCCCTTGTACAGTTCGCCTATAGCACCCATTGGATTACTACTTCATGTATTTCCAATGCGTTCTTGCATTCACAGTGTTCTCTTTGGAACATGCTGAGCCCATGAATACTAATAGTGGCTTCCTCTTTTGTGGCGATTGTTTCACTTGACATTTTTAAATCTGAAAAGGATATAATTAAAAAAAATACATGTTTTTAGTGGGATAATTGTAATTGTTAGGAGATTAAACATTTCCGTTTGTTTTTCAGAAAATAAATAGTTTGCGAACTTACTGGTTGGTACTTTCATAGTAATTTTATCTTCATGTATTTGTTGGTGATGTTTCTGTAGGTGAAATGTAAACAGGCATACACATTGTTATGTAAAATACATTTTAACAATTTAGTTAGGGAGTGTTATGTTAGGTATATTTGATTGAGTTAAATAATATAATGTGCACTTCTTTGCCTTTGGTTACCGTATGCTTTTCTCATACCGAGTAATTATCTAAACTCTCTACAGGCAGATTTAGCAGTAGTTATAATTGTTTTTCTCTACTTATTCCCATTAATTATAAATTAAGGTTTCAGCTGTGCGTTGAATTCTTATTGGCTATGTAATTTACTTGAATCTTTTATTTGTTGATGTTACTTTTAATTCAAAATATGTTTCTATGTAGGCTTCTTTTAAGATGTATATTGAAATATTATTTTTTCAGATCATACATTGTTTAAAAAAATTCTTTGTCTAGAGTTTATCTGACAATATTTATGTTGTCTATATTCCACTGTGTTATTTCGAAAACAATATTTTTGTGTTTTTGTTAACTTGGTACTCCTTACTGGTATTTTGTGATATTTTTGTCTATTGAAGCTCAATACTTTTGTTCTCAATATTTAGGCTATGGTTAATTGCACAACGTTACTGTGGGCACGATTGTGACAACCACTTGAGTGTTTTGCTCTATCTTTTTAGGGCTGTGCCTGTCACTAATAATACAGGATTGCATCATACGTGTTGAAATGTTAGGGAGAGGATCATGACTGGGGGAGTGGATTCGTGTGTGTTTGTGTTTCTGAATGTATTTATTTGCATACATTTCTGTGGCTCGTCTGTCACTGACGCCAGTGGACGATGGTGTGAGAGGAGCATGCTTGCGGAGTGAGGAGGCCACAAGGAGGCTGCGGAGGGTCCCTCAGGAGGGGTAGACGTTTGAAGCCTCCTGTGTCCTCAGAGGCCTTGAAGACCCCTAAACCTCGTGGAGGGGGATACTTTGAGCCCTTTGGAGCCTGTGTCCCAGGCCGCAGCAGTGCTCTATACCAAGGTGTGCTGCTGCTGTTCTAGTTCCGCCTGCTTGCCTGCCTGCCCATGCCTTCAGCGTTTGAGGGGCAGCAGCGGCGACCATTGGCAGCCGCTGGAGGTCAGGCTGTGGCCGGGTAGTCTCATATTCCACATCATCAGACAGTTGAGCACTGGGTGCAACCGGCTCCCTACTGTGAGCGGAGGCGTCTGGTGTTAGGCTCGTGTGGCTTTTTCCTGTATTGGAGCTAGTTTGCTGTTCATCTGCTATTCTGCTATTTGGTCTTCTTTTTGGCCCATAACTCGGCTCCCAATTTATACTTTTCCTAATGACTTTTGGCTATCTCTACTTAAATTTTAAAGTCAGTTTCATTTTTTGGCATTCACTTATTTTTTAGGTTTTCTTGGGGGCTCTTGGTCTACTGCAACAAACCCAGTACTTTCGATTTGCTTATGGAAAGTGGGTGTAGTCAATCCTCTGCCATCACTGTGGTCGTCTGGGACATAATTACAAGTGGAGTATAATTACAAGTGGACAAGTGGATATGTCCCTGTTCGCTAAAGAACTGCAGAATACAACTGTTGCCTAGCAACCTTCCAGCATAGAGCATTTGGTATCATTGTTTGCATCGATACCTTTAACCAGTCCGGAAGAAGTTTCTCAGACTATTTCCACCCCTAAGAAAAGAACTATATTGGGTTTTTTTTCTTCCTTTGAGAATAGGAATCTAAAGGAATCTCATTTAGACCACTCGCGGATGATTTTGGTTCAGCGTGTGAAAGGGGGCAATACTGTGATTCATACCTTGAAAAACAGATGGTTCAAATGGTTTACAGTCAAAAGTTGCCTCCTTTAATTGGAATTTGAATAAAGCACCCAGGGTAAATATTTCATCATTACTGCTCCCCAAGGACACAAATATAAATGAAGAAAATGATTCTTGTGATTTTTTTGAATCCATGCAGAATTAATTAAGAATTACCGCTTTTTAAAATCTGAAATTTGTTTAGCAAATTCACTTTCTTCTGATTAGCTTTTAATGAAATATGCTTTTATTCTGAAGCAGAGAAATTCCTTTTCCCTACCTGATGATAATGTGCCCCAGCCACTGATTGTGGATCCCCACATATTTAGTATGATGTTCTCAATTCATTCTGTTCTCTATTCATGTTTTAAATCAAATAACAAACAGCAAACAATTCAAGAGCATTCATTGTCAATGTTATCCTCAATTTTAAGAGCACTTACTAATAAGTGTTGTGTCGTTCTCTAGGACTTGATGTAATGGTGATATTTGTTTCTCTATGAGGGTAAAACCTTAACAAAAACTTCTGCAATGAATATGAATACTGGTCTGAAATTATAGTGATTTAAGACGCTAGTCTTCAGGATAAATCAACTCCAAAAAATACACTTGCCTCGGAGATGCTCTCCAAGGCCTGATGTTGTTAGTGAAACAAATATTGTGGATAGATCGTGACTAAAATACAGCCTTGTTCAAATATTGATACAGTGAAAATTCATCAAAATGCTTCTTGTTATTCTGATGTTATATTCAGAAACTCTCCAAAGTCTTCTTAAGCTAAAGGTTTGGGGAAGAAAAACGTACTAAAGTTTGAATAATTAAGAAGTAATTGGGGAGGAAAATTGGATTTGCTAAATTACCTGAAGCAGTGGAGTTAGAGGAAATTCCTGCTGTCTTAGGGACCCTGTCTCCTTCACAATTCCACAAGGAAGCCCTGCTAATATTGTTGATATTTCTTGCAATAATGTCTTGCCTTCTTGTTGTGTAAATTTTGTGTGTGATAGCAGAAGGAATGCTAGCACTGCGGGTTGTTCCGGTGTATCTGTTGCTAGTTTAAGGGAAGGTTCTCAACTTAACCCTATTGCTGTAAGGTTTTTCCCAGATCTAAGCTAAGTTCCAAACCAGAAGAATTGTTTCCTTTACAAGAACCATAAATGAATCTAGAGACTCATACACGTGTACTAAAATGTATTGATCTGTTTCCGTCGTCTAGTTTTCCTATGAATCGTCAGGCTGTCTTAACCTTTTTAGTGGTGGGTCTCGGCCAAGGGCCAACACCCGCCCTACCTCTCCAGTCCATGTGTCTGCCACTGGTCGACATTAGGGAGGTAAATAAAGGTCCCTCTGGTGTCAGGGTGGGCAGAGTTGGCGGAGTGGCACTACGTGGAATTCCGCTGAGTTGCCTAAAAACTCAGTGGAATTCCGCTCGACTCCGCCCTATTTATTGCAGGGCGTTATTCATCATGGTGGGGGGCACTGGGTGACGGAGAAAAGAAACTGCATGGCAAGGTGAGGATGGCACTATAGAAAAGTCAGTAAAGGCTACAGGTTTGCTGGGAAAATTGGCAGCTCATGACAAGGGCAAGGCATGGTGGCACATCAGATGGCGGAGTTACCGACTTACCTAGGGGGCAGCTACCCTGTGGAAATGCTTGCTGACTGCAGTGCTGAGCTGCTTTACCGACTTCTCCTCATCTTCAGTTTGTTTGTCTCTGTCTGTGCATGCTGTGAATTCCTTCCATGCTGCTGCACGGGAGAAGGGGGCTCTGCGGCTGGTCTACCCCTCCCAGGCTCTGCCACCCACTGGCTGCGGCGGGAGGACGTCTGTAGAGGTTTCTGCGCTGCCATGCTGCAATCTTTTCCTTCTCTCCCTGCCACCGTTTCCAATGGCAGCTCGGAGCTCTGCTGATCGCCTCTGGGTTCAGGGTTCAGCGTGCACAACAACAGGAAAAGAACAAGCATTTGCAATGCAATAGGTCTCGCATTTATAAGAGTTTGAGCTATTGGCATTGTAAAATTACAATGCCTTTTATTTATGTTTTGGTTTTAAAACAAATAAAAGGCATTGTCATTTACAATGTCAGTAGCATAAACTCAACCTGCCACGTAGGGGGTAAAACAGGCTCTACTGAAGACCTATCGGCCCACGGCCTTCACCTCTGGAAGACACGGCTCTGCTTTTATATTTGTCTCATGCACACAGCTCTCAGAAGCCAGATGTGGGCACCGGAGCGCTATACCGAGCCTCTGCAGTCCATAGAATGTAGCCGCTCTGCGCCTAGAAGGCCATGCGTACTGTTTGGTCTGTCAAGACGAGCCCAATTGTTGTGACTGAGTCCGCAGCTCTTTCTGTAATGCATGCCCCCAACCCCGCTTTCGTCACCAGCAGTGGTGACATGCGTGCACGTTCACAGGGCACCCACGTGCACACGCCGCACCCTGGCTAAGCGCCGCGACCTGGGGGTGGAAAAAAGCCCTAGAACCTGAGAGACACCCACATTAGGAGCGCGCTCAGCATCGCTCGTTGTTTTAATGTAAATGTGCTCGAAAGTCTATTTCACTCTGAGAATTGCCCAGTGGGTTCATGCACACGAAGCGGTGGTTTCAAGTTCTAAGCCAGAAAAAAGGTAGCTGAACAGTCCCTGCTTCTAGGCACTCACAGGCTGCTTGCTGTGTTTTAGCTGATTGAGCCCAACAGTGTTTTAAGGGTCATTTTTAATGAGACTAAGAAGCGAAAACCCATTCCCAAAATATAGGGCCAGGGGGATGCAGAGCGAATGTCTACAGTAGGGAGGAAGGAGGAGGGGGGGGGGGACAAAAAACAGTCCTGTTCCCAAATCATGAGATGGCGACCCCTAAAAATGAATGGAAGTGGGATGACCCCCAGGGCGCGAGGTGGATTCAGGACTGCACAGTCTTCGTGGTCGGTGCCCCAACGTTTAACAGCGCTGGCCGCAGGCTTTGGGCAGCGGCAGTCATTGTTCAGAGGCGGCCTCACGCCCTCACCTCGAAGATGCGTTTATACTTTATATCATAGCGCAAAGCTCTCTGTTTGATGTCTAGCCTAGAGTTTGTTCTGGAAAGAGCAAATGACAATGGACAGTCATACCTTAAAACGTTCACACGCTGTATGTGTTCTAGACAGTGCAGTGTAGCACGCATGCACAATTTAAAATGTTGGAAAATTAAAAAGTTTTTCAATGTTAACACCTCCTCGAAGTTGTGTTGTTTTTGGCACCAAGTGCTGTCTAAAAATATTACATTAGTAGACTCTAGGCGTGGGTGAACGTGTGTGGAAACATCCATGCACCATCCACGGAGCACCGCCTTGACACAAAGTAACACAAGACTGCACGTTGCACAGTTTTGTGTTACTTTGGGTTAAAATCCAACACAAAGATTGTAAATCCCACCGCAACACTTTGCCTCGGGTTTGCGTTAAAAAAAGGCATACAATCCCAATGCGAAGTCCTCGCAGGTCTGGGCGCCTTTGGCTGTGTAGATGACGTACACATTTTATATACCTCGGCTGTTTGGTAGACGTGCTTGGATGATGCAGGGTTTCTCTCTTTTGTTTGTTTTACTAGAAATCAACGCCCCCTGCTGACACAGCTGCCCACTCAAAGCTGCATCTAACTGTCTGAAAAAACTCCCTGAATTAAATTAGAGAGTGCCCCGTCCTGGTGGGACATCTGGCTCAGGTAGGTTAAAGTTTCCAAGTTATCTTTGTATTTTATTTAAGCCGAAAAAATTAAAAAAAATGCCTTTAGCTAAAAACAGAAACGGAGATAAACGTGCAGAATAAAAAAAGAAGAAAGTGGTGTGTAAAAAGAGAAAATGAACGGAATGAGCGAATTACCAGATTTATATTTTTTTAGAGCTCAAATAACCACACTGCGGCTTCAGAGCGCTTTGAGAATGGCGAGGGGCATCATTAAGTAGGATTAAAAAAAGTGCGAGTGAAAGACTCCAGAGAAGGGTCTGGCTTCAGAAGTGGAACTAAGATACCTTTAGAAGAGGCGTGGCCTATATGATTCACTAAGGGTGTGGCCTAACACACTGCATCGTTGTCGGCTTAGTACATTTTGGAAAAGATACTTATTTCTCCGACACGATAACACAAAAGAACAGATTTCAAGGGGTCATATATAACGTTTTATTTAACATGGCTGTCGAAAGTCACGCAACAGATTTTAAAACCAGACATTACGAATACTGCAGTTATCAGCCGTCCATTCCAGTGTTCGCACATGAAACTATCTGGCGACCATTCCAGCTCGTGAAGAGACACAGAGGAGGGGGGGGGAGGTGGAGACATTCAGGCTGGCAAATGGTGCTCCACTCTATAACTCTTTACTCCATTTAACACTACCCCACTCCAGTGTACTCCACTCCACTATATTCCACTCTACTACACATAATTCCACTCTACGCCCCTGTAGTTTACTCTACGCCGCTCCACTATCTGACACTCTACTCCTCTATATGCAACTCCACTCTACAACAGTGTACTACACTCTATGACACTCTACTGCATTCTGTTCATCCAATCTAAGCCACTGTACTACACTGTATGGTACTCAACGACACATCACTCAACTTCTCTCTACCATACGCCACTCCACTGTATGACACAACACTCCACTCCACAACCCTCTCCTCTGCAGTACTCTATAACACTCAACTTGACGTTACTCCGCTCTATCTATGACACGCTACGTCACCCTATTCCACTATAAATACTCTGCTCCACTCTATGACAGTCTACAACACCCTACTCAACGGTTCCACACACCTTTCCTCTATACAACTTGCTGCACCAGTCTGCCATACTTCACTCCACTATATGAGACGTCATGCCACCACACTATATAACACTTTACGATATGCAACTTTACAGTACTCTCCTCCACTGTACTGTACAACACTTCACATAACATCTCTCCGCTTAAGACACTGGACTCTATGATTTTAATCTAGTTTTTATTTTTTTTAAATAACAAAAACCATTGAAATTCAATGAAAAAGAGAAACATTCAAGCTTAGTTATAGTTAGGAAAACTTTTAGCATATATATTATTGGCTGTTGTTACAATGCAAACTGCTTTCTATATTAAATATACTATGCTTTATAGTAGGTGAAAGACATGCCTCCGAGGGAATATTGCAGTTTCTCCCATCCCTATCCCTTCTTCCCTGTTTCCCCATGCCCTTAATCTTAGTATTAATTCCTGTGCTAAGTGCTTGTATTTAAGCACCTGGGGAGGCATATGGTCAGCATCAGAATTCATCCTATGAAAACCTAATAGTTAGAAAATTGGCTACACTGCATACAACTTTAGCGCCTTCTTCCCATTCTTATAAGACATGCCAAGCCTCCGGGTCTATAAATCGTTTCCAGATTCCCTTTCAAGGAAAATATACTTAAAAATTCCTAGCTGGAGTTGCATCAGATGAGCCTCCTGTAGAAGATTAATCACACACACGTGTTCAACTGTGCAAGTCCTCTTCATTGCTCACACCAATGGAGGCAACCACTCAAAGCCACCCTCCACAGTGCTGAAAGGCTAAATACTGGAAAATTAAAATATGATCAAATTACTGGAACCCTCAGATAGCTCCATTTGCTTCCTCACAAAGGCTGCGTCAAATTCAAATCCTTATGCATCATTTAAAAAACATTGCAAGCCACAAAATAAAACTCTGTAGATGAAAAACTCATGTTGATAAGGCAAGTTTGTTCAACATGTAGCAAGAACCTATTTCCTGAAATTCTAAGATCAAACAATGAGAAGGCAGGTCGCATTACCCTTTTCATCTTCCCTGTGGAATGATTGCCCCTCATCTTTTGTTTAGTTGAGACCAAAATGCCCTCTGCTTCTCCTTTTACCCTATGCCCTACTAAGATTACCCAACCCTTCTATGCTACGTGCCATTCCTAAAATTACCTCTCCAACCTGTTGTGTTATATACTAAAGTTTACAAAAGACTTTTCTGTGTATGATGTGCCACTCTAAGTGGCAAAGGTATGTGCCACCGGAACCAAGCTATACATGGCCGAGGAGACCTTATCAGGGAGAAACCCAGCCTAGGGTGCTTGTGTTCTGGTTCGGTGTTGACCTGGACTGGCATTTCGGGCTGGACTGTTCCCAAGAGGAGCATAGTCAAGGCTGATTTTCAGATGGCTGGGGAAAAACTGAGGTGGCACGGCGAGCAAAAGAACGATGGGTGAGGATGCTACTCCGAGCGATTGCCAGTGGTTTGACAAGTGCAAGCATTCCTCACATCAACTTTTGTATGTTTGGTTTATTATATTAAGCCATGTCTGCAGTTTATTGATATCCTTGCTGTTGGAAATGGCCCTTTTTACAGGGTTATCCCTAAACCTTTTGCTTTTTCCTCCTTTCATTTTCCTGACCCGTGATTGTTGGCTATAGAACTCTGGGCATTTTACCACTGCTGATCAGTGCTAAAGTGCATATGCTCTCTGAGTAAATTGTTATGGTGATTGGTTGTCCATAATTGGAATATTTGTGTTACCAGTAGGTCCCTAGTAAAGTGCACTAAGTGTGCCAGGGCTGGTAACTCAAATACTACTACTGGGGTTGCAGCACTGATTGTGCCACCCACATGAGTAGTGCTAAAAAGAGGTATCAGGCCTGCCACTGCAGTTCCTGTGAGCGATTTGCTAACTGCCATGTTGACCTGGCCAGTGCACCCACTTTCCAGGCCTTACCCTTCCCTTCTCTTACACTTAGGGCACCCCTATGGTAGGCCCAAGGTACCCCCAGGGCAGTGTGTAGTGTATGAAAAAGATACCATGTTCCGATAGTGAAATACTGCCAATTTCGTTTTTCGCTATTGAAAGGCTATCTTGCCCATAGGACTGAATGGGGTATGCTGTGTAACATGTTTACATGCATATGTTCCCATTGGAGTGAGATAGAAAATTGGAGTCTGGTATATCTGAACTCAGAATTTGATAACACATCTTTTAGTAAAGAGGGTTTTAAATTCTGTGTTTGAAAATAGCACTTTTAGAAAGTGGCTATTTTCTTGTTCAACCTTTCTGTGTGCCTCTGCCTGTTTGTGGATTGACTGTCTGGCTTGAGAGTGACAGGGGCTGGGGTGGCTCCAGGAGTCTGGATGAGTCAGCACTAGGCTGAATAGACCAATCTGCATTTGGAGTGGTGGGATGAGTAGAACCTGGGCCAGAATAGGGCTGTGCCTTCCTTCCACAATGCTGGTGCCACCTCCTGAGGTGCGTCTGAAGACCCTGGCCCACATTCACAAAGAAAGAAGTTGTGCACTGGCAGAGTGCACCCAGAACTGGTTTGGACTGGGTCCAGGACCCCCTTACACATAGAGAACAAAGACTTTGGGGTATAAATGCAAGAGCTGAAACCCCTGTAAATTAGACTTCTTCACGATCAACAGGAACCTCTGCCAAGGAAGATCAGCTGAAGAGACTGAGGAGAAGAACTGCCCTTGCTGTATGTCTGGGGCTGGCCTGCAGTTTGCTGATTCAACTAAGGAGAGGACAAGGGACTTTGCTGTGTGCTGTGTCCTCCTTCTTGCAAAAGGACTTTGATGTGAGCTGTGTCCTGAAGAGAAAAGTCTCTAAGGGCCTGAGAAGAGCTGGCCTCCTGTTGTGGGAACTCAGGACCATCAAAATTCCCTGCCGTCTCAGCGACGCTCTGTGCGCGTGCTATCTGCCGCCTGAGATGGTCGTGGGTCGTGTGCTGTGGCTGTGTGACTGGAGACAGCCTAGCCCCCACCTTTGTGATTAGCAGCGTGACCAACGAAGCGCTGCTATTGCCATCGGCCCGAGTCGTCATCGACAAGGAGTTGCGATCATTTCACCGCACCTGGCCCAGGCCTCCAATTGCCCAAGAAGAATTGCAAGCTGTCACCGCCGCTGGCCCATGTTCATCTGCCAAAGATCAAGTAACCTCTGCGAAAGAGTTGCGCCGGGAGGCGATCCACTGTGAGGCGTCGCCTAGCAACCCGACTCCCCTGCGAGGAACAGCTGCTATCAACGGAACCCCCCCTCACCCAGACGTCGAACCGCGAGGAGAGGAGAGAGAGACTACACCCCACCAGGTAACGCTCGGACGGAGTCCAGGGAGCGTGTGTGTGCCGCCGCCTGGGGCAGGGTGCGTGTCATCGAGAGACCGCTCTCGGCCTCCCTCTCCCCTTTGCAGCAAGAGCCTCCGCCTGAGAGATCGCAGTGGGCCGTACCTGCCTCAGAAGAGCGGCAGTACCGAAGCCCGTGTTTGAGCTATTTTCTATCCATTTAAAGCATTTGGGACATACTTCCGCAACCACTGACCGTGAGTCTGCCATCACAGGGTGAGCACCCGTAGCAGGCACCGTGTGTCGGTGCTGAACGGGGTTATTTACATTTGTGGCTAATTACGCAGGAGAACTGTGCAGGTGTTAACAAGAACAGCGTTGGCAAGATTTTTAGTGCTTACTAAAAGAATGACAGAATCTGCAAGTTTACTTCTACCAAGAACCTTACCAAAGATATTTCAAAGAATAACTTATTATGTATGTTGGATTTTTGTTGTTTTGGTCCTGCCAAGTTAGATAAAGATATCTATATTTTATAACCTGTATGGTGTCCATTTGTGGTGTTTCACTGTGTTACTGTGGGTGTTGGTGCAAATACTTTACACATTGCCTTGGGGATAAGCCTATCTGATTGTGCCAAGCAACCAAGGGGGTGATTAGGGCTTATCTACAGTGTGTTCCCCCCTTACCCTGACTAGAAACAGGGGTCCCTATTTGGTCAAAGGTACCTACGTCTGCCAACTAGAGACCCCCATTTCTAACATTGGTGGTCAGTGGTGAGGATTTGAACTTGTATTTGTACTTGACCCACAGTGATTGGTGTACATCACTAGTTTAGCGCAGACCACTACGCAGCCACATACGGTATTTTGTTTATGGTTCTATTTTTGAGTGACCCTTAAAGAATCCGCGCATCATGTCTCAGAAGGGTAAATCAGCTAGTGAGATTGCAGAATTGGAGTTTGATTCATTGCTTACCTACAAAGTAGATCAACTGAAACAATTTTGCAAAAGTTTGGGATGTCCCATGAAGAGCAGCACCAAGAAGGAGGAGCTGCAGAAGGCCTCAAGGGCCTGGTGGGAAGCCTAACAGGCTGAGGAGACAGGGGATGTAGAGGTGGATGAGGATGGCCAAAGGAATGGTTTTGGATCACAGGATTTGCCTGTGGGAGGAGCAGCCCCTAGGGCTGGCAGCAACCATTCCGGTAGGAGTTTTTCCCCAGAGGAGCTGGAGGAAAATCAAAGGGTCAGAGAGCATGAGCTCTCTAACCATTTGTGGTGTTTCACTGTGTTACTGTAGGTGTTGGTGCAAATACTTTACACATTGCCTTGGGGATAAGCCTGTCTGCTCGTGCCAAGCTACCAAGGGGGTGAACAGGGGTTATCTACAGTGTGTTTCCCCTTTACCCTGACTAGAAGCAAGGGTCCCTATTTGGTCAAAGGTACCTACCTCTGCCAACTAGAGACCCCATTTCTAACACTTGCCTCCTATAAAATGTTATATTCTAAAGTCAGTGTCCCATGTATTTTTCCCTATTCTATTTGTATGATGAATGCAAACATGTATATTCCTCCATTCCATGTTCCTTTGATAAATTATTTTAAATTATTTTCATCTAAATACCTGCCCAAAGATCAGTAAATCTTAAGGGAAGAATCACAGCCTTGGTCTCTGATCTAGGCATGCACTATACCCAAATAACGAAAACTAAATAAATATTTATAAATAATTCTGATAAATTCACCGGAGATGTGGTTAAAGCCATGTAAAAATCTATTAAAAATGATGCAAATCGAATCAATTTATCAGTTGTTTTTTTGAGAGGCAACAAGCACAACAAATTAATTTTGTGGCACCATCGCCTCTCCTCATGTCGGCCTTTTAACATATAGGATAAATATATTATACTTGTAAATTAAACAAGGCAAAAAATAATTGAAGAAATGCTTTGATGAATCTCAGCCAATGGCAAAGACCAAATTTCAGTTCACCACCACCTTCAGTCTTAAGCCTCCAACACAATTCAGTTTTCCTAGTCTGTCAGACCGACTGCAGACAGCCTGGACAACCCTGCCTAACCGTGTTCTGCACCGTTACATCCCTCACGTTGTTCTCAGCTACTACCCTCTCTGACACTTACTGGTGATCGTCGGAGGGTGCAGCATTCTCATCCACCAAATTGCCACAACTTCCCACCCTTACTACTGACAGAGTGTTTGAATAAATAGGGTTAACTAAATCAGAAGCCCCGTCTGACCCGTGTCCACCAAAAGTCCTTCAAGAGATAGCAGGCACAATAGCTATTCCTCTTACAACATTATTGAATAGCATCATCAATGTGGGTATGTTCGCCATGGACTGGAAACAGGCTTCCATCCTCCCTTTGCTCACAAAAGCTTTGCTTTACCCAAATGAAGAAAATAACTATCTTCTATGTCACGCCTTCCCACACCAGCAAACATTTTAGAGAGACACTTGAACATCACTCTGTCTGAATATTTAGATCATAATGAGATTCTGGATGGAGCACAGTTTGGCTTCAGAAAAGCCCATAGTACAGAGTCAGCACTGGTGGTGGCCACCGAAGAGATATGTCACATTATGGACGATGGAGGTATGTGTTGTAATCTCGTGCATGTTGTTCTATGCTGTAACAGAGACTCTCGTGGAGTGTTCTGGTATCCATGGGGATATGTTCAGAGACAGTTGAGGTGGCGAACACGGAGGGGAAACAACCACATGTTGTTGGTGGTGCTTTATGCCAATAAACTACATTTACTGCATCTGAAGCGCTTGACTGATTATTCAACACTGGCGACGATTGGGAGCTGGAGCACCACCGACGCCTGAAGAACCCACGAAGGTCTGCGGAAGTAATTCAAGGTTTTGACTGCGTTGCACGAAACTGGTTGGACTGGGAAATTTATTTTAAAAAAAAATTGAATACTTTTTTCAAGTCTAGCGGAGATTGGATTACCGCTTAAGGGACCGTGTTCGCGGAAGTTGCGGGAGAAAAGTACAATAGAAGGCACGCGCTTTGAAAAGCAAGTATTAATTGAAGCAAACAGGTTGTTTCAGTAATTAGCGATTGCCGAATGTTGACTTTGTGCACAAGTTTGATACGCTTTATTAAGGATTTAACACTAACCAGTGTACAACGGCGGTTGCAGGGCTCAAGCTACTTCTCCCGACTTCAGTTTCCATGAGCACTGTCGCAAGCTACGGAAACCACAGCTTTTCAATTCCAGTTTGTGACGTATTGTCATCACGTGCTAACGCGTGTCATCAGTGCGTTAGCGTCGTGTAGCGACGTGCTTCCATTTTGTTGACTGTAACCTTGGTTACACTTGAGAAAGGAATAAACAACGGAGCTGTTTCCACGCGCTTCTACTGCTGAGCAACAGATTAAAAAAAGAAAATGTCTACGACCTCGATGAGCCAGCCACCTGCATTTCTTTCTGAGAAAGGTGAGCCATTGCTTCCTTGGAAGCGGTGGAGAAACCTTTTTGATTCATATTTGGTGGCAATTGGGGGTGAAAGATTTTCAGCAATGAGGAAACAAGCTATTCTCTTGCATAATCTGGGTGTGGAAGGCAGGAATGTATATGACAGTATTGATGAACTGCCGATTGGTGATGGTGCGGGGGAACCGTCAGATGTCTACGAAATGTCTATGAAGATGCTTGAAGATTATTTTGGTCCGCGCATAAATGTGGTGCTTGAACGGCACAAGTTTTTTATGAGAATTCAGGAACCTAAGGAGAAAGTTGGAAACTACGTAGCATCTCTAAAAACATTAGCTAGAACATGTGAATTTGGAGATTTGACCGAATCGTTGATTCGTGACCAGCTAGTCAGATGTACAAACAGTCCTAGAGTTCAGGAAAAACTTTTATCCAAAAACCCATCTTTACGTGAAGCTATTGCCATTGTAGAAGGCATGGAAAATACTTCGGGTTGGGTGAAGGAAATGAAGGAACATAAAACCTCTGCCGACTGCACCCTTACCCACAGCAATATCCATGAAGTTACGACAGCAGTCCAACAAACTGTTGCAGAAGACAATATCAACAAAGTTCCTCAAATTCCTAAGACGAAATTTCAAATTGATCGCAGCAAAATTAAATGTTACCGTTGTGGGAGCTCTAATCACTCTGCCAATTTTCCAAATTGTTTTGCAAGATCTGCCACGTGTTTAAAATATGGTATGAAGGGACATTATGCCAGGGTTTGTAAGTCCCCTGGTAAGGTTCAAAATCTTGAAAATGCTGAACTGCCCATTACTGGTCCAAGGATGGTCATTTCTAATGTCAGGAGTGATGGTATTGTGGATGCGGACCCCATTTCTATGCCTGAGTGTGATGTTGTGATTGGTGGAGAGAGTTTTGTTGTATTGGCTGACTCTGGGTCTCCGTTTACAATGATTGGAGATGAAATTTGGAAGAAAACCTTTCCTGACATTACACTACTTCCTCCTGATATTAATCCGGTTAGTTATGGAGGGTCACGCATAACTGTATTTGGTTACACAATTATGGGTATATTCTTTAAGGATCGTGAAACCATTGGAAAGATTTACGTGGCAAAAAGGGGTGATAACCTTTTAGGTTGGAGGCATCAGAGAGATCTGGGCATAATATTGAATCCCAATGCTCTCAAGGCCTGCGACCAAGTTATATTAATTGACTGCATTCCTAATTCCAACAAATTTTTCGAGGAATTTCCTCAAGTGTTCAATGATAAGTTAGGCTTGCTAAAAGATTTTGAACATCGCATTATTTTGAAACAGAATGCAATACCGTGTGTCCATAAGGTTCGGAAAGTTCCAAACATGATGTTAGCTCCTCTCAAATCAGAGTTGGACAGGTTGATTGGATTGAATGTCATTGAGGAGATTGAATCTTCTGAATGGTTGGCTCCGGTAGTTTTAGCCCCCAAGGATGCTGGGAAGAGTATTCGTATGTGTGTGGACCTCAGAGGTCTGAATAAATGGATATGGGTTGACCGCCAACCTTTACCCAACATTAACGAGTCTTTGTCTATGCTAAGTGGTGCAAAAGTTTTTTCCGTTCTTGACTTGTCTTCAGCGTATCACCAAGTCCCGATTCATGTTGATTCTAGGCATCTGACGTCTTTTGTGACACCATTAGGAGCGTTCAGATTTATCAGAATGCCTTTTGGTCTGGCGTCAGCTGCGGCATGTTTTCAACGCATTATGAAGTTGGTCATTGGTGATATGCCAAAAGTCATTTTTTTCCAAGATGACATTCTGGTATATGGTAAGGATAACAAGGAGCATGATGCGAAGTTAAGAATGGTTTTGGAAAAATTGGCGTGTAAGGGTCTCACTGTTAACAAATTGAAGTGTAAGATTGGGGTATCCTCAGTTACTTACCTTGGGCATGTAATTTCCGGGGAAGGTATTCAACCTAAACTTGAATTGGCTAAGAGTATTGTTGAAGCTCCGACTCCTGTTGATAAGGAACAAGTTAGGTCATTCTTGGGCTTGGCGGAATTTTATGCCGTTTGTAAAGGGTTTTGCATCTGTGGTTGAACCTATAAGGAAGTTACTTAAAAAAGGCACTAATTTTGAGTGGAATGAAGCATGTGAGACTGCTTTTGGAATAGTTAAACGTTCTATTAGCCAATTACCTAGTTTAGGCCATTTTGATACTAAGAAGAGAACAATGCTCACCACTGATGCTAGTTTAGCTGGTTTGGGTGCGGTATTATCCCAGGTTGACAATGGTGTTGACAGAGTTGTTGCTTTTGCTTCCCGGGCTTTAAGGAAAGCGGAACAACAATATTCTTGTATTGAGAGGGAGGCACTTGCGATTGTTTGGGAAATCAAGCATTTTAAATTTTACCTCTGGGGCATTCCTTTTGTTGTTAAATCAGACCATCGCCTGTTAGTACAAGTTTTTTCTTGCATGGAAAGTGACAGATTGACTCCTAGGTTGAAACGTTGGAGTGAAGGTTTGGAGGAATTCAATTTTCAAGTACAGTATCTTCCTGGATCCTCGAACCTAGCTGCTGATTGTTTGTCTCGATTGCCTTTACAGGTACATGATGATTTTGTTGATGTTGAACCTCCTCTTTCCATCTCTTGGGTCAAAGAAGCTTCTATTTCTCAAGAAGAATGGACTGAGGCTATCTCGGGTGATTCTCTTTTTTCTAGTATTAAGGATTTTATCATAAAAGGCTGGCCTGTTAGTTGCAAGGATGTTAATCAAGACCTCTGTCCTTTTTGGTCCATTAGGAATGAGCTTACTGTGTTACATGGAGGATTAATGAGAGGTAGTAGGTTCATTCCTCCTTTGTCATTGAGACCGAAATTGATCAAATTAGCTCATGAGGGGCACCTGGGGAGGAGTCTCACTAAGGCACGCCTGAGGGAAAGGTATTGGTGGCCGTGCATGGATCACCAAGTGGAAGCAGTAGTTAAAGATTGTCATCTATGTTCGTCTAATGATAAGTCGAAAGTTGTGATCAGTGCTCCAGTTGAAGTTCCTAGTGAACCGTGGACAAAGTTAGGGTTGGATCTCATGGGTCCATTTGATTTACTTGCGCCCTCTGAGAAATTTGTTATTCTTTTGGTGGATTACACTTCTAAGTGGGTGTCTACCAAATGTGTGAGTAATGTCAACACAAGGGTTGTTGTGGAGTTCTTGAAGGAGGAATTTGCTCGTGAAGGCCTTCCAAAATATCTTATCACTGACAATGGGGTGCAGTTTATATCTTCTGAGATGGGGGAATTTTTCGACGACGCAAGTATCACTCATCTTAAGACAGCTCTCTATTCTCCTCAGGCCAATGGGCTTGCTGAGCGTATGAATCGTGTGGTCAAGGGGTGTGTACAAACTGCGTTAGACACCAAGACTCCCCTAAAGGATGTTTTGCGTGATACTTGGTGGGCTCATCGCACCACGATTAACCATGTCATTGGTAATTCGCCTTTTTTCCTTCTGCGGGGCAGACATGCCAAGTCCAAGTTGAACCCCACTTGGTTTCCTCCTAATGTTTTGACCTTTGGGGATGGGGAGGAGGTGGAGAAGAGAAGAGAATTAATTCTTATCAAATGGAGTATAAAAAACGTTTTGATTCCAAGAATGGTGTTAGGTCCAAATTGTGGAATGTTGGTGAGTGGGTTTTGGTTAATAAACCCAGATTTTCTAAAAAAGGTGTCTCTGAATGTATGGGTCCTTTTAGGATTTCTGCTATTCATAAAAATGTGGTTACAATGCAAAATGGATGTAAGTGGAGTATGTCTAGGCTGGTGAAGTACACAGGGCCAGATCCTACTTTGGGCTCTGATTCTGGTAACGTTTCACATTTTGACCAGTCTGGTACTAATTTCTCCCCAAGTCCTGTTAATTGCCCTAGTACCTCAACTTTTCCTGTTCCCGGGCATGTACAACCAAGGAGGTTCTCTCGAAGACAGCATCACGCCCCTGCGAAGTTTGATGATTTTTATTTAGGTTAATGTATTTTATTTTTCTTGTTCATTTCTTTGTTTTGTATTTTCTATATTGTGTGTAAAGGGGATGTGTTGTAATCTCATGCATGTTGTTCTATGCTGGAACAGAGACTCTCGTGGAGTGTTCTGGTATCCATGGGGATATGTTCAGAGACAGTTGAGGTGGCGAACACGGAGGGGAAACAACCACATGTTGTTGGTGGTGCTTTATGCCAATAAACTACATTTACTGCATCTGAAGAGCTTGACTGATTATTCAACAGTAAGGCTGTGGTAGGCCTTCTGGACCTATCAGCAGCCTTTAACACTGTGAGCAATTCAGTCATGAAGCAAGGCTTAGTGGAGATAGGAATTGGGGGCGCAGCCTAAAATTTCCTTTGCTCCTTTCTTACAGATAGAGAGCAATCAGTCACCTTTAGAGATTTTACCTCCAAGCCTTCCTCCCTGCCCTGTAGTGTCCCGCAAGGGTCATCACTGAGCCCCATGTTTTTCAATATATAAATTTGTCAAAGCTGATAAGATCTTTTGACTTCTCAACCATCTACTATGCTGAGGACACTCAAATTGTAGTGTCTATCCCCAGCAGCATGGATGAGGTGGCGCATCGCTTCAACAACTGTTTGCGATCTTTTGTTAGCTGGATGAGTAGTCAGTGCCTCTAACTAAACTCAGAAAAATGGAGGAGCTCCTCTTTGCCAAGGACACCTCATTTTGAAACCACTCTTGGCCACTGACCTTGGGCCCTCTTCCCACACCGGTACCCAAAGTGAGAAATCTTGGGGTCATGTTTGACTCCAAGCTCTCCTTTACTGACCAGACTAATAAGCGTATTTCTTCTTGTTTTTTTCTGTAAGAACTTTAAAGAAAATTTTGCCCTTCATACCCTCTGAATTACAGAAAACAGTCATCATCTCCTTGGTCCTCTCGAGGTTAGACTACTGCAATGCTCTTTAATTGGGCATACTGCAAGGCTCTCTAAAGAAACTTTACATGCATCCTCAAGAACATTAGGAAGTTCAAAACAGTCTCGAACACATTAGAAGAGCTGCACTGGCTTCCTGCAAAAAAGAGAGTGGAATTTAAAACACTGTGCACAACTCACAAAGCTCTCTACCATATAGGCCCAGAATATCGATAGAGATAATTATCTTGGTATTCTCCAAGAAGATGTCTCCGGTCAGCAGCCTCTACAACAGTGATGGTACCGAAGGTTTGTAAACTTTCCTGGGGTGGCAAAAGCTACTCCACCTCCCAGCTTTGGAATCAGATGCCTTGGCAAATTAGATGCCAGTCAGATCTGCTTATTTTTAGAAAACACCTCAAAGCCTGCCTCTTTTCGCTCCCTTAATAGTTTCCTGTTATGGCCTTTTGCAGTACAGTTTCTCACAGGCACTAGTGCCAAGACACCATGAGGCATACACCGCACTTTACAAATATAAAATATCAAATAAATAGTGCTCCAGAGTTTTCCAGTGAGGAACATCCTGGGGCAGGAAATGGTCAGGAATAGGGAGGCAGTAGGATTTTACTTTTTTTAGAAAGGTAAAATCAACGATTTTGCCCGACTCCCCAAAGGTCAACTTTTTCTAAAGGGATCCAACTACACAGGCAAAAATGCCCGCTCCTATTACTGATACCAACTGCTTTGGAACCAGTTCAGCTCCCGGGCAATGGACTCTAAAACCAGCATCCTGGACCACAGTCTACAAATCATCTACTTCTATGTTATTTTATTTTAAAACCGGTTAAGAGTGCATTGGTTGACATTGTTATAAGGCTTTGAACTTGAAAATACACTCCTTTTTGCCTTGTTTTTAAATATAGATTTTACCTGCCTCGGTCTGGGTATTTTAATAAAGTCAAGGAGGAATATCTTCCTCTCCGGGTGTGCCATTCCTACATATAGATTATCTACTGCTGGTGGCACTAAAGGGGTATACCTGTTCTTTCTGCATTCATAAGCTCAAAGTACTGCCACGTTTATCCATGGTATCTGAGTGTGTTATGCAGTGCTTGAAATGGAAATGTAGAATCGTCATTTATGTCCATTTGTAGGATGTTGGTAGTCTGGTTTTGTTCTCCAGACATCGCATTGACGCATGTTCCTTTATGGGTCAGGTGAGCAGTATAATGGTATCGTTCACCTGAATTAATTTCTTCTGACTATTTCTTAAATATTCTGACAATTCCCATATCTCTTTGTAGGTTGTTACTACTTTGTCCTGATGAAGACCCCGTTAAGTGATCATCAGGTGTCAAAATGTCGACTTTTCAGTCTTTACTACATTTGAATTGTTTGCTGGACTTTGAGAAACCATTCTAATGTATTTGTTATGAGGTACTATTCTGTAACTGATGTTCCGATATTTAAAACATTTTTGGGATAAGGGCACTGTTAGAAATGGGGGTCTCTAGTTGGCAGAGGTAGGTATCTTTGTCCAAATAGGGACTCTTGCTTCTAGCCAGGATAAGGGGGATACACACTCTAGACAACCCCTGCTCACCCCCTTGGTAGCTTGGCACGAGCAGACAGGCTTATCCCAAATGCAATGTGTAAAGTATTTGTACTCAGAACACACAGTAATACAGTGATAACACCACAAATGGACACCACACCAGTTCAGAAAAATAATGTATCTTTATCTAAACTTAACAAGACCAAACAACAAAAATCCAACATGCAAGTATTAAGAAAAATGACTTTCAAAAGGTTTTAGCAACTGAGCCCACAGAAAACTATGGATGTGTGATTTCTTGCAAAGTGCCCGTTGTTGTGCAAAAATTCACCAAGCCAAACAGTCGCAGCAATGGGAAGCGTCGAAAAACAAAGAGATGCGTCGTTTCCTGAGACCTTCGTGGATGCGATGCGACAGTTCCACTGGGCATAGGGCAGTGGTGCGTCGGGTCCGGTCTGTAGGGGGAAGCGTTGCGTCGATTCTTAGGCAACTCCGATCCATGGGTGATGTGTCGGGGAAAACTTGCCGCACAGGGACGATGTGTGCAAATCCGGGATGTGTTGGCAAACGATGCGGCGACGTCGAGCGGTGCTGCGTCAATTTTTCCAGCCGTGATCCCTCGATGTGTCGATTGTTGCCGTGGCGACAGGCACTGCAGCGGTTTCGGCAGCGGCGTGGCGATGTGGGGAGATTCTTCTCGCATCACGGCGTTGTGTTGGAAAACTGTCGAAAGAAGAGCGATGCGTCAATATCCTTGTAGTTGTGCTGCTTTTCCAGCTCCCAACAGCAGATACAACCTCCAGAGGCCCAAGACAGTCACAGGCGACTCCTGGCAGGTCAGAACTCCCAGCAAGGAAGTTCAGGGGAGCTGGGGGTGAAGTCTCTGTGTTCCTGTGACTTCAAAACAGGAAGCAAGCTCTACTCAAGCCCTTGGAGACTTCCCTCAAGCAGGGGACACAGCACACAGCAAAGTCCTTCTCCTTTCCTTGGCAGAAACAGGAACTGCAGGCCTACCACAGACACACAGCAAGGGCAGTACTTCTCCTCAGTTTCTCCAGCTCTTCTCCTTGGCAAAGGTTCCTCTTGATTCCAGAAGTAGTCTAAAGTTCAGGGGTTTAGGTCTAATACTTATACCCCAAAATGTCTTGTTCTCTTTGTGCAAGGGTCTCTGAGCCCAGTCCAAACCAGATCTGTCCTCTCTGGTGCAGCTGCCCGGCAGGAGGTGGAGACAGCATTGTGTAAGGCAGACAGGCCCTATTCAGGTGCAAGGGAAATCTCCTCCCACCACTCTAAATGCAGACCGGGCCTATTCAGGTGCTAATGAGAACCCCTCTCCTACTCTAAATGCAGACCAGGTATATTCAGCCCAGCCCTGACTCATTCAGGAAAGGCAGGACACACATCAACCCCCCTCCCCGGTGGCTGTTTGAGAGAATGCTCCTTCCTAGCCCATGTCACTCCAAAACCAGACAGTCAATACACAAACAGGCAGAGGCACAAAGAATGGTTAAACAAGAAAATGCCTACTTTCTAAAAGTGGCATTTACAAACGCACAATTTAAAAACCATCTTTACTAGAAGATGTGTTGTTAAATTCTGAGTTCAGAGAGCCTAGACTTTATTTTTCTATTTTGTCCCAATGAGATGTTATATTTATAAGATGTTATAAATACATTCCCATTTTATCCAATGGGGCAAGATAGCCTTTCAATAGTGAAAAACGAAATTGGCAGTATTTCACTATCAGGACATGTCACTCACACCAGTACATGTCCTACCTTTCACATACACTGCACCCTGCCCAGGGGGGTACCTTGGGCCTACCATAGTGGTGCCTTACATGTAAGAAAAGGGAAGGTTAGGGCCTGGCAAGTAGGTGCACTTGCCAGGTCGACATGGCAGTTAACAAACTGCGCACAGATACTGCACAGTGGCAGGTCTGAGATACCTTTTCAGGGCTACTCATGTGGTTGGCACAATCAGTGCTGCAGGCCCACTAGTAGTATTTGATTTACAGGCCCTGGCACACTCAGTGCACTTTACTAGGGACTTACCGGTAAATCAAATATGCCAATCATTGATAACCAATCATGATAACAATTAACACAGATAGCATATGCACTTTAGCACTGATTAGCAGTGGTAAAGTGCCCAGAGTCCTAGAACCAACAACAACAGGTGAGGAAAGAATAGGAGGAAGAAGCAAAATGTTTGGGGATAACCCTGCAAAAGGGCCAAGTCCAACAAGCACTGTATGTGTGTTTGTTATTCACACATTGCTCACTTATTTTCACTCTCACTGTGCCGTCACCTTTAGCACCTTTACATGCATTGGAATTGTCTCTTTACTCATCAATATACTGAGAGCTTACATTAAGAATTCTTTAAAACAATTATTGTGATAGCGGTGTCATTGAATGTGATAACTCCTGCAAATGTATTAAATACCTTCAAGTGAATTCCCTTGTGACGTTGTACATATGGCCTTCGTTACCCTAGTTCCTTGGAAATACAGGGTTCCCCTTTTCTCCTTCTGAACAAAGAATTTAAGCCAAACTTTGGTAATGCGGACAGCTATTCATATCAGGTGTATACATCATGAATAGACTGAGCAGTCACAAGGTTGCTAACAAGGATATCACAACTAAGGAACAACTCGCTTTTTTCTTTTCTTTCCTTGTTCAGCCTCTTGTACCAATTGATGTAACTGCCAGATCAACACAGAATTATTCTACAGTATTGTCATCTCTCATGGCTCACAAGGACACAACACTGTGCTAAACAAGATGCAACAGAACAAAATTACAATTTGGAATATCAAGGCACAATCAGTTGAGTAAGTATGACACATATTACACTGCATTGAATTAAAAGAGTCACAAAAAAAAGGACACAATGCAAACTCCCCCCAAGGACCTCCATACTTTTTCAAAAAACATTACCAACAAGGCATACAACCAACCAAACAATCACATACAAAGTGTAAATAGATGTCTTTCAATCTTCACTCATCCCATCAGTGAACAGTATTGATTGAATCGGTGTATGACAAAAATACCAATTCAAAAATATCATGTGACATCAATATTGTGTAAAACATTTGTCACTACAATAATATCGATGGAATGAATATAGAAGGTATTGTTGTATATAATATTGGTTACTATAATATAGTTCTATTAAATATTAGTTTTTAATTATTTAATACATATTAGCTATTACAGTGATTTTAGGTGTTAATATTATTAATGGGACTGTTTTACATTTATTTAAGTCTGGTTTGTAATTTTTGGATGTGTAATTCATTTTTTACATTTGATTGGCATTTTATAATTTAGTAGCAGGTTGTTGGGTTTGTAGGGCAAGGGGATAGCATATTATTTAAATTATAGTTTTTTATCTTTTATTTCTAGTTATTTATTATGTTCATTAAATATTCATTTGGTGATTGTTAATTGACTAATTGCCATTTTAATTATTAAATGCATTTTGTGATTTTTAATGTATATTTAGTTTTGTTTAGTAATTTTTATTTTAGTTGTGGGCCATTGGGCTTCTAGGAGACTAGGGTGGGAAGTCGTTTAAATTATACTTTAAAAAAAAAATTATAATTAAATATTTAATTGGTAAATAATTCTAAAAATGTTTTACCAGATTTGTCATGCAAATTATTTCTTGCCTTTTTGATTAATTAAATAATTAATTAATTAATTAAAATTAGCAAAATGTCTTTTATATTTGCTTTTAATTTTGTTTTATTTAATAATTATTTTAATGGTATAATTGTTTTATTTAAAATTATAATTATTTGGTGGTTGTGTCTCATTTTCGTAGTACGGAGAGAAGCGCATTCATTTTAATGTATTTTTTTAATTTGTTAAATTATTGTTTTTATATTTAATTTTTTTGATTTTTTTTTAAAAAGAAACCTTTATTTGATTTCAAGGAGTTACAAACATGGGCCTACAACCCCTTGGGCCGGCCGCTAATTAGCATGAGACGTATCATTTCACCGTTATACAGATTGGTCAATCCGAGGATCCGGTCAGTCCCTCAGCACTCCCAGTGAAGGCAGAAGCAGTAATTGAGTGACAATATTAAATACGGTTTCAGTTTTCAATTTAAAACTTATAAACATTACACACAAACAAGGCAATAGACATTGTGAAGATCAGGACGCGCTCCCCGGGGTAGGAAACCAATGACCCGCGGCAAAGAAGGGAGGGGGGCCCGGGAACAGAGGAAAAATCAAACTGTAACTGACTCATAACCTAACAAACGAGGAATGTTCAGCTAGGGGGACAAAGGGACATCCAATACAATAGCTAGAGGAGGGGCACAGATGTCTCCGCGATAAAAGTTCCACGGACCCCACACCCCAGTCCATTTCCTAGGCTTGCCTCTCGCTACATACACCGTCTTTTCTCTAAACATGCACCAATCCATATTCTCCTTCCACACCGAGACCGTGGGTATATTTAATTTTTAATATGTTTTAATAATGATAATATGTTGTATTTTAATATTTGGATTTGACATGGTATAAGTAACCCTTTCTAAGTCCAATACTTTCCATGTTTTCACTTACTGTGGAGTGGGAATAGTAAATGTAATCCCTCCAAAGTCCAAAACTTTCCCAACTGTTACTTAGTTTGGAGTAGGAATAGTAAATTGAGGCCCTCCAAAGTACAAATCTTTCCCTGCTTTGATTACATTGGAGTCAACCAAACCAATCAAACATCAATTGCAACACTGTCCCCCCTAGGGTTATCTTAGCGCTGTTTCCCCGCCGAAGAGCTAGGTCTTGAGTCTCTTTCTGAACTCTGCCAGCAAGGGAGCTGTATGGAGCTGGAGGGGAAGGTCATTCCAGGTCTTTGCAACAATGTAGGAGAAGGGGCAGCCACCGCTGTGGCTGCAATGGATGTAGGGGGTGTGTGCAAGGGCCAGTGAAGAGGAGCGCAGGTGTCTATAGGTTTGGTGGAAGTGCAGTTGATGGGTGATGTAGGCAGGTCCTAAGAAGTGCAGGGTTTTTTAGGTGTGTGTGAGGACCTTTAACTGGCCTCTCTTCTGGATGGGGAGCCAGTGGAGGGGAGCGTTGTGTTTTTTCGGGGGGGTCCAGGTGAAGTCTGGCTGCGGCGTTCTGTATGGTCTGGATTCTTCTGAAGAGCAGTGTGGAGATGAAGGCATAGAGGGCATTGTTAGAGTCGAGGCGACTTGTGACAAGAGCCTGAGTGAGAATCTTTCTAGAGTTGGTTGGAATCCATCTGAGAATTCGGTGAAGCATGCGAAGTGTGTGGAAGCAGGAGGAAGTGACTGCATTGATTTGTCATTTCATGGTCAGTTGAGAAGTTGTCAACACTAAGTGGAATGCAAATTGTGGACTGCATGTACCATGATGCAAAGGAGCAAACTTTTCTGGGATGTGACGTGCGGTCAGGCCACACCCTTTTCCCTGCCCAAACTGATTTTCATGACCTCCTCTACCATTTAGCACACGTTCCTAATGTTCCTCTTTTGTAAAAATTGCATTCCGGACCATTGATTACACTTCATCTGGCCCGAGCCGCAGAGTAGGGCCTGAGCCGGAGAGTACGGCCCGGGTGTGCAGAGTACGTCCCAAGTTAGCGATTCCGTCCTGACTGCGGATGTAAAGATATGACTCGTAAATGACCTCTGGGAATACCAAAAGTCGGAAAGTTAGTCTTTTGTCTCAGATTGCGTTTGTGAATTGGGCCCATTGTGTTTTTATTTTTGATGAGAGAATATATATATGTATATATTTTATTTACATTTCTTTAAAAACTTTATTTTTCATTATATCATTATTTTCTAGCTTGATATTTTTAACAAATTACTTAGAAGTCTATACATAATACAATACACTTAACCTTTCTTTTTGATGAAATTCTATTGCACAGTATTTTGGCCCAATATTGTGATAGTGTACATACAAAGGGCCCTATTACAATGTCAGGCGGAGTTTCCTTTGCCTGACATCACCTCGGTCATGGTCCCGACCGACTAATTAGGATGCGACCAAACACTGTTTGGTCACATTCCTTTACTTTACAATGGGAGCATGTATTCCGGCCGGAATGCATAATCCCTTTGTAAAATAGGAGGTGCAGTTCATCCCTACACCACGCGCCAGGCACCTCAGGGTGTCTGCTACGGGGTGCAGAGATCAAAAGTGGGGCTGTCGGCCTCCAACAGGAGGCCGTGCACCCAAGGGGGTCGAGTCGTGTTCCGACAGTCTTCCTGTGTCGGAAAGACCAGCACGGAAATGCTGCTGAAACCCCACATCGTAATCCCTGGGGCGGAAAGAGCTGCCTTTGGGATTACTGGCTGCATTCTGACTGGCAGACTGGCTCTCTGAGTCCATTGGAAGCCAGTTGGAATGACCGATTGGATTCCTTTACGACCACCTCCATCGTAATGACGCGATCAGAAAGGAATCCGACTGACATATTACGATGCAGTTGGAGCCTTTTTCGTCCCGATCGTATTCAGCCTCAAAGTATCAGCCATCAAACTGCAACATCCTTTCTAGCTGCTTTGGACTATCTCTAAACTAAAGGTTCATAACGCAGTACTTTTGTATAAATACGTTTTTTCTCTTCTCTGCTGAATTGCTTGCCCCATACACCAAAGCAGGACAGTCAACATGTGCACATTTCTGTTCCATTACAATACTCACCACTGCATTAGCTAACATTACTCATTAAAGATCACAGCAGGTCATGTAATAATAACTTGTTTCTCTATCCTAATAACTTATTTATACAGCACTCCAAAGTGCACTTTTGCCACTTCTATGTACTGTAAATAGTAGGTACTACTAGTACACTGCATTAAAACACCTTTTTGGAATGGTGCACTCTATAGAGATGTTGGTATTGCACCTAAAGCACCCAAATGGAGATATTCAGGGAATATTCATGTACAGTTAGTACAGATAGAAAGGCTTGAGCGCTCCTTGCACTTTTACAAATAAGGAGTTGGACATTTTGGGGATAATTCACAAAGGCATATATGATTATGTGGAGTAGCAATACTGGAGTACCTATTCAAATACTCATAAATGGCTCTGTGGATTATCCTTGAGTCAGTCAGTCAGTCAGGAAAGAGGCCCAGGAGTGAACTCCTAGCAAGAGTGCAATATTGGGATGTTCATAGGCCTCTTTTACAGTTTCCATGTACCTGAAAGAGAGAGACACACATACCACATGTGTAAGTCTGCTCTGCTATAATAATTTGTGTGAGTGGAAGTTCAAAGATCAGAAACCTAGAAACACCATTTCCAAGAGTGCAGTAAAACCAACTTTGGCAATAACACAGTATATCTGCCTATGATGTTATGAATTGCATTCATTAGTGGTTCGGAAACTGAGTCAGTTATGAATGGAAACAATTAGATCTACCATAAAAACAAGAATAACTAAAGAATAAATCTGAATTCGTTTTGCCTTGCGGGCTTCACACGATGAAATCTGCATTTATTTGAGCTCGCTTGTTTTCACCCAACTAGGAATGTCACATGTTAGCTTTAGAAGGCAATGTACTTCATTTCTGTTTAAAATGCTAGATGGATATTTTAAAATCTCTGTGTACTCTAGAAAAGTAACCTTTGATAATGCTACATCCATGTACTGCTGCTGTTCCCAGCAAGTTACAAAAGGCATTTGAGACAAACACATGTAAAGATGGAACAGAATAATACATTAAAAAATAGTGATTATTAACCTTTTCCTTTGACATGCTGAGCTAATGAAATGTACTTCAACAGACCTCATTATGGCTCATTGTCTTTCTAAACTCTTGCAAGGATATCTGGGGGTGTCGCAGCACCTTCCGCACCCCTAATTCCAGTGCTGAAACATGCACACAATTATAAACATATACAGTTTTAACATACTGCTGCAGCCCCGTGGAACACTAAGAAATGTCATTTTGCGTTTTTAACGCCAGTTTGACAAAGTTACAGTGTCCTCCACAGTTCTAACTCACACTGTGTGAGCGCTCGTGTTGGCCAATGAAGTGCCTTCTTGGGCAGAGCTATGACATAAGAATTTTGTAGCGAGACGCGTTTGAGGTGGGATCTGGTCTAGTGTGCATATGGTATTGATTTCTTATATCCAATCTGAGGCCCTTCAGAGGTGAGGATCGCTCTTGAGAGTGTACATGCCTATGTTTAGTCATTGCTAAGGGCCAGATTTATCAAGGTTTTGCGTCGCCCTTCGCTCCACACAAGGGGGTGCAAGGGTGATATAAAGCCTACTTGAGATTCATCAAGCCACGCAAGGCCACCTTGAATGATTCTGCATGGCTTGATAAATCTGGAGTAACAGAAGGAAGCACAAATCGCTGCCTTGCATTACTCTGCCGCAAGGAGGCGTTCCATGGGTGAAGCGTGCATCCACCCATGGATTTTAGCATATTACCAGATTTACCAATACTAGTTCATCTGGGAATGCGTCAGAATTCAATGCCTCTCCAGGTGAGGTGTAACAAGGAGAAATATAAAGAGGAAAATGCCTCTGATGATCCTTCTTGGTCAGGAAGGTGTCTCTTCCTGCACAAATCAATCTTACTTGCAACGCATTGAGAACCATCGAGGAGGCGCCAGTGACATGGAGGCTTGTGACTTTCGCCTTCAATCCACTTCAGTTTGGATCCGAATGTTGCGGTCTTCAGGAGAGTAAAATTGCGAGGTTGGCCCCTCTCAAGAACATTGTTACGATAACTAAATATAACAAGGTTGGGGAGTGTAGAGGGGGGGGGGGCCTGTGTAGGCGCTGAGGTGGATACGTCCTCCACTCAAAGTTAATTAATAAACAAGAAGGATCCACCTCTGGAGAGAGAGGTACTAAGAAGCCTGGGTACAGTGGGGTAATGATAGGTGCATGTCGCAATATGGTTGGGTACACACAGTGTTGTTTAAATACCCCTCACACACCAAGAATGGCCCATGGTGTCCTGCTTCATCATAGGGGTCTTCCCGCCCCGATGCGGGGCGGGGCGTGCTACGACCTACGACTACGTGGGAGCACTGATGATAAAGTGCTATATGTGATGCAAAGGGAGGGTCTGATGTGATTGTAGGTATGTGTAGTTAAAAAGCACCTGGCCCTAACACAGCGGAACCGCGGGATGGACAGACCTTGAGTGGAGTTCCTAGTCAGGGCACAATTGAGGCTCCATGACGATTCCTCCCGTTCCAGGTTCATGAGGCAATAACCTCACATACATATAAATACGCATACATACGATTAGGTATTGTATATAAGTGCATCATTGAATGCATCTCTCATTTCTAATTTTGTATCACTAAGCACATGCTTTCTAGTCGGGAGGGATCTTTTTCCTGTCCTGATGAAGATGCTTCTCATCGAAACATGTTGACTCACAAGGAGTAACCACACATTATGTAGGCAAACTCCACACCCCTGTTTTTAGTAGTACCAGCCTCCCTGGACGCATTAAAGTTTTTTTCTGTCTAATAGGGCCAGGTGCTTTTTAACTACACATACCTACAATCACATCAGACCCTCCCTTTGCATCACACATAGCACTTTATCATCAGTGCTCCCACGTAGTCGTAGGTCGTAGCACGCCTCGTCCCGCAGCGGGGCGGGAAGACCCCTATGATGAAGCAGGGCACATTGTTACGATAAGACACATGCTGTCAGTATACTCTTTTCTTTGAGGTACAGTAGAACTTCCAACCAGACTTACCACAAGTCACTCTCTTAAAAAACAATTGATATTCATGCACACAAAGACATGGGACTATAATCATACTAAAAATCAGTGATTATGCTTTTAATTTATGATGAAGTGTGCCTCTCAATCCTTGCTGACCAGGCTATAACCCAATACTATACTTCGGACCTTGGTAAGTGCAAACTATATTCTGCCTTGAAAAAGCCTTAGGCCTAACCATCCCAGGGTGAAAGCATGTGTTGGCTGATACACTATGCCACAAAATACTGACCCCTGACCCTCCTGGAAGGTCGCCCCCCCCTCCGCACAGCCCCGCCTGTGCGCCCCTGCCCCAGCTGCCGCCGCTAAAGACTCGCATGTAAGTGTGCTCATCCTCCGTTTTTGTGCCCCATTTTCTTTTGCTTCTGTGCCACTGTTTCCTCCTCTTTTCTGCCCCGTTTTTTGCCTCTGTGCCACTGTTTTCCCTCTCTTTTGTGCCCCGTTTTTTGTCTCTGTGCCACTGTTTGCCCCTCTTTTGTGCCCTGTTTTTTTGCTTCTGTGCCACTGTTTCCCCCTCTTTTGTGCCCCGTTTTTTGCCTCTGTGCCACTGTATCCCCCTCTTTTGTGCCCCGTTTTTTGCCTCTGTGCCACTGTCCTCCCCCTCTTTTTGTGCCCCATTTTGCTTTCTGTGCAACTCATTTCCCCCGCCGCTGTGCACCCTGCGGCGCCGCCCCCTGTCTGCCCACTGCCCATTCGCCGCTCCCACCTCCTGCCTCCCAGCTGCTCCTCCCTCCCACCTCCCCATATATGCCGGCCGCTGCACGGCAACGCCGCTGGCGCGCCTAAGGCAAGCCCGTCTGCGCCTGTCTGGACCACGCTCAGTGCCAGGAACCCTCGGCCCCGGCACACACCACGACGCCCGCCTCCGCTACGACCCCAGCACTCTCCACGCACACTCTGGACGATCTCGCACCTGCTGCCAGGCCGCCTCGAAACGCACCCAAGGACCCTTCTCCTGCCGGAACTGCAGCTTCACCAGCATCCGGCCCGCCAACCCACCCAACATGAAAACCAACTTCCTCAGATGCATCCTGCTCAACACGCACTCTGCCCGCAAACACGCCATCGAACTCTGGGACCTACTCGACACCAACACCCCAGACGTCGCCTTCCTGACGGAGACCTGGCTGGCACCTGACATCGCCATAGCCATCCCGGAAGGCTACAAGATCACCCGCAAGGACCGCACCAACGGAATAGGAGGAGCAATTGCCATCGTCCACAGAAACACTCTCAAAATCTCGACACATGCCGACGACACCCTCAGCACCGCCGAACACCTGCACTTCCAGATCCACACCGACCCCAACACCACCCTCAGAGATACCCTCATCTACAGACCCCCCCGGACCCTGACGGCAGTTCAGCGACTCCATCACCGACCTCGTCAGCACACACGCCCTCGCCTCCACGGACTACATCCTCCTCGGGGACCTGAAATTCCATGAGAACAACAACGACACCAACTCCTCCATCCTGATTCTCAACCTCGGCAACCTCGAGCTCAGACAACTCGTCACATTACCCACACACTCCACTGGCCCCACGCTTGACCCCATCTTCTCAGCGAGCACACACGTCTTCTTCGACCGCACCACCGAACTCCACTGGACCGACCACCGCTGCATCCACTTCACCTTCCGGAAATCCACCACACACCACCGCACCCAGCAGATTCCTCACCGCAGCTGGGGCAAGATCACCGAGGACCAGCTAACCGCCGCCCTCGCCCAGAGCCTACCCGTAGACCCAACCGACCTGTCACCGCAGCCCGCAACCTCAAATAATGGATCAACGACTGCACCAACACCCTCGCCCCGGTCAAGAGACCCCCCAACACCCACACCAGCAAGAGAGCCAGCTGGTTCACTGAAGATCTCCAGGCCTCCAAGCGGAAAACTAGAAAAAAACTGGACCCGCGAAAGAACACCAGAAAGCTACACAGCCCACAGGAACCCCACCCGCCGACACCACCAACTCATCAAATACGCCAAAAGGACCGCCTTCAAAGACGGCCTAGATAACAACGCACACAACAGCAAAGAGCTCTTCAGCATCGTGAAGGAACCCTCCAACCCCAGCTCCAACACCAACGACATCCCACCGTCACAAGTCCTGTGCGACTCGCTGGCCACCTTCTTCCATCGCAAGATCGCAGACATCCACGACAGCTTCGACACCGTCACCACCCTGGCAACAGCCGACACCCCCGCTCCCACGTCCACCACCCGTACCAACCGCCTGCTCGCCTGGACCAACACCAATGACGACGACACCATCAAGATCATGAACACCGTCCACTCCGGATCCCCGGAAGACCCCTGCCCACACCACATTTTCAACAAAGCCAGAAGCACCATCGCACCCCACCTCCAGAAAAACCATCAACATCTCCTTCGAGACAGCGACCTTCCCGGAGAGCTGGAAGCACGCCTCACTAAAGAAACCCAAGGCGGACCCCAAGGACCTCAAGAACTTCCGACCCATCTCCCTGCTCCCGTTCCCGGCGAAGGTCATCGAAAAGGCCGTCAACAAACAACTGACCAGCTTCCTCGAAGAGAACAACATCCTGGACCCATCCAAGTCAGGGTTCCGCAGCAACCACTGCACCGAAACTGCCCTCATCGCCGCCACCTTTAAGGAAAACGGGCTGCATTAAAAAAAAACTGCTTTATTAAAAAAGCAGTCCCAAACATGGAGGTCTGCTGAACCCAGCAGGCCACCATCCCTTGGAGGGCCAGCCATTCCCAATGGGGTCACAAATTGCGAGTGCCTCATGCATATGCATAAGGCATGCAATTTGCGACCCTATCGCAGACACTGTTGTACATACCAATGTGCAACGCAATTTGCGAGTTGCAAATTCCTTAGTCGTACATCTGGCTCCGAATAAAGAGAGGCCCTAATCCATTTCAAATTAGGTTTAAATATACCACAGAGTTCCTTTTTATTGTAGAACCGGCTAATTCCTGGGGGGGTCAGGGTACTCTGGCCCTACTCTCATTATACTTGAGTTATGATGTATATTTATTAAGTTTGTTTTTGTTAAAAAATGTTTTGTTATTTACGCATCTAGAAGTCTGTTGTCAAGACCCTAAGCATATATCTGAACCGAAACTCAGGCCTGTGGGTAATCAATTAATAAAAGAGTTACTGGGGGTTTAGGATTTTGAAATAGTTAAATGAAGGTCAGATATCTAAAGTTGGACTTTAATTTCTTTAAGGTTATCTGTTGCTAAGAAAATGCGCTTTGGACTTGCCACTTGCCTTCATAAAGGTGACACATATTGCAAAGCAGTAATTTACATCTTTTGGTAGGTTTCTAATAACCTGGCAAAGGAGGGGCTGTACTGAAGTGTAGCCCAGAAGCAGTAGGTCCAAGAAGTGATTCCGCTTTGCCTTTACTCTGGCACGTAAGCATGCAACTTGTTCCCTTGTTATTTTTAAGTTACAGTTTTGCTATATTTGATCCCAACCACCGTCCCTTGGGGCTATTCTTCCTACATTACATATATAATGTTGCAGTGGGGGCTAGATGGTCATTCGGGATCATGGGTTCATGTTACCTCTGCGTCATTTTAGCAGGAAGAACAAGTTACAAAGGAGCGTAACAGAATGTAAAGCCTTTAATCCTTATATCGCCTCCGGGATCATGGCACTGGAATTTTTCTTGCTTCCGTCAGTGTAAAAATATGGGGACAACTTGAACTGTCATGGGCAGAGAATTAGACAATGCAGAATCAGATGATAAGATTGACAGACATGCATAGATCACTTACAGAGCTTGGGGGGATGTAATCACATGACGCAAGTGATTACAGTAGGATTGACCCAATCATCATCTTCTAAAGTGTCTCAGGGGTCTCCAGTTGGATCACCCTTATCGTATGCATCATATTTGGCGCAGATAGCTCAGGTGGCTGTCAATCAGCTACCAACACCCTTGGTGTCCCTCAGAAGTATTCTGTGGACTTTCAAAATCCTAATGTCTTTTTAATGCAGTGTAGGTTTCATATCTTCTGCTGACCTGCAGCTTCCCCCATGCCAGATTCCTTAGTACCATTTGTCTTGTCATATTTATCTGAAGACACAGCTGCATGGTGAGTTGCCTCATTTACAGAAGATAGTTATGTTCTTTAGTTCTCTCCTATAAATGTTTGACCTATTTGTTACTGAACTAGATCATTCAAATGACCAATGAACTGTCACATAAACATTATTGCAGCTACAACAATTCAATCGGCATCTGTTGAGTTAATTGGCACAGTTGAACTGTTTGGTGATTGAGTCGGATTGTACAGTGGCCCATAGCACATCCTTTTTTAAGGGGATTCAAAGATAAGTTCAAGGACATGTCACATAGGTGGATAGACCCACTGAGAGTGATGCCCTGCTAAATCTTGTGCTGCAGCTTGATCGTTGCCTTTCTGAATGTAAAAATGTGAAATAAAGTTTGGATGTCCTAGCACCACAGCAACTGGAGCGTGGAACTCAACCAATGTCAAACAATGCTGTGCAAAACATGCAAATTGGTATGGTTTGACTACCAATATCAAGGAATCTGTTGCAAGATTCACAGGAGGCCTGGTCATGATGGAATGGCTAGGGATTGGAAAATACCCAAAGCATGATTCACTGGTTGTAAGATTGAATATGGTGAACACAAATATTCTGATGCCAAAATACTGTACAAAAAGATCTCTGTAGGGAAGTAGGATCTGCTTTCATGCCCCCCCCCTCCACTTTTTGCTGGTGCCATTATGTTTTACTGACTAGATGGACTGGGATCCTGCTAAACAAGACCCCAGTCTCTGTGTTTCTTCCTTAAATTGGACATGGTGAGTACTTAGGTACACTCCAGATTGGCTACTGGTGTATCCTTGTAAGTTTCTAGTATATGGTACTAAGGTATCCAGGGCATATGTACACCAGGGACCCCCCTTGGGCTGCAGCATGTATTGTGTCACCCATGGGAGACCACTCATATTGTGAGTACAGGCCTACCATTGCAGCCTGTGTACGCTGGTGCTAGCAACACTTACAACAGATATAAGTTTCCTTATATCTGAGGTCACTGCACTTAAAACCTATAAGTCAACCCTATGGCAGGTCTTTCAATACTGAAGGTAGGGTGCTTGGTTCTAAGTGTGCCCCTGCATTAGCAGGACACCCCTATGACCCTCAGAGTCCATTCTGCCGGGTTGTAAGTGCATCAGCCATAGCAATGCATAGAGTGGCCATGAGTCATTACGCAATGGCTATCTCTAAACTGACTGTAACAAACCTTGTTGAGTTTGGTATCTCCAAAGTTGAAACCAGTTCAGGGAGCCATTGGCTCCCGCTCTGGCCCGAAACTGGACAAAGGACATGGGAGTATCCTCCCCACTGTCCAGCCTATCCTCTAGGAGGGACCCCTGAATCGTCCCAACCCTTTCCTTAGGGCACTTAAGGGCTTACCCATGGGTGAATCCCTAGATTCATCGTGGAATAAGATTCAGATCCAAAACCACATCAACTTTAACCATCTGGGCCCTTTGGACTTTGCTGGTCTTCGCTTTGGGAATCGAGACTGCAACTGGGAAGCCTCCTGCTGCTCCTGGTCTCATTGTCCTGCAAGTCTGCTGCAACGTCTGTGCCTGTGCTCCATTCAGGTTATTCACAAGGCCTGTGGACATCCAAGACACCCAAAGGAATCACCCTTGGAGTGAAGGAGTCACTTCCCTGCATCTGCAGGCACCACAACGAAGCTGACTCTGAAAGGTTCAGCAACACAGGTGGTGGTTCTGCAACTCCCTCGAGGCCTGCACTGTCTTGTCATCCAAGTTTGAGGCCAGTATCCCTCGTCGGAACCGCTTGAACAGAACCCCTGTTCACTGCTTCGACTTGCTATTACCAAGGCTTGTTGACTCTCTCCTCCAGAGATCTTCAGGCTCCAAGAAGATCCAGCCTCAGGCATCTCCTGCATCCAAGATCTTTGTCTGCACTGAATACTTTGCACCGTGGGCCTTCATCCTTTGGTTCGCTGCTCGAGGTCCTCTTGAGACTCCTGTACATCCGGCCTGTGGGTCCTCTTGAGGATCTTCTTTGGCTCCAGTGGGCTCCCCTGCTTGCTAAGGGGCCTACGCGGACTAACCTGCCCATTGTGAGTCACTTGGACCTTGCTGGTCCCGACACTGCATCTTTTTCTTACGTTGGTTGCTGTTGCCAAGGCTTGTTGGTGCCCCTGCCGGACACTCACTCCTTGACTCTTGACATCCAGCATTGGACAACTTGTGAATGTCTCCTGGTCTTCCACAGCATCACCTGGTCCGCACAGCTGCAACTTCAAGTGTACCGTCAACTCTCCTGCATCTCCGACATCGTTGGGCATTTGTCTTTCCTGCAGCCTGGTCACTCCTGGGTGGCAAAGGATCTGTCCCCACTGCGTGCAGGTACCTCTCATCTTAAATCCACCTTTGGGTTCCACCGGACTCTTTCACCTTCTTCGCCAGCGGCATCTTCACTGATGTCCTTCATTGTGGTCTGCAGCAATTTCTGACATCACTTCTCACCTATGCAACCGGCATCCCTGGTGTAGGGATCCTGGTTCCTAGGGTGTCCACGGGAGGGGTGACTCTCCAAACTTCCATATTCCACTGGGTTTCTTCAGGGTCTGCTGGGAAGGGTCCCTTTTCTTTAAAAGTGCAACCACGACTTACCCGTTGACTTGTGTTGAGCACACGGTCATGTTCCCACTCTACACACGACCTCCGTGGGATTCCTAGATACTCACCTTGGGTGGTTCCTTGAGTCCCCTACTCTTATACATCTTCTGGGTCCATTCTCGATTTTGGTCATGGTTTGCATTCCACTATTTTATAATATGATTTGGTCTCCCCCTGGAGACCACTGTGTATTTGTGCTACTTATGTGTTCTAGGATCAAAGTATTTGTGTGTATTGTGTTTATATCTCCGGGTATGAGATATTGCAATGTGTTAGTGAGTGTTTATAATAAATACATATTTTTATAACTACACTGTGTGGTTCTTTTTCACTTAACCTATACCATAGGATTAAGTACAGGTAGAACAAGCTGCTTTACACTCCTTCTGGACTAAACCTGTAGGCTGCTCTCCACAGCTAACACTGAGAGAGCTTTCTAAGGTTGTCTAAGAACACTAAGATCACCATAAGGGTTGTCTGGATTAGTGCAGAGTGCTTAACTTAAATAAGTGTGCACCATATACTAGGCAGGCCTCCGACAATCACCAAACAAATTTCAAATGTATATACTTTTTATGTAAACTACCAAAATATTGTGTCCAAAATATAGCGGAACAGAATTTAATCAAAAAGAAAATTTAAGTGAGGTTATGTGTTTGTTATGTGTATTTGTAAAGCACACTATCATCCCGGTGGTTATCCTGGTACTCAGCAGATGAGATTCTAGCCTCACTTAGGACAGGTGGGGGGGGACTATTCGAAATGCCAGGTCCTCAGCTTCTAACAGAACTCGAGAAGTGAGGAGGAGGCTCTAATGTGTACTGGAAGGTCGCGCCATGCTAAAGGGGTGATGCACGAGTAGGCGTGACCTTCAGATCTGGTGCTGTGTATGTGTGAGACCTGTAAGTAGGAGTCCTGTCAAGCAGTGATGCCTGGAAGGCTTGTTGAGGTAGGCTGTGCCAATTTTAGTGTTGTGCTTTGAAGGTGTGAGTAAGGAGTTTGAACTATGCACGCTTGTGTATTGTGAGCCAGTGGATCTGAGGTGCACTGTAATGTGAGTGCTCCATGGGAGGTTGAGAGTGATTCTCACTGCTAAGTTCGGAATGGCTTGTAGTCTTCAAGTGAGTTGCTTGCTGATTCCAGAGTAGTAGTCCCACAGTCCAGCTTTCTAGTGACAAGAGCAGGAGTGATGGTTTTACAGGCATTGCTCTGGAGCCAGTTGAGGATTTTCCCCACCATCTTCAAGGTGTGAAAGCAGGATGCTGTGACAGCATTGACTTACAAGGTGATGTTTAGTTTGCTGTTGATGATGATTCTGAGGTACTTTGCCTGGGTGCTGGAGATGAGTACGGGTCATAATTTGGCCAGCAACCCGGTGGAGTACTATGGCGAGGTGTTGTTGACAAAGGTCACAACTTCTATCTTATCAGTGTTGAGTTTGAGATAGTTTGCCTTCATGCAGTCGGCGACTCGGGTCATGCAGGCAGTAAACATGCTACGGATGTTTGGGGTCCTGTGTGACAGGGAGAGTATGAGTTGAATGCCATCAACGTAGAAGAAGTGGATGTCATGTGAGCGCATGATGCTCATTAGAGGATACATATATACATTGAAAAGGATCGGGCTGAGAGACACTTGCAGTACTTCACAGATGAGGTTGCGAGCGCCCAAAACATAAGCAGTCAGGCTTACTGCTTGTGTCCTGGAAGGAACAAATCCAGCGGAGAGCCGGTTCTTGAATTCCAATCTCATGTAGGTGTCGGATAAGGATAGGGTGGTAGACCGTGTCAAATGCAGAAGAGATGTTGAGGAGGATTAGGCCTGCGGTGTCTCCTCTGTCCAGAATCATGCAGATGTTGTCTGTGGCGACCATGAAGGATATTTCTCTGCTGTGGTTGGTTATCTTTTGTGAAAGTAAAAGTAACTCACTGTTTGGTAATAATAGACTCAGGAGTCACAGGTAACTTCTGTGAGAAGCGCTCTGCTCAATCGCACCATATACCCACATTCAAAAAGGATAAACCAGAACGGTTTAGGACTTTTTATAGTTCAGTTCTAGTATCAGGGATGGTTACTCCTAGTACAGCTAAGCCAAGAATATGGTGCATTGGAGGACATATGAAGAAGTGTGTTGTGGTTTAATTGATGACCCCCTTCTTTGGTGTCATTTTGGGGCTTACCTGTTTCTTGAAGCATCTTACTATGGATTGGCAGAAAAAAATAGGTGATCTTATCTAATTACTGTTTGGAACATTGCTATGTAACAAGTTCCACAACACAGTATGTTGACCCTTTGTGGCATCAGTTTTACCGAGCTTCCAGCTCAGTATGAGGACTTTGCAGATGTCCTCATTAAAACTACGGAGATACTTAATCCCCACACGGGAATTTGATTGCCAGATAGTTTTAGACCCAGGGCTAGTTTACTCTGTAGTTGTGTACATGCCCTCAGAGAAAGAAAATTAAAACTTTTGGAAATATTTGCATAAATAGCTGGTGAATGGTTTCATTAGACCTTCAAAGTCCCAGGAATCATCACCTATTTTTTGGAAACCCAAAAAGGGTAAAAGCTGGAGGCTTTCATTGACTACAGGCATTGAATCAAATTTCCATAAACTATTGCTAGTCCCTGGTTCTGATCCTAGTCACTAAGACCACTATTGTGCCTTTTTTGGCAGCACCATGGCATAAGAGGTTTGTAGAAAGACTAGAGGTGGGGGAACCAGAGTTGAGACTCATTTAGGTGGGGTCGGTTCTATTGTGCATATGGCAATGATTCTTTATACCCCATACCAATGCACTATAGAGGTGGAAGCCACTCCTGATTGTGTATAGGACTATGTCTCCTTAAATAGTTAATTTCAGACATCAGACATGAGCTAGGACGTGGAGTGATCACATGTTATGCTTGGGTAGTTACCCTCACTCAAGAACATTATAGTGAGAATATAAAAGGTAAGTCGATATACTTTTTTATTTGTAGCATATAACATGGGAGATTTCCCAATGGTTTTTACTAACTATTGGCCCTAGTACACACTACCATAGTGATTCAGTGGCCCCCATATGCATTACTACTGCGGACATCACATTAAGCCTTTAATTCGTTTGTTGATATACGACATCCATTCCTGAGCAGCATTTGCTGCTTAAAACTTGCTACATGACTCTATCTTCAAAAACAATTTATATTTATGCAGATAAGAACAAGGGATTAGAAACATGCTAAAAATTAGAGATTGTGTGTACCCTTCGTTAAGTTATGGATGTCTGATAAGCATGCAGAGTTGGTGAGAAAAAGAGGGAAATATCCACATAAAGAACCAATAATAGGATGACTTTGTTAGCGACGCCCTTCCTCAAGATCAGCGCAATGCTTAAGAGGTCCACCTCCTGGCACCATTATTCTGGTGAAAAACATTATTCTCCTTGTTGGCTAACCCCAAAGGTAGTATACTGATTATGTGTCTGTTTGATGTTTTTCTATCACCTGAAAAGGTTATCTCTTTTGTTCTCTCTAGATGAAAACTATCACCAGTAATCCTCTTGAGAAACTCGAGTTATACGCACTAAAAGATAAGAACACTTGGGCCCATATTGTACATTGTGCTACAGGTGCACAATTGGCATGTGTGCCTGCTTTGTGCACCCTCGGTCACAATGGTATTGCAGAGGGAGCAGCATATGCTTGTGCATCCCCTTCTGTAATACTGATAGCACTTGTGCACGTATTGCACCATCGCTATCATGGGCGTTCCCTCATTGCATTAGGGCAGAGGTCTTCAAACTTTTTGATGCCGAGACCCCCCTGTCAAAAACTTTTAGGCGTAAGGACCCCCTCCTGACAAAAATTTCTAGAACTTGGGCCTCCTCATCATTGCCCAACTATCTGCAACCATAAACGCACCCAATTCCCACAGCAAATCATTTATACATTGACAAAGGTCAGTGGTTGGGGGCGTGGTCAAAGATGGAGCTAAAAACAAAGGGCCTCTTTTATGAGGCACTGGCGTAGAGCAGGACCGCGCCGAGAGTCTTCTTGCTGTGCTGTCCTACGCCAATGTGAAAGGGCAGGAGCGCACCTTTTTTATTAAATATTGTCCTTTCCTCCTATGTTGCCACACAAATTGCTGCCTAGCGCCAACATAGGCAGGATGGTTTTTGTGCAGGAAGCGGCATTTTCCTGCACAAAAACAATCCTGAGAGGGGTTTCCTCTTTCTATGTGTGCTGCAGAATGCTTCACACAAAGAGAGAGGAACAAACAAGGAGAAATTAAAACATTTGTGTTTGTGTCTGCTGTGGGGAGGCGTAAGGTTTTGGCACTGCCCCAGGTTTACATGGTTTTGTAAATCTGGTGCGTCAAAATCCATGGGCATTGTATGGGAACACCCACCACAATGCCTATGGAATGCCTACTTGACATAGAGTAAGGCAACGCAGTGACTTGCGCTGTTTTGTCTTACTCTATATCTATGCGGCTATGCAAAGCCACACAGGGTGATTTTGCTTCGCCTCATAGATATGATTGAGATGCTTGTGCTGCCAAAGCTTTAAAAAAACTGACTCTCCAGCGGCGCAAGCCTCTCATGAATCAGCCCCCAAAATATTTTGTTCGTTTTTTAGGTCTTTCACCATCAGGTAGCTACATATAAAATAATGGGTAGCTTAAATGAAAAATGCATTAAAAAAGTTGTTACTCAGTGGGAAATGCACGATGTAGTACATTATAAAACCTCTATTATTTCATGCACTGTCTGTGTGCAACCAGAGAGCCACAGAATTAAATTTGGCTGGTGCAGTGGAGAATAGTGACGTGTGTATTTTTAGTGCTTTGAGGTCACAGCCTGTGACAGAAAGCACTGTCATTACTTTATACTTGCATTATACAAATTATAGGATAGACTGCTACAAAATATGCAAAGAGTTTTAGGATAAAATGGAGCTTCCAAAATGTAGATTTGTGTAATATCAGACCATAAGTAATGCATTTGTTTTTGCATAACTGTCCCTTCAACACCTCCTCAGGGGTACTAAGCAATGTGTAAATACAGTTATCATTAAAAGCACACACTTCACAGCCCAGTTGCTAACCACCAAACAAAAAAACACTTCTTTGCTATCACAATGCTTGAAGTGATTTGCGCAATTAAAGCCAGAGCCACTCCCAAGCATCCTTTACATTTGCAGATTAACTCCTGGCATGCATTTGCATTTCATTTCATTGAGGCAAGCAGGCACCCTGGCATGAAGGCTTATTTGAAGGATTGTTTACCTGTCTGCCGGGCCTCTTCATTTTACAGCACATGACACTAAATGAACTTCAGCTGAAGCATTTTAACGATTGTCTGTCCAAAATGAAGAGCATGTTTTGTATTCCAGGCAGAAGATAAGCCTGGAAATGCACGACCCCCTTCCCAGGACTCCGGGGCCCCCGGGGGGGTCGCACCACACAGATTGAAGACCTCTACATTAGGGTGTGGCCCAATGCAAATGCAATGCAAATGAGGGAATGACTTTGCCTCTGCACCTATGCTGTATTACTGAGGTGGGTGCAGAGACAAACATGCCCTTAGGAGGTGCACTACTAAAGGGTGGCACAGTTTCAGTGCGCCTCTTAAAGGTAGCCCTCTGGAGGGGACAAAGGGATACCTATGAACCCCTAGACACCCTCCTGCAGGTGGGTAGAATGACTTCCTGCACCCGCCTGCAAGGGGTTCTCTATCCTCCTTGAAAGTGCAGGTGGAGTCCCACCTGCACTGTGAAACATGAAGCGGCTTGGAAGCAGCTGCTCCCTATCTCACTTGAATACACTGCCCTGGGGGCAGCTCGAGTTCCCGGCTACCCTGGAGGGGAGCGCATTCTTCGTAATAGGGCGTACTGTCCCTGTTTGCGTCTGGTGCATCTTTTGAAAGGTGTGCCGTGGCACAAACAGAAAAAGTATGCCGTATGCATAATACTGCTCCTGTCCAGTTTAAGCCTCCTCCCTTTTCTTTTAGTTCAGTTTTCCCACAATCAAACATTCACTAAAAAGTAGATAATCTCAACATACCAAAATTGAGTCTGTGGAAGAGAATCCTTCTAGGCGCTGTACACAAAGTCCTCTTGTTCAAAGGATGATGCTTCTCATACTGGAACTTTCCCAGAACAATTACTATCTCGCTGTGAACCTTGACTCAGTCCCTTTAAGTCTTTGTTGAGAGGTTGGACTTAAAACCTTTAAATTAGTATTTGTTGCATTTGTATGAACACTTTTTTAACAGCGTTCACTAAACTTGATCTCAGGAAGTAGTTTCACTCCCCTCTAGCTATTTACTTAACTCTCACAATGAGTGTTTGTGATGCCAACAAACATTAAAGTAATGGTAAGTGAAGGTGAAAACTTGTCCCCAAATTGAAACACCAGATAAGAACAGTAGAGCGTGCTGGTGCTCTCAACCTTGAAAGCGGACCGCCATCTTTGTATGGCAGCTGCTTCAGGAAAGGACTACAAGTGAGCCTTCTTCCAGGACTGCCACCCTTCCCACTGTCACTTTACATTCTTGCACACCTCCACTTCTCTGCGATGCTCAATCTGCAGAGTTAGATAATCCAAGACTGTGCCTTTTGGCTGTTGGGTGAATTATTGACAGAAAAGGGATTTCCTTTCTGTATTTTAATTTGGTGTTTTAAATTGGAATACCGGGATACAAAGGCAATGAAAGTTCTAATTGAACAAAATGAAATAATTTTAATGCAATATGCTGACATTGATAAACTCATAGAAAAACAGGTAAGCATTATGAACAATTTTATTCATCGTGGGACAATAAACGTAATTGAATAGTGAAGCATCCGAATGAACAAGTTACTGTGTTCCTTAGGAATAGAAAAACGTTATGATTTGCACTGACAGTACAGCTCAGAGAGAAAAAACATACAAAAGAGAAACCAAGTCCCAGCATGCGGGTGATTAGAAGACAACGTTACAGGGCGTGGCCTAGGAGGGAATGGAGTTGGATGTGTTTCGCCTGTTCTACAACTCCCCGGGCCCATCTAGCGCCATTGACTGCATTGGGACAGCTGCATGGGTGCTTTATAGACGTTGGAAGGTGGCCACCCTCCCGTCCTATCTTGAAGGGTTTCTTCCACCTCTGACATCGACACTGGCCACTGGATGGCAGAGGCTCTCTGCGGTGGCTGGTTGCCCTTGCCGCCATTTTGCCCTGCTGCCCTTGCATCGCCCATCCTGTTGCGGTCGTCAACCCTACCTAGCGGCCTGCCATTCGGCCACCTTCAGTGGGGGCCACATCACTGCTAAAAGTTGTGGAGCAGGCAGAGCTTGCTGGAGGCGCTGAGTAGCAGCCTGGCACTCTGGAGTGCGTGGCTGCACTCCCCCTATGAGGCCGTGGCTCATTGGCCCTTTGAACCCCCAGCAGTGACTCCAGCGACTTGCTGGGGAGGTCCCGGACACTGAGTCTTTAAGCCGGCAGCTGCCGTAGTGCGGACCCACCTGGCCTCGCCTGCCCCTTCCCGACATGCAATGCAGCTTACCAGCACTCCCATCCCTGGGAGAAGTGTTCGAGACAGGCTCCCTTTGAACATAGATGCTCCACCACACTCTCATCTGCCAGTATACATATATTGACGCTGCCCTGTGTACTTTTCTGCATATTACTGGCGGCACTGGACTGTGGGGCCTAGGAGAGGTCCTCTTCCTACACTGTGTTTTTGACTCTGTTCCTGTTCTGATGACCATCCCCTGGTGACTTATTCCCCAGAAGGGTGACTCCTCTAGCGGGTCTGGAGCGCTTAGGTGCCGGCCTCCGCAATACGTGGAAGTCGCTGTTGGACCCTGTTGGTCCGTTGTTTCTATTAGTTGTATTTTGTTTTCCATTTCAGGTCAGCATATTCTGTCTGTGGGGTCTACCACCGATGACAAACCATCACTCTTAGCATTGGAAGTGACAGGGAGGTTCAGGTGCATACAGTGTTGTCTCCTCTTTCATGACTCTGTCCAATGGATCCCCAGTTTTGTGGGCTTTCTTTGGGTTTTCTTTTGGTTACCTTCCTCTGGGGACGAATTTTGTGGTAATGGATTCCCCCCATACAGGCACAGAACGCCCTTTTGTGTTATATTTGCTCCATAGGTAGAGTGCCCTACTTACACCATCTGGCTTCACGTCCATGCTGGGAGACAGAAAATTGATATCTCTGAGCATGTAAAGCTTATACACCCCAAACAAACGCAGGCAAATCTGGCAATACATACCGCAACATGACCCTAATGTCGTCCTTCTGCAGGAGACCCACCTGCTGGGGGCCGACCGCATGGCACATCCAAGATACCCCAGGTGCCTTTGGGCATACAAGAACACCAAAACACTCAGGTGGACATCCTCAGTAAAGCAGGCTTCTACACAACTGTTACCAAAGTGGTCTGGGGTGAGGAGGGTCGATATCGGGCTTACAACTCTTTCGGGGGCAGCGGAGGCTCACATTGCACCAAACACCTCACAGGATGCTTACCTTAGATGTATTTTGCAAGAATAATTAGAGGGGGTGGAAGGAGACCTTGTTGTATGTTGGGATTTTAATCTGGTATCTTAGACCACAGCAGAGCCATGTCATCTAACCTCAAATGTGACATTGACAATCTGGGCTAAGAAGATGCGTCAGGTCATCAACACCCAACACACGGCATTGCTCTTTTTACCCACAAGTGCATACCTCCTACTCCCACATCCCACATCGAGTATGCCTTAGTAACTCACTTCCCATTCGACACCTGGACACCATAGAGCTTTCAGATATCTCTATTTCAGACCATGCACATTTAGAGCTGACGTGGGCAGGCACACCTCCTACAGGACCGGGTAATTGTGGCTGAGATACACAAGGGTATCACTTAGTACTTCTCTCTTAACACCCTTCCCTAAACCTCTCTACACTCTCTGGTACAGGCTACCATCCGGGGTACGATCACATCTATTGCCATTGCCTGGGAACGGGAGGCGAGATTTGTGGATTCTAACTTGATGGTGAAAATTAAACAATTAGAGCAACTGGACAAAGCCACATCCTACAGCCGCACTAAACGGCATCTTGCTATGGGGCGCAGCCAACTAGGCACACAGAGGACAGGAAAGGCTGAGCATGCACCCCTGGCACTGAAGCAGTGCTAATACGAGGGGGGGGGGCAACAAGGTGGGCAGACTCCTAGCTCGCAGGCGTTGTCAGGCACGTGCCAAGACACATATTGCTAACTTGCAGATGGAGGATGGGCAATAACAGAGCGAGACAAATTCCAGACCTTTCATGATTATTATCAAATTTTATACTCTTAGGACGATCCAGCCCCAGATCTGAACAAAACATATTTAGACACTTGCGAGTGGGAATCCCTAAATCCATACTAATGCGGATCTCCTGGATGAACCAATTACATTCAAGGAACTCCACCCCTGGGTAAAACCCTGGGGCTTGATAGCTCCCGGCTTATTTTATCAGACCTACAAGGCCACCTAGTGCGGCTATTTAATTCCGTCTTACACAAAACAGGACTCACACCCACAATGGCTTCTGCCACAATCTCTCTCATACCCAAGGTAGGCAAAGACCCAAACTCATGCTCTTCCTGTCATCCCATAGCCCTACTCAATACTGACGCAAAGCTGTTCACTTAAAATTCTGCCCTCTTGCCTCGAGCCCTATCTCCCAGGCCTTATCCACCTGGATCAAGTTGGCTTTATTCACCATAGACAGTGTGCAGACAAGGTCCACCGCATAGCTCACTTAGTTGAAAAATCGCAACATTATGATATTTTAGCATGCCTCCTCTCATTGCACGTGGAGAAGGCCTTTGATAGGGTAGAGTGGTCGTTCCTTCGTGCTATGTTGGTAAAGATTGGACTGTGGCCGGGTTTGCTTTCTAAAATAATGGCCTTGTATGTGGCACCGGTAGCCAATGTACTAGTAAATGGACAAACCACAAGGCCTGTAACCCTTCTTTGAGGTACACGTCAAGGGTGCACACTATAGCCCTATTATTTGCCTTGGGGTTGAGCCTCTCATCATTACAATTTGCAACACGGACACAGTGAAAGACATTCCATTAGTCTCTTTGTGGACCATCTCCTCCTCACACTCTCTCAGCTTGATGTTTCCCTCCCAAGCATTGTGACCTGCCTGCAGGCCTATGAGGCAGCCTCGAGCTTTTGGATCAATATGGTCAAGGCATCGGTGCTCAACTGAACTATCCCTGATCAGGATTTTCCAGCCCTGCAGTATCTTCCAGCCCTGCGCCCTTTCAGTGTTCCCAGGACGCCATTAGATACCTGTGACTCAACATCACTCCCACGCTCTCCTCTTGGTTTCAAGCTAACTGGCCTCACCTTCGCTGTTCCATCCTGGCCGACTTTCAGAGGTGGAAGCCCCTTCACATCTCCTGAATGGGGCATGTGAACATTGTAAAAATTAGTGTGCTCCTGAAGGTCCTTTATCTCTTCCAGACCCTGCCCACGGCGATTACGCAGGATGATATTCTGCACCTACAACAGGACATCTGAACCTTTATTTGGAATGGAAAATGACCCCGGGTAACTAATTCACTGCAGATGCTGCCATGGGATAGGAGAGGCCTAGCATGCCCTAATCTTCTTGAGTATTACTGGGTGGCTAACTTGCGGTACATCTTTAAGTGGGTGGTCCGAGAGAGTGAGAAGCACTGGTTCCACATGGACCGAGCTGTGGTGTGTCGGCCATTGTGGGACCTGGCCTGGCTGCCTAAGCCCGCCCTGCCACATAGCGCATACATTGCCACCCTTACTTGGACAGTCCTCGACATTTGGGGCAAAATGACCCTTAAAAAAGACCTGACTACCTACCCCTCCCCAAACACACCAATAGCCCTAAACTCAGACTTCCCTGCAGCACTCTTACCCCTTTCATTTCACCACAGGAGCGGCGGGGAATGTCGAGCACTCCGCAACCTCTTCACAGGAGAGGTCATGAAGTCCTTGGACCAGTGCTGAGCGGACTACCAGCTTACGGAGGCCTCACAGCTCCAGTATTGCCAACTGTGGCACTGGGCTTTACAACGCTGCAGCTATTCGTCCCTACACTCTCTCTAAAATGCTTGTCCGAGCCATTACCTCATATCCAGCACTTACCATGCACTTCAGCCACATTAGGGTAGAAGCCACCCGCTGCTCTGAAATCCGTGTTACGAATTTCAATGTTACTTTTTGCACTGGGACTCTTTTTTTACCTTATTACTGCTGAATTTGAATTTGTATTGTTGCATCAGATTAGTTGATTTGCACCATCTTGACGGCTTTTAGACGCCTCCAGCTATGCAAGGAAGCAAGAAACTGATTGGGCTGAGGGTAGCCAATCAATAGGGGAGGGGCAGAGCTTGTTGTACTCTCCAGGCCTAAAAAACTATGGTGGCAGCGCGGACACATGGCTGATGCGTGCAGCAAGAGCGCCACTGGCCAGCCAAAGGCAAGCCCATCAACACCCGTCCACGTCTGGACGGGGTCCGAGGCCAGTTATTATGCCCAAAAATGTATGTATACATCCAAAGAATTTAAATGGATGGCCTCACAAGACAAGTAGCAGCTTGACTCCTCAGTTAAATACAAGCTCAACAGACTCGTCCTTCTCAACTCCAGCCCAGCAATGGACTCAGGTACTTTTTGGCTTGCCAAACAATTAAGGAATCATAAGAATACTATCTCCACAGTCAACAACCATCCAATAAACAAATTAAACATTATATACTTAAACACTCGCTCTATGGTTCAGTTACAGTTATTCAAACTACTAGACACCAACTCTCCTGATATATTGTTCATGACAGAAATGTGGTTAACATATGAATCCACCCCTGATATATTAGCTGCACTATCAGAAAACTATTACCTATTACAGACAAACAGACCCTCTGGAAAAAGAGGGGGGCGGTGTGGCAGCAGCCATTAAAAAGTTTCTTTCTTTCACAGCCGTCTCTCCACTAGGGATTACACTGGCTGATAGTTTACCGATAAAGCTGGACTTCTCTACCTTCGCATTGGTGTGTGTACTCATTTATAGACCGCCAATAGAGATGGAGTTTCCTAAAGATCTAGCAAACAGCATCGCCTCACTGACTATGGATTACACAAAAGTTGTAATAATTGGAGATATGAACTATTGGGCGAATGAAGAAGAAGGGGCAAGGGCTCCAGGAAATTGACTGAAATGCTACAGAGTCTGAATCTTGAATCAGCTTTACATTAAGTGACATTATTTTACCCCAACCACTGGCTCATCCCAAAATTATGAGCAGAAATTGCAATCACACAAATTTGAATTCCTTTCATGATACCTTGGCACTCAGTCTGCCTGCCATGACAGACAAAGTAGACAACTTTGAGAAAGAGATCTCAAATTGGCAATTGAAGGCTAGTAATATACATGCCCACCTCAAACCTCAGCTCAGCGACATGAGGCATCCAAATGGTTTTCCGCTGAGTTAAAATTAGCTAAACTAAGAACGCGCCAGGTAGAACAGAAATGGCAAAGAATAGAAACTAGGAGATATTTACTCAAAGCTGGACACCCTATAAAAAGCCATTTTAGAGGCAAAGAAATCCTTCTTTACTAACAAAGTCATAAACTCAGACAATAAAATGAAAGACATCTTTAATTTAGTAAGGGATCTATCTAACTCCGACCGAGTAACACCTCCTACCATTCCCTCTCAGAAAGTGTGCGATGATCTTAATCTCTTCTTTCTAGACAAAATAAAGAAAATACAAGAATCCATTGTCCATAGCCCACAGGATATGAAGAACACACTTGAAAACAGTAACCCTTTTACAGTCTCCACCTTCCCATGCTTAAACAAAGACGGGCTTGCAGAGTTATTAAACAAAGTAAAATCAGGCTCTCCTAAAGACGTTGTCCCCCCATATAGAAAAATGTATTCTTACTTCCTTTCCAGAAAGGGCTCTCTCTCTGTTGAACCTGTCCCTCATGCAAGGCGATGTTCCCCTCCCCTTCAAAGAAGCAGTGACAATCCCACTTCAAATTAATCTGGCGTGAACCCCCAGAGTTTAGACAACTATAGGCCCATATCTCTTCTCCCTTACCCCGCTAAAATTCTAGAGGCACATGTAGCTAAACATCTTTGTTCCTTTTTAGAAGAGACTAACTTCCTTGAGCCCCACCAGGCAAGTTTTCAGCCCTCCCACTCCATTGAATCAATCATTTTATCTGTAGTGGATGACCTAAAGGAAAGGGCTGATGAGGGATACATACAGGCACTGGTCCTACTGGACCTATCAGTAGCATTCAATACCGTTGATCACAAACTCTTAGAGGATCAAATGGCTGCGGTAGGTCTTAGGGGAACTGCCAAAAATTGGATAAAATCCTTCTTAAAAGACCAAACTCAATCAGTCAGTCTCACACCTTATAGCTCTGCTATAGTTAGTACGAACTGTGGAGTACCACAAGGCTCCTCACTGTTCCCCCATCTCTTTAACCTTTACATCTGCCCCCTGATACATACCTTAAAACAAATGAAGGCTCAAATCAATAATTACGCGGATGATATACAGTTGATTTTTACAATTGATGAGACATCAGACTCCAAGGAGCTCTTTCAGAACACCCTGTGGTTCATCAGAGACTGGATGAATAGCAACCAGTTGAAACTTAAAACAGAGATTGTCGTATCCAACAATAAATTAGTTTACTGAACTCATGCTTACTGGCCAAAAGAGTTAGGTCCCCCACCCAACCCCAAGTGCACAGTAAAATGTCTTGGCATCCAAATTGACACGGACCTATCCATGAAACCCCTGATTAGCATGGTTACGTTGTCCTGCTTTCTCCAACTGAAAAAGCTCACGAAAATTTGATGATTCTTCACCAGAGAGGCCAGCACTCAAATTATTATTGCCTTGATCCTGTCTAGACTTGATTACGCTAATGCTATTTACCTGGGTCTCCCTATTAACCAAAATCACAGACTTCAGATTATACAAAATCAAGCTGTTAGAATTATCTTTCAACGGCCTAGACATTGCCACGCAAAGCCGTTAATGAGAGAGCTTCGTTGGCTCCCAGTAGCGCAGTCATCCATGTTTAAAACAGACACTATCTTCAAAGCGATCCATTGCAAAGGTCCCAAATACCTATTCATCAGGATCCGCAGATATTTCCAAAAACGTAACCTCAGATCTGCGCAAATGGTCCCGAGATTCAGACGCAAAAGGATGGGAGGCTCACGTTTTATCCATACTAGGACCCCAACTCTGGAACTCTATGCCCATTGCAAACGGCAAATTACATGTGATTTAGAAAAAAGTTGAAAACATGGCTATTTACTTAAGCCTATAGCTAGATGCGGACTCAGATAACGGTGGCCACTAACTCAGCGCCAAGAGACCTGTTGTTGTACGTGCACTTTATAAATCCCCCCTAACATAACATAACTTTAGGTTTCTACACCAATGCACACCCATACCTATCAGTCAACAAGCGCAACACCTCCCAGGAGGATATCAGACCCAAACAATGGGAGACATTGTGGCGAGATATATCCCAAACCTACCGCAGTCTTTCTCTCAGAGAAACAGCATATAAATTGATATTTCAATAGTATCACTCACCGGCCATTATCTCTCCGGGTACTTCCCCCCTCTGCTGGCATTGTAATGAGGACACAGGGGACTTGCACCATATTTGGTGGTCGTGTAAAGTAATTAACACATATTGGAAGGAGATACTGTGCCATATTAAAGACATTGTAGGCTACCTGCTCCCTTCCTCGGATTTCACGATCATTTTGGGCATCAGACCTCCGGCCTTAGCCGCAATGACACACACAGACTGGAAGCTTATCAGCTACCTGCTCTTAGCGGCGTGGCAACTTATAGCACTCATGTGGAAGCACAGACAGCCTCTCCCTCAGTAGCGCAATGGTTTACCCACATTTCGCATATTTTAGCAATGGAACGGATATCACACAACTTAGCTAAAACAGAGGCAAAGTTCCAATGTCTTTGGGAACCTCTAATACACTATCTCATGTGCCTAGAATTCACCTGCTTTAGCCCCGTGAAACTCCGGATGTTCCAGCTCTTTGAATAAGATTGCCCTTCATGACCCACTTTACTGTACCGGCCAATACTAGATGGAGCGGAATACCATGCCCCTCTTCCCACACATGATGCCATTGCCCCTCCTCATGCCCTCCCTGCAGCAAACCCCGACCTGTACTCACCTTGTTTCTTCTGGACTCTTTAATTTTCTATATGAATGTTTTTCTCTTGTCTTTTTTGTTTTTCTTCGTGTATTCAGTCATGAGGTGTCGCTAGGTGATTTATTGTGCATTTCTCAGATGCTATCTCACTGCGGCCTACTGTATCTCGTACATATCTGGTGTTATTTTATTGCTGTGAAACTAATTGTGCAGATATGACTCATGCTACTTTGTTATTCTGACAGGGCTGCGTTTGTGCCTATGCACTGACACTGTCACCGTGATGGGTATGTTTTGCCTTTTTGATATACAATAAAAAGAACTTGAGTAAAAAAGAAGACAACTTTAGACAGTCACCCCATACCACCCAGCACACACTAGTAAAAACATGTGCCTGCTGTTGATGTTTCCATGTTTGAGCTCTTATTGCGATACAATGTGTTCAATTTGCCAAAGTTCTCACTTCGCCACTTTATAAAAACGTAAATACAAGTGTTGGAGATAGAAAATGTCTTTGCTGAAATGCAACAGAGCATTAAATCTACACCTTTCAGTGGGAAACACTGCAGCGTTGACGTCTAAACACTAAATCAGTGGAACTATTGCAAACATTTGAAATGCAGGTCATATCTATTGATGTGGGTGTGTCAGGCCAAAGTGGGCTGTTTAAATGTCTTTAGTCATTGGGAATAAGTCAAAATGTGATTACTTTGCACTATCAGCTAAGGATCTGATTATAATTAAATGGCCATGATTTTGTAATATGTTTCCACTACTTTGTACAAGCACTTAGAAAATTGATTTTTATACATATTTAGTACAAGGGTCAGTTAGATTAACCACCGCCACAATCACAAATTAACTAAATAGGATCATTCATTAGAAAAACATAAATGAGTGACAGATAAATGCCTTTCGCATGCTCTAAGCATCAGATATATCAACACTACCTTTTAACAACAATACCAAATGTAAAAGAAGTTTATGCAACCCACATTAAATGCTGCTTACTTTTATGGCATAGCTAATTCACCAATGCCCGTTGATCAGGGGTCAGGGTAACATGGGAGCGGCAGGCTCTGACTGCTCCCAGATGCAACTCTTTAGTTTGTATGTCAGCATTTTAACAAACCAAAACAGGAAAAAACATAGCAAGAGATCATGTATTTGTGTCTACTGGATACTAGGAAAGACCATTCACCAGACCCCACAAGCACCTCTTTCCATTGTGACAGGGGGGCAGCCCCTGTCACATAATTAAAAGATATAGAAACTAGCACTCTGCCTATTACAATTACATTTCTGCATTCCAAATGATCACATTTTTGTATTGTTCTTGGCAGAATTTTGTTTTGCTAAAGGGACATCTTGTCACCAGATGATGTGTTTTTCACCCCATATCATTCGCCAATGAGATTTGTGAAGGCTGGTCATTCAAATAAGGAAGCTTATTAGCGTAGTGCGGTTTACATGGTGCATGTTAGGCTTCTTTCGTTTGCTAGTCTAGATTAGGGGTCTCCAAAGTCGGTCCTCGAGGGCCGGATCCATGGCAGATTTTTAAGACAACTGCATTTACCTAAATGGGGATATGATAAAAATCTGGCATGCATCCGCCCCTCCAGAACCAACTTTGGAGAACCCTGGTCTAGATGATGTTATTAGGCTGCTAGTGTGTGTGTGGCAGAATTCTGTTAATTAACAAGATATGATGGGTCAAATTTAGTGGTGAATGTACCAATAGGATTCGCAATTACTGGCCTCTATTTAAAAGCAATGGATTATAAATGAAGCACTATTAACAATTATACAAGTAAGGAAAAAAATATGCTCACTGAACGGTGTGACTAGACTCTGACGATGTACTGATCATCGCCTACATTGCAGGAAAACCATATGGACAGCATTCAATACTTAGCTAGGAGTCAAGTATAATAGATTTTAGCTCTCACTAAAACCTACACCTCAGCAGCATAATTCAGTGCTTTTCTAAATCAGATTGTTCTTGTACTCTAAATATACTTTTTGATCTATTAGAAACTAGGGGAAAGCATTATTAGAGACTTGGAGAAAGTGAATCAGTGGTTCACTTTCTTTTTTCTAGCACCTTGCAATTTTCAGCTTGCATGATGTCAACAGAATCTTATCAGTGGATGGGGTGTAATCCACCAATCACATCACATTAATATTTTTGTTTGGAGCAGCAGAGTCCAATTTCAATCAAAGAGGAGTAGGGTACAATTGTGGATTATGAAATGAACCAACAGGCTCAGGGAAATTATAAAATAATTTAGAGACTGTCATGAAAGGCACTTTGTGGCAATTAAAATAAACTGGAAGATTACACAATGGTCACGGAGTAAAAGTTTAGATCAGTCCATTGACTGAGCATTTGACACTGATGGTATTATGTGTGTCTAGGCTAGAACTAAAGGACTTTAAAAACCTGAAAATATTCACGCCAGGCCTTTTTTCAGTCAACCTTCGGTAAGGCGCACCCTTCACATATATCTAGTCTTCATAACAGGATGTCTTAAAAGAAGGCTACACTGTTGTAAAATTGGAAACATGAGGATTTGTAAAAAAAACAATATTAAACCAGCTGATCAACAGATGGTTACATAAAAATGTATGTGCCCCAAAGTATGCTGTAGCTCTTGCAAAAAAGGACGTGTTGAAATATATGCTTAATTCTAAAATTATTTGAAGGAATATTACAAATGATCCTCATGAAGAACATTCAATCGATACAAACTGTATATATCTGAGTGAGAAGTAGCTTGGATTTTATACATAAATGTTACGTACAAGGCAGGTCTGATTGTATGACAACATGAGTACAGTGATATATTATTAGAGTATGTGTGTATTAGGTTTAGGGCCTAGTAAATGGGTTTGAATGGTAACTGTTTGGGTGGTAATGCTAACAAATCTGTGCACTATTGCCATGTTTTTATATGTGAAACCCCATTTTGACAGTGTTCATGTACACAAGACAAAGAAGGACTGTACTGTATCTCAGAGCTGCATGTGGTGCTCCAGCCACAAAACCATTGTAAAGAATTTGCTTGGAAGAAAATACATTTGTTACATTGCCAATTTTTTTGCACTTCTGCAAGATAGCATTGTTTGCATACAGAAGCAGCAACAAATAAAATGGATGCTAATTGCGCCAGTATTGAGATTCACACAAAGCACAAAGGCCTACTAGCATACATGTGATGCACATGCATTGCACCCACATGCGCACTCAACATGCACATGGGATGTCAACACCACGTTTCAGGTTTCCCATCACAGTGGAACTTTAAATGAGTTTAGTCAGTAGACCGCAACTCACAATGACACAGAAAAAAGTTTTGGTCACACTAAAAACACAGTTCACTGTCATCACCACTGAATGTGCTGCTCCAAGGAGGCATGGACTGTAGTCCACAGCCTACTATGACAGCATGCTTGGTGGGGTCCCCTATGTCATAGGACCAGTCTTGGATCTCTCATTGTCAGGGACAGACCTAGGTCTCTGACAACATGCTAGATTAGCATGACTCAAGGGCCAACGTGATCAGTCAGGATACCAGCATCACTTGCTGTCGGGGACACAGGGAAGGAATACTTGCCCATTTCCAACACAGTGGACATTTCTGTCCCAAAAGGTGCTCCCACCGCCTTGTGCTGGATTCTGTTCAGACTGACCTATCCTCACTATCCCAGGGCCCCACAGCTGGTTCCTTGCATCTGTCTCATTAGAGACTTCCCATACAGTGCGGCCATCCCTTTCGCAACTGGCTGGGAGGCGACATAACCAAAGATAAAGGATCTGCCAGTTTGCAACAGGGCAAGATTGACAAATACACCAAGCCGGAGGCTGCCCACTGTAACATCCTTTGACCCTGCATGACATGGCTGTTGGGAAAGCTGACACAGAATCAATATCCAAGGAAGTGATCATTCAACAAATCAAAGACACTCGTGCTGCTCTGAAGGGCAAGACAAGGGAGGTAGAGCTGGATGTCTCTGTGCTTAGACAAGACCGTGGAAATGGTATAGAATGAGTAGCAGAAGTCTAAAGTCAGCTCTTGCTACATGCAAACACAATCTGGATGCTCTGGAGCTCTATAGCCTGCCCCCCTGAGTACACCAGATATCTAAAGGAGCGAGTGAAAGATGTGGATGGATGGTCTTGCTGCAATAATCTTTGTGCGACTCTAAGAGCTTAGAGAGCAGCTGCCTGGAATAGTGTGTGCATTCCTGTCTCCACTCCTGGATGCCAGCAGATGAACTGTTAGCCTGATTCATATTTTCAACAACAACAGAAGCCCTTCATGAAGGTCAATCATTAGTTCATGGCAATGCAGCTATATTATATGGTACTCTACCAAGCTAAATTAAAGATGCTCCATGACAGCAAGTCACATTTCTTTGACCCTTGAGCAAGCTAATGGAACCATTGAACGCAGTGGCGGCTGGTGACATTTCAAAGTGATGAGCGTAAAAGTTGTGGCTGAGTGAGAGTACTTTAGGATGATGCTGCCAACAAGGCTGCATTCCTGCTTATCCCGTTCAGTGGCAGCGCTGTAAAATATTTATTAGATTGCGCATTGCCACTAGTAGTGGCAATGCACAATCTAATAATATTCTAATTTGAAAATCTACCTCACCTGGGAAAATCAATACTGGTCTTCTTTGCTGTATTAAATCAATCACGCAGTTTGTAGTCGAAAGACGCTTTGGCACAGAGTCACTGGCAAAACATTCTGTGCTCTGCCACTAATGATTGACTCTCATTTCACAGCATACACAACAGAAAAGTCCTCTGCAAGTCAGTCTGCAGTCCAACAAAAGGTACAACATACACATGTTGTGGCCAAGTCCATCTTGCAGCCTCGTGGGATAATAGTGATTTTACAGTAACCTATGGTTTTTGCTGCCAGTCTGCATTTTATAATTGCTGCTCCCCCACCCCCTTCACAAGTAGTTTAGATTTCGAGTGACTTCACTTACTGTGCTGGCTACAACATGTTCCGTCATGGCCCATGACTGCATTCAGCCTAGCCTAACTGAAAAGTGCATTCTGAAAACAGGACCCAATATCACCTTTCCCCCAGCCAGACCCCAAACTCCACTTTCATCAAATCAGACACGACATTCCCAGTGTAGCTCCCGACCCCTAGAACCCAGTGCAATAGAAAGAAACACATCCTCAAGTCAGTCTACAACAAAAGCTACAACAAACACACGCCTCGGCCAAGCCCATCCTGGATCCCTGACATGTAAGATGTGGGAATGGTGGGGTGCCATCACTGCAGAGCCTCCGGAGCATGACTGCCTGCATCATCTCTTCCTTATTACGGGTCGAACGAGTGCAGTCACATTAGGGCTTTGTTGGAGGGGGAACGACTAGCTCTCACGACCCTCTTGTTATGTTGGGAGTAAGACCTAGGGATGCCTCTCCCTGATCCCTCTTGGAGGAAGATATTGGACTCTAGTTCTAAAGTACCTAGAATTTCCCACTTCAAACTCATTCAATTATTTTACCTACATCACACCAATTTGACTCCCTGACGCATATATACTACGCTCCCCACCATGACCTCCTAAGTGCGCCAAAGAGGACACAGTCTTAGGACCTGACCTTCTCAATGTCACTTGTAGACTAGCTAGTCACAGCAAAGGGGTGGACTTGGAGGGGATGATTTAAGGGTTTGGATTTGTCCCTGCAACTACTCCAAGCTTACTGTAAAGCAACAGGAAGAGGATTCTGTGAATATGTTTTTTGTACCAGATAGTTAAAGATGATGGTTATTGATAGAGGGCTTTCTCAGATTAGGATGTCCTGGTATTTGCATTCTGTGACTGGTTTAGTCCTTGGGTATCAATGAACTTGCTTCAAACGTTTTCCTGTTGCATTTCTGGGCTGCAGAGATTTTGCTAAGGCAGACAATTAATTCCATAGCATTATGCTTTATTGTTGATGAAAAGATACATTTTTGACGTTTGCAAAGGTGAGTGATGATTGGGCCCAATTTATGTGTGAACGAGTGTTCTGGAGCCTGCTACTCACAGTTATTACTGACCCACTGTTTTCTTTCTCTATAGTGGGACTTCCACCTTTTGTTATGAAATATACCCAATGTTACATTGAACATATACATTGTATTATCTGTTGGTAACAAAATTGCACATCTGTCCCTGTTTTGCATTGTGTCAGATTGAAATGTCACTGTCAGCATTGTGTAGCTTTGGGTTGGACAGAAAGTTATCTGGTTCAGTGTCTTCTTGAGATTTTGGCTAAACATTTCTACAGCCACCTCTGCAGTGGTAACAGACAGCAGAGATCCAAGAGTTTGACAGAAATGCACCCCCTGTGGTAAACCACTCATTTTACTATCTTGGGTGCCTAAAGCTCCCTCTGACAAACACAACTGACTCAAATATTGTGTGCCTCCCACACCAGTATTAAAGCAAATTTGCCTTCCCAAATAACCCCATGTTGCCATCTCCAAAAGGCATTTTATACCTATCTTAGGCTTCCACTATCAGTGAATCCAAGATTCTTCATTACCTTTCTTTTTGTCTCTCATAGTTTCTTGCCTCTTTGTTTGTACCCTGAGGTCTATTTTGCCGCTATAATCATGAATCATTAATTGACGATCGGGGTTATGATGGTCAATGTATATATACCTGTTTGCTTAACGGAAGCCACAGTCTGCAAATCCTATATCCTCCACTTCATGGTACTTCCAAGAGCTAGCTAACAGTCAAAGATCAATCCACCAACAGGAAAAGAAATGGTGTGATTACCTACACACTGTCAACTTAACAACCTAAGGACCAACATTCAATATGGATAAAATTAATATCTATAGTCAAAGCTTGAGTTAAAGCGCAGTCTGTGACGACTCTTCTGAGCTTGTTAACGCTCTAGCTGAGACCAATATCATGGAGGCTGAGTCACAGATTCCTTACCATCCTCCCTTAATATTTACTTGACTGTTATAGGGCACTGGCCACATTCATTTCTTGAGGCAACCAGAGAGGTACTTGGACCTCACCACCTGTATTTTATTTAGCAACTCTTTCCTTTATTTTCATTTACTTTTCATATACCCATAGAGGGTGTCTGGCCTCTTCTTTCTTTTCCTTCTTATTTTAATTGTATTTATTTAGCATTTGACTTTGTTTGCCCACTTTTGTCCTGGCTTGCCTGACTTGTGGTGGGGTCAGTAGCTGTACTTCTGCTTTTTTCCAGGCTCCTGAAGAGTTAGGGAATCTTAAATTACTCCCTCAATATTTGCATGACTATTACAAGACTCTGGTCACATTGATTGCTTCTTACAGCCTAAGAGGGTGCTTTGACCTCAGACTCAGCTCACTTTTTTATTCTAGCTACCTTTGTCTTTATCCGTATTTAATATCCTTTGACTTATAGAGGGTGAATGGTCTCTTTTAGATTGTTTTCATTCCTATTTTAATTTTAATTGTGTAGATCTGGACATTTACTTTGCTGCCCACTTAGCATGCCTGACTTGGGGCATGGCCCTCAATGTCATGTCTGGACTTGTGGAAGCTTCTGCTCAAGGTTATATAACAGAGTCTGCAGCTACAAATACTTGGCTTCCTCTTCGATACTTTTCTCACTATTACAAATCTCTGGCCACATTGATTTCCTCTTATGACCTGAGTGGGTGCTTGAACCTCACCTTCTGTTTTTAGGTTTCACCTAAACAGAGTATTCACTGCCTCTGTGTGACTTGTTGTTTACAATAATGGGCTTACAGTCCACCCATAGCTAACAATTTATTAGCTTCAGCATCGCTCTCATTTCCTTCATCCCCATTTGTAACAGCATGCAGGGGTTATGCCCCCTTCTTGTGTTTTGACCTCCCCTGGAGTATGGCCGAAATACTTCCATCCATCCACTTCTTGTGTTTTTGGAGCTCATTTTTTTTCTTTTTGTTCAAGCACTCCCTATGAGAGCATGGGATTTCAGTCTGTCTCCCGTATCACTGTCTATGTAACTTCTAATACCTCTCACCCGTCCATCTTCCATGTCGCTTCCTTTCCCTCCCACCCCTACCCTGTACTATGGACCATTGCAATCTAGATTACTGCACTCTACTCTATGCCACTTCACTCTACTCTACGCCACTCTACTCCATACCACTGCACTCTAAACCACTCCGTTCTATTCTCCGCCACTCTACTCTACACTACTGCACTCTACACCACTCTACTCTGTACCCCTTTACGCCACTGCACTATACACCACTCTACTCTGCATCACTCTATGCCACTATGCTCTACGCCATTGCACTCTATACCACTGAACTCGACACCACTGCACTCTACACCATTGCACTCTTCTCTGCACCCCTCTACATCACTGCATTTTATGCCACTTCACTATATGGCACCCTACCCTGCACCACTCTACTCTGCACCACTACACTCTACGACACTGCACTCTACTCTGCACCGCTCTACTCTAGGCCACTGCATTCTATTCCAATCCACTCTGCACCACTCCATGCCACTGCACTTTCTGCCACTGCACTTTATGCCATTCCACTCTAAGGCACTCTACTCTGCACCACTCTACTCTACGCCACTGTACCCTGCACAACTGCACTTTATGCCACACCACTCTACTCCAGGTCACTGCATTCTATGCCACCGCACTCTATACCATTCTACTCTGCACAACTCTATTCTGTGCCACTACACTTTACGCCACTGCACTCTATGTCAATGCACTGTACACCACACTAATCTGCGCCACTGCACTCTATTCCACTGCACTCTATGCGACTCTACTCTACTCTGCATCTCTGCACTCTATGGCACTGCAGACTATGCCACTGAACTCCACTCTGCACTACTCACTGCCACTGCATTGTACACCACTGCACTGTACTCTACTCTACTCTACTCTACATCTATACCACTGCACTCTACACCACTCTACTCTGTGCCACTGCACTTTATGCCACTGCACTCGACGCTACTGCACTCTGTGCCACTACACTCTACTTTACACCACTGCACTCTACACCATTCTGCAGTGAACCTCTCTACGCCACTGCACTATATGTCACTCTAGTCTGCACCACTTTACTCTATGCCACTGCACTCTACGCCACTGCACTCTACACCATTGCACTCTTCACCACTGCACTCTACTCTGCACCTCTCTACATCACTGCTTGTTATGCCACTTCACTCTTTGACACTCTACCCTGCACCACTCTACTCTACACCACTTCACTCTACTCCACTCTACTCGGCACTACTCCTTGCCACTGCAATTTACGCCACTGCACTTTATGCCACTGCACTGTAAGACACTCTACTCTGCACCACTCTAGTCTACACCACTGTACCCTACACCACTGCACTCTATGCCACTCTACTCTGCACAACTCTAGTTTGTGTTCCACTGCACTCTACGCTACTGCACTCTACAACAATGCACTCTACACCACTCTACTCTGCACCGGTGTACTCTACACCACTGCACTCTATACCACTCTACTCTACACCTTTGCACTCTATGCGAATGCACTCTATGGCACTGCACTCTATGGCACTGAACTCTACTTTGCACTACTCTATGCCACAGCACTGTCTGTACATCACTGCATTCTACTCTACTCCACTCTACCCTACACCACTGGACTCTACACAACTCTACTCTGTGCCACTGCACTTTATGCCACTCTACTCTGCACCAGTCTATTCTATGCCACTGCACTCTGCGCCACTACACTCTAAGCTGCACCATTACACTCTAAGCCACATTACTCTACTTTGCACCACTGTACTCTATTCCACTGCACTCTTAGCCACTGCATTATATGACACTGCACTGTACACAACTCTACTCTACTATGCACCTCTCCACTCCACTGCACTCTACCCCACTGCACCATATACCACTGTACTCTACACCATTCTACGCCAATGCTCACTATACCACTACACTCTACTATGCACCACTGCACTCTATGCCACCCCACTGTATTCCCCTCCACTCTATGCTACTGCACTTTATGCCACACCACTGTACTATACGCCACTCCACAGAACTCTGTGCCACTCCACTCTATGCCACACCACTCCACTTCACTCCACATAGTGCCACTGTAAGCCACTCTACCCCAATCCACTTCACGTAATGCCACTCTACTCTATGCCAGTCTACTCTACCCCACTTCACTGTCCTCCTGCACTCTATGCCCCTGTATTATATGTCACTCTACTCACACCACTTTTGGACAACACACAGCATGGGTTCAGGAAAAACCGCAGTACTGAACCTGCCTTGCTGGTAGCCAAGGAGGACATCCGAGAAACTCTGGATAATGGGGGGGTCTGCAGCTCTGATTATGCTGGATCTCTCAGCAGCATTTGATACGGTCAACCATGAGATTCTGGTTGACCGTATGCGGAGTTTGAGGATCAAGGACACAGCACTAGACCTACTCCAATCTTTCCTGACCAAGAGACAACAAAATGTGACATTGGGCAATTTTACTTCCAGGCTTTTCTCCTTGCCCTGTGGAGTCCCCCAGGTCTCAGCACTCAGCCCAACACTGTTCAATCTCTATGTCACACCGCTGGCGACACTCATAAAAAACGCTGGCTTCTCCATAGCATCATACGCTGATGACACGGAAATTGTGGTATCACTAGCTAAATCCGAAATCAATTCTGGCCCTGTCTTTAGGACCTGCATGAGTAAAGTCAGCGAATGGATGGACAACAACTGTCTAAAATTGAATGCCGCAAAGACTGAGGTCATCACTTTTGGCAACAATCCTTCATTTTGGTCGCCGGAATGGTGGCTGCTCGAGCTGGCCCACCTCCTGAACCCGCAAAAAAAGTAAAATATCTTGGCTTTCTGCTAGACAAAGAGCTTAAGCTCAAAGACCAAGTGAGTAAAATCACTTCCGCTTCTTTCTGCACCCTGAGGCTAGTAAAACAGATTGAAAAATTCCTGACTCCGGAGCTCCTGAAAACTGTGATTATTGCACTGGTACTACTAAGGATCGACTATTGCAATAGCCTCTACCTCAACCTGGCAGCTTGCCCCCTGAAGTATCTTCAGACTCTGCAGAATGCAGCGGCATACTTCCTTTTTAAACTCCCAAAATATGAATCTGCTAGAGGAGCCATTAGGAATCTCCACTGGCTACCAGTCAGACAACGTTGCAGGTTCAAGGCCCTATGCCTGGCCTACAAATCACTGCATGGACAGGGGCCAGCCCATTTTAAGGAGAAGCTCAAGTGGTATGTCCCAGGGAGGGCTCTGAGCTCAGGCTCGGCCATGAGCCTGGCTGTTCCCCCATTCAGGAGGACAACCTGGGTAGGAAAGAGTTTCTTCAGGGCCACAGCTGTGCTCTGGAATAGTCTACCACTGTCTCTGAAAGCTGCTCCCTCCCTACTGGCCTTCAGAAAGGCCTTGAAGACCTGGCTCTTTTCACAGGACTAGAGAGCACACAGCCATCCACCAGAAATACTCCTTCTCTGACAGCTCCGCACCTCCGCCCAAGACGCCCTCAGGCATTTGCAGCACTTTACAAATCACATTTAATCAGGTACAACATTTCAAAACTCTGATTTGTATATTATGCCCACTAAAATTGTTAAGTGGGGTGGAGCGGAAGGGACTCAGGGCCATATGTATCAAACCCCCCTTTAGCGATTCTCAATTTGCGATTTTTAGCAAATCGCAAGTTGAGAATCGCAAAACGGTATGTTAAAAAAAAATCGCAATGAAATAGTGATTCCGTAAAAATCGCTATTTCATTGTGACATTTCAAATAGCGATTCCTTATCTGAAAAAATCGCAATTTAGCGAAATTCGCAAATTAGAGAATCGGAAACTCAGGTGCAGCATGATGACATCACAACCAGGAAGTGTGACTACCCATGCTGCACCTGAGTTTCTGAAGCACAGTGAGAGAGAAGGAGTGTAGGTGAGGGAACTCTGCAGTGCAAGAACCAATGGCAGACACTGGAGACATGGCCAGCCCTGACAAACAGCAGTAGGGGAAGAGAAAGCATAAGTTTTCTGAAACTGAACTGGAGGTCCTGATACAGGAAATGGTGATAAGCCACAAACTGCTCTTTGGCAAGAAGTCCCTGTGGGTGCCGGAGACACGCAAGCGTAGGATCTGGTCGGACATCCAGCGCAAAGTCAATGCAGTTGGCGTCACCCACAGGAGCATGGAAGATCTAAGAAAGCGCTGTTATGATATGCGCCAGGGCTCCAAGGAGAAGGTGGCTGCCGGGTTGGAGCAAGCAAAGAAGACTGGTGCTGGGACCTCCACCGCCACTGACTCCACACCACTTAAGGAACTGGTTGAGGGGACCCTGCTACCAGAGAGTGTTATGGGCGTGTCTGACCTGGACAGCTCCCCCCCGGCACCAAGACAAGGTAGGAAGCATGCCATCACCCCCCTGACACCCCCCAGCTACCCCACACACCCAGTAGCGACCCATGTGCAGTGCAGGTACCCAAGCACACACAGCAATGCATTATGGGAGATGTAGTCACATGCACATTACAGTGGTGCATTTACACCCAGCCAGTCCCTAACAGCATATGCGCATCAGGAAAGGCAAAATACAGACAGACGGGACCCATGTAATTCCAAACAGTGAAATTTAATGCATGCCAAGTGCAAGTCAGGACAGAAAATTAATGTGTGCCTTTACGTCCACAGCACCATCAGAAACACAGGAAATAGTCAGAGGAGGAGAGGACGAATCACCTAACCCAGAGGCACCAGGGCAAGAGGATAAAACGGAGGAGGAGGACAGCCCAGTAATCCCTCCAAAACGCCGCAGGCGTATTGCAGTGCCACCACGGACCCCATTGGAGGATAAAGGCCAGGAAACCGATGGCGATGTCCAACCAGTCCCAGCACAGCCAGAGCCACAACACCGTGCTGATCAAATCCTGCCAGTTCCATCAAGGCGCAGAGCACGTGCATCCACCAGTGGAGCAGCCCCAAGAGAGGACACAGTCTTCAGTGAGCTGGAGGGGCAAATGTTAGAGGTACAGCGCCTGCAGGCGAAAAACATACGGTCATTACAGAGGGAGATCAGGGCTGGCTTCATGGGCATGACGGGTGCCCTGGAGGCACTCTGTGCAGAACTGAAGGCAGATCGTGCTGCTATGCACAGGGAGATGCAGCGCCTCGATCTTTACACACGGGCAGTTAACCGGCTGTCTTCAGCAACAAATGTGCTGTCAAGGCGAAGCATATGTATGCAGCGTGAGATGGCCCACAACAGCCAGGACGTGGCAAGGGCCCTGGTACAGATCACATCTGCTGTGGATGAGCTGCGGGCAGCTCGCACTACTGGACCAGGAGTCCTCACTCCACAGATGAGGATGCACAATCAGGCAGGAGCAGCATCACCCCCCGCCCCACCGATAGGCGCCGTAGTGGGCGACACAGTAGGGCTACTGGGACATGTGAGGAGGGCACTGTGCACCCCCTGCCAGGGGCTCCAACATGACAGCGCAGCACTTGAGGTGCACTAAGTTGGACCAGGTGATGGGTGCCTCAACCCAGTTTACATGGACACTTGCTCCTGATTGTACAATCGCACTATGTTAATAACATGTGCTGTGCATTTGACTATACATTGTGTGGTACACAGGCTGTGTGTCGTCATTTATCCTGAAGTTGAGGAACTAAAACACAGTCTCACAACTGATATTTAGCATTGTGTCATATATTCTTACCTAGAAATAGTTGCGTGTGATCTCATCTCGCCTCTGGCGCCCAGCAGCTGCACCAATTACACCGGCTGGCATGCGTCCTGGCGCTGGCCCCTCATCATCGGATTAATCCAATTCACTTAGCTCCACTGGGGTGCCTTTCCTGGTGGCGATTTTGTGCAGCATGGCACATGCTGCCACTATCTTGCAACAGGTCTGGGGGCTGTATTGTAGTGCCCCTCCACTCTTATGTAGGCATCTGAATCTGCTCTTGAGTATCCCGAAGGTCCGCTCAATGGTACATCTGGTTGCTATGTGGGCAGTGTTGCACCTCCGCTCCCCAGCGTTGGCAGGATTCAGGTAGGGAGTCAGAATGAAATCACGGACCGCATACGCACTGTCACCTGTGGGGTGGGAGGAATATGGTTAAACACAGTCCTGCCAATGCTATCCTTTACTAGTGTGTCCTTTGTACAAATGGATTTACCTAGTAGGTATCCCTCACCAAACTCCCCACTTGTGAGTCGACGGTGTATCCCACTGTGGCGGGAGATGAAGGCGTCGTGCGTGCTGCCTGGGTATATTGCGACAATGTCGGTGATGATGTGCTTGGCATTACACACCACCTGTATGTTCAGGGAATGGTAGGATTTGCGATTCCTGAACACATATTCGTTCTTTGAAGGGGGGGATATGGCGACATGTGTCCCATCTATGCATCCAGTGACGTGGGGAAATTGTGCTATTTGATAGAACTCCTGCTTGGTCTGGTCTAGTGCCTGTGGTGTGCTGGGGAAGTGGATGTGGTGATGCAGGCTCTGAAGCATGGCACCAAGGAGCGCATGGAAAAAGCGCGACAATGAGACCCCTCCTGATGAGGCTATCACCCCCTGGAAGCTACCTGATGCCAAGAGGTGCAGTGAGCACAGGATCTGGATGTGGGTGGGGATGGTGTGTGTCCTGTGTGTGCGGTGTTCAAGGATAGGTTTGAGCTCCTCAATTAAATCAAGGATGCTCTCTTCATCCAGCCTGTAGTTTGTATGGGTCTCCTCCTCAGTCCGCTGGAACAGGGTTATGCGCGCATGAAAGATCCTCTCCTGTACAGCAGCTCTGATTCGCAGCCTCCTGGCTATCACATACAGCCCAGCCATTGTGGAAAAATCTGTTGCATTGTGGGCCTCCTTAAATAGTTTGCACCTGGTTACCACCTGCTCAGACTTGGTGGTAATTGCGATTCTCAAATTTGCGAATTTGGTGAAATCGCAATTTGCGATTTTGTCATACATTTCATTGCGATTTCTAAAAATGAGAATTTTCAAATTGCGATTTTCGCAAAGTGCAAATCGCAATTTTGGAATTTGCACTATTATTCACAGATTTATTGGTTCGCAGTATGAGTAATTGCTATTTTAGCAATTCCTTATATTTGCGATGCGAGAATGTCTCATACATCGCGTTTAGCAAAATTTTAGTCACAAACGCTGTTTTTTGCGATTCGCAGCGTTTGCCAGTAAAATTTTGTTTCATACATATGGCCCTTAGTGTTTTAGGTGTAAGGTATTTGGGGCGGATTTGGTTCATATCTTCTCTACATGCCCTAGGTTAGAATTAATGAGTCGAGAAATATCTGGCTTTCTGTGGCATGTATTGAAGGAAGATGTTTTGCTTTCACCTCAGCTCATGTTATTAGGGGTAACCGAACAAGATGAGGGATCTGGTGGAGAGCTTATATTTATAGCAATGTCAGTTCTCAGATTATGTGTTGCCTCAGCCTGGTTAGATCCCTCTCCCCCAACTTTTCAGCAGTGAAAAGATCGTCTACTACACATATTTAATTTAGAACAAGCACTCTATGACCGGAGAGGCAAAAAAGGGAGAATTAAAGGGAAGATCTGGGGTCCCTTAATGGTTTGGGTTAATGCACTAGCTCACGATGATGAATCTGCACATTGTGATTAATAATGTCTTTGGCTGCTTCATTTTAGGAAGTATATCAGGCCTGGTCTGATATTATTTCTTTTTTGATAAAAATACAATAATGATTATTTTTCTTCATTTGAATTGCTTTTTAAATGATATTGCTCTGTGTTTGTGATTGGTATAAATAATATGGAAATATGGGGGCTATGGATGTATTTATGTATACACAGACATATGCTGCTATTGCTTTTTCATCTTCTGTTTATGTATTATACAAAATAAAAAATAATTTACAAAAATTCACATTTACATTACATTACTTCACTCTACGCCACTTCACTCCACTCTACGCCATGCCACACTCTATGCCACTTTAGTCCGTATAACTCCACTCTACACCACTCTACTCAACTCTATTATAAGCCAATTGACTCTATGCCATTGGACTCTACTAGTTTCTAATCTACTTTACACCACTCCATGTCAGCCCACTCCACTCTAGTCTACTCCACTCCACTCTACTCTATGCCACTCCAGGTGTGCCCGGTACAGATAAGAGTGGTGGAGCGGGTCGGGGGCAGGGCAGAGGGGAAGTATACAGATGACGGAATAGGGAATATAAAATAAAAAATAAAACCACTTTTCTTGTGTCCTGAGTCGGTGATGCAGCGAGGGCAAGGTAAGTATTTTTATTATTATTTTATTTAGTTTTTTATTTTATTTTCCCTATTCCGTCATCTGTCGACTTCCCCACTGCTCTTACCTGTACCGACCACGGCAGTGCCATTCCACTCTACGCCACTCGACGCACTCCAAGCTACTCTATGCCACTCTACACCACTGACTCCATGCCACTGCACTCTATTCCACTCCACGCTGCTGTACAACATATTTAAAAGACATTGGTAAAGCCAATAGCTCTAGCATGGGCGAAACTTTTTCGCTTTGCCAATGCTTGTTTATTTTAAATACCTTTTCTTTTATCTAGCCTGGCCTCTTTTAGATTGCATTGATTGGCAGTATAATTTGTTTGCCCACTTTTCCCATGGCCCACCTGACTTGGGGCAGTGCTAGCGACTCTGCTTCCAATCTCATCAAGGCTCTTGCTGACGGACATATAATTGGGGCCACAGTGTGAAAGTGCAGCAGACATGCTGAAGTCATGCCAAAAACAAGACCATCTGCACCTGTCCACAGTGCATCTCCAGAACAAAACTGACATACTGGTGAGTCCCTCCTCATTTTCAAGGAGCCATGAACTTAAGGATAACTTCAAAAATATCCTCAGCAAATACATCTCTTACTTTACAGCCCATTAAGAAAAATAAGCTCAGGTTTTACTAAAATAATTCCTCAATTAACTGCTGAGGTAGATAGAAATTTTTTGAAACCACAAAAATACTCCTTGCAAATCAGTCTCTGTAATGTAAGTTCAATAGTTATGAAATGTATTCTATATTAATATTACAAATTATCATAGTCAGCTGTTCTGTTTTATGGATACATGGCTCTCCCAATTATGACCCATATCTGGGCAGAATGCGCAAGCAATCCCCATTGAAAATCATTTTCAACAATATGAATCTTTGTATTCTAACAACATGTATTGGATTTTTCTCATGAAGCTGGCCATATTTCAGTATTTATTTTGGGTAGCCCCAACATTACTATGTACATGGGCTCCAGGGACATTGCTTGGTCAGATCATCACTTACTGTCTTTTAATATTTTTTACATGAATCCCCCAATTAATTCAAAACTCGGTGATAATAAAAGAATAAACACTTGTCCATGGAATAAAATTCCACCTGAAATGATTGCCTATAAAATATCCGTAATGAGAGCCCTGCCCAAGAAGTCAATCAGCAATGCTAATCCCACAAAGCTAGAGCTCTTTTTGGCTGTCAACTCTTTAAAAACTTCAGCCTCTCTAGCTAGGACATTACCCCTTCATACACTCTGGTTGATGACCTAGCAAACTTATTTTGAGATAAAATTACAAATATTAGGGACCAGCTATCTTGTACTCTAACCTTTCCACCCATGACATCTTTGACTTCATATCCCTTTCCATACTTTACAGAAATTACACTACTCATAAATAAAGAATAAAAAACCTTATTAAAAATGCCTGACCTTCAGGAGCCCCTAGTGATCCCGTACCTGGGTCCTACTGGAACAAATCAAGGAATCAGAGAGCCCACATATTTGAAACATTCTCAACTTATCTTTATAGACTAGAGTCGTACGTGTCAACTTCATAATTCAATGAGACCAATTGCGAAAACTCTTTGCTGGATCCCACTCACCCTGTCAGTTACAGACCCTTTTCCTGTTACCATACTTAGCTAAACTTTTAGAAAAGGAGGTTAATTTCCAGCTTCAAATCTCAGTAGAGTCTAAAGGCATTCTACACCATACGCAAGCTGGCTTTAGTCCAGGACGAAGTATCGAGCTTGTGGTCATCCCTGTGACTGATGACATACAGATGATGGTGGACCAGGGAGATGAAGTGGTCTTGATCCTCTAGGACCTTGCTGCCACCTTCAACATCATCGATCACTCTATCCTTCTGCAAAGACTTGTAAGCATAGCCCTTGGCTGAGACCATCCTAAAATGGATTTTGTCCTTTTTGTCAGGAAGCTCCCAATCAGTATGTCTGCAACAGTATCCTCTCAACCCAAACCTCACCTCTGGGGAGACGCTCAGGAATCAATTCTGTCCTCTCTTATTATTAAACTTTATTTTAGACCCTTACCGTATATGCTCAAAATTTAAAAAAATGTATGCATTATTACATAGATTATACACACTTTGTCTTCAAATTACAGGCCAATACACCATGATTTGGAAAACAACTGAAACATAGTCCTTACTGCTAAGCAAGACTGGATAACAAACATTTTCTGAAAGTAAATTCTTTAAACATTGAGATGAATCTGTTTTTTAACAAGATATCTAAATTAGATAACTCTCTATACCCACCCTCCATGGCCAACTGTCCTCCTCTAATCTCCACTGTTCGCAGCTTGGGACTCATTCTTGACTCTCAACTGTCTTTGAAGTCACAAATTTCCAAAATCATGAAATATTGCTTTAACCGTTTAAGAATACTAAAGAGAATGTTTCCCTTCTTATCTTACCCCAATAAAGTCACTATAACTAGTTCTTATGTCCAATCAAAGTTTGATTTTGAAAATTCAGTCTACTTTGGCCTTCCAAAGAACTGCATTAAATCTGACTGAGTTTCGAAATTTAGACTGCAACTTCACAGCCTCCCTCTATCCAAGTGAATTCAACTTAAAACTGCAGGCCTACTTCACAAAATCTTTTATGAAATTGGTCATTTATCTCTCGATAACTCTGTGAGATCACTTAGATTGACAAAAAAACTTCACTTTGCAGTCCGAAGCATGAAAAATGGGAAGCCTTCTCTATCCTAAGACCAACATTTTAGAACCCTCCTCCGTCTCTCCTGAGAGCTGACACAAATCTTCTAAAATTCAGAAAAAAACTGAAAACTTGGCTGGTCATACAATAATTCTCATGTTGAGATAGTGTGATGATTGATGATGCTCTTCCTAAATGCCATAATAAACAAATAAATAAATAAAAAGTACCACACAATAACCATCAAAGAAAGGTGAGGTATTGCATAAACTCACAACCCCCTCCGCCAGCTGCATTCATTAAAAAATGAAGAGTAATTAAAAAAAATTAAATGCGAGAAAATTAGAAAACACATAGGGATCATCATGCAAGTATCCACCATCTACCATAACACCAGTGCAACATGCACCAGTTGCAGCAGTAGACAATATTCCAGACACTTATCACTATTGATCTATCTGGCTTCCGCACTGTCTTCAGTGCTACCTATATAAAACTAGACCTACTCCATCTCATCCAGTAATGTGAAGTCTGTCCCAGAAGAAGCATACAAGACCCTCCTCAGCCTAATTAAAACATCCCTCTTCTATGGTATCTTTTTTAACAAACTCAATAATAAAGCAAGAAAGCACAAGACTCCCAATCCTCAGGAAGAAGAATGGGAACGCTGTAGCCATCCAACTGCAAAAAATAAATCAACAGCAATCATACCCTCCTTGTCTAACAGCCCAGTTTCAGTCCACACTAGAGAGCCAAAGCAAATACAATACACGGGTAAATGACGGGCTACAAATCAAAAACTATGATGATCTCTGCTTCTTAATAGTACTGTATTTCTCTGCAGCCTTCAACTCTGTTGAACAGTGTGGCAACAAAAATACTCTGCTCTTGAATGTGATTCAAAGCTACTATTTGCTCCCAAGGTGCACCTACTAGGCCCATGGTTGTTAGAGGCTAGAGGTGATTGATAGATGTACATAGCATGGCATGGTCAGGACAGGAAGAGGAGACAATAGCTGAAAATATGGGCTGTGGGACTTAGGTTTTGTCATGCACCAATGTCCATAATGTGTAGAAACTTGCACCACCCGAGGCTTTGAGGTGCTCAGTGGCAAGCCTATTAACTGTCCAATACCCAAAAGGATAAGGAAGCAAGAGAAAATATAGAGGGCGGTAGAAAGAAATTACTTTGAACAGAAGCGAGCGTTTAGGACATAAATTAAATAGTTAAATTGCACACTGCAACCAGTATGTTGCCTTGTCATTGTTGCTACCTTATCTCCTTCAAAAGAGCAGCAAGTGGGCGTGTCCAAGATGGAGGCGGAGTAGGTCGCAGCCATCGGAGCTTCGCTGGGTGTGCAGGCCAAGAAGCCCGTGAGCATCGCCCCCGCTTGGGAGCCCAAGGTCGGCGGTCCTGTCGGCTTGGCAGTTCGGGTTGGACTGTTCCCATGAGGCACAGGGTCAAGACTGATTTGCATATGGCCATAACTGAACTGGGGTGGCGTGGTGGGCAAAATAACAATGGATTAAACCCAGATCTGTGACTGGGGGTGAATGTTTTGCCAATGTGCCACATTCCGTCCATCATTTTGTGTGTTTTGCTGTTCACCCTATGTGGTAAGGGTATGCCCAGACATGGGTTCCCTGCTCACTACGCCACTGGAGTCAAGCTATCCTGGCTGAAGAGGGGTGAAACCCCGAAACCTGTCCTAGGATGCTTGATTCCGGTCAAGGGAAGACATGGCTTGGCAGTTCGGGCTGGACTGTTCCCATGAGGCACAGGGTCAAGACTGATTTGCATATGGCCATGTCTGAACTGGGGTGGCGTGGTGAGCAAAATAACGATGGATTAAACCCAGATCTGTGACTGGGGGTGAATGTTTTCCCAAAGTGCAACATTCCGTCCATCATCTTGTGTGTTTGGCGATGGCCGCTGAGCCTGGGCGGTGTGTGCTGAGCAGTAGTGGAGCCGCGGAGTCGAAGCCTCGTGGGCAGCTGTGGCCTGGTGACACGACGTGCCAGCAGGCTGAGCCGGGAGTCTCGAACCGGGGATGAGCGATGCTCGCCCTGCTCCCCCGGCGTCAAACTGTGAGTGATCCTGCTGCCTGAGGTGCGGGGGCAGCGAAGTCGGTGGGTCTGTGACTTCTGCGCTGGACCACATGAGCGGTTTGTGGCCCAGTCCCAGTCAGGGCTGAGGGATCGGAGGGAAGTCTGGGTCGGGCCCCACCCCCACTTTAGATTTGGACGCCTCAGGCAGCTGGTGGGAGATTGCAGATCCCCGGGCCACTTGAAAACCCTAGGGGGCTCCCCACCGGGTGGAAGCGTGCGGCATGGCGGCGCCTGCCCCTGTTCTGGGTGGTTGGGCGGAGAGGAGCCCCACAGTGTGGGTTGCTGCAGCTGGGGACCAAAACGGGGTCCCCTGAGGCCTCCCATCATCAAAGGCGACAAGATCATAGGAGACAAGAGTGCGTAACAGTGCGGCCTAGTGGAAGAGGGAAGGCCCATCCTCACAAAACCGAGTGCGGGCCTGGGGGTGTGGGTGATCGCCGGATCCACCTCTGGAGGACTGAGGGGGTCGTCCCGCTTCATCGCTGAAGTCTGAATCCCACCTCTGCTGTGCTTTGGACCTGGTGTGGATCTGGAGGAGTCTGGGGGGGCCTGCATGGGCCGTGGCTGCAAAGGAGGTGAATCCGGGGTGCTAGGCTGCTGCTGTGGCTGGTAGAGCATCTCGTAGGGGGCGAGGGCTTGTGGTGGCAGCCTTCTGCGGTCCAGGAAGGAGAGGATGCCCGTCCCCGAGAGTCTTGCAGGTTTGCTGTTCCAGGCGCGGGGTGTGGCCCGGCGGGTGCTCCCACCAACCCTGGGGAGTTGTGAGCGCGATCTCCGAAGAAGTGGCACCGCAAAGGGCTGCGCTATAAGATAGTGGGGGAAGGGCACAGTGCTGTAGTGATCGACGGCCCTGGAGATCTACACTTCTAGCTGCGGCTGCGGCAAGAGGAGCGCCTCATAGGGGTTGAGGGCCTGCATCGGTGGCCTTCTGCTGTCTGTGGAGGGGATAGCGGCCTGGCCCTGGGAGTTTTGTTCGCTGTCCCTGGCTTTGGGTGCGGTCTTTGGGCTTCCCACCGATCTAGAGGAGACGTGAGAGGGATTCTCGTTGAAGAGTCATCACACACAGTTGCGCTGTAAGGCAGCAGAGGAAGGGCCAGTGCTGCAGCGACCATTTGCCCTCAGGTTGATACTACTGTCTAGTGAACGGCCAGGTCGACCCACCGGACTGCTAAGAAGGACATGTCAGTAAAGGATATGTTCACCAAGACCTCTACAAAAATATCGGAGGTGGCCCAGGAGGCGTGTGATTCGGAGACGTGGGGAGATCCATCCAAGGGCGAAGTCCCCAGGGGAGATAACTCCCCTATTACTGAATCATTCCTTGAGCGGTTCTTTGAGTCCCTCTGCGGAGATTTTGCTGAACTTAAACAGGATATAGACGCTGATATGAAATGGATCTGTCATGATGTCAAGGAGCTGGAACAGAGGGCGACCTCCCATGGAGCAGAACCACAATGCCAGAGAGGAGGAGGTGGAGAGTCAATCCTAGGAACTCCTGAAGCTGTGTGACCAGAACGCAGAGCTCCGATACCAGCTGCAGGATTTGGAGAACAGATCACAGCGTTACAATATTCGTATTAAGTGAGTTCCTCAGCAGGCGGTCACGGACAACTTAGAAGACTTTGTGGTTCGCCTCTTTAAACATGTTGCTACATCACTGCAAGACCATAATATCATCCTTGACCGTACTCATTGAGCGGGGAGGCCGGCTTCCGGACCGTGCCAGCCACAAGACATACTTACTTGCCTCTACTATTACAACAGAAGGAGGCCATAATGATGGCTTCACGAGACTAGAAAGATATTGAATTTGAGAGCCTCCGGATTTGGCTGTACCAAGATCGTTCCATAATAACACTCCAGCGATGCAGAACCTTCAAACCCCTCACGGACTTTCTGCAGCTTCAGAAGGTCACATAGAAATGAGGTCACCCCTTCTCCCTCCAATTCGTCTGGCGAGATGAGGTCCGGGTGATCCGTACTCTGGACAAAGCTAGCAATCTGCCGGACATTCCGAAGCTAGGCGAGGCGGGACCATCGGGATCACTGGTGCAAGGTATGGAGAAGGGAAAGCGGGGCTCCCGTCGCTCAACTAGATGAGGGAAGAAGATCGTGAGTAAACCGACGGAAGCAGATAGCAGAGAGGAGCTACAAGGCTACTCCATCACCTCCAGCAGAAAGAAAGCTGATGTGCTTCTCTTCAGGTTCAGCAGCAGAGGCTCCTGTCTGGCTGGTGTGTAGGCCTCCCTTGCCGGGCTAGGAACATGGTGTCCGGCAAAGCTCCATCTTGCTGGATAATCATAGATGACTACGTTCGCCTGTGACATGGACCCACCGCATTACGACTCTTTAAGTGCACCCCGGAGGGGGAAGTTCATTGTGTCGATATTGTTTTTTCTTCTATAAATCTCACTTTCCTTTTCCCTTCTTCTCCGTCCTGGAGGGGTTTTTCCCAACCTTGACCCTTGTGGGGGGGTGGTCCGCAGTACGCGGGTAACAGCTGTAGGGATGAAAGTTTCATTGAACAATCCCTCATGGTGTCTTTGATTAGCCTCAATGTTCGAGGCCGTAATGCTCCGGCCAAGCAGCTAACTGTCCTGGCTCTGCTCAGAGACTCAAAATGCAATATTTGCCTATTGCAGGAGACCCACCTCCTCCAGGAAGACTGATGGAGACTGCGATCTTTCTGGTTCGACAGGCAATACTTCTCCTCAGGTTCCACCAAGAAGGGAGAGGTGACTCTATTGCTGGCTACCTACTTTGCGGGAAGGGTGGAGGGGGTACATATGGAGATCCCAGAAAATATGTTTGCCTTGCAGATCACTTTTCATGGGGCCAGGTTCACTGTTGCTACCAAATATGCCCCCAACAAGTGGCAGGAAGTTTTTTTTTAGGGGCACACTGGGCCTGTTGCTTACCTCTCCCGATGGGGAAATAGTCGTGGGGGAACTTCAATATCGTAATGGATGCCCAAATGGATAGATGCACCCCAGGAGAGGATGGGGGACTCAGAAAGGGTACACAGCAGTGGTTGGGCGAGGCAGGATTCACAGATATCTGGTGACACATGAAACCCCGGGCCATACATTATACCTTCTTCTCTGCATCACATCAGACATATGCGCGCATAGATTATTTTCTCACTACATCCCGGATCACCCAGGACACATTATGGACGAAAATTGGGGCAGCCTCACTCTCGAATCATTTTCCTTTAACGCTGCAATTTAACTGTGGGAGACACTAAAGAATGGATACACTAACGGTACTCCGCTCCTTCCTACAATTTAACGATCTCCCTGAGATGCCCATTCATATCATTTGGGAAACGCTGAAGGTGGTATTGCAAGCACATTTTCTAGGTATATCAGCAGGTTTCAATAGAGAGCCTGGGGAGAAAAGAGAAAGCCTGGAAGAGCAGATTAAGGATATGGAGTCGGCACATGTCAGGTCAGTATCAGTGGCAACCCGCCGTCAGTTGAACACGACAAGGAAATATCTGCGGGAGCAAGATCTGGGGCGTGCTGAATACGCCCTTCTTAAAATATGTCAGATATATTATGCAGGGGGGAATAAGGCGGGACACATGCTAGCTCACCGCCTTTGAGCGCAGGCATCGGATTTGCGGGTTCCCTTCCTTTGTCCCCCCCACTGTGATTTATATCACTGTTTTTACTGTCCTGTTTTAATGATTTCCAATTTTGACATTGCTGTTTGCTGCAAACTTTGCCCGGTCTCACCTGAGTTAACGGGTTCACTCCTGTAATTGTTTCTTTATTTCTTCCCAGTCATGGATCTTCTGAAATGTCTCTCTCTTGTGCAGGGATTTTTAACTGGGAATGCACGGTTTTAGGCACTCCTCCCTGGCCAATCCTAGGATGCCACATCATCCCTCCGGCCCTCCCCAACCCTCCCAAACAGCATTCTGGGACAGTACAAAATGTTGACTCCAAGTTGTCTCTGGATCGATCTCCCTAGAGAGACTCAGCTACAGCCTTGCTGACCGATCTGCCTCATCCCTTCCTACTGAAACTTCAGAGGCAAGACCCTCCTCTGTTGACTCCAGAGGTCTCTCGTTTGTCCTTTTTTCCAGTGGGCCTAGGCTATCCCAGCCCAGGGGCAGTGTGACAAGCCAATTATCAGATGCGGGGGCAGAGCCTAGCCGGGCTGTTTAGAGAGGCTCCGCTGACTGAATTAAAAATCCTGCCAACATCCGACAAAAACAGGCTGAATATAGCCATCATAGTGACAGGAACCCACGGGCCCCTCAACAGATCAAAGCAGCGAGCCGCCCAAAACACTGTGCCTCCCCCTTGTCCCAATTGCTAAACAATGTAGTTCTACTACATGCACCAAACCAAGGCACCTGCTGCTCCCAAGGCGCAACCGCAAGGTCAAATTGAATAAAAATTTCACAGATGGTAGTGCACAAATAAGTTACAGTCTATTCAAACAAAAGTCCTGTTCCAAATTGCATGTATTCCAAAACTTCTTTATTTTCCCGGTCCCTTTCAGTAAGCTTCTTTTGAGACGTGAGACTGTAAGCCACAGTTGCTGGATCTTAGAGGACACGCAATGTGGTGACTACGACAGGGCTTAATAGCAATAACTGATTGATGCATTGAAGATCAGTCAGGAATATGAGGATCTGATGCATGCAAGGGACCGGGATCAAACCGACAATGGGTGGAATCGAGGAACAATATGTCCAATTGCTGGACATAGAATTAGGGCCCCGAGGAAGATCACATGTGGTGAACGAAACATGTTGGCTGTCTCATGTATCACCAAAGAAAATAAAAATGCCTTGCAATACATGCAATTTGGAACTGGACTTTTGTTTGAATGGACTGAAACTTTTTGGTGCACTAGCATCTGTGAAATTTGAACCCACAGGCCCCTACTGGTGAATTCTGGGGAACTTTGATTACCTTTGGTGCCCGCGGCACCGAGCAGTGTGTGACGGCCTAGGAACATCAGAGCGTGGCCTGCACCACGCTAAGAGGCCTGGTGCATTGGTTGATCCCAGGTCGGGCGGTTGCACTCACCGTGACAGGTGTACCGGGGGCTGGTAGCGGCTGCCGTTCACCATTCCCACTGGGTCGTGCCCTCTTGAAAAGCACACTTTTCTGTGCCGATGGGCAGTCGCCAGTACCAACGGCTAAATGCCTTATTACATGGCCTGGTGCACACTCGCGGGAATGCGAGTCCAGGGCAAGAGGAGGCCCCTCGACTATTGAAAATTGCTCTTCTGGCGGCTGATATCCGAACTGCCTGCGCCGTGCCTGCTTGCATCTGCAGGTGGCTGGCACAGGGCTATCACCAACGGCAGGTGGCACACACCTGGAGCCTGGGTTTGAGGCTGGAGGAATTTGGTAATCCCACTGATCAGGTGAGAGGATGTGCAGGCTAACGCCGATTCCCCTGGTATGGCGCCATCTGCTTTGCGGCCTGGCCCTCTGTATTGGCCTGCCTGCCACACTGGCTGCAGGACACCAAGCATTGCGGTTGGCCTGCCAGGTCCTTGCCAGCTCCAAGGATTGATCACTGTGCGCCACTGTTCAACTCTCTGCCATCCATGTGCATCCTCAGTCTGCCGAGTAAGGTAGGGGCTGGCACTTTGAGAGCTGGCTGGGAGCAGCTCTCCAACCTTCTGTCTTCCACAGGATTTCTTCAGGGTCCACTGTGAAGGGTCCTTAATGTTTAAAAATCCAACCGCGACTTGCACATAGAATTGGACGGAGCACGCGGTCGTGTACTCACATTGCACACGCACTCTGTGGGGTTCCTATCGACTTACCTAGGGTGGTTTTGTGGGTTCCAAGTAATTCTACATCCTCTTGACATCATCTTGACTGGAGTCGTAGTTCTTATACCACTTGCTTAGTATATGGTTTGGTCCCCCCCTGGGGCCCACTGTGTATTTTGTGCTATTTACTGTGTTTCTTTGCTAAAGTATTTTGTGCATTGTGTTTATCTCCATGTTGGAGATACTTGAACCTTATAGAGAGTATTATAGAATAAATAGATATTTTTACAAATACTTGGTGGGGTTCTTTTCACTTAATCCATACAATAAGATTGCATTCTGGTAAAACAAGCTGCTTTACGCTCCTTCTGGACTAAGCCTGAAGGCTGCGCTCCACAGCTACCACTTAGAGAGCTTTCTATGGTTGTCTAAGACCTCTTAAATCACCATAAAGGTTGTCTGGACTGGTGCAAGGTGCCCACTTACATTAGTCGACATCATATAACAGGCCAACCTCTCCCAAATACTAAACTGGAAAGATTGACAGATTTGATAACCAGTGCACAAACAAGGAGCCACCCGGTTCAACAAGAAGCATGTGGGTGTGGACCAATCATTCCTAAGCTGAGTTCCTTCCCAGCCATCCTAACCGTAATCTAAAATTAGAGGAAAAACCAAGAAGGTGATGCAACACCCATAAGGCCCACCCCGAGTGGAACAACTGCCCCTAAGCTCAAACAATAGGCAAACAGCAGAAATTGGAAGGAGCACGATATGCAGCTCCCCACACACAATTCCTGTGGAAGCAAAGTTAACTGAACCAGCTCCTAAACACCTGGATTAACCTTCGTCAAAGGCCACCAAACAGTGTGAATCTATCACTGTAGTCTAAATCAAAAGACAGAAGAAACGTGCCATAAAGACAAGAAGTAGCAGGAGAAGGAGATGATGCACGTAGTAACAAATTATATCACAGCTTCGAAGCCAAGCAGAAACACCAAGACCTACCAACAGCAAACATCTCAACAATCCTGTGTAGGGACAGGGAACATGAAGAACTTGAGATAAGACAGATATACAATGATTCTCTAGACTCATCGCAAGCAACTACCAGAAGATCTGCCACCGTGCAGCAGGCTCATGAAACTAGCTTGAAGCAGACTGGCTCTGCTCAGAGCCCGCAGGTCGGGATAAGAAGCAAGTACTCCTGACAACGTGTGCAAATTATTGAATCTGACATGATCATGCCCACTGCTATAAAAAGTAATTTGGGGCACGAGCCAAAGATGGCAACTCAACACCCTCCTCCACCAATAAAGATGGTCAATGCATTCAATTCCAAACACTGGCAGATCGCACCATCACATTAGCCAACAATACACCAGAGGGTAGTATTTGCCATGCTGCACAGCGGGACACCACTCAAAGAATCTCTCTCTAAGTGGCAAGATCGTAGTAAAAATCAATACTCAAAGTATAGTGGGAGCAAACAATATAACACACCTACAAAATAACAACTTGGATTGTCACAACACTCCTCAACTTTGACTACATTCTCTCAGGAAATGAAAAGCGATACACAGCAGATCATTTAACGCCTAAATACATTTCACAAGGCCAGCAGGGCCTTCTGAACAGAGGTAATATCATGAGGTTGTTTGCCGTAATACCCGCACTGAAGCATATTAAATCATAAGATTTGCTATCAGTCAGATTCACATCCATTGGGGTCCATAGACAACCAGAGCAAGCCCTCACCACATGGAGAACAGAGGAGATAGCACTCCTAATTAACAGCGCAAGCTAGCAGTTCAAAACTTGGGGTATAGCACTTTCAAAACCCAGAAATCTGTGTTACCCTTCACCTTTATTAATTCCGGTCCAAAGACCATGCACAAACTAGTACTCAATTCTGTGTATTCAGTCCGAGAAAATGCCCCTGGTACAGCTGGAATAAGTACCCAAATAAAGAAACAGCCAATGGACAAGAACCAAGAATAATGGTTCTGGCTAACATCAGCCTTAAACACCCCAAGGAAAATATGACTTCCAATACAAGAGATAGGCAAATCACCGGAAACTTCATTAAGCATTCTTTCCTGGAATATTGCAGGAGCAAAGTACGAACTCAGTGATGGCGTACTCCCAGCGAACTGGGGAAAACATGATATAATCACCCTTCAAGAGACCTGGCTGACAAACCCAGTGCAACTGGCTGGTTCTGTTCTCCATCATATCGATCACAAGGAAATCACATCGATTTGGGAGACCTAACGGAGGGGGGTGGGTCTTGCAGTATATTTATCAACCATACTAAAAGTCACCTCAGAGCAATTATCCATCTTGACCCCTGATCTACAGGTACTCAAGCTTAGCATGCAACATAAACACTTCATAAGATCAGTAATATTATTTAATGTGTATGCACACCCCAATGCACAAAAGACTGCATTATTCAAAAAACAAATCTCCACGATAACAGAAATAAGATTCACAAATCCTGCCTGGGAAATACTAGTGACAGAGGATGTCAATTCCAACCTAATGTACTCACCAGATGAAGATGAGCACTTGGCAGCTAGGGACTCAATCTAGGCAGTCCAGCCACAGGTCAGTCACCCTCGAAAATGATCTGATCCCAAAGGGCAAAAACTAGTCACCGCTCTGGAACATCTGGACTTGAGGGTAATTAACGGCAGAACTCAGGATGATAACCCTCTCAGGTTCACACATTATGGTGCGAAGTCCGGATCAATAATAGATTTCACAATTCTCTCTTTCCACTACTAAAGCATTTAAGGAAATACAAAGTCAAATACACAACGCATAGTGATGAATCATATCAACACCTGGAGATGGGTTTAAAACCCCAAGACATGTGACTGCACCAGTGGAAACAGGAAACTTAAAAACAACCAATTTGAACCGCTTAAGATGGACACAGCACTCACTACCGAAGCTGACTAACAAGGCAAAAGACATACTGGAGTCTAGTAACGCACAACACTCTACCTTAATGGACATCCTCCTCAACAAGGCTGCTAATAAATGGTCCGGTTCTAAACTTTACCATGAGGTAAGTGGTTAAGCATACAGAAGGTCTGATGAAAAAATCCTCAACTTTGAGAAACGACACGGGCAATTATGAATACTAGAAAACCCAGCATCTCACCCACACATGGGAGAGTATAAAAAACCTGAAGATGCAAGGCAAAAAACAATTCTGAGAGAAGCAAAAACAAATTCCGAAGAGTTTTAAGAAAAGTCCTTTTCCAAGCCCGCGAAAGCCTGGGTACCCCATCTGAACAAGACATTCGCCAAGGGTATACAAACGAAATCCCAGAACAAGATGAGAGCAATGATGCACGGGTCAATGAAGTAAAAGAGCTGTATACATTCAAACCATGTAGGATCTTACATCGTACATTTGTGCCGGCCATCCAATACTATACCACAGCAAAGGTGGGGAAAGCGATTATGGCATGACGAAGAGATGGTGTGCCAGGCCCAAACGTACATGGCCTGGTGCACACTCGCGGGAATGCGAGTCCAGGGCAAGAGGAGGCCCCTCGACTATTGAAAATTGCTCTTCTGGCGGCTGATATCCGAACTGCCTGCGCCGTGCCTGCTTGCATCTGCAGGTGGCTGGCACAGGGCTATCACCAACGGCAGGTGGCACACACCTGGAGTCTGGGTTTGAGGCTGGAGGAATTTGGTAATCCCACTGATCAGGTGAGAGGATGTGCAGGCTAACGCCGATTCCCCTGGTATGGCGCCATCTGCTTTGCGGCCTGGCCCTCTGTATTGGCCTGCCTGCCACACTGGCTGCAGGACACCAAGCATTGCGGTTGGCCTGCCAGGTCCTTGCCAGCTCCAAGGATTGATCACTGTGCGCCACTGTTCAACTCCCTGCCATCCATGTGCATCCTCAGTCTGCCGAGTAAGGTAGGGGCTGGCACTTTGAGAGCTGGCTGGGAGCAGCTCTCCAACCTTCTGTCTTCCACAGGATTTCTTCAGGGTCCACTGTGAAGGGTCCTTAATGTTTAAAAATCCAACCGCGACTTGCACATAGAATTGGACGGAGCACGCAGTCGTGTACTCACATTGCACACGCACTCTGTGGGGTTCCTATCGACTTACCTAGGGTGGTTTTGTGGGTTCCAAGTAATTCTACATCCTCTTGACATCATCTTGACTGGAGTCGTAGTTCTTATACCACTTGCTTAGTATATGGTTTGGTCCCCCCCTGGGGCCCACTGTGTATTTTGTGCTATTTACTGTGTTTCTTTGCTAAAGTATTTTGTGCATTGTGTTTATCTCCGTGTTGGAGATACTTGAACCTTATAGAGAGTATTATATAATAAATAGATATTTTTACAAATACTTGGTGGGGTTCTTTTCACTTAATCCATACAATAAGATTGCATTCTGGTAAAACAAGCTGCTTTACGCTCCTTCTGGACTAAGCCTGAAGGCTGCGCTCCACAGCTACCACTTAGAGAGCTTTCTATGGTTGTCTAAGACCTCTTAAATCACCATAAAGGTTGTCTGGACTGGTGCAAGGTGCCCACTTACATTAGTCGACATCATATAACAGGCCAACCTCTCCCAAATACTAAACTGGAAAGATTGACAGATTTGATAACCAGTGCACAAACAAGGAGCCACCCGGTTCAACAAGAAGCATGTGGGTGTGGACCAATCATTCCTAAGCTGAGTTCCTTCCCAGCCATCCTAACCGGAATCTAAAATTAGAGGAAAAACCAAGAAGGTGATGCAACACCCATAAGGCCCACCCCGAGTGGAACAACTGCCCCTAAGCTCAAACAATAGGCAAACAGCAGAAATTGGAAGGAGCACGATATGCAGCTCCCCACACACAATTCCTGTGGAAGCAAAGTTAACTGAACCAGCTCCTAAACACCTGGATTAACCTTCGTCAAAGGCCACCAAACAGTGTGAACCTATCACTGTAGTCTAAATCAAAAGACAGAAGAAACGTGCCATAAAGACAAGAAGTAGCAGGAGAAGGAGATGATGCACGTAGTAACAAATTATATCACAGCTTCGAAGCCAAGCAGAAACACCAAGACCTACCAACAGCAAACATCTCAACAATCCTGTGTAGGGACAGGGAACATGAAGAACTTGAGATAAGACAGATATACAATGATTCTCTAGACTCATCGCAAGCAACTACCAGAAGATCTGCCACCGTGCAGCAGGCTCATGAAACTAGCTTGAAGCAGACTGGCTCTGCTCAGAGCCCGCAGGTCGGGATAAGAAGCAAGTACTCCTGACAACGTGTGCAAATTATTGAATCTGACATGATCATGCCCACTGCTATAAAAAGTAATTTGGGGCACGAGCCAAAGATGGCAACTCAACACCCTCCTCCACCAATAAAGATGGTCAATGCATTCAATTCCAAACACTGGCAGATCGCACCATCACATTAGCCAACAATACACCAGAGGGTAGTATTTGCCATGCTGCACAGCGGGACACCACTCAAAGAATCTCTCTCTAAGTGGCAAGATCGTAGTAAAAATCAATACTCAAAGTATAGTGGGAGCAAACAATATAACACACCTACAAAATAACGACTTGGATTGTCACAACACTCCTCAACTTTGACTACATTCTCTCAGGAAATGAAAAGCGATACACAGCAGATCATTTAACGCCTAAATACATTTCACAAGGCCAGCAGGGCCTTCTGAACAGAGGTAATATCATGAGGTTGTTTGCCGTAATACCCGCACTGAAGCATATTAAATCATAAGATTTGCTATCAGTCAGATTCACATCCATTGGGGTCCATAGACAACCAGAGCAAGCCCTCACCACATGGAGAACAGAGGAGATAGCACTCCTAATTAACAGCGCAAGCTAGCAGTTCAAAACTTGGGGTATAGCACTTTCAAAACCCAGAAATCTGTGTTACCCTTCACCTTTATTAATTCCGGTCCAAAGACCATGCACAAACTAGTACTCAATTCTGTGTATTCAGTCCGAGAAAATGCCCCTGGTACAGCTGGAATAAGTACCCAAATAAAGAAACAGCCAATGGACAAGAACCAAGAATAATGGTTCTGGCTAACATCAGCCTTAAACACCCCAAGGAAAATATGACTTCCAATACAAGAGATAGGCAAATCACAGGAAACTTCATTAAGCATTCTTTCCTGGAATATTGCAGGAGCAAAGTACGAACTCAGTGATGGCGTACTCCCAGCGAACTGGGGAAAACATGATATAATCACCCTTCAAGAGACCTGGCTGACAAACCCAGTGCAACTGGCTGGTTCTGTTCTCCATCATATCGATCACAAGGAAATCACATCGATTTGGGAGACCTAACGGAGGGGGGTGGGTCTTGCAGTATATTTATCAACCGTACTAAAAGTCACCTCAGAGCAATTATCCATCTTGACCCCTAATCTACAGGTACTCAAGCTTAGCATGCAACATAAACACTTCATAAGATCAGTAATATTATTTAATGTGTATGCACACCCCAATGCACAAAAGACTGCATTATTCAAAAAACAAATCTCCACGATAACAGAAATAAGATTCACAAATCCTGCCTGGGAAATACTAGTGACAGAGGATGTCAATTCCAACCTAATGTACTCACCAGATGAAGATGAGCACTTGGCAGCTAGGGACTCAATCTAGGCAGTCCAGCCACAGGTCAGTCACCCTCGAAAATAATCTGATCCCAAAGGGCAAAAACTAGTCACCGCTCTGGAACATCTGGACTTGAGGGTAATTAACGGCAGAACTCAGGATGATAACCCTCTCAGGTTCACACATTATGGTGCGAAGTCCGGATCAATAATAGATTTCACAATTCTCTCTTTCCACTACTAAAGCATTTAAGGAAATACAAAGTCAAATACACAACGCATAGTGATGAATCATATCAACACCTGGAGATGGGTTTAAAACCCCAAGACATGTGACTGCACCAGTGGAAACAGGAAACTTAAAAACAACCAATTTGAACCGCTTAAGATGGACACAGCACTCACTACCGAAGCTGACTAACAAGGCAAAAGACATACTGGAGTCTAGTAACGCACAACACTCTACCTTAATGGACATCCTCCTCAACAAGGCTGCTAATAAATGGTCCGGTTCTAAACTTTACCATGAGGTAAGTGGTTAAGCATACAGAAGGTCTGATGAAAAAATCCTCAACTTTGAGAAACGACACGGGCAATTATGAATACTAGAAAACCCAGCATCTCACCCACACATGGGAGAGTATAAAAAACCTGAAGATGCAAGGCAAAAAACAATTCTGAGAGAAGCAAAAACAAATTCCGAAGAGTTTTAAGAAAAGTCCTTTTCCAAGCCCGCGAAAGCCTGGGTACCCCATCTGAACAAGACATTCGCCAAGGGTATACAAACGAAATCCCAGAACAAGATGAGAGCAATGATGCACGGGTCAATGAAGTAAAAGAGCCGTATACATTCAAACCATGTAGGATCTTACATCGTACATTTGTGCCGGCCATCCAATACTATACCACAGCAAAGGTGGGGAAAGCGATTATGGCATGACGAAGAGATGGTGTGCCAGGCCCAAACGATATTCCGCAGGCCTTCTACAAGTTAGACCCTGAATACTGGGCAATCCCACTATCGTCACTTAATAATGAGGTGGAAGGAACAGACACAACCCTTAGCAGCTGGTTAAGATAAATAATAAACCCAGTCTTAAAGGGTGGGGACCTGTCTAACCCTGCTAACTACAGGCTAATTGTGCTCATTGACTCGGAAGCCAAATAGTATGCATCACTAATTCTGGAGGACTTAGTTGAGTAGTCAAATATCAATAATCTGGTTCCAATCAACCAGACAGGGTTTCAGAAAGGATTCAGAACTACTACCAACATCTTAGCAGTAACAACAATTGCTGACAAATGTAAGCGCTCAAAGAACTGCACCTATGCTTTAGAGATTTTAAAGCTGCATTTGACCGGGTGGACATAGGTCTTCTGTGGGGAAACCTAAGGCGGTTGGGCCTCCCTGGCAGAATCCTGAATGCCATTGAGCAACTGTATACATGCACTTAGACCCAAATTAAGCTGGAGGATGGTACAAGACTGTCAAGGAGAACTCTTACAGAAGTTGACCTCAAACAAGGGTGTGTGCTTGCACCACATTTTCTTAACTTGTTTATGGCTGACTTGTCTCCAAGGCTCAATCAGACAAACCCCCACCTGTCAAGACTAGGACCAGTAATTCAGATTCATCTCTGATATGCAGATGATATTGTCCTACTGAGTCATACAAGAATGGGATTGCATAAAATCAATCACAGAACTAGTAGAATATGCCAAGGTCAACAAATCAGAAATAAATACGACTAAAACAGAAACAATGCCTGTGTGGAATTGACGTGGCTCCCCGCTCAAGATTAAACTTGGAGCCAAGATCCTACAGGAAGTCAGCAGTTATAAATACCTGGGCCTGTATATAGACAAAAAATTAAATTACCAAGCTCACAAACAGTACATTGTGAAGAAAGGAAATGCGGTGACTTATGCCTTTTGTGTTCTTGCCAAGAAGTTGGACGGCCGCTCTTTCAAGCCACGACTAGCAGTTATTTCTCCCAACAGTGGCTTATGCAAGTGCTGTCATGCTTAGAAAAGATGCTTTGGTTTTGGATAAACTGAAAACAAACACGTAAAAGTGAGTTTTTGGTCTGCCGCAGATTGCCTCACCCATAACCAGCTTGATTGGAGTTTGGTTTCATGCAATAAACCATAGGGAGAAGCTACCTTACCAATAAAACATGGTACAAATTATGGTTAAACCAAAGCAGTCCACCAATTATTGCCCTATGGCAGTCTTTGGAAAAGGACTCGCATTTGATTTACAGCAAATTCTTGTGGTCTTCCTTGAAAGAAACAAATACAATTGGCCTATGGCACTTGACCCTTCATCATCTTGCTTTTTGCCATGCTTTAAATAAAGTTGCAAAAATGCATTCACTCATAAATGACAAGCACATACAAACCACCCACACACATACCTGGATGGTACTACAATCTTATAATAATCTAAAGCTGACAGCTTTTCTTAACATGACATACCCAGTGTACCTAAAGAGAAGGCTTATGGCCATTCGATTCGGTGTACTGCCATCCTTGGCCGACCAACCATCATGGAAATATAAAGGCCCAAAGTCATGCAGATTGTGTGGTGCTGTGAAGGAAGACATCATCCATCTGGGTTGCAGAGGCCCACTTTTAAAGAATGCTCGTGTTTTATTACTGAAAAACATTTTCAACAACCAGGGCATCCAAACCTGCAGGATGGCCATTATAAAGAGCCGTAATCCCCTTGACCCTCAGATTAACCATGAATAGATGATATTTCTGGTTTACATGAACAATTATTTAAATTAAGCATTTATGTCTCTGGAAACAAATCTTAAATTTGAGAGATTCCCGAATTTAACCTACCAACAATTAAAGATGATTTTATCAGCGCAAATGACTGCATCTTTTAGTGCACTCAATGTTACTATTTCCAGGGTACTAATCCATATGATTTCTAGACTAACCCTAAATTGATGATACTCCTGGTTTATTGGGGACGTCATTTAAATTAAGCTTATCACCACATGACACTCCAACATCAGGGGCATGCAAACTCAAACTTGGAGCGGAAAGCGCTTTTTATGTCCTTTTTGTATGAATTGCAATGATTTTAATTAATTGTGCAAATAAACATATCTATCTATCTATCAAACTTAGATGATTAACATGTTTACCAGCACTGTGGCACTTTATAGACAATTATACTCATCAGTGGTTCAAGAGTCGATAATCCTATGGCGCTTAATAAGTAGGAATCTCGACGGCCCGATATTGCAATAATCAAAAAGTCGAATTGACCCTTGATGATACCACTATCCTACGATCCTGCACTCAAATCTGACGGTAGTCGATTTTATGGTCGTAATTTTAAGCTCAACACATCCTTTTATTTATCATATTATTGGGAAACATTTAATATGAAGCCCTATGGTGCAAATCCTAGTAACAAATCAGGACGTCTTAAATCATGTTGTGTCTACAATTTTTAGAGACAATTAGTAGTACAATACAATCATGTACCACACTTCCCCAAGATTTTGTGATTTAGTGTAGTTCTGTGTGTATGGTAACATTGTGATTGTTTTTATTAACTTACACCTATAAAGTGTAAAAAAAAACCAGGGTAGGCAATTGATAAAAATCCAGGTGAACTAAATAGGTAGAATCCATTTGTTTTTCATACCATCTACCAAATGGCATTTCTCAGGAAGAACTACACAATAGCCTTTGTTTCCGGTGTTTTATATAGCGCAAACTTGACCCGAAGGTATTGGACATCAGAGTGCTTTACATGAGCACCAGTTATGTTACATGAGGACACATTCATTAATAATAATTAATTAATAAATTTTGATAACAAGACTCTCATGACATTTCTAAGGGCATCACTGGCCCCCTCGGTCTCCACCATTACGCTATAGAATTGCAGGAAATACAACTCCACTGTATAGGGAAGTGTTATACCTGCTGGTCAGCCAGTGTCACTGTGGTTGTGGAATGTTGGTGTGTGAGGATGTTGTGGAATGTTGGTGAGTGAGAGAGTCAGTTGGAGGATGGGCTGTGGAATGTTGGTGAGTGAGAGAGTCAGTTGGAGAATGGGCTGAGCAGCAGGAAGGCTTGTCCTGGTGGGGCTCTTGATGATATCATCTATCTTAATAAATCAACCTACATAATCTACATGGACAAGGTGTCTTCCATTTACAACAGGAAGCTATCCTCATCCTATATCTTGTGCCATTTTACACCATGGGCATCCAAAATGGATCCTAATAGCCCCAGGACTGAGACTCACAAAAAAAGGTCTTGTCACACTTTAAATTCACAAAGCTAATTTTTCTGCCAACACTGCTTTATGTGATGTACCCAGGGCAAGAACAGTTCAACATGTTAAATGCTTGATGTACAAACAATTGATTCCTGGTGGGATTCCCATATCACTAGACTCCAACATTTCTATTATAGCACAAACAACTGTGCACTCTCCAGTCAGAGAATTGTGTTCTTAATTCCTGAAGCACCAAAGTGTCACTAAATTCAACGACATTCAATGGCAATTGGTGATAATATATCTGCATGCAAAACCAGCAGATCACCATCATAATAAGTGTTAAAATCCCTTGTTAAACTCTGAAAATAGTAGTCTCTAAAGTAAACCTATATTAATTACTTGAAAGCAAAAATATGCAACATAGCTCAAGGGAATGGGAGGCGTACATGCCAGTCTTTAGGGATAACCACACTGACAATGTAAATGAGTTCCATTTAGCTCCATTATAAGTAAATGTTCCTTTGAGACCATTCAAAATACCTCATAGGGCTCCAGCCCTCATGGCCCTGCATTTGGGATTTTTCAAATAAACAGATATTGATGTTTAAAACTCTTTATTTGAGTGTGTTTAATAGGGTAACCCTAAGTTGTAAGGAATACGTTCCACAGATACCTGAGGCAGGATCAGAGGGTACCTCATTTTAGGATCCAAAGGGTCCTGATGAATGCCGGAGTGACCCGTCACTGTGTGCACTATTTATACAGCTGAAACATGTCGACACCTTGCCAGTAAGGACGGATGAAGGGATCTTAATTTTCTCCTTTCACCACCATCCTTCACATTTTTAAACCTAGCCGGATGGCCCAGGAATCAAATATGAGCGAGTACACATCTGGTGGAGTAGTGTGGCTCAATGGTTAGAGAGGCAGACCCTGATGCAGAGGTCTGGCCCGGGACCAGGGTTCAATTCCCCGCCTCGGTGGGTCTTGGGCTCAAAATTCCACGGAGCTGACAATTCTCGCCTTGGTGCCTATTCCAATCATGGAGTCCCACTCTGCAACTCTGGGAAATAACTTGCTTAATCTCCACAACAGCCCCCACAACGCTAAGGATGCCTGGCCTCCACCTTGGGGGTGCCCAGGAGTGGACGCCTCAGAGGGAAAGCCAGGATGGGTTCCACAGCGGTATTTATACAAGCGCCTTGAGACCCTTGTGGGTGAGTAGTGCGCTATACAAGTATCAATTTACATCTGAGCTAGATTTAATCTTCACTGGCTGCACTTTTCTTCAGTGATCCCAAAATGTCATTGTTTGTATTGTCTTCCCCTCCCTTTTGCTCCACCCCAGGCATTGGTCTGCGCAGGCGTGTTAGTAAGCATGCCCAATGATGAAGCATGTCACAATTTTGTGAGCGAGGGCAGTTTTTTCACACTGAGCATGTGCCACTATGTAATGTATACTTTCCTACTCCTTTGAGTGTGTTCCAGTTATCGATTGGGGAGGTCGGAGTAGAGATGTAACTTCTTCCCCTTCAGGTTGTGTAAAATGAAACAGTGATTAACAGCAGTGAGTAAGACACTATCAACAACATATCTAAGCTTGAACAAGTCTGTATCTTGGAAGAGGCATATCAAATGAAAGCTCCAGAATATGAAGAATTGTATGTACCTATACTGATGGTGGATTAACTAAGCAAAACATACATTTAAGGGTTGTTACAAGCTTGCATGCTAAGTAGACCACTTAAGTATGGAATCAAAACCGTTGTCCAACTAACCAGAAGTGAGATAATTCAGCAACAAACAAGGAGGTGGAGCATTGGGATAGCACGATGCAAGAGGAAAATTACCAAACAAACATTCCACTTTAGTTTATGTTTTGGTTGGAGTGGAGATTCCAAGTCCCTGGGAGCCATATCAAAGTTCATATATAGATTCATAAGATCTGGAGTAGGAATGAGAATAAGGGCCTTATTTTGAGTTTGGCGGCTGGAATGGTCTTTCAGAGCGTGATAGATATTCACCCGCCATATTATAAGAGCAATCGACTATAATGCACTTGTAATACGGCAGACAAGACATCCACCGTGTTTGTGACAGAGTATCCTGTCTGCCATACTATAAATAAGGCCCGAAATTCCACTATGAGTAGACACTGAGGCGGAACGCTGGTAGGATCACCAGACACGGTGTCTTTCTTCTATCACACTTAAAATCCAGTTATCCATCTTAACTAAGCCTCTCAGATTCTTAAAACAGGTTGCTCATGCTATGTCACAAACAGGTGAAACAAAATAAACATTGTAACAATATTAACAAAACTGATTTATGATTACATCTAATGAAATCCAAACATAAGAGAATAGTTCTTACCACTTGAATATATTCATTCAGTAGAGCTCTGAACAGGGGATTTAAAATAGACTTTTTGATTTAATTTAATTTAGATCCTAAAATACTTTACCGTTCAGTAAATGCATCTTTAGTTTTACAGTGAAGCAGAACATCTGCAATAGTTTTGCAGCAGTAAAAGAAACAAATCAAACTATGCTGAGATCAGAGCCAACCAACATAGCTGTTTGCTCTGAACTTTATATTTTCTTGAAAAGGGACCAATAACTACAAAACCAGAAGACAACCTCAAAACTGCCATACGTTCCTTTTGATTAGGGGCAAGAGAGAAGATAAAATGTCTATGGTTACTCTCGGCATTCCGGCGGTAATTCAAATTCTTTGGCATATTTCAACTTGAAAAATAAGATTTTTCATGTCAGTGCCTCGGCTTGATGTAAACTAAACACAGCTTTTGCGTGAAGTGATCTCTTTTAGTATATAATTTTGAAAACAAAATAAATCATACGTAGTTAAACATGAAAAATGCGCCAGGCGGCTGCGCCACCTTCTTGGGTGGTTCACTAAAAGTGCCTTATGCTGTACTGCAGCAGTCAGAGTAAGAAAAGTCTGGCTACATGCAATGGTTGTGTTATGTTTGCTGTCTAAGTAAGCTACTCGGGACACACATAACGGAAAGGGATGGTTTGCAGGGTAAGATTGACTTGTTCAGCGCAAGCTAGCATTGAGTAATATTTTCTTCTATATTCCAGTTGATCTGCTTCAAATGGTTTTACTGGATCTGGCTGGTAACATAACAGTATATGGACATCTTCTGAACTGCTTTTAGGAGTGTAACTGCTGAACTAGAATATACACTAGGAAGAAAAATTCTTACAATATGAGTGCGTGGTAGCAAGCATTTTTCTTAAAAAATAGGAAAAATCATTCTAAAATAGCTGCTGCACGATGTAGTGTCTTGTATTCTATAGAGCGTGGTACCCCTGTGGTCCCTAATATAATTAGCAGTAAAGTGACGTAAGTGATTGGATGAGGTTGATTAAATTCATGACGCAGTACATTTCAGTTAACGGTTACACTCTAGAGGATAAAGACGTGTAATACCGAGCTCCGTGTGTGGTATAATTCATTTACATGCCACTAGGCTGGGGAAGACGGTATTCAGTCAAACTATTGGGAAATATATAGAGAAGTAGAAATACTGAGTTTGAATTATCATGTGCAAAGAAATTGAGGACAAGAATATTGATTATAAGGTAAATAATATCAATGTTAAGAATATCTATGTTTTAAATATCAATGTTAAAAATATCTTAATATTGTTTACAAAAATGTTGCTGTTAATAGTATGTTTTTTTATTATTTGTATGTATTTTAGTATGTATTTTAATTGCATTTTTATAATTATTGTTAATGTTTTCTAATATAGTTTTTACATGTTTAGTTGTTTTTAAATTTAATACTTCTTTTGTATTTTTAGTGCAGTAGCCGGTTGTGGGTTTATAGGGGTACAGGGTGGGAAGTAAATTAATTATAATTAATTATTAATGTCTAATTAATATTTAATTGATGATTAGTTATGTTACTTGTCTGATTATTTTTTGGGATCATGTTACGTTTTAGGTGCGGGTTGTGGGGTTTGGTTTATAGGGGCATAGGGCGGGAAGTAATCTAATAATAGTTATTTAATCATTCATGTTTAATTAGTATTAATTATTTAATTGATAATTAGTTATGTAATTTTTGTAGTTCATTTAATTTTTAATTCTTTTTTGGGGTGTGGGTTTTGGTATTTGTAGGGTTAACAAGTGCGAAGGAAATTAATGTAATACATAATAATTCATGTTTATTATTATTAACTATGTAATTGATAATTAATTATGTAAATTGTGTAATTAAACTCCTTTTAAATTATATGTGAGGTGTGGGTAGTTGTGTTTGTAGGGGTAAAAGGTAGGGATTTCAGTAAATATAATTAATTTATTATTAGTCAATTGTTATTCATTGTTTTATTGATAATTAATTATGTAAATTATGTAATTAAGATTAAAAAATATATATATATCAGGTGCACGTTGTTGGGTTACTTGGGATAAAGGGTGGGAAGTTAATTAAATATAATTATTTTATAATTAGTTAATTACTATTAATTGTTTAATTGATAATTAATTATGTAACATGTGTAATTATAATAATTTCAAGATATATTTTCAGTGTGTTTTGTTTATGTTGTGGAGGAATAGTGCAGGAAGTTATTTGAGTAATAATAAACAGAAAAATTGTTATTTATTGTTTAAAAATATGAGTTATTTATTATGTGATGTGGTTATTGTGATTTGCTTTTTAATTGTAATTAATTGTAATTCTAAATAACATTATATTTGTTAGTTGTTATAATTGTGAAACTATAGTGTGGTATTTTAATTAAATTATTATTATTTGCTTTAAATTAAAATATTTATTAAATATTGTTATAAACATGCAATTTCTTCATTTAAAAACATTATTTATAAATTTTAAATATGTAGATTTGTTGTTATTTAATGTAGTTGCTAAAATATTTTATTTGTATGAAGTGAACTACTCTCTCTCTGCTGCTGGAGTGGAATAGGAAATGTTACCCCTCTGCAATCCAACACTTTCCCTGGTATTGCACAGGCTGGAGTAGGAATAGTAAATTTTACCGCTCGGCAGTCCAACTCTTTCCCTACTGTTGTACTGACTGGTGTGGGAATAGTACATTTTACCCCTCCTCAATCCAACTCTTTCCCTACTATTGCGAGTGGGAATAAATAGTACATTTTACCCCTCCTGAATACAACGCTTTCCCAACTGTTGCATGAACCTGAGTGGGAATAGTCAATTTTACCCATCCGCAATCCGACACTTTCCCTACTGTTGCAAATGCCACCTGGACTTCTGGGTAAAAGGTTTTCCAGTAGGCACATGTCCCACACCAGTCAGGTGTTCCAAATTCCTGTAGGAGTTCCAAGAATGAGCAAATCTCATTGGATCCTGTTGTGTACAAGAATACTTGGGTATAATATCATATCTATTTGGAGGTGCATGCCAAGAGTGGGGTTGAAATAGCCATGACTTGATTGCTGACTTGACATAGCCATTAGACTCTGTCGACTCCTCAAATCAGTGAGGTGCACCCACAGCCAGAAAACATATCATCACTAAAAATTAAGATGGATTGGAACAAAATGTATCTATAATGAGTGGACATAATTGCCTGAAAACTTTCATACCAAAATTCACCTAAATCTCAAGTCAGTGGACATTTTCCAGCAAGAATGAAAATAGGAATGAGTAAAGTAAATATGGATAGGGCAGTTTACCTTGTTGAGTGTTAATAGAAATGAAGACATGGGGAAAGTCCCACATATTACACATCATATTGTGAAACTTCTTAAGCACAAGGAAGAGGAGGGTGAAATCCTAATGATGGAAGAAATAGTTCAAGGATGGGTCCGGTTCCATGAAATGAACAAATGCACTAATGTAGAAAATACTCATTAGGTCAAGATCCAGAACCTTTTCGATATGCTTTGTCGAGAAATTTTACAACATCTCAAAAGAGATCTAAGGGAACTTATTGCCCTTCAACCACCAATAGTAAAGTCAGCAGTGGTAGGATCATATATAGAAGATGGGGAGAGAGAGACAGGGAGAGAAAAAGGGCTATATGGTCTGTTAAGAGGACAAACAAGAGGCTTTCCTAGCTTCCATCTTCATCTACAGCAGTAAATATCACAACTAAAAATATTTTAAGATGCTTAAGGATGTATTTTGTGCAAAACATGTACAGGAAGATGGTGGAGTCATAGCCATGATTTGGGACAGAAAAAGCAAAACCTGTATGTCCCCCAAAATAGGGATTAATTTAAAAAGAAAAGGGTGAAAGAAAGAATCAGGATCCAAAGTGACAAGAAGATTATAGGCTAGACAATATCCACTTAACTTCCTGATGCATCCAAGCGAATAGTGTCAAGAGCAAATCCATGGGATATCACAAGTGGGCCAAAATGTTCCATTATCAATCTGCAACACTCGGTGTTATCACTTTCATCATGTTGTAGCAAATTTAGATATGGTACAATTAGGACAGACTGTGCTTCAAAGATTGTAGAGCAAAGTGTGTGGAAAGAGGGATACATTTGCTGTCTAGGACTAGTGCTTCTGGGATTTGTGTGACTCAAGGATAGCTCTGCTCTTTGAATCCTTCACATATGGGTTCTGTCCCACGTTTGGCTTGCTCTGATCAAGTGCCTGTATGTTTAGTGTCTTACAAGGAACAACTCTCTTTTCGAAAGTGAAGCCTGTGTCTCTGTATACACAGTGGGAAGGTTCCCCTTTGAGGCCTGAACCTGGAAGAGTAGTGTTACATCATACAAGAAAGCTGTCTGGTGAGGAGTTCTTTCAAAGCTCTCTTTCACAGATCTTGTATCCAACAGACATACACCCTCCTTTCCCCCAAAATGTTGCTAATGATGAATTGTCCACATCCTCTTCAGGAAAAATTGGTGCTCTGCAATGTATGTTTAGCAACATACAAGATGTGCGCTGTCTCCTGCCTCTCTCCATGCCATGCGTACTGTCCTCACATCTACTCTTACCTTTTTTCTGTGGCTCTTATCCTGTGCTTCATCCCTGCAGGCTGGAATGTGTTTCTTCATGTTCCTGTGTGCTGCTTCTTAACCATGCCTGGTTCAAGATAGTTGGTCTTAGTGTCATCCTCAGCATTACCTGACAAAAGCCACTTGTGTCTCTTAGTTGCTCCTATTCTGGTGAGTGGAGGGGCACCAATGAGAGGAATGGATGCCCTTGCCCGCCCCTGAAAGGGAGGACCTCTTCTTGGCAAGTTACTGAGACATCAGGATCTGGAATGCCATAAGGGGTTTGTAAGCTACTTTTGAGTTTCTGCAGTTGAGGGATCTGCAGGCGGTAGGCTTGTGTTCCTTGTGTGAAAAGTTAAGGCCTCCTGTTGGGGTCTACCACATGGGTGGGTTGTCTGGCAGCTCTGTTGAGGCATATGGAGTGCCAAGGCCTGGATTCTGAGTGACGAGGTCCCTATCCTTAAATCTCTACTAACTATGTGCTTGCTACCCTCCATTCTTGAGGATCTCATGTAGCTCTCATCTACCAATCCATGATTTTCTGCTCCCTCAACAGCCTTCCCCCACCACCAAAGAACCACGGGGCATATCAACAACAACCGGCGATAATTATCGCTGAGCGCACTTAGCGCTCGGATAATTATCGCCGGCTAGCGCCGATTTTTATCGCTGAGATGGCGTGCTATTAGCAACGCTTATCTCATCAGCGATAAAAATCCTAGCGCTAACTGGCTAACGTGAGATTATCGCTGGAAACCCAGCGATAATCTCACGTTAGCTAGTTGATAGGGACTCACAAACTTAGCCATGATATCCACCTTCCATAGGATATCATGGCTAAGTCAGTCCTGAAGCAGGCGTAAGGAAAGTAGCGATAACAGGGGTTTTCTCTACTTTTCCTGACGCTATGCTTCATAGCGTTAGGCTTGCTGATAGGAGAAATGTCGCTTAGCGACATTTCTCCTGTCATGCCAGGTCAGGAACGCCCACTTTGCATCTCATTAGAGATGCAAAGCTGGGCGTTAGGAATCCTGATGCTAAAGCAAGGTTTCACGCGTCAGCGTGACCTTGCTGATTAGGCTATAAAATTATCGCCGCTTTTCGGCTGAAAACAGCCGCAAAAGCGGCGATAATTTTTTATCGCCTGCTTGTTGATATGCCCCCACATGTTTTCCAAACAAGACTCTGAATGTGTCTGCCAATTCGACCACTGCTGTTACCTTTCATAGCGTGAAGCCTGTTGAGTGCCTGTGAAGATACAGATTAGAATATGATCACCTTCTAGTGCCTAACTCTGTCCTAACTGCCCTCTACTCATGTGAAAAAGCTTGCTACTTATTAGCTTATTTTACTCAACTGACAGTTACAGGTTTGCTACATGTTCTATTAATCAAGGTACTGTAAGAGCTGTGTTGACAATGCAAAGTTGCTTTGTTTCTGCAGTATAGACCAACATCCATCAGAACACATTAATCAGAACATATCACATACATTGAACACTGCACATATGTCTTTAGTTGGCTACTAATTAGCTTCTAACATTACAAACAACCAACAAAAACAAACATACGCTAATACAGATTGGACAGAACAACTGTTATACAAACAACAACGTCTAGGTATGGTACAATATAACTAATGTACTCCATCATATAATAGCACTAATGTACACTACAAACATCTTCCAACAGAACACCTTGCATACATTCCACTCAACACAGATAGGCCATGCAATTGGTTATTACCTAGGTTACTAGTACTTACTGCTATGATACTCCACACACAAAAAAACAACGGTATATACATTCTAGAGAACTGCTAACATACATCCATTGCAGCCCATATATGCTATACCATTAGCTATCATGGCATAGAACAGCACGTACCAGCAGGAAATGTCACAAACACCGCTCTACCTGCTAGGCAATGGGCATCTCCTTAACCAGAAGATGCATATGTAGATGATAGAGCCATCAGCCACCAAAATGATATGCCTGCTGCTCTATGAATATGACACAACTAACTAATCAAACCCAGCAATATACCACCCTACATCCTGCTGAAATGGCACCTGGACTATCAACAGCACTACAATGAAATGTGAGTGATAGAATGTGTGCTATATAAATGCGTCTAACAAAACAAAACTGAAGATGGGCCAAAATGTGATTCCATGACAGTAATGATATAGGGAATCACCATAAATTGTAGGTGTCTCCACCTTGTCAAACCTGCTATTCTGCAATTAGAGTAGGGGGTACTACAGGGTGTCCGATGGCAAAGCCTCAGCAGAGTGATACCGGAAACTTCTGATGTGACATACGTCAACCATTGACTACCGGATCACAGTACTGGTCATCCATCCAATTAAGGTTAGGGCAACATTAGCAATAGTCCCTGCCTTGGTCCACCATTAAAGCCAGACCCGGCAAGGAAAACTAAAGATAGCTATTGCATGCAGGGAGAAATGTTCCTATATTAGGAGCATTGTATTTTGTTTTCCTGAAAAAAAAAATCCTACTTTGGTAGTTTGTTTCAGTAAAACCAAAAATTAAAGCTGAGTGGGTAAAAGCTCAGCATTCATGGGAGGCTTCTGTGCATTTGACACACTAGCGAATGCATTAAAGGCAGAGGGATCTCCGCCAGGCAGGATGACATCTCTAAATGTAGCTGTCAGTCTTCTGTGTGTGGGGGGAGTGGAAGAAGGGGGCTCTCGAGGCCAGAATCGCTGCCACCCTTCCAGGCTGTTGAGCTGCTGTCCACTACCTCTTAAAATATACCTTTGAAAGAAGCTACTTGATAGTTTTTGTGTTGGACGGCTCAAAAGCTTGTCTCACTGTGACTTGCAATAGTTAAAAAACAACACATAAGAGAAAGAGATGCTAAACGTACAGCTATTACCGGCAGGGATATTTTTTCACTCCCATGTTACGCAGACAGCAAGACCGACTTGCGAGTTGTGACATATGACACACAAAAGGGACCAAAACTGACAAGCGCATGTAATTACAAGGATAATACAACAAGTGAGAAATCTGGTTTTCAACAGTGTTGTGTGTTGTACAATCATGCTCGGTCTCTCTCCTCCTAGGATATAGTTAATTTTATTGCTACAATAATCAACACAATTTCACCCTGGCACTCTTAATTTATATATATTCATTCATGTATAGTGAAACATTTCTTTTGATACAAGTCAATGTTTCAACTCACAGGAAAGACGATTTTAAATTCCTATTTATTTCCTATCGACAATGTTACATTCCAGCAATGATATGCAACAATACAAAGTACAACATGAACCAATTTTACACACAACGAGCTTAGTCTGAATTCTTCTTAGTTGACATATGAAGATGGCAGCCGACACGTGTTTCGTTACAACAAGTAACTTCTTCAAGGCTTATGTTTCATCAAATTGTTGTAAAAGCAGAAAACAGAATTGGTTGTTTCACTGAAAAAAAGGGGTCCTGTTGATCCAGATTGCAGATATCGAGTCATAAACTGAAGGGCCTCCACATCTTATTCCGGTGGACCCTGAGAGCGAAATAATCAGCCTCCAATATTGGCCAGGCAATCCTAGGTATTCTCATGTGCGATACGTTCCTTTCCTTCAAATCAGCTAGTGGGTAACAATTCTCAAGGACTATTCATGTCATATATAAACCGTGTGTAGTATGTTCAACCCTGTAGAGCATCCACGTCCTATAAAAGTGGAGCCTCAAAAGCAAGGTGGCACGCCTCCAGTGTCTGGCAAATATTTTGAGACGTACTCTTACATGGCATGCCCCTCTTTAAGTCTGCCAACCAGTAACTATTCTCAAAAGGAATCAGTATCCCGGGAAGGAAACGTACTGTTCTTCTAATTTAATATATAGAAGTTAGTTGGCTGATGTGTGCCCCTGATTCTGGCGGTCCCGCCGTATCGTCATGTCTTTCCTTGAAATCCGAGAATTTCACTGTAGGGACATCCATGGTAGTGGGGTGTTTCTTCTTCACCTTGAGAGGACCAATACTGAGGATCTTTTCCTTTTTTTGCTTTTGCTGATAATTATGGATTTATCCATTCAAAATTGAATAGAATTGATGTGCTACCTTGTATACCATCACTACCTCCCTCTTGTGTTGTATACTTTTAATGCCACTTTTGTGTTTTTATTCCTTTTGTGCTGTACCACAAATACTTGATTGGCCCATTAAAAACATTACTAATGCATACATGCCAATAGACCCGAATCAGGCGGGAGACTCTCGACTTTTCGATGCCACAAAAATGGCTTTATTTTGGCTGCCTCCCGCCTGAAATTGTCCGCTTCAAAAATGTTGCAGGACGGGGGACCGCTGAATCCAGAAGAACAAACCATGGCCATTACCCCTTGCTACATCGTGTATATTGCTCAGAGAAAATACGGGTTCCCTCGGAGTGGCACTTTTTGGTAAAAACAAGGGGGGCTAGATAGCGGTAGTGGGGATCTACAATTCTTTGCCCCCCCGCCATGTCTGTTTACCTTTCCCCAGTATCCTTCTCCTCTCCTCCCGCTTCAACCCCCTACCTAATGGTTGGTTTCCTTTTTTTGTTAAACCTTGATTTAGGCTATGTAGTGGATGGACACTACAACAATCTCGTAGCGACGCAGAGCGGAAGTACTCTTCTGCCCGCCTCAGTAATATTGTGAATTGCCTGCTGGATGTTGTGTCTCACAATGCACTGTAAATAACGCACAGATGTTACCGAACCTGTATAGAACGAAACTTTTGATAATATAAAACATTAAAAGGCCTACTCTCTGTAGCGTTTGGTAGAGAAACAGCGGATGGGTCATTTACGCACAATCTGCTTGGGCTGACGCCGATAACTGGGATGCAATGGCTGATGCGACTGTAATACATGTTACTTAAAGTTGTATAAACACAGTTGCAACCAAGCCACAAGGAGAAATGCATAGAACTACGGATATCATGCTGGGTCTGCCTGGTGTCCTCTACTATACTATAGCCAACTCGGCAATGTTATACCTGTCTCAACTGGTGTTTACGACATGGGAATATGCAGGACACAATGTCTATAGGGCGGGGGGAAATCTAGCAGTCGGCAATTATAGTTGGGCCTGAGATGTGGGTTACAGAAGGTCTTCTTTGTTTTAACGTAACTACCTTTGGAAGTTTATGACTCTTGCTGCCGGCCAATATGGTTGTAGGCGTACAGCTGTGTAGTGCTGATGGACTGTTCTTTAAAATCAATAAAAAGTTGGTTATAAAAAAAATATTTAAAAAAATGTTGGCAGGTATGTTAATGATTCTCTGAAAACTAGTGATAGCTCGGGAGAAAAACTTTGCGGTCATCTTATATGAAAGAACTCCTTCCCTTCCACTATTCTTTCACAACACAGAGATATAATTGCTTTTTAAAATAAAAAAGTTTGATTTAAGAACAGAAAATCCAAAATTACAAATTGGTTTTCTGCAAAACCTTATTTTGTATTTTGGATTTTGTTCTCGCTAGTGTTAGACAGGAAAACGCTATTAATGACAATGCAATACAGTCTGTGGGACAGGAAATGCAAGTGAATGCAGAGTTTATGGGAAAGTAATTAGAACTGACAGAAATTGACCTTTAAAATTGGTGTAATCTCCTTGCTCCACTCTTGGGTTGGCGTTTAACCCCGGCAGAACAAAGGAACAACAACTAGACCGCTCTCTCTTTCGGCTGGAGCTGGACGCCAGCTGTGGCTGTCAGCCTTTTTTAAAGTCAACAACCCGCAGCAGGAGGCCACGCGGCGACGCACGGCTTCTCTCCAGGCACTTCCGCTCCCCGGAGACACACTGCTTGCTTCTGTGAGAATGAATGGCCGGTCTGTTCAAACCTCTGCATGTTTCTAGTGAATGCAAGAAGAAGAGGTAAAAGGTGGCTCTATCTCTCATGGACGAATCAATTACAAATTGGAAGGGTAATAATTCTTCATATTTTTCTTCGGTGAAGACTGACATTCTTCTACTGTGTCCTTTTATAACACAGTAGAAGATGTAGATATGATACCGTTTCTGCCATATTGTAAACATTTGGCTTTTAGTGAAGTTGAGTTGCATTACGCAGGATGAATTAACGTAGGGAAATATGGGCCATATGTATCAATGTTAGGTTTTGTGATTCTCAAATTGCAAATTTTTCAGAATCGCTATTTGAGAATCGCAAAACGGTATGTATGTAGGATTTGCAATAAATTTTGCGAATCCTACATATTCCTTAATTGCAAATTGCAAATTGCAATTCGCAATTAACTAATACCTCCCCATTCATTCCCATGGACCTAGAGGCCCATAGGAATGAATGGGAAGACATTCTGAATTTGCGATTCTCAATTAGAGAATCGCAAATTGAGAATGCAATTTCAAGTGTGCCAGGGTGTCAAAAGGACACCCTGTTGCACCCCTGAAATGAGCATGGGTGCATATGTGGCGTACATACATGCCCTAAGGGCATCTGTGAGCGCCACATGCCACTTTGAAAAATGCAAAAATGTGCATTTTTAAAAAAAATCGCAAATTACCACCAACCTGTAGTTGGTGGTAATTTGCGATTCCTTATGCCATATTCGCACAACTTGGGTGCCTCATACATTCCATTTAAGAAATCGCAAAATGAGATTCTTTAAATGCATTTGCAAAATAAGGAATCGCAAATTTTGCAATTCCTTATTTTGCGAGGCAGTTTTTCTTTTATACATACCATTAAGCCTAATTGCGATTGCAAACGCCGAAATTCTGCGAATTTCAGAGTTTGCAATCGCAATTTTGAATGGTACATGTGGTCCTATATATGCAGAAAAATATCCACCCCTCATAAATATATTTTGTGGTAAATAGTTGGGTGGTGCAGGTATTTTCATTCGGATATGGATAGGTGTCTGTTGGATTTCATCTGGAATTTTTACTCACACAACACTAAAACGCATACAATCTCTCTGTTTAGAAAGGTTTCAAAACAGTTGGTTATTTCACAAAATAATATGTTTTCTCTTACTTAGTACCCCACCAATCCGCGTTCCTTTTCCTTTCTGCTGCCCCTTGAGTCCCTCTTGTATGCCCTGCTCGTCGTATAATGTATTTTGCATATCATATAGTGTATTTTAACATAGTGTGCCAGCTCGATTATTGGGAAATCTGACGCTCACCCCCCAATCTTACTGACAAAGTTACGCCCCTGCCCGGTGGTAGGATTTTGACTCTTCACCTCCTTACACAAGGGTGCTGGAGATTCTTATGACTCAAATTGCAACTGTGAAGTTACTACTAGTAATATTCAAATTGGATTCCTGGAGTATGGCTGTTGATGGAAATCTCTGCATCGGAGGTGGAAAGCTCCACATTTTCTATGAAAACCTAGAAATTGTATATTATAGAGAACCAGCACACAAAGACATAAATCACAGACACTTGACAAACATTAAGCGTGCAAGCACATAAATGCAGCTAGGGTTGCCACCCCACTCCATGTGATCATGCACACTGTTTCCACTGTTTGTTTTTAGGTCTTGCCTAGGCAGGGCTTGCGCTGTCTCTTTGAGACATACTATATTCCGGATATGAGCATAAAGCTCCACCCACTTTCCGCGCATCTTTTTAATTAGCTCCTGTCTCTGTCCTTTGTAAATGGTGGCTTTTCATTGGTCAATAGGCTTAGTAGTCCCTCCTTAGTACCACCTAGTCTCTTCTTGTAACCTCCCATGAGGACACCCCCTGTTACATGTGTTGTTACTCCCTAGGTTTTAACTACAGCCTCAGAGCAATATTTTCTTAAAGGGCTTTGGCAGGACACACGCTAGGTCCTTAGCAAGGCTGGCAGTGGTTACTTTACTCACTAGCACTTCTCACATTTATATGAGACCTTCTATAAATTTCCCTTCATCAGCTCCACATAGAGTACAACCAAATCCGGAATTAATATATTGGTTCTTTTGTCAAATTGTATATATGGACATAGCTATTTGAATGTACTCGTGGTACTGTCTTGCATGCAATGCATTATGGGTAGGGCGGATATGCCATAACTTCTGCAGGGTGAAGTGCCAAATGTGGCCAAAAGAGCTCCCATGGGACGTCTTTTGGCCACATATGGGACTGCACCCTGCAACATGGCTAGGTAAAAAACATTGCCCTTTATAATGCCAATAACTCCAACTTTGCAGGGTGTAGTACTATATGTGGCCAAAAGAGGTCCCATGAGACATCTTTTGGCCACATATGGTACTGCACCCTGCAACATGGCTAGGTAAAAAACATTGGCATTTATAATGCCAATAACTCCAACTCCAACAAATGCAATAGGTCTCGCATTTGTAGAGCTGTTGGCGTTGAAAATGACAATGTTTTTTACTTTTGCTTTTGTATACCATTGGCAATAGTGCTATTCAAATATAAGAACTCCACTGCAAATAAAAAAATCAAAAGTAAAAAACATTGTTTTTTCAACACCAACAGCTCAAACTTTAACAAATGCGAGACCTATTGCATTGCAAATGCTTGTTACATACGTGCCAGAAGTCCCAATTTAGGCGGGAGACTTGATTTTCTGAGGAAATAATTGCTTCATTTCAGTAGTCTGCTGCTTTTGATTCAGTGTGTCAATGGGAAAAATTAAGTCCCCTGATTATTTTTTACTTTCCATCTTGCTTGTTTCAAAATTATGGCATGTATGTTTTTATGTGACAGTCTTGTGCATTCTGGGTATTGTTGTTTTGGTAGCTCAAAGTGAACTAAGGAGTCTAATGCACCTGATAGAAATGATTTGTAGGCTGAAATTCCCAGGGCTGGAAATAGTGCTAGTGATAACCTCGCATAAGGTGGTCCCAATAGTATATCCCACACCTTATCCTCTAGACTTCCTGCAGCCTCCAGAATACAGCTCTCCATATTGCAGAAGAAGAGGAACTTCACCACGGAGGAGATAGACCTTGTAATTAGCTTTGATGTAGATCACTACTGGGAACTGCATCGTCTGCCTCCATTCACCCTCAGTGGAGCAGACAAGGTGGCAATGTAGCAGGAGCTGACAGACTCTGTCAGTCCGTTACGGGTGGATGAAAGAGAAGTTTCCAGGATATTGGTGCCAGAGGCTCTTCCTGGGGCAGACCTGGCTCCCATCTCTGTCTAACTCTTCTTGATGCATGTATCCCCTCTCCACCGCGCACCATGTCCTACTATATGGCCTGCCTGTTCCTGAAAATACCAGCGAAAGGCTACGTAAGAATTAAACAACTATTTCTAGTACAATAACAACTCCCAACTAACGTCACACTGCCCTACCTCCTCACTATTAGACATACATCTCACACGTCACACACAAACAGTTTGATCCCATCCTTTAGAGTGTAAGTTGATTATTGTAATCTTCACACGCTCTAACTTTCTTCTATGCAGTTCACATATCAGGTACATTGGTTGTAACAGAGCAGGAGTTGCCTCTTCTGCGGCAAGGCGGCAACCAGGCCAGTGAGGTACTCTACACTGCTATGAGTATCACAATCACCAGTGACGGCTCCTGCGCTAAGGAGAGGAGCATTGCCCCACTATAAAAAAAGTAAAAATAAAATGACAATACCGTATCATTATTGTCATTTTATTTTTCAGATTGCATGCTGTCAGTGGCCTGTGTGGGGCGGGGCTGGCCAGAGCAGGGAGGAGTAGTTTGCACTCCGAAAGTGCGCATGACCTGCTTGGCCGGCCCTCTTGGGCACTTTGCATGTTCCCCACCAGGCTGCATAACAAAACCTGGTGAGGAACATGCCCAGGTTCCCTTTTCCAGTCTGAGCGCCGATCCAAGGAGGTCAGACCACTCACAACGCTGCATTGCAGCATTGTGATTGGCTCAGGTGAGCCTAGCTGATGCCTGCAGATTGCAGAAAGGAAGAAGGAAGAGGACACAGTGGAGGCAGCGCCCGGCCGGCTGTTCTAAGGTAAGTGTGTTTTTTGTTTATTAAGTGAACCCCTACCTTCCTCCCCCTGCCCCACCTCCCCTGTCTGGTAGCAGCCGCTACTGATAATCATATTCTAGAAAATTGTCAATATTTTTTTTCCATACCATAATGTATCTTCCTAATATACGTTGAGACAAAATATACTTATAGTGTAATGAAATAGGCCTCAAATATGCAAATCCGTATTATGTCATCTTTGCTTTGAAGGTCCTGTGTTGTCAGTTCATCTGCCTGTGACCACCTCCTGCTGTGACTAGTGCACAGACAAGTGAACTGGCCACAGACAAAAGATGGAGGGCAAAGTCCGGTAAGTCTTCAGCCATATCAACTGAACTCGGTATAACCATATTTCTTAGCCATATTTCTTTCTATATAGTTGTCTTTGGGCCTAGAAACCAAACTTTATCTGCTTCTGAAACTAATTACTACAGCTCAATTAAAAAACATTACCTCCTTTGGCCCTACTGGCAGAAGTGTTTGTAAATGACATCTTGATCAAAACATGCCCTACACAGAGAAGATCGACTACCAGAACAACAGCCATCAATACCTGCTAACCCAAGGATGTTTCATACCAAAAATTAGCTCTGACTCAAGTCTCAACATGGGAACTTGCTTGTGTGTTTACCCAGAAAGATCTTTTACTCTTGAATCCCCACCACTCTAAATACTCACACACGACTCCTCAGCGCCCGTGATATTCTTTATTTTCTCCTTTCTAACTTTCCTTTTTGTTCTCTTCCATCTGCCACACAATAACTCCTAAACCCCCACTCCCTCCTGATACATCTCCCCCTTACTCTGTACTCATACTCTGCCCAACCTACCCCAGGTAACGATCCTCACCTCTCTAACCCCTCTACCTCACACCACCATTTACACATTCACATAACAAACCTTTCTCTTGCTTCAATATCCTGTCAACACCCTCTAACTACTTTTGCTCTGTCTTGCACTCCCAGTCTCTTCTACTTTCCTTAAAACCCACAGTACCCTGCCCTCACACTCTATTTTCTTGTTATCCCTCTTACCCCTTCTATCTCTCAACCCTGCCTTATTTACATTGACTTCTCCCACTCCTACCTTCCCTTCCTCCTCTCACATTATTAACAATCTGTCTGCATTCTCCTGCATAGCTCCCATTCACCAATATTGTGTATCACTCTGATCACCTCCTTTAGACACTACTGCCTCCATACAACTCTACTCCACCCCAACATATACTTAACAGCCCTACATGTGAACTAACTGTAGAAAGCCTCAACCTCCCTCTCCCTTGCAGTCTCGCCTTACTCAAACCACTCCTCCAGGCTCAAACATATGTGGGCATATCAGCGCTAGGATAATTATCGCCGGCTAGCGTGGATTTTTATCGCTGAGATAGCGTGCTATTAGCAACGCTTATCACAAAAGCGATAACAATTCTCACGCTAACTGCCTAACGTGAGATTATCGCTGGAAACCCAGCGATAATCTCACGCAATGTGGCGTTAGCTTGATGATAGGGACTCACAAACTTAGCCATGATATCCACCTTCCACAGGATATCATGGCTAAGTCAGTCCTGAAGCAGGCGTAAGAAAAGTAGCGATAACAGGGGTTATCGCTACTTTTCTTGCCGCTATGCTTCATAGCGTGGGGCTTGATGATAGGAGAAATGTCGCTTAGCGACATTTCTCCTGTCATGTCAGGTCAGGAACGCCCACTTTGCATCTCATTAGAGATGCAAAGCTGGGCGTTAGTAATTCCTACGCTAAAGCAAGTTTTCACGAGTTACCGTGAGCTTGCTAATTAGACGATAAAATTATCGCCGCTTTTCGTCCGAAACCGGCGGCAAAAGCAGCAATAATTCTATCGCCTTGCCTTGCTGATATGCCCCTTAGCTCTAAACTGTAGTTTCCCTGCTAGCAGGATATACCCTGTTTCTTCCTCACCCAAAAATTCTCATCTGTATCCCTCAAATCACATTCCTCTACTCTTCTGTTCTTGTACCACCCTCAACCAAAATAAAACCCCCACTACCTTCTGGAACCTGACTGCAATCATTCCACTTCTACCTCAACTACTATCTCCCATTCTCTTCCTGCTCCCCATATCTCCATTACTTCTATTCATCCCAACCATATTCCCATACTGATCTGTTTCCTCAACAACACATGATTAATAAACAAGCACAGCTTAGCATCTACATGCTTTCAGCTGCAGCGATTTACAAAATTACTCTTTACCATTTAACCCTTTTTGTGTATCAAGTAAAAAGCATCATGAATTAGTAGATGCCACCTCTAAGTAGCAGAATCCAGTAATAGAGGACCACTGGCCAAACATTGGCCTAATTAATGTTGCAAAACTAACACCACATGACTATCCTGTCTTTACTTCAATGTGAATATATTACATGTCCAATACAGTCTGCCCCCATAATGTTCTTCAGGTGTGGTACCTTTACTTCGCATGCTCTACACCGGGACTCATTGCATCGTAGGAGTTACTTCGGGAATTGTTACATGTATAAGTTTTAGGTCTTTTACTTTGCATGTCTTTACTACGCAGATAAGTTATTTTTGAAGTTTTAAGTAACCTAATTTTGACAAAAGGGTCCCAAATTACCAACACTTAGATAACATGCTGGTGCACACCTCGAGGGTTTACACATGAAACAGTATGCAGCACTTGGGTTAACAAATGCTTAAGTCTTTACTATATCAAAATAAAATGCAGGAAAGACCTACAACATTTGCACCTTTGATCTTGTTCATAGGCATTGATCAGCGTGCCTAAGAACTAAAGCTCTAATGAAGGTGCTTTTTAGTCTTTCAAACGCTTCTTGCCAAGTTGCACCCAGTAAAATAAAACTCCCTTTCTGGTTAGTTTTACAGTATGGTTGACCACAGTAGACAAGAATTCAATGAAGTGTTGTTAAAAATTAGCAAAGCCCAAGAACCTTTGTATATCCTTCACATTTCGAGGTATAGGCCACTATGCCACTGCAGCCACATCCTTAGGATTCATACTAGTACCATCACATGAGAGACAGAATCCCCAAAAATGTACTGCTTGGACTTCAAAGATGGATTTCTCTAATGTTGCATATAAGCGATGAGCTCGTAAGCATCTTAATATTCAACCTACATGTTGTTAATGTAGTTGCAGATCCTGAGAAAAAATAAGAATGACTTCTAAGTAAATGATTACAGAAGTGTCCAAAATATCTCTAAACGTCATGTGCGCTACATGATGAAAGTGACAGTAGTATGTATTGAATGTGATCTTCTAATCATCTCCTGCTTTATTCCTGGCAAGTTTATACACTATCCTTAAATCTAGTTTTATGAGACTCTTGGGTGTGCAAACTTGCTCCAACAAATCAACAGCAAGGGGTAACAGCTCTTCACAGTGATATTATTCAGTTGTTGGTATTTCACACAGGGTCTCAGCTTTCCGTTGTGTCATGGGACAAAAAATATTGGAGCCACTGCCAGCTATGTGGATTGTCTAATAAAGCCCTTTGTATACGTTCACTTCGATATATCTCTATTAATGTTCATTCTTTAATGTTCAGAGATTATATATGATCGTGTAGAATTGTAGCATTAAGAATAAACTCGATAGCACAGCCCTTTTCCCGATGCAGAAGTAAGGAATTTGCACCCTTCTCAAAAACCTCTTGAATTTCTGCATACGCTTTAGGTAAGTTGTTTTCTTCTTTAATTGAACTCCAGAACATTCACAATTAATTGCTGGCTTGTGTTGCCGTAACCAAGAGGGACTCAAAATAATATGAAAATTGGGGGTGCCTCCTAAATCAAAGCAAATCTTCAATTATCCTTGATCAGTGAACATTACTGGTTCCAAAGTCTCTTCACATACAGCTCCTTAAGTCAGAAATATGCTTTCTATGTCTTTAGTTGGTTCCGGAGTTTCTTTTCTCCGTATGGGAACATTATTTAGACAGGTAACTTGACGATCCATAAAACACCCGCCGCTCCTGAATCTAAAAATGCCCAACACTCCATTGAACCAGAGGAGGCAGCCCATGTCTGCTTCTGCAGCAACAAAAAAATACTGTACTTTCAGAAGACATTTGAAAATTAGAATCACTAAACTTTGGTCTGCTCTTTAAAGTTGAGCATTCTCTTTTTCCCTGCAGCTGAGCGCATTTGTTCACAAAGTATCCTGCTTTGCTACAGTAGATACATAAACCATTTCCTTGTTGCCATCCTGTTCCTGACAAAGGTTTAGGTAGATTTCCTATCTGCACATGGAGCATGTGGAATACCTCGATGCTACTTTCTAAGGGGCATATTATCAAGAACCGCGTTAAAAATTATCGCCAGTTTAGAGGCAGAAAACTGCCGCTAAAGCGGCGATAATGGGCTTAATAATATGCGGCAGAGAATTCCCATAGAAGCCCATGTTCTGGTGTCAACATGGGCTTCTATTGGAATTCTCACGGGCATATTATCAAGCCCATCATCGCTGCTTTAGCGGCAGTTTTCTGCCGCTAAACTGGCGATAATTTTAACGCCGTGCTTGATAATATGCCCCTAAATCTTTTAGCATGTCAGGTTTTCTGCTGATGATAAATCAGAAGCACAGTATCAATACAGGTGAGGTAGTTGGTCTATTGACAACCAAGGAAAGAGTATCCTTATGTTCCTCTCCTAACCCATGGTAAAAGCCAGCGGCCAAAGCCTCACCCCTCCAGGCTGCTTCGGAATGCAGCTGCAGAAACTGAGGTATGATCCTTTGAACCATGTCCAAGTGTAATAACCCAGAGTGCGCTGCTCGTAGCCTTTGTCTCCAATCGAATACTGCTTTAAAGTGCTCGAGGAAATTTGCAAATTGCTGACGCAAGGACTATTGAAAATTAAAGACTTCGCCCAAATTTAAGTCATTCTTTGACGAATAAGACAAAATAAAAGCCACGTTAGCATTGGCTGGGATAGGAATGCTGATTGCATTTAGCCTAAAAGGACTTAAAGAAATTGGCGTCTCTCGTGAATTAATCAGGCTGTGCCGATGTGGTAGGATGGGAACCTGAAAAGCTGAGAACTGGAATACTGGTTGATTCAACAGGTTGAGAAAATAGACTTGCTCTTTACAGGCTGTTTGTAAGTCCTCCTGAATATCAGAGATGGTCCGTGCCACGAGTTGCAGCGGATTGGAGTCTGAAGACAATTCATCCCACTCCCCAGAACAGAATTCCACTTGTGCCGGAGCAAGCATGAACAGCACAACTATACCGCGGTGTGAGGGGAAATGGGAGTGAGAGAGAGAGAAAAGACAGCTAGAATGTCTCTGTCTCATCAACCACAAGACTCTTGTCCAGAGGATTTACAATAGCATTTTCAAAGGCGAATACCAAATAAACACTGAAGGCAAATAAAACTAAGAATTTTACTTTGTTGCATAAACATTGAAACACTCTGAGAAAGAGAAGTATTGATGCACATTCTTACTGGCTTTGTAATGACAGGCTCAGGGAACCTAATCCATAAGCTAAGGAAGTGGATAACAGAAATGGTGGAAATACTATTCTTGTTCAAGTCAGGCAGCCGGGCCCTATATATGTGCTAAAGGTGCAGGCACCTGGGCTGCCAGAGATGAACTTTGCTGGACTGAAGATGTCACAGTCCGGTGGCTCAAGGACCAGGGGGAGAGTCCCTTATAGCCTCGAACATGAGCGCTTCAGTTTCAAGCCCTGAAGTGCCCAAGGCAAGTGTCTATCAGTGACACCTCGTCACAGAGTGGGGTGGGGTCAACAGTTTCACTGAACCCATTCTACTCTGTGACACAGGGGTGTTGTGAACTCCCCGCTTAAGCAGCTACAGTGGGGGTGTAGATCTTGTTGGGCCTCATCTGTCTGAAACTCGGCAGACAAAGGTTCATAAATAACGTCATTGGGTGGGTGAAAAATTGAGTGGCTGAAAGGATGGACGAATGGGTGTGTGATTGAGAGAGTGGGTGGATGGGTGAGTAAAAGGGTGAATGGGTAGATGGATGAATTAATGAGGGAAAGGATGGATGGGTGAGTGAAAGGGAGGATGGATGGATAGGTGAAAGTATGGATGTATTATGAGAGAAAGGATGGATGGATGAGTGAGTGAGTGAGAGTATGGATGGCTGCGTGAAAGGGTGGCTGGATGGATGCATGGGTGGAAGAGTGGATGGATGAGTGAAAAGTTGAATGGATGATGAGAGAAAGAATGGATGGGTGGTGAGAGAAACTATGGACGGATGAGTGAAAGGGTTGATTGATAGATGGATGGATGGATGAATGGATAAATGGATGGATGAATTGGTGGGTGAAAGTGTAGATGGATGTCAGAGCGAAATGGTGGATAAATGGATGAGTGAAAGGATGGATGAATGGATTAGTGAAAGGATGGATGCTTTGCATCGTGTTTTCCTGCTTTAGCAGCTATGGCAGGGGTGGAGATCTTGATGAGCCTCTTCAGTCTGTAACTTAGCAGACAAAGTTGAGTGACTGAGTGAAGGATGGGTGGATGGTTGTGTGAGTGAAAGGGTAGATGCATAGATGAGTGAAAGGATGGATGGATGAATAAGTGAAAGGATGGATGTGAGGATGGATGAGAGAAAGAACAGATGGATGAGTGAAAGGGTGGATGGATGGATGAGTGAATGAATGAGTGAAAGGGTGGATGGATAAATTAAAGGGTTAATGGATGGATGTATAGAGTTAAAGGGTGGATGGATGAATGAAAGAAGGATGGATGGTGAGAGAAAGGTTGGATTAGTGAAAGACTAGATGGATGAGTTAAAGGGTGGTTGGATGGATGGCTGAAAGGGCAGACGGATGGATGAATGAAAGGGAGGGTGAATGGATGGACGGATGAGTGAAAGCATGGATGGGTGAGTGAGTGAAACAATGGATGGATGAGTGAAAGGGTAAATGGATGGATGGATGGGTAGAGGGGTGGGTGGATGAATGAAAGGTTGGATGGCTGAGTGAAAGAGTGGATGGATGGGTGAGTGAAAGGGAGGATGGATGAATGAGTGAAAGGGTAGATGAATGGATGGATGGATACATGACTGAAAGGATGGATGGAGGGATGAATGAAAGGGTGGATGGAGAAATGAAAGAGTGAAATTGTGGAAGGATGGATAGATGGATGGATGGATAGGTTTGACAATGGATGAATAGGTTTGAATATGGTTGGGCGGACAAACAAAATGGTGAAAAACTGAATGATGGATGAAAGAATGAATGGATGACAGAATGTAAAGGTGAAATGGTTGACATCAACAGGTGGATGGAAGAATGAAAGGATGAATGGATAGATGTTTGGATGGAAGACACAAGAGAGCTCTTTTGGGGAGGCTCAGGATTACTTGCTCTGTTTGCTTGGTGCCATAAGAGCATTGGTTCGTAGTGGTGGTATTTTAATTTTCAGGCTACTCACTTGCCGTCACAAGTCAGGGACTGCCTTTTCCTAGGTCAGTCAATGAGAGGAGGCAGCAGTCGCAACTCTTCTGGAACCAACAAGGTTTTCTTCCACGAGACGCTGCAACAGGGGAGTTTTGATTTTTAATGTTTGGTGTTTGTGTGCATGTGTGTATGTATGAATGTATGTGTATTTGTGAGTGCGTGTGTAAATGGGTTTGAGTGTGCAGGCATGTATAACCCAGGATGTGAGGACCCAATCGGTCCTCGTAGTGTGGGTAAACCCTGAAAGAACCAGACAAACAGAATCTTGAGAAGACCGGTGAGTTAGGAGGGCCAGTCCCCCTAGTATATTTAGGTACTTGCGAGCAAGGGTATCAATCAATTAAAAAGGCAGTTATATTTGCCTCAGTCCGCTCTATAACCTACACCTGGAGCAAAGCACGTGTGGGGTTAGAATAGTAAATCCTCACTTCACTACAATCAATGGCCGGTCCTCATAATGATAGGTATGAAATGTTGTGTAAGTGCATATGAGAATGCACGGGTGTGTGTGAGTGAGTTTGCAAGTGTGCGTCTGTGGCCCGTCCATCCCCCTTCTGCTATAATTACTGTCCGCCACTGATTTGGGAATGCACATGGAGAGAGTTTATTGGAAGCCAATCCCTGTCAACAAGTGATCATGCTTCTGGGATACCTTCAGCCAATAAACAATGCCTGTTAGAAATAAACCTTTCTTTGTCAAGAACAGGTTTGGAAAAAAAAGTCAATACTGCAATATAGAAAATCGAAGAGTTAGAGCTTTAAATCTGAACAGCAAAGAAAGTGGAAGGAGATAGAAGTTTTCCAGAGGATACAAACTTGCTTTGTTGTAATTGGTTGTTTTCTGCCTTGTGTCTCATAGTTGTGCTGGTTAAGATGCATAGGAGTTATATTTTAACTTCTGTTGAAAAGTAAAGAAATAAAAAAGCATGATCCTTACCTCCTATCCTAACATAGAACCACACGATCTTGTATATAATGTTAATGTTAATACAATAAGATTTCTAAAGTGCATGGCTACTCAAAAGAGTGTCCTGGCGCTAAGCATTATAGTCAGAGTAAAAAAGGGAGATGACAGCTACTGCATGAAGAGCCATGTCTTGAGATTTTTCTTAAATATTGCTTAATCATTTATCTGTCGCAAATCCAAAGGGAGATTGTTCCAACTGACATGGCCCAAGAAAGAAAAAAAATGTCCGCCAGCTTTAGCCAGTCGAATTCTTGTAATCCTGGCCAGATGGTTATTGAAGGAACGTAACAAAGGCAGACAAGTAATCAGGTCCTGAATGATTGAGCGTTCTGTGCATTAACAGGGAGGACCTGCAAAGAATGCGTTTTTCCACAGGGAGCCAGTGCAAATCACGCAGATGCATAGTTATATGCTCTCGCCTGGGAAGACCAAGCGCCAGCCTAGCTGACACATTTTGAACAGTCTGAAGTCTTCTCAGCAGGTTTTTTGGCAGGCCAGCTTATGGTGCATTTGCATAGTCCAACCTGGACATAACTAAAGCCAATTCCCTGTGATCCTAGTCAGAACTGAGAGGAAATGCAGATTGTTTTTGCCATAGGTAAGATGCCACAGCACAAGCCTACTGCTGAGATAATTTGGTTATGGAAAGACATTTTATTAACAAATGTGATCCCCAGGCTTTTTTTACAGAGTCTACTCGGGTATCTGGTGGAGACACCCCTACAGGCCAGTGGACATCCAAATTAAGAATGAAATTGTGTCCAAAACTGAGCACCTGTGTTACACTTCAGTTGGCTATAGGTAATCCCCCGAAAAACTGCAGAGACAGGGTTGAATAGCATCCTGGTCAATGGTCATTCCTTCACTGAAGGCAAAAATGTTCTGGGTATCATACGCGTAAGAAATAATCTTAGCCCCAAATGATTCCACACCTTAGCCAGGGGGGACATATAGATATTAAACATTATGGGGCTCAGCGCTGAGCCCAGCGAATCTCCAACTGAAGCCATCGGCTATCAGAGGAGTAAAAGGGTAGCCATACTTCTTGACTCCTGTCCTCAAGAAAGGACTTCAACCACTTCCAGCCATTGTCCCTCATGCCAATCTCCTGAAAGCGTGCTAGCAGCCTGGCATGTGGAACCATGTCAAATGCTGCCAACAGGTACAACAATACCAGGACTGCCCTACCGCCTACATCAATGGTGCTTTTAATCAGTTCAGAGACCTCCAACAAGGCAGTCTCAGTACTGTACCTTGGCCTAAAGCCTGATTGGCTAGGATGAAGTAACCTGTTGGTCTCTAAGTAGTTGAAGAGCTGACAGTTCACATATTTTTCCACTAACTTAGAAGGTCCGAGTAGAAGGGAAGTGGGCCTATAATTGCCTGAGACATCAGGGTCCGCACTTGGCTTTTTAATAAGAGGGACAATTTTAGCCTTCTTCCAGCATAAAGGTACAGTTGTGGCTCCTAAGGACTTATTCAGCAACGCATTTAGGATGGGGTTGATAACATCTACACCCAGAGCCAAGATAGCAGTGGGGCATGGATCGTCAGGGAAAACAGACTTGAGATTTAGAATAGCACATCTATAATCTTCCAAGGAGATTGTGTTAAACTCAGGCAGTACTGATTAGAATTACCATCATCCACTTCTCAGTTCAGAGCCACAGAAAGACTATTTTGGAATTCCTGAATTTAGTTGTGAACAAATGCGGCAAGTTGCTCGCACCACTCGGCGGATGGAGTCTCACTCTTTTTTTTTTTGGGTAATCAACTGTATTGGGTTTTTAAGTTTTAAAACATAGACAACGTAGCATAAGAACACACACTGCATTTCATAATTATTATGTGATACACGGAACGATCCGCCTTTGAATTACATTCTGACTGACAGTATATCAAAGTGACAGTAATGGAGCCTTACTTTTACGGCAAGCAACTGAATTAGCAAAGTCCTTTACAATCTTAAAAATTTCTCTCGATGTATTCCCTGCCCATTCTATCCTTCCCTCATAGTACTCTCTCACTGTGGAATTTATCTTAGTTACATATGTCTCTAATTTCTTTTTATATAGTTCTTTAAACTCTCAACTGTAATATTTTCTCCATGCCCTTTTTGTCTAGTTGCATCTTTTTTTTCTCTTGGCTGAGGGCATCACAGAACCAGGGATTACAGATGTTTTTCTTACTTGATGCCCAATTTGGGAGAGGGGCAAGTTTTTCCACTGAGGTACGCAACCAGAAATCACACTCCTGCATAAAAGAGTCAATAGAACCCAAAAGTGTCAGCGTGTTGTTTTCCAAAGTGGACTGCAAACTATTATATGTAATTTTAGAAAAAGGTCTATTAAGGTGAGGAGGAGTAGTACAGTTGCCCGGCTACCCTTATTGGAGTCCAATTAAACTGGACCCAATAGTGATCCATCCAAACTAAGGGAGTAGGGGCCAGCATGGACAAACTAAGGTTGGAGAACACTAGGTCAATTATATTACCCCCTCCATGAGTGGCCTTCATAACCCATTGAGAAAGCCCTAGTGGGGGCAGTGCAAGTGTCTTTGCACTCTGTAGCTCTCTGTAATTCAACCCCTTTTGTAGTGTCACATAATATATATGGGAATTGTTATAACTCCTTACGATTTGGGGAAATCTTTTTACTTCATGCAGTAAAGTGGTGTTTTATTTCTCAATTAACATGTAACCTAGCATTTGTTTCAAATGGACCAAAAAGTATAGCTGAATGTATATCAAGGGACCGCCTATCCACAGTTGCCTGTATCTCTGTTTCACCAATCACAGTCACACTGCATACTCTTAAGAGGCAATTTTAATTTGTGGAAGATGGAGAGGAGAAGATACTGGTTTGAATTGGCTTAATGCTCTTGTGGCATTAGGTTTCCTCCAGATGATTACCAGCTGATCAACAGCCTTACATACAGAGCAGAGCACACAAATGATAGGGTCCTCAACTACAAAAAAACTCTTCTAAATGAAAGAGTGGTACAAATATAGATGGACCAATATTTCAACACTTTTTGTTTATCCTGCTTATCCAGGCTCCACTGTCCACCTACAACCCACCGCCCACTGCTAGCATGGAATGAAAATAACTAAATCCCTGTTCCAGATACTTCCAAGTTCGGACAAACCTCCCTGACAAGTACTGCAAATGTGGAATACCTACTAGATAGTTTGGTTTGGGTATCACCAGAGGTCTCAATGCATCAGCAACACAAAGGTGTGAACAATTATACCAATGCAGCCAACAAATGGGTCAGCCTGAAATTGTAATTTTGAAAAACACAAGCCCTTTGCTAGGAGTTAGCTGGAGAAAGACTAAAGCGCAAGACGATCAAAAACATTCGAGAAAACATATATTAGGGGGGTGTAGAATGGTGCTTGAGGGTTAGAAACACTACTAAATGAAGCGTATTGGACCAACAATCACTCAAACAAGACAATTATTTACAGTCTACATTAATTTCTTCCATCATAATTACTAATTGATCCCCGCAACATGACTAAACCCCCCCCTCTCCTTCTTTGACAACAAAAATCTGGGTTACGATGTGGTCGTACCATGAAACACCATCATACCCATGCATTAATACTCTCTTCCATGCCCTAGCTCAAAGCGAAATGGACCAATTTCAAGCCCATGTGCTAAAGCAATGTTCTTTGGGCAACAGACATAATCAAAGCAGAAAATCTCCCAGTTTCTAATTATATGGTACCATATGTTAAATTTTATATCATGACCTTTTGCATAAAACATCACTGAAACTAAGAATACTTCACTTAAATGAGGTTTTCTGATGAGGGTCTTCATAGGTGGTATCATACCTAACCTTTGAAAATACTAATGGTGATCCTATAGGAACTATGGGCCAGATGTACAAAGATTAGAAATAGCGATTTCCTAATTGTGATTTCCTGTGAAATGCAATCAGGACATCGCTATTCCTAATGTATGAAACTCTTTTGAGTTTCATAACGATTCCTACTGAGTCGCAAATAGACCTACCTCATGCATATTAATGAGGTAGGCCACAATTTGCGACCCACTACGATTCGCTGCTATCACAGGTATGGTGGCCTACTGGGGTCTGCAAACCCCCATGTCTGTGATTGTTTTTAAATAAAGCAAGTTTTTTTTTTATACGCAGCCCGTTTTTCTTAAAGGAAAACGGGATGCGTTTAAAAAGAAAAACAAGCATTGGCATAGCCAATAGGTCTCGCATTTGGGACCTTATACGTGTTTTATAATGATTATCAAAATATTCCCTCCTCACTGTGCTCGCTTACATGTTAGACAGAAAGCTGAGAAAATCAATGTTTATAAACCCACCCTGCTACCTTATTTCCTGTATCGTATGTGCACGATTATTGAATTGCTGTAAAGATGCAGTTGGAGAAATCATTACATTGAATATAGCACATACCTGCTCCTCGGTTTCTCTAATCTGGACCCAAATTACAATTAAAACTGCTCTGAAACCTCGTCTCAAAAGTTAGAGGTAGCAACCCTACTCTCTATAAGGTTGTCGAAAAGCGATGCAGGCTATATTTATGGTTTAAGTCATTTGTTTAGACACAGTTTAGCAAGCAATAGCTTTAATTTATCCGTGAATCCGTGTTTTAACGTTTTGCATTGTCGAAATAATTAAACAGCTAAGCCCCTCAGGGCAGAAGCTAAACTGTCATCTCAAAAGCATAGTGGAGGGCACAGAAGGGGACATAAGCGACGACTGATGCCAACAGGGAGCACCAAACGTGGCTGTGCCCGGATGCCAACCCCTTCAGTTTTACGGGAACTCGTTTTCTCTCAGCTTACGCCGATACTGACTAAAAATATGTATATACACGACTCTAATGAGGGCATCTCAAATAAACCTCCCTTCGCGGATCAACTAAAACACGGGTTTTGATATAGAAAGAAAAAACAAAGAGGGCGGAGTGCATGAATAATGGAGCTGATCAGAGCTCTTTGTGTTTGTGCGAACCTGGCAGGAAACTGCTTTGAACCCTGACAGCGAGAGGCGCTGAACCCTAACCAGAAAACCCTTTGAGGAAAAACAAACATGTGACTCATACAGAAAAAGCCTGTGTGAATGCCGACACATAAAACAAGGAAAAGCAAAAGCACGCGACCCCACGTGACCCAGGAGGAATGCAGCTTCCACCCTGCACGCCTGCTCGCTCCTGAGACCTAAACGCCATGGGAGTGAACCTGTAGAGAAAAGGCGGGACATGCACCCGTCTTTGGCCAATTGCGTGCTTTCATTATTGAAAGCTACACGCAAAGGTCAATGGAATGTGTGGGAGTTGCAAGACCCACACGGAGAAGTCTAGGGAAAGTTTGGAGTGCTTACAAGAAGCCTCCCAAAAGGGCAGCGCATGCGCACTGCGCTAGGCTCGACCTAAAAATGAAACATTTAACATTTATTTTTTAAGAGTAGGTAGCGGTGGTCCGTGGAACCACTGCCTGCTCTTAAAAAATATTTTTTCAACATTCTCAAAGGGGAAGGGTTCCACGGCTGTGATGCCTGAAACTCACAAATATATAAAAGGCTTACAAGGGAAAAAAACTCAGTTGTTTAATTATCTGACATCCAAGCTGAAGTTCACCATGTTTTCCCCGTAAGTAGTCAGCACCAAAAAGACCATGCAGAGTGGGAAGCACAGCACCGTCTGCATCTTTGTAGCATCTTGAAATCCATTGGCACGATTTTTACGTGCTTTTTTCTGGTGGGATAGGATGGGGCAAGCAACTTAGTGGGATGGTTGGTGGGGTGGGGGGCAGACAGGCAAGCAACAGGGTGGGAGGGGGCAGACCGGACATGCAATAACGCAGGTGAGGGGTTGGAGGTGGGACAAGCAACAATGCAGGGGGGGGAGTGAGGAAAGTGGTGCAAGTAAAAGGAAAAAATAATACCTCTGAATGTGGCAAGCAGTGGAAGGGCACTGGGCAAGCAGAGCAGTACGTGGGCCATGCTCCATGGTAGGAACACGCACACACGAAGGGCCCAATTACGACTTTGGCAATGTGAGAGTGGGTCTGCCACTGCCCCGCTCCCACACCGTCAAAGCTGAGTGAGCACCGCCTGACAGATTATTAGTTTTCTCGTGTTTGGTGGGTGTTTCTTTGGCAGTCCCACAGCAGTGCCTCTGAAAATGAGCACTGCAATGGGAGCGCCAAAGACATTTCCTGCTCAGGATGAACTCTGCAGTCCATGCCATGCAGGAACTGGGGGGGCATGCACATAGGGTGTCCCCCTGCATGCACCCCATGCACAGGAACAAGAAGGGCCCTGTAGGGCCCCCTTTCTTTCCTCACCGGCAGCAGTTTCATGGAGTAAGAACCTCCATGAGACTGTTGGCAGTGAGGAAAGTCGTAATATGTTTGGTGATGCCGCAAGGCACCATCAATCATATTGCGGCCCTCATACCACCGTGCCACCACCAGGGATTTCTGATCCCTGGCGGTTGTGGCGGTGCCATGGTGGTCTGATCGCTCAACTTGTAATCCAGAGGTCGGACCGCCGTGCAGCTGTGGCTTGACCGCCACATCTGCACCACTGTGAGTTTGGCCGTCTGAGGACCACCAAACTCATAATTAGGCACTTAGTGGACGTGAAGCTTGCACTCACTGACCAAAGAGAAGCACAGAAACTAAAGTGAAGATGAAGCTAACCAATGATAAGCAATGGACGGGCTTTAACCCTGTAAGTAAACAAAGGTTTCCCAAGCGACGGCGCATACACTGTGCTAATGCGAATTTAAGTTTTTACAAAATGCTTTTACTAAAAAATATAATGTGCAAAATTTACTTTTAGACTAAAATATGTTTAATTCAAAATATGTATTTGGCAACCATACTTAAAGCCTATAGGCCGTAACTTAATAATAAGGCCTGGATCTTTTTTTTGTGTTTGAAATGCTTTATTTGAAGAAAAAGCATAGCGAGCGACAAATACAAGTCATATAAAGAACATTGTCACACAAAATCAAAAAGAGAAAAATAATAAAGGGTCATTATGCGCTAAACATAAGGAACCTGAGGAAAAATTCAAAAAGCATTTTGTAAATTTTAAAGGGAACCAGAAGGAAAAGGGGGAAAAGGAGAGAAAAGGGGAGGAGAAAGGAAAGAAGGGAGAGAAGAAAGAGAAAGGGAAATATGAGGCGTTAGGAGAAGAATAAATGATGTAGTCAGAGAGAAAATAGATAGAATAGAAAGAGCAAATAAGCCAAGGGTAGGGAATAGTTGAAAGGCAGGAAATGAAAATGTAAATGTGAAAAAGATAAAAGGAAAAGAGAGGAAGAAAGGAAGAGGAGGGGCAGAGCAGAAGTCTCTCATGGGGGTTTGAAATTCTCAGAGGATAAAGGAGAGATAGATTTCGATTTCAGAGCCATGCGGTCAAGATAAGCTGTGAGAGGCAACCAGAATAGATCTCTATTGAGGGTAGGAGTGGAGGCAGCAGCGAAACGAACATCAAGTCTGTGATAGTGACAGAGGGAATTCCACCAGCATTGTATCGAGAGCTTAGAAAGATCCTTCCAGTTAGAAGAAATGTGTTGGAAAGCCAGAGCCAACATAAGATCTAATAGACCTGAGGAGCGAGAAGGAATATCAAGAGTGTCAGAGATACTGCCTAAAAAAAGAACAGGGATAGAGTATGGAATAGAGATAGAAAATAGGCGAGAGATATAAGACCACACCTGATCCCAAAGTGCTAGAACAGAAGGACACAGAAAAAGTAAATGATACAGATCAGCATTAGGGGCAGAGCAGGTCCAACAGGTAGAGTCCTTATCAGGAGAAAAGCGAGAAATAGAAAGGGGAGAGAGATAAAGTCTATGATATAGAAAGAACATAGATTGAGTTAGTGAGGCGGAACGGGAGATTTTTAAGGATCTGGCCCAGACTTTGTCCCAAACAACTATAGACCATTCACAGCCCAAATCAAGCTCCGAAGTAAGTTCCAATTTAGATTTCGGACGGGTCGGATTGGGGGAGGAGAAAAATGTATAAATAAGAGAGGCTTTGGGGAGAGTAGACAGGATCTGAAGAAGCGAGGACTGGGAAACAGAAGAGGATGACAAAGGGAGAGAATAGTAGACCTCAAGTATAATGGCCATTAGGACAGTGAATCTATGGAAAAAAGACTGGGGACAGTGAAACAGAAGTCGGAATCGAGGAAAAGAACATGGGAGAAAACCATCGAAAAGCTGGTTAACCCATATCAGCCCCTTTGATCTCCACGCAGTCCAGCAAATAGGACGATTATGGAGGAGAATAAGTGAATTGTACCAAATAGGGGAAGCCAAAAAGGATTCACGGGAGATCGGGTCAGGACAGACCAGAGCATGTAGAAGAGAAGTAGTATGCTTAAACAGGGGTAGAGGGGTGGTTAAATTCTTAGCAGTGAAATGTACAATTTCAGATAGGGAAAAAGGGGAGAGGAGTGAGCGTTCAATAGAGAGCCAAAGAGGAGCAAGAGGAGAAGGTGTAAGAACAAGCCAATTAGAAGCCTGACGAAGAGAAAAAGATTTATGATAAAGGCGGAAATCCGGAAAGTTGACTCCGCCATTGGACTTCGGTTTACGAAGGGCAACGAGCGCAACTCTCGATTTTTTATTATTCCAGAGAAACTTAGAGAGACAGGAATCAATGCGCTTGAAATAGATATCAGGGATATGAATGGGGAGCATGGAAAAGATGTATATAAGAATGGGAGATATCATCATTTTGATCGAGTCCAGCCGACCCCACCATGAGAGAAAGAGAGGATTCCAAGAAGAGAACAACTTATCCATGCGGGATAGTACAGCGGACATGTTCAACCGAATAGATGAAGAAATGGAGTTAGAGAACCAAATTCCGAGGTACTTAATTTTAGAGGGATTCCATGCAAAGCCGGTGGCCGAAAACTGATGAGGAAGACAAAATTTAGTAAGAGGAAGGATCTCAGTTTTATCAGAGTTGATCTTGTAACCAGAAACTTGGGAAAAGGAGTTAAACTCAAGTAGTAAGGCCGGAATGGATTGGTCAGGATCAGAAATAAACAAAAGAATGTCATCTGCATACGCAGAGAGTTTCAAATGAGTCTTGTCATAAGGGAAGCCAGAAATAGAAATGTTGTTTCTAATGGACGTAAGAAACGGCTCTAAAGCTAGGACAAAAAGTAAAGGGGACAGAGGACAGCCCTGACGGACGCCACGCTGCAAAGGAAAGTAAGGGGATATCCGACCATTAACTAACACAGACGCTTTAGGGGAGGAATAAAGTAAAGAAACAAGAGAAATAAAATTAGGACCAAAACCGTGCCAACGAAGGGAGGCAAATAGAAAGGACCAATCTACTCTATCAAAAGCCTTCTCGGCATCAACTGATATAGCAGCTAGAGAGGAGTTGAGAGAAGGTACCTTATTGAGAACATTGAGAAAAAGACGGGAATTATCTGAGGTAAGTCTACCCTTTACGAAACCGCATTGTTCCTTACCAATAAGGTGTGGGAGGAAAGGGTCTAAGCGCCGGGCAAGAAGTTTAGCAAATAATTTATAGTCTACATTGACAAGGGATATTGGGCGATAATTTTTACAAAATTGCGGGTCGCGACCTTCTTTGGGTATTAAGCAGATCGTAGCCTCGTGAAAGGTGCCAGTAGCCGTGCCGGAGGTGAAGAAGGATTGAAAGAGGGAGAGAAGTTTAGGAAGCAAAAGATCTGAAAAATGTAGATAAAATTCCACAGAGAAACCGTCCGGCCCCGGAGATTTACCCTTGGTTAGAGATGTTAAGGCGCTATCCAGTTCGGTGATAGAGAGGTCAAGTTCAAGATCAGGGAAATTAAGATGAGAGGTGGAGGGGGCAGGAATTTTGTCCAAGTAGGATTGAATGAGAGCAGCCGAAGGGGGGGATTCAGGAGTATAAAAAGATTGATAGAACTGTTGAAATTGGGCGAGTATATCCTCCTCCTTATGCAGGAGAAGGTTATCGTTGGAATATATTGAATCAATCAGGTTACGCTCCTTGCGGGACTTAAGATAGTTGGCCAAAAGTTTACCTGACTTGTTACGACCTCCGTAGTAGCGGGCGCTGCTGCGGAGCAGTGATGAGGATGCATTGTCAGTAGAAATTTTGTTAAACTCGAGTTTGGCGCGTATAAGGTCTGGTACAACCGTTGGAGTAGAAGAGGTGTAGAATTTATGTTCCAGGGATTTGATATGGGAGAGAAGGTCTTTCTGCTTCTTAAGATAAGATTTCTTTTTCTTTGAGACAAAGTCAATCACAAAACCGCGAGCCGTAGCCTTAAAAGAGTCCCAAATAACATGAGGGGGTAAAGAAGGATCAGAATTGAGTAGGAAAAATTCCGTAGCGAAGGAAAGAAAAGAAGAAGAAAAGAGGGGATCCAGGAGGAGAGAATTATTAAAGCGCCAGCGGGAGGATTTGGGATGAGGAGGAAGAAGATCAAGAACGGTGATAATGGGAGCATGGTCTGAGATAACTATCGGCTCTATAGATGAGGAAAGAAGATTTTGAGAGAGAGACTGAGAAAGGAATATGTAGTCAATCCGGGAGAAAGAGGCATGAGGAGGTGAAAAGAAAGAATAGTCCAAAGAGTCAGGATGGGACAGTCTCCATGAGTCGAGAAGGTGAGATTTGGAGATAGTGTCAAGGAATTGTGTATGTGATTTGTGGGGGGTGAAACGGGCAGAGGATTTGCGATCAAGAAACGGGTCAACAATTTGATTACAATCCCCACCCAGAATGAACAGGGAATCACTGTATTGAAAACACTTAGAAGTTATTAGAGGCCAAAAGTTACAATCAGGTTGAGTGGGGCCATATACATTAAAAACAGTCAAGGAAACAGAATTGATTAACAGCTTAACTAAGACCCAACGACCCTCAGTATCATTTTCTTGAGAAAGAACTTTACATTTTAGCTTCTTGTGACACAAAATGGCCACACCATTCTTTTTGTTAGAAGTAGGAGAAAATAAAACCGTTCCCACCCAACCTCTTTTTAACTTAAGAGACTCCGCCTCAGAGAGATGAGTCTCTTGTAAAAGAACTAAGTCAGGAGTGTAAGAGGCTAGATGGGAAAGCACTCTCTGCCGTTTAATAGGGCTAACAAAACCTTTCACATTCCATGAAATAACTTTGAATTAAATCACAATAAAGTGTGCTAGGAACAGAGAAAAGAGATGAAACCAAAAACGCCACAAAGGAGAATAACGAGCGAGTGAAAGACAAGAGCAGGACAAAAGAAAGTCGAAAGACATAGTGAAAAAAGAACAAGGAAAAAGGAAAGGAAGGAAAGGGGAGGAAGAGAGGAGAAGAAGAAGAGACAGTACATATCCAAAACGGACGACTGAGGAAAACATACCTGAAGGGGGAAGGGAGATAACAAGATGACGACGATGGGGTGTGGGAGGATTCGACAAGAACAGCCCTCCGAGCCGGAGAGCAACAACCCACCGCAACAGGACGGAGTATGAGGAAGACGAATCATATGGTACGAAGAGGACTACAAGAGGGTTGGTCGAACAGAAAATCTAAGGGAGGGAAAGAGAAACACGTTATGCAGAAGTCATGGGGAGGTAAACAGTACACAAACAAACAATTGTATGCAAAAACAGAAACCCAAACGACAACCATTCTACAATCATATCAGGCAGAAGAAGAATCAACCAAGGAGGGAAAAAATTCCAGCAAGAAGCTGTAAGGAGAAAAAACCAAACAGGTAAATAGTCAACCAGTAGGAGGATTAGATGTATCCATGCCAGCATTAGTCTGAGTGTGGATGAATTTCTTAAGTTCAGCCGGGTCTTGGAAAGTCCAAGTGTTATTTTGATGAGTTACCTTGAAGGTACAAGGGTGAAAAAGGCCATATCTAGCTCCCATAGAACGCAGAGGAGCACGAAGAGATAGAAATTCTTTTCTTCTGGCAGCAGTAACACCAGAGACATCCTGAGAGAGAAAAACTCTCTGACCCATCCAGGAAACTTGGCGTTTCGCTCGAGCTGTGGAGAGGATCAGAAGGAGATCCGTAAATTTGAGGAAGAGGATGATGACCCCCCGCGGTTTGGTAGAGGAGGAGGAGCGAGGACCAAGCCTATGGGCTCGCTGGATACTAAGAGAGGTGGTAGCAGGAAGGTCCAACAATTTCAGGAGGAAAGAAGAGAAGAACGTGACAGGATCATCACCCTCCAAGGATTCCGGCAGGCCATAAACGCGTAGGTTATTCCTCCTGTTCCTGTTTTCCAAGTCCTCAGTGTGTTGTTGAAGGGCGAGAAGAGACCTCTCCAGAGAGGAAATGCGATGGGAATTTGACTGAATTTCTGGAACCTGCTGCTCCACAGAAGAAACACGGGCCTCCATAGTTGACCATTTGGCCTCAAAAAGCTGCATCTTAGTATTAGTCTCCTCCACGAACGGGCGCAAAGCGCGAATCTCCTCAAGTATCAACTCCATAGAGATAGGGGGTGGAGATGACTCAGGTGGAGGAGGAGAGGAGTCCGGCTTCAAGCGCTTAGGTAAGGAGGCAGGAGGAGAAGACTTACTGGAGGAAGGTTGTGATGGAGAAGAGCGGGTGGGAGCTGTTGTCGCCATTTGATCTGTGGAAGGAGGATGAGGAGAATGGCCTGTTGGTGAGGAGGAGGCAGAGGAAGGTGGAGCCTTCGAGGGCACAAAGACAAACTTTGGGTTGCGAAGCTTGCCCATAGAAGCCTAAAACGTGCCAGTGATAGTGAACAGAAGGCAAATAAGCAAACCAACACAACAATCTGGGCTCAGAGGCAGGGAATGTCAATATGTCAACATGTCCAGTCTAAATAGCCCAGCGGTTATCAGGAGTAGTAGAGGACACTTGGAGAAATCGTGAAGAAACCCCCGGACCTGGAGGTAATGCCAGCAGATATTAGGAGATGTTTCCATACAAAGTTGGTGTTTAAATAACGTTGCCCAATAGTAGGCCTAGCACCACATAAGATTTAGCTGATGTATCCTTAAGAGTGCATAAATGTCACAGAAAGAGAGCCCCTGGTACAAAATCTATCTCCATGCGCCTCCATAGCGTAGAAAACAAATTAAATCATCCCTCTGAAGCATTAAAGCAGGTGTGGCATCCTCAGGGCGCAGCAGAAAACCACAGAGGCATTCATCTACCAGGGAAGTTGTAGTGAATCATTCATGCAGCTATCCCTTAGAAAAGCGCTTGTCAATCAGAAAATATTCCACATTGTCATGAAAAGCAGAGCGCGTCTGAGAGCATGAGGAGAACTTACTGCTCCAGGTGCGCGCGCCGGTTCCAGACGAGCAGCGCTGAGGCAACAAAATGGCGGGCGTTCTGAGGAGCGCATTCAGCGCGGTGAAAACAACGCATTCCAGGCGCGAAAGAGTTCACCCTGGGCACATCAGGCGCACAACACGTTCCGCTAGCTGGAACATCCCAAAAAGCTCGAAGAAGGAACGTGAACACTGCCGTAAGTGATACGGGTCCGTCCCGGTGCGGCGGAGCTCCGGATCTAAGCGGCCATCTTGATCAGCGTCCAAGCCACGCCCCCAAGGCCTGGATCTTTAAAGTTGACATATGTAAAGATATAATGATTTAACGTGAAGGCCCATTAATACTGAAATGCTTGGTTTTCACTTTAACCGACAGTTTTGTATGTTTTTCTTCTTTTGCTGCAGACTTTGCAATTTCGGAAGCTACTGTTTATTAGTTAATGAATAGACATTTGGGGTTCTATTCATCAAGGGGCTGCGTTGCTTTTGCGCCACGCAACATGGTGTATGTTCAATGCAACCCCAAAATGCAATTTATCAAGCCATGCAAGACCAATTTTCTTGGCCCTCAGTGGCTTGATAAATCAGAAGTAACACAATGCAGTGCAAATCACTGCATTGTGTTACTCTCCCCTGTAAAGTGTTGCATGGGTGTTTACAATTACTAGTAGACTTGGGAATGCATCAAAATGCTACACCATCCTAGGGGAGGCGTAACAAGGAGAAATATCTTTATTTCTCCTTGTTACTTCCTCTTTCGGTGTGTGCCGGATTCTACAGCACGCATAAATAAAGGAAAATACCTCAGGGGATTGATTTTGTGCAGGAAGGTGCCCCTTCCTTCGCAAAAACAATCATGCAATCAACACGGGCACCCTTTCACCATGGTGCAAGGGCGTCCGCATTGGCGGTAAGGAGCTCCTTGTGCACCAGCACTGGGAAAAGGCAGGAATGTGCCAAATTGTGACCAATACGACACATTCCCCCCTTGTGATTTGCTGCACTGCATTACGTTTAGATAAATATGGCCCTTATATAGGACAACTGATAGTGAGGTTCACACCGTAAAAGATGTAGACAACAGGGAGGATGATTCAGGGGAAGAAAATCTGAGAAACAAGAAAGAATGTGCCAAAACATTCAAGGACATATGGTTAAAAGACGATTGTACCCTGGTGAAAAGATGGGAGTAGACCTGTTCCCATGGGCATGTTGAAATCTTATTTTTCAACATGAGCAAGATAGAATATTAATGTTGCCACATAGAAAACGTTTGTTTATATAAGTATTTGTTCCTAGGCTTGTTAGGCAGATTCTCCCACACTTTCAATACAGAGCAGACTGGTTTCGTTTTCACTCATCCTACTTCTTTTTTCCTGACTTTCTGAGAGCAGACTCTGTATTGAGTTTCCTAGATATCTCTCTATGAGAAGTCTTAGTGTATTCCTTGGTCTGTTATAATTTGAGCTGAGAATACTTTCCAGCTTATTATGCTTATGCTTGATTCTGTCATCAGAACTCTTCATTGGTATCTGAACTGACACCTTAAACAACTTAGCTTAGAATAGGGACGTTTTATTATGGAACATACTTGCTACATTTATTGTATTGATTCTTTATTTTGAGTTACTGAAGTGACTTACCTTATTACTTATTATTGATTGATTTTGTTAACCTAATAATGAAATTTGGAGAATAATATTTCAGTAAAAGAATTAATGAATCAATCAATCAATCAGGGAATTGTAAGCGCGCTACTCACCCGTGAGGGTCTCAAGGCGCTGAGGGGGGGTCCGCAGATCTGTTTAGCCGAAGAGCCAGGTCTTGAGGGTCTTCCTGAAGGTATTCAGGAAGGGGGCGCGTCTGATGTCTGCCGGTAGCTCGTTCCAGGTCTTGGCTGCAATGTGAGAGAAGGATCTTCCGCCTGCTCTGTGGATGCGCGGGGTTTCGGCCAGTGCGAGGTTGGAAGATCAAAGGTTTCTTTTGGGTACGTGGAAGTTGATTCTGTTGTTGAAGTATTTGGGTCTGTTGTTGTGTAGGCATTTGTAGGCGTGAATGAGAATTTTGAAAGTGACTCTTTTCTCCACGGGGAGCCATTGGAGACTTCGTAGGTGTTGACTGATGTGTTCATGTCGGGGGATGCCGAGGAAGAGTCTGGCGGCGGTGTTCTGTATTGTCTGGAGTTTGCGGAGTAGGGACTTGTTGATGCCGCCGTAGAGTGCGTTTCCATAGTCCAGTCTGCTGTTGCTGAGTGCGTGGGTGACTGTCTTCCTTGACTCAGGGGGGATCCACTTGAAGGTCTTGCAGAGGATGCGGAGGTGTTGAAGCAGCTGGAGGTGACGGCGTTGACCTGTCGGTTCATGGTGAGTGATGAGTCGAGTACGATGACAAGTTTCTTGGCGTGGTCTGAGTGGGTAGGTGGTCTTCCGAGGGCAGTCAGCCACCAGGTGCTGTCCCATGCAGAAGGGGTGGTACCGAGTTCGAGGACTTCTGTCTTCTCAGCGTTGAGCTTCAGGCAGCTGTTGGTTATCCAGACTGTGACGTCTTTCTGGAAGTTGAGTGGGTCTTTGGTGAGGGAGAGGATAAGCTGGGTGTCGTTGGCGTAGGATACGATGTTGAGGTCGTGTTGTTGGACGATGGCTGCGAGGGGGCCATGTAGATGTTGAAGAGGGTGGGGCTCACGGATGAACCCTGTGGGACGCCGCAGGTCATTTTCGTGGGGTCAGAGAGGAAGGGTGGGAGTCTGATCCTTTGGCTTCTTCCGGTGAGGAATGATCAGATCCAGTCCAGGGCTGTTCCTTGTATGCCTGCGTCATGTAGTCTAGAGACTAGTGTGCGGTGGAGACGGTGCCGAAGGCCGCTGATATGTCAAGTAGGATGAGGGCTATGGAGTGGCCTTGGTCCAGGAGGGTGCCGATGTCATCTGTGGCGGTTATTATGGTGGTCTCTTTGCTGTGGTTGTTTCGGAATCCGGATTGGGATGGATCGAGGACTGCGTTCTCTTCAATAAATTGTGTCAGTTTCCTGCTGACTGTTTGCTCTGCAACTTTGGCTGCGAAGAGGAGGAGCAAGATGGGCCGATAGTTCTTGAGGTCGGTAGGGTCAGCTGTGGGCTTCTGGAGCAGAGGTCTGACTTCTGCACGCTTCCAGTCATCTGGGAAGGTGCTTGTTTTGAAGGTGGTGTTGATGGTGCGTTGTAGTTCGGGTGCGATGGCGGCTGTGGCTCTGTGGTAGATGTGACGGGGGTAGGGGTCGGTGGGGGCCCCGGAGTGGATGCTTTTCATGGTCGAGGCAGTGTCTTCGGCCGTGATCGGTGTCAGGTTGGAGATGGTCGGCTGGCTGGTGTTTCTGTCGGGCAGGGGGCCGTCTGTGGCGCCTGGTGGATGGTCGATGAAGTTGTCATAGAGGTTTTTGATCTTGAGGAGGAAATAGGTTCCAAGCTTGTCGCAGAGGTCTTGGGATGGGGTTATGTCTGTGGCTTCACTGCGTGGGTTGGTGAATTCTTGAATGACACTGAAAAGTTCCTTGGAGTTGGTGGAGTTTGCCAGGATTTTGTTGTGGATGAAGTTCCTCTTGGTGGCTCTGATCTGGTTGTGGTAGTCCGTCATGGCGTCCTTGTAGGTGGTGTATTTTTCGGTTGTCTTGGTGTTTCTCCAGTTCTTCTCCAGGTGTCTGCAGGTGTGTCTGGCTTTTTGAAGAGCGGTGGTGAACCAGGCGGCTTTCCTGGGGCGTTGTCTGTAGGGGTTGCGTAGCGGGGTGAGCTTGACTGCACAGTCGGAGATCCAGGTGTGGAGTTCTCTGGCTGCGTCGTTTGCGTCGGGTGCCCAGGTGTGGTTGTCTCGGGTGAGGGTGGAGTTTAATTGCTCGTCGGTAACCTTGCTTCAGTTCCTTCGTGGTGGGCGTGGGGCTGGTTTGGGTGCCTTGGGTTTGTTGATGGCAAAGTGTACGCAGTGGTGGTCGGTCCATGGCGGCTGCGTTGTGTGGCTAAATTGGACACTGTTTCCTGCCACGAAGATGGGGTCAAAGGTGTGTCCTGCTCTGTGGGTCGGTGTGTTGACAAGTTGTTTAAGTCTGATGCTGGTTAGGTTGTCACGAAGGATAGTGGAGTTGTGGTCGCTGGGGTTGTCGAGGTGGAAGTTCAGGTCTCCAATGAGTATGTAGTTTGTTGAGGTGATGGCGTGGGGTGTGATGAAGTCGGTGATGCTGGTGGCAAAGGGTGCTCAGAGGCCAGGGGGTCTGTAGACGAGGGTTCCTCGGAGTGTGGCTTTGGGGGTGGTCTGGATCTGGAAGTGCAGGTGTTCGGCGGAGGGGAAGGTTTCGCTGGAGGTTGTGAGGCAGAGGGTGCTCTTGTGGGCGATGGCGCGACCCCCTCCTGGGTGGTTGGGGCGGCCTTTCCTCTGGATCTTGTATCCGTCTGGGATGGCGGTGCTGATGTCGGGGGCGGAGGATGCGTTGGTCCAGGTCTCTGTGAAGAAGGCGATGTCGGGCGACAGAGAGTCAAGTAGGTTCCAGATTTCCATGGCGTGTTTGTGTACGGAGCGTACATTGAGGAAGATGCATTTTTGGGTGTCGCTGGTGCTGGCGTCGGCAGTGTTCGTGGCCAGGGTGGCGGTGAGGGTCTGGCGGCAGTGGAGGCAGGAGAACTGGCCGTGGGTTGTGTTCGGCGAGGCCTGTTGGTATTCTCTAAGTCTTCCAGGGTTGAGTGTGAGTAGGGTGGTGGTGTCGTAGCGATGGGTAGTGGGAGGTCCAGGGTTCCTGGCGCTGGCCGCGGTCAGTTCGCGGAGGGGCACAGACAGGCTTGCCCTTGGCGAGCCTTCAGCGCGCCAGCGGCACGACCGCGCAGCGGCCGCCATTAAGTAGGGGAGGTGGGAGTGAGGAGAGGCTGGGAGGCGGGGGAATTCTGGGGGGGAATTCCCGAGGGGAATTCCGGGGGGAGGGGCCGCAGGGGCAGAAGCGGCGAAAGGCGAAAGGTACAGGTAAGCACGATAAAATAAAAACAGTGGTGGAATTAGAGCAAGACACAGATGGGCACAATAACAGTGGCACAACAGGGAAAAATTAAGAAAAAAAACGGCTGAGAAAGGTTACGGTGGTTGCAGGCAGTCTGGTCCCAGTTGGAGCGGGTATAACAAAAGGATTTAAAATAAAACCCTTTACCTCAACTTAACTCTCTTTATTGACTGAACTAAAGTAATGATAATTGATTACGCTGATGTTGAGATTTTACTTTTACGTCTACGCTGACAACAAAGGTCCATTGACCTGTGTACGCGGGGTTCTTGGTGATGAGTAAGTGACAAGTGGAAGCCTGCGCACCAGCAACTGTCTTAGGTGAGGGCATTGGTGGCAGCAGAGGTCAAACTGTCAAAGATGCAAAGGTGCCTGCCAGACATACCAAAGGGAATAAAACAACCAACAGTGCCCCCCAAATATTTAGAGGAGCTAGTGTGAAAGGAGGAAGGCACGGGAGATTTTGGGGTTCATGGGTGGGTAAAGATAAAGGGAGGTTAGGGTGATTTTAAAGTTAGTGGATGGGTAGAGGTGAAGGGAGGTAAGGATGCATAAAGGAAAAAGAAAATAAGGGTGATTTTAGGGTTCAGGGGTGGGTAGACGTCAAGGGAAGTAAGGTCTTTTTTTGGTGGGATAGAAGGGGCAGGCAATGAAGGGGGAGGTGGAGGGAGGAAGGGGTAGACAGGGCAAGCAACAAGGTGGGAGGGGGAAAGGGAGGAGCAGACCAGGGTAGCAATAACGCAGGAGAGGGGTTGTGGTTGGGGCAAGCAACAATGGAGGGGGTTCAAGTAAAAGGAAATAAAGTACCTCCGAATGTGGCGAGCAGTGGAAAGGCACTGGGCAAGAGAAGCAGTACTTGGGCCTAGCTTTCAGGTAGGGACAAACACACTGAGGGCTCAATTAAGACGTTTGCAGCCTCATGCATCAACCCAAAATCCAGTCGGTAAAATACCGATTCGCTAATAGCTCCCGGTATTAAGTTAAAAATACCCAATCCCAATGCATCAACCCAAAAGCAGAAATCGCTATCTAAGGAATCCTTAAATAGCGATTCTTTAAATAGGGATTCCTTAAATACCGATTCCTTAAATAGGGATTCCTTAAATACCGATTCCTTAAATAGGGATTCCTTAAATACCGATTCCTTAAATAGCGATTGCATTTAAGGAATCCCAAAGTGAGATTCTTTAAATGCAATGCATCAAAGTTAAAAAATTAGCGATTTCGCTAATAGGGGGAGCAAATTACCATGAAGATGAACTGCATGGTAATTTGCAAAAACTTTGAAAAATTCACTTTTGTGCATTTTTCAAAGTTTCATGTTGCGCACACACATGCCCTTAGAGCATGTGTGTGTGCAACATATGTGCACATATCATTTTCAGGGGTGCTATAGGGTGTCATTTTGACACCCTTGCACCCTTGAAATTGCATGAGCAATTAGCGAGAACCTACTGGTACTCGCTATTTGCTCATGCAATCTCCGATTCATTCCTATGGGCCTGGAGGCCCATAGGAATGATTGGGACGGCATTCCTTAATTGCTACTCGCTATTTGCTAGTAGCAATTAAGGAGAGTTAAGGAATCGCTATTTGAATAGCGATTCCTACATGCATAGCCTTTTGCTATTCCTTATTAGCGAATCCTTATTTTTCGCTAATAAGGAATCGCAAATGCTAATGTTGATGCATATGCCCCTTGGTGGATGAAACGTCACAGCCGCTCCCCGACACCGCCAAGAGTCAACCGCCATATTACAACTTAAAAGTGGTCGGCCAGGCGGGCGGTGTGGCAGTTCGCGCTGCGGTGCCTCTTTCAAAAGCAGCAGTGCCTTTGAAAAAGGCACCACAATAGGAATGCCACACAATGTTCCTGCACGGCATGGACTATAATGTCCATGCCGTGCAGGAATTGGTGTGCATGCACAGCCACCCTGTGGGCATACACATGGCGTGAGGCACCAGGAGTCCCTGTAGGACCCCCTTTGTCACCGCCATGAAAACCATGGTGGAAAAGAAGGTCGTGATATGCTTGGATATTGCAGCCTCAGGACAACACGCCACCTCCAGGGAACAAAAGGGGGTGGTGATGGATGGAGCATCAGAACCAATCAAACACTCACACCCAGTCAACAGATCTGGGTTTGATCCATCACCGTTCTTTAGCCCACTAAGCCACCCCAGTTCAGACATGGCATGGCTTGGCAGTTCGTGCTGGACTGTTCCCATGAGGCACATGGTCAGACTGATTTGCATATGGCCATGTCTGAACTGGGGTGGCAGAGTGGGCTAAAGAACGGTGATGGATCAAACCCAGATCTGTTGACTGGGTGTGAGTATTTGATATGTTCTGATGCTCCGTCCATCACCACCCCGTTTCGTACCGCTTTGTTCACCATAAGTTGGCAGGGTATGCTCAGACGTGAGTCCCTTGCTCACTTTGCCACTGGATTCAAGCAAGCCTGGCTGAAGACGGCTGAAATGCCAGAAATCGGTCCTAGGAAGCTTGTTTCCGTTCCAGGGAAGGCATGGCTTGGCAGTTCGTGCTGGACTGTTCCCATGAGGCACAGGGTCAGACTGATTTGCATATGGCCCAGCTCTTTTGAAATCAACACCGCGCCTCGCGGCCCCCGCTTCGCGGGAGCCGCTCGAGGGACCGGGACTCTGCTGCAGTCACTTGGGGAATTGTTGCTGGTGTGCTGACACTGACCCTGCAAGAACCGGCGTATTCAGGACTGCGAGGACCAGGGTGCTGTGCACGAAGCAGATCAGCCGCACCTGGTCCTCTTCCTGACTCCTCCCCCAATACTGTTGCCCTCCATTATATGAACGTCTCCCTGCCTACTCGCGCTAGCGGGACGCGCGCGGGACGCAGCCCGGGGCGAAGACCGGGCAAAGAGCGGGCCGTTTGAGGTCAGCGAGGTCAGGTCGGGGCTACCCTCTTTTGTATATCATTTTAACAGTTCTGTTGCTCCTTATTTGTTGATTAGTTACTATTTCTTACCCACAGTCTAGCCAGGGGGTTGCCGTTGTTGTTTACCAAGCTATGTCTACAAGGCAAACACGGAGCAAGGCCGCAAATGGCGGCCGCTCAATCATTGGTCCTATGGACGATTTTATTACTCGTACTAACACAGCCATAGACTATGAGATTTCTAAACTCCAGACTCGAGTTTCCCTGGAACTGGCATCCGCTAGGAGATTGTCCCAGGTAATTGATCAGTCAAAAAAATCTTCCCTAGGCCATATAGCTACTGTGGTTACCCCGGTGCGCCCACCTATCCCCCACTGTGTAGTTGCACAGGTTGATGTTCATCATACCCCGGTTCTCCCCACATTACCCCCCACTTTAGAGCCACTGACCCAGGATAGTGCAATGAATTCTCTTAATACGCCTTTTAAGCAGGATGTTAGTTCTAATAATTCTACCCCTGCTATGTTTCCACTCAGGCGCTCTATTAATAAAAAATATCAACCCAAAAAAAGATGCACCTCCCGGTCTGCTTACGGTCGCAAGAAGGCTAAAATTGTGGTTGCACAATACCCGAATTTGACTAGTGCTCCGGCATTAAATTCCATAGAAGGGCGTGTGCCCAGGGATCAACCACATCATGTGGGAGCTAAAGAGGGTCCAGTCTCTGCTCCCTTGACTGCTTCTACGGTCACGGAGTCAGAGGTTGAGGTTGAGGGCCTACATGTAGAGAATGGGGAAAGTAATGAAGGAGAATTCATAGGTTTAGTTTGGGAAACCCTCAAAAAACTTCTTACTCCTCTCGATCTTAGACTCTCACGTATTGAGAATAATCTGCTCGAGATGGAAAAGAGCATCATTGCTCTGGCCACTCTCGGCCTGAGAAGTCTAGAAAACCAGGGTTTCCCTGCTGTTGAGCCACCCCCCCATGGTTTAACCCCTCAAGTCCCGCAAACCTCCCTTCCTGTCCCCACCACTGCACGTTTGATTCCTACATCAGGGACTGTGGGTGTGGATCCTACTAACACTGCCTCCATACCTAAGGCTCTAAAGCGTCCTACCCCCCAACTATTAGCTAAATCCAAAGTTGGTGCACCGCGTAGGCCCCCTCCTAGCGAAGTGGCGTTACATTAATCTAAGAGCCCTCCTGCTAGCAACAACTTTAGAGGGGGTTACATTGATCTCCCTCCAGAGGCCAATGATCATGTGGTTGTGCTGACGGGTGTCCCTGAGTTAGGAAGTGGCCATCATGAGAACTATGAGTCTCTGAAGAACAAGACAGTTCATTGGCTTAACGTGAATAGACCAATCCCTATTGGACAGAGAAGTAGAATCTTGATGGTACGCAGAACCCCCTGGGTGGGCCCCTCAAAGAAATCTAGTCCCGGGGACTGTATAGTGGTGACCTTTGAGGACCCTCACACGGCACATTACATCTGCTCCTGGCCTACTGGTGAAGGTTCTCTTGTTACACCAAGGCCATTGCCCTTTTTTTACCCTCCGTGTCCTAGTTACACACGGGAAGAGAATTGGTCTGTTGTACACCACCATAACTGGAGGAGCCATCCCAAAAAAGTTCAAGATTCATGTATAAATTGGTATGGTTTCTCCACCTCGAATCGGTTTACTGGGCTTGAGGAGGTAGATTGACTCGTATGCCAACCGGTTCCCCAGGTCCCCTTATTACAGGCCTTGGGGCACAACGACTCTTCTCTTGTAGTGTCTGTTCCTTCGGTTGTTAGCTCCCTTAGTCTAGAGGGAACGTTTACTGTTTTACCTATAGAGGAGAGTTTGTATACGCCATGTATTTCCGACTCCCAAGTAGTAGGGGATCAACTGAATCCATCTTGTACGATCCCCTTGCCTCCAATTCAGGATGTTTTGCCAATTCAAAATGTTTCATCAATCAGGAGGTTGTCTGATGTAGCAATAGCACCCTATCACCACCAGTTTGAGCCACTACCTAGGCTAAACAGATCTACTGCGGAGGGGGTAGGACCTGCGTCCATTCTGGCCACACTAGATAATCCTCCAAGGGAGATTACCCCTGACGTCCCTTTGCTAAAGATTATAAGTTGGAATGTAGCAGGGCTCGCCCGTAACTTTGAAATCCCTGAATGGAATGCCTTTTTGGACCCTTATAACATCTGTCTTTTGCAGGAAACGTGGTGCCTTGAACCTAAGCACAGAGTGGGCTTTACGACCTACTTTGTTCCAGCCTCCCTTCAATATGGACGTAAAGGCCGCCCGTCGGGTGGCCTTCTTATATGGGTTAATATTGCTTTAGGTTTAAGTGTAACCCAAAAGCCGACGCATTCTCCTGATCTCCAGAGGATATCCATCCTTTGCCCAGGGGGCAGGAAGTTGGAGGTCTTTAACCTCTACTTAAGGGGGGCTAGGGGCGGGTCTTCTACTCTATCCTCCACAGGATTAAGTAACGATCTTTCCGCCTGCTGTATTGATTCTTATATTTTTATCGCAGGCGACTTTAATTGCTGTTTCGAGCCATTGGCCAGGGAGGATATTTTGGATACCTGGGATGAGGATATAAGGAGAGGCATTCCCACCCTGACCCTAGACCCGATCCCTAAATGGTCCCAGAGCGCGGTAGACATCAATGCTCTCTGTATGGAATTTGACCTAAGATCAACTAATGGTCGATCCAAATCGGATCTTTTGGGTGCGCACACCTATAACAGGATGGGACACACTTCTAGAATAGATTATGTTCTGTTGAATTATAACTTGTGGCCACTCCATTACGATATGGAGGTTATTGCGTCTTGCGATAGCGACCACAATCCTCTCTCCTTAACATTGATTTCCCCCTGGCAGGCTGGGAACATAGCTGAGTTCCCCTACAAGTGGAAAACCTCCCATGAGCTTGCTCCTTCGCTCTGTGGCAGGCGCCTAAAGTGGGCTAAAGTAGCAGCAGATTAGGAAAGGATGGCACAGGCAGGGACCACTATGGCAGCATCGGGCACGCGCCTTGAAGCCCTGGGTACCACCAGCCAATCTGTTTCATCATTATTCACAGAAACCATTGCGCTGTTAAGTGATTTGTTTATTATACCCCAACCCTGCGCGAATGTTTCTGCGAAAAGTGCTCCTAGGGCAAGAAACAAGTGGTATTCCTCTAAATGTCGGGCCGCAAAGGGGGAACTTATCTCTGCAGTGAAAAGTAAGGATGCAGGCAGCATTAGATGGGCGAGGAAACGCTATAAAAAAGTTATGGCTGAGGCAAAGGAGGCCCATGATTATAGTTTTTGGTGGGATTTAGTGGAGGCAAGCTCCAGGAAAGACACCAAGGGGTTCTGGGAGCTGCTGAGAGCTAGGGACAAACCTTTTGATTCCCTGCTTACCTGCAATATTCCTGGCGATCTTTGGTTTGCCCACTTCTCTAAACTCTACTCTGCCCAAAGTGGGGTACTCCATCCTAACATGGGCCTTCTCGCCAGCTTATCAGCTGAGACCTCCATTAATCCCTGCCCCTTCAGCACTGAGGAAGTTGCAAGGGCAATTAGTTGTATTGTTTCTAACAAGGCTGCCGGACCGGACGGAATCCCGGGTGACTTGCTGAAGAAATACCCATTACCCTGGAGTAGGTTAATTGCATCACTATTGAATGAGGTTGTGTCGGGAGGTTCTCTCCCTGACTCATGGAGGGGTGCTGAGGTCGTCCCTATTTTCAAAAAAGGTTGTCGGGACGACCCAGCTAATTATCGTCCTATTAGCTCGCTTGATTCTACACAAAAGGTTGCGGGCAAAGTGGTGCTAGGTAGGATTCTGCAGTGGATTGAAGAAAATCAGGTTCTGTCAGACTTCCAGGCTGGTTTTAGAGCAGGGATGGGTACCATCGAGCAGACGTTTCGCCTTCTAATGATATATTGGAAAGTGATTGTGCTGGGTGGGGGCAGCTTGTATTTAGTCTTTATAGACTTGCGAACTGCCTTCGACCTGGTCCCACGAGTCCAACAGTGGAATGTCTTAGGTAGGTTGGGTTTACCTCCCTATTTGTTGGCCTTGCTTATAAAGTTTCACGAAAGCAACTTTGCCCAGATTAGGTGGGGTACCCAGGGGGAGAAAACATCTCGTATCTCCGTAGATAGGGGCGTCTGCCAGGGATGTGTGCTTGCCCCCACTCTGTTTTCTCTTTATGTTAACGGAGTGGTGGAACATCTGCTCCAACAGCCGTCAGACGCACCATCCTTGGCTGGCAGAAAAGTACCTACGCTCCTTTTTGCGGATGATACCCTCCTAATTTCAAAGTCACCAGCAGGTATCCAAAAGTTGCTTTCTAGCTTTAAGGCCTTTTGTGATACCAAGGGCCTGTCCATAAATATAAGCAAGACCAAATTCCTTGTTCTCAACCCTCCCAGGAAAGCGGCTGTTCCTCCTTCCCTGGACTCTGTTCCCCTTGATAGAGTCAACGAATTTGACTATCTAGGTATCCGTCTATGTGCCAATATGAGCTGGAAGGCGCATCACCAAAAGGTGTTCTTGACCCACAAGAGGGTCACAGGGGCCCTGCTCAAGGAACAACGTGCCTCAGCTTTAAAACCTATTGGGGCACTTCTTGATATATACAGGGCAAGGGTGGTGAGTGCAGCTCTGTATGGTGCGGAATTGTGGGGTATACAAAGAGTTGACATTTTGACACGCCTTGAAAACAACTTTCATAAAGACCTTATGAAATTACCCCACAGTACCCCCACAATTCCCCTCCTGTTTGACGCAGGCACACGCTCAATCAGCGAGCAAGCCAGGCTACGTCCCCTTTTATTATGGGCCAGGATATGGAATGTCCCTGAATTGAGTAGTTACGCAGATGCCCTGAGCGAAATCTTATCCTCATCCGGTTGGCATAAGGTAATCTGGCTCAGGGAGGTTAAGCGACTTCTCTATGACCTGGGTTTAGGAGATGCTTGGGTCAATAGAACAGCACCCTCAAAACAATTGCTCAAAAAGATCTATTGGCTCTGGGTGGATAATGAGAGGTTGTGTAACCCCAATCATTGTAAATCTGTCGCCCAGTTTTTGTTAGTCAAGGAGATCCCTTTCAGAGAACCTTATTTGGATGCAATCTCCAACCCAGGTGAAAGAGCATTATACTTTAAATTCAGGGTGGGTGTTCTTCCTCTAGGTCTTTTTACGTCTACCTGGAAACCTCCATACCAAACTGTCCCTTACTGTCCCTTTTGTAATTTAAGGGTCGAGTCCATAGCTCATCTGTTGTTCGAGTGTCATGCTTATTCTGTGCCTAGGTCGAGATGGCTGAAGCCTTTATGTAGGAGCCTAGGTACAAGATCATACTTGGAAGCTTTACGCATATTGCACTCTGACGCTCGTCCCTTTCTTGCCTGCTGTTTAGCTAAATTTTTAGGTTGGGCTTGGAGGATAAGATCTGTAAGGAAACAGCTGTTACAGTAATATCCTTTTTTTAAACTTTTAGATATCCGACAGTATATGGAATTTAATAATCACTTTATCTTGTAACTGTATTGTATTATGTCTTATTTATTGTGCGATATGTGTTGTATTGTTGTGCTTTTATGACTAACTGTCGAAATAAAGCTTTTGAACTGAACTGATTTGCATATGGCCATGTCTGAACTGGGGTGGCAGAGTGGGCTAAAGAACGGTGATGGATCAAACCCAGATCTGTTGACTGGGTGTGAGTATTTGATTGGTTCTGCTACTCCGTCCATCACCACCCCCTTTCGTACCGCTTTGTTCGCCATAAGTTGGCAGGGTATGCTCAGACGTGAGTCCCTTGCTCACTTTGCCACTGGATTCAAACAAGCCTGGCTGAAGACGGCTGAAATGCCAGAAACCGGTCCTAGGAAGCTTGTTTCCGTTCCAGGGAAGGCATGGCTTGGCAGTTCGGGCTGGACTGTTCCCATGAGGCACAGGGTTAGACTGATTTGCATATGGCCATGTCTGAACTGGGGTGGCAGAGTGGGCTAAAGAACGGTGATGGCTCAAACCCAGATCTGTTGACTGGGTGTGAGTATTTGATTGGTTCTGATGCTCCGTCCATCACCACCCCCTTTCGTACCGCTTTGTTCGCCATAAGTTGGCAGGGTATGCTCAGACGTGAGTCCCTTGCTCACTTTGCCACTGGATTCAAGCAAGCCTGGGTGAAGACGGCTGAAATGCCAGAAACCGGTCCTAGGAAGCTTGTTTCCGTTCCAGGGAAGGCATGGCTTGGCAGTTCGTGCTGGACTGTTCCCATGAGGCACAGGGTCAGACTGATTTGCATATGGCCATGTCTGAACTGGGGTGGCAGAGTGGGCTAAAGAACGGTGATGGATCAAACCCAGATCTGTTGACTGGGTGTGAGTATTTGATTGGTTCTGATGCTCTGTCCATCACCACCCCCTTTCGTACCACCTCCAGGGAACGGCAGTTCCCTGGCAGCGGCGGCCGTCCGATGGCCAATATGACTTGGGTGGTCGGACCGCTAGTGTGTCAGTGGCTGGACCATCACGCATCCACAAGTCTGGCGGTCCTCGTACTGACAGACTCATAATTGGGCCCTAAGTGGAAGTGAAGACAACCAAAGAGAAAGGCAGAATAGAAAGTAACTCTGAAACCATCCAATGATAAGCAATGGATAGGCTTTAACCACTGTAAGTAAACAAACATCTCCCTTGAGACAGTCATGAATTGTCTTAGGTGAGACCTTAATTATGGGGCATGGGTGGAGGCAGAATGCACACATTTAAAGGTGCCAGCCACACATACAAAAGGTAAAGCAAGGTAAGGGCAATTTTAGGATTTATGAGTTGGTAGAGGTAAAGGGAAGTAAGAGTGTTTAAGGGTTCAGGGACAAGTAGAGGTAAAGGGAGGTAAGGGTAATTTTACAGTTCAGGGAAGGGCAGAGGTGAGGGGAGATAAGACTGCATATAAGTAAAGGAAAGTAAGGGTTGTTTTTGGATTCAGGGGTTGGTAAAGGTGAAGGGAGGGAAGGGTAACTTTAGTAACATTAATCTTGCAAAAACACCATAAGTTATGATGGGTAGAGGTAAAAGGAGGTAATGGTGATTTTTGAGGGTTCAGAGGTTGTTAGAGGTAAATCGAGGTAAAAGTGAAAAATAGACCTTGTGAAATCACTGCATGTTAGGGTGGGAAGAGGTAAAGGGATCTAAGATTGATTTTAGGGTTTAGAGACAGGCAGAGGTAAAGGGAAGTAAGGGTGATTGTAGGGTTCAGGTGTGTGTACAGGTAAAGAGAGGTAAGAGTGAAAAATAAACCTTGTGAGACCACCGCTTGTGAGGGTGGGTAGAGGTAAAGTGAGGCAAGGGTGATTTTAGAATTGAGGGCTGGGTAGAGGCAGAGGAAGGTAAGGACGATTTTATGGTTCAGGGCTGTGTGGATGCGTAGAGGTAAACCGAGGTAAGGGTGATCTCAACATTCAGTGGCTGGTAGAGGTAAAGGGAGGTAATAGTGATTTTAGGATTTAGAGATGGGTAGAGGTAAAGGGAGGTAAGGTTGAAACATAAACGTTTTGAAGACATAGCATGTTTGATGATGAATAAACCATCCGCAAAATTATAAAACAGGCAATCAAAAAATAAGTGAATGTGCCACAGCAGCAAATATTAATTCTTGACTGGCAACAGTCTTAAAGGAAGGGAGTATGTGCATAGATTCATAATCTGTAAAAGCAACAGGCAGTCAAAATGTATGTTTGTGGGTTACCTGTTTTATAACTCAGAGGATGTTTTATTCATCATCAAACAGGCGATGTTTTCAAATGTTTTGTGTTTCCATGCTTACGGCTCATAAGCAACATTGTAGCGTGATAATTACTTTATATCGTAAAGGGATTTATTAAAAATAGCTTAACGATATCAAGTAATTTGCAAAGTTCTCACCAACCCATAATCAAGTTGTTTTGCAAGAAACAAAAAAAAGGACCACAATCCCATCGCAAGCAGCGCAGAAGAACACTAATGAAGAAATCAATCAGTACAACTCAGGGAATTTCAGGGAAGAGACAAACACAGAAGACAATCTAAAGCTGATGTGCTCTCACGCGTTCAATCAATCAATCAATCAAAGCGTTTACCAATGAGAAGCAAGAAAATAAGTGTGATAATGAAGTCCACCAACTATGGGTAATAGGTGGGACCAAAGCCCTTTTTAGGGTTTTTTTAAGTAACAAAATATATTCACAATCGACAGCACCCACACATTTTCAGGCCAGATCTAAAATCCCAATAATACAAAAACATGCATCAAAAGCACAAGGGGCCCGATTCACAGAATTAACTTAAGACAAAATCCTAAACTTACTACTTTTGGTATTCACAGAATGCACTTCTACTTTTGATATTCACAGAATGGATTTACGACTACTAACTTTACGTCTGCACTCGGGCCGGAAATTCCGAGGCGGAGCTTCTGTCCCGGAGGCGGGGCTTCCGGGCCAGAGGCGGGGCTTCCAGGCCGGAGGCGGGGCTTCCGGGCCGGAGGTGGGGATTCCGGCCAGTGACGGAGATTTAGCCATGGGCCGGAAGCTCCGCCTCCGGGCCGGAATTTCCGGCCCGAGTGCGGACGTAAAGTTAGTAGTCATAAATCCATTCTGTGAATACCAAAAGTAGTAAGTGCATTCTGTGAATACCAAAAGCAGTAAGTGCATTCTGTGAATACCAAAAGCAGTAAGTGCATTCTGTGAATACCAAAATGGTAGTAAGTTTAGGATTTTGTCTTAAGTTAGTTCTGTGAATCGGGCCCAAGGTTTCTATAGCATGTCATTCTGCATATCAACAGTCAACTCACCTGAGACCAAGAACAATAGCACAAAGTATACATTTTGTGCTACATCAACAAATGTACTCCTTTACAAACATTTTGAAAGCAAGAAAAAGAATAAAATTAACAACCGCACAAGTATTAGATTTAGAAAACCTACAAAGGAAACCATGTTATTTAACAACATCTGCCTCAAATCACAAAATTAGCCACAATGGCACCACGAGAAAAGGGAAAACAAATCAGCAATTATAAATCTCATAAAATACAGTATATAAACCACAACTGTACTCTCAATAAATAACTCCTTGCTAGAAAGCATTGTCCTTGTGAGAACCTAATAAAACTGAACAAACTTGAAATGAAGCTTCAGACTGTTACGAGCCTTAGTGCAACAGAGAAGGATGCAAAATCAAGCTTTGACAAAAATGTCTTGGTTGTGCATGGAATGTTTCGGGGGATCCATAAAGTGGGGGCCGAGAAAACATGGGGGCCCCATAACAAAAAATCCCCATGTTTTTTACATAGACTTCTTTTCCACAACACTAATGCAAAAACTTCTGAACGGAATTACACCAAATTTGGCAGGAAGCTAGATCGTGCTTCGTAAATTGTGCTTTTTGTGATTTGGTCTAAATACGTTCAGAAGTTTTTGAGATGGTAATCGCCAAAGTTATTTGTATATCTGGACAGGTGGGTTTGAGGGACTCACCTAACTTTAAAAAATAAAGAGTTCTGATTGGCCCAGGGAGCTTTTATCCTTTGGGCCACTTTGCTCCCACAGGAGACATGCTCTGACGGGAGCAAGCGCTTTTATTGGCTGCCAGCAACATGAAAAAAATGTTGCTGGCAGCCATTACAGGATTTAGATATTATTGTCTACAGGCACTCGTGGAAAACAATTTTTAATGGACTGGAATCTAGAGAATGCTAAAGTGATTCTGGTATTTTACTAACCTCTGCTGGTCGTTTTCAATCAAGAAAGTTAAATAGAGGCTGTTGCCAGAAAAAAAAAAGAAAGTCCCTCAGCAGAAAGCAATTCTTGTATTTTACTGACCTCTGCTGGTCATTTTCTATCAAGACAGTTAAATGGAGGCAGTTGAACAGACAAAAAAGTCCCTAAGCGGAAGCAGACAAGTCCTAGGGCTGATCTCCAGAGCCCACAAAGTACATACACATAAAAGTATATGCTAAAGTATATACTAAAGTATATATACTAAAGTATATACAAGAGATATTGAATGCTCGACCTAAATACATATATGAGGAGGGCGTGAGAAGGGCCCCTCTTCTCATGCCCATTTTTGTCCAGGGACCTTAACCCTGGTGCTGGGTATATCATGAAGGGGAGATGGATATGTGGCCCCACTCCACAAGCTGATTTTTGCTCCGGGGACCCCACTTCCCCTGGGCCCAACGTTTTAACTAAGGGGAGGGGGTTGAGCTGCCCCCTACCTGAGCCTAAGGAGGATGAGGGAATTCCATCCCCTGGGGGCCAAATCAAAATGTAAGGGAAGGGGGACTGCACAGCTCTGCTCCCCAAGCCCTGAAAAGGCCCAGGGGACCTCATCCCCAGGGCTGTCACTTCAAAGAAAAGTGCAGCACCCTCCCTGAGCCTTTTATGGCCCCAGGGATCCCATCCCCCAGGGCCGACTCACTTACTGTGTCCCGGGGAGCTGACCCCCAGGATACAGTAGCTTTCCCGCCTGCACTACCGCTGACATGGAAACGTGCTTACTCCCATCTGGCGGGAATTTTTTTTAATCTCTTGCCAAACACTAAGTCTGCTCCCAGCCAGCGGCAGATTTAAAAATGCTCCCGCCAGCCAGGAGCCGATTTGTGTTCTGTTTCCCTGTCCACACTGATGCGGGCAGGGAAACAAAACACATATTGCTTGTGCCCGGAGGGAGCATGGAAAAAATTATTGCTCCCTATGGGCGGGAGCAATGCCATCACCCGCACCATGCGGGAAGCCAGTTGGATCCGCAGGGCCCTGGAGCTCCCCCTGCGGCCCCCAACGTGTGCTTAATGGGTGCCCTGGGTGGGCACCAAGTCACCCACCTCTTTATAATGCAGACTCCAGGGGCAGGATCTCCAGGGCCAAAATAGGCTCAGTAGGGGGGCTGCGCAGTCCCTCACCCTTTTAAAAAAAACACAGCCAGCCCCAGAGGATGGGGTCCCTGGGCCTTGACAAGGCATGGGGACAGGGCCACGCGGCTTCCCCTTTTTATTGTATTTGGCCCCAGGGGATAGGTTCTCTGGGGCCTATTTGGACTTAAGGTGGGGGCGGCACAGACCCCTTCCCTTTGAATTTGGCACTGGGGGTGGGGTCCTCAGAGCCCAAGAATGCTTGGGGAGAGGGATCTATCCTCCCATTTTTAAATGCATTGGGCCCTGGGTGATGAGGATGACCTAGGTAAAAATTGCTGGGGTGTTTGTCAAGAAACGTCCATTCAGGGAGACTATACACTAGTCTGTCAAACACTTGCATTTGTAGTGTCAATCTTGATGTTACACATTTTAGGAAAACTGCCAGTGTTATCCTGAAAGACTTTGCAATTCCCTCTTTAAATGGGTTCAACCTCAGGTTAAAAAACCCAATTGAGAATATAGGAATAATTACAAACCTTGTTTAGATAGTAGTTACATCAACATTAAATAAATGTAATTGATTATACCCCAGCAATACACAGACTTTCATCACATTTGAAGGTTCAACGTTCAAGAAAGGTTGTATTCCTATACAAACTAATCATAGGTGCCTGAATCTATTCACATTTTATTTTTAGTTGTTCTAATCCTTTTTACAACCGTTGTGCCAATTAAAGTCATCAACCCACTACACGGACCCTCTGGCCCCGAAGGACTTGCATGTGATATGATCTGTGCAAGCCATCAAATGTAGGATTATTACCAGACAACCAGGTCTCCTGGTAATGGATGATTTTTTACTCCAACACTTTTTTCAAGCAATGTGTGTCCAACAATCTATTTAGTCTATGAATATTCCAGGAAAAGACCCATAGAGTGCTTGGCAAGCTAGCTCTTATCTTAATCTAATGTTTGTGCGGTCTTCCTCCCAACTTGTGCTGAAACATGCATTGCAATTTGTATACTGGTGAATTTGGTTTTGCCTTGAGTCACTAATTTGTGGGAAAGTTACCTTTACGTACCTGTTACTATACTTCACCAATCATCTTTAAACATCCCATTTACCATCATTCAGGGGCATATTTATTTGATTGGTGCTCAATTCAGCATGATTCTTCAAAAATAATTTCCCAACTCCTTCCTCTATTTCACTCAAAGAGACTAATCTTAAGCCTTGGTCTATTAATTCAGTAAACGAGCTCAGAACAAGGTTTTTTTTTACACTAAGGAAAAAACATATTTTTGAGATACCCATTCATTTTTAATTTAATACAAACCTGACTTGCTTGTTGTTTTTTGGGGAAATTGCTTGAAGGAGGTTGTTATTTTTAAACACATGCAATATCTGTGATCTATTAAGCGGCCTCAATATTTTTTTTCCCAGTGAGCTGAAGGTCAAAATATAGGAGCAAGTATTATCCATGTTCCTCTGCCTTGTCTTGTCTCTACTTCATCACTCTTTGCTACCGAATTTCCATTTTGTTTGAACCCCTTCTTAGTGACGGAAGGTCGAGGGTCTTTATTAGATGTAACCTGAGTTTTATCCACTGACTTAGACAAGCAAGCAGGAGCTACATTTTGAATATTGGAGTTACCCACATTATTAATTGCATACACGTTTTCTTTAAGAATATTCTTTTTTTAAGCATTCATGGCTCCTCTACTGCAGAAATTATAAGGGGTAATTTCAGCCTTCCTTTTCATTTTTTATGTGTTTGGTGACTTCCAGTATTTCCAAGGGGTTACTTTTTACAAGTTTAACATTATCCACTGTTTCCCCTTTTTTAAATGTGCTGCCTTCTTTGAGGCAAAATGATGTAAACTGCTTATCAGGAGCTTTACTCTTCTAAACTAAAGAGTGTCTCAGCTTCTTTTTATCAACATTGGTCTTTTGGAAATTGTTAGATCTGTCATCCTTAAGGTGATCTTTCCCCAAACGTTTTGCCGGCTTACCTCTTCTTTTTGCTGATTTCTTTTGTTGTCCTTAGGATTCTGGGCACTTTACCCCTGCTGACCAGTGCTAAAGTGCATGTGCTTCTCCCCTAAACATGGTAACATTGGCGTATATACAATTGACATATTTCGTTTACTTGCATGTCCCTTGTAAAGTGGTATACCATATACCCAGGGCCTGTAAACTATATGCTACTAGGGTGCCTGCAGCACAGTGTGTGCCACCTACACAAGTAGCCTTTCAAACCTGCCTCAGGCCTGACATTGCAGTTTACTGCTACTTAGACTTTGTATTTAAAACTACTTGCCTAGCCTTAAACTCCCCTTTTATTATACAAAGGTCACCCCTAAGGTATGCCCTAAGTAGCCCATAGTCATGTATAATCAAAAAGTGGTATAAAGGAATAAATATACAAATTATTTTTAGATAGAGCACAATAAGTTACTCTGTCTCTAGTTTATTAATCTAGATAGATTTTATCAGAACATTTTTACATTCTACATAGAATATGGCATATAATCAGGAAGGAAACAACAATACAAATATACACATCAATTGTACATACACTATGACCTAACATATAAAAGAAAGGAAACCAATTTGTACATACAAACTAACACCTAATAATCACAAATCATTTCTACTAGTGTCCTCCTAATAGTTCTGGACGGACCACTGAGAGATAGTCCAAAGAGTACGCTGAAACTCTTTCAATTAGTATAGACCATCTCAGCGTACTGTCATATAATATCCAATCATTACTTTATTTCTGTGACTTCTCCATCAGAAAAAGTCTACGCAATCGCGTTTCGGCCTTAATCTTTCCTTGGCCTCCTCAGGACTGGGTTAATACAATGACTGTACAAACAGTCTAGAACGGTGGTCCTCCAGCCGCGTACTTCATTAAATTGGCTGAATCCACAATGCCCCAGAGATAAGGGGAAATACCTTCCTTGCCTGAACAAGTAATCCCTCCTTATAAGGATACGTACGGGATTCTCCTTTTCTTCCCACTCTGCCTGTACACAACTTTAGATTGTATCCAAATAGTTGCTAGGGTCCTCCACCAATGCTCGATACTCTCAAGAACGCCAGCCGACTAAGTAGCCCATAGGGCAGGGTGCTGTGCAAGTATAAGGTTGGACATTTACTGTTAAGTTATGCATGTCCTGGTAGTGACAAACATCCACATTTGTTTTTCACTACTGTGAGGCATACTCTTCTCATAGGTTAACATTGGGAATCCCTTAAATACACTATTAAGTTGTATTTCGTGTTTAGACAGGAGTAGCTGCATCATGTTTTATATCTTTGGAATGGTAATGATAAATCCTCTTTACTGGTAAAGTTGGATTTAACATTACTATTTTAGAAATGCCTCTGTGTACCTTGTAACCTGTCTCCAATAGACGGCTGGGCTGGGTGACAGCTACACTTTGTGCATTCTCTCTAGACAGCCACAAACTCAGGAGGGGTGGGTGTGACAGAGAACTCATCTTCATTCATCTGCATTCTGATAGCTCTTCCTGGACAGGAAGAAGGGGGGGAGCTGACACACCTGATTAGGCAGTGTCCTATTTCCCACACACAGGGCTGATTACCCCCTGCTGATAGTCTGGAGCCAGGGCTGGGAAGAAAGAGGGACCTGCACACTTCAAGGGCCTGCTTTGAAGTGACTCCCACTTCAAAGGCAAAACTGGTATAAGTATTAGGCCTCTGACCCTACCAAGACATTATACTACTAGACCTGTGAAGAACTCTGCCAGGAATAAACACTGGATTGCCACTCTGCCTGACTGCTGCTCTGGAAGAACTGCTTTTCTGCTTTGCTGTGATGCCCTGCTGCCTACTGATCTCTGCACTGCTGAGGATAAGAACTGGACCAATCTTACATGAACCCAAGGCTTGCCCCCTGTTCTGAAGTCTCAGGGCCATCAAAGACTTCCTACAACCCTGCAACAGCACCTGGATTCTGCCATCTGTGATTCCTGCAAGTGTTGCCACTCCACTCCTGGGCCCTTGAAAGTGAGCTTCTGCTGTGTAGAACCATCAAAATCGACGCAGTGACGATTTTCAGATCAGACGATCAGATCCGACAAATTGCCCTTCGATGCTGATCGACGACATCGCTTTGATGGACTGATCGGCCTGATGACGACAGACAGCACCTGCATTGTAAAGGGGTTCATCGACGTACCCTTCATCATCTGCTCAGATCCAAACTAACGCATTGAGTCTTCGATGTCGACGCTTCCTCCATCCAAGGTACTTTTTCAGCGGGACCTGTGTCAGTCCTGTAGCCGGCCTGCCCTCCATCGCGGTCGGCCTGAACTTTAAATTCACCCCAGTCCAGCATAACCTCAAGTAATCCCTAAGTGCTATTTGCTTCAAAGCACTACATTTTGATTTAATCTTTAAAAATTCATAACTCTGGTTCTACTTGTTGAATTTTTTATCATTTTGGTCTTGTTTTACTCATAAAATTATTAGCTATTTTTCCAAACCTGTGTGAAGTACTTTTGTGGTGTTTTTACTGCGTGTGTGCATGCGTGTGTGTGTCTGGGTGTGTTTCACAAATACTTTCCACATTGCCTCTTTAAATGAGCCTGACAGCTCTATGCCAAGCTACCAGAGGGTGAGCACTGAGTATCTTTTAGTGTGCATCTAGCTTACCCTGACTAGTGTGGTGGTTCCTGCTTGGAGAGGGTGCATACCTCTGCCAACCAGAAACCCCAGTTCTCACAGAAATATATACTGAATGGGGCTCTTCACATTTTTTTCCCTCCGTAGTATGTTCATTGCATTATATGTCCAACCCAGTATCTTGGGTTGAGATTGGCCTTAGAAGAGATGGCATAAAGCTATTAATATGAATTAATTCATGGTAAATATATCTAAATATACAAGTTTGGGACTTTAATGTGTAATTATTCACAACTATAGAGTCGAAAATGCTATGTAAAATCTCTAGTGTAAGGAAAAGAACTTTCAGCATTGAAGGAGATATAGTTACCGAAGACTGAATGTCAGAATATAAGTGCTGAGTCTTTAGCTCTAGAACAGACGGTGAAGCACCATACCCCTTCTGTCCCTTGTGTCCCCCTCGTAGCCCTTCCAACTCATGCAAGACGCTTTTTTCCATGTAAGACTTAAGGTTCTCTAGACCCCTCTTTCCTTCTTGTGCCCTAACTCCACTCTCATTTACCTCGTGCTCCTCATGGACCACAAGCAAGATGTAACTACATTGAGGTAATTGTAATACCAGCAGGGTGGATTATAACAATGGCTATATAACTCCCAATGAGTCCACCAGTAGAGGAGGGACTGTATCTCTTGTACTACGAAACAACGGAGATAGTCTGTAGCTATTATCTATATCTAACTCACGAATACCATTAATAACAGATGACTGTAGTATTGCACACTCTTTACTTTTCTTGAAGTGCTTTCTCACAAAATCCCTAATCAATGCCACTAATTTTACGTATGGGGTTGAATGCTCGCCTTGGATAGGCTGTCGCCCCTGCTCCATTGCAAGGCTATTATCCAAAGTTGATGCATCCAGTACTCTGCCCTCCACTCCAGTGGTAGTTTTCTTGGGGCTTTCCTCTTTTCCCTGCCTAAGATTCCCTTGTTCAGACCCCCTGCGGCCCCCGCTGTACCCCCGTTCTTTTTTCCTTAGGCGGGTCATTTGTCGAATCACGTAGAAAGCTTGAAATAAGGGTTATCTCCTTGTATTCCCACCAGATTAGCCTGAGAAATTGCATGCAATTTGTTTCTGATACTGACGCTCCCTAAATAGTAGTAAGTTAACCAGCCCAAATATAGCCAACACTAAAACCTTTAAAAGCTTGACCTATTGCCAGTGCTTAATTTGAGCCAGTGGTTTCCGGTGTTCAGCACCAGCACTTAATTGTCAATACGGCACATGACCGCAGCCACATGGTGGCGCAGTTTACGTCATTTGGAGATGAGCAGAACAACCATTGTTTATTATTCAATATACATTAAAAACAACTGATGCCTGCCACCCAGTCATTCTTATAGCTTTAGGGGTCTAATTTGTCACACTTGTAGCAGTGTCATGGTTAGTAGTTGTGCAGGTACTGTCATAGGCAGCTCTGGTAGTGGCAATGGATGGTGCAAGCTGCGGTTTCCTCCTGACAAGGGCCCTGGCACTTTTTTTTTACAAATTAAGCACTGCCTAGTGCTACACTTACCACCCCCCTCTGCGCCGCCTCCTGCTGTCATCTAGTATGCTCTAGTAGGCTACAGGGAGCCTTATACCTCTTACAGCGGAGTCTGGCGGAGTCGGTGTCCTGGGTGTCACATGGGCGAGCTAAGAAAGCACCCTGCGGGTAGACTTGCCCTCACTTCCTCACCACGGCCCTCCCGGTGGCGGGGGCCGATCTAGAGAGCTCGCGGGGCACAATATCCACTATCCGGAACATCAGTATCCTGTGAACAGCACAGTCAATCCCAGAAAAGCCTACACTGGAACTGGAATCTGCTGCATCGGCGAAATCCTTCTCCTGGCGATTTTCACTGGTGAAGAGCAATAGGCCCAGAAACAACGCACAGAAAATGGAGGCGAACACGGACGGGTGGACGCAGGCAGGTGCACGTAGGGGGGGCCCGGGCCCTGCACGACAGAAAACGGGAGGAGAGAAGCATAGTTTTCATCCCAAAATACACATCTTTTTGGGCACTCACAATCCTTTTTTCCAAGATAGTAGTGCCCTGGAAAGAAGGAGTCCGATATTTCTTTACCTTTATCACGGGTTGATGTAAATCTATTCCAATGATGAAAAGGGCAACGGAGACGCCCGCAAAAATTGTAGGGAAAGGAGCTTCTCCACGGGGAAAACAATATTTTCTAAATAGAGAGAAAAGGTGAGTGTATATGAACGCATGTAATGCACTTTTGCATGTGTATTTGAACACTGTGTACAATTATGCTTTATGGAAAAGTAAATGAGAATTTCCTCTTTGGGGCTCGCCAGGGGTAAGATTAGAAACCTTTGCGAATTCCAAAAATGTGTAAATCTAAGACCAATTAATGGAGGAAAGACGCAGGTGTAGATTTAAAATATATTTAAAAAATCAGGCCCCACGTGCAAGCACATGAATCACCCCCTAAAATCCAGTGCAATTACTTCTTTTCTGCCGTGATAGTCCTCACGGGAGGGAGAGGGTGCTCAGCCTTACCTAAATAATAAAGTCTACACGTTAAAGGAAATATGCATGCAGTGGTGTCTTGCTCTGTTCTCTTAAGAAGGCGTGGCTATAGCATATACTATCCTGACAGGCTTTCACTTAGTGTCTAAACCAGTCCTGGTGACAGAAATGACTGCTGGCCTCACTCAATCTATTGCTCTTAAACAAATGTTACTTCTGGCACAGACCTTTTCCCTCACCCACACTTCACCCTTGCGTTCGAGAACTGCTTTGCGGTTTTTCTTCTGACTTTTTTGCTATTCATTGCATTATTCCATTTGGCTAACTTGGGTTTCAGCTATTTGCTGGCTACTGTCATTTGGAAAAATTTCTATATTTTACTTCTTTTCTTTGTCACTACTCTAGGTTCAAGTAGAGGATAAGACACATTCATCTCTTTATTTGGCAGATCTGCAAGGTAGAGTCCCTGAACTCTCTAAATTCATCTCCAAGTGAATATTTTATGCACTGTATCTTTCAAAAACAAGCATTGGCAACGCCAAAAGGTCTGACGTTGACTGACATCCTTTTGGTGTTGTCAATGCTTGTATTGTTTTGACAATATATTTTTTGAACTTGTTTTATTAGGGGATCTACTGGGCCCTCGCCAATATTAATACAAATATTGGTTGAAAACAAACTATTTTGGGTTCAAAAGCTCACATTGCCTTAGTAGTCCCGAGCACTGAAGTTAAATACTTTGTGTGAGGATGAGCTCCTTGCGGACCAGCAGAATGCTATCGCTCGGAGTGAAGTCAGCCACTGCCCCATACTGAAGGCTGCAACGGGTGGAAGAAAAAAAGTGAATGACACAACAGACCATTGGATGAAGAGGGCTGGCAGAGAGACCATACAAGTTCGGAGGCGCCAACCAGACTCGGGCACGCCGCTGTTTATGGCGGTTTTTGCCGGTCCCCAAGTTGGAGGCGGGGGTGGGCGTCGCACACGTATGACGTGGCGGCGCCCGGCCTCGCTTTTCTCCCCTGATTGGCGTAGAACACTAGGCGCCCCAGAAGCAGGGATCCTGGTGGCAATATACCTGCTACACTGACAATAGCTACTTGTTGAAAAGAGGGCTGGGTCCTTTGTGAAAAACATTAGTGCTCATCCTGCCATACCCCTTTCCCCCCATCTGTCTCAGGCCCGAACTAACGTGTCCCCTCTGCTTCAATTTTCCTCTTCCTTGGGCCATTGCTCCCAGGTCCAAAGCTATGCTCGTTCAGCAAGGGTGCACTGACCCCTAATGCAAACAAGGAAGGATAGTAAAACAGCCGTAATTGGGGTATAGGTGGTCTATCACACTCCTGGGTCCTGATGCCACAGCACCTGCAGGATTTGTCTCCTCTGCTCACACCTCTGGGCCATCACTCCTAGGTCTAAGGCCCAAAGCAGCTAGTCTGCCCCTTTGTGTAGAAAAAAAGCCCTATATCTCACCTCCCCGTGGCTTGGGCTCTGATTCCCATGCTGAGTCCTGCTCTGGATCCTAAAGCTGGCAAGGAAAATTGGCATCCGCTCACATTTTTGGTAGTAAGACAGCCATATTTGGGATGGAGTGGCCCTCAAACCAGTGGTCAGTGCCTTGCACCTGCTGTACTAATGATAGAGACAATATGCCTGCATATCTAAATCCCTTTTCTGGGGCATCTCTCTGAGGAAGTAGTCTCTATCCATTTATAAACAAAGAAATTAGACCCCCACACAGCACCCCTCCTCTTTGACATCTCTTTGACGGTATCCTTGGTTCTCATTCCCTTCCTTTTTCTCCTATGCCATTACTCTGAGGTCCATGGGGTCCAGACGATCAGACTTTTCCATTTGAATGAGACCATGTTGGCTTCCTCCCTGCCAGAATCTCTTCTCACCTGAATGGACATCTGCATATCAAGAAAGGTCAAGGTGGGTGTGATCTGTGGTTAAATAGCCTAACCATGATGTTTAATTTTACGAAACAGTTCCCATACTTTTTGTTAAAAAAACAACCACATCTGACAGGTGAATGCTGACATTAAAGTGCCTGTGGCCGAAAAGTAAGGGGGCTGATCTTGGCTGTGAAGTCGGTGAAGGGACAGAGAACTAAAAAGAGACAGGCCTTCTTACCAGGTTGCCTGCTTCCTGAAATAAATATAAATGTGCGCAATTGGTTAATCAGAAAATGTAAAGGGTGCTTGGGAGGGGAAACAGCATTTACAACGCTGTTTCCACAACGCGCTTCCATTACAACACGGTCGCTACAACGACCGCGTTGTTTCTTCGCGATCTATTACATCGCAAGTCGTTTCAACGACTTTCTGTAGGGGGTGCGCTAACCTAAGGAATATTATAATTTACTATTCCAACACCTTCCCTACTGTTGCACACGCTGGAGTTGAAATAGTAAATTATACTATTCCTAAGTCGAGCGCGCCCCGTACAGCAAGTCGTAGAAATGACTTGCAATGTAATGGATCGCATAGAAACAACGCGGTCGTTGTAACAACCACGTTGTAATGGAATGCGTTGTTAAAGCATTCATTGTATAGACCCATATTCCTTGGGAGCCAGTGCAGGCTTTAATTGATAGAGTCACTTAAAGCTTCATTGTGGCAAAGATATATTCTTTTTGAGAAGTAATGTAAGTGTGTTACCAGCAAGGTTCTAGACTGCGTCTTTTTAATGGACACTCATAAAAATAGTGGTTGCACTAGTTACAGTCTGATTGCACATTACTAAAATATATATTTTGAAACCACTTGCTTTATCTTAAACACCAAATCATCTTGCAACAGCTTATCTTATAATGTGTGTAATACAATTGTAAAGTAACTACTTACATATTCACAGTGCTTTCTGTCATAGGCTGGGGCCTCATACACTACAAATACACAAGTCACTGTTCTCCACTGCGCCAAACCAGGATTCAATTCTGTGACCCGCTGGTCACACACCCAGACCTCTGCCATGATTGCATTAACCAACTGAAGTCTTGCAAGATAAAATAGCATATTTGCCACAGATTAGTTTAACTTGCTCCCCTCACCAAACTCAATGACCTAGCCACCATGGCACTCAGGATCACAGGTCCATGACAATGTGTTATGCACTTCAACCCTGCACATAATGAAGATAGTCTAGAAACACTCCAAATAAACAAGGTTGTGCTTTCATGCCATCTTTATTTACAAGTATTGAAGTATTGCTGAGGCATTTGTGCCCACTCAGAATACAGCCATGTACCCCCATGGGGGTACGCACCACGGTTTGATTACCTCTACATTACCTAGAAATTCTTGCTCCTGACAAGTCTTGCTAACCTAGAGTAGGCATTATAGCACTCAAGGGTTGATTCAGAGGAGAACTGGCTGAACTGTAATGCACCAACCATAACCTAGAATGCCAGTGGTTCAAATGTATGTCTAAAAAGCACAACATCACTGCATGTATCATACATAGAAAAAGCCATGCCAACCATAGGGCAATTAAAAGAGCCTAAAAGACTTACGTTACAAAATGTATTTTTGAGGCATCCAACAAATTGAAGGAGGTTTTCAACATCTATAATATGCTGGCCAAACAAAATGCACTAGGGAAGCAACTCATATGCATCACAAGAATGAGAAGACCTACTTGAGTTCTTTGAATCCAAAATGTCCAAAATAAGCAACTCTGCTTCCAGCACACCAATGACATCTGCATACCCATGCGTCTCCCTACCTTTACTTCAATGCGCATTCACCTCTTTTGAGCCTTTAGAATCTGATAATATTCTTAGCCGGGCAGCTAAAATAAACATAGCAATTTAATACATGGACCTATGTTCAGCTGCATGTTGGAAAAACAGCTGCTCACCTCTCTTGCACCAGATAATAGAGGCATGATAACCAGGACCCTCCTATCAGGAGTTGGGAATGATCCTTTAAAGCCAGCTATCATTACCTCAATTCTGAAGAAACAAATGCGAACCCCAAGAACCAGACTAACCATGCGGCGTTTCCACAGCAATGTCTTTGAAAAGGATTGGATGAGACAGTTCTAAGAGTATGTGAAATTAAACCATCTTCTCTACATTCTCCAGTTTGAGTGTAGACCCAGAAGGGGCACTGAAATAACCATCACAAATCATTATATATGAGGTTTGAGCCGCACACAATCTCTAAAGCTGTTTTATGTCAACTGACACAAATCTTGCCAAAACATGTATTCAAATAAGCTCTCTTAACTCTCTTAACTGCACATAAATTGTCAAATAAGTCATTTCCAATGAGTGATATGCTTCTAAAGGAATTCAGCATTTTCAAAATACACAATGGCTTGTTGACAGCAGAAGAGTCTGGTCAGGTGTAATATAACCTGTCCTCAGATGTCTATGCCTCGCATCCCAGCCTTTAGAAGACAGGCAGCCAGGGTGGTGTGGGCCTGGAGGTGACACATCAGTACCAATAGCTCTTAAAGGTCTCAGTGCCACTCAGCTAGGAGACTATGTCTATATGAGCAAGAGAAACCCAAGTGGACAAGAGAGAGAAGAAATAATAGCCATAGTTCTAATGATCTTGTTGCATGCGCTCTGATGTGTTCTTTTTCCATTTCTGTGTGACACTGGTGCACCAAGAAACACTCCAGTGTAATGTTTTTCACCTAACATCTGCGTATATTCATTAAGCATCACCTCTCAATACTGGTAAGACAGTTCATCCTATGCTATAGATAGGTGTGCCAAAGTGCCTATGTCTGTGCAAGGATGTACATGTTATGAGCATGGCATATGTTTGGGTCACTGCAGTGCTAATGCAAGCTTATATTCTTCTGATTGGCTGACACACAGCATTGGTATAGTGCACAACTCCTGACTTGATCTCTTGCTGCTGGGGACAAAATGCTTAACGCCAAGTTGAAAAGTAAAGCATAACTTATTCAGTTTGTGTTGTGTGCTTTACTCATGACAATTACAAACATAATTATGTACCGAGCCCAACCCTAAATTATATACACTGCACATTCATCAGTCATGTTACTTTCCCTGAATACACTGAGGAAAAGATGCATCATATCTTTCAGCATTTTCTGATGCTCTATTATGGCAGTGTGGCAGCATACAGCAGTGTTTCTGATAATTTCCCTTCTAACAACTACCAGCCTTGAAAGTTAACGAATGACCCAAAATACAACTGGCAAGGGTTGTTACTGACTGTCATCAAGTACATGGGTTAGAGTGGGCTGGGCCCTCTCTTTTCGAACACAGTTTACTTTGCGTTGCTGTCGCCTCACGGTTTCCGACACTATGTGGCTCATCCTTGCTGTCCCGTTTGCACTTCACTACTACACCCTCTGTTCCGGGACACAACAAACGCCAAGAGCTATGGCCTGACTGCCTAGTGCCATCACTGTTTGGATTGGGCTCCCTTCTGCCTTTTCTGCAGTCTCCATGCTGTGACTTTAGTGGATATTTAAGACAAAGAATAAAACTGTAGTGTGCCACTTGGCACTCACATTAGCACATCCTCTGACTTCAGGAATGGCGCATATAAGGGTGCTGGGGGGGCTCTTGCACCGGTTACAAGCAGAATGTTGAGCACAGAGTGTGTTCTCCTACTGCCTTGCACCCTCAAGAGTATCACCGGCCTCAACAATACTTTGTTGCTGTTTCCACATCCCGATAGTCGGGCATGGCCTGAGGATATAAATGAATGGAGAAGCGACCACTTGGGGTCACTCCTTGGACTATACACATCTGTGCGTGTCGCTTTCATGAGCTATGCACTATGCTGGTGAAGCCTCCAACCACTACACATTCCGCGCCCTCAACACTGACGACGAGGATGGACACACACCCTGTGACTGCCTGAATGCAGCCCTGCCCATACTACTCACCATAGCAACACCGCCAGCAAGAGGACGTTCGTGCTGCGAAGTTCAGCATGGAGGTGCTGGTCACTGGGCCCTGCGGCAAAGTCACCGATCCTGCCGAATATAGCATGCTACAACGCGTGCAATCACATCTTGTTCCTTAACAAAGTGGTTGTTACAACGACCGCGTTGTTAGAACGCAATGCCATTATAATGCAAGTCATTACATCGACTTGCAGTAGATGGCGCCCTAACATTAGGAATAGTATAATTTACTATTCCAACTCCAGCCTAAGCAACAGTAGGGAAGGCGTTGGAATAGTAAATTATACTATTCCTTATGTTAGAGCGCCATCTACTGCAAGTCGTTGTAATGACTTGCGTAGAAATGGCATCGCGTTCTAACATCGCGGTCATTGTAACAACCGCGTTGTAAAGGTATCACGGTCTAATGACCACGTTGTAAAGGTTGTTTTCTGTCCTGCCCCACTGGTTCAAGGGCTCAGAAGGGACTGCCACAAGGAAGTGCATGTCAGCGAGGTGCTGGAGCTTGCTGAAGACCATAGCTCCCTGGCGCGGCCAAAGCCACATATGCAGCGACGTCCTTTGAGCCCTGAAGAAAGGCTGAGAGGGCTGGTGAGATTGGGCCGCACCGACCCCAAGCGATCAACAGATGGTGTGCGCCCCAAGGCTGTCCCAATGGGACGACCCCAGCAGCAAGCCAAGGAAAGTAAGTGAGAGGCTTGCCCTGGGGGATCTGTGCATCTGGGGCCTACAGCCTGAGTGGCGGATGTAGGAAAGTAGGATCTGCTTCTTATAGTTACCCCCACTTTTTGCTTGATGTTGCGCTGTTTTTGACTAGTCTGACTGGGATCCTGCTAATCAGGACCCCAGTCTATCTGCTTTCTCCTTTAAACTGTTACATGTACTTTGGTACACTCCAGATTGGATACTGGGGTACCCTTATCAGTCCCTAGTATATTGTACACATGTACCCAGGGCATAGGTACCCCAGAGGCCTCCCCATGGGCTGAAGCATATATTATGCCACCCATGAGAGGCCATGCAAAATGGAACTACAGGTCTGCTACTGCAACCTGTGTAAGCTGGTGCTTGCACCACTTACTTTAGATATAGGTTCCCTATATCTATAGGTCACTACACTTAAAACTTATAAGTCCCCCCTATAGCAGGCCTTATCAATCCTGAAGGCAGGGTGCTGGGTTTTAGGTGAGAGGGTGCCTCTGCATGAGTAGAGCCTCTCTGCAGCCTTCGGAGATCATTCTACCAGGTTGTCTGTGACTCAGCCGGACATATAGGTAGAGGTGCAATATAACCTCGCAGTAAATGCTATCTCGAAAATGGCTGCATCGAAACATATTGTGTTTGGTTTCAAACACCTTGGAATCATACCTCCACACCGGTAACCCGTGTGGAAGGTATGATTCCACCCTTCTAAAGCGAGCTTCGTGGGGTCACTGGTCTATCCGGTGCCAGCCTTCTTGACCCGGTCAGCACAAAATGGATGCTGCCGACCAGAGACACATTTCTGCCATCCTGCTGCTGAGCCAAGCTCGAGCAGAGGAAGGCAGCACAATAGTCATCCTGTTACAGGGCGGTGTGCCCATGAGCCAAGCTCGAGCAGTGGAATGCAGCACAATAGTCATCCTGTTACAGGGCGGTGTGCCCACCTCCCAGACAGGATTTAGTGTATTGAGACTGGGTGGGGGCACTCTGGGAGTGCCTGAAAGTCTGCAATGGGGCACATTTGGTGTCCCTGTGCATAGTCCAGCTTAAACCAGTCCTGAGAGCCGTTGGTGCCTGCTGGACAAAGGACATGGGTGTACCTACCCCTCTGTCCTGACCCTCCCCTAGGAGGGTCCCCCAAATCTGTCCAACCCTCTTCTGTGGGTACAAAAGGGCTTATCTGGTTGTAAGACTTTAGATTTTCCTTGAACAAGATTCTACAAGAAGAAACCACTGACCTTCGACCGTCTGGACACTCTGGAGTTCGCTGGACTTCGACTGGGCCCGACTTCGTCCCCCTCTCCATCCAAAGCTTTGTCTGTGCCCTTGCTCAATACAGGCTCCATGCAGGGCCTGTGTTGCACTAAGGACAACTCCCTTGGAGTGAAGGAGTCACTCCCCTGCATTTACAGGCACCTTAACACAACTGACCGGTCTACTTCTCCCAAGTTCCTGCGGACTCCGAAGATTTCAGCAACACAGGAGGTGGGTTTTTGAAGGTCCCTGAGGTCCATCTGCTGTCTCAACAAGTTTGAGACCAGTATCCCTCATGGGGACTGTATAACCTGAACCCCTGTGCACCGCATCCATTTGCAGTTGCATATGCTTGTTGGCAATTCCCGAGCTTGTGCCTTGGACTTTATGTAGTCCTGACCCTGAGCAGTATTTGCACCAGAGAACTCTGGCCTTCTCGCACTGAGTTCTCCGTGGGCTGGGCCTTAGTAATCTTGCTTGAGGTCCCCTCGCGACTCCTGGTCATTCGGCCTGTGGGTCCTCCTGAGGGTCATCTTGATTTCTGTTGGGCTTTCTTGGTTGCTCAAGATGTGCCCTGACTCCCCATTGCTTGGAGAGTCCCCTGGACCTTTCTGGTCCACACCACAACCTGCTTGACCTTCCTACGTGGGTTGCTTTTGCCAAGGCTTGTTGTTGCTCTAGGCGGACACCGACCCCTCAGCACTCGACATCCTTTGCGGGACCGCTATCATCTGGTTCCTCATTGTCGTCGACATCTCCTGGTCCTCGTGGCTGCAGAGTCAAGCATCCCTTCTTTGCACCTGAAGCACCTGACATCGGTGGGCATTCGTCTTCCGAGCCCCTGGTCACTTTGAAGTGACCCAGACTCTGTCCCCTCTGTTTTCAGGTTCCTTCACTCCAGAATACAGGCTTGGATTCCACTGGAGCCTTTTCACCTTCACGGCAGCAGTACTTCTTCGCAGCCCTCCACTGAGAACGACTCGGTTTCCGACACCACTCCAGACCTATGCACCCGGCTCCTCTGGGATAGGTAACTCAGGTACTACGGTATCCATGGGTGGGGTGTCTCTCCAACCTCTTAAGTTGCAATGGGTTTCCTCAAAGTCTTCCTAGAAGGGTCCGTAAACTATAAAATTGCAACCGCGACTTCCCCGTAAAATTGTACGGAGCCCACAGTCGTGTTAGCACACTGCACCCGTCCTCTGTGGGGTCCCTATCTACTCACCTTGGGTGGTTCCTTGGGGTCCCAGTGATTCTACATGCTCTAGACTTTGTCTTGACCCGAGTTGTGGTTGTTATACCACTATTTTAGTATATGGTTTGGTCTCCCCCTGGAGCCCACTGTGTATTGTGCTACTTACAACTGTTCTATTGATCTCGTATTGTGTGCTTTGTGTTCTATCCTCGTGTACAGGATACTAGAGAGTGTTATATTAATAAATACATATTTTTATATAACCACTGTGTGGTTCTCCTTTCATTTGGTCAATATAGTAGGTGATGTTCTGGTAAAACAAGCTGCTTTACATTCCTTCAAGATTAAGCCTGAAGGCTTCCCTCCACAGCTACCACTAGGATAGCTTTCTAAAGGTTATCTTTGACCCCATACATCATAAGGGTCGTTTGGACTGGTTTAAAGTGCCCACTTTAATTAATGGACACCATATACCAGGTCAACTTCTCACAGCGGAGGCCTGCAACAAATCAAAAAAAGGAAAGAGCATTGAGAAGGAGGGCCATAATAGCAGTAGAGAAGCCTGGCAGAAGCAGGCACTCACAGTGTTTATAGAGAAAAATAATATGGGAACCGAAAGCAATAAAGCGGCAACCAGAGAACCTGCCCAGAAGGTGTATGGCACTCGCATAGAGAGGGAACAGAGACAGTACAACACTGTGCAGGAAGACTGCCCTGAAGTAGTGGCACTATGCAAGACTAGCTTGCATTATACAAGCTGTGCACTGATGCTGACACTGCCCCGTCATATCCGTGCAACAGCAACAACAAGCCCAAACCCGCCAGCTACCCACTCTTCAGTCACGGTGCTGCAGCCCTTCAGCGAGCTGGTGCACCCTGTGACTGCTGTGCCACGCTTTTTGCAGTGGGTCGGACGCCTACATCACTACTACCAAGCCACCAGGGAAACAGATGGTGCAGCAAGAGGTCACTGTTGATGCACTTTGGTGGGGCAGAGCTGTACGACCTGTTTGAGACCCTGCAAAACACATGTGACAATGCAGATTTCTATGCTGAAGTGGCAGCTCTGAACCAACACTTCGACCCCCAGCTCATGAGGATGAATCTGTTGACATCTTCTACGCGCATCTCCCTAAACTGGCAAGCACGTGCACTGATATCAACCAGCAGAACAAAATTAGGGTCCAACTCATTCAGGGCTGCAAGTTGGCAGCCCTCCGGCGGCTCATCCTGAGCCAACCTGGAAACTCCTTGGATGCCATACTGGTGTTGGCGAGGTTGCACAAATTGGCAGACAACCGGGCCAATGAGGTGTTGGCAGACCAGGCGTGGTCAGGCGACCATGACCCGCACCATTAAGGTCAATGAGAAGCAGGCAGAGGCCATTGAGAAACGGCTTTCCCGACACCAAACATCCAGTGGGGTGGAGCAACCAGAGAGATGGTGTGGCAACTGTGGCCTTGAGCACCATGTACTAAACATCTTCTGCCCAAGGTCGGTTCTGTTCCAGATGCGGACGCATGAACCATTTCACCAAAGTGTGCCGCAGCGAAGGACAAGGGCCCCGGCCAGGTAATAGAGGCAAGGTGAGATTCACTTTGTTGCAGTTGTCAATCGAGGAGGAAGAGACAGAGGGGCCACTGGTGTCTGGCAGCCAGAGACCAAAAACAGATGATTACCAAGGCGACAGCGAGGTATTTACCATCTTATGTGCCAGGACGGAGGGCAATCAGAAGATGCAATGGCCCTTCGCAGACCCGACGGACCCCAAGAACTTCAGGCCCATCTCACTGCTTCCATTTGTTGCAAAAGTAATTGAAAAGACCGTCAAGCTAGCACACTTCATAGAAACCAACAACATCCTAGACACCTCTCAATCTGGATTCCGCAGCAACCACAGCACCGAGACCGCCCTCCTCGCCACCACTGAAGACATCCGCACCCTCCTCGACCTAGGTCACATGGCAGCCTCATGCTCCTGGACCTATCAGCAGCCTTCGACACTGTCTCCCACCACACACTAGCCACCAGGCTCCATGACGCCGACATCCAAGGAAAGGCCTTAGACTGGCTATGATCATTCTTGTCAGGCAGAAAACAGATAATAAGACTCCCACCCTTCCACTCAGAACCTACAGAGATCAGATGCGGAGTACCCCAAGGATTCTCCCTCAACCCCACACATGTCAAAGTCTACATGGCCCCCCTCGCAACCATCACCAGAAACCACGGGCTCAACATTGTCTCCTACCCGATGACACCCTGCTCATCCTCTCCCTCACCAAGGAACCTGACATCACCAGATACAGTTTCCAAGAAGGGATGAAAGTCTTAATGACCTGGATGAGGAACAGCTGCCTGAAACTCAACTCAGAGAAAATAAAAGTCCTCATCCTCAGCTCCACCCCATCTCCATGGGATGACACCTGGTGGCCCCACGCCCTCGGAAACCCACCCAACTCTACAGACCATGCACGCAACCTCAGCATCATTCTGGACTCACCACGAATCGCCAGATCAACTCCGTCTCCTCTGCATGCTTCAAAACCCTCTGCATACTACGCAAGACATTCAAGTGGATCCCCCCTGACTCGAAGAAAACCATCACTCATGCACTCGTCACCAGCAGACTGGACTACGGCAACACCCTCTATGTCGGAATAAAAAAAAAAATCCTCTGCAAACTCCAGACCGTCCAGAATGGCTTATCCTCGATATTCCATGGCACAGCTACATCACCCAACACCCCCGCGACCTCCACTGGCTCCCTGTTGAAAGAAGAATAACTTTCAAGCTGCTCTCACATGCCTATAAGGCCCTCCACAACACCAGACCACAATACCTCAACGACCGAATCTCCTTCCATTACCCCAAGAGAAACCTCCACTCAGCTGACCTCTCCCTAACCGACGTCCCACGCTTCTACAGGACCTGAGCAGGTGGAAAATCCTTCTCCTACCTCCCAGCTAAGACCTGGAACAAACTCCCCCTTCACTTCCGGCGGAGCCCGACACTGCACCAATTCAGGAAGGACCTCAAAACATGGCTCTTCGAATGACACCAATGGAACTGCTCACACCCACCCCCAGCACCTTGAGACCCTCATTGGTGAGTAGTGCACTCTAAAAAACCCTGATTGATTGATTGCCGATGTGCACAGTGGAAATTGACGGCACGTTCATGAGGGTGCTGATACACCGGAGCATCCGTCAATGTAATGGTCTTGACACAATCCGCAATTCGTCAGGCTGATACCTCGCCCCAAGCTGGCACCAGGAAAAACAAGAATTTACACATATGGTGTCATGGAGCCATTGCCCTTAAAAGGGGTGGTGGAAGTCGTGGTGGCAAGTGATGAAAGAAGAATGTGAGCATGATTCCACATCATGGGAGTCCTCTTCTTTGCCAGAGAAGTCCACAAGTCACACGCTGCCAACATCATGCTAGTGTTCCCTCAGCTGCTTGAAGAGTAGGGGTGACTGAAGGGCACTAAGGTTTGACTATACATTGATGAGACAATGAGATCCACAGCACTTTTGCATTGGAGGGTTCTGTTCCACCTGTGGCCGCCTGTGGAAAAGGAGCTGTGGAACCTGGAAAAATCAGGAGTGATTGAAAAGGTCACCGGCCCAACCCTATGGATCTCACCACTCATGATTGCACCAAAACCCAAACAACCAGTCCAACTGTGCATAGACATGCGGCTCCTGAATAAAGCCATCTGAAGGGAGTGGCCATAACCCCCATGGTGTATGACATTGTGGCGGTCCTGAATGGAGTCCAACGGTTCTCCAAATTGGACTTAAACGCTGGCTACCATCAGCGAGAACGAGAACGAGCCAGTTAGTACATCATGACTTTTTCAACCCACATAGGTCTCCAACACTATCGGAGGCTGAATTTTGGGATCTCATCGGCAGCAGAGGTGTTTCTAAATACCATCCACAAAACCCTCTATAGACTGGTGGGTATCCTGAATATAAGCAACAAAATACCGTTTTTCTCTGAAACCCTTGAGGAGCACCACATGAAACTCAGAGCCATATTTCAGCGGCTAGAAGACTGTGGGTTGATGCTTTATTGCCAAAAGTGTTTATTCAACGAAAATTCAAAAGAAAATGGACTGGTGATGGCTGAGGAGGATGAAGGTGCGAAAGAATTAGTGAGAATGATGGTGCACAATGCGTATCCAAGAGCGCTGTCCATCACAGAGATCGTGGAGGCAAACCCTGAAAACCCAAGCCTCTCAAAGGCCAAAGAAGCGCTCCTGAAGAAGAAATTGCACATCTTTCTGGATGGGGCCAAATCGCTGGAAGGGATGGCACACAGAATGATAAGCCAACTCTGGCACGTAAGAGATTAACTGAGCACCAGCAGTGAAGGCCTGCTACTCAGCGGAAGGCAAATATGATACCGAAGAGGCTCCAGGCCAGAATTGTTGAGTTGGCTCATCAGGGACACCAAGGAGTGGTAAAGACTAAACCAAGGTTGAGAGACAAGGTGTGGTTCTCCGTCATGGACACCTTGGTGGAAAAAAAAGTGTGGGATTGCTACTCATGTCCAATCACAAGCAGAGACCCAGCAACAGCACTTGTTGTCACTGAAGAACCATGTCTGTGGACAGCCACACCAAGTACCCAGTAATTGAATTCATACAGTCCACCGCATTCTCCAAGGTGAAGCCAGTATTGGAGAAAGGGTTCGCCATGCTGGGACTTCCAGAAGAAGTGAAGACAGACAATGAGCCCCCATTCCAGGGGCAAGAATTTAAGGAATATATGCAGCCACTAAACATCAACATCAATGGCACCAAGCCAGTGGAGAGGTGGAGCATTTTGTGCGCATCCTGAACAGGGCACTCAGGATAGGGGTAGACAACAGGGATGATGTGGAGTGTTGCCTCCATAGGCTTCTACAAGCATATGGATAGGCTCCCTATTACACAACAAACTGTGCACCAATGGACCTCCTGAGGTGAAGAGCTGCTCAGGACTGTATTACCTAAGGGCCTCTGTGGAAGTCCCAGTACTGGATGCACAAGCCACTCAGGAGAGAAGAAAAAGTACGAACGACAAGGACAAACTGTCCCGCCGAGCAACAGCTCATGGGTTGGCGTTGGAGACCCTAGTCATAATGCGAGACCGCCAACCTGTTTGGGAGTTCCGCACACTGTTAGAGAAGGAGATCTGGAAGGTGACAGGTATCCATGGAACTATTGTCACTATGCAGCGGAGACACATGACAGAGGCCTACAATGTGTCCTGTTTCAAATGAGTCAAGTCCCCGACTGGGGCTGGTGAAGAGAACCAGGAGGAAGACGAAATCACTGTCGCTCTGGAGGCAGAGATACCAAACTACTACTCCAAAGATTCCAAAAACAACACCAGCAGGTCTGCAGGGTCAACACAGTCACTAGGAGGATGCGTAGGGGAATCTTGCACTAGCAGCCTGCCGGCTGGCAGCGATATTGAAGGAGGCCGAGCCAGAAGTGTGGTCTTCTCCCCAACCCAGCACCAAGTCGGCAACTGGGAGACTACATGCGCACCGAATAGCAAAGTAGAATGTTTACAATTAATAATAGTTGGAAGAGATGTAGAGTGCCACCCGGCCTCTACAATACTTTGTTGCAGCTTCCACATCCTGAGGGCCCAGCGCAACCCAAGGGTGTATATAAATGGAGGAGCGTACACTCGGAGTACCTCCTCTGAACTATATACCATGTGTGCATGTCCCTTTCATGAGTGGAGCTCTATGCTAGTGAGGCTTGTATCCACTACACGTCCTGTCCCGCACCCTCTACATGCCAAATGTGCTTCAATATTCCATGCTGCACGATACTGATGATGAGGGACCCTATGCCGCACATCACATCCCTAGTGGTAGACCTAAGCAGAATAAAGTGCTGCTTGATGTCATCCCGTGGAGGATAATCAGACTGGTTTGTTGTTCTCACACCACGGAGGCCCAACATGCGGGCACTCGCACAGTGGTAAGGCATGTACCGTGAATGAGAGTGGGCCCACCTGCATGCACTATGTTGCTGCATCCCATCTCAAATCCTTGCTGCCTGCTGGACACTTCAAAACTGAGTAGATGGCCTCATCGCACGCTGTCACCGATCTAAGGCAGGTGGGCGGTGTTGTGGCTCAAGGTTTGTGGACCTGGGCAAGCGTGCCACCTTCATTGGAGTGAAAGGGTGCAACTTAATAGCCTAGATTGGAATCACAGCTTCACTGGAGGCAGGAATAGCCAGAAAGGTAGATGAATGCAGAAACTAACCTAACAAGAAAACAAAGAAAGAACAAAGAGTGCAGAGCCATCGGGACAGCCTGTGCCTGTGCAAAGACAAATTGGTCCAGCACAGTAGTCACTTCGCAAACATACAATGAGGAAAACAAGCTAACATGGCCAGGTGGTTTTCGAACGTGGACTTAAATGCAGAGTACAGCCTTCTCTGGCTAGACAAGAAAAGTAGAAAAATCACTATGTTCTCTACGCAAACACACATGGGCCTGCACCTCAGCTTTGGGATTTTGTATGAGGTGGAGGTCTTTCAAGACCACATTAAGGAGTCCCTGTTAGCTCTGACATTTTGATCCTTGCCAGAACCGTTTGAGAACATCACCACAGACTACCAACCACCCTACAAAGGGATAGCTGACTATGAGCTAAATCAACAAAAATATGTGTTGTTCATAGAAAACATAAACTTTTATAGGTATGTGTACTTAAGGCATGGTGTAAGAGTGGACCCAAAAAAGGCTAGCAATATAAAGGAAGCAAAAGCACCTCATAATCTGATGGAAGTCAGGAACCGAGCCATGTGTATCGCTTCTTGACATATAGAGGCAGCTTTTGGCCTACTCCCTGGGCTTGTCTGTTGCGTCAAGAGGTTAAGGCTTGAGACTACGTTCTTGCTGGAGTTCCAGCTTGCAAGAGAAACAGCAGTTACCTTTTGGGATGAAGGTGTTTACAAAAGCTATGTCTGCCTGAGCTATGGTGCCTGCGATTATTACTTAATTTAAAGAGATTTTTTGTGAAATCTACTGTATCTCGCTGAATCCTGCCCTTGCTGAGGTTCCAATTTGCTTTGTGGGGCCTCCAACTCACCTTGTTTCTGCCTGCAGTGAGTTTCCTTGGAATTATGAACTTTGTCTGCAGTAATCCTCTTGATACCCAAGGTAACCTGTAAGGAAAAAAAGTACAAAAAACAACTTACCAGCAGATGCTTGTAACTACACCATGGTAATGCATGCACGCACTATAATTTAAATGACTTTAACTCCCTGTCCTGGGAATCCTTGGTACCTGTCTACATTTGGACTTTGGGACACCTAAAAAATATAAAGAGACTTGTCAATAAGTATGAAAAATGATTTGTTTTGACAATATAGTTTGAGAACAATCACATAGAATTATTTTGTTCATCCTTCCCTAGGCAGCAGAACAATTGTCACATACATTTGTTAATTAAAAGGATAATTTGCAACAGTTTTGTAAAAGGAATGAATGCAATTCCTAGATATGCAAAAAACTTGTGCAGTCATCCTGAACTGAAAGTCAGGTAGGTGAAAGGGCAGTAAGTTTAGGCGTCCGATAAAAGGAATAGGAAGTGTTATTGCACAAAGTAATATAATAATTCCATTGCCTTTCTTCCCCTAGGCTATATCTACCAAATAAACCCAGACCTGAAAGTAAAGATTAACTTCTAGTGAGAAAGAGGGAACATTTAGGTAAGAATAGGGGAAAGTGAAAATCGGGGAGGTTGGGGTTGTTGGTTCCATTTAGTTTTAGTAGTTCTAACAAAAAAAGAATCCCTAGATTGCCTCTAGGGGTACCAGATGGAATTAAAATAAAAGAGGCACCTATCCTTTCCCCTGGGGGCTGACCCAGTCCCACGTACCATGCAGCATTCAGGCTGTGGCAAGCTTTGGAGGAGTTGGTAACAAATATTCTGCATCTCCCTCCAACAGGATCGCACATCCTATCAGGTTAGTGCTCAATGTGACAGAATAGCAGGCCCTCATTTTTATCCTTTTTAAATAAGATGGAGTCACAGAATCCGTCTTTGCCAGAAGTATTAGATTTACTATTAGCTTGGCAAAAGCACACCAGAGATTTATGTCAAACTCTCCAGCAATCGCAGGAAGAGAACACAACATTGTCACAAAGATTAGATTATTACAGAATCAACCTTGTGCATTCTGCAGTTGGCAGTGCAAAATCGAATTATTTTCTTAAGCCATCCCCTTTGTTCATACAGATTCCAGTGTTAAACCTAAAGAAAGTGAGGGCACCTGTGGAGGCGTACGTTCGAGATGCGGTCCCTTCAGCACTGTCAGAGCTACTTTCTAAAACCAGTGCCAGTTGCATTTTATGTGTAGACCTGTCTATTATCCCGATGATGAATTCTGGGTTGCCTTCATACTCTCTTATTTAGGGAGAACAGTTGCTTCATGTCTATTCCACTAGTTGAAAGAGATGACTCCCCTCTTGAATAATTATATAAATGTTAGGATGGAAATTTTAAACTCTTTGGCAAACATACGTTTATGCAATCCATGGATACAAAGTTGTTAAATTTAAAACAAGGTAGGCATTACCTTATAAGCTACTATACTACCTGTAATCAGGTGGCTGCCAAATTGAGATGGCCTGGACAGAAAAAACATAACTCTTCTATCAAGGATCACATGAAGACCTAATATATGTATTTGCCCAAAACTGTCAATTCTCCTGAAGTTTGTGAGCCATTAATAGATTTGGTGGTCAAACTGGATCATTGTTTGTCTGAATGGAAGTCAGATTATGGCAGAAGTTACCCAAAGTTAATGTTAATAAGGGAAAAGAAACCTGAGCCCAGGTTAGTAGATGAAAATGAGCCCATGTATATTGGGAATGTGTGCGGGCCACTTACACAAGAGGAAAGACAGGGACGACGGGATCCAAAACTCAGCCTTCACTGTGGCAAGGCTTGTCACCATCTAAAAGACTCCACAAACAAGCCTAAGGGGATATCTAAGCAAGTTGCTGCCACAACTGGGGAAGAGGGAAACACCAGAGCCCATAGTTTCGGAGACCTGACTTATGAATGAGCACATTTTATGGGTCTATAGTCAACCTGCTAACACCAGTCTAGACAACTCAATGCAGCATTTCCGTTCCTGTAGAACTGTTGTGGTTACCTTATAAAAGGATTTCAGTAGACATGTAAGTAGATTCTGGTGCTACAAAAAATGTTCTGGATTTTTCTTTTGCCCAAAAAACTAGGAGTCCCTGTCATCGAAAGACCAAGGTAGAAATGATCCACACTATTGACAGCAGAGAAATTTTGCCAGGTCCTGCAGTTTGCCAGCCTACTCTTCTGACATGATAATTTTTAGGGATCATAAAGAACAGATCTAATGTGATTTGATTACTGCACGACAATTTGGAGCTATACTTAGCATTCCTTGGTTATTTCAACACAAACCTGGTATAGGCTGGAATTAAGAAGCCTAGCTTATTGTTAAAAGCACTGTTTACAGGAAGTCAGTGTTCCACCAAAACTTAGCCAGGGCACTTTATGAGAGGGAGATTCAGTTTTACTAGAAGCCTGTCAAGATTTTGCTGATGTCTTTGACAAAGTAAAGGCTAGTGTTCGACCCCTGCATCCCCCACTTGATTTTAGAATGGATTTGCAACCTGGAGTCAACTACCCTGTAGTTGGATCTACACTCTCATTGAGCATGAAATCCTATATATCATAGACTATTGGGATTAACATTTTGGTATAGGTTTTATTTGTCCATCTCAATCCCCAGGATCATCTCCATCAATATTTGTTCCTTAGAAGGGGGGGAGTTCAGGTTGTGTATTGATTACAGGGCTTTTAATCATGTTATAATTAAAAAAAACAGATACCCTGTATGCTTAGTCCCCTCTTTGCTGGATCAGGTTAAAAAGGCAACTATCAATACTAAATTGAATTTTCAAGGGGTATATCACCTGATACGCACCCAGGCGGGCATAAATAGAAAAACGCCTTCAGGAACTTTTTGGTTTATATGAAAACGTTAGTGTGCTCTTTGGATTGTGTAATGCCCTAGCCATCAGTACTTCTTAACAAAGTGTTCATGAATCTATTGATGTCTGTGTGGTGGTTTACATTGACAACATAATGATCTTTTCAAATTCAGTTACAGATCACATAGGTCATGTGAGATCCATCTTACAAAAGTTGAGAGACAGCCAATTCTTTACACAGCTAGAGAAGTGCACATTTCATGTTACCAGTATAGAGTTCTTGGGGTTCATCATGTCCCCCCACAGGCATCAAAATGGATACAAATAAGGCTGAAGCTATTGAAAGCTGTAAAGTCCCACAATCAGTAAAGGAAGTGCAAAGCTTTTTAGGTTTTGCTAATTTAAAAAGGGATACAATTTCAATAGGACACTGAAGCCAAAAAACCTTTCAAACCCTAAAGAGAAAATGTGCTACCGCTCCAGTCTTATGTCACCCAGATCCATCTCAACCTTTTATTGGTAAAGCTGACACCTCACAAAATGTTATAGGAGGAGTGTTAGAAATTGGGTCTCTAGTGGGGAGAGGTATGTTGCACCCTGTTGGGACCACAATCCTGGTCAGGGTAACCTAGACACACATTTTAAATTAACCTGAGCTCACCCTCTGGTAGTTTGGCACAGAGCAGGCAGGCGTAACTTAAGAAGCAATGTGTAAAGTATTTGTGCAAATTACACACACAGTAATTCAATGAAAACACCACAAAAAGACTCCACATAGGTTTAGAAAGATTTACAATATTTATCTGGGTAAAACAAGAACAAAACACTAAAAATACAATAAGTAGAAGTCGAGATATGTGAATATTTAAGATTAAATCCAAAAATAGTGTTTAGAAGTCAATAGCGCTAAAAGGTTATTTGAGTTTGCGCTGGACTGGGGCAATCCAAAATTCAGGCTGACTGTGATGGAAGTCGGGCCGGCTGCAGGACCCATGCACGGTCCACTAAAAAAGTACTTTCGATGGAGCAAAGCTCTGTCATCGAGAGTCTAATGCGTCGGTTTCGATTTACGCTATTGGGTCGATGCGTCGAAGCTGGGACCTCAGAATCAGAGCTGCGTCATCGTCGAAGATTAGTAGATCTGTGGATGCCTTGCTTAGTGCCGTATGTTTGGGCACGTAATCCTTAGTATAGTACGAGGTAACCAATACATTTTAAAGCTCGGACGATCTTCATTGTTGGCAAAAGACGGCGTGCATCTTTGCAATGAATACGGCAACAGAACGAGTGTAACAATTTATTGGTTACCTCGTACTATACTATACTATGGATTACCCACTGAAACATATGGCGTTATTAAAGGCATCCACTGATCTACTAATCTGTGCTTGACAAGATCCATGATTTTGATCACACGGATCCATTTATGAAAGGGTCGTTAATCTTTAAAAGATTGTTTTGTCCTGAGGATGGTCTTATAGATTTACTACAAGAAAGATCGAAACGTTGACGCATCTACACATTTCCTATTTCACTGCTGTCCAAGAATTATGATTGTCCGAAATCTAGGCACTATGTATAGGCCAGTCTTTCGTTATATTAGAGAAATGGGTTTGTACACTGTTGACTAGTGCTATGTGTTACATGTGAAGATCAGATATCTGTCATCAATGTGCTTGAAGAAGTATTTGTACCCAGGGGCGGCTGGTGACATTTGAAAGTGGTGAGGCGTAAAATGATTGGCATACTGCACCGTTGCGAGCGAGCGTAGCGAGCGTGCCCGAACCACCATAAGGGGGGTTCTGGGGGTTCTCCCCCGAGAACATTTTGAAAAAAGAGAGGAAAAATTGTGCATTTTCAAGCAAATCTGAGAAAGCATGAAGGTTAATAAAGCAATTGTGAAAGTGCAGTTATTACATTAATAAACAGATGTCATATAATCATTGCTGCACTAGCGCAGGTCGCGCTGCCAGCGGGCTCTGATATTTTAAACTACCTTTAGTTTATCTTGGTTGCTTTACTTTTTTTATCCCCTGATTTTACCTACCGCTCTGCTGGGCTTCTGTCCCCTCACTCGCACTTAATTTGTGGAAAACTCACCGCCATTTGGCGGGTCCGGGTCCCGGGGCTGGATAGCTGTGGGCGCCATCTTTGTTTGGGGTGAGTGTGTTCTTGCGCGGGCGCCATCTTGGAGCGTCCCGACGCTCAAGTTGTTTTGGGAGACGCCTATTTTAAGTCGTCCTCTCCCGCGCAGCGGGAACGCGCAGTGGGACGCCGTCGCTTATCCGGAGTCGTGCCAGAGTCCTGCCCGTCTGCGCTCGTCCGCGTCGAGGTAGCGGGTGCGGGCTATGGACTCTGGCCTCCTGCCATTGCACCATCATGTGTAACATAGCGACACTCAGGTACGATCGTGCTGATCTCTTTTCCATAAGAAACAGTCTTCTGGCGTGTAACCATGTCCCTGTACCTCCTCTCTCGGGACCTTATGATTGTTCTTGCGGCTGTTTCTCCCTGGCCACACCCATTGGGGTGCGCCCTGCTGAAGGGACTGCCCGTGGCACTCACACGGATTGCACCGAGCAGGAACTCAATATATGGAGCTTGAATGTTAGATCTTTGGTCAAGCACCATCAGTCACTACGGGACATGATAGATACGGACCTTCCTGACATCATTTTTCTTACCGAAACTTGGTCACAGGATGCTGACACTGCCATTATAAATCTGGCTTTCCCCTCTACCTACACGGTGTTTACTCTGAACCGCTCGACTAGGGGAGGTGGTATAGCCATGGCGACTAAATCCTGCTTCCCAGCTGAGTGGAAGGCTTTGGATCTTCCAATGTGTGAAAGCGCCTCGTTTAAGGTAAAGGTCAGTCATCAATTTACCTTCAGTGGCGTGCTTATCTATCGTCCACCTGGGAACGACACTGCTTTCAAGGCCGCCCTTGCGGATGTGGTTGGCTCGCTGGCTCCTAGGTGTGCTAACTTTAGCATAGTAGGTGACTTAAATATACATCTTGATCAGACGTCATCTCTATCCATCAGCTCCTTGTTAGCGGACCTGGAAGCGATGCAACTTAACCAACTAGTCACCTCCCCCACCCATATAGGAGGACATATACTTGACCCCTTCTTTACCACCTTAGTTCGGGCTAGATCATCTGACCCGATGGTGGTGGGTTGGACTGACCATCTGCTGGTTAAGGTGTCATGTCCCCTAGACAACCCGCAACTTAAACCTGTGGATAAACAGATCCTAAAGCGCAATTGGCGTAAACTCAAGTTGGAGGAGTTTGTCAGGATATTGGAGGCACAACCCCTAGGCAAACTGCAGAATGTGGAATAGGGATATGAACAGTTTTGCAACTGGGTCCTTACTGCCCTCGATTCTCTTATACCTCTGCGCTGGGCTAAATGTCACGCTAAAAATCGTAGCCCTTGGTATAATGAGACTCTTGCTGAGCACAAGAGAACCTGCCGGCAAGCTGAGAGGGCCTGGCGAAAATCCTTTGATCCCACGTTAAAATCGCTGTACTTTGCCCAGCTTAAGACCTATCACAGAGCTATCTGTCAAACCCGGGCCGCTTATTATGCAGCTGAGTTTTCCAACAGCCCTAACCCTTCTAAGTTAATCTTCAAGGTACTCAAAGACCTGATGGGGAAACGGGCCACCTCGCAAGAAATCTGCACGGACTCTCACTGTGAAAGTTTGGCATCCTTTTTCGTGGAGAAGGTGCAGACAATCTACCGAGGATTTATACCATCTGTTCCCGGGGATGCTCCTAGTGATGTGAAGGTCTCGGTGTCCGAAACTCTGTCCATCCTGCCGGCCATGTCTAACGAGGTATTTGACACTCTGAGCCTCAAAATTAAATCTGGCTCCCCCTTAGACCCACTGAAGCCGGAGTTCCTTACCCGTCTCCCGCCTCTCTGTCGTGAGCCCATTTTGGACTTGATTAATCTCTCCCTCAGTGAGGGCGTGGTCCCGCCATCCTGGAAGCAAGCTGTGGTCAGCCCTATTCTGAAGAAACCCAACTCTGACCCCTTGCGCCCGGAGAATTACCGGCCCATCTCCCTCCTGCCTTGGACCGCCAAGGTCACTGAGGCACACGTGAATTCCATCCTGTCTGCCCACCTCTCTCGTAATAACATTCTTGACGAGAGTCAAAATGGATTCCGCGCTCAATACAGCACTGAAACTGCCTTGCTCTTTATGACCGAGCATCTGCGGTCAGTGCTGGATGCGGGGCAGACTGCGGCGCTCCTACTGTTAGACCTGAGCGCCGCGTTTGACACGGTGTCTCATGACATTTTGATGCAGCGCTTGGAGGAAGTGGGTATTGGGGGGAAGGCTCTTCAGTGGTTCCGCTCCTTCCTCTTGGACCGGTTTTTCAAAGTAGCCATTCCACCTGGCCAGTCCTCTTTCCATTCTTTGGAACTGGGAGTCCCTCAGGGCTCTGCTTTAAGCCCCACATTGTTCAACTTGTATGTGAAACCGCTGGCTGCTGTCGTCAGGCAATGTGGCCTTACCATGACATCGTATGCCGACGACACGCAGATGGCGGTGACACTCAGTGGGGACCCTGAGGTGACTGCGCCCAGGTTCCGTGCAGGACTTATAGCTGTGGCTAGCTGGATGCGTAGCAACTGCCTACAGCTCAATGCTAAGAAAACCGAGGTCCTGGTTGTAGGGAAGCAGGCGGAACTCTGGGGAGACCAGTGGTGGCCTTCCGAACTGGGGGTGTCCCCCATCCCAGCGGCCGAAGTTAAAAATCTGGGGGTTTGGCTGGATTCTAACCTTTCTTATACCAGCCATACAAAGAAGACAGCAGCTACCTGCTTAGGTATTCTGCGAGGACTGAGGCCAGTCCTCAAATTCTTTGAACCTCCCACTCGGCAACTGGTGGTTCAGGCCTCTATCCTTTCCCGGCTGGACTACGGGAGTGCCTTGCTACTTGGAGTCAACCAGGCTGAGGCTACTAGGCTTCAGAGGGTGCAGAACGCTGCTGCACGGGCCATTGTTGGCCTTCCGAGACGATGTTCTGTCTCTGCTGTTCTGACCTCCCTTCACTGGCTTCCGGTCAGACAGAGAATCAAATTTAAGGCTCTCTGTCTGACATTTAAGATTCTGAAGCTTTCCTCTCCCCCTGCTTTGGCGGGCCTTATTTCTTCATACGTCCCCACGCGGTCCCTCAGGTCTGAATCTTACCATCTGGCGATTAAGCCTAGGTTCAGGCTGAGTAGGATGGGAGGACGCTCCTTCCGTGTTCTGGCGGCTGATCTATGGAATTCCCTTCCTTTACATATTCGCGCCCTAAATAGTCTGACTCTTTTTAGACGCGCCATTAAAACCCACCTGTTTGCCTCTGCTAATTGATTTCTCTTCTCCTCAGCTTTGACCTGTTGTGTTGTGTACCTGATCAGGCGCCAGGACGCCCCTTCGCTGGGGCAGCTGTGCGCCTAATAAAAGTTATTAACATAACATAACATAATATAGGTAGCTGCTTATTCAGTATATCCACAGAGCTTCATAACATACTTCGAGATACAATGCATTTCTGAGTACCTCACTCACAGATGTTTTTTATTTAAAAAACAACTAAACTGGTCGCAAAGTAGCAGCATTCAACATACATATTGTTTACTTTTTGTAAATGAAATCAGCACGTCTCTCTTTAAGAGCAGCAAACTTTTCAATTACTTAAATGTTAAAGCCTGGGATTTTTTTAACTAGCTTGCTCTCTACAGAGAGCATTGCCAAAGCATTCAGTCTTTCCTCAAGCATGGTGTTCCTCAGGAATGTCTTAATCCTCTTTAAGGCTGAAAAACATCGTTCTGACTCGGCTGTTGTCATAGGAGCGGTTATGACAATTTTTAGTAAAGCCACTGTCTCTGTAAGTGACTTTTCAATATTAAGTTTATGTATTAAAGCCAGCAAAGACATGGCACTTGTGGCCTTCCGGTACACAGGCATTGCGTACAGTACAGTCAACTCAGTTCTCAGCTCCTCTTTTTCGAGCATAGGATAAGCTTCCACAGTATCATTCAGAGCACGCTCAGGGAATGATTCATCATATTTTGCAAACTGTTCACTTTGCAATAATGTGGCACTCACCAAATGTTTTGTGAAAGAAAAACGTTCTTGTGCCTGCACAATTACAATGTCACATATCTCCTTTGCAATTCGGACCAGAGTGGTGATGTTTTTCCTCTGGCAGTTTGCTATCTAAATTGTCAACCCCATCTCTCACTTTGCTTATGCTTTGTACAAACATAGTGGTATATACTTGCACTTTGACAGTATCTCTCTCTTGTGCTTGTAACTGATTGTATAACAGGTCGACAGCTACCATTATATCATGAAATAAAAACAGTAAGAACTGAAACTCTCTGTCTTGTAGTGTTCTAGCAAAGCCACGGGCTTCAGTCTGACTTTTGTAATCAAACCCATCATTGTCTTCTATGGCGGTAAAACATTTCTCAAGGTCCTCCCTATGTTCATAGATTAGGTTGACTGTACGGATGTTAAAGTTCCAACGAGTTGAGGATCCCCTTGGAACGCTTTTGTCCACAATCTCATGAAGTGCTTCTGTTCTTTTGGGGAACGCGAGAAGAATGCTGCCATACCTCCTACATCCTGAAAGAAAATTTGTGTCTCTCTGATCTTTGATACTGCCTGTTGCATAATAAGATTAAGTTGGTGGGCGTAACAGTGCACATAATGAGCATTAGGGTACACATCTTGAATTCTTTTCTGTACTCCACTAAGGCTTCCACTCATTATGGACGCACCATCATAGCTTTGTGCGATACATTTTTTTTTTTGAGGCAGCTCTGGAAAAATTAAGCTCAGTTGACGCAGTATAGCTGCAGTAATGGTTTCTGCACTAGAGTCTCTTAAATGTGTGAGACCATAGAACCTCTCCACAACTTCTCTTTCATTGTCAATGTACCGAAACACTAATACGGACTGTGTTTTAGTGGCCACATGAGTGGTGTCATTAGCCTGAATAGCCACAAAGTCTGTGTTTTGCAACTCTTGCACAATATGGCTTCTCATAATTTCAAGCATACACTCAAGGAGTTCATTTTGTATCGTTTTAGAGGTGCCCTTAAAGACTGTCGCACTTGCTAAATGTGCTTCTATTTCCTTGTCTATGCTCGCTATTAAATCCACAAGGCCTCTGAATATACCAGGTTTTGAGGAACTTTCTGATTCATCATGGCCTCGCAATGCCAGTTCGAAAGCACCACAGAAACGAATGCAATCAATTATTTTGGATAGAATCTGTCTGTTCCTATCAACTGCTTCATTGTGTTTCTGTATTGTTTTGCGGTATGCATCGTTTCTCTGCTGCTCAATCGGTGCGTCTTCCCCCAACATTTCCAGTCTCGTCAGGTTTTCCATATGCTTTCTTGTGTGTGCATGCTTCTTTATTTTTTCAGACAAATGCTTCAAGTGTGTTACTCCTTGATTTGCCCAAGAAAACTCACCACCAAACAGCAAGCAGGGGAAGCAGAACAGAGAATCTCTTAAAGGGCACCCTGTAAGCCAATCAGCTTTTGTGTACCAGGCGTTTGAGAATGTATGTGTGGACATTTTTCCTCTGTCCTGGGAAGTTTACTGTAGCTTTATCTCAGGCTGATGGGGTCCTAATTGCTTGAAATGTAGTTTCTCTTCAGGTGGCCGTTCCTGGAATGACCTTGTAATCAGCTCTTGTACTGCATTCATGATGCAGATGCTGGCCTTACCAATATAAATTAAAGAAGCCTGTCAATAATCAAAGTACAACGTATAAGGTGCGGTGCAATAATATCAAATTTCAGTATAAATACATATATCTTGTGCAGTATCACAATAAATCTCCAACAGCTCCCCTTTGCACAACATGACTGCTAAAAATACAGCCTTACTGCCTGCTGCCTCTGTGTGTCATAGTGGTTGCTGAAGGCACTGAAACAGACACTACTTAAGGGCCTTGAACAAGGCAAGGGATAGACAGTGCTGTTAACAACCGTTATTGCGCAAAGCACAGGGCTAAGGCTATTAGTAAATTCCATCCACTGAGGGTACAATGTTCAGAATGTGCACCCACCACAACCACCATGTAGAGTGACCACATACATAGCCCTAACTCCAATGTAAAAAAATATAGCATCAGTTTCCTTACCTTTAACACTGGTGTTTGCTGGGTCGTAGCCGGGGTGAAAGAGCAGCAAAGGAGGTTGGGGCCTCTTGTTCTTCGCCCAAAAATTTACCAAAAATTTGGTAAGGGTTGTCAGGCTTTAGCAGGTGCTGAAAATAAAAATAGAACAATTTATTTTTTAAACATTAGGGTAATGAAATAAAGACTGAGGGGAAAAAACATAACGCTCCAACTTTTGCAATTTGCATGCAGCTCTTAGCTGACAGTTAATAGCTCACTGTTGTATGTTTGGATTTTAACTTACAAACTGCAAGTAACAAAAGGATCTCTCTGACAAAACAAGCAGTGACTGACTGACCTATTTACATCATGTGCATTTTGTGATTTGCATCAGGTACATGTTCTTTGCAGCAGGCACATTAGCCTTCTGCACTACCTGTCCATCAGACATGCTATAATGTGATGCTGACGAATTGCACACGTTACACAGAAGCACGTACACACGTAGATATCAAAACAAGCAGACACCGGCAGTAACAAAAACCTTCTGCTTGGTTTAAGGCTTCAGCTTTTGCTCATATGTGAGAAAACTCACTCATCGACAGACAGGCCTACAAGATCATCTAATGAGGTTACATACTTAATTAGGGGTTAGATTTAGGAATCACAAGAGCAAAGGGGGCAAAGAATAAGGTAAAAAAGATCTGCTCTTCTGTCCAGCATCAAAGGCTGGCCCTAGTAGACCAGGCCGAAGTATTCAGTTTATAGGTCTTTTTCATTCTTATAATGTTGCTAAACCACATAATTATTATATATATTTTGCAGTTGATAAACTTCAAATAATCCAACATATCTTTCCCTTACATCTCCAAAGAGAACCTATCGTCCCTTTTATTTTGACACCTTTTGACAGTGCACCGCATAATCGGCCCTATAGATGCTTCAGCACTTCAACAAAACACATATGTTCGCAACAGTTTCGGTGTGTGGCTATGCTGGCACTTTAAGAGTCACTGAGAACTTGAGCTAGCTCAGCAGGTAAAATGACTAGGCGCAGTGCACACTCAAAGTGAAGCGATTTTGAGACACACAGATTTTGCAATGACCTGGGTATGAATGTGCAACTAGTGTTATTCAGCGCGGGATGAAAATAGTAAAAAAAACTCTAATATAGCAAGAGCACAACTGTTGGATGATTGTTGGAACTGCAAATACAAGACCTCAAAAGGAACTATATTTGTGCACATAAAGAGGGCAGTTGTTTATCAACTGCGTAGGGCATCTCAGCTTTAGCTATTAAAAATATACTTAAACTCTGTCACACTAAAACGTACATTACATCACTGACCAGTTGATCAACTGTGCTTTTAAATTCTTTTATATGACTTGATGCAGGTACATGGATACCTTATGTCTAAGATGCATCTTCCCCACAAAAGCCTCTTTGAGTCCTCTTCATCACAATACAAGTCTGCTGATCAAGAAAGATGGTAGTGCACTAATGGAGTACTTCCTTAGATACTTCCATCTCACACCAGCAATGCTCTATTCTCTTTAGTTCCCAAGCCAACTGTGTCTGATCAATCATATATTTAATTTTGGTGAGTTTGAGTAATTTTCGTTAATTCATTTTCGTCTTTGCATCTTTCAATAGTTGTTTGACTATGAGCTCCATTGGCCATTATACACTTTAGCACCGTGTTGCTCGTTTTCAATGCCATAACCCATAAGCCCCAAATAGAGGCATTCCTTATTAACAATTGATCAGTTACAAAATCTGGATTCCTTGGACATGAAACAGCTTTTTTTTGTCAGACGGGCTCTAATCACAAAGCTTCAAACTGAATTCGCAGTAGGGCGGCGGGGGGTGTCGCTAAGGAGATCTGATGGCTTCAGTGACTTAGCAATCAATCTCACGTCCTAAAGTGGGGGCTGGCAAATCAATTATGTTAAATCATGAACCGCTCCCTTCCTCGCCCCCTCCCGTACTCCACTGTCCATAAACTCACGAAAGGCTGCTGGCAGTGGCCATCCAGTACTGCCCCAAAGGCCACAACCTCTAAAAATAACCTCGAGCCAGAGAGACGACACCCTGGGCCCAAGGGTGGGTGGTTGCGGAGGGCACCAGCACCCCTACACCAACTGCAATAGGTGCAAACTCTAACTATCAAAGCAAGATCCAAAACTGTACGAAAGTTTACCCAAGTCTGAAAATAGGACTAGCAGTCTTTAACACTTCATTATGCATACCGTTCCAAAATTGTCTCAGACCAATACAAAGCCTGTAAAGCACATGAAACAACATTTTAACTGAATAGATCCTTAAATGTACTCGTTTGCTAAATAACATCAGCCATCAAAAAAGGAAAGAAGTGCAATAGGGAAAGAAAGAAGCAGATTTCTGTAGCCTCCTCAATGCCAACTTCAATCATGCAGCAGCCACACACCAACATCAACCTCGAAATCAGTAGAAGCATTATCATAGTTCAGATCCCAGCATCAGTCCCAACACAAGCATGGCAAGGCAATGATCACTAACTCACGTTTACACTTTAGCAGACCAACAATGGTTTAGCATTAAGTGTGATACTCCCGGCACTCTGCAGTGAAATGAATTTGGATAAGGCAAGCACAAGAATAACCTTACGAATACGAAGAGAGACTAATGAACCCTTGGCGCTGTGACTCTTTGAAGTAGAGCCAGGGTCCACCACGAGTGTGCAGACAGGTGGAGGTGGGTGACGCTGCGGGTGCCTTCCTCATCCGACACCCGCAACCCAATTAAAACGCGTTTCTGCCAGTTCACACGCTGAACTCCACCAGAAAGTTTCTGGTCAATCTGGTGGAGTTCAGCGTGTGAAGACTTGAAGTGACTGCATGTAGCAGCAAGCTGGGCAGGACAGGTTGCGGTGAGCTCCTGGGCACTGCCTGTAACTGGGCTAATGCACTGTGCAGAAAGGAAAACAGCAGAATTAAGCAAGGCTATCAGTTGATGCACAGAGTTGGCCTCCCCTTGCTGTACCCACATGCCATAGCCCCCATTATTCGTCTATTCGGAGAGGGGAGGAGGGAAGGCTTTCTTCCCAGTAAAACTACGGCCTTCAGTAGAGACTGCAAAAAAGATTATATTGTGATAAAATTATAAAAGAACATTAGGAACTTACTTTGTTCGTAGCCGGCAGCACCTGTTCATGTCTTGCCTACCATGCCGCGCGCACACTTATATGCTTTGCGAAAATGCACATTGTCAGCTGACACTAGTGCGCTTAGCGCCCACCCATTAAGCACTCTATCAGTGTTTTCCAGCTGTCACCATGCATACTTCTCTTCCCACCCCTTCTGCGATCTCTCGCACGTGAGTTCCTTCCCTGACCTCCTCTGTGTTGCACTCAGTCTTGCGGGCTGCTCCGGCCCCTTTGCTTTCTTGCTCGTGTGCTTCTACTCCCATGCTTAAGGCTGCTCTTTGTCCCCATTTCATGAACTTCTCTCCCTGCCCTCCATATTGCTTCTCCTCATCCGAGTTTCTTCAGCCCCTCCAAGCCCTGCTGCATGTTGCTTCCACCCCCTCCTATACCCTCCATGTTGCTTCCCCTACCTCTCCCCGCCTTCTGGGTTGCTTCTACCCTTTGACCCCCTCCATGTTGCTTTCTTCTGTCCCACTGCCCTCTGTGTTGCAATCAACCCCCACCCGCCACTTTAAAGAAAAAGAACCTTGTTGCCGTTGCGGCTACGTTTTTATTTACAAATCCACCATGGATTAGAAATGTAAAAGCTTTAAACCAAGCATTTGCAATGCAACACGGCCCCAGAATCAGATTCTTTTAGGGTTTTCTTCTTACTTGAAACCAGATCACTGACTGATCACCTGAGTCACGACACACCAGCAGTCAGATGGATGATGTGATATGGATCAAGGAGCAACGTCGACGCGTACGTCGATGATCAGGAATCGTAGTAAGCACACCACCACGACGAGCAGGAGCAGCAGCCAGCCAGTAGCAAACACTAGTACACCGCCACGAGGTGTGTGTGGTGCGGTGACGATGGACTGCCAGTGCGCACCTCATTAACGATGATGGCCAATCACTGTTCGCATAAGCCACAGTGATTGGCCATACCTTGCGCGGCACCCAATGCCTGGTTTGCAGGCTGCGCGGTGTCTCTCAGCCAATCCAGAGACGCTGCATTAGCAGCGCCTGAATTGGCTAGAGCACCATGAGCACGGATAGGGCTCGCCCATAGGAGAGACCGGGGGCTGCTGCATGAAGCAACCCTCGGCCTCTCGGGTCCCCCTCCCTTGCTCTCCTAGCCAGTAGTGCCTGGCTGGCTGACAGTGCGCATGTTTGGGCTGATCATAAAAATGACCAACCCAAACTCGAGCATGCGCCTATCCGCCGCTGGCCTGTCAGTGTGTCACTTCAGTGTGTCACTCAAACGGAGTGCTCGCCCCCGGCCCCACCCCCTTCATCGGCCGGTCCCGCTGCTAAGTGAAACTGACAGCGCTGCGTCACTATCGTACGTGAGCAGCACGATAAGATTAGCATTTGGCAATAGAAGAATTATTATCTGAAGTGCTTCTCGAACTGAGTGGGGCAACGCCCCAGCGCCCCAATGGACGCACCGCACCTGTTTGTACCCTTAAAACTTATACAAAAGGCTGAAAATACAAAAATAAAAAACACACCCGGCTTTGTTGAGATTGCTTTTTTTGTGGAAAGTCCAAATATATCTATGATAGTTAATTTATGATGCGAAAGTAGAGTATCCCAAATGCCTATAAATATACAATTTTCCATGAAGTAAAGGGCCAGATGTACGACCCTTACATTTTGCAACTCGCAAATTGCGTCGCTTTGCGACTCGCAATATGCAATTTACAACAGTGTCTCAGACACTGTTAGTGATTCATCAAGGGGTCGCAAAATGCCTGCCTCATTAATATTTATAAGGCAGGTGCTATTTGCGATCCGATTAGGAATGGCCAGCACTCACTGGGATGGTGGTCTGTTGGGGGCACGCAGACCACCATGTCTGTGACTGCTTTTTTAATGAAGCAGTTTTTTTTAAAGCAGCCCGTTTTCCTTAAAGGTAAACAGGCTGCATTTAAAAAAGAAAAATGAAACGTTTCTGGGACCACTGCCTGTTGTTAAAAATTATTTTCGCACACACTCACAAAAGGGAAGGGGTCGTCTGGGGAGCCCTTCCTGTTTGCCAGTGGCTTACCACTTACTTGAAGTAGGTGGTAAACTGTGAGTGTTTTGCGACGCCGTCCACCCGCGTGTACCCCCGACTCGTGCCCTGCTTAGGGGTGACCTATGTGTAATAAAAGGGGAATTAACGGCTTGGCAAATGGTTTTAAATGCCAAGTCGAAGTGGCAGTAAATTGCACACACAGGACTTGCAATGCCAGGCCTGAGACAGGTCTGAAAGGTTACTTGTGTGGGTGGCACAATCAGTGCTGCAGGCCCACTAGTAGCATTTAGATTACAGGCCCTAAGTAGATGGTATACAACTTTACAAGGGGCGTATGAGTAAACTAAATATGCCAATCAGGTATCTACCAAATGCACTATGTTTAGGGAACAAGCACATGCACATTGGCACTGGTTAGCAGTGGTTAAGTGCTTGGAGTCCTATGGCCAACAAAAAAATACAGCAAAAAGTGTAGGTAAGCAGGCAAAAAGTTGTGGGCATACCACTGTTAGAATGACATGTCTCGCAAGGAGTCCTGTCACAACGTAACCCGACTACTAGGAAACTGCATCCAGTTGCTTATTTTTCTCAGACGTCAAGTCCTGCAGAAATTAATTACACAATTGTTGACAGAGAAAGGTCAGCCATTAAAGAGGTATTTGAAGAGTGGTGTTATTATCATTTGGATGCCCAACACACTCACTATTTTGACAGAACATTGTAGCCTACAATTATTTTAATCAACTTGTGACCTTTCTCAGATAGTTATGTTAGGCACAAATCTTCAGTGATTATGACTTTGTGATCACCTTTCAGCCAGGAAACTAATGGTAAAACAGATGCCTTATTCTGTTGCCGTTATGCACGATTAGAACATTTCACTGGCCATCCTTCTATAATACCTATTGATCGACTGGTGGGGGCCAGTCACCAAATTCATGGCTCAGTTATAAAAGGAGTAACACTCTGATGAAAGTGATAAAATGAAAAGTCAACACACAGGAATTAAGAATAAAGATGTATACTATATAAAAAAGGCCATATATCTTCCCACAAGTGCCTTGCAAGAACAAGCATTGCATTGGAGTTACTTAAGTCAGTTAGCAGGGCATCCAGGTCAAAAGAAAACATTAGACATGTCCAGCGTCATTTCTGGTGGCCAACTATAACCAAAGATGCCAAGAGATGCTCTGGATATTTGTTCTGTTTGTGCCTAAGGAAATGCATCTCATGAAGCACCTTCAGGTTTGCTGTAACCCGTCCGGTTCCTCAATGAAAATGGCACACAGTGTCTCTTGTTTTCATAGTAAAATTGCCTCGCACTTCAGTGGACTACAATACAATTTTAGTAACAGAGGATCATCCAACTAAGATGGCACATTTCACACATCTAAAGGGTTACTTCTGCTAAAAACTCACTGAAATATTTGTACTGACAGTGGTCCGATAAGATGAGTTTCTCACAGTACTCATCTCTGACAAGGACTCCCAGTTTATTTCCCATTTTTGGGCATCTCTCTGTAACCTTATGGGAATCAAGATGAGATTATTTCTAGTCAACATAACAAGATTGATTGGCAGAAAGAATAAATTAGTGCCTTAAGCAATATCCGCATTGCCAGACAGAACAAGACGGTGCAAAGTGGGGAGATTATTTATGGAAAGCAGAGTTTGCATCTAACATTTCAATCAGTAAATCACTAGGATTTTCCCTAGTTTATTGCACATATGACCTACGCCCTGGAATGATGAACAAGGAAACTTCTATACCTGAATTAGTTCCCACAGCACAGACATTTCATGAGCATCTCAATCACACATTCAGAAAACAGCTCAACAGCTAAACTAAGATAAAAAATGCACACAGACACAGAGAACCAGAAAAGACATACAATATTGAGGAACAAGTATGGTTGTCCCCAAAATATTTATGTCTTAAGGGTTTCCAAGCCAAGTTTGTTGGACCTTTTAAGGTTCTCAAGATGGTCAGCTCAGTAGTCTTCAAGCTAGAAATACCTACTAGCTTACCAGTACACCTGGTATTTCATGTTTCATTAGTTAAACCAGTGACTGAAGGAACCTGCTTATCACCTTTACCACCCCCTATCCAAGTAGGAGATCATGCTGTATGTGAGGTCAAAGTTATGTTAAATTCAAAAAGAAGAAGAGGACACCATACTATCTGATTGACTGGAAAGGGTATGGGCTTGAAAATAGGTATTAGGAACCTCTAGGTTATGTGTACACTCCAAGATTGCTAGAACAATTTCATTTGCTACACCCACCTACACTCAAACCTGTACTAAGGCCCTAGGGGATGAGCACTTTCATGGTTGTACATGTACAACTCTGTTGCATCATGCCGTGTGTAGCACATCTTGACATACAGAGGCAAGTCCCAGCTTACTTGCCAGGCCCCAAAAGATGTGTTAAGGCAATAAGATTGGAGACCGCATTCTCACGAGAGCTCAGCGACAGAGCACACAACCTACAAGGTTAGTGCTCATTGTGACAGTGCACGGCTCAGAATCAAAGAACAGCAGAGCTGACTTCGGTCCAGGAAGATGGCATGGCATGGAGCAGCACACACAGCACAACACTGAGCGAACAACGATTGGTGCGTAGGCTCCTGCACCAGACTCCAGTTGGGCTTTACACTCTTTCTGAAGCCTAGGGTGAATAAAATCCATATTCACTCTGTGTCCATGGCTTCACCAGATTTCCTGTGTTATGTTAGGAAGATAAGCAAGGATAATATGGTGAAACAATGATGGTTCAAATGTAAGCTCGAAGTCAGGATTTCTGAGTAATGGTGCAATTATCAGCAGACAGTGAGTTTTACAGAGTGGTGGTGCAAATATGGTTATGTACTGGGGATTTTGGTGGATGTTTCCAAATTGAACACACACTAAGAATTACTGAGTGGTAGCGTGAATGTTAACATGCATTTAGGATTACTGAGTGACTGTACACATCTTATTATGCAATAAGGATTACAGAGTGATGGGTAAATCTACACATGTACTATGAATAACTGAGTAAAGTTGCAAATATGAACATGAGCTAAGGATAACTGAGAGGGCAAGTCTAGCCTTGCTGAGTGATACTGCAGATCAGGGCAGGCAATCAAAATTTCTGAGAGTTGGTGCAAATATCAGCAGGCAACAATTACTAGTGAGGAAGCATTAAGGATTAGTAATCGATGGTGCACATCTGATGCTGCTGTGTGAAGAGACGATCTTGCGCCTGCTCGCACTAATCCTTCCAACGAGCGAGCAATGTGGTTCTAGAACAAACAAGCCTTTTGTCAGCCGGGAAGAGCCCAAAGACTTGATTTAAAGGGGCTAACGAGCAGGAAACCCACTTCTGAGGCCCAGGACTGGAGGGGGCACCTCAGGCAGGGATAGGACTCACAGATGGCAGAGTCCAGCAGCACCAGCAGAGTTGTAAGAAGTTGTTGTGCTATTGAGACTTCATAGAACAGGAGGCAAGCCAAAAAGCCCTTGGAGAAACTTGGGTCAAATGATTTAGAGAGCAGGTCTAGTCCCTCTCATGCCCAAGAAAGAAGCAGCAGGCCAACACAGCAATGCAGGTAAGACAGTGGCAGTCCCTCATGCAGTACATCAGGTCTTCTTGCAAGCAGAATGTCTGCTTAGTTCCAGTTGAGTTCTGATTTGGTGGTGTCAGTGGTCCAGTATTTATACCCAGATGCCCCTTTGAAGTGAGTGAGACATCAAAGAGGCCTTTGAAGATCACAGGGTCCCTGCCTTTCCTGTCCTGGTTCAATACTCACTACAGGGAGGGGGTATCCAGCTCTTTGTGTGCGGACAGGCACAGCCCTATTCAGGTGCAAGTATCAGCTCCTGCCTTCTAATGTCCCTCAGGAAGGCCCATCAACTTGGTGATGGGCCATCAGGATGCAAATGTCACACCGCAGCTCCCTTTCAGTGACTGTCTAGAGGAATGCACAAAGCCCAGATGTCTCCCAACCTAGACGTGTATTCAGAGACAGGCAGAGGAACAGAATGGTTAAAGTAGGAAAATGCCAACTTTTTAAAAGTGGCATTTTCAGACCTGCAATTTAAAAACCAACTTTCCTAAAAAATTAGTGTTTTTAAATTGTGAGTTCAGAGACACCAAACTCCAATTTTCTATCTGCTCTCAGTGGGAAGTTACACTTAAAAGATGTTCTAAGGCAATCCCCATGTTAACTTATGGGAGAGATAGGCCTCGCAGTAACGAAAAAACATGAATTTAGCAGTTTGTCACTATCAGTACATGTCAAACTCAAAAATACATGTCCTATCTTTTGAATACACTGCACCCTGCCCTTGGGGCTATCAAGGGCCTTGCTTAGGGGGGACTTACATGTCATAAAAAGGAAGGTTTGGGCCTGGTAAGTAGTTTAATGTGCAGTGGCAGGCATGAGTCATGTTTAAAGGGCCACTGAGTGGGTGACCCAATCAGTGTTGGACGCCCACAAGCAGCATTTAATTTACAGGGTCTAGGCATTTATAGTGCACTTTACTAGGGACCGTCAAGTAAATTAAATATGCCAATTGTGGATAAGCCAATGTTACCATGTATAGAGTACAGAGCATATGCACTTTAGCACTGGTTAGCAGTGGTAAAGTGCCCAGAATCCTAAAACCAACAAAACAAGGTCAGAAAACGTGGAGGAGGAAGGCAAAGGGTTTGGGGGTGACCCAGCAGAAAGGGCCAGGTCCAAAAATAGGGCAAACCTAAATATACAGTAGGATTACAGAGTGATGAGGCAAATGTGACAGTGGAAACATAACTTCTATGTGATTTATATGATGGTGAAAATCTAGGTCACCACACGAGAATTCTATGTGCAAATTTGAACATGCATTCATGATTAATGTGTGATGTTGAAAGTCTAAACTTATACTGAGAATTACAGAGTGATGGGGAAAATGTATACATGTATTGAGGATTGTTGAGTAAAAAGTGAAATCATACATGCTGGTGGACTTAATGAGTGATAGCACAAAGCTTAATATGCCCTGCTTACTAAGCAATGGAGTAAAATTCAATATTCCTAATGTTCGTAATTATTGACATATTGTGGGTGTTCTTAGCACAAAGGTACCTAGCCCTGCATAATTCTTGCTCTGACATGTGGTAATTCTCAACATATTGAATGCTCTCTTGGTACGGTGGTACCAACCACTGGTGTCACTCTTAGATTCTTAAGTTTTAGAATGTTATCACTGCTACTGTCTGAGGTCTAAGCCTATAAAATGTATAGTGTAACGTCTGCATTCATGCACTGTCTGCGTGTCATGCACTCACTCACTGAACTTTCTTTACTGTTTCTCTTCCTACCTATCCAATCAATATCCGTTTGCTGGCATTGGACATCTCCAGGTCTCAGAAGATCCACATCATCTATAAAAAACACAATAAAGGGAACTACCCAAACCCAGTTCTACAGTTTCAGACAGTGGATACACATCACTTGTCTGGTTTAGGTGTATAAATGTGGGACCCTAATACCACACGTATTGCTCCAATTCCAAGTCCTCTATGCCATCCTCTATAGCCAAGAAAGGGAATGCTCTGGAGAGTACCCAGAGGACCTCTGTGCACCCAAGAGTAGGATCTTCCTGACAGCCAGACTTCAAAAAGGTGATGAGGAGACATTACCTGAAGTCTGGACCTATAGCTGGAGAAGATGTATACCTGTCGTGAAGCACCAGGAACCATGAAGCCTGCCTGCCTGCTTAGAGAAAGAAAGAGCCTGCCAAACCTGCAGGAGTAGTGTCTGCCCAGCAGAAGTAAGGCTCAGTGCATTCCTGGTGTCTGTGGGCCAACAAGAAGAGAAGAATGAAGAGAGTGAACTGTTGAACTCCAGTGTCTTTGGGCCAGCAGTCTCTCTGTTAGTTCGCAGCTAGTTCATGGCTTGTTCTGCTACTCTGTGACTGCCACTGCTGAGCCCTGGTTGGAGCTGTAATGGTGTGCCTGAATAGGCCTGTGCGTGGCCACAACTGGCAAGTATCGTTATCAGCCTGTGCATGGACGCAACTGCTAAATGTGGTCACCAGCCTGTACTTGACCACAACTGTCCAGAAGAAATTGGCCTGTGCATTGCTGCGAATGCATGGTTTAATCAGCCCATTGGGGGCTGTAACTGTCACTTGAGCCCAGGCCATGCAGTGCTGCAACTGTCAAAATTTGTGACCAGCCAAAGGAGGCTAAACCTGCTGAAGTGTTGCTTGGCTCATATCCGGCCCCAGCAAGGACCTGCTGGGCTGCAGCATGGGATCGTCACCAAGACCCCAAAGTCAGAGACACTCACAGTTGGTGCAACTGGGACCAGGTCAATCCACGACTGCTATGTCTTCTATTGCCGCCTCAGGACGCACTTCCAGGTGTAGACCTAGCACAAGAGGTGAGAGCACAGACCAGCTGCCATGTTCTTGTAGGTCCCTTGATTTCTCACGCCAAGAGTGTGGATGCATATGAAACGCCAGGCGGCGAGGCTGACCCACCGTGACAGTTTCCACTACCATGTAGTAAGAACTGTTGAAAGGAGACTGAGCGCACTCATATCTAAGAGTAATTAAAAAATGCCCCAGAGCTAAATGCATAAACCTTGTAGAAGGAGGTATACACTCCGGAGAGAGCCCAGACTGGGGAGAAGCAGGGAGGAAGCGGAAACAGGTGCAGCACAGCCTTAGTAGCACCCAGAAACACTGAATTGCTTTATGTTAATAAGTACTGTGTAGTTGTACTTTCTTTCTTGGAAAGACAACCACTGAGTTTTGAATTCTACTATTGAGCTGTTGTGTGATTGGTGAGCTCGAGCACCCCCACACTACAACCCCAAGAGCATGTGACTACTTGCCATTGAATGATAGAGTCAAGTACTAAAGAGGATGTACTTGTTCAGTTTGCAGAGTCATAGTAGGACAGACCCCAGGACACTAGAGGCAAATTTGTCTTAACCGCCTTGGTTGAGACCCACTGGCTCCTGCTTGCCCTGTGGCCCCCGAACAGGGTCTGAAAAGCGACATTGCAGGATAAGGGACAGGTTTGGGAGCTGAAGGGAATTCTTGACAGGATGTCAAGGGTGAAAATGAGGCAGAGCATGGTGGAAACTGGATAATTCAAAGTATTGTAAGAGTGAATGCGGATGAGATTCTATTACAGGAAACATATTTGAAAAGGGGTGACAGAGATGGGTTTAAACCAATCACTGTACTTCCCAGGCTCACATCACAGCAGAAAATAAAACAAGTAGGGTAGCAATTCTGCTAAGAAACTCAGCAAAGCTGTTAGACAAACATGTCTATATGTTTTTGTGAAGTGCGGGGTGGCCTTTATGATTGAGTCAGTGTATCCAACAAACCAATGACAAGAAAGGTTCTTGTCCACAATTCTGCGTACACTGCAGGGTTTTATTTGGCTGGGAATGATCATCCTTGGAAGGGATTTTAACCAAAGTGTGTCGGTGAACGTAGACCGATCAGAACTGGGCACTGAGCCACAAGAGAAATTTTGAATGAGACAATCGGAGGCTTGGGAACCTGGAATTGGTGGATTAACGGAGGAGACAGCATCCAACGGTCAGGGATTGTACTCCCTTCTCTAACGTCCATAGAATATGCTCACCTATGGATATGAGATTCCTGTCCAGGAAAATGATGGGTCTCATGGCAGATGGAACAGTAGGGTCCATAACGATAGCTGACCATGCTCCAGTAATGCTAACCCTTTGTAGACTTAGTAGAGCAAAAGAGGTGAAAAGTGGAGTCTTGGGAGTTACTTGTTGCAGGACTTGGTCAAAAGTGGAACTAGTGACAACAATTAGGAACTATGTGATACACAACACCATAGCAGATATACCAAAAGAAACTCAACAGGAGACATTAAAGGCAGGGGTGAGGAGAAAACTACTAGCTTTGGCAGCTGCAGCAAAACCAAATATGACACTAGTAAGGGGGACTAGAAGAGCGAGAAGGAATTACAAAAAAATCAGAAAGCATACATTAAACAAAATGGGCGTGCATGGTGGACTTCAAAAGGATACAAGCAATTGGGGGGAACGACATATGTTGTTTAACAGGTCGGAGAAGACATTGCTGACATTAAAACGAAGGGTCTACAAGAACGGAAATAAGGCCCACTCCTTCGCTATACATGGTCTAAAGGAGAAGTGTAATTGGGAGACAATATAAAGGTGGAAGTCAGAAATTTGAGGTTTAGGGAAAGGGAAATAGAAGTTTTCTGACTTTACTACGAAAAGTTGTATGTCTCAGGGACAAAATTAGAACAAGAGAGTTGCCAATTTTTAAACAGGCTGACATCTCAAACAGTGATAGCTAAGCAGGGGGAGGCATGGTCTACTCTCTTCTCAGTGTATGAAGTCCTGATGGGCATTCATGGTCTGAAATACAAAATGCCTGACTTGGCAGGGCTTCTGTGTGAACTTTACAAAACGTTTTCAGTCTGTGGTGACACAGGCTCTATAATAGGTTCAATGTCTCAGGCAGAGGTGGTTCTGATCACCAAACCGGGCAAAGACCCTCAACAATGTTTGTTGTACCGACCAATCAGGCTTTTAAACGTGAACCATAAATTATATATGAAAGTTCTGGCCCAATGTCGGACGGTCAATCTACCAGAGGTAATACAGACAGGTCAACTAGGCTGTGTCAGAAACAGATAGACATTTGACAATATCAGACGGGCAGCTAACTTTGTCGAAAAGGCAAACAAGAAAACTAATCCATTGGCATTGAGTGTGCTAATTGCTGATGAAGCTTTTGAGAAGGACGTTCCATGGGAATGTGATGTCAAATTTTGGTGTGGGAGACACTTGGATCAGAAAAGTGATGACCTATGGCTAGGATAGCAATGAACGGGGTGTGCCTGGGGGACCTTTGCATACATAGAGGCACTAGACATAGGGCGTTTGATGTCCACTCTCCTTTTCATTTTGGCTCTATGGTCATTGATCATGGCCTTGAGGCAATCAGAAGAGGTGACATGTATGCTTTACGAAGAATCCGAGCAAATGACATCCCTCTTTACTGACTATGTGGTAACTCAAATCAGTTACATCTCTGTTGTCCTTCTGCGGGTGTTTGGGGGGCATCAGGCTACAAAACAAATTCAGATAAGTTAATATACCTGACAATTGGGCTTGATAGAAAGACTATAGAAGAACAAACAGTTTCTACGCTTTTCACAAAAGTTGAGGGCTCGATAAAATTCCTAGGATCCAACTAACACTCTGAACACAAGAGCTGTACGAAGGTAATATGTTCCCGTTGATGAAGGCTATTAAGAAGGATCAGCAAAGGTAGGGACAGACATATGTGTCTCCTGGGTGTGCAGAGTCTTGGTTATTAAAATCACAGTGGTGCAGAGACTTCTGCGCGTTTTATGGTCTCCCGATCAGAATAGAAAATGCAAGTTTTCGTGTTATCTCGAGGCTCTTGGCAGACTTTGGCAAGGGACGCCCACCAGACTGTCACAGAGGGTTAAAAAAAATCACCAGATGTAGAAGAGGGCTTGGTTTCCCTGATGTAAAAAAGATTATTATATTGCAGCAGAAGTCCGAATAATAGGAGCGTGTTCTTTGAGGTATTTTGACAACCATTGGATGCACATGGATGGGGCCTTAGCAGGAAGTACACTGTGGGGCATGATCTGGTTCCTCAGAGGTAACAGACGGCAAAGACTATACTACAGCCAGATAACTAGTACTGTATTGGCAGTGTGGGGTGACCACTTCCCCCTCACCATTGATGATAATCGTGGTAACCTGGCTTTGGGCCAGGGATCATTTTAGAGCAAGAAAGGAAGAAGTGTGTAGGATCCTGATAGAGTTATATAACAAAAATAACATCAGAACATTTGAGAATTACCAATGCACCTTTCGATTGTGGGAGTAGTAAAGGGCTTGGGGCCTGCAGGTGAGGCACTAAATTACATTACATTACATTCAGATAGAACAGTAGCGCAAATCAAAATAAGAAGGGATGAAATGTTGGGTACAGAAATAGATTACATGACAAAGGAACAACTTTGGAGGATTGTGATGTCAAATAACAAATCAGAGGCACATACAGAATCATCCTTGATAATCATGACAGACTGGTATATGATCCCTAAAAAATTATATATGATGTGCCCGTAGAGTTCAAACAGTTGTTAGAGGGGTGTTAGTGGGGTGGGGGACCCCATTCATATATGGCAGGACTGTCCAAGGCTGAAGATTTACTGGAAGCAAGTGTTGGCTACCAATACAAATATCATGGGTTTCCTAGCATCTGATGGCCCATCATTTAAATCGCTGGGTCTGAGACCTGGACATTGTTGGCCAGGGGTTTGAAACTTATTTTTCAATTGTTAGTGTGGGCTAAAATGATGATAGCACAATTTTGAAAGCAAACGACTTGGCCAACGATTCATACTGGGTATTCCAACATAAGGGAATCAATGGTAAGGGAAAACAAGCATTTGTAATCTCGAATTTACGCAAGTTTGAGCTATTGGCATTGTAAATGACAATGCCTTTTATTAATGTTTTGGTTTTTAAAACATAAATAAAAGGCATTGTCATTTACAATGTAATAGCTTAAACTTGCGTAAATGCGAGACCTATTGCATTGCAAATGCTTGTTGGGGGTCGTCACGCACGAGTCTGCCACCCAGGGTGAACTCAGTGAGGGGGCATTTTATGGCGCACATGAAGTGCTCGAGTTCCCATGAGCTCTGCGTACCGAGGGCAGGGGTAGGGTGCAGGCAGGACAGCCCCGGCTCCTTTGTGCCTTTCTGCTGGCCGGAGCCCCTCAGAGAGCAGACAATGAGCATTCTGTGATGCTGGCCACTGGCTGGGCTTGGAGCCCGTGAGGAAATGGGCTGGGAATGTGCGGCTTGCAACAACTGCACTTTCCTGCCTAATTAAAGGCCGATGGAGGAGGCCCAGGACATCTTCACTTCTCTCTGGGCGTCAATGGGGCAGGAATGTGAAGACACTGGACGAGGAAGCCGATCACTGAGAGGGGGACAGGAGGGTGAATGGAAGGGGCCGAGGTGGTAGGGGAGAGAGACAGTAGCCAAGGGACATTGTTCCAACCCAGCAGCACCAGGCAGGAAAAAAATATTTGCAATGCATTTAAATGCAAGACCTATGCCGGTATTGTCCGTGCATGGCGCGCTCAATGTAAGCAGAGCACGTCATGCCAACAGGAGAAACTCATTAAAGTAAATAGTGCTCAGAGACCAAATAAGAGGGACCATGTAATATCCAGAGTAAAAGGGCCAGTCGCTATGGGCTTTAACAAATGGAGACAAGGCGGTAACAAGGCGGGTCTAACAAGCCTCAGTATCAATCGGAAGCCCGCATTTACCAAGGACAATGACACCAGTCAATGAAAAGTATGGGTGGAGAGTAGGTGAGGCTTACACACCATACTCTACTACTGCATGCCTCGCAGAGCCTGCAGCGCATGCGCGCTGCAACGCTAGGTTCAACCTAAAAACTTGAATTGTCTGACCGAAGGCGGATGTCTGCTTGGCTGTTTGCCCCAGGGATTTGACTACATGGGAAGATATTGCAGAGGGCAATGTGTGCACCAAGAATGCGCGTTTTAAATCTCTTTCATACATCCAAACCCTAGAGCACAGCACAATGACTGGTGAGCTGGGCTAATACGGAGTCCTGTACCGTAGGTGAGGGAAGATGTTGTGTTAGTTGCATGGTGTTAACCTTTTTTTTTGTTTCATTTATACAATATCTAACTTTATGCACTGGTGTGCAGGCAGAAGATGTGATAATAAATCGAATCTGCAAATACCAAGAGACAGTAATTACGAAAAAATCTTCATTGATCTTTTATGTAAACCACTGCTGTGAAAACAGTGTTATGCAAAACCAACACCAATATCCTATAGAAATTAAACCTATATCATTAGTTTAATATTCTGTCTTAAAGAAGTCAGATTTGTGTACGCTCACCTAGGCATGAAGAAGTGGATTAAGCTCATATACTGCTTTTGAATTCTCCTATCTTATTTCAAATCTCAGATTTGAATCCCAACTGAAATGTATTAATAAAGCTTGCTGGATTTAGCAATCACAGCTCAGATACGCACGTGATTGTTAAATCATAATTTCAAATCACAGCCTGGTAGACTCAGCATTTCATCCTTCTGTGGCCAATGAAATGAATACGAATGCAGAGTACTTATTACTAATTGCACCTTGCTGCTGAGTGGTCATGTGCAATATGTGGCCCTTTTAGACAGTACTTTCTTTTTCATCCAGAGCAGCATGTATTCTGGGACTTGTAGTTTCATTGTAACAAAGTGCTAAACATCCCAGCTTGGATAGAGCTGTAGGGTGAGACTTCAGGACGGCATGAGGATGCAATGCATTGTGTGAGACCACTTGGCAGCTGTGATTGTGCACATACATTTAGAGAGAGGATAAAAAGAAAAAAGAGGGATACATTAAAACACTAAATGTTTACCTCCACCTGTTGTAAATCAGAGAGGTTTTCATTTACCTCTAGAATACGTTCCACAAGACACAAAGAAAAACGCCCACAGGTCCTAGTAATACAAGTAATACCGTTCACTGATGAGCGCGGATTGTCCTAGATTGTTTGTTTAAAAAAACCTTAAGTGGCCTCGCAGCAAGGTAGTGAGGGAGCACCCCAACCCCCCTCCCCTTAAAGTGCATGATGAACCCAAAGGTTACAAAGACATCTTTTCATCACCCATATAACTTTCACAACATATGTATGACTGCTCCCCGCATCCCCATCATATCAAGCCTTGCAATCTGATGACTAAATCAGACCCCATAGGTTAGTTGTTCTATACTGCACTTCCGGTATGAGATATTTCAGCATCCGGTTTCTGGGGCCTGGTGAAAAGTCATGACCATTTTTCATTTTGACGGTTCTCTAGTTGCTACAAGTGAAGTGCAGAAGAAGCAGGTTATGCAGAAGTCATAAGGTCTATTTTGCATTCTGGTGTTTATAGTCTGGTATCTATAATGTGAAAAACAGCAATACAAGTACCAACACGGGGGAACTTCAGGACTGTGCATCTCAAGCTCTCTCAAACTGATTTCTGGGGATGCTTATCAGGTGAGGTCTCAGGGCTGGAAAGACTGACTCGTGATGGGTCCCACTGGTGGTAGGTAGAGTGGCTTAACATCATGTTGGATGAGGACTAGAACAGATAAGGCACCAGTGGGGCAGGATAATAATTGTCGTTTTTTTTTTAAGTTTAAAGAAAAAAAATTATTTGATGGAAAGGTAGACATAATACAATATTTGTAAAAGTGTTACATAAGTATGAAATAATACCAATACATTATAGAGAAACAGGAAGAGGAAAGGGGGGAAGGAAGAAAAGAAAGGGGGATAGTAAGAAAGACGAGGGGAAAATGACTCTGTGATGGGACTTAGATTCAAAACACAACGATTATGTAACAGTAATTCCTACTATAATAACTTCATCCTTAACCATGAGAAAAACCAGATAGAAAAATATTAGTAATTATCACATCAAGAAGGTTTGAAAAATTCTTCAATGCGAGGATTATGCAAGGGTAGGGTTCTAGCAGCCCGATTTTGGAAATTAGTAATAGGGAGCCACAATATGTCACGATTAATAGCGAGTTTGATTGGGTAAACATAAGCTCTATCTAATCTATGATTGTAACAAATACCATACCACCACACTTGAAATTAAATATTAGAAGTGTTTTTCCATGACTTAGTAATTTGTTGAAATGCTACAGCTATAAGTAAATCAATAATGCAGACATTATTATCATGAGAGGCCCACACCTCTGAGACGCTGCCTAGAAAAATATGCGAAAAAGAAAAAGGAATACATATATGAAAAATCGTATTGATTTGTTGTCAGACTTTGAGCCAAAAAGTGTGACATGTAAACAACATATGCTTAAGATCTGCAGAAGGGGCAGGACAAGACCAACAAGTAGAGGGGATGGTGGGATCTATATGATGTAATTTAGCCGGAATGAGGAGAACTCTATTATATATGAAAAATAAAGTTTGGGTGGTGTTCGCCGCTCTAGAGGACTTCCTTATTTTATTCCAAATCTTGTTCCATGTTAAAATAGGAAAAGATTCTTCTAAATCAGATTCCCAGTTACATTCCACCTTGGATTTATCGTGAGTAGTAGGGATAACCCTTAAACTCTTATATATGTGAGAGGCCGAAGGAAAGGTATATAAAGACGATAATATGTTGGGGGAGGAGACTGCAAGTGTAGGAGAAGGCACCAAAGCGTTGTAAGAAGCTTGAGCGACTGTAATTAAGGACATATATTTGGAGTAATAAGATGGAGGAAGAGAAAATGAGGATTGGATTACCGAAAAGGGGATACAAATACTATCCTGAAAGAGTTGATGAGTCCATTTAAGTCCAAGATCGAAATAATCTTTCCAGAAAAGGGTCCTATTTTTAAATGTAATATGTTTATTATGCCAAATTGGGGATTTTAAAAATCTAGTACATTCATCCAAGCCATCCAAAAAGAGAGGCTGAAAAAGTTTACGGGCATTTTTAAGAATAGGTAGGGATAAAGATGGTGGAGTGTGGTTTAAAGAAACATATTCGTCAAAGGTAAAGGGTTTAAAAAAGGATTTTTCGATCTCCACCCACAAGGGATGAAAATTAGAATCAATCATATTGCCAGACAGCAAAAAAGAAGAATGTTTAAGAAAGAATGAGGTGTGATAAGAAGAAAAATCAGGAAAATTAACACCACCCATATGTTGGAACTAGCATCATTTTTATAGAGTCTAATCTACCCCACCAGGATAGAAATAAGGGATGCCAGCACACTGTGGAAGTATTTAAAATTGTTTGTAAATTTTCCAGATTTAATGCAACCGTGCCCTTAATGGAAGGGGTGAACCATAGACCCAGATATTTGATCTTAGTTGAATGAAAAGAAGAGGTCAAGAAATCAGCGTGAAAACAATGTTTGTTTAAAGGAAGGATTTCGCATTTATCAACATTGAGTTTGTAAACTGAAACCAAAGCAAAAGCTGATACTTCAGATAAGAAAGCTGGTATGGAACTTTGTGGATTGGAAATGAATAAAAGAATATCGTCTGCATATGCAGAAAGTTTTAAAGATGTATTACCATATGGAAAACCTGAGATATCATTATTCAAACAAATTTTTATTAAAAAGGGTTCTCGGGTCAGAATGAATTAAAGTGGAGAAAGCGGACAACCTTGTCGGACACCTCTATGAAGAGGGAAGGAGGGAGAGATGAGACCATTAGCCAGAATAAAAGACCGGGGAAAAGAGTAAAGTAAGGAAACATAAGTGAGAATTTTGAGACCAAAACCAAACCAAACAAGTGTTGAAAAAATAAAATGCCAATTAACCCTATCGAATGCTTTTACAGCATCTAACGCAACAGCTGCTAGTGATTGCTTATGAGATTGAGATTTACTTAGAACATTAAAAAAGAGGCGAGTATTGTCGGATAGGTGTCGGCCTTTGATGAAACCACATTGTTCTTTGCTAATTAAATGAGGTAGAATACCATCAAGGCGGAGGGCAAGAATGTTCGTGAATACTTTATAATCTAAATTTATTAAAGAAATGGGTCTATAATTTTTGACAATGTGTGATCCTTATTTTCTTTAGGGAGAAGACAAATCAGAGCTTCCTGAAAGGAACCTTCTGATTTTTGGGATGATATAAAGAATAAAAATAATTGATGAAGTTTGGAAAGAAGAATGTGAGAAAAATCAGTGTAGAATGGAATTGTAAATCCATCGGGCCGCCGGCGCTTTCCCTTTTTTAAGGGAATGAATGGCAGTAAGAATATCTTTAACTTGTATATCTTCCTCCAAGGAAGAAATATCCACCTCATGAGAGATGGAGGATAAATATTGTGAAATAGCAGTCGGTTGAGAGGTGGACTAGGGTGTATAAAGTTTTTGATAAAACTTAGTGAATTCTAGAAGAATCTCTTCATTTTTATGAACTGTGGCATTAGATGAGGTTAAAATAGATTCAATTTTAGTGCGTTCTTTTGTAATCTTGAGATAATTAGCAAGAACATTACCAGATTTATTCTGCACAGTGTAATACTTAGCACTAGACTTGAGTAAGAATAGATTTGCAGATTCGGTTGAGAGTTTATTAATGGAAAGTTTGGCTTTGATGAGATCCTTCAAATCCGATCGAGTTTTTGTTAGATAGTAAGTATGCTCCAATCGTTTAATTTGTGCATCAAGAGTTTGTATTGTTTGGGAAGATGCCTTTCGTTTCTAGGCTACAAAAGAAATAATGAAGTCCCTAGAGGCGGATTTAAAGGTATCCCAAACAAGTTGAGGTGATGTCTGTGGGGATTCATTTTCTGTAAAAAACAGTGGTTGCAAAATCCTGAAAGGCGGGTGTAAATTTTGAGTCTAAAAGAAGGGAGTTGTTAAATCTCCACCTCGTAGTGCCTTTGATAGGGGGAAGTAAATCTAAACCTAGGGAGACAGGGGCATGATCAGAAATTAAAATAGAACCTATATCAGCATGGGAAATATGTTGTGTCAGAGCTTTGGAGATAAAAATATAATCTATTCTGGACTGAGATGAATTCTGGACTGAGATGAGGGTACTGGTGAGAAATAAGTGTAGTCTAGCAAGGTAGAATGACATAATCTCCAGGAATCAAGAAGAGACCTTTGAGTTATAGTGGAAGTAAACTGAGTATGGGCAAGGGAAGGAGAGAATCTAGAATTGGAACGCCTACCTATAAAAGGGTCCATAATCATATTACAATCACCACCAAAGATTAAATATTCATCAGTATAGGTCATTAAATTGGAAAGGATTTGAGGCCAGAAGATTGTATCTTGGGTGGTAGGTGCTTATACATTAAAAATGGTTAAAGGAATTTTGTTAATTATTAAAGAGACTGAAACCCATCTACCTTCAGAATCATTATCTTGCCGTATAAGTTGGACATCTAAACGTTTATGGCAAAGAATAGCTACATCATTTTGCTTTCCTGAGCCTGGAGATGCAAAAACATGGCCTACCCTTTGGGGATGCACGTTTGGCTATTTCAATATTAGTCACGTGAATCTCTTGCAATGAAACAATATCACCCTTTAGATTCGCAATATGTGAAAAAACACGTTGACGTTTGATGAGGGAACCCAAACCTTTAACGTTCCAAGATATAATTTTTAACAATATCTAAATATGTATAATAAATGTTAAACTATGATCTAAACAATTACAAGTATGCAAGTATAATGATACATGAAGAGTCAAAATTTCAATTGAAAGAACTTTCCTAGAGTAATGATAAATGTAGAGAAAGAGGAGTATACAGTAGGAAAAGATAAGATAAACTGAGTTGTGATGAAGAGAAAGAAGAATGCCCAGAGAATGGAATAAAACGAAAAAAGTAAGGAGATAAAGAGATTGAGGGGAAAAGAAACGTAGCAAATAGATAAAATAATAGAAGAAACTAGAATTGACTCAATACAAAACAGAAAAAAATGAAAAAATAATAAGGAACATACCACAAAACACACTGAAAAATGGGGATGCTGAAGCCACATAAGGAAAACAGCACGATCAAGCGGGAAAACTCCAGGATGACAATGGAGAAGGGAGACAACGTCCAGGCGAGATAATAGGATCACATAACCGAGGACCACAGTAAACCGCACCTAATAGTAAAAGGGAAAAGTTAATACAAAAGATATAATTAATAATAACAAACATCAAGATACATAAAATATCAGATCATAACAGATCAACATGAAGACACTCAAAACATCGATGAACGAGGAATTTCCATATTTTCTTCTTTGCCGGAGTCCAAGAAGTATTGTAAATGAGCTGAATCTTCGTAGGTAGTGGTTCTATTGTTAAATGTCACCTTCATAAGACAAGTATGAAATAACCCATAATGAGTATTCAAACTGCGTAGAGCTGGTCTCATGTCCAAGATTTTTTTTCGTCTATCAGCAGTCGCTTTGGCATAGTCCTGAGCGAAAAAGAGATTGGCACCTTGCCAGGAAATTTTCCCCTTATCTCTGGCAGCATGTAGGACTTTGAGCAAATCTGTATATTCTAAAAAATATAGAATAACGCGTCTTGGTTTTGTGGTAGAAGATGCCGATTTTAGGGTTTGTCCCAAGCGATGAGCCCTTTGGATATTCAGTCTTAGGGAGTCAGGAAGACCCAGAAGCATCGGTAAAAAAGATTGAAAAAAGGCGGGAGGATCCGAACCTTCAAGCCCTTCCACAAGACCATAAATACGTAAGTTGTTACGCCTATTGCGATTTTCCAAATTCTCCACTTTTTGCTTAAGGTGTAAAATCTCCGACTGTAGAGGAGGAATTTGACTAATAACATCTTGGACAGAATCGACACTTTGTTCCAAAAGTAAGGACTTTTGCTCCATATGAGACCATTTATCTTCAAGACTCTGGAGACGGATATTTGTTTCCTCCATGTAAGGCTTGAGAGCGTGTATTTCCTGAAGAAGCAACTCCATGGATAATGCCGATGAAGAGCTAGGAGGTGAAGGTGGATCCTTCTTAATGTGTTTAGTGGAGACTACTGTTGAGGCAGAAGTAATTTTTGATGCCTGCTTGGGAGTATTGTGAGACATAGTAGGAATCGCATTACCTGTGTAAGGAAGATTAGGGTCTGCATCTGCCATGTTTTCTTGCAAGACACTGAAGGGGTTGTAGTCCTCCACTGAATTACTGTCCAGAGAATTATCGTAATTGCATGTAGGGCGTGCCTTTGCCATATAACAATGTTAATAACTGACTCTGTGGAGTATCAATTAAATGAGAAGAGTATTTTCTTCCTCAGGAGACAAAAAAAATGTTGTCCTTGATTTCCTCGAATAGTATAAAGACAAGTCAGATATGAGGAAAAATTACCTCATTGAAAAAAAAAACAATTGAAGTAAACATTTCCAATTAGCATGAATAATGTAGTGAAGTGGCAAATATAAAGCAAATTATGCAGGCAGTGTAAAAATTTACTTGCAGTGGTTCACCAGTGAGGAGAGAAGCCCCGGCGGCACCTTAAAGAAAAACAAAATGGCGGCCGCATTGAAACGAACGCGTCCAAAAAAGACAGAAAAAAGAAGACAGCGCTCACCCTGGGCTTTGAAAAGTAGAACAACCGGTAGCGCTGGACCTCACACACATCTGCCACATTTTGCCAGGTCCAAAAGTGTCGACAACATGCCCGGAGGAATGTCGGTTCCTCACGCCGAAGCGGAGCTCCGCACAAGAGCGGACATCTTCCTTGGCTTCGAAGCCATGCCCCCGGGGCTGGATAATGATAATAATAAACATTTATAGAGCGCGACAGCTACCTCAAATAGAGGTGTACCGGCGCTAGGCGACTATTGCAGCAGAGATCTAGCCAATCAGTGTAGCTAACCTTGACTAAAGAGCCAAGGGGCATATTATCAAGAAACGGCGTTAGAATTATCGCCACTTTAGCGGCAGAAAACTGACGCTAAAGCGGCGACATTGGGCTTGATAATATGCCGCAGAGAATTCCCATAGAAGCCCAGGTTCTGGTGTCAACATGGGTTTTTATTGGAATTCACTGCGGCATATTATCAAGCCCATTATCGCGCTTTAGCTGCAGTTTTCTGCCGCTAAAGCGGCGATAATTTTAACGCTGTGCTTGATAATATGCCCCCAAGTTTTTAAGATCTTCCTGAACTCTTGTTCTGACTCAATCTGGCACAGACGAGGTGGCATAGAGTTCCATAGTCCAGCGGTCCTGACCATGAAAGACCTCCCTCCCAGTCCGATCTTCGCATAGCGAGGGACACGGAGCAGGTGCTGGAAATTAGATCTCAGAGTGCGTTTCTGATGATACTGGCTTAGACTTAGGTAACCAGGGCCCCTGCCATGAATGGCTCAAAAAACCTGGGTCAGAGCCTTGAATTCTATCCTCTTTGCCACCGGGAGCCAATATAACTGTCTAATGTGAGAGGAAACATGATGGCAGAAAGGAACCCGTCAAATTAATCTAACTGCCGTGTTCTGTACCATCTGTAGTCTAATAATCAAGTAGGCAGGAAGCCCCAGAAATAGACTGTTGGCATAGTCCAACTGAGAGGTCACCAGCGCATGGACCATAATTCTACGACTTTCCTCCGGCAGTAGGTACAGAAATGTCCTTATGCTTCTCAGCTTACCAAAGCAAGATGAAGTAATATGACCAACTTCCGCCGCAAAGGATAAGTCTGTTTCTCATTTGATGGCCAGATGTCTTACAGTTTTTGCCGGTACCAGTGGTGGGCCCCGTACTGATGGACACCAATGACTTGTGGGGCGGGGGGGGGGTGCACCTGACTAAATAACAGGACCTCCGTCTTGTCAGCATTTAATTTCAGACAATTACTATCCATCTAGAAATGTCCATCAGACACTCCTTGAATCTATCGAACGCATCCACAGAATATTTCTTAAACGAAAACACTAACTGGGTGTCATTCGCATAGGAAACTACTTTCACCCCTATGATGCAATGAAAGTAAAGAGTGGCATCAAATAGGTATTAAACAGCAGTGGACTCAAGGCATAGCCCTGAGGCACTCCATACCGAAGTGGCTTTGATGCAGATCGGAATGGTCAAAGAAAGACCTTTTGGGAGCGGTCTTTAAGTTAGGATTGAATCCAAGAGAGTGGCACCCCCCGAAAGCCCCGCTGATTTAGTCTATCCAGTAGGATTGAGTGGGCTACCATGTCAAATACTGCAGATAGATCTAATAAGACTAGCATAGCTGACACGCCCACAGCTACAGTCATTCTCACGGATTCAGCCACCTCAACCAGTGCTGTCTCAGTGATATAACTCAAACGGAATCCAGATTGAAAATCATGCAGGAGACCATATCTTTCAATAAACTTGACTAGCTGCCATTGCACCAATTTTTCTCGCATTTTTGCAGGTGCTGTCAAGATTGATATCGGTCTAAAATTGATGAGCACCGCTGGATCAGCATTTGTTTTATTCAGTAGAGGTAGTAGAAATGCATGTTTCCAGATATCCAGAAAAAGTCAGTTTTTAGAGAGGAGTTCCAGATATGATTCAGTGTTGGGTTAAGCAAGTGGGCCAATGATCTAAAAAGCTGGTGGGAGCGCAGGGATCCTATGGGAAACCTGACTTGCACCTCAGGATTTCAGTCAGTGATTCCTCGAGTGTTATAGGGAGGAATTCTGAGAAAGAGCCATGGGAGTTCATGCTTACTGTTACCTGCAACACTGAAGCCTCAGCCCCAGCTGGAAACAAGGAGTACACTTTTAAAATGTTATCCTCAAAGAAATCAGATAAGCTTGTTCACTGGAATGAATGATTCCCTCCAGCTGATGGATTAGTAAAAGATCTGACAATCTTAAAGATTTCCTTTCCCAAGTTCTCCGTACTCTCTATGCCCTTAACCAGATATTCCCTTCTCATTACCCTCATCAGTTTGCGAAGCTTCTTCAATACCTCCTTATATGTATTTTTGGTTGCTGGATTATAATCTTTCCTCCAACAACACTCTAGCCTCTTGCACCTTCTCTTTTCCATTCTATGGTCTGCTGAAAACCAAGGCGCGGAGGGAGACTCTCTGGGGGTTTTGACTGGCCTAATAGGTGCCACTGTATCTAGAGCGGACGTAATTCATAAATTAAGCACGGAAGAATCATCGTCGGGGTTACCGGTTAACTGTGGCTCCATTGCTTGTAAAGCTCACCCTAAGGTATCAGCTGTTGACTTTTTCCAATTCCTTTTTAATTCCGTTTGTTTTCCCCCAGTGGCTGTATATTCTCTAGCCTGAATGAGAAAGAAACAAGGAAGTGATCAGTGCAAACCATACACAGAGGGTCTCCACTCCCAAAGTTTGAATGTTTGACAAAATGCTATCTAGTGTATGGCCAGCTCTATGAGTGGGAGAATCCACAAGCTGAGTGAGGTTAAAGCCATTTAGTGTCGTTATTAGCTGGGAAGCCTGATGGCAACTGGAATCCTCGGCGTGGAGACTGAAGTCTCCTAAAGCTGTAAAGTTAGAGTATTGCAGTGACCACTGGGCAATGAAGTTGCACAATTCTGGTGTTAGGCTGTGAGGACAGTCAGGTGGTCTATATATCAGTAGACGCTCAAAGGAGAGAGCTAGTGAGATCCTAATGCAGAAGTTTAAACCCTCTATATTACCCATTTTGCTCAGCTCAGTTGTAGAACTCTCCCATGAATTCTTCAGAATAATGGCTACCCCTCACCCTCTTCTATCACTACCCCTGTTAGCACAGATAATTTGAAAGTCAGGAGGAATAGCAATGGTCAGATCCAGCTTGGATACCTCTTTTATCCCTGTTTCTGTCAAGAACATCACATCCCAGGTATTGTCCATAAGGGGAAGCCAAATTCATTTGCCTGTTTGGGGAGCGACCTGCAATTAATCAGGCATGCTCTTACCCTACTGTCCATCACCTTCTGCAAGCTAGAGATTGTTGTGTTTCCCATAGCCACCCCAACAAGTGCTCTGAGATTAAAATGACAATCTTTACAGCGGTATATGAAACCATCATTCTCCAAATTGGCAAAAAGGCTGCCTATACAATGGTTTCTTACTAACGCCAGGAGAGAATATCTCGGCCATATTATGGTCTTACTGCTTGTAATTTGTGTAGAGTGGCTGGCGCTGGCCACGTTCCGGATGCGGACGGGCGCAGACGGGCTTGCCTGAGGCACGCCTTCAGCGCACCTGCTGCACCCCTCCGTGTACCGGTAAGCATTAAATAGGCACCAGGGAGCCAGTCAGCAAAAGCTAGACTCCTGACCCTACCAAAATGGTGCCTAGAGATATCCCAGCTGAATGGAGGAAAGATTGCACTCCGTTCGGAAACGGGCAGGAGAAAAGGACTCAACGCAGACACTTCTGTCTGAGGAAAATGTGCAAAAATGCGCAATCAAACTAAAATCAAGCTAAATTTTATTTAAAACTGATGTTGAGAAGTTAAAAGTTCAGATTCAGTTTCATTAGACAAAAGATATATTCAGCAATTGTCAATCATGCAGTCCATCCTGCAACAAGCAGAGGTGCACTCCATCTGATCTCTCACCACCAAATGAGCACAATTTCAGGAAGTTCAGAAACTGTCAACCTACTCAGCATTCAATCCCTACAGGATAGCAACAGGCTAGGCGGATGCTAAGGACAACCAGTGACTACTTGGGCCAGTTGGGGCGGTACTGGAGTAGAACCAAAGCGGTAATGGAAAATGTTGACCACAAGCCTAGCATTGCACTGAGTAGGTAGGTATGGTTGTGGATAGTTGAGAGAGCTCTCTTACTCTTCATCATATTGACAGCTCCCTTTCTCTTAACATAATGATAAGCTCCACCTCTCCTCGACCCCATGCATCTTTGAGTCACAGACTGCTTTATGCCATAAAGCAAAATAAACATCTCACCAAAACTGATCCATTTGAATGATTCTTCAATCTGTGAATGTTTTTATAATTCTTCAATATTTTCCAATGGCTTTTGTTATAGTTCTCTAAACTGTTCATTCGCTTCACTGTCAATCATGAAACTTCCTGTTTAGGTTTAAGCAGATACTGGTTTACCCTGTATTCTGCCAGTGTGCCCCAACTCTTCTTTCTGGTCAGCTACAACCAGCTATTACCTAGTGACATTTTCATACAAGATTTGCGTCCCACAATATGTCTTCCGATGCTTCCCACAATATATTTCGTCCTTTCGTTTTCATCTGTCACGAAATTGTAATTGAGGTTATCAGTGGCGGTCCGTCCATTGGGGGCGTTGGGGCGTCGCCCCACCCGCCCGCGCCTCGCGCCCGCAGCTACCTCGGTGACGACGGTGAGGGAGAACTGTCAGTCAGTATGACGTTGGACCGCCCACCCCCTTCAGAGTCTGAAGGGGGTGGGCGGTCTGGCGTCATGTTGACTGACAGGCAGCCAGCAGCACACAAGTGCGCATGAGTGGGGACGGAGGGCGATTTTTGCACCGTGCCCAGTCATGCGCACTAGTGTTTCCCGAGTCTGGCGCATGCCCATTAGGAGAGCGAGGTTGAGCCAAGGCTCAAACCTCGGTCTCGTACTGGGTAGGCGGGCGGAGCGTAAGCCTGCTCTAAGCCAATCCTGGTGCTGCTCCAGCACCTGGATTGGCTGAGAGGGGTCAGATGGGCTGCGCCTGTTCCAGTGAGTGAGTGTGTAGGCGGCGGCGCCAGAAGTAACGGACGGACCTGAGGCGAGGCAGCGCGGACCCGGACCTGCTCAGGACAGGTAGGATTTTATTTTTTTTAAAAACACCCCCGCGTGACACCCTCCCCTTCCCCCCCACACACGACACGAGCCGCGACTGGCATAGTTCCCTACCATCTAGTTTACCATGTAATATAATGTATCTTCCTTCTGGGTCTATGTTGTGGTGTAAATGTTAGAATGGGATCCCAGGGGCCACCCAAATGAGAACCTCATCTAGCGAAATGAGAATACAAGGTGGAGTATAACTGATCCCTCCAGTATTTCTGCAGACATGGAAATGAGTCCTCCCATATGTGTATCTCCTCCAGGCAGGCCACAGCCATGTCATACCACTTCAGCATAAGAGAACACTCTCCCACATTTTTCAAAGGCTGCAATACCAAGAGCGTTCAATGTAATCGTTTTAGTCATGGCGGCTGACATAACATTCCATCTCCATTTGTACCAGTCCTTGGCCTCATACAACTCAGACACTGTTAAACCCTCTAGCTTCATTTCAATCAATGTACCATGACACAAGTGTCGACTCGAGGTGCCCTGCCTACCCTTCCCCCAACATGAACCAACTCCCCCCTCCCTCTAGGCAATAACTACCCTACCTACCCCTTAAAAGAGCCAAGGAGAGGGAATGTCGACCTCACCCCATTTACCGATGAGTCCCATTACACAGAAGAACAAAAAAACAGAAACATATGTCTCAGCGTACAGCTACTCCATTGGCCGGCCGGCCGGTGGGATGCGAGGACGTGCCTTCCCGTCCGGGTACCCGACTCTAGGGGCGCTGAACCCTGTCAACTAATTATCTTTAATGTAAAAGTATCCCCCCTTTTATCAAGCATGTACCACATGCTCCCAGTAGGGTGCTGCGGTTTAATTCTGAATCAATAGTGGTTTGACACTTCAAGACCATTCCAAAACCCACATACTCATTCGGGCACCGATTTAACTTAAACATTAGTGTCTTTGTTCAGAACACTACTTCTAAGTTGTGTCACGGACGACTCTCGTGAGTCCGGGATGCCATCTGGGATCTGTAGTGTTCCGTCCAGGCATACTCTGACCCGGCCTGTGCTGCGGTCCCTGCAATTGGCGATCCAGGAGTCCTGTTTCTTTTGCACTCTGGGCGGTCTTGCCAAGCCTGTTGACTTGGATGAATCATGCCCCCGGCTGTCCTCGGGAGTCCAGCCAGTCAATTGCCTCACCAGGGGAAAAAGAACAGCATTTTCCCATTGCTCTCTAACCGCAGTTTGGCCAGGAAAAGGACAATGTATTTGAAATTTAAGTCTCGTAGATGTCGCTTTACCACCACAAAGGTTTTCTGCTGTTCCTGTACCCGTTGCGTGTAGTCAGGATAGATTGATATGTGACAGACCCTCACGGGTACAATAGGGGTACCGGCTGGTTCGAGGTCTGTGCAGTAAAAGTAATAGAGAAATCTCATAATGTGAAATGTACCATGTGGTGAACGTCTATTGTGTGGAAAGTTAGTTGGTAAAATTGCTGCAGAGCCGTGTCCACGACATTGTGAGGAAAACAATCCTGTGTGGTGTAAGGTGGCAGTAGGGGTCTCTTATTACACGCAAACAAACACAAACGATATCATCTGTGTTAACTAGATTTTTATTAAAATTGCTTGTTCTAGTCTTTTAGTAAAAGCTTGCAAGTGGTGAAAGTCTTTGGTTCCTAGTAAAGATATCTCTCACGGACGGTAATGCAGTGACTGGAACATTCTGTGACCAAGTATTTAAAAATCACGTGGATATATTTGGATGCCAGAAATGTATGCTCTAGATATCAAATAAAGACATGTTTACAGTTAGTTAAGATTGGGGCTTAACTAAATATTTGTAAAAAAAATAACGTATAAGCGAGAGGCCAACAGAGTACTTGGTTCACGTTATGTTGCCCTTTTTGGTGACAAAGCTGTCCATTCCAACAATGCGTACTCAATGCTCCCAGTAAGAAGTGACGTGTTCCAACATTTCCAGTGAGCAGGATGGTATTTATTTTTAATATGGCAAAAGCATTTCCAAGTCCACTTGGTGGCATCCTAGCTCTCACACTGAAGCACTGTATATTATGGCTCTCATTTGTGGTCCTGTGTCCTGTGCTCATACTACAGCAGCATGGTATGTCCTAGCTCTCAAACTGCAGCACTGTATATCGCGGCTCTTATATTGTAGTCCTGTGCCATATCCTCAATCTCTGGTGGCATGTGCTAGCTGAGCTCTCATACTGCAGCTCTGTATATTATGGCTCTAATATTGTGTTTCTATGTCTTGCACTCATACTATGGTGGCACGATTTGTCCGAGCTGTCATACTGCAGCACTGTATATTATGGCTCTCATATTGTAGCCCTGTGTCATGTACTCATATTACAGCGGCATGGTATGTCCGAGCTCTCACACTGAAGCACTGTATATCGTGGCTCTTACATCATAGTTCTGTGCCTTATGCTCAATCTCTTGTGGCACAGTATGTCCTAGCTGAGCTCTCATAATGCTGCTCTGTATATTATGGCTGTTATATGTTAGTCCTGTGTCTTGTGGCCATACTGCGGTGGCATGGTATGTCCGAGCTCTCATACTGCAGAACTGTATATTATGGCTTTCATATTGTGGTCCTGTGTCTTGTACTGATACTATTGTGGCACAATATGTCCTGGCTCTCATGCTGCAGGACTTAATGTTATGGTTCCCATATTGTGGTTCTGTGTCTTGTGCTCATACTACAGCGGTATGGTATGCCCTAGCTCTCATACTGCAGCACTGTATATCATGGCTCTTAGAGGGGGCCCGGCAGGGACGCCTCGGATGTGACGTCGTATAGACCTTTGTCTATGCTGACGGTCGATTACAAAATATTGAGTCGCATATTGGCCACTAGATTACTGCCGCATATGACCAAGTTGGTTCACGAGGACCAAGCCGGTTTTATCCCCACCAGGAGCACGGCCTGGAACATTCGCCGCCTGGTCCGTATCATAGACAGCGTTTGGGGCCCTGAGCAGCGGCCGGCAGTGCTCTCCGTGGATATCGAGAAGGCTTTCGATAGCCTCGAATGGGGGTACCTCGATGCGGTGCTCGAGAAGTCCGGCCTGGGGGAGGGGTTTGGACGTTGGACACGGGTCCTTTATTCCTCTGCTACGGCCAGGGTGCGGCTGGGAGCGGTCATATCCTCAGCTTATCCGGTGCGCAGGGGCACACGGCAGGGTTGCTCGTTGTCTCCCCTGTTGTTCGCCTTGGCGATGGAACCTTTGGCGGCACAAGCACGAACAGGAGCGGTGTACGGCGGGGTTCGCTGTGGGGAGGTGACGCATCATATTTCACTGTACGCGGATGACCTCCTGCTGTACCTGGAGGACACCGGTGACGCCTTGGAGAAGGCTATGGGGATGCTGTCGCGCTTCGGCAGGCTCTCGGGCCTCAAGGTCAATTGGACCAAAACCTGTGTTTTCCCGCTGCGGGCAGATGTGCCATATTGCCCTCCCACTCGGGATGTGGTATGGGAGGCTACGTGCTTTACTTACTTGGGGGTCCGGATATACCACGACGTCGTGAATCTCTTGGACGGTAATATAGGGCGTTGTATACGGGCCCTGAAGGGGTGCATGGCTTTCTGGGCTGCCCTCCCGCTCTCGGTGCTGGGCCGGGTTGCGTTGCTGAAGATGGTGGCTCTGCCCCGACTGCTCTATTATTTCCGCACACTGCCAATATGGATCCCGCAGAGGACCTTCAAAGAATTGAAGTCGCAGGTCACTGGCTTCCTGTGGCGGACGGGACGGCGAAGGGTAGCCCTGACAGCTCTGATTCGGCCTAAACTAGAGGGGGGACTGGAGGTCCCCGATTTTGAATTATACTACCTGGCGGCACAGCTACAAGTGCTGACACAGAATGTTGCTAGAGTGTTCAGAGGCCCGGAACAGGGACGGGGGACTGGCATCCAGAGGCATGTCCTGTCCTACATAGTCATGCAACAGAAACTGGACCCGAGAGATTTATCCATCGAAGAGCGAACTCTCCGGTTATGCTGGCAGAGGGGTATGAAGAGGGCGAAGGCGGTGCGACCTTATGCACCGGAGATCCCGTTGGGGATGTTGACGGCGCTGCCGCATGGAGGCGACTGGTCCCCGCTGGCGGAGTGGAAAGAGCTGGGGCTGCAGATGGTGGGGGACCTCTACATAGATGGGGCGCTAGCCCCCTTCGGGGTTTTGCAGGAGCAGTTTGGCCTCCCGGATGGGAGTTATCTCCTGCACGCGGCGGTGAGTGCGGCGATACAAAAACATTGGAGGGAGGGGCTGGCGGAACCCACTGCAACCCTGACCTGCCAGTACGTGGTGATGGCGGCGGGAACGATTAAGGCGGTGACCTGGCTCCAGGCTAGATTGCTGCAGGAGGGGCTGGAGCCGCTCGCGGCATTGAAGGAGCGGTGGGAGGACAGCATAGGCAAACCCATTCCGGACACGATCTGGAGCCACATTCTGCGGAGGACATGGAAGGGTAGTGGGAATGCCCGCTTTCAGCAGGTGCATTTCTTCATCCTCCATAGGGCATATTTGACCCCGGGAAAGATCAGTCGGTACTTTCAGGTGCGGGATGCCGCTTGCCCGCGATGCTTCACACTGGGAGCTGAACTAGACCATATGCTGTGGGGGTGCCCGAAGCTTGGGTCGTACTGGGTTGAGGTGGGGGAGATCTTGAATGCAATAACTGACCGGGAGGTGGAGTTTGACATGGGGGCGTGTTTACTGCTTTGGTTCCCACACACGGCAAAGACGAAAGTGACGAGCAAATTCATTGACTTGGGGCTCATGTTGGCTCAGAGAGAAATTACATGGCACTGGAAATCCCGGGAGGGCCCGTCAGTCGGGCGGTGGATATCCGAGTTGTTAAAATGGTCTAGATGCGAGAGTGAGATTAGAAGGCGGCAGGCGACTAAGGCGGATAACGAGAAGGGGTTAGAGTGGGTGAGGGCTTGGGAGATGATCGGGCAGGCTCTGCAGGATAGCCGGCTGGAGCGGGCGGAACGAGAGCGCGAGGAGAGCGGAGTTCCCTGAGGCTGGGAAGAATGGATGTAATCCCCGACGATTGGCACGAATTAGAGTTAGGGACCACTGGTGGGGCCTACATCAGCAGCAGTTGGGGGGTGGGGTGGGCGGGGGGGGAGTTCATGGGGTAGGAGTGTAGTGTTATAACGAGTTGGATTTGGGGAGAGAATCTGATTGGACAGAAAGCAGAGGCTCTCATGGGGCATGGACCGGGCATCGCTATGAGGCGATAGTTGTGTTAATTTGACTAACTGTCTAAATATGCCGCCCGGCCCCCGGGATGTGGGCTAAATGGCTGTGTGCATTGTTAAATCGTAGGGTGTGATCGGAGATTGCACGTGGATGCCGGTTGCCCCGATGGTTGTTTTGCTTAAAATGCTGCAATGAAAACATGTTTTATAAAAAAAAAAAAATGGCTCTTAGAGGGGGCAACATTTACAATGATTGACCCGCTGTCAAATCCAAGGTCACAGCTTTTGACCCGTAGGTTGGGCACAGATTCCTGGCATGATGTGAGTACATTAACTCTCCATCAGCACAAAACATTTTTGCTCCCTCTGTCTCTTTGTCATGTTCTTCATTATGTTGAGTCTCAAGATGTGCCTGTGTATGTCTGTATGTGTGTGTTATGGTATGTATGTCTGTATGTGCGACTGTGTGTGTGTATTTGTGCTTTATTGTACGTGATTCTTTTTTTTGTTTTTACAATGTGCTTAATGCATGTGTGGATGGTCTATGAATGTTCCTAATTTTGTCTGAAAATGTAATGAAGAAACAGGATGGGGAACTCATTTTCTGGGGATGACTCTCTTAAGTGGGGAAACTGAGATTATAATGTTAATGCATTTTAGTTTCAGCAGAACTTCACCTAAGAACATACCCTCTGCAGTGGGCTCTATGTGTGTTTGCAGCTCTAGTCTCTGTGCTTCTCAAATTTGCTTGAAAATGCACCCTTTACCCACTTTTTTTCAAAATTTTCTCGGGGGGAAAAACCCCCCCAAACACCCTCTAAGGTGGTCGACCTCGCTCGCTGCGCTCGCTCGCCACGGTGCACTCCGACAGAAAGTTTACGCCTTACCACTTTCAAATGTCACCATCCGCCACTGGAGGTTATGATGACGTTAACGTTCGCTAATATTATTTTGGTGCAGTTGCGCTTTATAAAACTGTTAAGTGAAAATTAAAAACAAACTGATCTCATCTCTCCTCAGCACCCCTGATTACAAGTTGCACAGTACTAGGGAAACCGTAAAATCAAATACAATTTTACCACTGCCACGCTGAAAAATCGCCCTGCTACTGTGCAATTATGAGGTGAACCTCATGGAGTGGGGAATTACCACCTGGGAGCGATTTTTCCAGTTGTAAATAATTATCCGGCCAATGGGGTTTTACAGCATAACATTTACCACTTGCTCTTAGCAGTTGGTAAATGTATGTGAAGGCCTGTGGGTGGGGTGAAGGGTGAGGGAGGGGAGGGGAATGAGGGAGCAGTGGAGGGAGGGTACCTTTTAGGGGGGGAAAACATGCAGAACGCGTCATGGCTGCTGCTTCGTGCTATTTTCAAGGCCGGAATTAACGAGTGAAAAATCGGGTCAGGGTCTACAGTCGGTAAAACTGGGTGTAGAAAATCAACTGATATTGAGGCAAAGTCAAATTAACGTGATGGAGCATGATTTTTCGTAATAAAATCATCTCAATGAAATCTACCTGTCAGAGAGACTAAAATAATAACGTTCAGTCGATAAAATTACTAACGTTAACCCAAATAGTGTACAACATGAGAAATGTGCAAAAGCGATGAATTGTCCTGCTTAGTGAAATGAAGTGAAAAACAATGGGGACTAAATGGAATAAATATAGTTTATATGCATTTTCTAATATGTGTTATTCTGTCTCCTTTGCTGCAGAAAATTAAAACAAGAAAGAAAAACATAATTAGTCGTGAAAGTACAGTGTAGGATTTTTAGAAATAAATCTTTCTTTGCTAAAATAAATGTAGGCCTTAGAATATTAGGGGATGTGTTAACGTACTCCTGTCCTTGTTATTTTTGTAAGACAAATGCTGTCCTTAGCTTAGGCCTTCACGTGTTACAAGTTGCTTCCTAGAGTGTAGATATTTGCCTAAATTTGTCTGAAATTATTACCTTATTTCCTGACTGAGCGAGAGTAGTTGGATGTTAAGAAGTCACTGTTTCATTACTAAAATACATTTGTAGTTCGGTTGCTTCCACTTCCTTCTTCGGAAGCTGTATAATGTTTTAGACAAAGGGTGTTCAGAGGAGTATGGTTAGGTCATAGTCAAAAGTCCGCCACACCATCATGTTTAGCCAATAAAAATGTCTGTGGAGAGAGAAGAGTAACGCAATGTTAACCAAGTAAAGGAAGCTGCAGTGTATAAAGACCATCATGGGAAGGTATTCTTCGGCTTATTCTCAAGACTTCTGGGTACTCGTCCTGAGTCCGTAGTGTGAGCTGCATGCCGTGCTGAATCGTGTTACTCTGCTGAACCATTGAACTTTCCTGAGAACTTTGTACATCACCGGCTGATGGTGCTGCTTTCCTATTCCTAACCGCCGGGGGAATAGTTTTCCCTCCAATGTTCACTAAGCATTCGAATTTACGCTTATAGGAGAAGTATTTTCACTGCTGCTGTTTCTCTCTCGTTTCTCTCTCCCCTATTCTTGATGAATCTGATTACTTGTGATTTGAATCTGTTTTGCCATGTTGCGATAATCTGTAACATTTTTGTACCAAGATGACATTCTATTCAGACTTTGTGATTGAGCATTCATTATTCTAATAACAAAGACATAATCAAAGAAAAGGGTGTTTGTAATTATTCATGAGATAGATAAATATTTGCCTAATGTTATAAATTATATTGTTAGCATATTTCCTTCATTCTAAGGGCCTCATAGGGAAATAGCGTAACCGTGGTTCCAAATTACACAGTCCCTTTTAACTCTACCAAAGATCCGTCGGAGGATCGTTGTTACAGTTACTTGTGGAATAATGTCTTAAGGGCCCAACAATATGAATATGTTATTGTAGTTGTTATCGAGCTTGGTGTGGTTAGTAAGTGATGAATATTATTTCCCACATGCTTCCGCTACATCAGTTTTGGTAGTTGCATCGGATGGTTAGTTAGATTAAAATTACTGTTTTTTTTGAAAGATGAAGTTAACAGACTGACTTAGACGTTGAGACATTTGTTGTTCTGTGCCTGTATGTCACGTTGAGGTTTGTAGAATCTCAATGGATTTGACGGGTCCGCCGTTGGCCTAAGATCCTGGTGTAAGCCTAGGGGCGTCTTAGTGTGGCATACACTAAGCTTTATATGCATTGTCTGCTGGTAATACAGTACTAGGCGGTGGCCGAACTGAAAGTATCGTACAGGGAACTTTTGTTGAATGAAGCAGTGGAGGTTTATTTGGGTCACTTCAGAGGCGCAACTGGAGAAGTCCCGAGAATTTTTCGCTTGTTAGAGAGCAAATGAGAATCACGCTGGTCGAGTTTTTTATTGCTGGAGTGTAGAGATCTCTCTTAGAAAATGAGGTAAATACTTTCACATTTTTCTTTGAGTGGAGCAGACAAGCTTTCTTTTATGTTTATTTGTTAGTAAAAGACTTAAAACTGTTGACGCTGATTTTGTAAAGGGAGGGTCAGGAGAAGTAGTAGAACTGACATGAAAAGTGCTGCGCTGCTATAGGACAGTGGGGAATACGTCACCAAAGGTGCCGCGCTGGTATTGAACTGTATCGAGGATACATCACAAAAGTGCTGTGTTGCTATTGGTTAGTCAGTGTGAGCCGCGCTGACATTGGACAGCAAAAATAACTTTGATTGGAAGTGGAAAAGCATAACATGGAAGTGAGATTTGTAAATCTATTTACTAAAACGAACTTTAGATTTGAGATAGAAATATGAAACTAATGAAGATGGTGAAAACTTTATTCAGTAAAGATCAACCCATAGTGATTAGAAAAGGAACTACGATAGCCCCAGATGGATTGCCTGCAGCATTTATGGCGATAGAAAGGGGATATCAAACTTGTACTTGGTTGGAAAATTGGATGAAATATACAGAACAAGATGGTAATTTAGCATTTCCAGAGTATGGTACTTTGGACACCAAGATTTTAGAGAATTTGAGGAGACGAATGAATGGCTTGAGCCCAAATCCGAGACCTATGCAGTATGAAGCTCTTGAAGAGTGGGATTACAAAGCATATAAAAGTCAAAAGGCTAGGCAGAAAAATAGGTAAAAGAATACAGTGAGTAGATACTCAGCAGCAAAGTTGGATGCTTGCAAGAAAATGTAGAGAAGAGGTACTGTTATAGAAACAAATGGATTATTCCCTGTTAGAAAGGCTGATGAGACTGAAGGGAGAAAATGCAAAGAGAAATAGAAAAATACTGAACCACAAGGACTAAATACTGGTGCAGATGATATTGATGAGGATTTCTTGAATGAGTTATTGATGAATAGACCTCCTCCTTATCAAGAGGAACAGATTAGTGTGAATGTGAGTGTTCTGAATGTTTCACCGAATGCTCTTTTAATTCAAATTGAAGAGCCAGTGAATAGGCTATTTGATAATGAAAGACAGATTCAAAATGTACATATAGATGAGTTAGTGAGAATGAATTCAACAATCAACCCAGATGTGTTGTCAGTTCCGCTAACAATTGGTCCAATAGTTCCAATATACAATGAAGGCCAGAGACTTACACAATTGCATGCTTTAACGGTTTCAGAGAGAAGTAATGAGCAGTCTCACATGGACTACAGTGAATTGACGGGAGTTTGTGGAAATAATGTTACAAATGCAAATGAAGGTTCAAGAGAAATTTAACTTCTAGACAAAATACACAATTAGATCCCAAGAAATGAATGCAGGTTGATAGGAGAACCAATCAACAGACACCTAGTAGGTCAAGAAATGATACAGGTGAAGATGTACAGAGATTGGTGGTCCATCACCACAAGAATTAGATGTGTGGATTAGAGAGATTGCCCCTAATTGTAATGGCCAGAATAAAGACGTATATATAGATGTGAACAAATTGAAAGGAGATTTTGAAGAGATGATTGCAGGTACTATTAGTCCTGAAAGATTGAGCAGATATCAAGATGATGAGTTATTATTTTTATGTAAGAATATTGTGAGAAAAGCAAGAGGCTTACATGAGACCTTTGCAGAAGTTGCTCAAATGTATGGAGTTGATATTGAGAAGTTGAAAGCATTACAAAAGACATATAGATTGGATTTTACAGACAAGGATTTAGAAAATCTGAATGTTTCAGGAAAACGATTGCAGATTAAAGAGTTAATCAATACTTTGAGACATTGGGGAGAATTAGACAGATGGAAGGGAAGATGGGCTAAGAAGAAGGAAGATAAAAGTGCAAAAGCGAATGATGCATTGCCATTGTATCCTGTAAGAGAAACTGAAAAAGAATCAGTGACAGTTGATGCTGCTTCATCACATCCAATGAGAGAGGTACCAGGAGGTGGTATGGTTCATATACCTTGGTCACAACAAGATTTATTGTCATTTACGAATGATTTCCCACGGCTGAGAGAAAAGCCTGTTTAGTGGTATAGACAAGTTAAAAGATTTGTGAAAGTTTCAAAAGTCTTGTGGATAGATTTGGATGTTCTATTTGATATAGTTGTTCCAGCAGATTTGTGGATTGAGTGTAAAATTGCTGTAGATTGGTTAAATAAAGAATATCCAAGAGATCCAAAAACAGGAGCCCCCTCGGAAGAGGTTATGAAAAAATATAATCAGGTTATTACATATTTGAATGGGAAAATGTCTCCAAAGGAAACAGACTGGGTGAAGATTGATGGAACGACTCAGGAATTGAAAGTATCAGTACATGCATATTATGAGAGGCTTCTTCAAGTGTTCAAACAATTTAGTGGGATAGAGCATATCACAGAGAAAGATATGGGACATTTTGTATACAGGTTTGTGAATGGGTTGAGACCTGAAATTAGTGCCACGATTCAGCAACATCTAATTTGTTGGCAGAGCAAAAAGATTGATGAAATACTTCAATATGCAAAAGATTGTGGAGACGACATAGAAATGAGACATAAAAGGGTGAAAGGGAAAATTATTGGTGGCGGCACAAATGAAAATGGCAAGGAAAGGGGGTTACAGAAGTGGAGATTTTGTTGAGAATGGATAAACTACTACTGGAATTAAAGGTGTAGTTACAAAAGGCAATACTGTGACTCAAATGATCCTGATGAGTGAAGGGAAAAGCAGAAGTAATTTTGGTGGTGATAGGGAGGATTTGAAGAAGAAATATCCTTGTATCAATTGCGGAAGTGTAAAAGTGTGGTAAATAGTACAGGTCAGTCAGGAAACTATGAACAAGTGCTGGTGCAGAATCAGGGTTACCAGAATCAGAAGAATCAAACTCAAATGGGTCAGGAACAAAATCAGAATTCAAAAGTGTGAGTGCAAAACAGAGGTCAGAATTTACAAACACCACAAGCCCCCATGCTAAATCAAGATGTGAATGTTCAAGTGCAAAGGTACAATACAAATGTGGATTATCAAACAAATGGTCAAGTAAATTCAAATGTTCAGGTGGTCTCGCAATATTTAATGCAGGCAGATGAAGATGACTCAGATACATCACTATGACGGTGCCTGAGGGGGGAGGAAGAGTGTGTTCTTGGCGCATCTCTGGAGGTAGATCAGTCCGGTCCCTATGTGGATGGCGAGGTTGATGGTAATGCTATCACATTCCTCGTAGATACTGATGCTACCCGTTCCACTGTGACAACTGTGGAAATCCCAAACCTACTCCTCTCAGGAGAAAGTATCCAAGTTGTAGGAGTAGCCAATAAATTGACCAGTACACCAATATCGAGACCTATGAAGGTTCAAATTGGTAATTTTCAGGAGCTGCACAAATTTGTTGTTTGTGACACAAGTCCAGTTAACCTTTTAGGTAGGGACTTGTTGTGTAAGATGAACTGTTCCATTTATTGTACTCCAGATGGAATAGCATTTCAAACAAAAGACGAAGATGTTATATTTAGGATGCCCAGGCAGGGAACAGAAGTAAATGAATTGTTTCCATTACTTAGAGCAAATCATTTGCCTGTTAAGTTGAGAGATACGGTGTTGTCAGATTTGTGGGATTGTACAGGGAAAGATATCGGATTGATGAAAGGAATAACTCAGATTGAGATTACAGTGAAGCCTGATGCAGAGTTTCCAAGAATAAAACAGTACAAAATGAGTCCTGAAACAACTGCAGGAGTGACACCTGTGATCGATAAGTTGATTGAACAAGGAATTTTGAAAGAGATCTTTGTAAGTCTATGCAATTCGCCTATAATGGGAATTCACAAACCAAATGGGAAATTAAGGATCGTACAAGATCTGAGAAAGGTTAACCAAATTGTTATACCTTGTTGTCCGATTGTCCCAAACCCAGCAGTGATCTTCTATCAAATCCCATGTGATGCAGAGTGGTTTTCAGTGGTTGATTTGTGTCAAGCTTTTTTCCCAATACCCTTACATCCGGATAGCCAATATTTATTTGCTTTCCGGTTCGGGAACCGTGTCTTGGCATGGTGCCGAGTTCCTCAAGGGTATACCAAGAGTCCCTCTATCTTTAATCAAATACTGAAGAAATTTTATTTTAGAGAAAGTGACCTCCACAATCTACCGTAAGTTGATAAACAATGTACCAGACCCCCTGATTGCCCTCCGAGAGGCATGGGTTAAAGACTTGGGTAGTCTAGATAAAGAAGAGTGGCAGAAGGCACTCCAGAGCCCAAGAGAAATCACAATTCGCTCCAGATTTCGGCTGGTGCAACTTAAGATATTGCACCGCACCTACTATCCTCGCACTCGCCTGTATACATGGGGTAGGACCCCTACAGCATTGTGTGTTAGTGGGATGCCAGCGAGAGAGAAGCTTCCTGCATATTCTATGGGAGTGTCCAGAGATTGTTGGGTACTGGCAGAAAGTCACAGATACCATGTCAAGGGTGGTGGGTGTGACAGTTCCATTAAAGGCGAAGTGGCTTTTACTAATGATTCAATGCTCATCTGATTGGTCCAGATATGAAGGAATATGGTTGGCTCTTGCAGCGGGGATTGCGAAGAGCAACATAGTCAGGGGATGGGGGCGCTTCTGCCTCAGACGCTGGAGGAATGGAAACGAGACCTTGACTGGTGCCAGCAGGCTGAGGAAGCATTGTACAAAAGTAGGGAGTGTGTTAAAAAATGGGAAAGAGTATGGGCCCCTTGGCGAAAATACAGAGGGATGAACATGGGAGAATGAATGCTAGTTGATTCTGTAATCTCCTCTACCCTTGTGAAAATATTGTTTTTGAACTACTGTGTTCACCTCACTGTGTATTAATGGAAGTTATTCTTGCAATGTATGGTCTCGTGAGCAATGTTAATAAAAAGAGTTAAAAAAAAATACTGAAGAAATGTTTAGAGTCATTGGTGATACCTAAAGATTTGGTTCTAGTGCAGTATATCGATGACCTATTAGTGGCATCGAAGACAAAAGAAGACGGTGTGACAGATACAATTGCTTTACTGAACCATTTGGCAATAGGTGGGCATAAAGTGTCACCAGCAAAATTGCAGTTTTGTAAAAAAGAAGTACTGTATTTAGGTCATGTCATTGAGAAGGGAGTTTCTGAGGATGGAATCAATGCTATCTATCATGCGAATTAATCCGCCAAAAACACAGAAAGAAGTTTGGATGTTTTTAGGAATGGTCGGATATTGCAGGCAGTGGGTTATGAATTTTTCACTGATTGCCAAGCCATTACAAAATTTGACACATAAAGATATCACAGATCCAATACACCTTGATGTGGAAAGCATGAAGGCGTTTTTTGTGTTGCGAGACAGCTTATGTCGAGCACCAGCATTGGGAATGCCAGACTTTGATAAAGATTTTGAATTGTTTTGTAATGAACGTGATGGTTGTGCATTGTCAGTTCTAACACAGGCACACAGAAAACAGCACGTAGGCCAGTGGCATATTTTTCTGCCACTTTTGATCCAGTTGCTGCAGCTTTTCCAGGTTGTTTAAATAAGTTGCTGCTACCTGCGTGAGTCTTGGGCAGAGTGAGTCAATTGTGATGGGACATAATTTGAAAGTGTATGTGCCACATTCAGTTGAGATTTTGTTAACACAAAATCGGACTCAGTACCTTACAAGCAGTCAGTTAACAAAATATGAGCAAGTGATTCTGGGAGCTGAAAATGTGACTATAGCAAGATGTACACCATTAAATCCTGCGACATTACTACCAACTCCAGGTTGTGAAATGGTACTGGATGAAGCAGAACATGAATGTTTGGATGTGACTGAACTGTGTACCAAACCAAGGCCTGATATCAAAGATACTCCATTGGTTGAGTCAGATGTTGTTTTGTTTGTGGATGGATCATGTCTGAGAGATTCAGAAGGATGCTTACGATCTGCATTTGCAATATGTACACTGGCAAATGTAATTGAAGCATCATGGTTGAAGAGAGTGAGTTCTGCACAAGTGGCTGAGTTGGTGGCTCTTGCTAGAGCTTGCTGCTTAACAAAAGAAATGAGAGTTACAATCTATACTAACAGCCAATATAGTTTCGGTGTTGTCCATGATTTTGGGCAATTGTGGTCTCAGCGTGGATTTTTGACCTCGTCGGGTTCACTAATACGAAACAGCGAGTGTGTAAAAGATCTACTGATGGCATTACAATTGCCGGCACAAATTGGGGTGATGAAATGTTCAGCACATCGTTCTGGTTGTGAATACGTCACACTGGGTAACAGCTATGCTGATGAGATTGCACCATTTTGTGCTTTAAACACATATTCGATTAACATGGACCAATAAAATGATCAAATTGAAAAGGCAGAATGCAGTTTCATGTTCTCATCTGTTGAAACATGGGACGAAGTGAGAGAACTTCAGGAAGAAGCACATGATTCAGAAAAAGAGGGTTGGATTAAGTCAGTTTGCACCTGCAGAGCAGATGAGGAAGTATGTGTTTACACAAATGGCAGACCAGTAATGCCAGACAGTCTATTGTCACAAATGGCAAGAGTCTTCCATGGACCAACACACATAGGTAGAGATGCAATGATTAGGTTGTTTCGTCAAACATGGTATAACCCCAAATTTAGAGTTATTGCAGAAAGTCTCTGTCAGAGGTGTGCTGTATGTCAGCAGCAGAATGCAGGAAGAAAAACAGTAGTAAGGATGGGACAGATTGGAAAGGCTGCAGGTCCGTTTACATGCATGCAACTCGATATTATAGAGGTGCCTTCTTGCCAGGGACTAAAATATGTTCTTGTGATTGTACGTCTGTTTTCTCGTTGGGTGGAAGCTTATCCAACAAGACGAAATGACAGTTTACCAGTTGCTAAATTGCTTCTCAGAGAAATAATACCTAGATTTGGTTTTCCAGTATCTTTGGAATCTGATAGAGGAACACATTTTAATAATTAAATTATTCAGATGATTTGTGCAGCATTACAGATTGAACAAATGTTGCACTGTGCCTATAGGCCTGAGGCTTCAGCAGTAGTGGAACAGAAAAATGGCACAATTAAATCAAGATTGGTAAAGGTTTGTGCATCCACAACACTAAAATAACCTGACACACTTCCATTAGTTTTAATGAGCTTGAGAAGTCTTCCAGACTAAAGAACAGGACTTATTTTTTAGTCTCTCTGACAGGTAGATTTCATTGAGCAGATTTCATTACGAAAAATCATGCTCCATCAAACGCATGAAAGCATGCGTTAGTTTTGCTCCACCTAGCTTCCAATCTGGGCCACTCCAGGAACCATCTTTCTCTTTCTCCACTATTTTATTGCCTTTAAAGTATTGTTCCAGTACTGTGACGTCACGTAAATTTACACACTCATCCTTAGACTTCTGTGAAAGCTGTCATTCCTTTGCTGGGACCGACAAACTGCTCGACGTATACATTCTTTCATCACCATCTCTTGTTTCAATGAGTGGACCCCATTGCATAGCAGTTGTGATTTGCTTTGCTATTTCAGTAGTGAGAAACAAGCACAGCACTGCCACTGCGCCTCAGTTCTGCCCCCTATTCTACACTGGTACCCAAGCAGGTTTGCCAAGCCGCTTCAGTACTGACCTACGTAACTCTATGCTATTTCTTCACAGAAACTACCTCCATCAAAGAGCTACAATCCACCCTTACCCACGTTTATGTTAAAAATAAACTTGCAAATTGTCGTTACTGATTAGAGCGTTTATTATAATGTGGTTTTTAGTGGCATGACTCATGTTGCATAGACCAGCTTTTATTTGATAGCTCTTAAACTAACATCTGCCTTTGCCTTTGAGTGAGAGTCGACCATAGTAGGAGGAATGATGTAGAAAATGTGCCCTTTCTGCAGGGTCACTCCAGACTTTTCACATTTTGCCAGGCCCTATATTTGTGCTGGCTGTAGAACTGTGTGCACTTTATGACAGCTAACGAGTGATTAAGTGCATGTGCCCCCCCCCCCCCCTTTCATCATGTCACCATGGTGAAATTGACATACTGCTATTTGGCATATTTAACTTACCCATAAGTCCCTGGTATATGGTACAAATTGTAGCGAAGGAACTATAAGTTAAATTTCACTAGTGGACGGCAGTATCCATTGTGCTCCCACTACAGTGACAGTGCAAACATGACTGGAGGCCTACCATTTGTAGCTTGGCTATTGCAGTTTTAAACTACAAATTCAACCTGTCAAGATAACCCCTTTTGACAAGGCCTAATTTCCCATTGGGCAGGTTGCATGGTATTTAAAAGTAGGAAATGTAGGAATTTTTCATGTTAAACACGTCCTTATGTTAAAAACCTCCAAATGCTAATTTCACCCTAGGAAGGCTAACTTGTCCATAAAAAAACACTAAGTTACAATATTGCATTTAATAACGCTAAGTTGGGTTAAGAAACAGCTACAACAATAATAAAACATCCAATTCAATGGTGGTCAGGATTTTTAAAATAAATATTATGGAACAAATACTTTTCACCACCTTAAGCTTCAGGAGGCCATTTGCATTTGTTCTCCCACTTCTGCAAGCCGTTAATTAGCACTTGAAGAGGTGTGAACACTTTTCCCAGATCAAAGAAAAAAAGATTGGGCGTGGAGAGTTGTTGTTGTTCCTTCAGCAGGATGACCAGTGGGTTGGGCCCAGGAACTGGATTAAATTCAGAGAGTCCGCCTCCTCTGTCAGAGACAAATGTTAGCGGACACCTGGGCAGGGCCATTCCTTTGTCCACACAGCCAGGCAGGCTCCAATCACAGTGGGCCTCTTTTTGAAATTAGATTGTCAAATCCTGTTAGAGTGTCAAGTCCTTCTTGACAGGTCTGCAGGGGCTTTACACACACGTCAAAGGGCGAGAACATGATGCCACAACAATTCTTGTGCATTGTGGGAAATTGGGTTTTTGACTGAAGGGGTGAAGACCCTTCTCAAGCAACAACCACAATCCCTGACAGTGTGACCCAGAAAACTTGGACTCCCTGAAACATGCCAGACTTCAGCATGTGGCGAGCGATGTTTTTGAGCTGTAGTCCAGCACATTTTAGTGAGCCCAACACAAAAGGTGCTGCATTAAAACTAATAGTATTTTGAGATACTTTTGACAAGGACTCATGAATGTGAATTAATACAGACCGGAGTTCTATTGGTCATGTTGCTGCCAATTTCCTTTTGTCCTGATAAAGGGCCCAGTGTGACGCTTTATAAGGGGTCAAAATGTTGAATAATGAGGGTTACAATCATGACATGTATTGTTGGACCATCCAAGTCTGATTATTGACTTAATTGGAATTTAAATACCCTTATCCTATTTGGGAGGTCCCGTGAATGTATATATTGAAAATATTCCCTACACTTTGTATGTTTAATATTGTTTTGCTCACCTTTTTCCACTTGCACTGCACCATCACTTGGAGCACCTACATTATTTATCTACTGTCCTTTTTAAAGAAGAAATAACATAGACTAATAATGTATTTGCCTTATTTGCATGTATTGTGAACTACACCATGACATCATTTTTTAAATAATTACTAGGGAAACATTGTTTTTGGATAATCTCATTACCTAAATTCCTTGGAATATTGGGTGCCCCATTTTTTGGTTGAATCCTGTTAGACCTGGCATCCTTAGTGTGGTTTTTCCTCTAACCTTTTGCCTTCAGACCTCCTGTTTTTCTGATTTCACTTTGCTGGCCTTTCGACTTGCTGCACTTTACCACTGCTAACCGGTGATAAAGTGCTTGTGCTCTCTCCTTAAAACATGGTAATATTGGCTTATACGCACCTGGCATATTTAATTTACTTGTAAGACCCTAGTAAAAAGGCATTACCTGTGTCTAGGGCCTGTAAATTAAATGCTACTAGTAGGCCTGTAGCACTTATTGTCCCACCCACTTAAGTAGTTCTTTAAAGATGTCTCACACCTGCCATTGCAGCCTGCGTGTGTGCAGTTTTAAATTGCCATTTTGACCTGGCAAAATAAACCTTTTGCCAGGCCCAAATCTTCTTTTTTAAAACATACAAGTCACTTCTATGGTAGGCACTGGACAGCCCAGATGGTAGGATGCTGTGTATTTAAAAAGGATATGTACTTTTACGTTTTACATTTCCTAGTAGTGAAGAACTCTCATAACATTGGAGTTACCTTATTACATTTTATAAGTGTAATGTCTGAATGGGAACAGGTAACCAGTCATGTTTGGTGTCTTTGGAATTGCAGTGAAAAATCCTAACCTGTGGTGAAGTCGGAATTTTAATTACAATTTTGAAAATGACACTTTTAAAAAGTTGGCATTTCCCTGCCTTATCTATTCAGTGCCTGCAGTCTGTCTCTGGGTCACGTGACTGGGTGTAATTGTCAGTTGGGCTTTGTGTATTCCTCCTAGACAGCCACACAATAGTGAGCTTTAGCATGCCTGGATGGGTCATCTCTGGCAGAATGGGAGGGAGAAACTGGACCCAGACCTACTTACACTTGAATGTGCTGGTCCTGCCTGCACATAAAGGGCTGCATACTCCCTGTACTTAGTCTAGAGCCAGGAAGGCAGGGCACCAGTGCACTTCAAATGCCTGCTTCTAAGCTTCTCCCCATTTCAAAGGCACAACTCGGTATAAATACCAGACCTCAGACACCAACTCTTCAGTACACTATTGGACCTGTGGATAATCTGCCAGGAAGAAGGACTGTTGTTCTGCTGAAAGGACTGCCACTCTGCTGAACTGCTGCTCTGAGGGACTGCTGCCCTGCTGTGCTGACCTGCTGCGTGCTACCTTCTTGCCTGAGTAAGAAGGACTGGATCTGCATCTCTTGATCCCAGAACCCCAGATTGACTCCATGGGCTAGTTGGCTGACCTCCTGATCTGAAGCCTCAGAAACTCAACAGGACTGCAACAACCTTACACCTGGACTCTGCCATCTGTGACTCTACCCTGCCAAGTGCTGCGACTCCAGTCGTGGACACTTGAAAGTGGGCTTAATGTGCTCTTCCAGGCTCTCTGAATCCAGCAGAACTGACGCATCTCCTCTGCTGTGCAACGCAACCCAGAGCAGAACTGACACATCACTTCGCTGTGTGGATTAAACCAGTCACAAAGACCTGCATCACATCACAGCCCATTGGAACCATCGCTGCGTGACGCATCCTCGGTGCAGGCACTCCGTCCCTCGTCAACGGCTGCCTCGGCGACGGTCTCCGTATTGCAGCCTCGCAGCTCCACGGGACGATGCATCGTCTTAACTGAGCTGTGCATCCTCAAGACTGGACTTCACACGGCAAGCCCTTGTTGATGGAATCTTTGACAACGATGCAGGACCTTGCACTACAGCCTTCCTGCATCTCAGAACCTACACATCGCTTCAGCTACATGACACATATTTAACACAGATCATCGCAGTGCTCCAGGATTTAAGGTACATTGTTCAGTGGGCCTAACTGGGTCACTTTAGCGAGCCCATGCTCCATCACAGTCAGCTTGAACTTGTGACTTTGTCACGGTCTGGCGCAACCAGATATCCACATTTGCCATTTTGTGCTTTTTGGCACTATTTTCTCTCAAATCTTTCAAATTGCATATCTCTGGTTCTACTGATTGGATTTTTGTCGTTTTGGTCAGCTTTATTAAAGAAAGCTACACCTTTCTAGCTCAACTGATCATTTTTTCTGTGGTGTTTTTTACTTTATTACTGGTTGAAGTGTTTCACCACTACTTTACAGATTGCCTCTATAATGAGCCTGACTGTTCTGTGCCAAGCTTCCAGAGGGTTGAGCACAGGTTAAGTTAGGGCTGGCTTGTGCCTCACACTGACAAGGATTGTGGTTTTTGCTTAACGAGGACTCACATCCCAGTCAACCAACAACCCAATTTTTTACACTGGTGATCAGCGGTCATGGTTAGGACTTGTGTTTGTGCAGGGCCATGCAGTGATTTTGGGTACACTACCATCCCATACATGAGCTCAATTCAAGTTTAAATCCCCTTTATTGGCCTTTTTGATTTTTCTAAATTCTCTCACTGGCTGTTGTGTCTCAACTCATCTCTACAAGTAAGGAGTTTGAGCTGGCTAACATGGATTTCTACACTGTAGCCCAGCTCAAGGATTTCTGCAAAGAGAGGGGATTTCCAGCCAAGAGCGCCACTAAGAAGGTGGAGCTCCAGAAGGCATTGAGGGCCTGGGCGGAAGACCACCAGTTACTGATTACAGTAACAGAAGGAGATGATGAGTATGCAGGCAAGGAGAGGATCTGGATGCCAGTATTTAGAGGCAACAATTGGCTGAGGGGAAGAATGTACCACCTAAGTTGGAGCACACTAACAGAGCAGAGAGTAGCGTGTCTTCCCACAGCCTGCCCCCAGAGTAGCTGGCAGACAGAAAGGCACAAAGGGTGTTCAGGCTAGAGATGGCAAAATCAGGATGGAAGGCAGGAAACTGGCCATGGAAGAGAAACTGGCCTTAGAGAGACTGGCTCATGAATGGAGCCTCAAGGAGCTGGACCTCAGAGCCAGGCAGGCAGAGCCCAGCATTATTGGTGGCAGCATATCTGCACTTACCTCTGGAGACAAGTGGGTCCACAGTCCTAAAGGTCTGGTGCCTGACTTTGTTGTGGGGGGAAGACATCGACAAGTGGTTTGAAGCATATGAGGTGGCTTTGCAGATACATAGGATCCCTGAGGAGAATTGGGGGCTGGCCTTTGGAAGCACATGCCTAGCGAGGGGAGGGATGCCCTACTGGCCTTAGATAAGGGAGACAGGATTAGGTATCTCCACCATGAAGGAAAAGTATGGCTTTTCCACTGAGAAGTGGAGGCAGACATTTAGGGAAAGGCAGAAGCTGCCCTTGCAGTCCTGGGTGGATTGTGTGGGCTCCTTTTGCAAGGCACTGAATAGTTGGGTGAAGCACAGTGAAGTAAAGGATTATCAAGGGGTATAAAATTTGATAGCGAAAGAGTGCATATTCAGTCTTTGTTTTGCAGATCTGCGCCAACATTTTATTGACAGTAAGCTCCCTGACCCCAGGGAGCTTGCTAAGGAAGCGGACCGCTGGCTTAGCACCAAGGTCCATAAGAAGGTATCTCGGGGGATCACCACAGAGGTGGGCAGGGTCCTCACCAGAAGAAGGAAGGGCGAGAAACATATAAAAACAGGGAGTTCTCTAAAGGTCTCCAAACTAGCTCTAAGGGTCAGACTCCCAAATCCCACCTGAACAGAAGAAGTGGTTTTCTGATAGTAGGTATTCAGGGAAAGCACCCACTAAATTCTATGATTGTCAACAGGTTGGGCACTTGAAGGGGGATGTCAAGAGCCCCAAGTGGGCACAGCCATTCCCTTTTGTTGGCACTCCCTTTGAACGGGTGGGCACTGACATTGTAGGGGCTCTGGACCCCAAGATAGCCCTTGGCAACAGGTTCATCCTGGTGTTGGTGGACCATGGTAACCGGTACCCGGAAGCTATACCTCGGAGGATGGTAAATGCACCTGCAGTGGCCATGGCACTGATGGGGGTCTTTACCCATGTGTGGTTCTCCAAGGAGGTGGTATTTCACCGTGGTACCAACTTCATCTCGGCATACATGAAGTTCATGAGGAAGGAGTGTGGGGTAAACTACAAGTTCTTCACTCCTTACCACTCTCAAACTAACAGCTTGACAAAGGGTTCAACAAGACCCTCAAAGTCATGATCATGGGCCTGCCTGAGCACTTGGGCAGAAATGGGACGTCCTCTTCCTGCACCTTTTGTTTGCTTGCATGGAGGTACCGCAGAAGGGGGTTGGCATCAGCCCCTTTAAACTTCTGTGCAGGCACCTTGTGAGAGGACCCTTCAGTCTGGTGAAGAAGGGCTGGGAGCAAGCTCCAATAAAGGACCCCAGGATGTGGTCAGCTACATGGTGGCACTTCGTACCCAGATGAATCTAGAAGTCAGCCTGGAGGTCATGAAATGATGATATGACCAGAAGGCCACTCTGGTCTAGTTTCAACCTGGCCAAAATGTGTGGGTGATGAAGCCTGTGGAGCCAAGGGCCCTGCAAGACCACTCATCTGAAACCTGTGAGGTGAAAAAGCAAAGGATGGAGGTCACTTACCTGGTGACCTCAAAACTCCCAGGAACCCTTTAGGGTCTTGCATGTCAATCTCCTCAAACCCCACTTTGACAGGTCCAAGGTAACCATGCTCCTGGTAGCGGATGATGGAGTGGAGGAGGAGAGTGAACCTCTCCCAGGCCTCCTTTCGTTCAAGGAGCAGGATGGGTCAGTACAGGGTGTCAGCCTCTCCTGTACACTGACCCTAGAGCAACAGAGATACTGCCGCAAATTGTTGGGGCAGTTTGCCTCTCTCTTCTCCCTTGCCACAGGACTCACTACATGGTGCACCCATGATATTGATACTGGGGACACCGGCAACAAATGATGGATGGAATGCTGAATGAATCAAACATTCACCCCCAGGCAAGAGATCTGGGTTAAATCCATTGTTCTTTTGCTCACTACGCTACCCCAGTTTGGACCCAGCCATATACAAATCGGTCTTGACCCTGTTTCTCATGGGAACAGTCCTACCCTAACTGCCAAGCCAGCTCCTCCCTGGACCGTAAATAAGCATCCTGGGACCAGTTTCGGGGTAACACCCCTCATCAGCCAGGTTAGCCTGAATCCAGTGGCACAGCGAGCAAGGGACCCACGTCTGGGCATACCCATCCCACTTGGGGCAAACAGTTCTGCGGGAACAAATGCTGGACGGAATGCTGAATGAATCAAACATTCAGCCACAGTCAAGAGATCTGGGTTAAATCCATCGTTCTTTTGCTCAATATGCCACCCCAGTTTGAACCCACCCATTTGCAAATCAGTTTTGACCCTCATCCTCATGAGAACAGTCCAACCCGAACTGCCAAGCCGGGTCCTCCTTGGATCAGAAACAAGCATCCTGAGACTGGTTTCGGGGTAACATCCCTCATCAGCCAGGGTATCTTGAATCCAGTGACACAGTGAGCAAGGGACCTACGTCTGGGCATACTTATCCCACTTTGGGAGAAAAGTGCTGCAACGTCAAATGATGGACACACTTGTCACCCCGAGTGGGATGGGTATGCCCAGAAGTGGGTCCCGTGCTCTTCATGCCACTGGAGTCTAGCTAGCCTAGATGATATGGGGTAATTCCCCAAAACCGGTCCTACAATGCTTGTTTTGGGTCTAGGGAGGACCTGGCCTGAGAATTTGGGCTGGACTGTTCCCAGTGGGAACAGGGTCAAGACTGATTTGCAAATGGCTGCGTTTAAACTGGAATGGCATGGGGAGCAAAAAAACAATGTTTTTAGGCCCAAATCTCTGTACTGGGGTGAATGTTTGACATTGTTCAGCATTCTGTCCCTCAATTGTTCTTTTCTGCATTTGTCACCCTGAGTGGGACTGGTATGCCCAGACGTTGGACTTGTGCTCTCCATGCCTCTGGAGTCAAGCTAGGCCAGCTGATGAAGGGTGATACCCTGAAACTGGTCTTATGATGCTCTTTTCCAGTCCACGGAGGACCTGGTCTGGCAGTTTGAGCTGGACAGTTCCCGTGGGGAACAGGGTCAAGACTGATTTGCATATGGCTGGGTTTAAACTGGAATGGCATGGGGAGCAAAAAAACAACGGCCCAGATCTCTGTACTGGGGTGAATGTTTGACATTGTTCAGCATTCTGTCCATCAATTGTTCTTTTTGCATTGATACTTGGGACGGCAGGCACGTAAACAGTAAAATCTGCAGACTGTCACATAAGGTGAGAGCCAGCATTAAGGGAGAAGACTCCAAAATATTGGGGTTTTGGTTACTGAGCCCTCAAACAGCCCTTAGTCCAGCCCATTTATGTTGGGCCCCAAGGCTGCCCCTCCAGGTGCAGCCACAGAATTTAGGTTCTACATGGATTACCAGGGGCTCAATGCAGTCACTAAGATTGGCTCACATCCATCCCCAGAGCTGATGAGCTCATAGATCAATTGGGAGCTGCCAAGTTTCTCAGCACATTTAACTTAACATCTGGGTATTGGCAAATTGCCTTAGACGAGGGGGCCAAAGAGAGGTCAGTTTTCTCTACCCAAGAAGGGTACTTCAAGTTCCGGGTGATGCCCTTTGGATTGAAGAATACCCCTGCCACCTTCCAGAGGTTGGTCAACCAGGTCCTGGCAGGGTTGGAGAACTTTGGTGCAGCCCATCTAGATGACACTGCGGTCTTACTAGCTAGGAAGACCACCTGTGCCACCTCAGGGACGTGTTTCAGGTGCTGCAGAGGGCAGGCCTGACTATCAAGACCAGTAAGTGCCAGATAGGGCAGGGTTCAGTGGTCTACTTGGGTCACCAAATAGGAGGAGGTAAGGTGCAGGCCCTCCAGGCAAAAATCCAAAATATTCTGCTTGAACCCCAGGACCCAGACAGAAGTGAGAGCCTTCTTAGGCCTCACTGCTTATTACAGGAGATTCCTCATGGGATATGGCACCATTGTTGCACTCTTAACCGACTTCCAAGAAGCAGTCTAGGCAGGTAATCTGGACGGAGAAATGCCAGAAAGCTTTTGATACCTTAAAGGAGGCCATCTGCATTGCACCTATGCTCAAGGCCCCAGACTTCTCTAAAGAACTCATTTTGCAGACAGATTCCTCAGAGCATAGCATAGGGGCTGTACTCTCACAGCTGAATGAAGAGGGCCTAGCTCAACCTGTAGCCTTCATTAGTAGGAGATTACTACCCCAGGCATAGAGGTGGAGTACAATACAGAGGGAAGCCTTTGAAATGGTCTGGGCACTGAAGAAGCTGATAACCAAGCGATTCCAGATCAGAACCGCCACATCACCACTGCTGTGTGGATTGGACCCATCGCACCACGGCCGCGACGTGTCCTTGACACAGACCCTCGCATCCTTCGTTGACGGCAGCCTCGACGACAACCCTGGACTCCACATCGCAGCTCCTTGGAACCGACGCATCGCCCTGACTGTGGGCTGCATCACAAGCCCTATCAACAGGATTATCAACGATGATGCTGGCCCTCACATCGCAGCCTTGCAGCATCTCGAAATTGACGCAACGCTTCAGCTCTGTGATGCCTCTTTGACACGAACCCTCGCAATGCTCCACAAACCTGGATTTACATTACTCTTTTGAGCAGGCCTATCTGGGTTCCTGTAGCCAGCCTTTGTTCCATCATGGTCAGCCTGAACTTGTGACTTTGTTCTGACCCAACGTGACCAGATATCCAGAGTTGGCGCTTTGTGCTTTTGGTGCTATTTTTACTGAAATCTTTAAAAAGACATATTTCCAGTTCTACTGATAAAACTTTTGTTGTTTTGATCTTGTGTTATTTATTAAAGAAAGCATTATTATTCTAACTTGGTGTGGGATCTTTTTGTGTGGTATTTTTTACTTTATTACTGTTTGAAGTGTTACACAAATACTTTACAGACTGCCTTTATGTTAAGCCTGACTGCTCTGTGCCAAGCTACCAGAGGGCTGAGCACAAGTTAATTTAGGGTTGTCCAGTGCATACTTTGTAAAAAAAGAAGTGCCAGGGCTGTCGTCAGGAGGCCTCTGCAGCTTAAATCACCCATTGCCACGGCTAGCCCTTCCGGTGACAGTACAAATACACAAATACACCTACAGACATCACACTCCTTTCAAGTGTGGCAGTTCAGGCTATTCTAGGCCCACAAAGTTATAAGAATGGCTTGGGTGGCATGTATTAGTGATTTGTAATGTATACTCAAGTAATAAACAACTCATCTCTAAATAAAACAAACAGCGCCACCATGTGGCACAGTGTCATAAGTGCTGGTTTTGGCAATAAAGTGCTGGTGCCGAGCACTGGAAACCACTGGCTCAAATTAAGCACTGGGGCTGGCTTGTGCCTCACCCTGACAAAGATTGGGGTTGCTGCTTGACCAGGGCTCACACCTCAGTCAACTAACAACCGAAATCCAAAAAAAGGTTGCCATTTATTAAATGTACTAAGGTAGCTTAATGTTATCTTATGGAAGATGTAGAGCCTCACAGTAGTGAAAAACTAATTTAAGAATTTTTGACTACCATCATATGTAAAACATAAAAATACATGTCCTACCTTTTAAATACAATGCCCCAATCCCTGTGGCCTGTTTAGAGACTACATTAGTGGTGACGTATATGTTATAAATAGGGAGCTTTACGCCTGGCGAAAGGTATATTTTGCCAGGTTGAATTGGCAATTTAAAGCTGGGGTCTCAGGAATTCACACTTCTCCTTGTGCAAGGTGAGACTGAATTCTTTACATTTCTGGAGGACTTTTCTGACGCGAGCATGGTTTTGCCCTAGTGTTGGGGCAAAGACTATGATGTCTTCAAAAACAACCCTCATCCCCAACATGGCTTTTCGTATGGTGTTCCAGAAGATGTCTGCTGTGATGGATATTCCAAAGTTCAGTCTTTTGTATCGGTGGAGACCTAGGTAAGTTGAAAAGGTGGTAATATACCAGGACCTCCAGTCTTGCAAGATTTGGTGATTGTAGGAGAGTAGGGTCTGCAATCCTATGATCACCCAGATTTTTTGCTTTTGCTTCATTGGTTTATGACTTTCCCCGGCTGTGGGCCTGCCAATCAGACCCACAGCCTAGCTGTTCTCTCTCGAAATTAAACACATGTACATTAGGTGCATCCACCAATTGGAACTGGGCCGCCTTGTCAGTCCCTGTCTCAGCATACCACAGGTATCCAGGGCATCGGTGTACCCAGGGCCTACCAGGGGCTGCAGCATGTATTATGCCACCCCTGGAATGGCCGCCCAAATCTGACACAACTGGCTGCACGACAGCTGGGGCAACGTGGTGTAATCACCCGTTGCTGTAGGTGTAGTATTCCTACACCTAACCCTAAAATGGACACATGGATTCCTATCAGTCACTCCTATGGCAGGCCTTATCAATCCTGAAGGCAGAGTGCAGGGAATCATGTGGGACGGTGCTCTGGCGCGAGCTGAGCCCGTCGACGGCTTGCGGAACCAAGTCCTAATAGCCGTTCCATGGTGACGCGGGCCAACTACTTTTAAATGCATTATAATCCTCGCGGTTATTTGCTAACTTTGGCATCGCATCACCTACACATGTCGAGTAAGGTGTCATACGAATTGGAATACGAACCCCTCGCCAGTTCTGGCGACGGGGTTAGCATTCCCCCCTTTTAGAGGGGCACGACATGGAAGTAACCTTGAACCCCGGTTAAAGTTGACTCAAGCCTCAGCATCACAAAATGGATGCTGCCACCAGACACAAGTCTGACCTCCTGCTGCTGGGAGACCTTCCAGCGAGGGGAGCTTGGACAAAGGGTTTCCTGTCGAGGGCGGTGTTAGCACCATCCCAGACAGGGTTTGTGTATCCCAGGTAGGCAGGGCTGAAAGGAAGGTGATTGCCAGTGGCACCCCGGTGCTCACTGTGCATAGCCCGGCTCAAACCAGTTTCGGGGGCACACCAGCCCCTGAGCTGGGGCGAAGCCGGACAAAGGATAGGGGTGTAACCACCCCCCTCCTGGCTCCACCCATAGGTAGAACCTAGTCACGGGCCAGCCCCTTTTCTCAGAATAAAGGTAGGAGCGAGTCCCCTTCCCAAATTGGATAATTCTGAATCTTGAACTACTTTCCACGAAAGGAACTCATGACTATTTCTGAAGACTCTCCCTTGTGGCTAAGGAGTAGCCACCCTGCACCAGCAGGCACCACCTAAGCGCTTGCGGTTTGCTGTAAGTCTCTCCTACGGATCAAGACTGCCCAGCTCGACGAGACCCGAGTTCCCTGCCATCTCTGACCTTTTACCTACCTCATCAGCCCAGCTGAGAGTCGTAGGTGTGACGAGACCCGCGGGACCGGCCATCTTCAGAACCTGCACGACGCTTATCTAGCACGCCCACCGAGGGACCCTCGAGTGAGTGCACCTAGGGTTTGAGAAGCCCTAACCCTGAGCAGCTCCAGCACCGAAGTCCGCCTCCCCAGCATCCACGAGATCTGCGTGGGGGCCCTTCTGCTCCTTGCTGTTCACCGCGTTGTCCGACCACTCGCCGACCGGCTTGTGGCCCTCTTCACGACGCACCACGTTTGTTTCATCACTGGTCTGGTTGCTCCAGACTGGCCCTTGCTCCCCTTCAACAGAGGAGTACCTCGGACCCTCCTGGTCCACTCCAGACGCCATCTTGACTCCACCGCGTGGGTTGCCACTGCCAAGATCCGCTGCCCCATTCCTGGGCCCAGCCTCATCGACAGCAGACACCTGCGTGGGACAGCTTGCCCTCCCTCCTGGTCGCCGCCGCGCCTCCTGGTCCGAGGAACAGCCGAGTCCGACGTCATCCACTCACCTGGTCGAGGTGACTTCAGCCGGTACCCTCCTGGTGCCCACACGATCGCTGGCTAGCGGTTGAGAACTGAGTCCCCTCTGCTTTCAGGTTTCCTTCATCACCGATCCAGGCTTGGATCTCGCTGAACATCGACACTGGTCGCCTGCCAGCAACTCTTCTTTCAGGCTCCTGAGACTACAACGAGGACTTCCGACATCTTGCCGAACCTTCCACAGTCGCAGCCTCTGGGCTAGGTAACTCGAGCATTTCGGTGCTCCATCGCAGGTTCGCTTTACAAGTGTCCAGTTCCTTTTTCGTTTAGTCCCACTGATCGGATCACTCCGGAATCAGTAACTTTAGACTTTCTAACTTCCCCCCCTTCCACTTACAGTGTAATGGTTTCGTGCCCTCGGGCATTTGTGTAAATTGTGCAACCAGAAGTATTTTCCTAAGAGTTTTGTATTGTGCTTAGCTCCCTGACTCATAAAGAGCCAGGGTAGTCTTGTTATAAATAAATATCCTTTATTTTCATAACAACTTGTGTGGTGTCCTTTCACTTGGTGTTCAAGGGGTATATGTGACGGTAAACAGCTGGCTTAACACGCCCTCTAGAGTTTAGCCTAAGACTGCTCGTATCCACGCTACTAGGATAGCTGGTCTATAAGGTTGACTTACAACCAATCATCAATAAGGGTTGTTTGGAATGATACACAGTGATCACTAGAATAGTGAGCACTACATATCAGGCCAACTTCTCACATTGGTGAGCAGCGGTTGGGATTGGAGCTTGCTGTTGTTTTACCACACACGTATCCTAAGAATATCGCAGTGAAAGATCACATAAGTACCCAGGTACATATAACTTAACTTAGAATACTCCGAGTTCTACTGAACCGGCTGTTGTAGTGTAACAGGGCTTAGCACACCCTGACTACAACTCTTAGCAAGGGATCAGTAGGTAAACACATAGTGTAGGTAGGTGCATCACTTACACCTCACTAGAAAAGCATGTCGGTCCACGGAGAGTCTTCGCAGACTCCCTTAGTGGTCAGTGACCCTCCACAGGGCGTGTCACGATATGCAACTCTTAGCTTCAAGGAGATGAGACAACTGTGTGCCTCCAGGAAGCTAAACCAGGGTTCTAACCCTACCATCGCAATTCTGATAGGTCTCTTAGAGGCGTACGATGCTAGGAGGTCCTCTAACACAGGTCCCCCCAGTGCTGATGGGAACATGCCTCCCTTAGAGGGAACCCTCGGTGACCCAGACCTCGACCTCCACACAGAGGAGGAGGACGAGGAGGAGTTATCAGGAGACGAGGCAGACAAAGGTCCAGTGGTAGTCGGCAGGCTTACAAGGACCAACTTAAGCAGGCATGAGAATGGAACTGGGGGAGCCCTGGGCCCACGCTCAAGCAGGCCTAACCTTGGGAACGGACGAGCTAGGTCTCTCTCCAGAGGCTCTGGCAGATCGGTTCACACACATGTCTCTCAGGCATCTTCTCAGAGAGGAATGACGTCCCCTCAGAGAAGGGAGCATGAAGCGAAGATGAGGGAAGTCAATCTGAGGATCGAGCGGGAAGAACTTGCCCTCGCCAAAGAAAGACTTGCCCTGGCCCGAGAGCAGAAATTAAGTGGGTTAGATCCCACTGGTGGCAGCATTCTCAATAGAGAGAAAGACAGGGGTATAGACACTAGACACCTGAGTAAAATAGTGCCCCCCTTTAAACAAGGGGACGACATCCACAAGTGGATAACTGCCTTGGAGAGGGCCTGCACTGTCCAGTGCGTCCTCCCAAGTCAGTGGGCAGCTATACTGTGGCTTTCCTTTGAAGGTAAAGGAAGGGACAAGCTCCTCACTACTAGAGCTGAGGATGCTAACAACTACCAAGTCCTGAAGAACACACTGATTGATGGGTTCGGCTTAACCACGGAACAGTACCGGGTGCTGTTCCGGGACACCCAGAAAATTCAGTCTCAGGATTGGACTGACTTTGTCGATTGTGCCACTAAGGCTTTGGAAGGCTGGTTGCTGGGGAGCAAGGTTACTGATTACACAGGATTGTACAATCTTATCATGCGAGAACAGATTTTAAACAACTGTCAGAACCAATTGTTGCATCAGCACCTTGTCGACTCGGATCTGACCTCTCCCCAAGAATTGGGAAAGAAGGCAGACAGATGGGTCAGAACAAGGGTCAAGCAGAACCAGAACCAGAACCAGGGTGGTCAGAAGAAAGCAGACCAGAAGGGTAGTAACAAGAATGAACAAAATGACCAGAAGTCTTCGACAGGTCCCCAACAAACCAAAGAGGGTGGGGGTCAGGCTTCACAGAAGAAGAAGACTCAAGAAGGCCAGTCAAAAAGGTGGTGCCAATACTGTAAAAGTAAGACTCACTGGTTTAGTGAGTGCACCAAGAAAGGAGGGCAAACTCCTACCACTGCAGCCCCTAAGGCACCTGCACCCCCTAGTACAGTCAGCAGTGGTAGTGCGCCTCCCAAGGCATTAGTTGGGTTAACCTTGGGAACCGAGGGGAGTGACGACTTAGTCGGCACACTCACTCAGGCCGTCCTTGTCTGTACAGGGGATATGGATATGTCCCCTGATGCCAGTCCCAATACTTTGGGCAAATACAGACAGACACCTTTGATTAATGGAAAAGTGGCTCAGGCCTACAGGGACACTTGTGCCAGTGTCACCATGGTGACGCCTAACTTTGTGGACCCTGGACAGATCATGCTAGGTACCAGTTACCTAGTGACCAATGCCAGCAACGTCACTACCAATCACAGTATGGCAGTTGTTGATTTCTCCTGGGGAGGGGTAAGTGGCCCGAAAAAGGTTGTGGTTAGTTCAGACCTCCCCGTAGAATGTCTGTTGGGCAATGATTTGGAAACGTCACAATGGTCAGAAGTGGAGCAGAGGACTCACATGGAAATGTTAGGCTTGCCAGCACATGTCCTTGCTGTGACCAGGTCACAGGCCAAAAGGTGCCCCACTGAACAGGTGCTGGATCCTGGAAGAACGGACCAGACACCTTCCAAGAAGAGGAGCAGTAAGGGTAAGGCTTCGCCTTCCCCCTTGCCCCAGGTCGTGGATCAAGTCTCTGAGGAGGCTGACCTTAAAGAACTGAGGGAAACTGAGCCGAAAGAGCTTGAACCTGGTCAGGTTGAGTTTCTGGGCTCAGGGGGACCCTCCAGGGAAGACCTGGGGAAGGCACAGTTCGACTGCCCCTCACTTGAACCCCTCAGATAGCAGGCTGCTGCTGAGGCTGCAGGGAACGCCACAGGTACCCACAAGGTGTACTGGGACGATGGACTCCTGTACTCCGAGGCAAGAGACCCCAAACCTGGTGCGACCAGGAGGCTGGTCATCCCCTTGTCTCTGAGAGGTTTCCTTCTTACCTTGGCCCACGAGATTCCCCTTGCAGGTCACTTAGGCCAGAATAAGACTTGGGACAGAATTGTTCCACACTTTCACTGGCCCCACATGTCCGAAGATACGAAGGCATTTTGCCGCTCCTGTGTCACTTGCCAAGCCAGCGGTAAGTCAGGTGGCACGACAAAGGCCCCCCTCATACCACTACCAGTGGTGGGGGTACCCTTTGAACGGGTGGGGATCGACATTGTCGGACCAATGGAACCCCAGACAGCATCAGGGCACAAGTTTATACTGGTGGTGGTGGACCACGCCACTAGGTATCCTGAAGCTATTCCACTTAGGACCACTACAGCACCTGTGGTGGCACGGGCCCTACTTGGAGTGTTCTCCAGAGTGGGCTTCCCTAAGGAGGTCGTCTCAGACAGAGGTGCAAACTTCATGTCGGGATATCTGACTGCAATGTGGAAGGAGTGTGGTGTCAACTACAAGTTCACCACACCCTATCACCCACAATGCAATGGGCTTGTTGAGAGATTCAACAGGACCCTAAAAGGGATGATTCACGGACTACCTGAAAAGCTTCGGCGGAGATGGGATGTCCTGATACCCTGCCTCTTGTTCGCCTACAGAGAGGTCCCGCAGAAGGGGGTTGGCTACAACCCTTTTGAGCTTCTGTTCAGACATCCTGTAAGGGGACCCCTTTGTTTGGTAAAGGAAGGATGGGAGAGACCTCTCAGAAAGCCGGCATCGAACATTGTGGACTATGTACTCGGTCTCCGCTCGCGGATGGCGGAGTACATGGAAAAGGCGTCTAAAAACCTTGAGGCGAGCCAAGAATTACAGAAAGCTTGGCACGACCAAAAGGCTGTCCTGACTGTGTACCAGCCTGGACAGAAGGTGTGGGTGCTGGAGCCGGTGGCCCCAGCAGCACTCAAAGACAAATGGTCTGGGCCCCACACGATCATTGAGCAAAAGGGAGAGGTCACCTACTAGGTAGACCTGGGAACTCCCCGGAGCCCCCACAGGGTGCTCCATGTAAACAGGCTCAAGGCATATGTCGACAGGAAGGGCATGGGCTTGCTCATGGCCACAGACGAGGGACAGGAGGAGGAGAGTGACCCTCTCCCGGACCTGCTCTCTCAGAACCCTGACGATGGGTCAGTAGATGGTGTTGTCTTTTGTGGCAGCCTCTCTGGACATCAACAAAAGGATTGTAAACAGGTTCTTCAATCCTTTCGACATATGTTCTCTCTGACGCCCAGTCAGACCAATTGGTGTACCCATGAGGTCGACACTGGGGACAGTCTGCCCATAAAGAGTAAAATCTATCGGCAACCTGATCATGTCAGAGACTGCATCAAGACGGAGGTGCAGAAAATGTTGGAGCTGGGAGTCATTGAACCCTCGGACAGCCCCTGGGCTAGTCCCGTAGTTCTCGTGCCGAAACCTCACACCCAGGGCGGTAAGAAAGAGATGAGGTTTTGCGTGGACTACAGAGGTCTCAATGCAGTCACTAAGACTGACGCCCACCCAATACCAAGAGCAGACGAACTTATCGACCGGTTGGCTTCGGCCAGCTACTTAAGTACGTTTGACCTGACAGCTGGGTATTGGCAAATCAGGTTAGCTGAGGAGGCCAAGCCCAAAACAGCATTTTCCACCCCGGGTGGGCATTATCAGTTCGTGGTAATGCCCTTTGGTTTGAAAAATGCACCTGCCACCTTCCAAAGGCTGGTGAATCGAGTTCTCACTGGGTTGGACGACTTCTGCGCGGCGTATCTGGACGATATCGCTGTCTTTAGCTCCACCTGGGAGGATCACCTGGTCCACCTGAGGAAAGTGTTAGAGGCCCTGCAAAAGGCAGGCCTCACTATCAAGGCCACTAAGTGCCAGATAGGGCAGACACAGGTTGTATACCTGGGCCACCTTGTAGGTGGAGGCCAGGTTCAACCATTGGAGAGCAAAATACAGGCCATCCAGGACTGGGGTCCTCCAACCACCCAGACTCAGGTTCGAGCTTTCTTGGGCCTGACTGGTTATTACCGGAAGTTTGTCAGAAATTATGGATCCATTGTGACCCCGCTAAACGACCTGACAAGTAGAAAGATGCCAAAAAAAGTTCAGTGGACAGCAAGCTGTCAGAAGGCATTCGATGACCTAAAGCAGGCCATGTGCACAGCACCTATCCTAAAGAGTCCAGACTACTCCAGACCATTCATTGTCCAAACAGACGCTTCGGAGCTGGGTGTGGGAGCTGTTCTATCTCAACTGAATTTTGATGGTCATGACCAGCCCATAGCTTTTATTAGCAGGAGGCTGACCCCCAGAGAGAAGAATTGGTCAGCTATTGAGAGGGAGGCCTTTGCTGTGGTTTGGGCCCTGAAGAAGTTGAGGCCATACTTGTTTGGCACTCACTTCAAGATTCAGACCGACCATAAGCCCCTCTTGTGGCTAAATCAAATGAAGGGGGAAAACCCCAAACTACTTAGGTGGTCCATTTCCCTACAGGGGATGGACTTCACAGTGGAGCATAGACCTGGCACTGAACATGGCAATGCAGATGGGCTCTCCAGGTATTTCCACTTGGAGCAAGAAGACTCACCTGGTCAAGGTTAGCTTATTGTCCCAAAGTTTGGGGGGGGGTCATGTAGGAGAGTAGGGTCTGCAATCCTATGATCACCCAGATTTTTTGCTTTTGCCTCATTGGTTTATGACTTTCCCCGGCTGTGGGCCTGCCAATCAGACCCACAGCCTAGCTGTTCTCTCTCGAAATTAAACACATGTACATTAGGTGCATCCACCAATTGGAACTGGGCCGCCTTGTCAGTCCCTGTCTCAGCATACCACAGGTATCCAGGGCATCGGTGTACCCAGGGCCTACCAGGGGCTGCAGCATGTATTATGCCACCCCTGGAATGGCCGCCCAAATCTGACACAACTGGCTGCACGACAGCTGGGGCAACGTGGTGTAATCACCCGTTGCTGTAGGTGTAGTATTCCTACACCTAACCCTAAAATGGACACATGGATTCCTATCAGTCACTCCTATGGCAGGCCTTATCAATCCTGAAGGCAGAGTGCAGGGAATCATGTGGGACGGTGCTCTGGCTCGAGCTGAGCCCGTCGATGGCTTGCGGAACCAAGTCCTAATAGCCGTTCCATGGTGACGCGGGCCAACTACTTTTAAATGCATTATAATCCTCGCGGTTATTTGCTAACTTTGGCATCGCATCACCTACACATGTCGAGTAAGGTGTCATACGAATTGGAATACGAACCCCTCGCCAGTTCTGGCGACGGGGTTAGCATTCCCCCCTTTTAGAGGGGCACGACATGGAAGTAACCTTGAACCCCGGTTAAAGTTGACTCAAGCCTCAGCATCACAAAATGGATGCTGCCACCAGACACAAGTCTGACCTCCTGCTGCTGGGAGACCTTCCAGCGAGGGGAGCTTGGACAAAGGGTTTCCTGTCGAGGGCGGTGTTAGCACCATCCCAGACAGGGTTTGTGTATCCCAGGTAGGCAGGGCTGAAAGGAAGGTGATTGCCAGTGGCACCCTGGTGCTCACTGTGCATAGCCCGGCTCAAACCAGTTTCGGGGGCACACCAGCCCCTGAGCTGGGGCGAAGCCGGACAAAGGATAGGGGTGTAACCACCCCCCTTCTGGCTCCACCCATAGGTAGAACCTAGTCACGGGCCAGCCCCTTTTCTTAGAATAAAGGTAGGAGCGAGTCCCCTTCCCAAATTGGATAATTCTGAATCTTGAACTACTTTCCACGAAAGGAACTCTTGACTATTTCTGAAGACTCTCCCTTGTGGCTAAGGAGTAGCCACCCTGCACCAGCAGGCACCACCTAAGCGCTTGCGGTTTGCTGTAAGTCTCTACTACGGATCAAGACTGCCCAGCTCGACGAGACCCGAGTTCCCTGCCATCTCTGACCTTTTACCTACCTCATCAGCCCAGCTGAGAGTCGTAGGTGTGACGAGACCCGCGGGACCGGCCATCTTCAGAACCTGCACGACGCTTATCTAGCACGCCCACCGAGGGACCCTCGAGTGAGTGCACCTAGGGTTTGAGAAGCCCTAACCCTGAGCAGCTCCAGCACCGAAGTCCGCCTCCCCAGCATCCACGAGATCTGCGTGGGGGCCCTTCTGCTCCTTGCTGTTCACCGCGTTGTCCGACCACTCGCCGACCGGCTTGTGGCCCTCTTCACGACGCACCACGTTTGTTTCATCACTGGTCTGGTTGCTCCAGACTGGCCCTTGCTCCCCTTCAACAGAGGAGTACCTCGGACCCTCCTGGTCCACTCCAGACGCCATCTTGACTCCACCGCGTGGGTTGCCACTGCCAAGATCCGCTGCCCCATTCCTGGGCCCAGCCTCATCGACAGCAGACACCTGCGTGGGACAGCTCGCCCTCCCTCCTGGTCGCCGCCGCGCCTCCTGGTCCGAGGAACAGCCGAGTCCGACGTCATCCACTCACCTGGTCGAGGTGACTTCAGCCGGTACCCTCCTGGTGCCCACACGATCGCTGGCTAGCGGTTGAGAACTGAGTCCCCTCTGCTTTCAGGTTTCCTTCATCACCGATCCAGGCTTGGATCTCGCTGAACATCGACACTGGTCGCCTGCCAGCAACTCTTCTTTCAGGCTCCTGAGACTACAACGAGGACTTCCGACATCTTGCCGAACCTTCCACAGTCGCAGCCTCTGGGCTAGGTAACTCGAGCATTTCGGTGCTCCATCGCAGGTTCGCTTTACAAGTGTCCAGTTCCTTTTTCGTTTAGTCCCACTGATCGGATCACTCCGGAATCAGTAACTTTAGACTTTCTAACTTCCCCCCCTTCCACTTACAGTGTAATGGTTTCGTGCCCTCGGGCATTTGTGTAAATTGTGCAACCAGAAGTATTTTCCTAAGAGTTTTGTATTGTGCTTAGCTCCCTGACTCATAAAGAGCCAGGGTAGTCTTGTTATAAATAAATATCCTTTATTTTCATAACAACTTGTGTGGTGTCCTTTCACTTGGTGTTCAAGGGGTATATGTGATGGTAAACAGCTGGCTTAACACGCCCTCTAGAGTTTAGCCTAAGACTGCTCGTATCCACGCTACTAGGATAGCTGGTCTATAAGGTTGACTTACAACCAATCATCAATAAGGGTTGTTTGGAATGATACACAGTGATCACTAGAATAGTGAGCACTACATATCAGGCCAACTTCTCACAGTGATAACCTGACTGGAGGACTATCTTGGAGGACCAGCAGGCACCTGTTACCTCACTTACCAACTCATCCACTGTCGGAGTAATGTGTCTCTCCCCATTGATTGCCAGATTTGGGAGGTGCATATCTGTGCTAAGTCTCACCTCCCCGGGACATTTAAGTTTTCAGATCACTAAGATCAGTGATACCCAGGGAGTGCGTCCTTCTACTCACTCAATTATGTCAGCATCCTCTAATTTCCAGAGTTCCTCTTCCATCTGAGCCGTAGACGGAATGCCACTCGTCAATGTCTCAGGGCCATAGATTGCACAGACTGATCAATGTGAAGTTTCACTATTTTCCCATTCAGGCACCGATCCTTTGGAAGAGTTCTTTGAAGTCTCCTAGAAGGCTGTCTAGTACAGTGACATGCATGCTGAGTGTGAATTGAACTAATTGAAGTTTTTCTGCTGTGTTGTAGCTTAGATAGGTGCCTACCCCTCTTTTTGTGACGTATACTTTGGCTGAGGTGTTCATGTCGTTTGTGTAAAGTATGCAACAAACATGCCTGCCAGTGGGAGAAGGTGTGGGTACCTGTAGGCATATACTTGCATGTTAGTTGATTAGAAGGCAGGTCAACTAGTTATGGTCTCATAGATTTCTTGGGACATGATGTTGATGGAGACCCCGGTGTCAATACTGGCAGTCAATACCCAACCCCCTATCAGTACTTGGCAATTGGGTGGATACTTTGCTCAAGTCTGAACCTGGTTGACACCCTATACCGCTTGCATGGTGCCTCCCCTCTCATTAATTTGTATTCATTTATTACGTTTTATATAACCTGACCATGTCCCTTGAGGGTATCAGATCGATTTACATGTTCAGGGAGACAGGTAGACTAAACAACAAAATCATCAAAGCCGGAGCAAGGTATGACAGTATCCTGAAGCGAGACCACCAGAAGAGGTCCAAACGGACAAAAAACAAAAATAAGAACATACCATGAGAGAAATAAGCATGCGTGCATTGTCAGGGACAAATCGTGTCTGGGAGTGGAGTACGTACGTTCTTAAGCAGAAATGTGTTCATCAGTATCACTTCAACTTCTTTCTTGAATGAGGCAGTAGAGGGGTTCAGTCTGATTTCAGGTGATAGGGCATTCCAGATTCTCAGGGTAATACCTAAGAAGGCTCAGTTGTATGTTTTCTTTGTATAGAATTTTGGTGGTTTCAGCAGCAGGGTGCTAGTGCCTCTAAATGCTCTACATTCATCCGACAGTTCTAGTTTCTGTGCAGGGTATCTAGGGGCGTTGAAGTGTAGGACTTTATGGATCGTGCAGGCAATTTTTAAATAAATCTTTACCGCATATGGAAGCCAGTTTAGATTTTTTGGATCAGAAGTGTTGTGATTGCTTCTTTTAGAACCTGTAGTGAGCCTAGCAGCAGAGTTAAGAGAGGCCCTAAGCTTAGATATGGGTAGACCGCAGAGGGATGCACTTCCAAAGTCCAACCTGGAAATCACTAGGGCAAGAACAGCTGACTTGAAGTCATAAGGGGGTATGAGGTGTCTCATTTTTCTTAAGATGTTCATGTGGAAGTTTGCTCCTTTGGTGGCAGAGCTGATGTGATCCTGCATGTTCAGGTTCTTATCAATCAAGTATTATTCTCAGTGATCTCATTGAATTAATAATGTGTGTTAAGCTGTTAAGAGCTGTTATTTGTTTAATACATTCTGCGATGTCAGGTTAGTGTTTGGGTGGGGCAATTAGGAGGAATTTTGTTAAGAGTGTTTAGTTTGAGGTGGTTCCTGGTCAGCCAGTTTTGTTTTTTTTGTAAGGTTTTGTTAAGAGACCTACTATCTTCAGGGAAGAGATGTTCAAGTACAGTTGGGTGTCATCTGCATACATGTAATAGTAGATGTTAGATGAATTTAACAATTCAGTTAAAGGCTCCATGAACAGGTGGAAGAGAGTGTGTGAGAGCGAGGAACCCTGTGAGACCCCCTAATGTGACCTGTGTAGGGTTGGATAAGGAAATATTGACCTTGATTCTTTGAGTTCTGTTGTGGAGAAAAGAAATGAACAAGTTAAGAACGGACCCTGATAGCCCCATCCTACGTTCAAGTAGGTCTAGGAGGCTGTCATGTTTGACCGTATCGAAGGCTGACAAGAGGTCGAGGAGGATAAGAAGACAGGATTCCTTCTGGCCTATCATTTTAGCACATCATCAACTATGTGTGTGAGAGCTGATTCAGTACTGTGTAGCTGATGGAAACTGGATTGGAATTGGTCTAAGAGACTGAATTGTTTAATGCGATTGCATAGGTGTACATGGACACATTTCTCAAGGAGCTTCGCCAGGGTCTGAATATTAGAAATCGTGCGGAAATTGTTTAGGTCTGCGTGATCCACCATGGGTTTTTTCATAATAGGGTTAACCTGCCCTGCTTTACGGCAGTCAGGGATCTATCCTTGAAGTAGTGAGACATTAACTATCTTGGTCCAGACAGGGAGGAGGGACATTTTGATTTCACTGAAGACATTCGCAGGTAGAAGGTCGCTAAGGTGATTTGAGGGTTTTAATGCTGTTAGGATTTTGAGAAAGGCGCTTGCATCAAAGGCTTTGAAAATGCTCCATGAGGCATTGTTTTTGGGGGAGTGAGCTAAGAGATCTGGTGGCTCAGGATCTGGGGTAGAGGGGTGCTACTATGAGGTGTGAAAGGAAGGTGCTTCCAAGTTGTCCACAGATCTCTTTTGATCTTATTTGTCTTTTCCATAAAGAAGGAGGCAAAATCCTCATAGTTTGGCTGTGGATTAGAATCTGTAGGGGAAGGGTTGGGTTGTCTATTGGATTCTAGCTTGACAAGTTCAAACATTTTTTGGGGACGATTTCTAGCTTTATCTAATTGATTTCTAAAGAATTTCGCCTTCAAACTTCTGATACGTTTGTTGTAATGATCTCAGGTGTTTACGGTGTTCAAGGGACGGTGAGAATCTCCATGATCGTTCAGTTAGTCGAGCGTACGTCTTTCTGCATTTAGGCTGCCATTGAACCATGATTTGGATTCCTTGGTGGACATTTTGTTTCAGCTGTAAGGCTCATCATTGTTCATGTCATCTTCATTGGTTCATCAGCCAAGGTCCCAATGGCATTCACCGCCTTCTACTGAGAGTTTCGCTGTCCCTGGGATGACTGGCACACCTTTATGAAGTGGGTAATAATTTTTCCACATCCTGAGTGTTTCTTTCCACTGGCTGGGCATTCACCTACATGTGGAAACAGTCTACCACAACGGTTTCTGGTGGCCTTCTCCCTTTGGCGTGGTGTCTGATCCCATCTGGTATATGGGCTCACTCTCAATGTGCTTATAGAGGGCTGCTTCCATGTGTGAGGCCCTTGCCTTTGAGTGTTCCTTCCAGTGTCTGAGGGTTAAGATATCCTGCGTCGACTTGCCTGGCTGCTGCATTTGTTCTCGTAATTTGGCTGACGCACAATTCTGCATAAATTGCACCTGGATGTTCTCTGTTTCATCATGTAGGGTGCACATTCTGGTGAACTCCTTCAATCGGGCGTAGAAGGCATCCGAATAGTGGCGCAGCCTTGTTGAGCTTGGAGCAGGAAGAAACACTCATAGTCTGATCTGACCATGGGTTCACAATGATTGTTGATGACTGTTACGATTATGTTGTATGTGAACGGTGGGTCCTTTTCATGCTAGGTTGCGTGATTGTTTGCATATGTCCTCTCCTGACAGGTGTAAGAGTAATAGGTGCGTCACTTTTGACTTTAAAGCTGGTTGCTGCAAAGTAGGTATTGAACCTCTCAATCCATAGTTCCCACTTTGGTGCATGTGCCAATGGTGGTCTGTGACAATAAACTTCTGTTCATTGACTGGAATGGAGGGCATGGTACATGCATGTCAGGTACTCTGCTCTTGCCCTTTATTTTGGCATAGGACAGCTCACTTCTTACCACAGATCATGCACAGGTGCCTAGAGGTGGGGATTTATTCACCACTCTTGCTATCTGCTTTATGTGGTGCTGTGCTGTACATGCGCCTCTCACCTAGGCAGAGACTCATGCTGGCAGTGAACTGTGTGGGGTATTCGGCATGGGCTTGAATGTCTTGGATCTCTCTGCACTTGTGCCCTTTCATTTCATATCTCTATATGCAGTTGCTCCGCTTTTATTCCACATACCACCATCCAAAGGTGAAATGCTGCTACTCCAACACATGCCTCCCTGTGGATGGCGGGTGCATGTCTTCGTCTCCATGGGGTGTTAGAAGGAGGCAGCTGCCACACCCTTGAGCATGATGTAGATCATTGACCACCCTTGCGGGCAGGCAAGAGCTAGGCACCATCCACGACCAACTACGCTCATGCTGTTCTTGCAGCCACTAAAGTACCATGTGCTTCTGGATGCAGCCAGCTACTTCTGCGCCACTTGTCAGACATTGTAGCCCAACTGGTGGTTCAGGCTTAGGTTGTGGGCTGTCCCCCGGACCTTGTTGCCATTTATGTGGCGTCTGCGAAAAGTGGAGACAAGCACGATCAGGACACAGCAGTGCCCATAACTAACTTACTTAGCCCTGTAGCATAAGGGTACTATTTATTATGGACAAACATGTCATCAGGACTCATGGATCCCCACAGTGGGCGGCATCTGCCCCAGGGCCGGCCTTGGGCATGGGCGAGATGGGTCCAGGCCTGGGCGTCAATATTCTGAGGGGGCAGCAGGAAGCTGCCTGACTAAATGTTATGCAAACAGCAGCTCGTCCATCCCACTTGGTCTTCAATCAGGTCCTGTTGAAGAAAATGTAATCAGCCCTTAATGAACCTCAGAGTAATTGTTAGCACCCCATCAACCCCCTGCCCTCCTCCGGCTTTCCTCGCACCTCTTGGTGTCACACTGCAACAATCCCCATCTCCCACACCAAGCGCCACATTTTCTTTCGGCCCAGGGCTCTGTCCTGATCAATCCTATTTAGTGGTGTGTCATAAGTAGTAATCCAGCATTGCACATGCACAACACTACAAAGGGTGGGCAATTATTTGGTCAAGAAATATTATTTCTTAATGAGGCTGTATGTAAGGCTTTAGCCAGGGTTTGTAGTTTATTGTGATACGCACCTGCCTCATTAAAGGAACCCTTTTCACATATTACATGCCCGATAGGGAATTAAAAGCCAATTTTCCCAAGCTCGCGCGTATGTTCAAATCTTGGCGTGTATGTACTTTTGCAAATGTTTAGTATAGACACAGAATGAGAGGTCTATGAATGCAAAGAAGAATACACAGAACTGGAAATTTCAGCATAACGCAAAATTCCCACTGGCTTTCCAGGTATTGGCAAGTTGTTCTCAATGTGTCATACAAGGCGCTAAAGGTTACACGCAGTCGCAGGTACACTGCAAACGTGACACACGCAGCCATACATATAAAACTTGGAAGCTGTGCACTTCTCCTTCTGGGGCATCACTGGCAGCGTTTATATCAGAGTGTGGAGGCGCAACAGAACGTCTGCAGCTGTAAAAAAAAAACACTGTCTCCCTTACAGAGGATAACCTCCGATCACGGTGCTAGACTGCACAGTGAAAGGGTACCAGGACCGCTGAACAGTGCCCCAGGACCCGTCAGACTAAAGCGCCCACCGAGAAACATGGCGAGCAACAGAGCCTGGGAGTGATCTGCGCATGCGTGGGCGCATGCCCCATGCCTTGTGAGGAAACACGCTTACGGAGGTCTGAAAAAATAGATGTATGTATACTAGCAATGGTGAGCGTGTGCAGCCTGAGACGCTGAAGGAGTTGCTTGAGGCACACGGGACAGCCAGGGGAGACCCGGGGACACCCCGTACAGGCGGGAGAGCGTGAGCCAGCACCAGCGACCCACCGCCGGGCTCCTGCACCTCCGGGCGGTGCGTGGCTCCTGCACCCCAGCCGGTGCGGCTTCTGGACTCCCAGCTGATGCACCGCTTCGGTTCCCCGAGCCGAACCGAGGCTGGTTGCTGCTCTCACAGGAGGATGGAAGGATTCGCCGGCAGCTTGGGTAAGAAGCCCGTCTCTGCTCCTGCGCCGTGCTTTGTTAGTGGGGCTGCCAGTCTCTGCAGTGTGAGCAATGTGAGCTTCAGCCCCACAGTTATCACCACTGACATATGCACCGACCGCGATGGTTGCGGGGAATCCCCCCTATTCCGCCCCTGGAGTTTAACTGCCTGGCGAACTTGTGGTGCTCTTCGCCCACTCGCAGTTGGGTTTGGCTGCTGAGCCTCAGGGGTGGCCGCAGCAGCACCGGCAGGGCATGGCAGCTGTAAGGGTGGCAGGCGTGGGCAGCAGCAGGGCTGGGGAAGCGCCTCGTTTGAGTTAAAGACAATCGCAGCAGCAGAGCGGGTAGAAAAAGACTACAGCAGTACTGGCAGGCGTGACCGCAGGGTGCAGTGACAGCATCAGTGACCGCAGCACGAGTGATAGTCTGGCAGCAGATATGGCATAATGGTTCGGTGACAGCAGTAGCAATGGAGCGATGCCGTAGGTGCATCACTGACCGCGGGGGGACTGACGGAATGCACGAGTGGCATTAGTAGGCACCACAACGGCAGCAAGGGTGCAGCATGGTACGGGTGACAGCGCCACGCCCCTGTGCCGCCGCTCTATGCAGAGACGGGCTGCACACTGTGCCAATCTCACGCTGCAGTCACTTGGGAATCCCCAGGATCCTGCTGTTGCTGCTGGTTACCACCACGGGTTAATACATGCGTGAAACGCCCATTTTCATTGTTTGCAGGGATCCGGCCTTCTCAACTATACTTCGGTATAGGGTTTATAACATACATATATTTATATAATTGGATGCCAATGGTTCACGATTCTTCGTATCTGCTTCTAGTTTGTGCCTTCAATATTGTCCAGATAGAGAATGTTTATATTGGCAGCACACTGCGTTCACTGGTAGTCTTTGAGGCGTTCTTCCCTTGTGGGAAATTATATTGTTCTATTTTTTTTAACATTGACACTTGATAACTAGCTTTTCCAATCTCGTCATGTCCGGTTGGTTTGTTTTAGCCAGAAGACGAGATAGCGTTTTCTGGTATGGCTTAAAATGAGCAGCTTGTGTGCTAAATGATGGAGCTACGCGCTTAGCAATGGAAAACGAAAGTCTCCTTTTATGAAAAATATCACCTCAGCAAGAGAGTCCACTGATAAGTCGTGAGAGTTTGAAGTGTGCGTGGGAAGTTGTGTGCAAGTTTTGCCGGTTTGGTAAATAAAGTAAATGGTATGTCTGCTGTATCAGCAAATAAGACATTTGTATGAACATATGTTTTATTTGTTACGTTTCTAGCAACTGCAAAGTATCATGCGAAGTCGTCAGTGATCTACCTTTTCACATATTTATTCTCCGTTGACATAAAGAAAGCTATTTGCATATACTTTTCACTTGGCATTTGTGAAAGTGACGCTTCAGGTGCATATTTGTATGCAAAGCTCAACATAGTGCGCAAAGCCATTTTGAATTGTTTACCTCTGTTCCTGTGGTTAATCCTTTTGGCATACATACAATTCATGTGAATAAAAACGGTTTGATGGGTTAGTGTTCTGCAAATCGAGCAACCACGAGGTAAGTGCTGCCCTTCTTATGACATCTAATTTGAAGGCCAAACAATATCCCTCAGTGACTCTGTCTTGAAAACAGGAGACTATTCTTGGAGTTCCTGTTAGGCATTCCTCTGACCCATGATTCTGTTTCTTTCATTTTAGGTCTGGGTTGTGACAGTGCCGCTGCCAAGTAGACGTTTGCTTACAATATGCTTAGAGTGGGAATTTGGTCCTCGCCGTTCATTGTTTTTATTCGACCAGCCTCTTTCAGCCATTGGCTTGAGAGCTTGTCAACCACCTATTGGCTCAAACCAGTGGAGTATTTATCTCTCGCCAAATGCTGTCTGCAGTTTGGTTGTGTTCTTTTTCTTTCCAAGTACTTGTATTGACCTGCATGTGGGGCTTCTTTACGTTCTTATCCTCCCTGTGGGCTCATGCTGGCTCACTCCCATGTGTCCTGCTCTAATGTGCTAATACTGCAAGTGTTTGAACTGCCTGGATGGACACCCTGGCCCTCCTTATTGATTTCCAGATGGCTTTGGACACAGTTTCGTGGTCATTTTTGGTAGCTGTACCCCAACGTGCAGGCTTTGGGTTCCCCATACGCATACATTTGGGTCTCCTATGTATAGCCCTACTACACCAAGTCTGTGTTAATGGACTCCGATCACGGCTATTCGCGAACCTCAGAAGCACTCAGCAGGGTTTGTCCTCTGCCCCCTTTATTGTTTACACTCGCCTTAGAGCCTTTGGCACACCTGATCAGGTGTGACGCTGGGATCCGAGGATGGCAGTGGGAGGGTGGCGTGGAAGACCGCACTGCCCTTTATGTGGACTATGTCTTGTTTTTTCTCGGCAACCCCCAGTCGTTGGGCCCCAGATGCCTTGAGATTCTTTGCCTCTATGAGGAGGTCTCCGGGGCAATATCTGCAAGTCGCTCTTGGTGCCGGTCACGGGAGACATGGCTGGGCAGCTTTGGTGCCCAGGGATGCCAGTGCATCGATACTTCTTCAAGTGCCTTGGTGTCCACATCTCTTGCCTCCCTGACTTGCCCTGGTTCCTCAGTTTTTAACCCCTCGCATTGGCCTTGGAAAGGGACTTGCACAAGAGGAGCCACCTGCCGCTGAAGCTGATGGGACGTATTGCATCTCTCTGACTTGGTGAATGTCCCCCATCCAATCTCTCGTACATGGTTTCAGTGATTGACCTAAAAAATGACAACCTTCTTTTAGGTGGGTGGCGGCACCGAGTAGCCTTTTCCTCAGCGAGGAGGTTTTCATTCGACGAAGGCCTCAGTATGACTGACATATTTGTGTATTACCTTGCTGCACACTTAGTCCTGGTGAATGAATGGTTTACAGGGGGACGGGATGATCCCAGTTATTGTCTCAAACTGCACCTCATAGGCCTTGATGGTCGTCTTGGTCTGCTTTAGTACTGACCGATTTTCCCTGCTACTTCCTCCTGTACCCGGGAGATGCTAAGATGCTGGGGAGCAGCCTTGTGCTATGTCTGCTGGAACCAACGCATTACTGGTATGATACCGCTGTGGCAGGTGACCTGGCTCCGGCAGGTGTTGGAACTCCACGGGTTCAACCCATGGGACAGAATAGCGATTACATACTTGGAAGTTGTTTCCCGGGGGGAGACATTGATATCCTTTCAAGAGATGAGAAACGAATACTGCCTCGCCCAAACGTAATTTTTGTTATCTCCAGTTACGTCATTCCTTACTTGTCTACATCCTGGAAGATACCCAGATCCTTGAATATAGTCCTCTTGAGGCGAAGTTGTTAATGGGGAAAATTGGGTAAGGGAGCAATCTCCACGATCTATTGCTCCTTGATAATTTTTGCACCTTATCACTTACCCCATCTGAGGAACAGGTGGGAGGGCTGGGTGAATGAAGTGGAGAAAGACGATTGGCTGGAGGCTTGCCTGGCCTGAGTGAACTGGTGATTCATCGCGGCGTTGGATGGTCCAAATCAATTATCTACTTGCAACATATCTGACCCCCCAGCGATTACAGCAGATGGGTCAGGTGGACAGTGCCAAGTGTGTGAGATGTTCCCTCCCAGCCACCGACTTCTTCCATATAGTGTGGTCCTGCCCAGCCTTGTCATCCTTTTGGAGCGGGGTGGGACGTGAGATCTGAGGTTTTGGGCCATCACATTGATTTGGCTCCTCGGGTGGCCATACTGGGTCTTCTAGAGAAGGTGGTGGGACCAAGGTCTGAAAGGGCTGTCGTAGGAGTGATCTCATTGATGGCCAAACGTGTCATTGCACGAGCCTGGAAGCAGCTGGATTCCCCTTCTCTGGCACTCTGGAGGAAGGGAGGAGACTGGTGTACGCACCAGGAAAAGCCTCACTATGAAGCAAGGGACTGTCTGTGCATAAACATGAGAGGATATGGGGCGTGTGGTGGGCGTATCATGGACTTCTGATGTAATGATGTTACTGATTACCAGTGTGATTGTCCCATGCTATGATCTGATATGAGAAGCAGTGTTGTTTTGGGAATGTTGGTGGATGCTGCCACACACTATTAAACTTAATACATTTTGTTTATTAAAATACTGCAAGTGTTAGCACATTAATATCCCAGACCTGTTCGTTTTTGCTAGGGTTTGTTTATGCAGTCTTAATCACAAGTGTTGAGTGAGCGAATGGTTTGTATGCAAATTGCTTGGTTGCAACACTGGTCAATGTGTTTCTGTATGAAACCCCAATGGACTGTCAGCCATTTCCAACTTGCTTTCCCCACTCATTCCTTATGTTGGCAAATCCACAAGTCGAAGCTACACGAAGACTCTAAAAGTATGAAGTCACCCACCTCTGAATGTCAAGATAGTGTCTAACAGTAGGTGGTTTGTGCTTCCTTCAATTGTAGCAACAGGGGCCACCTCTTACTATGAGTTTCTTCGTAGGGGCACAGGACATAATATAATAAAGCCTTTCTAATTTAAAAAGGCCAGATTTGACAGAGAAGTGGATCATTTTAGGGGTGTTATGAACCCCACTGCACTGGGCTCATGGACAAGTGGGGTTCCTGTAACTCCAGCCACTTCCCTCCCATGCACTAACATTGATAGGGAGGCATGGAAAAGGCTGTATTTATTTTAATATGGAAAACACGGGAAAAGCAGGTTGTTGGACCTGTCAGCCCTAGGGTGGTCTCCCCATCTATTTTTGATCGTGCCTCATTTTTTCCACCCTCATTTTGATGTTGGACTTAGGTCTCCGGGCGCCTTTTCATTGCCAATCAGTGTTAAGGTGCAGGTGCTCCATTCTCCCAAGATGGCTGCCACAGACCCCTGCTACTGCAGAGTTGGCTTTCATAGTAGCACCCTAGCTGCCAGGAGCTGGCTGGAACCCCACAACAATGTTGCGACACCAGCCCGCCTTTTTTGTCCCATAGGTATAATGGGGAAGCTCCTGGAATGTGCTGGAACCTTCTAGAAGGGAGGTGTGGTTTTACTTTTGCCGCCTTGGCTAGAGGTCACCTGACCTAGGGCTACTTAAGTGAGGGGGGGAACTTTTTCTAGTCAGTTGGCCAGTGGGGTAAAGCAGAGCTGGAGAATCCACGCAGGAGTGTAGGCGGTAGGACCTAGCCAGGGACTTATGCCTCTGAGAGTGACAGGATTTAGGTGCTGCCTCTTAAGTGAGTGAGGGATCCTGTGAAACCCACTGATCTTGCCCAGCAGTAGGAGGACCCAGAGAACCTCTGCCCAGCCTGACTAGGAAGGACCTAGTCGCCAACTCATTCCCTACCCCCCAGGAACAGAACCCCCAAGGGCGCCAGATACATCTGCGCCATCAAGACTTTCTAGAGCAACTGATTGCAAGAACTGAATGCTGAGACTGCGTGTCCAGACTGAACCTTGAAACTACATGCCTAACCGATTGTGGTATCGCTGAGGATCAACCAGGTCTTAGCGCTGCGACCCCTGCGCTCCCTGACCTGGCCTGGGATCCCCGGCAACGTGCTCCGTTGAGCGCGGAGCTCCCCAGCTTAATTTGAGCCCCCCCCTGTGGCGTGGAGGCTGAAGCGCGCTCGCGGCGGCGGCCCGGAGGCCGGAAGAGTGCCCCTCATCGTCACAAGGCCCGAGGAGAAGCCCGGGGCCCCGTCGCTGCCGTCGCAGCTGTGATGAAGGTGCGTGAGGCCGTGGCCGGCCCCCGTCGCAACAGGAGCCGGTGTGGACGCCCCCCGACGTCGAGCAAGGTAAGCCCGGAGGCTTGGGACTGACCCCGGTGTGCCCCCTACAGGCTGGGAGCCACACCGCACCCTGAGCCCGGGTTCCCTCTCCGTGGAAGTCCCCTGGTCACCACGACAGAGAGACCCCTCCGAAGGATTCGCCCCTTGTTCCCCACTGACTTTTCAGAAACTCTGTGTCTCACGAACTGCACCGGAGTACGAGAGGCTCGCTCCGTACGACTCGTTGTGCTCCGTGAACTGCTCCGTTCTGAAGTATTCATTGCTACTTATTACGAGTAGCGCTCTGTTCTAAATGCTCCGTTCTGAAGTATTCACTGCTATTGATTACGAGTAGCGCTCTGTTCTAAATGCTCCGTTCTGAAGTATTCATTGCTATTGATTACGAGTAGCGCTCTGTTCTAAATGCTCTGTTCTGAAGTATTCATTGCTATTGATTACGAGTAGCGCTCTGTTCTAAATGCTCCGTTCTGAAGTATTCTTTGCTATTGATTACGAGTAGCACTATGTTCTAAATGCTCCGTTCTGAAGTATTCATCGCTATTGATTACAAGAAGCGCTATGTTCTAAATGCCCAGTGCTGAAGTATTCACTGCTTACTGATTACGAGTAGCGCTATGTTCTAATGCTCTGCTCGGAAGTATTCACTGTGTGCTAGTTACGAGTGGCGCTATGTTCTAATGCTCTGCTCTGAAGTATGCACTGCGTGCTGGTTACGAGTGGCGCTATGTTCTAATGCTCTGCTCTGAAGGATTCCCTAATTAGAGGTTACGAGGAGCGTATGATCGTAGGCTCTCCTCAGAAGTCCAGGGCTCAGTTATTACGAGTGGCGCTACAATCCCCAAACCCTACCACGGGGAGTAAGATATACAAGGGTGGCCTAGAGCCTGCAGGAAACATACTGGTGAATATCATACTGGTGAATATGGTGCTGGCGGATTAAACGCTGACATAAGTGAATTGCCATTGTCATCTCATGACCTGCACGTATTTCTCATTAACTGCATTTATATCTCATGAAGTGCATTTGTATCTTATGAATTGCTTTGTTATCTCATGAACTGCATTTATCTCGAACTGCTTGGATAAACTTGAGTTATTTGCATAAATCTCTACAGTGTGGCGTCCCTTATTGTGTGCGTTCCTGGCTTCAGTGGATGTGCGGGTTGTATGGTCGCTTTACACACAAGCCTTTGGGTGCCCCAGCCGCTCGTGTCACGTTACCCCCTTAGGGCCTGGAGACCCCAGGTCTTACATTGTTGGCGAGCGGTGGGATATTAGGACCTGTGACCATACAGCACCCTTCCGTGAAGCGAAGGGCGCCACAATTAAACGCCTGTTGTTTCAAAGCTCTGCAACTATTATTTGCTGTATTTATTGATTCCACTGTCCAGGCTGAGAGTGTAAAAGAATCCTGGTTAGCTGGTAACTGTCACCCATATCCTAGGAATTTCTTCCTTAGTATCTAGGTCCCCACCTGTCAAGATGGAATTCCGGTTAGCTGACCTCGAGGGGTACTCGGTGAAGCAACTGAGAGAGTTTGGGCAGGGGATGGGGATGCCTGGGGTGCGGAGGGCCGAAGGACCGGAACTCCGTACCGCCATAAGGGCATGGGTAGAGGCCCACCCAGAAGGGAGAGAGGATGAGGGACAGGAGGCGCCAGATGCACCTCAGGAGGAGAGCGCCCAGGAAGTACTAGACATACTTAATGTGGATATGTCTGAAAATGTGCCCCCAGGGAGACGTTCTGGGGCCAGTAGTAGGACAGGGTCTAGGAGGAGCGCGTCTCCAGAGGAGTACGAGGACAGAAGGGAAGAGAGGCAATTAAAGTGGGAGCTAGCGAAATTGGAACATGAAAGAGAAAGAGAGAACAAGAGATGGGCAATGGAGGAAAAGAAGCTGGCGCACGAGCTTCAGCTGAAAGAGTTGGAGCTGCGCGCCCTCCAATTGAATGCGTCCAATAAGGACAATGGTGGCAGCATACCTAAAGAGTCTCACGAGTCAAAATTCTACCTACCATAGGAAGTCATTGCCAATTACACAGTGGGGGACGACATTGCTAAATGGTTGGAGGCATACGAGGTAGCCTTGACTGCCCATGGGGTACCCGATAGTAATTGGGGAGGTGGTTTATATCGGTATATACCTCCCAATGTCAGGGACACCCTGCTATATTTGGCCAAGGCGGATCAGGTCAGGTATGCCCCCATGAAAGAGGCTTTACTGAAGAAATTTGGTCTTAACCCCGAGAGGTACAGGCAGAAGTTCCGTGGCAGCCATAAGCTGTCCACACAGACATGGGTGGATTTTTTAGATTATGCGAGAAAGGCACTAGATGGTTGGGTGCGTGGCAGCGAGGTGCAGGACTACCAAGGGGTGTACAATCTTTTTTTACGGGAGCACTTCTTGGATAAGTGCTTTCCGGAGCTGCGCCAACATCTGGTGGACCGCAAGTTGATGGATCCCCGTGAGCTTGCGTAGGAGGCAGATATTTGGGTGAGCACCCGGGTGTCTCACAAGGGCCCCGGGGGAGATGGCTCGAAAGGCGGACAGGGTTTCCCCCAGAAGAAAGAGGGGGGGAGATAAAAAGGTGGAGTTCTCTAAAGGCCCCTAAAATAAGTTTGGGAAGGGAGTAGGAACCCCACCCCCGTCCAATTCCATAAGACCCACTTACCTTGACAGGAGTCAGCAGCCAAGGATTATGCGGTGCTACGAATGTGGGGAGATTGGACACTACAAGGGAGATCCCAAGTGTCGCAAGCGACCCCCAGCCCCAACGGGTGGGAAAAGTCCCGGGGTGAGTAGTATAGCGCTTGGGGTGGAGCTGCCCTTAGATAGGGAAGGGGAGTGGACAGGCCTGACCCTGGTTTCACTCGGGGATAGAGAGGTGGTCCCCGTAGTGTCCCTGCCCCCGAACACTGGTAAATATCAACAGAGGGTGAGAGTTAACGGGGAGGGGGTGGAGGCTCTGAGGGACACAGGAGCCAGCATGACCACCGTAGTGAGGCGGCTGGTGTCCCCAGACCAAGTAGTCCCCGAGGAGTTCCATCCGGCCGTATTGGCTGACGGCAGTGTGAGTCACTATCCCGTGGCTCGTGTTCCATTTGAGTGGGGAGGAGTCAAAGGCCTACTAAGAGTTGCGGTGAGCCCTGCCTTGCCTGTGGGGTGCTTGCTAGGGAACGACCTGGAGCACACCAAGTGGAAAGATGTCGAGTTTCGAGCTCACACCGAGATGCTGGGATTACCAGGGTGGACTTGCGTAGTCACGCGGTCCATGGCTGCCCAGCATGGAACTCACCCTGGGTTGGAGCCTGGAATTATGGCCCAACCCAACACCAGAAGAGGAAAGAAGAAGGTGGTAGAGGACACGCCCCGTGAGATGGATGGGGAGGCCGCAGAGGTGCCCCCGGAGTCCGTGGAGGTGGATGTCGTTCCCGTGGAGGACTTGCCGACCCTTGCTGACTGGCATGTGGGAGGAGGGCCTACCCGGGAGGAATTTTGTCAGGCACAAAGGGCGTGCCCCACGCTTGAAGGCATGCGGCGACAGGCCGAAGCCCAAGTGGCCAGTCAGGAGATGGGAGTATATCATGTGTATTGGGAGGATGGTCTCCTATACAGTGAGCCCAGGGTGCCGGTACATGGATCTTCGAGGGCCATAGTGGTCCCCCAATGTCACCGCGCCTTCCTGCTGGAGTTAGCGCACGAGATACCCTTAGCCGGACATCTGGGTCAGGACAAAACCTTTGCACGGTTGGTCCCTCATTTTTATTGGCCCAGGATGAGAATCACCTCAGACACCTTTTGCAAGACCTGTAAGTCTTGTCAGGCAAGTGGCAAGACTGGGACTAAATTGAAAGTCCCATTGGAACCGCTCCCCGTGGTCGGGACCCCTTTCGAGAGGGTCGGTATTGATATTGTTGGGCCATTGGACCCTCCGACCGCAGCGGGACACCGGTTCACTCTGGTTTAGGTGGACCACGCCACAAGGTACCCAGAGGCTATTCCTCTGAGGACCATCACTGCACCGGTGGTGGCGCGGGCACTATTGGGGATTTTTACCCGAGTGGGATTCCCCAAGGTCGTGGTGTCGGACAGGGGCACGAATTTCATGTCGGCCTACATGCAGGCCATGTGGAAGGAGTGTGGAGTGACCTACCGGTTCTCCACTCCTTACCCCCCCCAGACTAACGGACTTGTAGAGCGCTTCAATAAGACATTGAAGTGTATGATCCGAAGCCTGCCAGAGGGCTTGAGGCGTAAATGGGACGTCCTCCTCCCCTGCTTGTTATTCTCCTACCGGGAGGTACCGCAGAAGGGAGTCGGGTTCAGCCTGTTTGAGTTGCTCTATGGCCATCCCGTTAGGGGTCCCCTCAGTTTAGTGAAAGAGGGGTGGGAGAAGACTTCGCAGAAGCTTCCCCGTGACATTGTCAGCTACATGCTGGCGTTCCGCAGCCAGATGGCCAAGCTGTGGAAGGCGGCCTCAGAGAACCTGGAGGCTAGCCAGACCGTGATGAAGGAATGGTATGACCGCAACACTCGAACGGTCGAGTTGGACGTTGGACAGAAGGTGTGGGTCATGGAACCTGGGGAGCTTTGTGCCCTCCAGGATCGGTGGACTGGTCCGTACGACATTGTGGAGCGACGAGGCCAGACCACATACGTAGTGGATTTGAAGACCCCCCGACAGCCCCTCAGGGTGCTCCACGTCAACGGCCTGAAGCCGCACCATGAGCGATCAGAGCTTGCTCTCCTGATGGTGATGGATGGGAGCGAAGAGGAAGAGAGTGAAGCTCTTCCTGACCTTCTAGCGGTACAAGAGAAGGATGGTTCGGTGGAAGGTGTAGTCCTCTCCCCATCCTTGACCCCAGAGCAACAGAGGGACTGCCGCCATGTCCTGGGACAGTTCGCCTCGTTCTCCCTCACGCCTGGAATCACTCAGCTGTGTACCCATGATGTGGACACAGGGGACAGCCCCCCGGTGAAGAACAAGTCTTACCGGCTCTCTGACCGAGTGAAAGATGGCATCCAGCGTGAGGTGGCAAAGATGCTGGAGCTAGGGGTGATAGAACCTTCCAGCAGCCCGTGGGCTAGTCCAGTGGTGTTGGTGCCGAAAGCGGCCCCACCGGGTACGACGCCGGAGCTTCGGTTCTGTGTGGACTACCGGGGGTTGAACTCTGTCACGAAGACAGATGCTCACCCCATCCCACGTGCAGACGAGCTGGTGGACCGGCTGGGAGCAGATCGGTACCTCAGCACCATTGATCTGACATCCGGATATTGGCAGATTGCCATGGCCGAATGAGCAAGGGAGAAGACAGCGTTCTCCACCCCCGAGGGCCACTACCAATTCCGAGTGATGCCCTTTGGGCTCAAACATGCTCCGGCCACATTCCAGCGGTTAGTGAATCAGGTACTATCTGGTCTGGAGTCCTTCTCAGCGGCCTACCTGGATGACATAGCTGTCTTCATTAGCACCTGGGAGGACCATCTGCAACACCTCCAGGAGGTATTGCAGGCGCTGCAACGTGCTGGCCTAACAATTAAAGCCAGCAAGTGCCAGATTGGACAGGGATCTGTCGTGTACCTGGGACACCTGGTGGGCGGAGGTAAGGTGCAACCCCTCCAGGCCAAAATAGACACCATCTTGGCTTGGGAGCCCCCCAAGACCCAAACAGAGGTCCGAGCTTTCCTCGGCCTCACTGGGTATTGCCGCCGGTTCGTCAAGGGATATGGTACCATCGTAACCCCCTTGACGGAATAGACCTCGAAGAAGCAACCTCGCAAGGTCATATGGACAGCTGCATGCCAAGAAGCCTTTGACACGCTGAAACATGCGATGTGTACCGCTCCAGTACTAGCAACACCAGACTTCAGCAAGGAATTTATTGTGCAGACCGACGCCTCAGAGCACGGCATAGGTGCGGTGCTCTCGCAACTCAACACCGAGGGCCAAGATCAACCGGTGGCCTTCATATCCAGAAGACTCCTCCCTCGGGAACGGCGATGGAGCACCATTGAGAGAGAAGCCTACGCGGTGGTCTGGGCTCTGAAGAAGTTGAGGCCATATCTCTTTGGAACTCACTTCCTCATTCAGACCGACCACCGCCCCCTTCGCTGGCTCATGCAGATGAGAGGCGAAAACCCCAAGTTGTTGAGGTGGTCCATTTCCCTACAGGGGATGGATTTTCGGGTGGAACATCGGCCCGGAGTTGACCACGCCAATGCTGACGGTCTCTCCAGGTTTTTCCGCCTTAGCGATGAGAACTCCCTAGAGGTTGGGTAGCTCTCCCCTCTTTCGGCTGGGGGGGACGCGTGTTGGACCTGTCAGCCCTAGGGTGGTCTCCCCATCTATTTTTGGTCATGCCTCATTTTTTCCACCCTCATTTTGATGTTGGACTTAGGTCTCCGGGCGCCTTTTCATTGCCAATCAGTGTTAAGGTGCAGGTGCTCCCTTCTCCCAAGATGGCTGCCACAGACCCCTGCTACTGCAGAGTTGGCTTTCATAGTAGCACCCTAGCTGCTAGGAGCTGGCTGGAACCCCACAACAATGTTGCGACACCAGCCCGCCTTTTTTATCCCATAGGTAGAATGGGGAAGCTCCTGGAATGTGCTGGAACCTTCTAGAAGGGAGGTGTGGTTTTACTTTTGCCGCCTTGGCTAGAGGTCACCTGACCTAGGGCTACTTAAGTGAGGGGGGGAACTTTTTCTAGTCAGTTGGCCAGTGGGGTAAAGCAGAGCTGGAGAATCCACGCAGGAGTGTAGGCGGTAGGGCCTAGCCAGGGACTTATGCCTCTGAGAATGACAGGATTTAGGTGCTGCCTCTTAAGTGAGTGAGGGATCCTGTGAAACCCACTGATCTTGCCCAGCAGTAGGAGGACCCAGAGAACCTCTGCCCAGCCTGACTAGGAAGGACCTAGTCGCCAACTCATTCCCTACCCCCCAGGAACAGAACCCCCAAGGGCGCCAGATACATCTGCGCCATCAAGACTTTCTAGAGCAACTGATTGCAAGAACTGAATGCTGAGACTGCGTGTCCAGACTGAACCTTGAAACTACATGCCTAACCGATTGTGGTATCGCTGAGGATCAACCAGGTCTTAGCGCTGCGACCCCTGCTCTCCCTGACCTGGCCTGGGTTCCCCGGCAGCGTGCTCCGTTGAGCGCGGAGCTCCCCAGCTTAATTTGAGCCCCCCCCTGTGGCGTGGAGGCTGAAGCGCGCTCACTGCGGCGGCCCGGAGGCCGGAAGAGTGCCCCTCATCGTCACGAGGCCCGAGGAGAAGCCCAGGGCCCCGTCGCTGCCGTCGCAGCTGTGGTGAAGGTGTGTGAGGCCGTGGCCGGACCCCGTCTCAACAGGATCGCCTGCGGACTTCGGAGCCGGTGTGGACGCCCCCCGACGTCGAGCAAGGTAAGCCCGGAGGCTTGGGACTGACCCCGGTGCGCCCCCTACAGGCTGGGAGCCACACCGCACCCTGAGCCCGGGTTCCCTCTCCGTGGGAGTCACCACGACAGAGAGACCCCTCCGAGGGATTCGCCCCTTGTTCCCCACTGACTATTCAGAAACTCTGTGTCTCACGAACTGCACCGGAGTACGAGAGGCTCGCTCCGTACGACTCGTTGTGCTCCGTGAAACTGCTCCGTTCTGAAGTATTCATTGCTACTGATTACGAGTAGCGCTCTGTTCTAAATGCTCCGTTCTGAAGTATTCACTGCTATTGATTACGAGTAGCGCTCTGTTCTAAATGCTCCGTTCTGAAGTATTCATTGCTATTGATTACGAGTAGCGCTCTGTTCTAAATGCTCCGTTCTGAAGTATTCATTGCTATTGATTACGAGTAGCGCTCTGTTCTAAATGCTCCGTTCTGAAGTATTCATTGCTATTGATTACGAGTAGCGCTATGTTCTAAATGCTCCGTTCTGAAGTATTCTTTGCTATTGAATACGAGTAGCGCTATGTTCTAAATGCTCCGTTCTGAAGTATTCATCGCTATTGATTACGAGAAGCGCTATGTTCTAAATGCCCAGTGCTGAAGTATTCACTGCTTACTGATTATGAGTAGCGTTATGTTCTAATGCTCTGTGCTGAAGTATTCACTGCTTACTGATTACGAGTAGCGCTATGTTCTAATGCTCTGCTCGGAAGTATTCACTGCGTGCTTGTTAAGAGTGGCGCTATGTTCTAATGCTCTGCTCTGAAGGATTCCCTAATTAGAGGTTACGAGGAGCGTATGATCGTAGGCTCTCCTCAGAAGTCCAGGGCTCAGTTATTATGAGTGGCGCTACAATCCCCAAACCCTACCACGGGGAGTAAGATATACAAGGGTGGCCTAGAGCCTGCAGGAAACATACTGGTGAATATCATACTGGTGAATATGGTGCTGGCGGATTAAACGCTGACATAAGTGAATTGCCATTGTCATCTCATGACCTGCACGTATATCTCATTAACTGCATTTATATCTCATGAAGTGCATTTGTATCTTATGAATTGCTTTGTTATCTCATGAACTGCATTTATCTCGAACTGCTTGGATAAACTTGAGTTATTTGCATAAATATCTACAGTGTGGCGTCCCTTATTGTGTGCGTTCCTTGCTTCAGTGGATGTGCGGGTTGTATGGTCGCTTTACACACAAGCCTTTGGGTGCCCCAGCCGCTCGTGTCACGTTACCCCCTTAGGGCCTGGAGACCCCAGGTCTTACACAGGTGACAAAGGCAATATGTTCATGCAGGCCCACCTCAGTCTGTCTGTAGTGTTAGACACAAAATATTGTGGTGCACGCTTTAATAGTTTAGCATTCTGACCAAAGTGCTGTAGGGCCCGGTGTGGTTCTTCCATCTCCTATGTGAGAAGGAATATCAGCTGGGCGATTAAAAAGTCTGATCCCTTTGAAGAATCCAATCTGAGGAATCATCTTAGTGGAAAACAAACTTAATAGTAGACGAACTGCAATAACAAACCTGTCATAAAAATTCCTTTTATGAAAAAATGCATTGCAACCCTCCTCACCCTTCCTGATCCGGACCCTAAAGCATACCTTATTCTTAACCTTACCTTAACTCTGCTTCTAAAGCTACATCTAATATTTTCACTAACTTTAGCTCTCATCTGACAGCCTTGCGTCTTTTAGTAACCATGACCTCTGTCCTACTGATGTTATACTGATGATAAAACCGAAAATAATTTTTTTTTTTAAATTGTCAAAACAGTGATCTAAAATGGATATTCATTGTAGCTACTTTTCTTCATAGCGGGTTAGTGGTTTCTCCATCTAGTTATTTCTTCACACAGCTTTCTCCAGATTCACGTAATAGACAATAACAATGTTGAATCCCACTCTCTAATTTTATTTTATTGAGCGCCTGTTTTCCCCTGAGCCCGTTTTCCCCCAAATGAGGGTGCAACCTTGCGTCGTGGGCATGATTCACTTGGCAAATGCGGGCAGTTGTCATTAATTTATACAAATATCCCAATTAGTCACTCATATGGCATGAACTGCTCAGCTGACCCTGGATTCACGTGGTGAAAAATAATATGCACCAGGAATGCATCGTCTCATCATTCTAAATTTAAAGCATTGTTACTTTTATAATTGTTATGGAGCAGTGCTCACCTGTGCCGTTAAGGGGTTAACAATACGCAAACTGTGCTATCAATTGGCCAAAAGGAGCAGTCTGTCTCGAACTACTACGCCACGATCTCTTTGTTATGAAAGCAGGTCCCACCAATTTGTCTTTTGACTCCTTGATGTCCCTCAGAAAGATATAGGTTTCCACATGCACACGACGGTGGGCCGGCCCCTAAAAGCACATGCTCAGTGTGAGGGTGGATTAAATGCCAAGCTGGGTGCTGCTCCTGGTTAATGAGTCAGTGATATCTAACCAGTCAGTATTAAATGGAAGAAAAAAAAAGGTAATTGCAGGTCACAGACGAGTAGCGACAGCACCGTGTGAATCTACAGCTTGAATACATCTTGGTTGTCAAGGGAATCTGGATGCAATCCTCTAATTTCCTTAAGGGGATGCCAGCTCCACCGTGCAACCCGGTGTCGACAACAAAGCTTAGCAATGTTTTAGTGCAGTGGTCCAAGATTGAATTAATTGTCTCACTGCCCCCACCCCATGCAGATGAAGTTAAGGAAATCACGTGGCTATCACTGGTTTATTTCCTTTACTGTTTGTCTTTTTTTTACCACTTTTGAGAATTTTTGATTGCAGTTGGCCCGCTAGATGTGACCATTTATTGTGGGGTCTTTTCGGCGGCTCGCCCAAGGCATGACCTCATTGTGCATATGAGAAAAGACAGACTAAAACAGCCACACATATTTTATCCTAGAGGAGTCTTAAAGAACATTGTATCTGCAGATGTTGACAACTAACAAACAATTTTCTAAATAAAACACAAATATACTGGAAACTCTAACAAATGAGCTAGATTGAAGTTTGTGGGTATTTAGCCGAGGAATATAGTATGCAGGACTGCAGCTTGGTCGTTTAAAAAACAGTGCATGTGCCGTGATGCAGAAAGTTTACCAGCAGTGTGTGCTGCAAACAAATCAACTCTGAAGGATGCTGATTAAGGTATTTTATATAAAGTGATATTCTTTTTTGAGTGCTAAGAAGGCGTTTTATTTAGAAATGACAAAGCTGTCATGTGCTATCAACTCAAACGATTTAATGAGTTTAGAAATTAGAGGTATTTATCCAAGATGGATTTATTTAAGAACGTTTTCCGAAAGTGAAAACCCACGCTTCTCTTGCATATTTAGGTGCACCCCCCTTCAAAACAGACAATAACAACGTCACCCAGACTCCCTTAATTAACAGCTTACTATCATCAAAAGTCTGTAAATTGAGATAACTCCGGTGTAGAAGCTACAACTCTATTCCGTTGCAAGGTGATTTCTTTTGCCATTTCTAGTATATTTCATGAGTGCTTCGGTCCAGCATGCTTCTCTCACAACACTCTGCAGCTATTATTGAGCCGTGTCCAGCCCGGCCCAGTGGGCTGACCATGTCCTAGGGCCGACATCAGGACATGTTCAAAATTGGGGTGAGGGACGCCTCTTAAATTCAGTTCCAGCTGGGACCGTCATAAATACCTCCATTAAATGTCTGTCAGCACTCCTTTTACCCAAGTCTTCTCCTGACTGGGAGCTAGCTGGAGCCTGACAAACTGATTTCTGGAAACAAAGACAATCAGCTTGTCACCTTCACACATGCTCAAGAGATCCAGCTTGATTTGTGGGCTGGCTTTTGAGTTTTCTAAGCTTTCTATGTAAGAGATATGCATGCAGTGTTACAGCATCAGATACATCTGTCTACATGAGTACATCAGCCATTCATTTAGCATTTTACTAATAACTCTTTATTACCATCCCGCGCAATGCTTTCTAGCGTCCTCCGAGTAATGAAAGATTGAGAAAAAATATAGTAATTTTCTGAATTGATGATTGGTGGGTAGCAAGCATCTGCTTAATGACAGTTCTCAACTCATGCAGCTACATTACAGGGATTATCCATACACGTTATTCAGTTTATTGTATACCCTGATATCGCATATTTACACACATGTTTACAAGGAACCACAGCTGTTGTTTCCTTCACTTTCCTCAATCCTTGCCCCGGCCTCTCCCGCCCAGCCCACCTCCCCTTCTCCTCAATGCTCTTTTGTAAAACCCGATTAATTCCACCATTTCCCCCCATATCGTAGCTTGTTTTTCAGAGACCCTCTGGCCTTTTTTTTTTGTTTGTTTAGATTTAAACAAACTTTATTGGTTTCCTCAAGATTACAACTTCCGTCATCATCAGTACACTGCATAACATAGCAATATCGACAAATGCTTCGAAGAGGCTCCGACATAGGAAGCTGTGAGACCGAGATCTACAGAGTACCAATGGACAAAGCTAACACGTGTCACCTGGAAGTGTTCCGGTTGTGGCGTCATCCATAATCCTGTTATTAGGTCTTCATCAATCTTGCCGCACCCCGCTCAACCAGCAGTTCCTTAGTTAGTCCACCTCTATGGAGGCGAGGAACCGCACAGTACTAATATCGAAGAGCAACAATGTGTGGGTGCAACACCTAGGAGAGTCCATTATCTTCAATATTTTACAATCGATGTCTCAGTGAATTCGCTTTATCCAAACCAATCTTAAAGAAAGAAGAAAAAAAAAGCAATTCCCCCCTCCCACCTCCCAGCCGCTTCCCCGAACCCAACTGCCCCCCCCTATCCCTCCCCCCTCACTGCCGGGTCACTGGAACTCAAGGTTCGTATATCTAAGTACTCACACGGCGCCACCTGCGATCTCCCTCTCTTGACCTGGGGTTTCCCTCACTCCAATGGACATTCCAGCTGTACTGGATATAGTGACTTGGGAGGCCTGTCCCGCTATTTCCTGCATCATTACCCCCCATGCTAGTAGCACCTCCGGCAACTTGGGGTCTCTCCTGGTGTTCTGTATGTGCCCCTCCTCGGCTTTGGCCCATTCCCGTAAATCTGACCTCCACTTTGCCAGTGCAGGTCCTTGCTGCGTCAACCAGTGGATTGCTATACGCCTTTTGGCTATCACTAGCCCCAGGACCAGAAACCGCCTGCTTATCTTGCGTTTCGGGTCTCGCGGTATCAAGCCCAGTAAACATACACGGGGATCCAATGCAATCGTCCAACCGGTTATCCTGGTCAGTTCTCCAATAACCGCCCCCCAGTACGTCCGGATCACTGGGCACGTCCAAACCATATGCAGAAAATCTGCTGGTGCACCACGACATCTGGGACAGTGGGGGTCCCCTCTGGCCTTATTTATGGGTTCTTTTATCTTAGTACACCAGTCCATGGCAGAGGTCCATTTTGCTACCCTAGGAGCTATGGCAGTGGTCCAGTAACACGCTATGTCGCATTAGGCCAAGAACGTGGCAATACTGACTAGTGTCCATTTGTGGCGGGGAAGATCCAGATCCTCCATTATACCTATTTCTGCCACCCTTGGGGTAAATTGCTCTGGTTGCCACAGAACCTCATTCATTATCCCCGCAATGTTGTTCCAATATATCTCTATCACGAGGTAGGACAACGCCATGTGAAAGAAATCTGCTTCTGGTGAAAAGCAGTGGGCACAGTTGGATGAGGTTTGTTTGCCGGCTATCCAGAGCCATAGGGGTGTGATATAAGTTATATGCAGATAATTAAGTTGGATCAGTTGTAGGCGAGTCAGATTGACTAGGGTGTGGGGGGCCATGTAAGCACCTCTCCAATAAGCCTTCTCGAGGGTACCCACCCATAATTCCCATCTCGTTTTAAGCAAGTCAAAGGCAGTGGAGGAGTTAATTATACGTGTTTTGTAGATTTGTGGGACACCTCCCTTCCCCAGTGGGTCTTGGAGGAGTTTGGCTTTGAGTGGGCTAAATCCTTGAAGGTCTCCATGCTCGTTCAGTTGCATGAGAGCGCATGTCTGAACTGTAAATACTTATGGAATTGGGTGGAAGAAAGGGGGTACTGGGCTTGTAGATTAGGAAGCGACTTAGTGATTGATACTTGCTAGACCTCTCCGAGAAGTGGGATCCCTATGTAGTTCCACGTGGCAAAGGCTTCTGGTTGTAAAATCTGGCTAAGCCAGCATCCAAACAATAGTAGGGGGGCTGCTGTGTGAATTTCCCATGTCAGCCCATCACCCGGAGTGCAGCCCGCCACCACTACAGGGAATATAACTTGTGACCTGCAGATCACCAGGATTTCTGCAGCGGAAGCAGTAACCTCATGATATAGCTACATAAAATACAACGTGGCCTTCCTGTTACACACTGTGCTTTGCAACAGGCACACTAACTCTTTATGCTATTTTATGATGAGTCAGACCTCTGACTAGCCCATACAGATCTCTCCAGCAAGTACTTTGATGCCACAGTTATCTTACCCTTATTATACGAAAGAGCCTGATGAGTACACTAAGATCTCTCCAGTAGGTTCTTTAACCCCATGTGGAATCTTAAAATGCAGCCGTTTGTAACAATTAGGTAAGCCAGAACAGATTTACTACAACATTTGTCCTTCTTGTCAAGTACTTTGGGACAGAGTGTTTTTTTAAAGAAAAAGGATACAGATTAATTGACTGTCAGACTTCGCCCCTCGTGACTCTTTTTAGGTCTCGCCTGGCGAAAGCAGCTCATTCGCCGCACTCGCCATAGAGAGCACCTTTTGTAATCGATTCAGCCAAAGCTGAATGCACACGCGTCCAAATGGACAAAGATGGCTGCTCTCGCCATCGGCAAAGCTAACCATGCACGCGTAGGGACAAAAAAAATGCACGTGCATGTGGACAGCACGACGCCATCTTTGTGCACACGCGCTCACATTTTTTTGTCCCTACGCGTGCATGGCGGCGTGCTTTCGCTTTCCCAGACAGGCTAAAGGGCCGGGCGGCAGTGCTGAGGAATGCGCCAAGGCGCGCGCAGCCACCGCTCTAGGTGAAGCGAGGTATTAGCTGCCCAGACCTCCATTAAAAGCTTTCTATGGGAGGGGAGAGTGCCCGAAACTCGAGACAGAGAGGCTGGCGCGGTAGCCACTTGTGCGGTTTCCTCAGGGTATGAGGCGGGAAACATTTACGCATTTATGGTAAGGAATGCATCTTGAAATTCAGGTAACAGTTAATGCCGACTGAAAGGCCTTACTGCTAGCGGCTTTATGTGCGGGGTAAATGTTATTCTGTGTATTTGCTGCATAGTGTCACGATTTTAAATCAACATGGTGGGTGCAGTTTCATCAAGTGAGCGAGAAATGTTAGACATAGTGAGAGGTGACAAAAAACATGCCTTTTCTTTGCTGACGTCACTAGTGCTTTTTGGACTGAGGACTGTCTCACAAAAACTCTCGAGCAGACAATTAAACTCTCGGAACCTTTTTTGACTTTGTGGTAAAATGACTAAGTGAGTTAATGACGAGCACGGTCAGCTACTGAAAAGCAGTCTCACAAATCCTACATTTATTATCCTAATTTCCCCCCCCCCCCAACTCCACAGATCGTAAACCCTACTCTCTACTACTCGCTCTCTACTACTCGCTCTCTACTACTCTCTCTCTACTACTCACTCTCTACTAACTCTCTATTAATCACTCTCTACTACTCTATGCTACTCTCTACTACTCACTCTCTACTACCCACACTCTACTACCCACTCTCTACTACCTACTCTCTACTAGTCTCTACTACACTCCCTCTACTATCTACTACTCACTCTCTACTACTCTACTACTCACTCTCTACTACTCACTCTCTACTACTCACTCTCTACTACTCACTCTCTACTACTCACTCTCTACTACTCACTCTCTACTACTCACTCTCTACTACTCACTCTCTACTACTCACTCTCTACTACTCGCTCTCTACTACTCACTCTCTACTACTCACTCTCTTCTAATCATTCTCTACTAATCACGCTCTACTACTCACCACTCACACTCTACTACTCTCTACCTCTCTACTACTCACTCTCTACTCACTCTACTCACTCTCTACTCACTCTACTCACTCTCTACCTCTCTACTACTCTCTACTATTCACTCTCTACTACTTTCTACTACTCACTACTCTCTACTACTCATTCTCTACTACTCTCTACTCTCTACTGCTCTCTCTCTACTCACTCTAATACTCACTCTCTACTACTCACTCTCTACTTCTCTCTACTACTCTACTCTCTACTACTCCACTCTCTACTTCTCACCCTACTACTCTCTGCTACTCACTTTCTACTACTCACTATCTACTACTCAACTACTCACTCTCTACTACTCACTCCTACTATCTACTACTATCTACTACTCTCTGTTCTCTCTACTACTCTCTGCTACTCACTCTACTAATTCTCTACTACTCACTCTCTACTACTCACTCTCTATTACACTCTTTACTACTATTCTCTACTACTCTCTCTACTACCCTCTCTCTACTCTCTACTCTACCTCTCTCTAACCTCTCTCTCTGACTCTCTACCACTCTCTACCTCTCTACACGCACACATATATATGTGTGTGTATATATATATATATATATATATATATCTGCATTGATATATATGTATGTGCGTATATATATATTCACAGAAAAAACCATAGGTTTCAGGCACGTTATAGTTAGGAATTAGCATTTAAAAAACCTCAGAAATTCCCTGAAAAAACCATAGGTTTCAGGGGTGTTATAGTTAGCTGGACTTTTCACTTGTCAAAACCATTGAAATTCCCCCGTTATAGTTAGTTCAGCTAACTATAACTCGCGCGCCCGCAATGCACTGCTGATGACGTCACATATTACATCACTCATGACATGGTCAGTGACATCACTCATGACATCACTGATGACATCTCAAATGACATCACTGATGACATCATCCAGTGAATGTGTGTTTTTCTGAAAATTAAATATGTTTTATATATGTATATCTCAAGGTCGATGGAAGAATAAATGGGTATATAAGTGTCTAAATGGATGATTTGTTTTTGAAAAATTGATTGTGTAACTGACTGATTAAGTGTATCATAGTGAATACATGGCTTAGTGAGTAATGTTTAAATATGTAAATATCTGTATCAGTCTCTCACTTTGTGTATAAGTGGCTTCATGGGTTGGTGAGTAGCTACATGGGTGTCTATATAGGTTATTAGTTGGTTTTTTGAGTATCAGTCTGAGTGTCTGCATGGTTCGGTGGGGGGTATTACGTAGTGCATAGGTGCTTGAATGAGTGACTCACTGTTTGTATGTGTTGAACACAGCATGTGTGCAGGACTGTATGGGTGGATGAGTGTGTGTATGGGTGTGTTAGTGAGTGAATGACTGTCTCAATAGTGTCTTTATGAGTAACTACATATGTTTTAAACTAGTATATGTGACTATTGGTGTATATAAGTGAGTATATGTGAGAGTGAGAGATTGAAAGAGTTCCTGTATGAATAAGTATGTGTTTCTATAAGTGATTGTTTAAAAGACTAAGTATGTGTAAGTTTCCGTAGAAGTAAGTATGGTGGTGTGTGTATAACTGTATATGCAAGTAAATGTATGTTTGATTCTTTATTAGCATGAGTGACTATGTGTGTGAGTAACTCTATGGATGAGTGGCATTGTGTAACAGGATGTATAGGTGTATGAGTACATATGATGAGTGAGTACATGTATGAGTGACTGTATAGGACTGTTGGTGAATGAGTGGATGTGTATGTGGATCTTAGAATTACTGAAGAGGTTGTTGTAACTGGTATTGGTATGTCCATTGTTTTGAAAATTTTAGTCTCTATTTTTGAATGTGTGTATCAAAGGTTATATTAGGGTGAGAGGAGGTCTGCCACTCTATCACAAGGATGATGTCATCAGTGATGTCATTTGAGATGTCATCAGTGATGTCATGAGTGATGTCACTGACCATGTCATGAGTGATGTAATATGTGACGTCATCAGCAGTGCATTGCGGGCGCGCGAGTTATAGTTAGCTGAACTAACTATAACGGGGGAATTTCAATGGTTTTGACAAGTGAAAAGTCCAGCTAACTATAACACCCCTGAAACCTATGGTTTTTTCAGGGAATTTCTGAGGTTTTTTAAATGCTAATTCCTAACTATAACGTGCCTGAAACCTATGGTTTTTTCTGTGAATTTCAAAGGTTTTTTAAATGCTAATTTCTAACTATGCCTACAGAGATAGGACATGTGAAGAAAGAAGAAAAAATGCACAGAAAGAAACAAAAGAAGTGCAGAAAGAAGCAACAGAAGTCCTCAAATACGAAGATAAGTGCAGGAAGAAGGATAACGTGCAGAAAGAACAAAAAGAAGAGCAGAAAGAAGCCTTGTTGCAAAATCATCCTGTACCCTCAACTTTTTCAGACGGATACTGGTGGTAACTGAGTCTGACTAACCAGTCCTAGAGCCAGTGCTATGTTAAAAGACACTTAGAATACAGTGAAAACACCTACATACACTAGGGAACATTATGCGTTGGGGTCCCCCTGTGATTAGCATGACCTCCTCTGTAAGCCCCTAGTGTATAATAGGGCATGGGGATTAAAACTACCTCTTAAACAGGCCACAGGGCGTTTTTGCACACGTTAACTCAGGCCCCGTCCCCTCCCTTCACCACTGTGTAAACACGCCCTGTGTCCATTTTTAGTTGGGAGATTAAGTTCATTTGAATCCTGAGGGTCCCTAGGGTCCAACTAGCCCACTAGGTACCTCCAGTAAGTGCCACAGAGCTGCGTTGCAGAGAGGTGTAAAAAGTGGCACGGCCTGGACCACCTCTCTCCAATGCAGCTCAGTGGCGCTTACTGGAAGCACTTGGTGGGCTAGTTAGCCCCCAGGGGCCCTCAGTATTGAAGGGAAATTATATCCCCAATTTAAAACGTACCATAGTGCGTGTTTGCACATGTCACCTCAGGCCCCGTCCCCTCCCTTCACCACTGTGTAAACGCGCCCTGTGGCTGTTCTAAGTTGAGAGATTAAGTCCCCCTGAATCCTAAGGGTCCCTATGGTCAAACTAGACCACTAGGTACCTCCAGTAAGCGCCACAGAGCTGCGTTGCAGAGAGGTGTAAAAAGGGGCTTGGCCTCAGAACACCTGGCTGCAGCGCAGCTCCCTGGCGCATACTGGAGATGCCTGTTGGGGGCGCGTTTGCAGAGTGCTGCACGGAGGGGGCATGGCCTCCGGCACGATGCCAGTCTTTTATTTATTTTAGTTTTTTAAGAAGGGGGGCTGTTTGGTTCCCCTTCTTATTCTAATTTATTGGCCCTGATGACCCCATCCCCCAGGGCCAGTCTCCTAATTATATTTTTTTGACCCCAATCCCCAGGGCCGGCCACTGTTTTTTATTATTTTTAAAAAATATATATTTATAGACACACCTAGGACATGCTGGACAAACCGTACGTACCTATCACCATGACGATTTGCGTGATATTCATTAAAAGGCGACTATGCATGCAATGAATCCACGTGGAATGTATTTACACCACTAGTGAAGCTCTGACATGTCTGATGCCCTACCGTGCCTAATCCTGGTAGACACCCTTGTCGTTTATTTATACAAACATGGGTAGCTATTGACGGGCACATTTAATACACATGCACACCAAGCCATTCAAAGGGGATTCGACAAGAATTCGACCAAAACTATGCAAGAAACCCCCCTCACGGTTAATAAAACACACATCCACTGCCGGATGTGTAATACTTTTTATTTTACTCTCTGGAAAGGGGACGAACATCACTTGAGAGTAACAGCGTGCTCCTGACAGAGCCCAATGCTGTGTTACACCCACCATTGCCTGCCGAGTGCCACACACCTCTGTGTTGTATTCCACTAGCTAGTGCATATGCTATGACACTCTCTAGCCCATGTGCACTGTAACACCACCCCGTGAATATGTCATGCCACACTTGTCTTCGCACGGGTTATATTGCCCCATCTAACGTGCCTTTCTCGATGCCTATGTTATAACGCACAGTGCTATGCCATACATATTACAATCTGGGATCCATATCTTTGTCACAGTGCATATGCAACGTTACACTCCCCAGCACATATTTTATATTACAACTTTAGAGACTAGTTAGGTTACACAACACTGCCCTGTGCATATTACACTCCAAGGCGCATATCGCATAGCACGCGCTAGTGCCTGTGCTATCTCGCGCTCTCCAATGAATCTGTCATTGCGCACAATGTATTGCATATTATATTTCACGCCCGGTTCATCTTATATCACACTTTTTGGTGCATAGTTTATACCATACACTATATCTAGTTTTCATTTTCAATCGTGCTCTCAGGACTATGTTCTATATAACACTGTGTTCACCTACCCTTTTCACAGGCATTACATTTTGCGATAGGGGGTGGAGGGTCAGGGGGTGTTTCTGCCAAGTGAGCCCGGAGTCACAGTCACAAACGTCCTCTTCTTCCTGAATAAAAGTGAGATTATGCTGCATACTTGTTCATATTTTAAGTAGTTCGCACAGACACAATGTTTTAAAAACAATAAAGTTCCTAATACCCGCCTTCTCTGAACAGTTAGCTTGCTGCCCCATCCCCTTCCTCCCTATCCTCTGTTGTGTGAATCCATGGACTAGCCTCCTCCCTCCTGCCATGCATGGTCTGATGTGCTGCCACTGCCCTCAATTTAGTATGATGTACCAGTCCACTCCTCCTGCCCTCCATTGCCCAATTCTATGCCCCATCATTGACCTCCTGCTTAAACTCTGTGCTTAGCTTGCTGCCCCTATTCTCCTTCCCCCTGCCCTCCGATGTCTTTGTGCATGCCCCTGCTCCATCCTTTTTGCCCACCATGTCCCATGGACCTGCCACTCCTATCTACTCTGAGTGTTCTGTTGAGCTGCCACTCCCCTCCCACCTGCCTAGCATTGTCAGATGACTGTAACCTGTCCCTGCCACCTCCACCCTGCCTGTCCACATGCCATGCCCCTATCCTCTTCCTCCTGTCCTACATGGTCCATTGTACTGCCACACCCTTCTGCCCTCCCTGGTCTGTTGTGCTGCAACTGCTCCTCCTGCCTGCCCCGTGTGGTCTGTTGTGAGGTCCCTTCCCCTGAACTTTCTTGTCTGTGCACAGGTCCTGACCCTTCCTTCTATCCTCCATCGTCCTTTGTGCATGCCCCTCCACCCTCCTTCTTGCCCATCATAGCCATTGTGCTGCCACTAACCCTCCCACTTGCCATGCATGGTCTTCTGTGCTGCCATGGCCCCTCCCACCTTCCCTGTGTGGTCAGTTAGCTGCCCCTGACCCCCTCCCACCTTCCCTCCATGGTCTGTGTGTATGCCATCACAGTCTCAATGTTGCTCTTCATGGTGTGTCTTGCTTCTAGTGCCCATCCTGCCTGACCTCCATGGCTATCTTGCTGCTCCTGCCCTGCCCCCTTGCCCCCAGCCCTACTCCCTCCCTCCTGGCTTGTCTGTTCCATTGTAATGCCCCTGATCCGTCCCTCCTGCCCTTTATGGTCTGTTATACTGCAGCTTTCTCTCCTGTCTGTCCATTATGGTCAGCTAGCTACCATTGCCTCTTGCCCCTCTGTTCTCTGTTGTCCATGTGCATGGTCCTGTCCCCTCCCTCTTGCTTTCTATGGATTGTTGTGCTGCACTCCCGTCCTGCATGCCCTGTGTGGTGTATTGTGCTGCTGCAAACCCTGATGCCTGCCCTGCAGGGTCAGTTTGGTGCACCTCTCCATGTCCCTCCTGTCCTCTGTTATCCAAGTCCATGTCCCTATCCCATTTCCTTCCATGATCCAATGTACCATACTTGCGAACATTTTGAACTTGGTAAGAGGGAGATTTTGAAAAAAAACTGGGGTATTGATTTTCCCCTTTGAGTTACATTGAAAAAGAGGATATTGTAGACAGGAGACAGATCAAATAAAGCCCATTTGAGCTTAAAAACATTGGACGTTTCCTGGCTGAATCGGGTCTGTTGGCATGTATGGTTGTACTACCATTGCCTCTTCCTTCTGCCCACAATGGTCTATTACATTGCCACAGCCTTGAAGGAGGGTAGATTTTGTATCACAGGGGGCCCCTGGCCCGTTCTGTCCACACCTGAAGTATGAGACCCTTGTCCTTGCCCTGCCAGCTGCATTTGTAGGCCGTATTAAATTGACCAGCGGGTCCTGTGTTGCTATATAATTATCCTGAGACATCCTTACCACTCAGCCAGCATAAAACCCCTGTGTAGGCCCTTCTGTTCAATATGTAGGCCTCTTTGTTAAATTGACCATAGCTCTGCAATTTTAGTGTATAGCAGTCTGAAGGCAGGTCTGCGAGGCCTTCTGATCCAAACTAGTAGCCCCCACCCTACCCGAGTGCTCCGTGCTCGGTATCAAAGTTCAACATCCCCCTGAAGCTGTCGACATACAGTAGGCTGCATCCTGGACTGGTACTTGCTTCCTGGGCAGGTTTCCCGTTTTTAAGGAAGTGGCAACCGCAGAGCGTCAAGTTAGGAGAACTGAGGAGATTTTATACATGAATATATTGAATTCCCGTACAATACCCATTATTTTCTGCTTGCTCTATGGAACTTACGATAAGCGATTGGCCTGAGAGACCGACCTTTTCACCCAGTCCATTGTCAGCATTAAGTGGGTAAATGACGAAATATCTGGTAAAATCTGCAGACGAAGCTTTTGGGTAGCATACGTAGGTAGATGTAGCGTGCAAAGGAGCCCACAAAATGATATAAAAAGGGAGCACCCACAGATATCGACGGACTACCTCGCCGTCTGTAGGTAGGTTAACAGGCAGGGCAGGTTTTCCCCAAGAGCTGGGAGCTCTTGTCTTCATTTGCTTAAAATGTCTTGCTCTGCTTTGCTTGAAGTATCTTATTCTATTTTACCTATATGAAATGTCATGTTATGTTTAACCATTGTTCTCTTTACTTTTGCATTTAAAAGATTTTGTATTGTAATTGCAGGAATGCTTGCTCTAAGAGTAAACGTGAGTGTTCCTAGGTAACATTTTCTTTGGTGTAACTTGTTTCTCATGATGCATTTATAGATGTGTTTTCTCTCTCTCTCTGTCAGTACATTAATTGAGATACAGAGAATATTATGACAGCTGTATGATTATCTGGATTCTGTATTTTGTACTTTATGTCTCTATTCTGCGGTTTCTTTGAAGTTGCATCTTCTCATTAAACTGCCATTGTATTCTGCCTCCAATTCCATGTCTCATATGTCTGTTTTCTTCATTATTGGAGCAAGCGTTCCTAGGCACCCCGGCTCAAATTAAGGTGCCCCTTTTGTCCCTGACTCACTCTCCTGCTCAGTTCATTGGTGGCTCCCGGGGATCTGGGGACCACCCCTAGCTTCCTTGACCCGTAATAGATCTTCCCTCCAATAGCCTCTCTTGCAAGTCCTGTATTGTTGGTTTGTTGCCCCTGCCCCCCTTTCCACTGCCCTCCATAGTCTGTTGTGCTTCCACGGCCCTTCCTGCCTGCTCAGTGTGGTTAAATTGTTGCCTTTGCACCCTCCTACCTGCCTTCAATTTTCAGAGTCCGTGCCCCTGGCCTCTGCCTCTCAACAGTATCCTAATGAACAACTAGATTGCTAACATTCTATATTTATTACAAAAGTGTGGAACGCCTGACATAATCTTGATGTAATCAAAACTGTAATACCTAGAGCATTTCCTTTAGAAATTACATATATGAGAGGGTCTTATTGGCATCAAAATTATGGTTAGTGCTCTAAAAGACTAAAATAAGGACATATTTTCTGAGTTTTCAAATAGCGACAAAGCACTTTTAAATTATTTGTTATCTTTATGTTTTTTTATCCAGTTGACCACTTGATTAAATGTTGCACTTAGGGGAGAGGATGTGGTGTTACTTCCAGAACTGCAGACTTTGCAACTGGGGAACCAGGTTGAAGTTTCTGCTTCAGCTCGACATTCTGTGATTCTGGTCAAATCACTTAGTCTCCCCATGTCTACAACCAAAATGAATTTGTTCTTGTGTGATGTAACCAATGCTCATGTAAAGCACTCCAATACCTGACAAGTCTGCACTATATAACACTGCAAAAACACAAAATAATAAGTGTTTTGCACACTTCTGTCATTGGGCTATATTTGGGCTACATCTGGGTGATTTTGGGCTACATTTGGGCTCTTTTGTCTCCGGTGGCCATCTTGGGAGATTTATTTGTTATGAAGTTTCCTAATTTCCTCATGTACTGCAGTCTCCTCAGTAGGAAATGCTTTCAGTTTTTTACTTTGATTCCATCATGAAGGTATTCAGATATGTCACACATTTGCCATAAATTCTGAATGTTAGCACTCTAGTTGCTCATTAGATCACTGTAGTAAAACTACTGCACCATGGAAGTCTGCTCCTGGTATTAAAAGTGCATGTTTCAGTCTGCATGTCAGAATTTTTTAATGAAATAGAAGAGGATTTGAGAAGTCACTCAAAATGTGCCCTCATTTTCTTTCTTCAGCATTAATCATAATTTCTATGGCAAAATGAACCTCCTCATTGTGTTCCTTTTTAAATTAAATGTTTTAAGTGTTACCAGTTTATTCCAATCAAGATGGCTTCAGGTGTGCCTTACTTTTGTCATAATGAAGGCAGTAAGCGCTCTAGTTGTTTTTAAGAACATTCTGGGACATTCTGTCATTGGGCTATACTTGGGCTACATCTGGGTGATATTTGGGCTACATTTGGGCTCTTTTGTCTCTGGTGGCCATATTGGGAGACTTATTTGTTATGAAGTTTCCTAATTTCCTCATTTACTGCAGTCTCCTCAGTAGGAAATACTTTCAGTTTTTTACTTTGATTCCATCAAGAAGGCATTCAGATGTGTCACACATTTGCCATAAATTCAGAATGTTAGCACTCTTTTTGCTCATTAGATCACTGTAGTAAAGCTACTGCTCACCAGGGAAAACTGCTGCTGGTATTGAAAGTGCATGTTTCAGTCTGCATGTCAGAATTTTTTAATGAAATAGAAGAGGATTTGAGAAGTCACTCAAAATGTGCCCTAATTTTTCTTTCTGCAGCACTAATCATACTTTTTATGGAAAAATGAACCCCCTCATTTTGTTCCTTTTTAAATTAAATGTTTTAAGAGTTACCACTTTAATCCAAGCAAGATGGCTTCAGGTGTGCCATACGTTTATCATAAGTAGGACTGTTAGCGCTCTAGTAGTTCTTTGGAACACTCTGGGAAGCTGCAGTAGAACACAAAGGAATCAACTGACAGTCTCTGCCCTTGTTGGATGTACATGTTTTACTGAGAATGTCAGACTTCATTCTCACATGACTGAGAAAGATAATGTGAATTTACAGAAAATAAGCTCTCAGTTTAGCCTATAGATCACCTTCCAAACCTCTGTGGTAAAAGCATGAGAAAATATTTTTCTCTCAATCATGATATCCCAGCAGAAGGCTTTTTCACATGGTGAAATCACCTTAGAACATACCACAATTCCTAAAATGAGTATGGTACCATCAACAAATGATTTATAATGTAACTAAAGTCTTAAAACCTTCTATTAACTGCAATGCTTTTTAATGAGGTGCTATCATGTATATTGGTCCCAAGATGGCTGCCAACACTTCTTGGATGAAGTGCTGACAGCCAATCAGATCTCAGGATGAGATGTGTGGTTAGGCTCCGCCCACATATATATATGCTTTTAAATGCTATTTTCTCAGGAAATACTGAACAGATTTACACCAGACCTGCAAAAGGCACTTCCTTGACCTTATGGCTACCTCTCTGCCAAATTTCAAGTAATTCTGTTCAGCCGTTCGGGCTGTAGCTGTGTCTAAAGGTCCTATGGAAAAATGCATGGGGAAAACACGTTTTGGGACCCCCCTTTTTTCTCGGCCCCTGCTTGACGAATCCCCCCGAGACTTTCAGGGTAGGAGCGGAGCGTAGCGCCCCACCTATTTTGAAAATTTCGCGAGGATTCGTCGACCGGCGCCAAAGTTATTCCAAATAGAATGTTGCGGATTTCCTATGGAAACAGGGTCCTAACTATAACTACCTACTGGCGACCGCCAGTAGGTAATATATACATACATATATATACATATCTATATAAATACAAATATAAATGCATGCATACCTATACATATGCATGTTATGTACATGAAAGTTTGAAAAACACTAATAAAAGCAAAGCTAAAAACACACCTAATTACAAACAGAATTGCTTTAACTTAAACGAGGGCGAGACCTATTGCATTTTCAATGCTTGTTTATACTTTTGGTCCCATCTCCATTTTCTCTCTCTCTTTCCTGTCCCTATCTGCTTTTCTTACTTGTTTCTCGCTGATACTCTTGTAAATGCCATGCTCTGTAAATTTGTAATATATAATTGTCCAACCCTAATCGCTTTTTAAATGTAATCTTGAGTGTTTTGCAACTTGTATATATGTAATTCTAACCACTAGAATCTGTAGACTTATTTACTTATTACTGTTCTTATGTAATTTTAGAGTTTCTTCTGTTTATTTCTTCTCCTTGAGTGAATCATCAAATTGTATATATGCAACTCTAACCTCTAGTATCTGTAGTAGGCGTATGTACTGACTACTGTTCTTTTGCGTTTTTAGAGTTGGTCTGTCTGTATCTTTTATGTAACTCATGTACTCCGAAGTCTTTATGTAATGTAACTGGTCCTTTTGTAAAGCGCTCTAACCACTAGTATATGTAATAGACCTTTGTACTTACTACCACTCCTATATGATTTAGAGTTTATCTGTTTGTATCCCTTCCTTGAGTGACTTTACAACTTGTACATTTGCAATTTTTCCCTCCTTTCGCTCCACTTGTACATTTGCAAATGTTTTCCTGTTGTATATCTCTTCTGTAACCCATATAATCCAAAGTCCTTATGCAACGCAACTGGTTCTTTTGTAAAGCGTTCTGACACCTTTGGGTAATGTTCGCGCTATATAAAATCGTATTAAATAAAATAAAACTCCAGCCGTTTCAGATGCCTCCTCTTAAAGCCCACTTGGTGGGATTCTGGAGTAAATGTTTTCCATTTCCAGCACTAGCTCTGACATCAGGCCGCCTGAACGACGCGCAACACATTGATTTGCTGTGTGAGTGAATGTCTCTTGGTTACAGGGGCATTGTCCATCCAGCATTAGGGGCACGAGTGAAATTCCATTATTATTTTTCTTTTCTTTTTCGGATTTGGTATGAGGGAGCCATTCTGAATGTAACGCACTTACAATTTTGTACCTAATTTCAATCCCAGCGTATGTTGAAAACGTAGGTTTTTTGCTATTTATTTTTCTGGTGTGATCAGCTAGGCATATTGCTGGGGGAGTTTCCAGTCTGTACAGTTTCCTTCACTTCTGTTGCTTTGTGGTGTAAAGAAATGCTTTTGAAGCAAGGCCCTGCATTGATTTCTCTTTGATGCCTGATATACACATAGATACATTAGCAGCCACAATGCTCGGGCGGCTTCCAACATATTCGCTGTTATTTGGGAACAGTATGCTCTGCACACAGCCTGCTCTAAGAGCCCTGTGCCAAGGTCATTAACTTTCTTGCTTTGATGGCCGTGCGCACAGCTAGCATTTTCAACCAGTTATCATTGCTTGACAAACAGTACTGTTCAGTACCCATTTGTTGCATACATAACCTCTTGCAGCATTGTCTGGAAACTAAGCTTTAAAAGGCGAGACCGAGCGGCGCACAATCGCCTCCCTCCACCGACATCTTGGTAAAATGAGAAGGTCACACACCCCTGACTGTCTTTGAACATTCCCTCTCCCCTGGTCCAGCTGCCAGTGAAGCACAACAGGCAGCCCCCCCCCCCACTGAAGTGGTTGGTTGTTGCTGCATTACATGTGCTGTCTTGTCACTGTCCCATCCTGCTAGCATTTAACTGCATCGCTCCCTTTGGCACGGCACTTCTCTTCCTGGTGTATTGCTCCAAATTCATTAATAATTACATTTTAAATCCCCTGAATCGCAGTACTTCTGTGACCCCAAAGATTGGCGTGTGATGTGTTTGATTTTACTATACAGATTATTGTTTAACTAGACCCTTTGGCCTCCGGCTATTCTTTAAACTATGCAGCTGTGCTTTCTGGATCCCCCCCAACGAAATGTGGTCTAATTAAGAACGCGAGAAGTCATGTCGCTCTCTCTTCATTTGTTATTCACTGTCACAAAACAACTGAAATTTGACCAACTCCACCATGTTGGGAGAATCGCGCAGTACAGATGGAGAAGTGGTGTAGTGCAACATTGTTAACATATAGACCATCCTAAGTTGTCCAAGTAGACTTGTCTTAACGCATCACTCCTTCAACCTTAGTCTCGCTGATCTATTTTCTATCGGTTCGCTACCCACGTCTACTGAAGAGGGCTAGCACAAGCAAAGCATCAAAGCTAACAGTTTCACGATGCCCAGCAATATTGTTAAAAAAAACTCTACCTACACTATTGCACCAGATATCTTGCAGCTGTTGCGCCACTCCAGTTTCCTGCATCCTAAATATGTAAAGCACAATTTCCATCTAAAGCAAAACAGAGCTTTCCAAAACCACCCCACTGTTAACTACTGTTTCTCATCAAGATGAGGGGACCAGGAACATCAATGGTCCATCAGCCCTGCCAAGTTTCCCAGGTCCATGCTTGACTAGCTGCTCCAGTCTAGTTTTTTTTCTTTGAATTCTGGGACCTGTAGTTTTGTTTATTCCAATTTAAAAACAGGACTACAGGACTGTTTTGCTTAATGGAATAAACAAGATTGTAAGTCCCAGAATTCAAAGAAAAGACTTGGACTGGAGCAGTTCATCATGCATGGACCCGGGAAACTTGGTAACTATGATCAACCAGCAGGTTGTGTCGGGATACTGCTACCAGAATTTTCATGACGATCGGCGATCCTGCTCCTTGAGGTTGGTTTTTCTCTACGGTTTTTGGTTTGGATTTTCTGTTGATCTGAGGGTCCGCCCTTTAATGCCGAGGTTGTTGGTGACCATAACTCTGGTTCCGCCATCTGGACTGCTTTACCGATTCCTTGATCGCTGCTTGCCGCTGGTCCACGCCTTGTGTCGCCTGCCTGTCCATTGCTTCATGCTGACCCCCTTTGGGACGCCTTCCCCCCCTCCAGTCATGAATGGTCACTGCGAGGTGCCCTTATTCGCCCCCTTCTGTGGTCCCACTACATTGCCAAGGTGATCCAATGCAGTGAGTGAATCTGGCACTGGATGTTGTGACTACGTGACCCCAACCGATTTGCGGGCTCGTTAACTCTGACTTTTTTGGGCCTCATGATGTACTTTCTTCCATTGCTGGTCTGCCCGATTTGATCTCCTTCCCAGCCCCCTGACTCTGCCCCCCCCCCCATTACCTTCTATCCTCTATGGGGACTTGTCTTTGTATGTTTTACTATGCTACTGTAACTAATGTACCTATGCAAAACTGTTATTCATGTAAAACGCACTGATACCTCCGGGTCTAGTCAGCTCTATATAATGCTCTGCAAATAAATAAATTGATGGATACGTGCTTCATGACTGTCATTCAGGAATCAATCCTTCTAGTTTCATCAAAACACCTACATTCATCACTGAAGATGTTGCCTGCTTTGATGGAGGCAAACCAGCAGCTCTCTTCCCATTCAGAATTTCTATGGATCTGCACTGCAGTTGACTCCATAATCAATCAATCATGGCATTTGTAAAGCGCACTGTGCACTACATACCCACGAGGGTCTCAAGGCGCTGGGGGGGGAGAAGTGGGGAGCTTCTACTGTTCGAAGAGCCAGGTCTTGAGAAGTCTTCTGAAGGTCAGAAGGTCTTCGGTCTGCCGCAGGCAGATGGGGAGGGTGTTCCATGTCTTGGCGGCGAGGTGGGAGGATGATCTGCTGCCGGCGGTCACTCTTCAGATGCGGGGGACGGTGGCGAGGGCGCGGTCTGCGGAGCAGAGCTAGCGGGTGGGGGTGTAGAGGCTGAGTCGGCTGTTGAGGTACGTTGGTCCGGTGTTGTGGAGTGCCTTGTGTGCGTGGGTGAGAAGTTTGAAGCTTATCCTCTTGTTGACAGGGAGCCAGTGTAGGTCTCTCAGGTGGGGTGTGATGTGGCTACGGCGAGGGATGTCGAGGATTAGGCGTGCGGAGGCGTTCTGGATGCGTTGAAGCCGTTTCAGGAGTTTGTCCGGGGCTCCTGCATAGAGTGCGTTTCCGTAGTCCAGTCTACTGCTGATGAGGGCCTGGGTGACTGTCCTTCTTGTTTCGGTGGGGATCCACTTGAAGATCCTGCTTGTGTGGTCGGTGGGTGTTGGGGGTGTTCCTAGTGCAGTCGGCCACCAGGAGTCGTCCCAGGCCGAGAGGGTGGATTTGAGGATGAGGACCTCCGTCTTGTCCGTGTTCAGCTTCAGTCGGCTGTTCCTCATCCAGTCGGCGACGGCCTTCATTCCTTTGTTCAAAAAGGTTGAACAAATGGGCATGAGTGTTTGAAATGGTCTTGGACTGGATATAACCCTTCCTCTCCGACAACCACCACTTGATTAGATTCCCTAGACCAATGTCTGCAGAAACTCACATCATGTATGGTGTCAGCCCTGGCTCCTCTTCATCAGTGATCTGCTTCAATATTTCTATGTAGCTCTTGGTCCAGGTAATTTCGCAGTTCCATATCCAAATACTGATGATATTCTGGTTCACCTCAAATCAAGCATGACTTGCAAGCTGGACAGACCAGCCAGTAGTGAAGCTTACCAGTATGCCTCAACTTTCTCTTAAAAGAATTGCTGATAAGTGTGAAATCAACAAAATCCTCAGTCAAGTCTAAGACCGTCTTCAACCGAGTTGAGCAGATATAGGAAATTTGGCAGGAGGAGAAATAATGTGCCTTTGATCACTCAGTTTGGGAACATGAAGAAAGTAAACATTGAAACGCTTTAACAGAGTCCTAACAGCGCACCTGGTATTTGGGAACACAATCAAGAACATCATATTTTTTGATTAGCCTCAAGTCTTGGTAGGGGGTCACATCACCAAGACTGAAAGAAGAGATTCCAGGCGGTGGGTTTATTCACTCCAGAAACAAATGCAGCATGAACTTTCACATCATGAAGCCCCAAAAGTCACCTGCTCACGATCAATGTGAAGGTTTAAATAATTTTGCCTTCCTCTCTAATAGTAATGCATCCATAGTATATATTCCCCATATTGTCGTACACCTATGTGAATGCCTCGTAGTGCCTTTCTTTCCCTGCCCATAATCCTACCAATTAAGTCTAATTCTTTGCATTCAGTGACAAAACCAGTAATGCTGTCCTATCAAGGCTGTGGCATTATCTTCACGAGTACCCCAAAAATAAAGTTAAGAAAGTTAAGAAGCTTGGGAAACCTTCAACAATACTCCTTGGACTCATTCCATATTTTTTGCAGAAAAGAAACTTGAGGACAAGATCCAGTGAACGTGTATAAAGCCTTTATATTGCTGGGGCATCACAGCCAATCTCCTAGACTGAATTGTGTTTTCTGTAATCAAATGTTTCATGATAAATCCATATTGTATGGTTATACTTCTGTGGATTAATAAGACAATAGTAAGCATACAGTAAGGTTTCCGAATATTTCTCAGTGCCAACATTTATACAGACTTTTCTTCCCATAAACATTGCTATGGTTTTCTTTTCATTGAGGGAAATTGTAGAGGGTACTAGGTTTTTATTATAGAATAGTTCATTGTGGATCTTGACCATGTGGAGTTTGGCCATATGGATTTACTCTGTAAGTGCCTGTCAAATCTTGGTTTTTCATTCATATGCTTATTTGAAAAGTTTGCCTTTCAGGAGCTTACAAAACGGGGTTGTTAGGTTGTGCTTAATGATTGAACCAGGTAAATTTCAGTGGGGCCCTGTGTTCTGAGTTTTTCCCCCACATCTTTGTTGTTTGAATTTATCCTGAGAAATGGTTTGCGTGTTGGCTAATTTAAGGTTTGTCAGTGTGGTATTTTTGTTCAGGCTTTGAAAAGGGGGGCGGCTCATAAGATGCCTTTTGAAGTCAGTTTAAAAGCAGAAATACAAGCAACCATGAAGACGTCGCAATACAGAGGGAATCCAAGCACTTTGGCTTTACTTTCAAAGTGAGGTGCAAGTCTGCCTTGCTTCATGATGACTATCCAGTCTTCGTTGTGAATGTTCTCATCTTCCCAAACAGCAGTTTGGGAAGATGAGAACATTGGTAGAGTTTACTTTTAAATATGCAACTGACATTAAATTTTGAATTGATGCGTGGCTGGTCTGGAATCATTGGTGTCGTTGACATTCTGATGGATTTTGATCTTGTTTTCCTTGATTCCAATGGGTTCAATATAAAGGGCACAAACTACTTCCTAAGAGCATACACTTAAGTGATATAATCTGGGGAGTTATGCTGCTGCAGGCTGGTTTCGTTGGTAGTAGTCATTGGGCAAAGAAAGTGAACACCTCAAGAATCTTGAGTAGCATTTTGAGTACTATCCATTTGGGGGAAATTGCCTCCTGTTGGTATTTACCAACTAGAATATATATATTTTTTTTATTTCCTTTTTTTTTTTTAATTTCTTTTATTTCAATAGAATTTTATTGAGTTTTCATATACGAAAGCCATACAAAACAAATACAATAAACATAAAACATGCACTTTGTATCGCATAATGTTACAGGGCAGCTCATGTTGGATGTACTAGTTGAGATACACATTTTTTGTTTCATTTCTAGGCTGCCATCCACCCTCTGTTCTCGTAAAAGATCACATGAAGCACAGATAGGGACAGGGAAGAAGGGGCCAGAGTTGAGTGAGAAGAAGCCTGCTCGTCTTTGTCTAAAAGGGTTGGTATCCAGGTCGAAATACTAGACATCTTCAGGGTGGTTCATAGGGGTCTAGGTATTTGTCCAGGGATGCCCACATTTTCCTGGCGGGCTGTCTCCACGGTGAGTCCAGAAGGGCCACCGTATCTGCACCTCTAAGGTACGTCACCCAGTTGAGCCATCCCTTAAACGATGCCTTGGAGGTGTCTTTCCAATTACTTAGAACCATTTTTACCCCTGCTGTTAGTAGAAGATCAAGTAAGTCGCTATCCTGTTGTGTGGCTGTCTCTGTACTAATAGGGGCTGTTACTAGGGTGGCAAACTCAGTTTTGAGGGAACATCCTAACATGTCGTTTGAAAAGGCAAAAATCTTCTCCCAGTATGATTTGACTTTGGGACAGTGAAATATGAGGTGGGCCAGATCCCCCCCTTCCACTATTACAATTCCAGCATTGGTCATTGGTGTTCAAGCCTAGGTTCGCCAGGCGCGCTGGGGTCCAGTGTAGTTTGTGTAGAGTCCAGAATTTTGTCTGCGCTAGTACCGGGGTTATCTTGTTTTGTGTGGGGGAGGACCATAGATCCTGGGTTTCATTCTTGCTCAGTGTAACTCCTAGTTGCGACTCCCAGTATTTACGTGTCTTCTCGTTAAGTTTAGATGTGTTCAGCTGTAGGAGTCTATAAATGTGTGAAACCTGGTGACCTATTTTATTGAGGTTGGACATATACTGGATGATTGACGGCTTGGTAGCAGAGAGTCTCAATTTGGACAATGCTGTTTTGATTTTTAGGAAGTTATAAAGTTCAATGTCTGGTAATTCATGCTTGGTTTTTAACGTCCTGAAAGTGGTGGGATTCCCTCCCTCTTCGAGTTGAATTGGGAGTGAGATCCCTGTTTTCCTCCACGCGTCCATAGAGAGCGGTTTGCCTTTGTATTTTATCTTATTGTTTGCCCATAGTGATTCCCATCTCGAGTTTTTTACGCTATGTTCCATCTTCTGGTCTACCTTCAGTAGGGCGCTTCTAGTATTTTTGAGTATTGGGTTTACTACCGTTTTATGTTAACTGGCTGTTAGTAGTGTTAAAGGTTCGTGGTTGTTTAGCATAGCTCTCTCTACTCGCAGCCGGGCTGGTGTGTACTCCAGATCTGGTCGAATCCAGTAGCTACCCTGTTTTGCCAAAAAGGCAGTTTGGAAGGTCTTAAAATCTGCCAGGTTTAATCCTCCTAGTTTTTTCCCCAGTCTTAGTTTTTTAAGGCTTATCCTTGCTTTTTTGCCTCGCCAGATGAAGTTGTTCAGCATCTTATCTATTTTGTGATGGAAGTCGTCAGTGAGAATTAGAGGGAGCATATTTGCCAGGTAATTGACCATTGGGGTGACCATCATTTTAATTGTCTCAATCCTTCCCCCACCACGTAATGAATTTAGGTGACCAGCCCTCCAGCAGCCTTTTTATTTTGTCCAGCATTATTTTTTCATTTTGTTCCAGTGTGTCTTCAAGGTCATTGCCAAAATAAATGCCCAGGTATTTTACGAAACTGGTTTGCCAAGCGAGACCCGAATCCCCCAATATGTCCCTAGTGGTATGTATGTTGAGTGCTTTGCATTCTGACTTGTCTTTGTTAAGTTTATAACCGGAGTGGGCCGAATACTTGTCTATGGATTCAATGAGGGCCTTGATAGAGGGTCTAGCGCTTTCCGTGACAACAAGGATGTCATCCGCATACGCTGCTAGTTTGATTGTGACCTCATTGATGGTGAAGCCTTTCATCTCTTCATTGGTCTCGATGTCTTTAATCAAAGGCTATAGTGCTAGTAAGAATAGTGAGGGGGACAGGGGGCAACCTTGCCTTGTCCCTCTCTGTAGCGTGAAGGGCTCAGAGACAGCCCCATTGACCACAATGCGAGCCGTAGGTTTATCGTATAGTGCCATAACTTTCCTTGTGAAGGAGTTACCCAAGTTGAAAGCCCGCATGCACTGTTCTAGGAAATGCCATGACACCCTATCAAACGCCTTCTCTGCGTCTAATGTGATGGTCACTGCAGGCTTGATCGACTTGGCCGCTCTCTCAAGAATATATTTTTGACTTCAAGATAATGTGACTGAACTTGTCCCTATGCCCTGCTTCTTTTGCAATGCCCTCAGTGCTGTGTTGCTAAAGAAACAGGCTTAGCTCTCAGTACTCCAAGGGGTTTCCCCAAAAGATTGAAAGAAAAGTGAGGTTACCATGGTAGTCGGGGGAATTTGGGACCTAAGAACAGGTAATTTCCATTATTGGCAATCATTTTCTAAATTCATTGAAACCCATGATTGAAAACAACCATAAAGCAAAAAATGTTTGGAAACGTTTGTTGAGTCTGAATAAGGTCTATTTTGATTTTGAAAGATTTTCAATTGGTGTGAAGTCTTGTGAGGTGTGTTAAAACCTGAGCATTATATACTTTGCACTAAAGAAACACCACTTTTTTATGTTGTAAAACAGGTGTTGGCAAATCCGTGTGAAACTCTCCATTGATACAGGTGAGATTGTGATATCATTGGGCAGAATACGTTCTAACAAGAAATTATTCAGCAACAGCTGTGACACTGTAATAACAAATAATTGGAACGATAAAACAATTTAAGTGCTTCCTGTCTAAGTTCTTTCTACAACGAGTGTAGGTATTTTTCATGGGGAGTGACTCATATGGGCTGAGCAGCTCCCTTATGCATGTCTATATTGAATAGGGATGTGCGCTGTACTTGGAAATCAGGGTTTGTGTCCAAATCATCCTTCAGTATAAAGAGAGCATGGGAGCCGAAACTGTGTTGGCATCTAATACTCATTCATGTGGCTGTTTTTTCCCCTTTCTTTTATTTCAACATAACGTAGGGTTGTAACTTGCTTGTTATTTCCAGTCAATATCCGTGTTGGTGTATATGTGTGAATTTTGTAAAGGTCTGGCCTATACGAAAACTTTAGTTATATAAACAGTATTTAAAGTTTTATATAAATGATTTAAAAACAACACACTTTGAGTCAGGTTTGTCAATGAAGAGAAAGGAGCAATTTTTAGGGGCACATTGACAATGTGGACAGTTTTGTTCTGAACTTCGGGCCTTGTGATATTTATTTTTGCGTGTACAAATGTGAAGCTGTTTGGGTGAAAATGACTCTCTATATTACAGTAGCTAAAATGAATTTTTCCTCTGAAAGGCTTTTTACTTAAAAAGTCACTAGTAAAACAGGCACACCAGTGAATGTTTTCTTGTTAATAAAATGACATATTGAAGCTTTACAAACACCACGCTTTTCTTACTGTTTCATTTGCTCATATTTTCTGTAGATTTTGGCGCTTCTTTTATCAGTCTTTAGAAGGATGAGAGGAGTAGTCAGTTCTGACGAGCTGTGGTTCTGTGAACTTAACTAACCCCCACGGCAGGCACTCAACCTGCTGAGCCAATGTAGCGCACACACTGTCTGCAGCACATTTCCTGTCGCGGGCTAATTCATTCCTCGTGCTTGCTTAGGTGGTGAATTGTTTTCCGTCTCCTTATAGCTGCAGTCATTAAGTCTTTCATGGATATTGTGTGGCCTTGGCAGTCCTCCTAGTGTGTCCCGCCACTTGAGAGGCTTCTGTGTGAAGCATGTAACTTTTTATTAGTGATTTTTCATAGCTAACTTCTTTCACCGCTATTGTTTTTCTGTGGTAATTTTTTTTAATGTGTCTCGCGTTCTGCTTTTGTTAATAAAATATATTCCCTCTGTTATGCGCCTGGGCGAGGTATTATACACAAACATAGTTTATTTTGTCTTTCTTTGGCCTTTGGCGCAGTGGTACATGGCATAGGCTACTATCCTTGGCAATTGTGTGCATGATGACTGTAAATGCTTAGTATTTACATGGTGCTTTTAAATTTCGTTTTATGTTCTCCTCTAGTGGTCCACCTTTAGCTGCCCCCTCTTCCTCTTTTTTTTTTTTTTAAGCCTGGCCTAGCGATTGTTGTAGCTATTGGCCTCGTAATAAAAGAAAAAGAATCATAAATAAAAAATGCATTCACACATAAAGGGTTTTTGGTTCTTTCCTGTTTATCCACAGGTCTGTTGTGCTGTCATGCACATGTTGCTTTTTCCCATCCTACCATACAGCATGGGGCAATGGGTCAGCCTACTTAAGCCATTGGCCTTTTGCACTGTGAGTGACTGCTTTTTTTCTGATCGAATGTGCAAATCCGCTTAAAAAGAAGTGAATTTGAGTGACAGTCAGGGGGCCAATACTTTACTTTGACAATGATTTTTCTTTCCATTCTAAATCCCTTTTAGTTTTTTAAGTAATTCTTTTGTGTGTAAAGACTATATTTTTAGGTTGCATGAAATCAAAGCCAACAGTACCAAAGTGCACCATCACACTTAGGAAGCTTTTGTGCTGTTCTGTTAATATTGTATGCAGCAGTTATTATAAATATTTTTTAATAATTATTATTGCAAGCATGGTAAGATGGTGGCATATTTTCTATCTTTTTTTTTTTTTTACTTTTCATCTTTATGAAATACGATTGCACTTAAAAAAAACATCGCACCAGCTTGCCAAGGCCAGACCGGCTGGCATTGCCAAAGCTTTTTTTTTTTAACATTGTTTGCTCAATGTACGGGGTAGAACATGCAGTTAGGATTGATGTTGTCTTAGTCTGTGACTTTTTTTGACTTTTACAAGTTTACCATTTGTATATTTTTGAAGAAACCTGAAACAAATAGTCTTATGAATAGTACTTCCCTTGCTCTTTTTATTAGATGCAAATGATATTTCATAGTTTTTGTTCCCTTTATTCTGTTAATTAATTGGGCTAAAATGACAATTTTGGGAGACATTTTCCTCATTCAAAGAACTATTATAATAATTAGCACATAGGACCTACCTTTATAAATCCTGTTTTATACCCTAGGTCTTTGCCCATGTGGCTTACCCTGGTATGATTTTCATACCTGCACTTTGGGTGTTTATTACTTATTTCTGTCTCCTTCCCTTTGAACTAGTGAGCACCTCACAGCTTTTTCATTCTGTTTCGGTGCATTTTGGAGGTTTCCCCTTGCATGCGTTCACCATTCCATTTCAAATTTTTATTACATTCTTTTTGAAGTACTTTGCACTCTGTTCTTTTCTGTTTTACCACTACACAGATAAAGCTGAAAGTAGCTTTGTGATCTGAACGGAATTTTGCTTGTCAGCTGTGTACCCTGTTCTTTCACCCCTTTGTAATTCATACTCATTGTATTTTACTTTTTGAACCCAGTGTCTTAGCTCAGGCCATCTTTAACCCTGTTGTGGTTAATGCTCAGCCCACATTAGGATGAAATGCTGTGTCTGTTGTAAAGCAGCGTTTTTATTCTGCACAGCTGAGGATTGTGCAGATGTTACAGACTTGCACTTCTAGGCAACTTTGCTATCTGTGGCCCCATTAAGGCCTTTTTAGACATAAACAGCACCATATTGAAGCCATTTTCAAGTGATACAGGAGGCTGGTGATTATTTTGCTTATACATGTGTAACACATGTTACCCATTAACATTCCTCCCCTGACATACTTGATATTTTGAAACCGCATTCTGAATAGGTAAGCCTACTTGAGAAATGTTAGGCTGAAAAATCTGTTTTATACATTTATGGTCCATTTTAATACTGCAGGCAGTGAATTTGAGTGCAGCGCTGTTAAAGAATAGAAGTCATGAATTTCATTTTGGATTGCTCTTCGGGATTTCTTTTCTGTGCTTGTAGACATGATTAAAATACACAGGCGGAACACCTTCCAGTTGGCTTCTGCTTCACTATAATTCTGGTTCTGATTTGCATGCACAGACTACATTATTTCACCCCTTGCAAGGGAAAATTAACAGGAAATTCGCAAATGGCCGGTATGTTTTGTCTTTTTAAGTGCATTTGGAAAGGGTATTAATAAATGTGTACAGTCCAGAAACACTATTGAAATCAGGGTACCCTTAATGGTTCTGGGATTCTCGTTAACGTGTGTTTAGGGTATCTGTTGATATTGCATTTGGGTGTGTTTCATATTGTTTGGAGGTGAGTCGTCATGTCTCAGGATACTGGCCGATAAGATGGAAGTAGACTGGTGTTTTGTTGAGTGCTGATGATAATAGACAGAGGCCTGTTGAACCCTGCTGTGAATCTGTGTGTATTAGTTGTATTGATGTGAGTGCTGCTTTTGGCAGAGGTGTTCTCTTGTCCATTTATCAGCTTCAAGTGGTTGTTATATTTAGCCGTAACATTGGCCCTTTTGTGGCTGTTTTGGCATTGGTTTTTTTGTGATCATGATAGGTTTAAATTGACGTTTTTAGGATGGTTGATATTGGCGAGAGGATATAGATATGTGCGAATAACTTGCACTGACTTATCAATGAGGTGGCAAATGCTTAAAGGCTGAGCCATGTTGAGTGCATGATGGTGTCCAGAATTATTTAATGTGTGCTGTTGGCGTAGAGCAGTGCTTCACAAACTTTTTAGAACCAGGACCCAATTTTTAGAACGATAAACTTTAGTGACCCATCTATCTTTGAGGCAGGCATGTTTTTTAAATGTAACTATAGCATTGTGTGGCTGCTCACTGTCATTGACAGACAGCACATTTTTTATTGAAATGGCCACTAACTTTGGCGCAGATGTTCTGATAAAACTAGACTGAAAACAAAAGATAATGTGTGTAAATCGGGTTTCAGTGAATATTTATTATTTTTGCATCACCATGTAAAGTGTATTGATTTGTTTTGATCTTATTAAAACCTTTGTTTCCATCACACATAAGAAATACAAAAAAGTTAAATTTTTTACTTTCCTAATTGCTGACGTGTACAGTTAATTTAAGGTATTTACATTGTATTGAGTGTTACAAACAATGACATACAACAGCATGCCCTTTCACACTCCCTGTATCACAGCACAAATGCACATATTTCATTTTAATTTTCTTTCTCTGACTGCAAAGTGAGGAGTTTTTAAACACCACTCCCTAAGTTAAAAAAATAAGGAGCAGTTTGTCAGAAGACATAGCCTGACATTTGACTCTGTCTTTGAAGTGCAGCCATGTGAGTTACAGACATGTTCTACTTGTGATGGTGCACTTATTGGAGACCCTGGTTTCCCTCTGTCCAAAATCTTGCTTTAGTGACCTTTCTATTCAAATGATGTGAAAATAATTTTCATGAATGTAGCATGGAGTGTGCATTACTACCCCAATGTGAATAATACAGTTTGGCTCCATCTGCAGTTGAGCAGCTATTGATATATGGTTCTCTTTATACTAGTTTGTTATATCTTTTGTGTGCTTATTGATATGATCAGAATGCTAAAAGTAAAAAATCATAACATGATGTAATGTATTGTGGCACTATGCTCAGTTGTGTGGCAGCATAAACTAACATTTGAAGACCGCCCGTAAAAAAGATAATCTATATTTACATGTTGCCTTACCAGACAATTTGCTCCAGCACTAGGAAAGCACATGGTCTCACTTCTTCAAAATGCCCTTTGTTTCTGGTTTGTCTGTCTTGTGGTTAGATTCACTCTCACTATCTACTCTTCTTTGGTTCTTTCTAGAATAAGGCAGGTGTTTTCAAGCAGATGCTAGTGTATCTCTGACTTAAACAGGCTTCTGTCTATCTTTACTCAAAGACTGTAGACCCCTAGTTAGATCTTTTTCCTGTTCCTCTTCAGAAACAACTTGAACAAGAACAACACATAGACAACTCGTTCAACACAAGGACAAATCGTAGTCTTTGTAAGAAATTGGCTTTCTGGTTCAGGGAGTAAAATCCTACTCTAGCAGAAACCACGATTCCTGTCGTGGTCAAGTCACAAGCAAACCCTAAATAAACTGTGCTCAACCCCCTGGTAGCTTAACACAGAGGCCAAGCTTCACTTAGAGGTAATGTGTAAATTATTTGTGCAACACTTCAATCAACATTAAAGTGCAAAATCGCAAACCTATTCAGAAAATAGAGTAGATTTTAAAAAATAAATCCAGAATAAAACAATATAAATCCAATTATTAGAACCAAATATATGCAGGTTTAAAGATTGCACCAAAGAGCACAAAGCGCCAACTGTGGATAACTGGTCGCGCCAGACCAGGACAGAGTCACAAGTTCAGGCAGGTCACGATGGAAGGTGGGCCGGCTACATGGACCCAGTTGGGCTGCTGGACAAGACCCTGGTTGCAGAGCATTGCGTGGTCCAAGGATGCGTTGTGCAGACGAGGCAATGCATTGGTTCCAAGGAGCTGTGATGTGAGAATCTGCGTCGTCATCGAGAGATTTGCAATGTAACCGCCTGCGTCAGTGAAGCTTTGCACGCCGGCGGTTCAGATGTGGGCTGCAAGGTCGATGTTTGGTTCCTTGCGCTGAGGGAATCCTCGCAGAGGCGATGCGTTGGTTGCTGGTTCCACAGATGGGCTGGCAGAGCACCTTCAGGTCCACTTCCAAGGGTACAGGACTGGGGTTGCACCACTTGACAGAGTAGGACTCACAGGGCAGAGTCCAGGTGCTGGGTTCAGGTTGTTGGAGCCTTCTGTTCCTGATGCTGTAGTTGGGAGCACAGTCAACTAGCTGTTGAAGTCATTTTGGGGTCCTGGGCGCAGCAGATGAAGGTCCAGTGCTTTTCACCCAGGCAAGAGGTCAGCAGGTCAGCACAGCAAGGCCGCAGTCAAGCAGAGTGCCAGTCCTTTCAGTAGCATAGCAGTTCTTCCTGACAGATTAGCCTCAGATTCAGAGGTGTACTGAAGAGTTGGTGTCTGGAGTCCAATATTTCTATCTGGGCCTTCCTTTGAATCGTATGAAGCTTCTAAAAGTTTCCCTCTCCCTGAGGTGTCCAGGCACCCTCTTCCTTCCAGGCCCCATCTTGTCAGGGGTCACAATAGACCAGGGACAAACCGTATGTGAGAATGCTCAGGCAGTGCCTTTTTGATGTGCAAGTGTGGTAGGTGACCGCTCCTCCCCCTCGTTAACTCAGAGTGACCCACTCTGCCAACACCTATTTTCCCTTTCTCTCACTATTTGGGAGCAATACACAAAGACCAACTGCCAGCTACACCTAGTCCTGTGACCTAAGATCAGGCTGCAGGTACCAAATGGTTAGACAAGAAAATGCCAACTTTCTAAAAGAGGCATTTTCAGAATTGTGATTAAAAATCCAACTACAATTAAAGAGGGCTTTTAATTACAATTCTTTAGACCCCAAACTAGACCGGTCTACCAGGTCCCAATTGGAAGTTGCAGCTTATTAAATGTAATAAGGTAACTCCAATGTTAGCCTATAGAAGAGGTAGGCCTTGCAGTTGTGAAAAACAAATGTAAGTGTTTTTGACTACCAGGACATGTGAGACTAAAAATGCATGTCCCAGGTTTTAAATTCAATGCGCCCTGTCCTTGGTCTGCCGAGGGACTACCCTTGGCGTGACTTACATGCATTAAAAGTAAGGTTTGGGCTAGGCAAAGGGTTTATTTTGCCATGTTGAAATGGCATCTCTGCACACACAGGCTGCAATGACAGACCCGAGACATGGTTAAAGGGCTACTTAAGTGGGTGGCACAACCAGTGCTGCAGATCCACTAGTAGTACTTAATGTACAGGCCCTAGATGCAGGTATCACCACTTTACTAGGGACTTACAAGTACATTAAATATGCCAATTGGATATAAGCCAATTCTACCATGTTAAAAGGAGAGTGCACAATCACTTTAGCACTGGTTAGCAGTCGTAAAGTGCACAGAGTTCTAAGGGCAGCAAAAACAAATTGAGCAAAAAGTTGAGGGTAAAGGCATAACATTTGACAGTGGCCCTACAGAGAGGGCCAGGTCCACCAGTCTTCAACTTCATCTGTTTTCCTTCGCAGCAATTTTTAACCTTCTCTCTTTCTGCTCTTTTTCGCTCTTGTGCCTTGCCCAGAGAACTCCTAAATTGGCTCTTATTAGAGTGGGCTGGATTGAGTGAGCCTTTACACCCATTGCTTGTGTTTTGTTTTGGGTTGATGGCAGAATGGCCTGCTTTGTACTCCTCCCCTCTTTCATTTTTTCCCCCCTGAGTCAGTTCTGAGGAGTCTTGCAGTCCATTACCAACATAACTTTACCTATAGCTCCTTATTTGGGCAATCTATGTGATTTTCCTTGCCATGCCCTTATCTCCAAGGTAGTGTTGGCGTCATTTTCATCTTTCTGGCATTAGTAAGGAGAAAAGGAGTTAAGAGGATTCCCACAGCTGTAGTGGAGGTCACATGCTCTACATCCACTTTTTGTCTTCATCCTATGCATCCACTATTTGTCTTCATTCAAAAAGCAATTTTTGACAGAATAAGACACAGATGCTGCAGATGAACTATTGCAAACACTAACTGTTCTGCTATGGCAAATGCAGCATATTAATCCAGCGGTATCCCTGGACCTGGATACCCTCAAAGACCAATACTGCTTGCTTCATGAGGTCTAAGACCAATGGAATGTCTTGAAAGTTCCATTCATCTAAACAATCTTTGCTATTATAATCACAGGCACCTTGTCTGGCTAGAAATTGAAGTTTAGCCATGGTGTTCTAGTTGAATGACAGTGAAAGATCCCAATTTTTCCTTTGTCAGTAACAGGGTGATCCGAGGTCCCTTGAGGCACTGTGATACAGGAATTGACTAACTGTTGTAGATAAGAGCACTTACTATGATAAAAGTTGTGCTTGATAAGCAACGAGGGACAGGCATCGCCCTGCTATTCACAATGGAGAACATACCTTCCTGCATGGTCGGTTGAATATGAATGGAGCTGAAGAAATGTGTTTCTTGTGATATCTACATGAGGATATTTTTTGTTAATGCAAATAGTTGAACGAATTGGGGACAAAAAAAGACTCCTCTTATTAGCAGTGGTTAATATTAGCATCAAATACATATTTTTGTGTTTCTGTGTTTCTTCTGTGTTATAGCCTCACTGGAGAGGTTAGCAGAGAAAAAGACCTCATTGTACACCACAGGTTGATCTATCTTTCGGCTTTCTTTGCATGACGCTAAACCACACCCTACCCAAGTCATACTCCATCTACGTTGTGCGCTAAGTTTAACAAGGGACTAAACCTACATGATAAATACTATGACTAGTATCTGGGTACTGTGGTTTTTAGGTCTCGCCTAGGCAGCGCGCATGTGCTGCTCTAGGAGGGCCTTTACCCATCGGTCTGCTCCTTTTCAAGCACACTTGTGCTTGTGCTGGCATCCACCTTGCGGGAGTGAGCAGCGGCGCTCGTGGTAGTTGAAAACATATGGCTCTCGCGCCGCTGCTGCTCGCTCCCGCAAGGCAGATGCCAGCACAAGCATGAGTGCATTTGCCTGCTCTTTCGCGGCCGCGGGGCCGCACCACGCTTCCTCACGCTTGTTAAACACAGTCCGTTTCCCTTCATCTTCTACGAGGGGTATTGTGCTTTGGAAAACGGCGGTGCCCAGAGTGAGCATGCTGCCACATAGATGGCTGCCCTGTAAGATGTGCTCTGCACGGCAGACCAGTGGAGTATTTATTGGAAGAGGAGAAATCGCCAATTCGCCGCCTTCTGTGCCGTTCCTGCGCCCCTTTTACCCATTACCTCACCTTGTCCCGCTCCGCTTTTCTCCCCAACTATCCCTTCTTTGTCTTCCCAGCTCGCATCTCCTTTCTTTATCTCCTACTCCCTCAACCTTTTGAGCGTGTCTTCATTTCCCCCACAACCTCCCGTCTCCCTCCTTAAGCCGCATGCACTTCCTTACCGAGCTCTCTATATTATAAAACATGCCATGCAGAGGAAATTTAAAATAAACTGAATGAACATGTTTGAAAATTAAGTTTAGCCAGCGATGAATCAACCAAGTCTACTGCTACCACCAATTTTTCAGAGCATCTTTTATAATATTTATAACATTAAACTTGCAGAGCTATACACGAAATTATTAACCCCTTCGCTGCGGCGGGAATTCCGCCGCAGCGCTGGGGGGTGCAGGGGGGCAGCGCGGTGGCGCTGTGCTCATGACGGAGCCACTCCGTCATGAGCCACGGTTGAGCTGTGCTCATGACGGAGCGGTTCCGTCATGACTCCGCCCAGTTGCGTTGTCCCCCCGCACAGGCGGGGAAACAGCGCCGCGTAGGCGGAGCGGCCGCCAACGGTCGTGACATGACGGAACCGCTCCGTCATGAGCACACGGCAACCGTGGCTCATGACGGAGCGGTTCCGTCATGAGCGGGGAAGGGGTTAAAGGCTGCACTGAATGTTGACATTTTTTTGAAGCATGGAAAGTAATTATAGCGCATTGCCTTACCTCTTTGGCTGTGAGAAGCTCCCTTTAGACACCAATTAGAAACTCTCCTCACACTGCCCAAGCCAGCCGGCTCTGTTTGTGTTCAAGTAAAGCGGCCAAGCGGGCAGGGCCCCATTGATAATGGAGTCTGCTCTTCCTTGGGGTCCCAACTCCCTGGACATGTGGAGGAGAGTGACCTCCCCTTTAAAGTCAGAGGTGCCCCGCTGCCCGCTCCGCACCCGGCCGGCTCTCACAAAGCCGCTTTATTCCTAACGTCATTTGTTTGACATATTCACGTCACTCGGAGCTTCCCGCGTGATATTAATGCCAGTCATCCCCCTGCGCACGCAGCACTGTAAACAAACCTCTATCTGTGCCAACGATCAGGAGCAGATAAAAAGGCAGAATTCCATGTAAATGGCTCGCCCATCTGCCGAGAGCACATTGTTCACAATTGGCAGGGAAACAAAAGATGATTCGGACACGGAACGGGAGAGGAAAACATCTGTTGAAAAGACACCCCTGACTTGAAAACTCCCCCTCACATGCCCGCTCAATATTCAATGTATCCCAACAAAACAGGAGATGCACAGCTCCCACTGGCAGATGCTCTACCCAACTAGGCGCCTCTACCTACCAGCCAATCCTCTCTCCAGCCCAGGAATCTACACTCCCTCTCCTATCCACCCACCACCCGCCGTCTCTCCATTATAGGCTTTTATACTTGTAAAACATGAAGAAAATGCATCGATAGCATTTTAGGGACCATCATTTACACATGTAACAATAATACCAACAACAGCAATAACGATACGCGTTACTTGTTCGTATTATTGGTAATAGTAATAGTAGCAGCAGCTGTATTCATATTAGTTGTAGTTTAATGTTATTGTGCGTCTTTAGTTCTGAGACCGTCTGTTTTATTTTGCCCTCCCCCTTACATCAAGGAACTGGTCACAATTCCATGAAATCGTCACTCTGCTTAATTGTTCTATACATATGAGTTTGCTATGCATCACAAGATGCACAGTAGTAGTTGTAAGTCTGGTTATTGTTATTTGATTCTGGCCGATGTTTCAGGTTCTGGCTCGCTGGGAGCTGCGGCAAGATTCTGGACTCTGATCGCTGCTCCTGACGTGGAGGGACCTGGTCTTGGGCTCCTCCTGACTCTTTGTCTTACCCATGGCGCATAGCCTGTTTATAATGTGCTGCATAACTAAACACTTATAAGGTCCCAAAGGCGAGACCTATTGGCTATGCCAATGCTTGTTCTTCCATCTTACAGAATCTTGTTTTAGGGTCACTGACTGCATTGTCTCTGGTGGTAATACTTTCCCAAGCTCTATTCCTGTGCCCCGGGGACAAAGACTGGGATGTGATCCTCCATATCCTGGTCGGCTTCTGGCTGATCCACAACTTTACGAAGGGTGGGGAGTTCTTGGCAGTGGATTGGTTTTTAAATTGGGCATCTCGGCTTGTTGTACCAGCGTGCTGTGTTTGGTCACTGTGACTTGTCCCTTTTATAGTGAGGGTCATTAAGTTTTTCAGAAGCAGGTTGTTCCTTCACTGAGGTAGACAACAAACACACCTTTCTTTCGGCATCCATGTTGAAGCCTCCATCGTAGTCAGAGTTTCACTTGGATTATAGCCATGAAAAATCCACCTCCATGGAAGAGCATCCATCACATGTGCAGTGTAGTGCCCATATCCTGTCCCAACTGCATTGGTTATATAGGAGTCCTGGCAGTGCTCAAAAAGATTGTCTGTTGCTCACAAAACTTCATTGACTTCTACCTTGAGTAATGCAACATCGGTTATACCAATATTCTTGTAACTATTGCCCCAAACTGAGGTTGGCCCTCGAGATTCCATACATTTGTTCGAGTAAATATTTACGGTATCTAGGCTGCTGAGGCCTGAAATCCAGCACTCGGAAGGGTCCTAAACTCCTGTGGTCCTCGGTGCACTGCAAAGCTTCACACTCCAATCTTCTCAGATTTTCTTTTGATGCACCAAACGTCTTCTTTTAAGCAATCTTACATACACAGTTTTTGTTCTTTGTGTAACTTTAGAGCTTTTGCTGTGTAGAGGAAGTTTTACATTGAACATTGGCTGTGTTTGCATCGCTCGTTTCTTTATAATCTTGTAAAGTTCTGAATGTGTTTAAAATGTCTGGAGCATCTGTTTTGTTCATTGGCCTCTTCCTGCGAGATGCTGCTTTCGTTCTCCCGGTTTTCCATGCTTTGCTATTTGCGACCTTACAATTCGTTGTTGTTACAGAGACGCAATGCTTTAAACCAACCCGCCTTCCTTTGGGCCGAGACTGTTCTGTCTACTGAAGGTCTGTGCTGGGCGTCTGGCGTTGAGCCTGCTCGCAGATGACTGCCTCCCAGCGGCAGAGATGGGCCTTTTCAAGACGGGGCGGGATGTCCTTCCAGGGCACCTGAGACGGGTCGCACCTGCCTGTGCTGCTTCATAATGGACCCTTTAACCCCCAATGCCTGTTTATGCCGAAAATGCTGCCTTTCTACTTATTCGGTGACCTTCGCAGGCTACAGAAAGGGCTGCCCAAGACCAAAATGTCAACATTCATCTCATTTTTCTTCTCAAGGTCTGTGACATCTGGCTTGTGATGATCTGTGATGTTTTCCCAATTGGACCTGCATAACTTGAGATAGTGTAAATGTTTTAAGAGAGGAAGCAATCGTGGCTTTCTGGTATGTCCTGTTTTTTTCCTCCACCAGCTAGACCATCCCTTATTCTCCAACGCCTTTTTAGCATTATAACTATTTAGCTTGTTGTTGAGATTTATTATTTTTCTGAAAATCTGTAGCTGAAGCGTCCTTGTATATAAATAAGAAAAGTGAAGTGTCCTGAAGTAATAACCAATAATTCTTATTTAATTAATTTTACTGGACACACTCCACCCTACATGTCCTCCTGGTGCCTTCCTTTTACTTTCAGTAAAACTGAGAGATGGAGGCTTTTGCCTTGAAAGTTTGCACTGTAGATTTTCAAGGTAACGATCGCCCCCCGCCCTCCTCATCGCGTGCAACATTTAAAACAAGCATTTGCATTGCAATAGTTCTCGCATTTTAGAAATTTTGACCTATTGGCACTGTAAATGACAATGCCTTTTATTTATGTATTTATAAAACAATACATAAATAAAAGGCATTGTCATTTACTATACCAATACGTCAAAATTTCTTCAATGCGAGACCTATTGCATTGCAAATGCTTGTTGTTTGCAAGCGCCCCATGTCTTTCATGTTACTAGAGGCCACGCCCCTTTCTTTAGACGAGCCGTGTCTAAAGAAAGGTCCACGGACGCTATTAAAGTGAAAGCACAGTGTGGGGGCGCTTTTACAAAAAAAGCATTTGTTTAAGTTGACAAACAAATGACATTTTGGGGACACACAGTGTGTGAACGCATGCATGGTGCACTGAATGTTGCAGGAAAGCATGTAGTGTCTGCAGTAGGAGAAACGCATTAGAGAAAATAGTGCTTACAAACTTAATAAGACCTACCGTGTAACAACGAAGTAAAAGGGACAGTCCTCATGGTTACAAATGAATACAAGGCACTACTAAGGAGGTACTAACAAGCCTGTTATTGAATCAGAAGCCAGTATTTACGAAGGACAATGACACAAGCCAGTGATAAATGAGCAGAGAGTGGACGGGGCTTCCATTCCATACTCCAATACAGCATGGCTCGCAGAGCAGCGCATGCACTGCCCAGGTTCAACCTAAAAAAAAAAAACCCTAGTGAGGTTGTGAGGTGAGTCGTAAATTAAAAAAAAAAAAAAGTGGTTTCCTATTCAAATTCCAGTTTCTTTTTGTGTGTGTTGACATTTCCACCACAAGGTCTACTGGTATATGAGAGTATGCTTAAACTGATTTTTTGTGCAAATGCTTGTTTGTGCCCTTTGTGAAAGTTGCATTGTTTCCTAGTTTAGCTATGCCTTCACCCGAGCAAAGTTTTTTTCCCCCCTTTTGTTACATACCTTTCCCACTTAGTGAGATAGTTTTCACTGTAAACGAACCCAGCCATGCTGGAAAATGAGTAGAGAATATTTCTCTTTAGGTTCACCTTTTGTAAAGTGTTTCGGTTTAGGATGACATCGCGCATTATCCGTTTTTTACAAAGTCTATCTGATGCAAAACACTTTCTATGTTACTATTGTTATTTAGATTGTATGATATAAAAGTTTGCAAAAGTCACTATTCTCACGAGAAAGCTGCAAACCAAACAAGCTTTGACAAAGTCAGTAGGCCTGGAGTTGTCCACCAGCCTTTTAGCTATGTAAATGCTTACTTTGTCCATGATCTTTATAGTTGGGGAAGCCGCTGGGCCGTCACCATCGTGAAACTTATTGACTGAGAGACAAAATATTTTTTTAATTTCAAAAGGCACACGCTTTCATAGTAGTCCATGGCAAGGAAGGGAAATAATTTATGCATAAATGTACTCCTTGTGAAAGGACAAAATGCCACCACTCACAGTGATGTTGACCGGTCGCTGAAATGGTCTGACCATTGCCCTATACACTGCATGTTGTAGTGGGCGGAAGAAAAAATGTGAAGTAAAATCAAAAGGTCTTGGCTAATGCCAGAGCTAGAAAGCATTTAACAATGCAAATAAACCTGGCTCTGCCAGCCAACCTTTTGTCTCTGCTGTGCTTGTTTTGTTTTGTAAAATGTTAATGTTAATGTTGAGGGAGTTGCCACGGACTTGTCAATATAACCGTATTTTTTGTTCGCGAACAGCATGCATTGCCTTAGTAGTCCCTGGTGCCAAAGGGACTTCTTTGTGTGCAGATGTGCTCCTTGTGAAGGAACAGAATGCCTAAAACTTTGCAACAGTCCTCTAGATAATATGGGTTTCTTTCTGTTGTATTTAACAGCTTTTTGGGGGGTTTAATGACTTCACAGGTTCCCATTAAAAGTGTGAGGGCTCGACTGATTATGTTATTTGGCGCCATGCGCCCATTTAACCTTCCAATGAATGTTTTCAGTGTGTGGCTGTCAGTCTCTTCTGGTTTTATGTCTTTTACTCTTCCCCCTTCTATCACTTGATCAGTCAAGGCCTTCTTCGTATCTTGCCCTGGCTTTTATCTTTCCCCAGTAATCCATGAGGCAATCTACCTTATGTCAACATATTTTCCCAGTCATAAGCCACCCCATGAAGTAATAATACAAAGATGGTGGAGAATTGTGACAGCCCTCTCTATTGTATTATCCTTTTTCAGGTTGCTCCTTAAACAAGTTGACCACTTTGTTTTGCTCTTGTCCCAGTTCTAAACCCCCATGTTGTTGCAGAAGGGAGTTTTTAAAATTCAAAACTTTATTTTGTCACATCCCCTTTTTAAAATGTACTTCGGCAGCCGTGATGATTACACTTAACAATTTGCACACATTTACTGTTAGCAATATTTAATACTGCAGCCTTATCTGAGCTCTGTGAAAGTTTTAGATCCAGAGGCATTACTGACCTTTCCTAGAAGTGCAGTGTCAGTGAGACAAGTCCTATCTCGTGCTAAGGACAAATTCTAGACTGTACACTAACTACATTGATACCACATTTAAAGTTGGGGTATCAATCGTTGTTGTGATTATTGCTGTTGTGATTATATTTTACAGAATACAAAAACTATTGTGAAAATTATCTTACCTTCCGCTCAAGCGTCTGCTTGTACAAGTGACCAGTAAGTTAACTTTGCTTGGAGCCAGGGTGGCCATCTTCGCCCCTAACTGACTTTCTCCACCACCGCTGTCGCTACCAAAGTCACATCTCTGTTCATACCTAGCCTGCTTTGCTGGCGTTACTTGCGTCTTCCTCTTGCCACATATTGCACTGTTTCCCGAGGGCCGGGTGGTAGAAAACCATTTGGACTTTGAAATAGTGAAAAGTACCATCAATACAATCATAAAATGATATGCTTAGTTGTGGATACTTACGGGCACATGCATCAAGCTAGGCAATTACGATTCCTTAATAGCGATTATTAAGGAATCGCTATTAAGGAATAGCAATTGCCTATGCATGTAGGTTTTGCAAAAATATTTGCGATTACTACACATTCCTTAATTGCCAATCCCAAATAGCGATTCGCAGTTAAGGAATGCCTTCCCATTCATTCCTATGGGTCTAGAGGCCCATAGGAATGAATGGGAAGCCATTTGCAATTTGCGAGTACCAAATAGGTACTCGCAAATTGCATTCGCAATTTGAAGGGTGCTAGGGGGCCTTAAAGGCCAACCTGCTGCACCCCCAAATTTGGCATGTATGCTCATGTGGCGCACACATATGCCCTAAGGGCATATGTGTGCGCCATATGGCACTTTGAAAAATGCACTTTTGTGCATTTTTCTAAGTATTTGCAAATTACCATCAACTTGCAGTTGATGGTAATTAGCGTTTCCTAAATGCGAAGTCGCATTTAGGAAACGCTTTGATGCATCCCAAATAGGGAATCACAATTTGCGATTCCCTAAAAGCATTCGCAATTTAGATAATCGTAAGATTTGCGATTACCTATATTGCGAATGGGTTTTGGGTTTGATGCATCGGAAATTGCATTTTACCGGCCGCAAACGGCCCGATTCTGCGAATCGGCCCGTTTGTGGCCGGTAAAATGCTTGATGCATGTGCCGGTAAATTAATAATGTGCCGGTAAATTAACAAAATGTGTCTGTAGTTTAATCCAGTCTTGCTTGAGAGTTCAGCATTTATCTGAAGCCCATGTGCATATTCAGAACTACTGTAAGGTATTTGATATTGCACAGACGTATTTGAACACACGAAAGGGTCTGGTGCATAATAATTATGGATCTTCTATAGAACAGTTATGGCCGACACTACTTTATGTAAGAAGTTATATAAAGTGGATCATGGTGGTGGTGCTAAGCGTTCTACGACAGGTATTGTCCTTCATAGAGAGTCTGGAGAGGAAATGCAAGCTCTTAGCATGTTTTACGGTGGAATTTAGGTAATCTGCTCTTGTTACTACACGATGAAAGCTAGCTGTCCTGGATTACATGGATTTCCTTGTCAGTAGGTCTCAGAACAGCCTTTATCACATAACGGAAGTGAGCACTTCCGGAAACAACCTCGCGTTACCCTTTGTAGCTGCGCGTGCACCCCAACTTCTCCAGGAACTGAATGGCTTTTTTGTTTCTCGCCCCCGCTTAGTGTATATTTTTAACTGCGTTGAAACACACACACACACACCAGGCACATATTAGGCATTGTCTGCCTCTGCCAGTGGAAGGTCTCACAATAGTTGAAGGGTTTGTACAGCGCAAAGTTTAAGTGCAGTGCCACGAGGGCAGGCACGTTAAGTGATTAAAAGGCCATTGGAAGCGCTCTGTGTTCTCGGCAGGAATGTTCCACGCAGCGTCAGGCATGTGAGTGCCTTTACACACCGGAGAACCTTTTACATTTCTCCATTCTTTTTTGGCCGCAGACACACTACAAAATTATTTCTGATTTGATCTTTTATTGTAAGAAGTGAAGTTTAAACTTGCCAGCGGAGCCTCCTATGAAATAACTCTAGGCTCTGTAATGCAGTATTTTTTATTTGACCAGTATGTTCTTTTTCATTACATTTTGGCCACAATGTATTCCTGTCCGTGCATTCTGTCATCAGACACGTGCTTCGGCATGCCATGTTTTGATATAGATAAGTGACCCGTGGAGCTGCAGTATATAAATCATCGACGCCAGTGTTTTCACCCAGCTGATCGCAGTCATCCATATTGCACAAGTAACTGCATCTGCTTTTAATTCAAAGTGGCTGAGCTGATTCTGTATTGGCGCATCAGTATTGACCGCCCTTGAGGGTGGTTAGGCTCTTCTTGTCTACCACCTTCCCTTTCAGTTGCACACACAAGCTAATGTCTTACAAAAATGTGTAATCTTTCTCTGTCCCAGTTTTGGGGGTGGATGGGTGGCTTCCTGCCTTTTGCATGTGCAACATCGTTCTGGTGCTCTCAAGCACCCCAACCACCTTTTATTCCACTGCTTCATTCTAGAGCCATATTTGCTGTCTTGTTTTCTGGCTCCATAAATTCCTTCCAAAGCATTTTTTAATAATGCATTCAAACAAATGCATAAGTATTTTTGCCCTCCTTTTTTTTTTCTCGTGTTTACCAACTATGAAATGTGTTTCTGCTTGCTTTCCAGACTTCCTCTATTACCTTATTCCCAAATGTAGCACAACTATCAAAGCAGCCTTTCTGCAAAATGCATGGGCAAAGAGAGCTGCCAGTGCTAAAATATACTACACAATGATGTAAATGAGATTTTGTCTCTGCAGCAAAATGTCTAATTTTCTATTGTAATGTGCATCTGCTCGACTATGAGTTTGATACATGTTCAAGCCTATTCTCTATTGTCCTTCTCTTCCCATCCATTACACGCATTGTTTTCTTTTTCTATGCATTTTATTATACGATGTTAAAAAGTGCTATGGACAGCACAGATCTCCTCCTCCTGCCCCTGTCTTGTTCACTCTGAATTCCAGTTCTGAGTTGCTCTTTAACATCCAGATGTTTTGAGGGAGGCTTCTACTAGTTGTGCAGCTCATGCCACAAAAGATCTACCTCTCTCTTATATATTTTTCTAAACGTCTATGGATCTGGAACACAGTCTTGTCTGTAGAGCATGCAGTTTAAACTTTATTTTAAGGAATAAAAGCTTATCTGCAAACACTTACCTTGTGTAGCAGACACTCAGCTTTTTAGGTTCTGATTTTGTCTGGAAGCCACTGTAATCTTAAGGCAGGTCCTGGAAAGTCCAGATTTCTTAAGCTAAGCAGACGTCCGGCTACTGCCTTTTGCAGTTGTAGCCCTTTAGCAAAACCTCAGGCAGTCGCGGGTATGTTCCATTCTCGTAGTCTCCTCTTGTTATCAAAGTGGACAATATTGCTTGCACATTGTGAGTGACATCATGTCAGAAGAAATTCTTCTTGATCATTTCAAGTTGATAACATCCAGTTTTTAAAACATTTGTGATATCGTTTTTCAAGAGAGAGATTAGTTTTAGAAGTTTTTGTGTTGAGACCTTTGTCGGGCATTAATCCACAGTAAGAGGGTGAATTCAGGTGAGCCAGAAGTAGACGATTTCCCCAAAAGAAAGAATCCTCCTACTGGTGCTAAAAATGTCACAGCTAGATAAGCCCGTTGGACAGTTGAACGGTATCAGAGGGTGTTATGAGAGCCAAAGTAATGAAATTTAGCAACCTATTGCACAATGTTCATTCACCAGTAATCAGCAAGGTCTTGGGTGACTGGAGAAATACAGATATAGTATCACTCTAGAGGAATAGGATCACGCAAAATAACAAGAATTAGCACCTCTCTCTCGCACTCGCTCACTCTACTGGAACTAATTTGTCTACCATCACCAACGCTAGCCAAACTTTCTGCAATTCCTTCACAATTTTCTTTCAGGATAAGATTAAAGCGGTGTACCACAACCTCTCTAGCAAGCACTCTTTGAGACCGGCTCTATCATAAAAACACAGGGATACCTCACCCCCGGCAGTACACACTGGGGACCAAGCAGATATTTCTGGAGACCCACCCACTTTTTTTTCTTTTTCGTCTCTTACGTTAACCCAAGTCATGAACTTTTTGCACCAAGCCAAATCCGGTTCCTCTCTTGATCCCTGTTCTCCTAGAATTTTTCACCTGGCACCTTAAATTATAGCGCCGCACCTTCTGCCCATCTTTAACCTAATGCTTAATCTGGGCAGCTTCCCCTCCAATTGGAAACAGTCATCAGTCCTCCCGCTACTTGAATAACCAAACATAGACTACACTAACCCAAACTACTACAGGCCCATATCTAGACTGCCTTTCCCCGGAAAAATGGTAGAAAAAGCAATGAACATGGAAATTAACTCTTTTATAGAGACTCGTGGACATCTTGACCCAAGTCAATTTGGCTTCAGAAGCCATCATAGCACCAAACTCGTATTGATCACTGCTTCAGAACTTGTCAGACAAACAGTAGATGCCGGAGGTAACGCCGCTTTGGTGCTTTCAGATCTCTCCGCGGCATTCAATACTGTCAGTCATTTCATACTATTCAACCGCCTTAATTGGGATTTAGGGCTGAGCATTATCACTGCTGGAATCCTTCCTCAGTGAGAGAGAACAATTTGTGGCTTTGGTTCCTGAAGGCTCCTCCCTGAGCCCTACGCTTTTCAATGTATATGTGGCACCATTGGTGAAATTGATTACATCATATGGGTACTCTGTGGTGTCCTACGCCGACGACACCCAAGTCGTGATATCCATGGCAAGCAACCCTACTGACACCGCCACGCGTTTCCATAACTGTCTGCTTGAGGTTGGAAAATGGATAGCCTTAAACTGCTTGAAACTCAATACCAACAAAATGGAGGTCCTCCTCTTTGGAAGCAATACCTTATTTTGGGCAACTTCATGGTGGACACAAGCACTAGGTGCTCTCACCACACCTGTAAGCAATGTAAAGAATTTGGACTTACCTTTGATCATCGCCTATCGTTCGGGAACACGTCAATACCATAACCTCAGCTTCCTTCTTCACGCTTAAACTTCTCAAAAAGATCTTCACATTCATACCTCAGCATTTTTTTTAAATGGTAACTTCAGCATTGGTCTCATCTAAGGTCGGCCATTGCAAGGCCCTTTTTGTTAATATTAGAAGAAAATGCTTAACAAAACTACAAGTCGTTCAGAATGCCGCGGCTCAACTACTACTAGGCATTCAAGAATCTGCCGCATTTGTGCTAAAACATCTACATTGGTTAGAGACCAGCAATCATTTTCAGGGCTTTCTGCAGTGCTTTCTAAGCTCTCCATGGAATTGGCCTGGAGTTCCTCAGGCGGAGTTTCCAATGGTATGCCCCAGTTAGACCACTTTGTTCTACCTCAGCAAACCATCTGGTAGTGTCCAAATACAAAAAGGCTGGTTAGGGTGGCAGAAGAGCTTCCTGGTAGGCACAACCAAACTCTGGAATACACTTACCTTGGGACTGAAACACAGACCAAACTTACTAACTTTTCGGAAGACGCTAAAACATGGCTCTTAAACCTTTAAATCCCAACGCAGCTTTTCTGTCTTGCTTACCGAGCTAGCGCCTTGACACCCTAGGGTAGTAGTCATGGTTAATACATTTTATTTTCATTTAATTTCTATATCTATTCGGTGGTCCTCATTTTAGCGACCTCAGAAGGATGAAGGTAAGTAAGCCTGCAAGGATTTGAGTGTGCTACATTTACAGGTGTTCTATTCTTAGACACCTCTAACATTTAATCCCTATCCATCATGTTTGCATCTTTTTATTTTCAAAAACACATTTGGTATGCGCATTCTTAAATGTAATAAATGCAGATCCTTCAAGAGATCGCACGTGATCAAATGTGGTTAAGTTTAGGAATTTTATATTAGATTAGGATCTTTTTTCACTCCAATTGCATAACAACTTTTTAAAAGGAAGTAAGGCGGAAAAAATATGTGTGTGTGTGTGTATATGTATATTGTGTAAGACTTTCATAGGAGGATTCATGTCGCACACTTTTCTAAAATGATTTAGAAGACTAAGAATGCTGCAATCTATAGTACTATAGCATATTCAGCTATTGCAGGCTTGTTCTGGATTATGTACTACTTCTGATACTTTTGCACTTGTTTTTTTTCAGGCAGCAGTCATTTCTGTATGATCTCTGTATTTGACATGTTTTATGGGTGTTAGACCTGATATACTTGTGTGCTATTCCCCCAAACATTTTACCTAAACTTCCTTAGTTTGCTGTACTTTTTTTGTAGTCATTAGGACTGTGCACTTTACCCCCGCTAACCAGTGCTGAAGGTTTTGTGCTTTCTCCTTAAAACATGGTAAGATTGGTCTACACCTATTTGGCTTATTTAATTTACTTATAGGTCCCTAGTAAATGGTACTCCGTGTATCCAGGGCGTGTAAATGAAATGCCTCTAGTAAGCAGCAACACTCGTTGTGTCACCCACTAAAGAAGCACTGCAAAACGCCTCGGGCCTGTCACTGCAACCTGAAGTGCACTTTTAAACAGCCATTTAGACTTTGCAAAACAAAATGTTTCACTAGTCCTAAACCTTTCTTTTTAATACATATGGGTCACCCCTACGGTAGGGCGTAAAGGCTCATAGGGCAGGATCCATAGTATTTAAGAAGTAGGACGTGTGCTTAAGTTTTATATGTCCTGACAGTGGAAAAACTCCTAAAGTCCTATTTTTGCTATTGCAAGGCCTATTTCTCCCATAGACTAACACTGGGTTTCCTTATTGCATTTATTTAATGATAACTTCAGATTGGGAGCAGATAGAGATGTGCTGTTTGCACCAAAATTAACTGCAATTTGAAATCCTCTTTAGTGGAAAAGTCAGTTTTTACGTTGCTGCTGTGAAAATTATGCTTTTTGAAGTTGGCATTTTCGTACCCAAACCAAATGCGCTTTTCTGCCATTGTCGTGGGTCACATGACTGTGAATGACTGTGCAGTTGTGGGTTGTGTATTGCTTTCAGACAGTGAAACAGAGGAAGCCTAGGTGTGAGGGGAGAGGGTTTTCCTTACAGGAGAACTGGGGAGGAGCTGTACCCTGCCCTGATTACATTTCAGAGGGCCCAGGCTGCAGCACATACAAAGGAGCCGGACACCAGGTTGGTGCCAGAGGAAGGGGAAGAACAGACTATAACCAGTTTTAGGGGTAGGTCAGGGAATTCACGCTAGATAGAGGCTAACACCAGATATAAAAGTGGAACCATCAGAACCACTCATCAGAACGCTCCTGGACCTGTGGAAGATTTAGAAGAATGACTGCCGTGCTGTCTGAGGAAGGGAAACTGCACTGCTGACTGAAGAAGGAGGATGAAGGAAGATTGAACCTGCTTGTCTTGATTCCAGGCTAGCCAGAGTGACTCCAAGGGTCAATTGGCTGACTTCGTTGTGAGCTACAGGGACACAATAAGCTTCTAGAGGCCTCTCTGCAACTTTCTAGCTGATGAGCACCAACTAGACCTGCCTGTGCCCTTCTGCTGCAGTGATTTCTGATCCAAAGGAAGGCGATGACTGACGATGCTTGTCCTGAACTTCGTGCCGCTGTGACCGCCTGCAACGATCAACCAACGTGAAGCTCCAGCAACGATCAGCACTTTGCGCTACCTCGATGACCATCCTTAATGCTTGATCTGCTCTTAGTGCCAAAAGCCTCCTCCTCGCAGCTCCCTCTGACATGAACAGAACTCTTCGTGCTGGATTTGAGAAGGTAACTCTTCAGTGGGACTAACCTGATCCGTGTATCTGACCCGCGGTTCATTGCAGTCAACCTGAACTTGTGAAACCCTCCCATCCCTGGTCTAGTGCGACCAGTTAACTGCGCTTTGTAATTCTTGGCGTTATATTTACCTAAAACTTTAATATCTCCAGTTCTGCTAATTGGATTTTGTTTGTTTTGGTTTGATTGCATTTATTTAAAATTACTCCATTTATAACTGAATTGGTTTGAGAATTTTCTTCTATCGGTTTTTTACCTTATTACTGATTGTGTGGTGCATACATGCTTTACATATTTCCTCTAAAAGTTAAGCCAAAATGCTTTTGTAGACAGGAAGAGTAAGTGAGCGCAGGGTGCAGGGGCGGCTCCTCCATGTGGGCGGAGGAGCATAGCCCCACTGCTTTCTTGCAGTGCGAGAAGCAGAAACATAAAATGGTATTATAAATACCATTTTATGTTTCTGCTTCTCGCACTGCGAGAAAGCAGAAGGGTTTGGTTGGGGGTGGGCAGGGTCTGCTCGAGGGCAGGGAAGGAGTGGCTAGCCCAATGCTGCGGGCCCGGACGGTTTGGTCGGCTTTCTGGGGTCTACCAAACCAGTCATGCGCACTCTACATTTTCTTCATGTAGGCTGCATGCAGCCTACATGGAGAAAATGGTCTCCCCATAGATGCTTGTGTCTTCGGCGTCCCAACCAATCACAACACTGCCATTGCAACGTTGTGATTGGCTTAGGGGAGGAAGGCTGCCTGCTTCCTGTTCCTGTGGAGGCAGGAAAGGAGGATCCGGAGCTGGAGCTTAGCAAGACCCAGGAAAGCTAAGTTTTATAGAATTTTTAAAAATTATTTAAACCCATCCCTCCCCTCACGACCCCCCCTTCCCTTGCGACCACTCGCCTTTCACCCCGCGTTTATTATTTAAACCCCGCCCCCTTTTGTTTTGTGATATTTTCCTTTTATGCAGTTTCAGTTTCCCACTCTTTGATTCCAGGCTCTGCAGCAGTCCCCTGAGGTCCACAAGGATTTCGAGTTAAGCTGTTGGGAAACGTACAGAGCGTAAACCTTCTGAGTCACTCTCATGGGATTACAACCACACAGGTTGCTGTTTCCTCAACAGATTGAAGTGTCTGTCTCAAATATATTGGTGTGAGTCTTTTTCTTTTTTCCAGTAAAAACAGCTTTTTTTCAGAGAGGCTTTTGTTTGGTGGCGTGACTTAATTATGTGCTAATATGCACTCGCACGTCTCCCACCCCACCCAACCCCGCGCCCTCCAATCCCCCCGCTCGTGAGCCATGCCGGCCGTGCCAGACACGGTGTTGTAGTGACTTTTGTGGTTCACCTTGACTAGAATTGTGTTTATGATTGGAGTGGGGCTTCCACCTCTCTCAATTAATAACTCAATTTCTTACAATGAGTAATTTCCATTTCAGGTGTTTGGTAAAGAAATAAAAGTCCACCATCTAAATTCAGTAGGAATTTCACAGGCCGCCCACAGACCTGCACATTGGCTCCGACACGAACAGACACTGAGGAAGGTTACAGAGATTGTACTAATTTAATTTAACACCTTAAAGGAGCAGGTGAAGTTTTTAGAAACTGAATTAATTTCAGACATCTAAAGAGGTTTATAATTTTCTTTAATTGGGAATGTTTGAATTCGTGGTGCCAACCGTGACTTTGTCTTGGCAGTTTATAACATTTTTTCTCAAAAATAATGTTTTCAAATTGTTTTTATTACTGAACTTCATTGTGTTTACCTCAAATAATTAAAAACGAACTTATGAAACCTATTGGACTTCCAGTGCTTGTTTTCATATATAGACGCTGTTGGAGCGTGCCTTTAAATAAATGGATTACCAACAGGAAATAGCTGGCTCTATTGACTATCCCTACATTGCCCAAAGAGCGCTTCCATTACAGCACATGAGCAGATAAACGTCCTTTTTGTGCAGCAAGAGTACATTGATCTTCATTGAGCAGCTATCTAATTCTCCTTGTGAGGGGGTTTGCATTGTTGCTGCCTGCTCCACGACTCAGTAGCTGCAGCAAATTGTGCAAGTGTTCAATACGTACAGTGCTGCTACCTGCGTTGTACCTGTCCTCTCTGTGCGAGTGATCTAGCATTGCTGCCAGTGGCGGCTCCTCCGCAAAGGTGGAGGAGCGGTGCCCCACTGCTTTGCAGCAGTGAAATAAAGGAAAAAATAAAATGATAGTAATTTGAAGTTATTATCATTTTATTTTTTCCTGCTGTGGCAGTTTTGCAGGTAGGGCTGCTCTGCTGACAGATGAGCAGGGGGAGTGGTGAGCATACTCTGTTAGTGGGCATGAATGTTTGGCCAGCTGCCTCGGGCCGGCCAAACAGTCATGCACACTTTGCATGTTTTTGGGTGGAGAACATGCCAAGGCTCCCACTGCCTGAGCACCGAACTATGGCGCGCAGACCAATTGATTTAGGGGAGCCTGGGTGCTTCCTGTTTCGGCCGGAGCAGATGGACAACGAGGAGATTTCTTTTTTCTTCTACTTTATTTTTTTAACAACCCTTAGTCCCACCCTCGATCCGTGCTGGTTGCCACTGACTGCTGCTGCCTACCCTGTGCCTGTTGTGTGTTAATAAAGCTTACATCTGTGCTGCCGATCCTAAACTTGTTCTGTTGGAGAAGCTTGGTAAAAGCTTTTTTTACTTTATAAACACCAAAACATTTGCCATTGTCAGTATTTGCTTCGGGATATTCTGGTGGTCTATTTCTTTTATTGCATTGTTTCAAAAGATTGTTGGTGAAAAGATGTATTGATTTTTACGATGCTGTGAATTGTTTCTCCTTCTTGCCAGCTGTTGCACAGAGCCCATCCGCGGTGGGACCTGGAGTATAGACTTTGCCCTTTAGCATTCAGGTTATCTGAACAAATGGCCAATGAATCCAATGTGGAATGCCCCAACGAAATAGCTATATAGACTGATGTAGTCAGGAAAAGTAATGAGTTTTGAAGCAAGCTTTGAGTTCCAGAAGATGCCAATTTGAGAAGCAATACGTGTAATCTACACATTGAGTCCATTAGGGTGGATTATAATTAAGGATTACAATGCAAGAAGAGCATTTCATAGCATCACAGTGCACATCAACCTATGCTGAGAGCACAGAAAATATGGACAGCAAACTTAATTCAAGGATGATGGGTGGGGCAAATCCAGTGACTTGAATTCTTTCAGGGGTAGAGGAAGATTTGTCTGGTCACAATTTGTGAAATCTTTGATCAATCAAATTGATGGGTATTGGGTACAAACCCTAAATTACACCCCAAAGATACTAATTTGGGCTTTTCCCCCTACACTACATAATTTTTAGATGGAAAGGTTAGGTTACTTGCCAGGGAAGGTTCTCAAGAAACTGTGTTACATGAGAAATCAATGTATCAATACATTTGATGGGATATTGGGTAAAATCGTGTGATCCAGACGTTCAGGGCAAATACAAGGCTTTGTTTTAAGGGCATCTGCAAAGTTCGTATTCATACAGTACTTACTGCTGAAGTTATTTTAAGCACATTAAAGGACTTACTATTACCCAGTTTAAGGGTTGTCTGTGTATCGTCCTTAGAAGGAGCTGACTGTGCCGTGACGCCCTGTGCTGCACAGGTCATATTAAATATCAGACATGAATGTTTACCTCGCTGAGACATGTTGCCATGTGGAGCAATCAGTCATTCAAGGATGTCTTTATTTTTGATTTGGTTTTTCACAAGGGTCAAGTAACTTTCGCTACCTGATTTATTTATTTTAAATTGTGCTTCAAGGGGGGAAAGTCTTGCAGCATGTGGCCCATCTGGTAAACTAATAGAATTCAGGGAGTTGATCATTTGTTCTTTTAGCTGCTCTCACTGTTGGTATTTGCGTTGCATAGGCCAGTGTATAAAGGCTAACTAATCAGTTACGTATAATGAGGCGATCTGGGTGCCTCATTTCAGAATATGATTTCAAGGTCCTGGACGACGTGGGACTGAGAGACGCAATGAACTCTGTGTTTGATATTAAAAACTCCTTATCTCATCAATTCTGATGTTTTTTGTGAATGCGGAACAAGAGGTCACAGCAGACGAGGGACATGAACATCTGGCATTTATCAAATGCAAGCCACAGCCCGCATGGACGGTGTGAGGGAGGAGACTGTGTCAGGTATAATTATCACATCCATGTGCATTGGGCCAGGAGTGCGATGACTCTGTGCTTCCTTTGGGACCAAACACATCAGAATTGACTCATTTGAGAGACCAGGAGTTTTTAATATCAAATGCAGAGTTCATTGGCCCATTGGGATTGAGGCGATTTTTAACTATACTAACATGGTGGCGTAAGTGTATGTAAACCTTACCGATAATCGACAGTCCCCCCTCACTGTTTACCACAAAGACCCATCCAATGGGAACGCATGGGCAAGTTTAAACACCATGCTGACTGGGGCTTTTTAACAAGATGCGAATCTGATGAAGGCGATCGCCAAAACGCATTACTTGCTAAATAAATAATACTTCCTGATCCCGTGAGTGCAGCGCATTATCCTTGGGATTTGTGCATGTATGTGTGTGTGAGTGAGTGTCTAGGTGTGCGTGCGCCCTAATGTTTATTATAGGGACTGTCAGACAGCCCTCTTCAGTCACTTTTTTCTCCCGCCCCTCTATAAAATACAGCATCGGGCAGTGGGTTAGCGCACTTTATCCATTAGCTAATTTCACAGTGACACCATTCTGCACTTTCACAAGGAGCACGTCCGCTACAAAGTAGTTCCCTTTAGTTCCAGGGGCTACTATTGTTAGGTGTCCTTTTTGGAACCCAAAACAATTATTCTGCTTAAAACAATTAATTTTTATATAGTGTTTTTATTATAGAGCAGCTCCCGCCAGAAATAAAACTTTAAAAAACCAAGTCAAAACAAAACCAGCTATGAGAATGCTAAAAGGCAGGCAACCAACGCCATACTTTTTGGCTTTGTCAGGGATTGCTTTTGCATTATGATGGCACAGAAACTCGTATTAATGTACAGAAATTAAAGCCATGAGAAGGAGTCCCATGTACTGAAAATAAAATATCCTTGTGCAATCACTGGTCCCAATACCATTATACAGAGTATGTTTAAAAGCCGTACGGCAATTGCTTATGGGAGTGCTTTTACTTTTATCTCTTTGTGCTATATCCCTCATAATTGGAATCATTCTATGATGTCATCATTATAGGAATGAAAAATTACAATGTCTCATCCTTGCATAATACCGCTATCCACAAGACTATATACACTTAGCAGTATAACCTAGTACAGAATGGTAATGTGTGTAGAAAACCAACATTTTGCCACATCACATTTTTAAATCCGGTGTCTCTCTTTGCCGGGAGAGCCGGCCTCTGTGAAGCACACAAACATTGGAACCAAGTAACATAATGAATGCATAACATTCAGAAGGGCCTACTGGGGGTCTACGTCAGCCAAGGAAATGTGTGTTAACCATAGATGGGTGACTGAACTAAAGTTTATGAGCCACTTAAAAATGTTACTTTCCATGCCTAGGTTTCCATCACATGTGTGTTTGAGAAAACATGTTGCACCAAAAGTTGAGGCGAGGAAAGGAGAGTATTCTCAAATGAGAGAAGCCCAAGTACAGCCCACTGCCTCCTGTGGTTTCCAGCTCCAACAGGCTCTTTTGGTTGGAACCCACAGAGAGAAGAACTGGAGCGTTGAATGCAAGCAAACAATATCATAATTAAAGTAAATACCGTGTTAACATCAAGTACCCTACATCATCTTCCCCTTTTTAAAGTTAAAATGAGACAATACTCATGAAATTGTGAGTACAAAATAAAATATGGAACAATAAACCTTTTATTTTCTCTTCAATGCAAATAAAACTGTTTGAACATTGAAGGCATGAGCACATTGTGAGGCCCTCTACCATTTTGAAGACATAAACCAAAATCCAGCTACAAATCAGCAGCAGTTTAATCACCAGCATCAGCACTGCTAGAGTCATTCAATGAAGATGATGAAGTATATTCTTCTACTGGAGATTCTCCTTTAATATCAGAAAAGGGTTTTGCTGTTTGAGAACATTAATCATTTATAGTGGGAGCTGAAACGCTATTTTTTCTTTTAATCACCACAAAGCCTGAGCCAGATCATCAACTGATTCTCCTTTTTTGCTCAGAAGTTTCACTGCTTGTTCCAACAATAGTTCAATCAAACCTCTTTTTCTCCACCATCCTCTTTTATCAAGCAGAAAAAAATCTCTAGAAAGTTTGACTACTTGTACTGGAGATGTATGTACCAACTCACCTTTCTTAACCTTTTTCGGTTTTTTAATTAAAACCCAGTCACAAATTTGGAGAGTCACATCTTTCACATGGTCATTTTTTTGTCAAAATACTTTTTGCTTAAGGCTTGTTGACGTAAAACCCTATTAACAATCGGTTTGTATCACAGATGCACTTGCTATTTTTTTATATGAAATTCTTAATCCAATCCAGACATAGTTTTGATCTTGGGTCTGGTTTACACAACAGCTTAAAAGAGAAATACCTTTTGTATTGTGTGGAGTGAATAAATATGTCCACAATTTCGTTAAAAAAAAATCTTCCGCAGGTGCACCAACAGCTAAAGCTGATTGATAAACTTCCTTTAGAAACATTTTCATTCTTTCAACCAGGCCATTGGAAGTGGGCGAATATAAAGCTACACAAACATGTTTATTATGATATGGAGCAATAAAGTTTCTTATCTGGAATGATATAAAATGTGTACCATTGTCTGTGACTAGTTATTTTGGTTGACCTTCAATTTCAATTTCAACCGCCGTGTTGGAGTGTGTCCAAACGGTTTGGACACACTCCGACGCTGCGGTTGAAACTCCTTCAACCTACCGGTATTTAATGTTCCCTTGATGTAGGGCCACATTCGGCCCAAAATGCATTGGGACCAATAACTTGGGAGCAACAATTTGCCTTATCAAAGATTCTTTTCTCGCTGGCAATATGTGAATAAAATATCCTCTATCTATGACTAAGAATTTATGAAGACTCCATAAATTCAATTCTTGAGAACAGACCGACTTGTTTTATCATAGATTCGTTTTGGAATACTCCATTTATTGGACATCATGCTGTGCATTCGGGGGACGCCGCCCCTGGGGTGGCGCTTCTCTTGTATAATGAATTTAGAAACATTGGTCATTTGTACAAAACTGGATTTGGTGTTATCCATAACATCATGTGATCATATGGAATTTGGCAACATTTTTTATTTCTTGCGCACTGGCTTATAATTGAAAGTCAAAAATGGGAAGAAATACAGTTGATAATTTTTTATGTTCCCACACTTTTCCTGAATAAAATACAACCCAACTTATGTGGGTGGGCCTATCTCCTGTGACACCAATGGCAGAGCAACACAACAAGGAAATATCAGAATGTTTTCTTTCACATTCACTCAATCTGACTGTGTGGGTTGCTGCAGTATTTGAGCATGGCCCTGCCAGCACCCATAGAAATCAACCCGTCATAGACATTGATCAAACTAGACAGCCAGCGGAGTCCACTGTGGTGTGACTTGCATTGCTCCCACTACATTCTCTTACCTCAAATGCTTTGCAAACATCATACTTTGGTTAAAATCAGTGATTATCTGTATTTCTTTGAAGGATAGTTCTGGAATCTGCAGAGATACACAAAATTCCTAATACCCAGCATTCTGACACTTCTGCCAATAAAAATGATACCATTCTTGTTTGGGTGGGCATATCGCCCACAGCAGAAACGATCATAACATGGACTATGTGATGTCAGTATCGTGTTAATGAGGTCTTTACATGGTTCCACTTTTGGTTCACTCCTCTCATGTGTTTTAGGTCCATCCGCATACAGGAGTGCTTCAATAATAAGCAGCGTGAGAATGCCTATGGTAACATTTTGGCCATTGGTTGGAAGTGCCCCAATTTTCTGTCTCATAAATATGCGAAATAGTCTCTTTCTGACTCTTAATTTGACGTGCACAGGACATTATGGTTCAGAAAACATCCTGGATTCTATGCAGATCACACTGTTGTGGATTCCTCTGGGTCTCTAGGTTTCATAAATTCCCTGGGTTGATGGGGTTCCCAGAGCCTGAAAGGTGCAGCCATTAACCATGGCAAATGAGAGGAAGTTTGGATTACTTTGGGTGTAGGTTTTACATATGAGATGGCAGAAAGGGGGTAACCACCCCCTTCTTATGCCCCCCAGGGCAGAAATACTGTCTGTTGCCCAGGGCCATCCCAAAACAGGCACCTTCCCGGACGTCTGGAAATGTGCAGAAGTCAGGCCCCTACTCAAGAAGCCAAAAGCGGACCACAACGACCACAAAAACTACCGACCCATCTCGCTCCTCCCTTTCGCAGCCAAAGTCGCAGAGAAACTGGTCAACAGAGAACTAACAGGGGTCCTTGAACACAACTCCATCCTGGAACCATCCCAATCCAGATTCCGAAGCAACCACAGCACGGAGACCGCCCTACTCGCTGCCACAGACGACATCCGCACCCTCCTGGATCAAGGTCCCTTATCAGCCCTCATCCTACTCGACCTATCAGCAGCGTTCGACACGGTCTCTCACCGCACACTAGTCACCAGACTACACGACTCAGGCATACAAGGAACAGCCCTGGACTGGATATGATCATTCCTCACCGGAAGAAGCCAGAGAATCGGCCTACCTCCCTTCCTCTCCGACCCCACGGAAACCACATGCAGAGTCCCACAAGGATCATCACTGAGCCCGACCCTCTTCAACATCTACATGACCCCCCCTAGCAACCATTGTACAAAAACATGGCCTCAGCATCGTATCCTGCGCCGACGACACCCAGCTCATCCTCTCTCTCACCCGAGACCCTAGCCAAATTCAATTTCCAGAAAGGAATGCAAGAAGTCGCTGACTGGATGACAAACAGCTGCCTGAAACACAACGCCGAGAAGACAGAAGTTCTCGTCCTCGGAACCACCCCTTCTGCATGGGACAACACCTGGTGGCCATCCGCCCTCGGGAGTCCACCCACCCCCGCAGATCACGCCATGAACCTCAGTATCATCCTCAACTCATCACTCACCATGAACCGACAGATCAACACAGTCATATCCAGCTGCTTCAACACCCTCCGCATACTCCGCAAGACCTTCAAATGGATCCCCCCCGGAATCAAGGAAGACAGTCACCCACGCACTCATCACCAGCAGACTGGACTATGGAAACGTACTCTACGCCGGCATCACCAAGTCCCTACTCCGCAAACTCCAGACCATACAGAACACCGCAGCCAGACTCATCCTTGGCATCCCTGACGAGAACATATCCGCCAACACCTACGAACACTCCACTGGCTCACCGTAGAGAAAAGAATCACCTTCAAAATCCTCACACATGCCTACACTACAACGGACCCGAATACCTCAACGACCGTGTCAACTTCCACGTACCCAAAAGAAGCCTCCGTTCCTCCAACCTCGCAGTAGCCAAAACTCTGCGCATCCACAGAGCCAGAGCAGGCCGAAGATCCCTCTCCCACATCGCAGCCAAGATATGGAACGAGCTACCAGCAGACCTCCGATGCCCCCCGCTCTATGAGCACCTTCAGAAAGGCCCTCAAGACCTGGCACTTCGGCTAAGCAAAAAGAAAAATAGCGGGCCACCAACCCCCCCCCACCCCCCCACCCCACTCGCGCCTTGAGACCCCCACGGGTGAGTAGCGCGCTTACAATTCCCCTGATTGATTGATTGAGGGCCTGAACCGAAGTAGGCCAAGCGTCTCACCACATTCCTTATCTCACTTTTTCCCCTTCTGCTCCTGTTGCTCCCGGCCCCTTAAGGGAGACAATTGGAATGCTTACCACCAATCTGTGTGACCCTGAGGGGATTGGAGGGGTCAGAAAGCCCATTAGACCATCAAGGAGAAGCAGTGAGGAACAGTATGGGTTGCGGCCTTTCATGGGACTGCACTGTAGCCCTCCTGGGCACCAGACATTCACCTCAGGGAGGCTAAATGCGTGCCCCTTTGTGCTCACCAAAATGTCACCTAAAGGAATCAAAAGTTCCTTTTGCTTGCCTGTTGGAGCTTTTGGGGTGGAGGTATGCCCGATGCCTGGATGGGCTAGCACCCCACCCCATTTTGTTTTGCTGGTATTTTGTGTGATGATGCATGCACAGGTATACATAATTGCGCTTGGGCTGGCTATTTTGGCTTTTTTTGTTTACTAGTGTGGTTAAGCTTCAACAAAATAAGTTGCCAAAGTCAAAAAGGTCACCAAATGCCTTTCAAAGGCGAAACAGATAGACTTTGCCAATGCTTGCTTTTTGTAAAGTTATTACTTTTTTGTGAATTGAGCCCTGTTTTTTAACCTCTATAAAAAAATTTAGAAAGTTTAGTGGCATACAAAAATGCTCTAGGTATCCCCATGAAAGTCATAATATATGTGATTCTTTTCAAGATGATGAATGGCACACTAGCATGCAGGCTACCTGTGTGATATATCGATGAGTTAAGGTACTTGATGGGAGTTATACATTTCTTCCATGCCTGCTCTGCAAAGTAATGTAGTACCCACCTACTCTTCTTTGTACACGTAAACACATGTCCCCATGAACATAACAGCAGAAATTACATGTGTTCAGCCTTATTATTATTACCAGGGAGAATTGTGATGGATTAGGATTCTATCATCTATCTGCACAGGAAGTGACATCACTGGATTTCCCATCATGCATCTCCACAGAATGTGACATCACTCCCCCGGCCCCTCCCCCCAATGACCTCGATAATGTCAGCTGCGCCAATGGCAAGCTCATCCGTGCCTGGACCCCGCACCAGGAACCTTGATCCTCTCCGCCCCTGCTCTATCCCGTTGCAGTCCTCCAAGCCCTCAACCCCGGCCGACCCTCCACATGCTTCTACCTCGCTGCACCAGACAACAGAGAGGGAACATTCTCCTGTGCTTCTCGCAAGTTTTCATGAGTTTATCCACTCCAAACACGCATCGCATCTGCACTGGCAGTACCCAATACACCACTCTCTCAAAGTCACACAGCTCTGCAACCACCCACACAATACTCAGCACTTGCATGCATGCTCCTCAGCACCCGCTCATTCACAAAACATGCCACTTCGATCTGGGACCTGCTCCATGACAATGCCTCGAACTGACGTTTCTCATTGAAACCTGGTTGAACCCCACATAGGTGCCTGACATCAGTACAGCCATTCGCCTCAGCTACAAGATCACCAGGCAAGACACAATCCTGAAGGAGGAATCATCATCATCATCCACAAGAATGCCATCAGCTGCACCATTGCCATTGCCATTTTATCCTCCAACATGGAATACCTGTTGTCCAACCGACCTGTCACAGGCAACTTCACCCTAAGCAACATTCATCTACAGACCTCCTGGATCATGCACTAATTTCACCGACACCTTCACAGACTTCACTACAGCACTAATTCTCGACTCTAGCAGTTATAGCGTACTCTGAGACCTGAATTTCCACCTGTAGACCACGCCGACCCCAACTTAAAAGCACTCCTTGACGACGTTGAAAGCCCACACCAGTCTCCTGGAAAAACCACACTCTTGTCAAGTTCAGCATCCCCAATGCATGCTCACCACCACCAGACCAACCTACCAAAATTAAATCACTGACCAGGACTGGAACTCTGCGTTCAGCACCCACCGACAAGAACACCCCAACATCCACCCCATCCCCCCCAAGCCAGCAAGAATTCCAACAATTGGATCACCTTCTGTGCCAACTCCCTGGTACCCCTAAACACAGCAGTACTACAAGATCTAGACCCCAGGACATATTGTACACGTAGGACTCAGACTTCTGAAATTGTAGTGAAAACAACTGGATCACAAATGGAGAATGAGCCTGGACTTTGCAGACAGGAGCCTATTTAAATCTTCCCTGAAACAGTACACCAACTGACCCAGAACATGAAACGTGACACTTTGGCTGACTGCATAGATGTCAGCACCAACAGAAACAGACATCTTTACCATTGTGAAGGATTTCACTTCACCAGCGACTGCCTACAAGTCGATCATTGCCTCACAGGACCTCTGAAACAATCTGTCAATTCTTCAGCTACAAAATCACCACCATTTACAGCAACTTCATTGCGCAACTGGACCCGACAGACCTGACTCAAGTCTCTCAATCTTATTAAGAGAACCAGTGCTAATCACATAGCCTGTCTTCACCCCAGAAGAAACCGCTGCCACCATGAAGCCCATCCACTTAGGGGCCCCATTGGACCCCCACTACACCTACTCCAGAGGATTGCAACCCATCAGCGCCATGCTCACACCCATTCGGAATGCCTCCACCTCCTCCGCGACCTTCCTAGGTGCTTGGAAACAAGCAACTGTTCTCCTATTGATGAAGAAACCCTCTGCTGACCCTTCAATGCTCACTAAATACTTTCTGATCTCCCTGCTACCATTCCCAGCCAAGGGCTTAAAGAAAATCATTAACAGATGCCTCACCATTATCTCAACGACCTCCAACTCCTCCACATCACCCAGTCTGATTTGAGACCCAACCACAGCACATAAACTGCCTTCGTCACCACCACGGTTGATATCTGCATGACTCTCGATGGACAAGACACTGTGGCTCTTATCCTCCTGGACCTTTCTGCAGCATTTGACAGGGCCTCCCATCCCATCCTCATTCAACGCCTACACAACAACGGAATCCAAGGACATGCACTCAGATCTGCTGCTTCTTGACTGGAAGGCCCAGATAGTTAACCTGGCTCCGTACACCTTGGATGCCCATGACCTCATCTGCAAAGTTCTGGAAGGTTCCCCCCTGAGCTCAACATTCTATAATACATACATGATCCCTCTAGCCAGCATCGTATGCTTTCATGACATCAACATACTCTCTTACGCTGACCACATTCAACTCATTCCCCCCCCCACAGCCAAGACTCCCAGTACCTGGGTCAAGATCAATGCCTGCACTACAGAAATCGCCCACTGAACAAAGACCAACTGTCTCAAGCTGATCACAAAGCAGAAATCGTGATCTTCCGGAAGAGCACTTCACCGTGGGACTCCTCCCTAGTGGCCAACAGAGCTAGGACTGACACCCACTCCCACAACCCACGTCAAGAATCTTGTTATTGTCTTTGACAGCAATCTCGACTTGACTACCCACATCAGTACCTCATACATCCATACTCTTAAGTTGCTGAAAAACTCTTTCAAATGGCTCCCAATCAGCAACCTGAAAACAATCACGCATGCCATCATGACAAACAAGCTGGATTATAGGAACACGTCTATGCTGGGATCGACAAAAAGCTGCAGACCATTCAGTTCTCGGCAGTCCGAATCACTTGCAGCATCCCACACTGCACTCACATCACATCACACCACACCTCCAGCAGCTCCACTGGCTCCCCATACACAGCCTGGCACATTAAAACTCTTTATCCGCACTTTCACAGCACTACAAAACACTGGCCTGGCATGTCTCAACAATCGCATCTGATTTCATAAACCTTCCAGACACCTTTGCTCATCTGGACTCCTACTTGCGCACATCACACACATACAGTAAACCCGATACGGCAGTCGAGCCTTCTTCTGCATTGAACCTTAAGTGTGGAACGACCTGCCCTACACATAGGAGACTCCTGATTACATTTTAAGTTCTACAAAAAGCTGAAAACCTGGCTCTTCAAGTAGTTCTATTAGGCCTTAGGCCTGGCTAGACGCCCACCTGCTCAGTGTCACAATCCTCTCCTGGGTGATATTGCACTCTACAAATCTGCATGACAAAACTGTGCAATATCACAGAAGCACAAGAAGGCCTAGGCAAAAATCATTCATCAACAATGTTAGACATGGTGCCTTAGAAAAAAACAAAAAGTCTTTGGATTCATAGGAGGAGATGCAGTCCTTACCAATAACGAATCGGAGTCTCTGCCTTGCTTTCTGATATGTTATTACATGCAATTACATGAATGAGGCAGGAATGGAAACGTTACATGTTTTACATTTTTGTGGTATCTGCTGCCTAAAGTCTGCCATAATTCTTTGCGTTCCTTTGGATGTACTGATTCAGCCAGATTTTTAGGTTTTAGGTTTCATTTAAGTGCTATTTGTAAGGGACGATCTGCTACTTAGAGCATAATTGATGCTTCTACAAACGTGGAGTGCCTGGATCTAGAAGAGCTGTGGGACTAAATATATGAATCTGTGACTCCCCGCCCCCTCCCCTTCCCACCAACCCAACAGCGTCGGGTTTCATTGAGCGAAGGGGAAAAAAAGAATTCTAGCATAGGGAGAAATTTTGTGAAGAAAAAAAAAGTGAGAGGCCCTTTTTTAAGGAGACTTCTTTGTGGCGTCTGAAGGGATGTTGCCCTAAAGTCATCCATTTGTTCCTTTCATGTGCAGAGACTGAAAACGCACATTTTTGATTGATGAATTTATATTCCTGGTGTTTTTTCCCATCAGATATTCTGGAGAGCACCTTAATCAATTGTGTAAGCATATTCGGACCAGATGTATATATTGCTTTAACTATAGAACAGAGCATGCCACTTTTATCAAAACCTTCTCATGGTTTTATTGCCATGCTTCAGCTATATAGACCAACATAATTGAAGGCTACTTCCCTTGGTGTGTTTGTGTGTTTAGTGGTGTGACAGAGCAGGAATGTGTCTTTTTATTTCAAATTTAAATAATAGATCTAATTCCAATATTTTAGTCATAAAGTTTTTTATACTTAGGGGGTATACACCAATAGAAATCTTATTTCAACAAGTCATGGCAAATATGTGAGCGAGCAGAAGCTCAAAGTGTGCAGATACTGTGACCTACCTTAACCTGCACACCTCCAAGTGCTGCGTCCCATGTCATGTTAACTTCACCTTGGTGGGCATCATGCACGACTCTGAAACACTTCCCACATAGGTTCAAAACAAAGACAACACACTTCCAACAACAAACCCGCATGGTGCCACCTACCCCCGTGGCAAGCTTCAGCGCCCCACAGAGATGTAGTAAATGCTGTGTTATACAATACTGAAATGTTTTCTACTTAAATACTGTAGAAATGCGGACAAGTACAGTACTCTAGCTAGTATTTCTATCATCCAAATCACAGACACACACACACACACACACACACATACATATCCATGGTTGCCTTTTTGCACTTTATATCCAGTCCCTGTTAAACATGATTGGTTTCTTGCACTATACCTGGTTTGAGAATATAACTGTACCCTGATAACGCTGTAATCAAGGATATTGACATTATGATATATATTTATTATTTATTAGCTTCGTTTGAGAAACAATGGCAGAGCTGCCGGAAAATTAATTTAAGTTTACATATGAGTTTGTTATGCACCATGTACATATGGGCACACTGGCACCTATTATAATTATTGAAAGCACTGAGCACTTTAGGTTGATTCTGCACATTAGCACTTGAAAAATGGGATTTTACATTTAGAATGTAAGAGCATGCAAACATAAGAGGATTCACATAGCAGCATTTCATTGACCAATTATGCAGTAAGATACATTAAAGATGTGACAAACATTATATGAGAGGATGATATAAGCATTATGCTGCTAGTATTCCAAATTTTCTGGATTTTTGAACATATAAATTAATTATATTTAAAGGAGGAACGCCAGGTTTTGCAACCTAATTCTATGTTTCTTGTAAATGTACGCAAATATTTAATTATTTATATATTTATTTATATATTTATGTAGGTCGTGAAAGGGTGTTGCTGTGTACATCTAATATCAAATGCCCTTTCTGAATACCTTTTGCTCATGCTCAGTAGCAGCAGAGTAGGCAGAAAACGTGGTACGTTTTCAATGCTGAAATGCTCATTTTATAGGCAACATTTGCTTTCAAAATGCGATCATTATTATTTTTATAGAAATGCTTTCCTCAGTATTTGTGTATGTATGTATTTATTTATTTATCTATTTATTTATTGCACACTTTGGAATCCCGTATTTTTAGGTCTCGCCTGACCCAGCGCATGCGCTGCTCTGGCGAGACTTTTTGTGAGGGCTAAAAAAAATGCTACCATGGCCAGCCTAGGGCTACAGTGCATGTGCGCGGGTGCACGCTTAGGAGCAGAGGCTGGCAAACCTCGTCATGCTCACTAAGCGCCCGCGATCACTTTTGCCCGTGATCACTTTCGCGGCGCCCCTTTGATGTTCTCGTTCAAAGAACTTCAAACATCAAAGAACATGTTGTGTTAATGCTTTGCTGCGCCCGTTTGACTTATAATGTGCTTCCTCTTTCCAAAAACTCGATGTTTGTGTTCCTTTATTTTGAGATGCTTTTAGTATTACTGTTGTGTGACTTAAAGAACATTAAGGAAATGTTACTATGAAACTGGACAACGTTCACAGTGTTTATTTCTGATCGCAGCGGCTGCTTCATGTCCGTTGCACCATTCAGGGAGTCCTTTCGTTGGCTCTTTCATGAGGACATGATGAGGAAGCTAGAAACTTTTGGCACATTCTCTTTAAAAGCACAGCATGTTGGCGACTGGTTAATCGATTAGACCTATGTAGCGCTGTAGATCTCAAAGCGCTATGGTGGGTGCACCAGTTACTCATGAAATATGGGGTGCAACTCACAAGGAGGGGGCAGGTTTGAGTACACATTGGCTGCAATCAAACTCTTAAGATGATGGTCTGTGTGTATCCATTATCAGCACTCAGTGTTCGCTAAATGATCTTGTTTGTTTTGTTGTTGTGTTAATGCTTTGCTGCGCCTGTTTAACTTACAACGTGCTTTCTCTTTCCACAAACTCGATGTTTGTGTTCCTTTATTTTGAGATGCTTTTAGTATTACTGCCACACACACAACCACAACCACACGCACAACCACACACACAACCAACCACAACCATACGCCCACAACCACACACACAACCACACATACAACCACACACACAAGTAAGGCTCCATCACAGAACTGCTTCACAGGCGGGCGGCCCAAGGCCTTGGCTTGGGATGAAAGCTGAGCACATCTGGCCAGGGTTGTTAGTGATTCGAAAATTGTTAGCAGCCTGCTAGATTGATCATGTAAATGGGAGATCGGTGAACACCATCCGTGGTCCCAGCGGGCAAGCAGAACACCAGTCGCACGATCTGTTATCCAGGGCAAGAAGAAATCGAGGATGCAAGAGGCATGGTGACGGGACTAGTAGATTTTCTAGCAGGATGCTTTGGAAAGGCTCATAGGATTGGGACCCAGTCAGTCCATTGTCTGGCTTTCTCTTGGCATATGTGTTATTCTGTGCTAGAATTTCAGAGGCACCTAGTTCTGAGGTAATCACCAAAATGTCCTAAATGTTTATCCTAGGATTAATTCCTCCCCAATGGAGTCGATCCGCCTCCAGTAGTCCAATCATACTGGAAACCAGGTTAGTCTAATTGTATAATTTGGATAATAATTATTTATGTTTTTTGTAGTGCTAATTCACTTAAGCATCAAACATTACTTTTAACTGATTTTGTGACTAGCCAACACACTGGTGCTGATTTTACAGACTTTGAGGAATGAAAGTCTGAGCTTCTGTGCCACGAAACCAACCTTTGCAAATTGCACAAAGATGAAGAAGGCACATAACTGTGAGTAAGATGGGTTATCTACGTTGATTTACAGCACAAGTGCAGTGCTAACTGCATTCACTTACACATTTCAGCAGTGCTTCCTAAATGTTAGAACGGTGGCAATGGCCCACAACCACACACACAACCACACATACAACCACACACACAACCACAGTACATATGCTTTTAGTATTACTGTCACACACACAACCACACATACAACCACACACATACACACAACACAACCACACACATACACACAACACAATCACACACACACACAACCACACCCAACCCCACACACAAACAACAAACACAACCACACAACCACACACACAACCACATAACCACACGTACAACCACACACAACCACAACCACACACACAACCACACACACACAACCACGACCAAACACAACACCACACAACCACACCCAAACACAACCATACACACACAACCACACACACACACAACCACAGCCACACACAACCACACACACACACAACCACACACACACAACCACACACACACAACCACACAACCACACACACACCACACACCACACACACACAAGCACAACCACACACACAACCACACACACAACCACACACACAACCACACACACAACCACACACACACAACCACACACACACAACCACACACACACAACCACACACACACAACCACACACACACAACCACACACACACAACCACACACACACAACCACACACCCACAACCACACACACTACCACACACACAACCACCACACACACAACCACACACACTACCACACACACTACCACACACACTACCACACACACAACCACCACACACACAACCACCACACACACAACCACCACACCCACAACCACACGCAACCACACACACGCAACCCCACACACACACAACCCCCCACACACACAACCCTCCCCACACACAACCCCCCCACACACACAACCCCCCCACACACACAACCCCCCCACACACAACCCCACACAACCCCACACACACAACCCCACACACACAACCCCACACACACAACCCCACACACACAACGCCCCAACCCCACACACACAACGCCCCAAACACACAACCACACACACAACACCCCACACACACAACCACACACACAACACCCCACACACACAACCCCACACACACAACCCCACACACACAACCCCACACACCCAACCACACACACACAACCCCACACACACAACCACACACACAACCACACACACAACCACACACACTACCACACACACTACCACACACATTACCACACACACTACCACACACACTACCACCACACACACAACCCCCACACACACAAACCACACACAAATCACACACAAACCACACACACAACCACACACACCACACACACAACCACACACACAACCACACACACACAACCACACAAACATACAACCACACACACACACAACCACACACACACACAACCACACACCCACACACAACCACACCCACACACAACCACACCCACACACAACCACACCCACACACAACCACACCCACACACAACCACCCACACACAACCACCCACACACAACAAACCACACACACAAACCACACACACAAACCACACACACAACCACCCACACACACACACAACCACCCACCCACACACACACAACCACCCACCCACACACACACACAACCACCCACACACACACAACCACCCACCCACACACACACAACCACCCACCCACACACACACAACCACCCACCCACACACACACAACCACCCACCCACACACACACAACCACCCACACACACAACCACCCACACACACAACCACCCACACACACAACCACCCACACACACAACCACCCACACACACCCACAACCACACACCCACAACCACCCACACACACCCACAACCACACACCCACAACCACACACCCACAACCACACACCCACAACCACACACCCACAACCACACACCCACAACCACACACCCACAACCACACACCCACAACCACACACCCACAACCACACACCCACAACCACACACCCACACAACCACACACACACACAACCACACACACACAACCACACAGCCACACACACACACAGCCACACACACAACCACACACCACACAACCACACACACAACTAACCACACAACCCCACACACAACTAACCACACAACCCCACACACAACCCCACACACAAACAACAAACACAACAACACACACAACCACACACACAACCACACGCACACCCACAACCACACACACACACACACACAACCACAACCACATGCACAACCACACACAACCATACACACACAATCACACACAACCATACACACACAATCACACACACACACACCCACAACCACACACACACAACCACACACACACACACACAACCACACACACACAACAACACACACACACAACCACACACACAACCACACACTCACAACCACACACACAACCACACACACAACCACACACACCCACACCAAGAATTGGCATAGCCAATAGGTCTTGCCTTTGGTACCTTATAAGTGTTTAGCCACGCAACAGTTGATGTGGTTGCACCAAGGATATTGTGCTGCATAACTAAATACTGAGAAGGTCCCAAAAGCGAGACCTATTGGCTATGCCAATGCTTGTTTAACACTTGTAACACATGATGAATACAACTTAATAAATATGTGTGCATAGTCTGTTGTTCATTTTAACTGTTGCCCTGAACTATGTGACCGGATGTGAATTGGTTTTTAGGTCTCGCGCCTAGCGTTGGAGTGCGTAGCACTGCTCACGCTGCGAGAGACCTCTTGTACGGGGTTTGAAAACGGACCTAGGAATCGCACACGCTCGTGCGTGTGCTTTTCCTTTTGGCCCACGCTGTTGGCCTTTGTGTGCGTCTTTTTATCAAAGACCGCACACAATTGGCCAAAGGCGGGCGCATTGTCCGACCATGGCCTATTGGTGTCTATTACGCGCACTGCTGCCATGTGGTTTCAATTATCGTGCCCAGACACGGGCGTGATAATTAAAACCACATGGCTCGCTGTGGCGCGCGCACCACTCACAAGCTTCTTTTTGGATCCATTTCACAGGGAAGCAACTAAGTGAAAGAAGGAAAGAGAGGTGGGCTGCTTGCGCGCACCACTCGTTTCCTTCGGCTGTTGCTAGTTTAACAGCGCTAGTAATAGTTCACCCACACTCACTTCTGTGATCTACATGGTATAAGTTGTTTGCAGCGGCACATTAACCGCCCTGCACTACGTTTGATGGGTCAAAAAATGCTACTAAACAAAACTCTGATTTCTCTCCTGTCGGAACATTAATCACCAAAGTTTTCTTGACATTTTTATTGTTGCATGAAAATTGCTGGACACACCAGAAACTCTGCAGTTTAATTAAACCCATAAGTTATTTTGGACATCGCGTCCCCAGGTCAGCGCCAGGTGCAACTGCCCCGGTCGCACCGCCCTAGAGCGGCCCGGACTCCTGATTGGCTACCATTATAGATCCTCAGGTTGCCACACCGAGGACACGCTGTCACGGCAATTGGCTGCACTCAGTCAGACATTATGATGTCAGTCAGAAGGTGATCAGTCAAATCGTCAACATAAAATTGATCCCAAGTGGACCAAGGGCTAATGACTCGACTCCACTTGGAGGGCATCTGAGCTCTGATCGGGCTGATAAGCAGGGCCACCTAGTCAATGTTCAATCCCATGGAAGGACATGCTACGTTGAGCACCGGACTAGAGGAGCTGCAACCATGCGAGTCATTTTTCCCCAGGCTTCGTGATTTCCCTCTGCGAGTTTTCTTTTCATCTTGGTCCTATACGCTGAATGGCTTCACCTTTGTGAATAAGTAAGGCTCCATCACAGAACTGCTTCACAGGCGGGCGGCCCAAGGCCTTGGCTTGGGATGAAAGCTGCCCACATCTGGCCAGGGTTGTTAGTGATTCGAAAATTGTTAGCAGCCTGCTAGATTGATCATGTAAATGGGAGATCGGTGAACACCATCCGTGGTCCCAGCGGGCAAGCAGAACACCAGTCGCACGATCTGTTATCCAGGGCAAGAAGAAATCGAGGATGTAAGAGGCATGGTGACAGGACTAGTAGATTTTCTAGCAGGATGCTTTGGAAAGGCTCATAGGATTGGGACCCAGTCAGTCCATTGTCTGGCTTTCTCTTGGCATATGTGTTATTCTGTGCTAGAATTTCAGAGGCACCTAGTTCTGAGGTAATCACCAAAATGTCCTAAATGTTTATCCTAGGATTAATTCCTCCCCAATGGAGTCGATCCGCCTCCAGTAGTCCAATCATACTGGAAACCAGGTTAGTCTAATTGTATAATTTGGATAATAATTATTTATGTTTTATGTAGTGCTAATTCACTTAAGCATCAAACATTACTTTTAACTGATTTTGTGACTAGCCAACACACTGGTGCTGATTTTACAGACTTTGAGGAATGAAAGTCTGAGCTTCTGTGCCACGAAACAAACCTTTGCAAATTGCACAAAGATGAGGAAGGCACATAACTGTGAGTAAGATGGGTTATCTACGTTGATTTACAGCACAAGTGCAGTGCTAACTGCATTCACTTACACATTTCAGCAGTGCTTCCTAAATGTTAGAACGGTGGCAATGGGATAGGCTATTTAAAGCAACAAAAGGTGATGGGGTGGAATGGATGCATTCCAGTCCATATTTTTTGCCCAATCTGCCTCACAAAATGGGAAGCAACCTTATGGAAACAAGTCTTGACCCTGTTCCGATAGTAACAGTCCAGGCAGAACTGCCAGGCTATCTCTTCTCTGACTGGGAAGACTAGGAACCCCATTTTGTTTTCTGCCTATATGGACTACATACATCAGTGAGGTGCAGCCTCGATTTTACAGCACAGCGAACATGGAACCCAGGTCTGGCATCTTCCACACTTAGGGAAAAAGGCTTGAGGAAATCTCAGCCACTTCCAATTGATCAAAACTCCTTTCCAGTCAGTCACTAATATGTCCACTGTAACACTCCAGGAATCATATACAGCAACCAATATTGATTTTCCTACAATAAGCACAGTCCAGCCTGTTGTGCACGGCCATTGTTTTTTTGTTGCCCACTGCATGACTATACATTTAGGGATTCCAGAAAACAAGACACTTGAAACACTTGGCTGTTATTGGAAGTTAGCGCTTGCTGATTCAGAGAAAGACTCTTTTGGTAACATATTCACCAGGCGTATGCTACAAGGGCCCTGCTGAAAACCAAGTAAAGATGCTTTGAGATGGGGCAACAGGCCATTTTCAATAAGACTTTTTCTCTGCTGCAGTAGCAATGTAGAATGTGGAAGCTAGCGCTAGCACATCGTTTGATGTTTTTAGGTCGAGCTCTGGTTGACCTGTTATATCTGTTCTGTGGGGTTTGGCACACCCACCCATTTCCACTGGTTACTACCTGTGGCATTCAGAAATGCTGGCTTCTTATTGGTGCATTTCTGTAAGAGTTCCTCCTTTGTATGTTTTACTCTCTTTTTGGGAATTTCACTCGGAGAGCATTTTTTTTTAGCTATCACACAGTACAGCGTGTGATGGCCTCTCTTCCCTCCTCCCATCTGGCTCTTGCATGTCAGGCGTTTTTTTGGTCTCGCCTGACCCAGCGCATGTGCTGGTCTGGCGAGACTTATTGAGAGGGCTCCAAAAAGTGCTACCAGGCCAGCCTAGAGCTACAGTGCATGTGTGCGGGTGCGCGCGCTTCACTGCAATTACTTTCACTTTCACGGCCGCTTAGATGTTTGATCGCGATCACTTTCACGGCCGTTTGGCATAGCCAATTGGTCTCGCTTTTGGGACCTTATAAGTATTTAGTTATGCAACTGTTGCATGGCTAAACACTTAGAAGGTCCCAAAGGCGAGACCTATTGGCTATGCCAATGCTTGTATTTTTTTGCAGTTTTATTTAGCGCAAATTCGACTGGAAGGTATTGAAGTACTTTACATGAGCACCAATGGTGTTAGACAAGGACACATTCATTTTTGGTAGGCGGGGGGGAGATTAAGTGATTTGCCAAAAACCACAGATGTTGAGTGGATGCGGAGGCTCGACCCCGGTTCCTCAGCTCCAAAGTCGGCAGCTTTGGCCGTAAGGCGACAATTTCTCCCATCCCTTCTCTGCAACAGAAACTAAAGCAGTCTTTCACGCTGATGTTTTCTTTAGACTTGTTAGGTTAAGCGGCTTCACAGACTCCGTCCGCAATATTTTTTTTAATACTTTTTAGCCAGCTGTCTTTATCTCAAAGCAAAACCAAAGCATCCATGGACAGATTTGAGTTCGTCCCACATTTAGTTCCTGGTTTTGCTTAGAAATCATAGGTCAGAATCTATTTTTAATCACCCACTCACCCCGTGCCTCCATTAAACGGCAGGCCCACTCTGCTGGCAGCAATTTTGTGTACGCCTGCTAAGGTGAACTACTGCTTCCAAAATGGAGTGCGAGCCCAGCATGTAAAATCACCAGTTCTTTTGTAAAACAAAATGCTGTCACTCTACATAGCAGGGGTCAGATTGCTTGGCTGATAGGAGTGGCAAATATCACTGTAACAGATTGCCAAGGTGAAAAGTGGCGAGAAACAAACGCGAATGTGCCACAGTGGCAGGAGAGAGATTAGCAGAAAGGACTCCTGAATGCCCAGGCAAGCATCACGGATGCAACTTTGTCGTTTCACTGAAAAAAGCTCGCACAGATGGCAACGCTGCCGTTGTCTCTTAATCGCTTGTCTTCCACCGTAGGAAGCAATTTGCATTTTAGACAGTGTCTGGTGAAACATTAATGGACTAACTTTTCTGCTTCAATGCGGGCATGTATCAGGAGTCCCAAGGCAGACACAGGATACTGGGTTCAGATTGTGACCATCGGAATTTTTAGGTCTCGCCTGAGCCAGCACATGCGCTACTCTGTGAGACATTTAGTCAGTGGCTTTTCGAAGTGCTACCAAAGGCTTTTGCCGGCCACCAGCTTGCAGTTACGTGCACAAGCGCGCGCACCTCGCTCCACCTCTCAAATTACTGCTGCGCGCGCATCCCTCGCATGCTTAGCACAGAGCGCGTCATCGTGATCACTTTCGCTTTCAACGCGATCATTTTCGCTTTCACGGCGCGCGGCCAGTGCTTGGTTTGTTTGCATCTTTAGTTTTCCCTCATAGCCTGTACTTGCCCTCTTTCCTTGCCATCTTGTTATTGCACTTCGCAATGTTTCAGGGTTTCCACCTCGTCATTAATGAAAGCCTGTTTCTCGAGAAGAGGGTGCAGGGCATTATGAAGTTATTTATTCTTTAGTACGTGGGGACTAGCAAGCGTAATTCATTTTAACTGTATTTGCTTTTCACATTTTTCACGTGTAAGTTGTCCGCTTTATTTGCTCCTCCTAAAAGGTTTATTATCCCGCAAGTAGCAAAACAAAGCGGGCACATCTCTCTAAAGTTCAAGTGAAGCAGCATGCATTTATTTGGCAGTATCATGTCCTTGGGGCAGGCATGAGCCACTTCTGTTTTGAAAGTATCATCCTTCTGCCGTAATTGACGAGCTTCACCGTAATAGTATTGAAAGCGCAAGGACATAAGGATGTCTGGTTGCTGTGCAGGTCTAGAGATAAAGCAACAGGCGAATTACCAGACAAGAATATGATGGCAGGAAACTTTATGTGAAATCTGAGCACTATTAAATGCACCTTCATTTTGACTGATAATGAAACACTGGACATGTGAAATTCTGGAAACCTGGGAGTTTGTTTTACTATCTTTAAATAAAGGTCTTAATGGACATAATTTCAAATTTAAGACTTGCCCCTCAGTAGCTACACTTGCTCTCAGTAGCTCCCCAGTATCATTCTCAAAAGAGAGGTTGGTCAAGGTCTTGGTGTCTGTATGTTTATAGTCATATTAGATTTTCCATTGAGAGCACATTTTTAGGTAGAGTCTACCAGAGAGCGCAAGCTGTCTCGTTGCAAAAGAATTATTCTGGGTTTACCAGTTAAAGCGCTTACATCCCTCCCATTGCTTACCATTGGATGGCTTTATTATCACTCTAATTTGCTTACTCCTTACACAATGGCTTTCCTTGTTTACCTCATGTTTGTCCGTCCCCCGGAGCATAGCCTGTTTACCATTCTGTTGACTGACTGTCTTGTACCCTTCCACTGCTCACTTTTCGGGTGCTACTGCTTTCTTTTTGGTTAACCCTCCATCAGAGTAAATGTGTTTTCCAGCCTCTGTGTGTTTCGCTCTTTCTTCCCTGCCAAATACCCAATGCCCTTGCTCTGTCTTTGCTCTCTTCCCTATGGCTACTCACTGACTGACTATAATTCTACCCCTACCCCCGAGCTCTGTGTTGAACTCCTTCTTGTGCTTCTCGCTCCCCCTCTCACGTGCAGCACTGATGCCACAGATTCCACTGTTATATTTATGGAGGGCAACACATGTTGCTGCTAGCCTTCCACAAAAACATTTTAGCAGACTTCCATTTTTTTTTCTTTTAATTGACTGACCAATAAAAAATAAAGGAAATTGGGGTCTTCATCATTCTTTAGGCATATCCTTGCTCTTTTTCGGCAATATTAAATTGCATCGGCAAAAAGCATTCCTTTTTATAGATTCATCATTACCAAAAATCGTTGGCGAAGACACTAGCTTCGAAAGGGATGACCTGTTAGCTATGCCAGTGCTTCTTTTGTTAATAACTGTTGCTGTTCAACAAATCTTCACAAAACTTTCCATTTAAAAGTTCATCCACTTCGGGTTTTTTGTGGAAGGTTCTGTGCAGATCTGTCAAGCAGGAACAGTAGAAGTGCAGGGTTCAAAAAGTCACATTTTCCATTTTAATTCTCAATGGATTGGGTGCTCATTAATAAAAAAAAACACAACTGAATGAATTTCACCAAAGTCCGATTGAAAGTAGAACTTTACTTGAGGAAGTGCCTTTGCTTGGTTTTGGTGGGAACCCATCTAAACGTTTTCAAGAAATTAGTGTTTAAAAAGTGTTTGGTCTGGATAGAAAGAAGTTCAGTTTTAGAGATCTCTGGAACGTTAATTCATGGATCCTCAATGGATTTGTTGATCTGTAGGGTTTTTGTGAATCAGATTAAAAAAAGCCTTGGTGATAGGTAAAGTTCCTATGCCAAACCTCCGAAGCTCATGTGCAGAAGGATTTGGGCACGGGGTTTAGCCAAAGGCTAGACCATTCAGCCAAAATCCTCTGCTCCAAGTGGAAGGCTGTACTTTCACAAAGATTGGCTGTAAATAGTGGTTAGGTGCAAGGTATAGTTGAATCTGGTAAATTATCAAAACCCTGAGAAATTCACTGACAAAAACAAATAAATATGAAGATATGGTTATGTTCGGGTTACAAGACCTGGACATGTGTTTGAAAAAAAACTCAGAAATTCACTGCAAAAAAACAGTTGAAGTGCAGCTTTGGTTACAAAACAAAATCTAAAAACAGCTCAAATTCACCAGTTATGGTTCGGTAAACTAAACATTATTTGTGCCTCCATCATACACTGCGTTAGACATCACTTATGACGGTTTACATTTCTTTATTAATGGCTTCACTTTAATTTATAATAGTTCTGCTGACAATGGAATGTGATTCATAAAGAAACAAGCATTGGCATAGCCAATAGGTCTCGGTTTTGGGACCTTATAAGTGTTTACCCATGCAACAGTTGATGTTGTTGTGATGCAGATTGGGGTGTACAAAATCTCCCTACTTCCACGGATAGAGTAATTTCACAGTTACACGCACATACACTCACCATACACTAGGGCCCATTTCACTAACATACACTCAAATACTCCACCATCACTGAACCTGTGGAAAGAAAACTCCTAAACACCCCACATCTACACTGAGGTCGATAAGACCTAGTTATTGTAATTGTCCTGAGTCATAATCTAAACAATCTATTCAACAATAATCAAATAGAGTACTCAATAATTGACAAGAAATAATCACCAACACCGTATTTAAAATTATGATTCTTTATCTAAAATTAGTCAAAAGAAATTAATCAGAGTAAATCATTTTCTCATAATTACCTATTCTAGCTAATTGTCAGAATGGGTCATCAGGACAAGTCTCTCAGTAGAAGTCTCCCGAGTCACCGTCCTCACAGCATCGATCCTCACCAACGCAGGTTTGGGAAGAAGTGGCAAAGTGGCCTCCCTCCCTCTCTAGGCTAACAATATTTATAATGAAACTTGCAATATTATAGAAACATAAAATGTTCTACACGTCCGCCGAACCGCTGAGCAGAGCGAGCAGGAAAGGATGTAGCATCGCTACATTTGGAAAATCTCCGCTCAGAAAAAATCACAAAAATAAAAAGGCAGAACAGGAACTAAAAAATGTATCTTTCAACATCCACATTTCCTCGGAACTAACATGATGACTTCAGAGTCCATTCAGTTCATTCTTTATGGCTCCTTTGTCCTCCAAGGTTATTCAGACGTTTCTTGGTTCTTGGAAACTTGCCCAGCACTGCTACTGTCCTCACGGAAAATTTTAACCAGGCGAAGACTGTGGTCAGATGATTCGACCATATTCAGCAAGGCCCTCTCATCACAAATCTCTCACTCGAGGCCAGGCTGCAAATGGCGGACATTTTATTCTAGGCCAAAATGGACCATCTTAATTAAAAGAGACAAAAACAACGTTACCACAGCATAGTGATTAAACAGTGTTAACCCCACTAATACCCTTATGTGTATGTAATTATCTAGCTTTTGCAACACAGAAAAGCATTAATTCAAAAGCGTTTCGTGCTTTAAAATAAACAACACTCAGCAACGTTTATTTAATAAAACATGCACATTTATTAAATAGCAATACGAAAGCATTCCCTCGTGTCGGTTTTTTTCTCATTAGTTCATATTGGTAAGTTTAAACATATACACAAAACAAATAATTAGTAATTTAATAATTAGTAATTTTAATTATGACAAATAGACAAACCAGAGCTTAAAACCCAATAGATTTTCATCAGAAAATTCTGCTCCAGCAATCCCCCCTTTGGTGATTTTATCACCAAATAACCCAAAAAAAAATATTTAGTGAAATTTAGTCCCATTTTAGGAGAAATTGGAAATGTCTTTTTCCTCCTTACACAACACGACACACCAGACACTCTTTCATCATCCCTTTTTGTTTCTAAATAGACACTCTCCCTTAATTCTTCTAATTCAATTTCTTGTGGTTCTCTTTTCAACCTTTTATTTCTCTTTTCATTGTTTCTTTTAATTAATTTCTTTTTCCCTCTCCTTTTTTTACAACACAAACACACCAATCTCAATATCAATAAAGCAACAATTATACAAGTTAAAGGAAACAATATCTTACCTATAATAGTACTACCTATTTTTGCAATAAAACTCCTAACAGCAACTATTTTATTAGCTATTTTAGTCCAAATACTTTCAGCTTCAAGTGGTACTAATTCTTCATGCAAATCAGTAATATTTTTGATATAGACCTTCAGGTCTTTGCTTTCGTCTGGAATGTAAGTGCAACAATGTTGAACTTTCAGCATTCCACAAACTCCACCCTCCTTAGCTAATAGAATATCAAGAGCAAGTCTATTTTGCATAGACATGGCACGTACGGCAATTAGTTCCGTATTCACCAAAAGAAACCCTCCAGCGGTATTTGTCGATAAGCGATCCACCACTGTTGACAGTTTCCGAATCCCATAAGCATTCAAAGAAATTCCCACTGCTGGAATTAAAGCTCCAAAAATGTCACCCACTATTTCAGACCAAGTTTCCCTCTTGAAGCGCATTAGTAAATTAATATGTTCTACATCTTCTATTCTATCTATATGAAAGATCTTTGGAAAAACCAGGCCCACATAACACGTGCCATACCAATGGTCAGGCAACTTGTAATAAGCCTTGTTCCCACAAACATAATACACTCCTGGAAAAATTATATCTTCTCCACCCCTGAAACCCCATCCTGTTGCAATGAAGTATGTATCATGACATTCACTAGTCCCAACAAAATATGTATCATATTGGGATATCCCTCTTGTAATGCACAGCTTACCCTTCTGTGGTGCATCTAGAGCTAAAGTTGGACTAACTCCATTTCTCAATTCTTTTCCCATCTCAATGTCCCAAATTGTCTCACTCAATTTGTATTTCCCTGCCTTTTCATGCATACTCAATCTCCTTTCCTCCACCATGTTTAGGAAAGCTTTCTCCTCTTCTTCCAAACTACAAGTTAAATTATTCTTAAAAATGTAATCTAATGTTAATTCTTCTTTCTCAATAAAAATCTCACCAAAAATGTTAGCTTCTTTAGCTGGATTCAGCTCTTTGTTCATTGGCAAGTGCCCAAAAATACTATCTTTGTTAGACATCTTATAATCTATTTTCCCTAACAGATAAAAAACACTACTTAATACACTACAAGAAATTCCATACGTAGCTGGTAAATGGTGATAAGTAACACCCTCTGAAACGGATGCAGGTAATTGCATACAAACATAGCAATCCCTAACTTCCATTGTTTTCACATATTCGTATAGCAACTTTGAAAAAACATTACTAGAAAAATCATTAATTGACCTATCTTTATGCATGTAAGTATTACTAATTCTAGTTGGAACTACTTTTTGCGAACTCTTCTCTACATTTGTCTCATTCTCAGTATGTATTTCAAATGTACCTATTGAAACTCTAAATGTAACTAATAAAGCTAAAACACCCCATAGTAGCATTAATAATCCAGTACAGCAGCAGCACATTCTACACCATCTTCTTAAGAAGGCACATCTACTTTGATTATTCTCTATATTAGCCATTTTACTACTCTGACCTTGTCTTTTGACTTAGCCTCTACTACTCCACTACTGAAATTTCTCGAACTTTGGATTACTTCAGACAGCTGAATTTCATACTTTCTCCTTTTCACTTTTCTCCAAGTGATTTCTTCAGTTCACTCAATTTGGATATTCATCACTTTTCACTCCTTCTTCTTCAGCAACATCAAATTGTATCAGATCATCAACAACATCCTGTGCATCCGACTCTTCTCCAATGTCAGTCAGGATAACTTTTAAGATTCCAACAGATTCTTCCTTTTCTTCAACCACTTTTCTCAAGATCCCCTCCGGATTGTCTCGATTCACTGTTTCTTCTTCTCCTTCTTCAGACAGTGCCACATAAGACCATTCCGGTGATCTGTACTTTTGGTTGGGTCTTCTAATTCTCTTTATCTCCTCAGGTTCTCTTGACTCCTTTTGCTCCTTCCTCTTTACTTCGTTTTGACTCGACACTTCATTCACTTGTTCAGCTTTCGATGTATTCCCTCTTATCAGTCTGTATCTCAGCCTCTTTACTCTGTTGTTAGGCCAAAAATCTCCTCTTACAACCTTTTTCGGTCTTGTTTCTGTATTATTTATTTCTCCAATCCAAGTTCTCTTTCTCAGAACTCGACCCTCTGATTTTCCATTCTCACTTTCATCCAATTCTGTTTAAAATGCCTCTTGTTCTTCAGCAGTTTTCTTTCGCTCCACAGTCTTTTTCACCACTATTTGAGACTTCCCTACTTCTGTCCCTCCTCGGGTCTCCGACACGCAATCTTCTTGCCGTCTACTTGTCCCTTCACCTAGCTTGTCAAGAATGTTCCCTACACCTCCTCGGGGGTCTTCCGCAATCTGTCCCTCTCTATCTTCTTCTGACCCTACTTCTTCAGGTATAATCTCAAGTGGTTCTTCAATCTCCTCCTCCTCTGATTCAGGAGTAATTTCTGTGGAACTGCTCTTTTCTTTTCTTTTTCCTCCACTGCTTTTTGGAACTTCAGTCTCTCTTACAGAATCTGATCTCCTTTCTGAGATTCTCAATGGTTCTCTTGAAGCCTTTTCTGCTTCTTTTCCTGAACTTTGATTTTTTCTCACTGGTTCTGGGTCTTCATCATCACTGGAATCTGACTCTTCAAAATCTTCTCTACCAGTCCCATCTTTTGGGTTTGGAACTCTGAGTATGACTCGCATGTACCTAGTTTTTCACACCAGCACACTTCACTGCAGTTGTCGTAGTTAGAATGACTTGTCTTGGTCTTCCCCACCTTGGAACCAAGCAATTTCTTCTTCTGTGAATTTTAATCCTTATCCAGTCCCCTGGACTCAGATCATGAGCTTGCTTCTTCTCAAGTGTGGTAGCTTCTTCTCCAATCTGGTGAAACACAGAATGAACTGCGTCAGCCAGGCCTTTACAGTAATCCAAAATCATGTCATCAGTTATTGTCATCAACTTATTGACAGGTACATATGCATGTCGCATTGCACGTCCCATTATGATTTTGTGCGGACTTAAACCAGTAGTTCTATCTGGAGTATATCTAATAGTCATTAGCACTAGAGGCAAGACATCCGGCCATTTCATACCAGTGGCTAAACACATCTTACCAATCCTGTTCTTGATTGTGCCATTTATCTGCTCAACAACACCAGAAGCCTCTGGTCTGTATGCACAATGTAGCTTCTGCTGTATGCTTAATGCTTCACAAATCAAACTCATGAGTTCATTATAGAAGTGTCCACCTCTATCAGACTCAATCGTTACCGGAAATCCGTACCTAGGAATCCACTCTCTTAACAGTAACTTTGCCACTGTTACTCCATCATTTCTCCTAGTCGGATAGGCCTCAACCCATCTTGAAAACAAACAGACTACCACTAGTACATACCTCAGTCTGTTCACTTGGGGCATTTCAATGAAATCAATCTGCATTCTTGTAAAAGGACCACCTTCTCTGCCTATTGTTCCCAGACTCACTACTGTCTTTTTCCCAGTGTTAAATTGCTGGCAAATTAAACATCTTTGACAGATACTTTCTGCAATTGTCCTGAACTTTGCATTGTACCAGGTTTGTTTAAAAGACCTGATCATCGCATCCCTTCCCAAATGTCCCTGGCCATGATACATCCTTGCCATTGCTGACAGCATGGAGTTCGGCATTACTGGTCTGCCATCTCTATAGACCCAAACATGGTCTGTCTCTCTTGGGGCACAACCTGCCTTGATCCAATCTTTCTTTTCTTCCTCCTCTGCCTCATCCTGCAACTGTTTCACTTCATCCCACGTCTCTAAGACATTAGTAAACATCACAGAACAAAAAGACATTTCACCTTCTCGCTCCCGATTAATTGATTGGTTATTCTTGGCGCAATATTGAGCAATGTCATTTGCATATCGGTTGCCAACTGTCACAAAATCATCTCCTTGTCCATGAGCAGCACATTTCACAACTGCTAATTCTTTAGGCAGCTGTATCGCCTCAAGTAATTTCCCAATCACTTCAGCATTCTTTATTGGAGTCCCACTTGACGTCAAGAAACCTCTTTGCAGCCAAAGTTGGCCAAAGTCATGCACAACTCCAAATCCATACTGACTATCAGTCATCACAGTCGTTCTCAAATCTTTCCCAATTTCACAAGCTTTTGTCAAAGCCACTAATTCAGCAACTTGCGCAGATTTCACTCCTTTCAATGATGATGCTTCCATTACTTCTGAAACCTTGCACACTGCATATGCTGCACATAGCACACCCTCATCATTCCTCAAGCATGATCCATCCACAAACAACACATGATCACTCTCATGCAAGGGAAGATCCCTTATGTCTGGTCTCGGTTTTGTACAGTAATCAAGCACATCCAAACAATTGTGATCATCTTCTGTTTTCACACCCACATTTTCAATATCCGGCAACAATGTCGCTGGATTCACATTCACACATCTCTCAAGAGTCACATTTGATGCTCCCAGAGTGACTTTCTCATATTTAGTCAGCCGACTATGTAACATGTACTGAGTTCTGCTTCTTGTCAAAAGAATTGCCACATTATGAGGTACGAATACCCTTACAGGATATCCCATTATGATTCCCTCACTCTGTTCTAGGCTTCTGCATGTTGCAGCCACAGATTTCAGACAACCTGGTAAACCTACAGCTACAGGGTCAAGTGTCGATGAGAAGTACGCAATAGGCCTTCTCAGTAATCCATGCTTCTGAATTAACACTGAAAGTGCACATCCATTTCTCTCACTGCAGTACAATTCAAATTCCTTTTCATAGTCTGGCATACCCAAAGCAGGGGCTTCACACATTCTGCTTTTCAACTCTTCAAATGCTGCCATTTGTTCTCCATCTAGTTCCAATGGGTCTGTCATCTCACTTTTTGTCAGCTTAATCGGTGACTTTGCTATCAGCGAAAAATTAATTATCCACTGACGACAATAACCCACCATTCCCAGGAACATTCTCACTTCCCTCTGGGTCTTTGGGGCCTTCATTTCCCTGATAATTTTGATCCTGTCATCAGTCACTTTTCTCAGACCTTTCTCAATATTGTGTCCAAGATAATGCACCTCTTTCTTGCAGAATTACAATTTGGCTGGAGATACTTTTAACCCTCCATCTGCCAGATGATTCAGTAAAGCTATAGTATCTACTTCACAAGCTTCACGTGTCTTTGATGCCACAAGTAGGTCATCAATATACTGCACTAGTACTGAGTTTTCAGGCATGATCAAACTCTCCAATGACTTTTTCAATAACTGATTGAATATCGAAGGACTCTCTGTATACCCCTGTGGGATACGACACCATGCTAAAATATGCTGGCCAAATCTAAATGCAAAAATCGGCTGGCTGTCATGATGCAATGGAATTGAAAAGAAAGCATGACACAAATCAATCACTGTATACCACTCAGCATCATGTGGAATCTGATACAAAATCACTGATGGATTTGGCACAATAGGACAACATGCCACCACAATTTGATTAACTTTTCTCAAATCTTGTACAATCCTGAACTTCCCATTAGGCTTCTTTAGCCCCATTATCGGTGAATTACACGGACTACTCAGTAGTTCTCTCAGAACTCCCTGCTGAATCATTTTCTCAATTATAGGAGTTATTCCCTCAATTATTTCTGGTGTCATTTTGTACTGAGGAATGTTAGGATAAGTAATTCCCTCTTTCACTGAAATTTTCACAGGATCTACATTATTCATCAATCCCACATCCTCTCCAGTAAAATCCCAAACTGTCCTTTTCACTGTGTCTCTCAGTTCTTGAGGCAAATCCTCCGGATCAAACACAGCATATGCACCAATTAACTCACTCTCTCTATTTTCTAGAGTCATTCGGTACAAAACATCCTCATCTGGTGTTTCAAAAGCTATTCCATCCGGTGTACAAAAAATTGTACAATTCATTTTACAAAGTAGATCCCTACCTAACAGGTTCACTGGACTAGTGTCACAGACGATAAATCTGTGCATGTCTGAAAATTTCCCTATTTGTACTCTTACTGGTTCAGTAAGACGTGTCCTGATTTGTGTATTGGCTACACCAACTACTTGGATTGCTTCATCCGAGAGAAGAAGATTTCTAATATCTGTTGACCTGACAGTTGATCTTGTCGCACCTGTGTCTACTAAAAAAGTAACACCTTCTTCATTTATTTTTCCATCCACAAATGGTCCTGCCTGGTCTATTTCTAGAGTTGCACCAAGTATGCACTCTTCCTCCTCTCTTCGGCACCGTCAATAATCACCCTCAGACTCACTCCCTTCATTCTTTAACAAGTACTGTTGTACCTGGTTAGAACGCCTTGGTTTGTTTACCTGCTCATCATTGTTGAATCCCGAATCCGGATTATACTTTTGTGATCCTCTATTCTGCGGCAAGGGCGGTTTTGGCTCTTGACTCTGCTGTCTCACAACTTTCTGTTGTTGCTGCTGTTGATTATTCCCCTCGTTCTGCACCTGTTGATTTAAGGATTTTCCCTCATTATTCACTAATGGTGGATTGGTACACTCAGATCTCCAATGTCCCAGTTGGCCACAGTTGTGACATGGGAACTTTTTTTTAGCTTCCTCAAGATTCCCCTTTCCTTTCCCTGCATACCTAGGTCTATTCCCTGCATTATTTCCTGCATTATTCGCCTGTTCCACCAACTGTGCTTCCTGTCTTTCCGCAACTTTCACTTGTGCCCACATTGCTTTCTCTTTCAGCTTTCTCTGTTTTGCTTCAATTTCATCACTGAAGTATTTTGCATGTCTCAGAATCTCATCTATTTTCTTACTCTGCCAATGCACAGTATGCTCACAAATTCTTTCACTAATCTCAGGTCTCAGGCCATATACAAATCTGTATACAAAATGACTCAAATCCTTGTCACCCAGGTGTTCATCTCCACTGAATTGTTTAAATGCCAGTATCAGCCTCTCGTAAAAAGCATGAACTGATTCTTTTGCTTCCTGATGTGTTCGATCTATTTTAACCCAGTCTGTCTCTTTTGGAGGTACTTTATTTTTCAGGTATACGATCACCTGCTCATACTTTCTCATTACTTCTGGATCTGGTGCTCCTGTTCTCTGATCTCTTGGATATTCCTCAGTAGGCCAACTCACATCTATTTTACACTCAGCCCACAAGTCTGCTGAAACAATTATATCAAACAGACTATTCAGGTCAATCCACAGCACTTTTGACAATTTCACAAACCTGTCTACCTGCCTATACCACTCGACGGGCTTTTCTCTCAATCGAGGGAAATCATTCGTAAATGATAAAATATCCTGTCTGGTCCATGGAACATGTACATATCCTCCTCCAGGTATTTCTCTCATAGGATAAGTATCCACTGGTTTCTCTTTTTCTCTCACAGGAAATGCTGAATAAGTCCTATCCCCTGATTCTTCTCTCTTTTTGTACCACCTATCCTTCCACTTCTCAACATCACCCCATTTTCGCAATAAAGCGATCATCTCTTTAATCTGTCCTGTTCTACCAGTACCATTCAAATTTTCAATATCTTTATCTGTGAAATCCATCCTGTAAGACTTCTGCAAAACTTTCACTTTATCAATGTCAACTCCATTGTCATTTGCTATTGCTCTTAATCTGTCATGTGTATTTTTAGTTCTCCACGTGATATTTTTACACATAAACAATAATTCACCATCATGATGATTTTTAAGAATTTCTGTTGGAACTGTCCCTGCAACAAGCTCTTCTAATTCTACACGTAACCTAGCAACATAAATTGCTTGTGAATCTTTATCCCTCTTTTGAAGGACTTTCATCCATTCATTCAAATCTTCAGCTGTTATTTTAGTAGATTTTCTCACTGGAACCACTTTCTTCTGCGGTTCTAAAATTGGCATCCCTGAACAACTAGCTTCACCAACATCCAGTCCTGAATTAGACTGTACCTCTAATCCTTCACTACATGTGTCATGTCTGAATTTTCCTGCCCTTTTTCCTGAATCTCCTGAAGGACCAGCAAAACTTGTCAATCTATTCCCAACATATGGAATAACCAAACCATTCTCACCCGTCCTCTGCTTATCAAACACAGGCATAACCGGACCTATAGTTACGGGCACCGTAACAGCGTCTAGATTCTTTGTCAGCTCTTTAATCTTTTCAGTCAACTCCGATGTAGTTCTGGCTAATTCTCTCGTATTTTCGCCACTGCTTCTATTCTCTCTTTCCCTGAAAGGATTACCACTTCTTAACTCAGGTGTCACATTTTCTGTCTCAATGATACGCACTGTATCTCTTATCGGAGAAACAACTTGTGTACTCTCTTCTGGTTCCGGTCTATATGGAGGTGGTCTTTTGTAAATCATGTCATTTAAAACCTCATCCTCATATTCATTAACTCCATATCTTCTCACTTCTGCCTCAGGAACCCTTTCTGTTCCCTCTTCAACGGTTCTCATAGGATATAATCCCTCTGACATACTAGCATCTCGCCATCTCATCATTCGATCATGATGAGTTTCACGACCATGTCTCCTCCCGAACATGTACCTATAGTTGCCTCCAGACCTCTGTTTCTCTCGCTCATGCACTTCCTCTTCCCATTCCACTAAAGCCTCGAACTGTGTCGGCCTTGGGTCAAGACATAACATAACATCTTTTCCCGTAAATTTTTCAACACGGCCAGATTAAATGAACCATGTTCTGGAAATGCTAAAACTCCATCTTCCTTGGTATACCTAACCCAATTCTCCAACCATATACAGGTATGATACCCATATCTCGCAGCCATGAAGGATGCAGGCGTTTTCGATGGAGGTTACAATTCACCCTCTCTCGTTTTAACATCTTTATCCTTGACGAACCAATTTTTAATCTTTCTGAACAAAGATTTTTTCTTTTTCTCTTCTTGGTAATACATTTTAACGTTTACCAAAACTTTCTAATCCCTTCCGTAATACAACTGCACAATATGATTTTTTTAACCAATAACAGCGCGACTCACACTAACGCACCAATCCTGGAACGTTTACGTCACTAGAATAGCTCTACCAATCCTTGCGCGGCTCACACCAACGCACCAATCTCAGCGCGAGCTCTGTTCTGATCTAATATCCAATCAGAGCGCGGTCTGTCTGACGTCAGCAGTTGCTGCAGTCGCTTCTGTCTCCTGTCTCTTGTCACTCGTCTACCCCTCCTTTACAAAATTTCTCAGTAGACTCCGTGTCAAATTTTACAAAATCTATTAGTTACAACATATAAACATCTCCATTGTCTGCGTCGCTAACCACAGAATAGTAAAGAAAATCTATTTCACAAGAATCCCGTTGACACAGTAGCACATCCCTCTACTCTGCCCTTCTAACATACATTCATTAATTGTTTCCTCTAGGACTTGTCCAAAGAGTCTTACAATCAACTAAATATGAGCATTCACGCACATTCATACAAGAAAATATATAGTACATACACACAGAATCCTGCTTTTCCCGAGAACAGCGAACAATCTGCTCCACTACAGAATTATAACACACATTAACCAAGCAGCTTACCTCTACCCAGTTTCTCAAACAAGCTCAGAGAATACCTATTACTTCTCCCGCGATAAGCTTTAACGGCGAACCTTACGGATCCCTGGGACTTAAACCAGAGTTTCACAGATAACCTTCACTACCATACGCACTCCTTATATACCAGAATTATTTCTAATAGTAACATACGACAATGTCACTGATTCCGAACCCAGACAATGTGACGCGCAACTTCAATTGTCACACGTTTTCTTTTCCTGCATACATACAGGACCAACAATCCCGTCTTTCCCGAGAGCAGCATATACTTCCCTCTGCCCTACTACAGAACTGCTACTAGCTCCCAAGTTCCAGAAGCACTACATATAACTCAACATGACAACTCCAACATATAGTATTAGTACATATACCAACATCAATCAATAATCAATAAGCTAATGTACAAGCAATCTAATCAGATCAAGACAATCATCAATAACCATCCTCACTCTGCTACCAGGAAATTGATGCAGATTGGGGTATACAATATCTCCCTACTTCCACGGATAGAGTAATTTCACAGTTACACGCACATACACTCACCATACACTAGGGCCCATTTCACTAACATACACTCAAATACTCCACCATCACTGAACCTGTGGAAAGAAAACTCCTAAACACCCCACATCTACACTGAGGTCGATAAGACCTAGTTATTGTAATTGTCCTGAGTCATAATCTAAACAATCTATTCAACAATAATCAAATAGAGTACTCAATAATTGACAAGAAATAATCACCAACACCGTATTTAAAATTATGATTCTTTATCTAAAATTGGTCAAAAGAAATTAATCAGAGTAAATCATTTTCTCATAATGACCTATTCTAGCTAATTGTCAGAATGGGTCATCAGGACAAGTCTCTCAGTAGAAGTCTCCCGAGTCACCGTCCTCACAGCATCGATCCTCACCAACGCAGGTTTGGGAAGAAGTGGCAAAGTGGCCTCCCTCCCTCTCTAGGCTAACAATATTTATAATGAAACTTGCAATATTATAGAAACATAAAATGTTCTACACGTCCGCCGAACCGCTGAGCAGAGCGAGCAGGAAAGGATGTAGCATCGCTACATTTGGAAAATCTCCGCTCAGAAAAAATCACAAAAATAAAAAGGCAGAACAGGAACTAAAAAATGTATCTTTCAACATCCACATTTCCTCGGAACTAACATGATGACTTCAGAGTCCATTCAGTTCATTCTTTATGGCTCCTTTGTCCTCCAAGGTTATTCAGACGTTTCTTGGTTCTTGGAAACTTGCCCAGCACTGCTACTGTCCTCACGGAAAATTTTAACCAGGCGAAGACTGTGGTCAGATGATTCGACCATATTCAGCAAGGCCCTCTCATCACAAATCTCTCACTCGAGGCCAGGCTGCAAACGGCGGACATTTTATTCTAGGCCAAAATGGACCATCTTAATTAAAAGAGACAAAAACAACGTTACCACAGCATAGTGATTAAACAGTGTTAACCCCACTAATACCCTTATGTGTATGTAATTATCTAGCTTTTGCAACACAGAAAAGCATTAATTCAAAAGCGTTTCGTGCTTTAAAATAAACAACACTCAGCAACGTTTATTTAATAAAACATGCACATTTATTAAATAGCAATACGAAAGCATTCCCTCGTGTCGGTTTTCTTCTCATTAGTTCATGTTGGTAAGTTTAAACATATACACAAAACAAATAATTAGTAATTTAATAATTAGTAATTTTAATTATGACAAATAGACAAACCAGAGCTTAAAACCCAATAGATTTTCATCAGAAAATTCTGCTCCAGCAGTTGCACCAAGGATATTGTGCTGCATAACTAAATACTTATAAGGTCCCAAAAGCGAGACCTATTGGCTATGCCAATGCGTGTTTATTATTGTGTTGTGGCTCTTAACCATACCTTTGATCCGAAAACTGGGCATCAATTTTACCCCTTGACCCTCATGCTAAAGTGGCCAAGCACCCCAAGGTTTACTCCGATACGTTGTGTGCGATTAGAAACTTATAGCTCAATAAACCAAGCACTATCAGTCAATCAATCAATGTTGATGCAGTTCTTTCACTTCTGCACACAATACAATATGACCAGTAATAGAGGGCATTTCATGTAGCACACTCATCTCACATGTAACAATCACAACATCTGTAGTTTCCCAAAAGCACCAGAATTAAGCACATTCTGGTGATTTGTCCCAGTGCAAACAAGCATTGCAATGCAATAGGTCTTGCATTTTCGAGGGTTTGAGCTATTGCCATTGTAAATGACACTTACTTTTATTTATGTGTTTGTTTTTAAAACAGATCAATAAAAGGCATTGTCATATACAATGCCAATAGCTTAAACTCTCGAAAATGCGAGACCTATTGCATTGCAAATGCTTGTTAAACTCTGTAATGAAGACGCTTCCTTATGTGATCAAGGTCACGGCAGTGACCGTAACGCGTTGGAAAAAGCTGGAGCGGTTTTTGGATTAAACAGAAGTTTGGCACTAAAATTGGAGTCCGTACCCTTTCTTGCCATCAAAGCATGGATGGTCTGGGAACTTGTTCATTGGAGATATATATATCTTTCTTAGGTGATCAGGTAAGAATGATCCTACAAAAATCTGACAATTTTTTTAGACCTTCTTCATAGCCACCCAAAAATAGATGGCCACAACTACGCTCATCTCGAAAGCTTTACTCTGTCCTATCATCACCCTACACCTCTATCAATTTATTCTCTATCTTCACTCTCTATCATCCCAAACCCTTTCTACTACTATGATCTCCAAAATAATCCCTCCTTTACACCTCCCAGCTCGCTCCAAACATCAGTCTACTACTATGATCTACCAAACAACCCTACTTAATTCTTCCTCATGTTATCTCTCCTTTTACTCATCCCAAACCTCATTTTTCTACTCTGATTCTCTCTCTCTCCTTAATCCCTTTTTACAGGATCTTCCCTCCTCCGCTCTCCTCTACTCATCTCAGACCTCAACTTACTACTATGATCTCCCAATTAACACATCTGGATTTCTTCCCTCTTCTGTCCCTCCATTACCCTACTCAATATAACTAACAGACTTACATGTCCTCTGCTCAAATTAACTTGTACCTCCCTATACTAATACTAAACTTATATTTCCCTTTACTAATCGGCCACTAATACTTTTGGGATCCGGAGTAGCTCAACTCACTGAAAAGTGCTTCAATGCCTTATCAGGGGTAGTATGAGCTATATAAATACAATTACCTTTATTACCTTTGCAAACTGCATAAGCTGAACTGTGGTCTCAGATTCGATGGACCGCTTCAATTCATGAAATGCTCAAGATCTCTTGCTATGAACATGATGTTTTTCAAATCCACATCAGTCTTGAAGAAGTTCCGTAGTCTGACTAAAAACTAGACTGGTATAATCTATATGGCTGTAAGAATCTGTTTTAGGCCTGTTACTGAGACACATTTAGTTTATCCATGGCTTGAGACATGAAGATCAGCCTAGGCATTGGGCTGCCTGTTATGGTCATTTAGATACACACCTTCTTCGGCTTCTTCACTCACGCTCAGTATATGAAGTACCAGCTCCAAAAAGGACGGGTATTCAAACTCCTCTGTACAGCTGTTGCAGGTGGAAAAATATAAGTGGTTTCTTTTTTCGAGAATGTGAAACTTAAAATCCAGAGTATTGTATTAAACTCGATTTTGTTTTAAAAACATAACAATAACACTTCGATCAATTGCATTCTTTTTCTCTTTTCTAAAAATCAGAGTTTGAACACGTAAAACTTGCAGCTGCTTGATAGTAAGGGCTATCATTTGTATTTTTGTGTGTTATAGGGCTTAACCACTTTAGGTTAATGTATAATATTCCTCTGTTTTAAAGTCGAGCTTATGCTTTTCTGTTGAGTCCTAGTACACTTCTTTTTATGGCATTGCTTTGCCCTAAGGTCTCGCATCCCCTTACTTTAGGGTCTGAAATCCTTTTGCTTACAGATCCAGACTCCCTTTGTTTTAAGATCCTGCTCACTTTGCTGTTGTAGTTGGTTGGCTTTGAGGTCCGCAACCGTTTGCTTAAAGCTCCAGTGTCCTTTTTTTAATGATTTGGCTTCAGAGCGCAGTTGTCGCCAGACAATTACGCGAGCATCACTAGAGGGGCTTTGCCTCCACCCACATGTTGATAGCCAGGAGTACGTGTTTTGCTTGGGCAGAAGTTGTGTGCTTTAACAAAACAAGCATTGGCATAGCCAAGAGGTCTCGCCTTTGGGACCTTATAAGTGTTTAGCCATGCAACACTTGATGTTGTTGCACCAAGGATATTGTGCCGGATAACTAAACGCTTATAAGGTCCCAAAGGCGAGACCTAGTGGCTATGCCAATGCTTGTTTTAGGACTTGTGCCCTGTTACAGTCAAATTCAACACAACAATGTGAGCTGTTTATATGCGCTGTATGACCTGACAATAGTACCCTATAGTATTTATTTAAAAACACTTGATTAACGCTTCTAGGCGTGGGAGAGCAGCAGAAGAAAGATATGAGCCCTGGGCGACGTTAGGAAAGCACTGATGCCGCGTCCCCGAAATCCGATAGCTGCACGGACTGCTGCCCCTGTCATTGTAAGTGCTGGAATTGAAACAGTGGACTTCGCAGGGATGGTTCCAGCATATTTCGTTAGTCAATGCGTCAATCATGCTTTAGGAAAGATGCAACATTTAATGCGAAAGGAAATTATTTATGGCAACAGCTACAGCTAAGTGATGACAAGCGTAATACGTGAATATATATATATATATATATTTCATGATTGAATAACCCTGTTTGAAATAATATCAGTCCGGCACTCCTCGGAAAATACATTCATTCTATCATGGCTGCCACATTTACCCGCTAGAGAAGGTTACCGTAAGTTTCAGTCCCTTGTTCATGTTTATGGCCCTTTGTATCCGACCGTTCTTTACTTCAAGGCTTAAAAGCTGTGTTTGCAACGAATACAACCCGTGTTCTTTCTCGTTTGCAAAGAGTTTGCATCCGTTGCTACTGCTGCTCATTCTGTTCTCCAGGCTTGCCACCCACTTGGAACTGTTGCCTTTAGTAAGATGGCATCACACTGTCTCCAGAAGATCGCCGAGTGGGCGTGTCCCGGTCCCTCCGGGCCACCGTAGGCTGATGCTGGCAGGCCGGTTTGGGTGTTGGAAGCTGTGCGGGGTCTGCCCGCTGCACTGGGGCCAGTGGCAAGCGGAGGCATGGGCGAGGGGCGCTGGCCGGGCCGTGCCCAGCGACAGTCTGGGAGGGAGGGAGTCGCAACCCGGCGTAGGGGCAATACAGAAGAACTGACAGCTCTGGTGTGAGGACGTGTAATATCCGAGGAGAGAGGAGTAGCTCTTAGAACAGTAGTAACAATGCTGGCGGTAGAAAGCCTGGAATACTCAATTGAAGGAAGAGGCTGGGATTTACCCTCGGGGAGTGACCGCCCTGGGAGTGGCAGGGACAGCTGGGTACCAGGGAGAAAGACACTAACAGAAGAGTGGCCGCGGAAACCCAGCAAGAAGGCGGCAGGGGCCGCATCACTACCCCAGTCATGAAGGACATCAACTCCAACCTGAGTGCAGACGTGGAGGTGCGAAAGCTGCAGGAATTGGTAAAACAAGCGCGCGCGCCTCGCGCTAAAAGTAAAAAAAACAAAATAAAAAAAGTGTTGGCAAAAGTGAAAGTGTTTCCCTTGTGTGAGCAAGCAGCGCCAGGAGCAATAATTGCTAACACATGGCGCCAAAGCTTACTCCCGCAAGAGAATCGCCAAACGTGCACGCGTTGCCATTGAAAGCAATGCAACACGTGCACGTTTTTAGTGCGAAAAGCGAACCGATTCCAAAAGGTCTTTTTCCTATACAGCGCATGCGAGCTGCATAGGCGAGACCTAAAAAGTGCTTGTCCTCCAGAAGTTGGGATCATTTTGTTTATTTATCCAGCTACCTAAGCATAAACTTAAAGGGGCATACGCATGACATTTGAATGCTATTAAAGTACACTAGATAACTAGATAATTTATGTTGTTTTTCTCTGACAGCAGCACAGATGGTAGGAGGGCAGTCATTAGCCTTCATAGATTTTTAGGTCTGGCTTGACAGTGCAACAGTCACCTGACCTATGCGTCTAAAACGCAAGCTTACATGCCTATTCCCATGCCATTTACTTGTAATGCTTCACATCTCCATATAACATTGCCAATGCTTGTCTGTTAAGTTCTGACATTGTTTGTTTTAAGCTCTAGTGTCCCTTTGCTTTAACATCTGCATGTCTATTTTCTTTCTTTTCTGCCGGCCCATTAAAGGCATTAGTCTGCCATTCCTTTGCTTTAAGATCTGGCACTCCGTATTATGTCTGGTGTTTTTTTGTTCCTCAGGACCAGGATCTCTTTGTTTTGAGGTCCAACGCTATTTAGCTTTGAGCTTCGACATCCTGTATCATTTGCTTTATAGTCCAATGTAATTTTCTTTTGAGGTCCTGCATCCCTTTGTTTTGAGACCCAGAGTCCCCTTCTATTGAGGTGTGGCATCCCTTTGTTTTGAGGTCTGGCGTCCTTCTATATTTTTTAACTCCCAGTTCTAAAATGTAATGTGTAGCCGTATGCACGGATTCTGCTTTTCAGATATTTTTTACTATAACTCCTGAAGCGTTCTAAAGCTTACCAGTTCTGTGAATCACTAACTAACCCATCCCGTCCAGGTTTGTCTTTTTCATCTGGGATTTGTAGGCCTATTTACCCCGTTAGAAAAGCAGGATGTCAAGTCCTATAAAGCAAAAGAAAAGAACAATCCTGATTGCAGGGGAGCGGAGCAAGAGTGGAAAGAATGGGGAGAGAGAGTGATTGGATGAGTGCGAGAAAAGGCAAAAAAGTGGGGAGCAGGAACGGGAGTGGTAGGAAAGGACCATACAAGAGAGTGTTTAGTAAACAATATTCAGTGCAAGGAGCACCTCTAGTCCCAAAGAAATAAATACAAATAAATAATATCTATTCCGTCGTCTGTCAGCTTCCCCTCCCCCTGCTGCGCCCTGCCCCAACTCACCGCGCTTACCTGTGCTGGCCGCCGCTGGTCCCTTCACAACAACAGTAGAAGGATATAACTCATCCAGTAAGAAACAATGTAAAGCAGCAATGCCTTTGGTTCCAGACAAACACAGAAATAGCAAGAAAAGACATAAAAAATGAGATGAGTAAAGAATCCATCTAATCCCGAGCAAGGGGCTCAGCCAAATCCACTCTATGTACAGTGTATTGTACATAACAGGTCTTCGACAACAGACAACTAAAGACGGCGAGAGCTGTCCATAGGAGAGAAAATAAGAGAAGTTGGAAAGAAGTCTTTCTCCCTGTCCTAATAATAGATTTGGATGTTACTGAGCTTTACCTTGTACAGCTAATTGTGAGGACCATGATGACTGGTTGGTTAATCAAATATTCCTGTAAAACCACCCAGCAGAGACAGCTTGAAAATGTGGTCTATGTGAACAGGCCAGAATTGGAGCTGGTATAGGATGCTTCACCAGGAATGATTCATAGCCTCAGCCTGCAGTATTTTTTTGTTTTGCATGATATATGTAATATATATATATATATATTATGTATGTATATGTGTGTGTGTGTGTGTGTGTATATATGTGTGTGTGTGTATATATCAGTGGCGGCTCCCCCATTGGGGCGTGGGGGCGTCACCTCACTGCTTTCTCGCAGTACGAGAAGGCAGAAACATAAATGGTAATAACTCCCATTTTATGTTTCTGCTTCTTGCACTGCGAGAAAGCAGAAGTGCCTGGTTGGGGGTGGGCGGTCCTGCTCGAGGGCAGGGGGGAGTGGCTTGCTCACTGTTTGGTCAGCCCTGGGGGCGACCAAACAGTCACTACCCACAACAGTGAGCAAGCCACTCCCCCCCCCTGCCCTCGAGCAGGACTGCCCACTCTCCCTTTTTAGGTTTCGCCTGACGTAGGCTGCGCGCAGGCGCACTCTCGCTTGCGAGATTTAATGTGAACGGGTATTTTCTGTAAGGGGCTTTAAGCCCCGCCCCTCTTTTCCATTGGCTGGCTTCATCGTTTATGGTAAACGGTGGCCAGCCACTGGAACAGAGCTGTGCATGACGTATTTGCTCTGCTTTTTGAGCCGTCCGACTTGGACGGGCTCGCATGAATTACGTTGGTCGCAAAAGGTTTGTTATCTTTATGGGGCCATGTGTTTCAAACACATGGCCCCATAAAGACAAGAAACCTTTTAGCAGGCGAGTCCGGCAGAAAAAGCAGAGCAAATACGTCATGGCGAGCGCTTGTAATACCGGGGCTCCTTAGACTTTCGTGCACAACTCCCGTAGCTATAGCTCCATGGCGTGATTCTGTGATACTCAGCTTATTTCTTCTAGAATGGCGTCTAATGGAGCCCCACTTGATTCTGACATTCAAACCTCAGAACACTAATTTACATTAGAATGCTCAATCAAAATTATTCGTCGAATCATATAATAGAAGTAGGACATTCTGCGCAGTAGAAACACTTTCATCACCTTCGGACGCCATTCGATCCCCGGGCTCACACAGTGTGTCGCTATTTGTGTCATTAGCCACGGAACGCCCCCTCCCCTGCGCCTCACATCCCGGAAGTGGGCGGAGACGTAGCTCTGTCAGTGATAGTTTTCAGTAGTGGAGCTTTGGAGGGTGACATTTACTCATGGACCTCCAGGGGCTGGAGACAAGAGCCCAGGTGGACCCGGGGCTCTGGATGCGGCCTCCTGGACTTCTCTCCCGTCCGGACGTGCAATGCATGGCCGGCCTCCTGGGCACGTCACTGCGGGCTCTGCATGAGGCCCACGGGCCGGACTCGGTGGCTGCGTTGGTGCCACAAGTGGTGCGAGTCCTGGAGTTGCTCGAGGCCTTCGCCGAGCGTGGATACGACCAGTGCCGGGGCCGGCAGGCGCTGCGAGCCCTGCGGGCCGATGAGGAGCGGGCCGAGGTGAGGGTGCACTTGCAGGAGAGGTTGCTTCGCAGTGGATTAAAACGGCATCTCAATTCAAGGCCACGCAGGTGTCGCAGTGTAGAGATTTTGTTCAAAGGCGTGATGTTTGAACAGAATACAGTGATTCCTACAACCTCTTGGCTGACCGTCATTTGGCGGATCCAAGTTTCAGTTTGTCATAAAAAGGCCCGTATTCACTTCTTTAAATCAGATTGAAAAGATGCGAGTGCGCCTTTGAAAGGAGCGTGCAGGGACATCTTAAGGATTTTGGGGCCCTGGCCCAAACGTATTCTGGGGGGCCCTTTTTGGAACAGCTTTGAATTTATGATCCAATTTCAGCTTCTTCATGCCCTCTTTGCCTAGGTCATTGATTATGCAGTGGCACACTCGTCTCAATTCTAAATATGTTTACATCTAATATTCAGGGATTGTAATGTGTGTTTTCAATATTGTAACACAGCAGCGGCTCACTAATATTACAGCAAATACTCTCTGTGACACCCTCCTATTTCTTATATATCATGTCCTGTTTTGATCTAAAAAAAAAAAAAAACCCTTTTTAGGGATGTTGCATGAAACATAAACCCAACATTCCTCTGCTAAATGTCTGTAGTAGACTTTCGCACATCACCCACATTAAAAATAAATTAAAGGAAAACTGGTCTTAAAACAATCTGTTTAAGAATTATTCTAGATCATCAGGGCATCTCGTTCTAACTCTTCCCCTCGGCTATGTCTTTCTCTTTTCTCAGTCTCTTTCCCTGCTCATGTCTCACTCTTTTTCGGTCTTTGCTTCCCCTTTTCCGAGCCCCCCCCCCGCGCTCTCTTTTATCTGGCTACCTTTATCTGGCTACCTGCGCCAGTCTCTCTGCCGAACCTTTCTTTGTGGCTGTCTGTTGCCATGGCAGCCCGGTGCGGCCACAGCACACAAGAGGCGGGGAGAGTCAAAGCTTACACCCCCGGACCCTCTCCGCTACACTGGCCCATCATGGTCCGCTGAGAATTCCATTCCACCACCACCTGGTTGGTAAACACACTTCTATCCACAACAATGGTACAGTCCGGTCGGTAACCAGGAAGCAAAACACGGCTCTGCGCCGTGCGCAACGTGCATGCGTATACCCAACTAGGTTTGTCGCTGCGCCAACTTTAAGGGTGGTGAAAACTTCAGTTGGGGGGGGGAGGAGGCTGCTCTCAAACATCCATACCCAGTGCTTTACGTGGATGAAAACACTGGGAGGTCTCTCAAAGGGGCGTGGCCGATGTAATTAAGGGTGTGGCTTAAAAACATCTAAATTAAAAATCCGTGTTAAGCATAGTGAGCCTCCTGACTGGTATTTTGCTGTTTCTGCCACTGCATCCAGATATATAATACAACAAGCATTTGCAATGCAATAGGTCTCGCATTTATGCGAGTTTGAGCTATTGGCATTGTAAATGACAATGGCTTTTATTTATATTTTAAAAACCAAAACATGCCAATAGCTCAAACTTGCGTAAATGCGAGACCTATTGCATTGCAAATGCTTGTTCTCTATGTAGGCTGCTGCATGCAGCAGCCTACATAGAGAAAATAGCCCGGCTGGAGCGCTCTCCAATGGGCCTCACCAATTCAGCGTTGTGATTGGTGGAGGGGAGGGAGGCTGCCTTTCCTGATGACGAGAGCTGCAGCCCATCCAGAAGCGGGACGGTAAGTTTTATTTAATTTTTGTTTTTAATTAAATGAACCCCTCCCGCCTCCCCCATCCCACCCCTCCTGGCAACCCCATTTCCACCACCCCCACCTGCCCGTCATGCTGGCCGTGACTGTGGCTCATCTTTAGGTTCTTCGGGAACGTGTTCCAAAGTTTGCAAGTCCTATCACCCACCCCATCGAGTGTTTTCCCTATCTTTATTTTTTGGGGGGTTATACAAGGGGGAGGTGGTTGGCAACGGTGCCATTCTCTATCTGGCCATCCTCATTTGGTAACAGAGCGGCCGTGTTAACTGAAGAAGAGTGGGTCCTCCTGCAGGTGGATCACCTGCTTAACCATACAGGGAGCTTTAGATAAGAGTCTTCTAGCCTGTAGGAGCCAGTGCAAGGCCGTCAGGACCGGAGTGATGGGGTCACGCCTGAGAAGGTTTCACAGTTATCGGTCCGCACCTACAATCTTCATTTTACACGGGGACAGTGGTCAGGCTACGCTGCTTCACAGTTATCGGTCCGCGCCTTAATCTTCATTTTACATGGGGACAGTGGTCAGGCTACGCTGCAACGCCTGCTTGGTGCCAGTTTCAGGTGGACGGGGGCATGGCAGTCTTTGTGCGACGGTATTCACACTTCAGTTCATGCCTGTATTCCCTCAGCTGCAAGAGTCGGGCACAAAACAAGCTTGCAGCCAAGTCACAAGGGCCGATTGCAGCCGTGCAGTCGATCAGGTCAGTGTATCTAGTTAGAATGCCGGCACGGAGTGATCAAGTAACTCGAGACCCGTCGCTCCACTCTCAGCGGTCTAGTCCGCTTGGGCAGCGCCATACCAACAGTCTCTTCAGAGGCTCAGGTCACTAGGGCTCACTTAGAGCAAATGCCACCGCTGCAAAGGCAGAGACTGGTTTGGGCACACTTGGGAGAGTGTTGCATGCTTGTCGGTAGTCACTCCTTCAGCAGCACAAATCGCTCGGGCATACTCTGGGTACCCCTGCTGGGAAGTTTGCTATCACACTTACTATGTATGCCTATGATTATAGCAGAAAGTAGCCATGATGAGAAAAGATGTTTTTCACCCGCAGGTCGGATGTAACTCCTGGGCTTTGGGTCTGTAAGCACGTGAGGTGCCAAAGTCCAACATACCCCCTGCCACCTCCCTCACCTTAAACACGATACACGAATGAAGAAAGTAGCGCTTTATCCGGGCACCGGTCATTCATTATCTGTTGTTTAGCCGGCGGCTGGTAAATATTCTCTACCCTCGATCGAGATTCTTAAATTCCTGATGGTTCGGGAATTGGATATTAAACTGTACTCCACTCTCCACACCCCCCCCCCATCCCCTCCCCCCACACACACACACCTGCTCCCATGTGCAGGACGAGCAGCACCGAGGCAGGTAACTACAGGAGGTAGAAAGAGGCAGCGAGTGTCAAGAAGGCATGGACTGAGAGAGTGGCACAGAGAGTGGGACGTAGAGGGGAGGGGAGAGAGACCAGGAGAGAAAGGGGCAGGGAGAGAAGCATATAGCTTTAGGTAGAGACAAGCAGTCAGAGCTAATGAGACATTTATAAACTGGGTGAGAGAGTTAAAGAGTGAGATAAGGGCAGTTTGGTAGGAGGAGAGAGAGAGGGAGACAGGCTGTGAAAGCTACAGAGACTCAGCAACGGGCAGAGGGAGCTCCATGGCAAGAGGCAGTGAAAGAGTACGAAAGAGAGTGGGCGAGAGACAAAGAGGGGAGGAGACAGACAGTGCAAATACAACTAAGAGAGAACTAAAGAGAGTGCACGAGAGGCAGAAATCCACAGCCACAGAAGAGAAACGGAGGCGAGAAGAAAGAGTGATAGACAGACAGAGAGATCTAAAGAGAGAGTGAGAGACAGGCAGGGAAATCTAAAGAGAGTGAGAGACAGGCAGAGAAATCTAAAGAGAGAGTGAGAGACAGGCAGAGAAATCTAAAGAGAGTGAGAGACCGGATCAGAGATCTAATGAGAGAGCGAGAACCAAGCATTGAAAGCTAAATAGAAAGTGTGAGACAGAGGAGACAGCTAAGGAAAGAGAAAGAGAGTTAAAGATTGAGCTACCAGCAGAGATTGCAAAAGTGTGAGAGACAGACAGGGGAAGATAAGGAGAGTGCAAGAGGTGAACACCCCCCTGAAGCCCCCGTAGGTTGTTCGGTCTCGGTCGCTTGTCGCAGCGCACTATGCAAATAATTTTACGCCTCACCACTTTCAAATGCCACCAGCCGCCACTGGTGTGTGTGTGTGCATGTATGTGTGTGTGTGTGTGTGTATATATATATATATATATATATACACGCACTCGCACACACACACACTCACACACACACACTCTTTCCATTTATTGTAATTGTTGAGTGTGAGGAGGGGTTATGAGTGGCAAGAGGCCGGGCCTTGTGTGAGTCATGATGCCCTTCCCTCAATAACTGCAGTAATTAGTATATTGTACCCAGCACATGTGGTTTATGCCATGGTATTTTTAACATAAGATATTTAACTGAAACCAGGATGCAAGGGGTTAAAAATGTGCAATATGGCAAAATCCCAGTGAAGGAACATTGTGACTGCTGGTAGAGTTGTTTCCCTGTGCAAAGTAATGGTTACTTGTAATCTTTGAGGCATAACATGTATTTTCCAGCGTCAGTTGTGCTGTACTGTGGGAAAAAGTTTAAATCTGACGTTGCACTAGAGTAATAAATGTGTCAAAGTCTGTTTATTAGTACAGTTGCTCTGTAGTCGGGAAGGGCGCTACCATTTCACGTGTTATGGGGGGCCACATTTATTTTCACTGCCACAGCATAAAGCGAGATATTTGTAATGACGTCTAGACTGGCTTCATCCCCTTTAAAGTAAGACTCTTCTAGAGTGTCTCCCCCCCCCCCCCCCCATACACATTCCGCATGAGGTAAAGGCATCCCTCACCCAAGGTACAGTGAAGCAAGCATTGAATTACAGATTTCTGCTTGGACAGAAGGCCTGCACATGCTTTTTAACAGTTCCAGATGGAAGAATGTAAGGAACAATTTGTTATTTTTGGGATTGAGTTTCCCCCGAACTTTAATCATTTGAATAATGTACATTTTGAACAGCAGAATATTATATCCCTGAATAAATGTGCTCGGATTGTTCATCAAAGGGTTTGTGCCTCCAGTGGAAAGTTCATATGTGTGTTTGCATGTTGGTGTGTGTGACCTACAAACTTCTTTTAGGAACTACTTTATATAGTTTAGGAACAGTGTGTCTGGATGGACGAGGGCTGCCAACTTCAGTAGGATACCTGGATCCCACATTAGCAATAGACGTTGGTATTGTAACGGTTTAACTGACTGAAGAAAGTGGAACAAAAACAAAAATAAAAAAAAGTGTATATATTTTTGATGGGGCGAAGGTGAAGATGACCAGAGGCTTACATTGCTCTCTATATTATTCTCACTGAAAATAACTAATGATTGCAAGGTTGGTAATTTTCTCAGTTATATTCTACAGATTTTGGAATTGTCGTGATTGGTGGGTTGTGTTTTTTTTGGATTTCCCATACTTTGCAGCTTTTTACAGTCATCTTCCTGAGATTAATGCGGTGCTGATGATAGGTGACTGTCCCGGGTAGAGATGCAGGACTGCGACCCCCCCCACTTGTACACATTGCCAAAAATTAATTTAATTAATGTACGCTTGCATTAAAAGATGATTTAACATGAAAATAATGGTATTCTAATTGTTGTCTAATTCATCGAACCGTAGCCGTATGTCCAGACCAGTGCCATATGAAGCTTGGTGCCACAAAACGGTTTACAGTTGGTGTTGCCTTATCTGGAGAATGCTTTTATGGCAAAAATACATCTTTATTTACATGGCATAGCAACTACAATCAAAGCCTGGTTTAAAAATAAATATGTTTTCAAATGATATATTTGTCTCCAAATAATACTTTCTTCAGGATTGAACGTTACCTTTTTACTCTCGGCTGTAAAATATTATGTGGAACCCTGAAACAGACTCTCCCTGTTTATATTTGTGGCTCATGCAGGACTTTCAAATTTACCATTTGCTTTCTACGGTTTGTAGTCCTTTTTTTATCCCATTAGAAAAGTCAGGGCTAGAAGTTCCAGAATGCAAAGGAAGGTCCTTCACTGGGTGACCTAGTCTTGCCTGGACCTTGGAAACTTGAGAGCTCAGCTCATTGTTTTTGTAGCTTAACACCACCTCTTGTTCTTTATGCATTTAATCGTTTTTTGGTATGTGACTTTTTTACCCAATTTTAGGTCGAGTCTTCCACACAGATCAAGTTGTCTGAATGTAAAAGATCTGTTATCAGCTTACCAAGCACTTAGTGGGCTTAAAGACCGCCCATTGCTTACCTTTGGCTGTCCTTGTCTCACTCATTTGCTTTCTTCGCATTCAATGGCTTGACTTGACCATTTTCAGTTTGTCCCTCCACTTAAGCATAGCCCTCTTTACCTTTGTTTTACCACGTCTCACTTTTATAGAACTTCTTTTTTTTTCACTCTTTGAAAGTACATGTGTTTTCCAGCTGTCTTACTTGTGTGCCTCTCTCTCCTTTCTGATTGTGTTTCTCTCTCTCATCTGTGTGCTTCTCTCCCCCACAGCTCTGCTGTCTCTTGACCGTGTACGTCTTGCCTCAAACCCCTTGTTGCTATGTATCACTTATGTGCTTCTTTTGTGTTTTCTCCCTCTTGTACTTCTCCCCCTACCCTCTGTGTGCCACTTTCGCCCTTCCTGCTCCTCATTTAATGATTCCCCAACACCAACAGTTTATTTATTTTACATTTTTGCGTTTGCGCTAAAAAAGATATGTTTTTCATTTTACTGATCCAAAGGGAATCCACCAAATTAAAGCATACATGCGTCAGTGGAATGATGCGACCACCAACGAACTTTTTCTGGCTGTACAGCACTGCCAAAAGCAATTGGCAAAATCTGTAGGTTCCAAGGATAAATGGGTTTGCCAAAGCTTATTTTGTAATCATATGGTCTTGTTTTGTCCAGACAAATGAATTGTTTGCTGCTGAGGCTTGCAGTTAGCTCAACCGCCTGACTGATATATTTTACTCCAGAAAAGCCACTTTCCACCATGATACTGGCAAGAATAATATTTACATATTGGTTTTAAAGGTGTTCTCTTAATTTGAGATAAAACTTATTAGAAATTGGGTCTCTAGTTGTCAGAAGTATGCACACTGTCCAAGTAGGTGCCCCAATCCAATTCAGGGTAAGTCAGATACACACAATACATTAACCTGTGCTCACCCTCTGGTTGCTTGGCACAGAGCAGGCAGGTTTAACTTAGGAGGCAATGTATAACGTATTTGTGCAACACAGCACACAGTAACACAAGGAAAACAACACAAAACTCCACACCAGGTAAAAAAAATAGATTATGATTTTATAAATAAAACAAGACCAAAACGACAAAAATCTAATGATTTGAAGTTGAGTTATTAATTTGTAAAGAGTAAAAATATCAATAGCGCTTACAAGCAATAAGCACCATGGTGGTTATCTAGTTGTGCTGGACTGGGACACAGTAAAGAGTTCAGGTTGACTGTGATGGGGTGCAGGTCGGATTCAGGACCCATGCAGGCCCTCTGATCACAGTACCTTGATCCTGTTCGCAACAGCGAGATGCAGGGTGCATCGAGCGATGCGTCCATTCCCAGGTGTCTGATCCTTAAGGCGATGTGCTGGTTCCAAGTATGATGCACCAGTTCTGCTCCCACAACAGCGATGATGCATCCATTCTGCTCCACGTAGACAGGAGATGTACCAATTCGACTTGAGCAAGCACCTGGGTTCACTTCCCCTGTACCAGGCACAGAAGCAGGTGGAGAGATTTTGAAATCCCCGAGTCTCAGAAACAGCAGGCAAGCCAACAAACCTTTGCAGATTACTCTGGGTTAAAGGCAAAGTCTGGCTCTTGCTCAACAGGGTCAGGAGCAGCAGTGAGGCACAGCAGAAAAGTAGTTCTTCCAAAGCAGCTGTACAGCAGAGTGGCAGTCCTTTTAGCATCACAGCACTCCTTCTGACAGAGTTTCTTTACAGGTCCAGACGTGTCTGGTTTGATGGGGATCAGAGACCCAGTGCTTGTACCCAGTTGTGCCTCTGAAGTAGGGGTGACTTCAAAGAAGGGTGTTTAAAGTGCACAGAGGCCCTTTCTTCCTAGCCCGTGCTGCAGACTTGCTACAGGGTGGTAATCAACCATTTGTGTGGGGAAAGGACACTGCCTATTCAGGTGTCAGTGTTTGCTCCTCCCTCCCATCCTGCCCAGGATGAGCCATCAGGATGCAGATGGGCACTCAGACACACCTAACCTTCCTTTGTGTATGGCTGTCTAGAGGGAATGCAAAAAGTAAAGCTGTCACCCACCCCAGACGTGTATTGGAGACAGGTTGCAGGCGCACACAGCCTTAAGAGCAGAGAAATACAAATTTTCTAAAAGTGGTATTTCTAAAATAGCAACTTTAAATCCAACTTTACCAGTAAAAAGAAATTATCATTACAATTTCAGTGATATAAAACATGACTGAGCTACTCCTTCTCAATCAGGAATTACAGCTTAAAAGTGTAATAAAGAATTTCCAATGTTAACCTATGAGAGGAGTGGGCCTAACAGTAGTGTAAAAGGAATTGGGGGGCTTTTACTACCAGCACGTGCAAAACTTAAAATTACATGACCTACTTTTTACTTACACAGCACCCTGCCCTATGGGCTACTTAGTGCCTACCGTAGGGGTGACTTATGTGTAATAAAAGGGGAGTTTAAGGCTTGGCAAAGGGTTTCAATTGCCAAGTTGACATGACCGTAAAACTGCATACACTGGCTCTACAGTGACATGTTTGAAGGGCTACTTGTGTGGGTGGCACAATCAGTGCTGCAGGCCCAATAGTAGCATTTAATTTACAGGCCCTGTGCATAGGTAGTGCACTCTACTAGGGACTTACAGATAAACCAATTTAACCATGGTTAGGGGAGAAGCATGAGAAGCATTAGAACTGGTCAGCAGTGGTAAAGTTGCAAAGTCATTAGGCCAAGAAAAATAATCGGCAAAAAGAGGAGGAAAACAGGCAAAGGGTTTGGGGGAAGACCAACCTAAGGCTCACCGGCCTAACAGAACCATATATAAATCATGTGCAGTTTCTGGGTTTCCACTGTTGGGCTGGTTTGTTTTTTGTTATAAAAACAAATACCTGAGGATGGGGCTAGCTTGGCTCCAATGTGAATCCTACACTCATTACAGTGTTTTTAGTTGATTAAAACTGTGTTGGAGGGTCCAGTTCATGAATAGGATGCATGCCGCATCTTGCCATACATAGCAATGATGTCACCTCGCTGGTCCTGGCTGTGCAAGTGAGAGCTCATGTTGCGAAGATTGGCATAAAGGCAGGCCAGGTGTTTACTCTGCACAAGGTGCAGCCCTTAAGCAGGTCTTTAGATCATTATATGTGGAGGCTGGCAGGGATAGGCCCTTGATGGAACCCAGTGAGAAAGGAGGCCAGGTAAAGCACAATTGGCATCCGGGTATAGCACGCCAATGAGACAATTGCCTGCTTTGCCTTTGCCTGAAGCTAGAGAGCTGTGAGTAGGTTCCCTGCTTATCCATCTGATATGTTTGCACCACACACTCTGGGCATGGGATACATGTTCTGAAAAGAAGGAAAAGAGATAGATGCTGCAGGGGATCAGATGGACCACGAGGGATAAGATGACATGGGGCCATCACATATCTAAATAGTTATTGCTGTAGCCAAATGTGACCTCCTTGACCCCTCTAATATACCAGTAAGTGAGGAAATCCTGTGAGCCGTAGAAGACTGCTTAACTCAAAAACTGGCTGGCATTCAAGGGAGTGACATTGAGAGTGAGTGAGAGTAGTCATCATTGATTGCGATTCAGTGTGAAAGAAAGACCCTACTTCAATTTCGAGACCACCCAACATGTTCCGAATGGAGGATCAATTGGAAAATCTTGCAACCACAATGCCGATCTCAAACATCAATCTAATAGGCATCCCGAGATTACTTGAAGACATGCCAATTACTCCTTCAATACAGATCGTCCTAGAGAAAGATCTCTCTCATGATGCTCCCTCTGGTATAATCTTGTGCATAGCTTATGGTTTACTACAAACAAAAAAGGTGACGGTGGGTCCATGAAGCCCATGGCTAGAGCGTGGTTAAGCAACCCAGTAGAAAGAGTAGTGATCCTGTCAGAATGCCAAAAAACAGAGGAGCAGTGTAGATCGAGAAGGGTTGGAGGATTTAGATATTCTCAGCTTACGGTAGGGCTAAAAAGAGAAAGCACCATAACTTCAGTGGGTTAGGAAGGATGTTCTGACAATATGAGATGAGGCATCTCTGTAACCTAGCGTAACTGAAAATTACTATTGAAAGCAAGACACAGATTTTCTCTTAGGTGGAAATGGTTGCGTTTTTCTGGATACTGGTCAGGGGGAAAGAGCAGCAGTTGGAGAGAACTGCAGATGGTCCCACCTGGTTATATTATCATAGGCTCCTAAGGATTACGAACAGGATATTGATTGTGCCTAATAAGGCTGGCAATGGAGCTGTTTCACTGTTGCAGAGAACGTTATATGGGTGCATTGTGTATTGTGAAACTAGTTTGCTCCTGATGCTGCTTTTCTCTCACTCCCTCCCGACATTCCCCTGACTGCTTCTGGTATGCTAGTCATATCCTTTATTGCAGAGAGACACAAACTAGGATGGCCAGTTCATTATAATTGAACCTGTATGGGTCGCGGTAATTTTTTCTATATTGAGTTAGGTTTGAGTTAGGTTTGAGAGTTGCAGTGGTTTAGTTCACTTTGAGAATTGTGATATGATTGCTCGTAATAAAAATCATTGAAACATAAAAATGTCTTAATATCAGAAGTACTGAACAAAGAACCATTGTTTAGTCTTCCTGTACGTGGATAAAGCTGGGACGTTAACCTTCGTCGATGTATATATCCTAACCATATTTATCGAGAGAGGGGTCACTAGGAGCTGATTATTAGGTCCAGTGACCCTTGCTCCTGAAAAGTAACTAGTACACATAGGGAGTCACTGTTCCTTGTAGAGGAAGAAAGAGGAAGATACTTTTGTCATGTGCTACTCTATCTGTGGGGGACAGTGTGTCCTCATCATAATGCCCTCACACACCCTGAAGGATGTCATGCTTCATCATTTGAACTTTGCTCCTCGTTGGATTGGCGCTGCAATGCGCTACAGGTCCCCCGAAGGGTCTCTCTCTTTATCGGAAATCTTTTGATGAGAAGCCGTTTGGGTGCGTGGGTGTAAAGTGGTGTGTTAAAAAATGACAGGAGGGAGAGTGGGTACTATTTATTAGGGTGATCCCTCTGTTATTGTTAAAACAAAGTGTGTGATGCTGTTCTAGGGGATATTATGTCCCTCTGTAGCTGGGTGTATGCCCCTAATGGACATATATAACGGTCAACATGTTTTGCGCTGTATGTGGCCTCCGAAGGAGATCCAAAGTGCTTCTTCAGGACCAAAGGAAGTTCAATTTTGGTATCAGTGGTGGCCTGAACTAACCAGTGCCGCCAAATTTGTAGCAGGGAGTAGCGTTTCTGAAAAGAGAAAAAGTGTAGGACAAAAGTATAGTAGCGTTAGTATCTTGTCATGGTAGGTTATATTGTCCAGGTCATCCATTGGCGGGCATGGTGCGCATTACCCTAAGCGTGAGTATTATCGCTATAGGTTTGCATAGGTGCATGTATAATAACAGTGATGTGAATAATTAAAACGATTTTTCTCAGCATAGTGACCGAGATACATAAATAGGTATAAGATCAATGATTAGATTGTGCCAGTGTAGTTTTTTATCCATACGTTTACTCTGTCGTTCATACAGTACCCCTAGGTAAAGTATCCAGGTTAATGTGACTCTATGAAAAATACCCTTGGTCCAAACAATGAAATATCATGGATTGAGGTAGTGTAGCCTAATGACCACCTCATCATCAACCTCCTCTCATCCCAATTCTGCAGACAAAGTTACCATAATGATGTGTAAACTATAGACACACACACACAAACACACACATGTCGCTTTTCCAGAATACAGGCGACCTCAGACGCTCCATTTGAGAATAAAACTGTGAATGTTAAATATTAGAAATGGGGCTTGACTATTCACATCTTATAGTGACAGATAACACATCACGATACCACTCAAAGATGGCGCCCATGGTCATAAAACCTATCTGCCTAGATCTGAAAGTAAGTCTTTACCACCTTAACCACCAACCATCACACTTAAAAATAACAAAAAATGCATTATAGGACACCTGCTGTTAACACTAGCTAGATAACAATAAGTATCAGAAACTAGTTTACTGGAACACCCCACTACAAGATGGCGCCACGAACCATGTCAAACACTCTCCCATTAATGTGTAATTAACTCACCGATTGAAAACACACCTCCGCTATATAAGGGATAGGGGCCGCCTTCCCATTACCGGCGGAGACAGGGAGAGGCACGCAGGTGGATCGGCCCTGCTACTACGGGAGAACCGTGAGTAAAATAGAAAGGGAAAACCCTTTCAGTATGCGAGGAAACATCTCTCTGGTTTTAAAAGCGCTTAGCCTGTAAAAACATTTGTTTCTTAAAAACGGAGCCTCACTAATACATGTACTGTTGGTTCAGGACGCCACTGATACTAAAATTGAACTTCATTTTGTCCTGAAGAAGCGCTTTGGATCTCCTTCTGAGGCCACATACAGCGCAAAACATGTTGACCATTATATATGTCCATTAGGGATATACACCCAGCTAGATGAAACATGACATCCTTCGGGGTGTGTGAGGGCATTATGATGAGGACACACTGTCCCCCACAGATAGAGTAGCACATGACAAATGTCTCTTCCTCTTTCTTCCTCTACAAGGAAGAGTGACTCCCTTTGTGCACTATATCCTAACCATGTCAGTTTAATATTAAGAGAATATGTTAAGAATAAGGCATAGCAGTGTCTTGTTTGTCTGCTAGCCTCTTTTAACTCTTCCATGCAACTTCCATACTGATTGAGGTACCCACATTGTATGACTTCAGGAGTTATGCCAAGTTTTGTCACTTTGTATTGAGAATTAGAACTGTTCCTCCATAAATAGTGACTATGTGAACTTTACAAACAGGCTGTGGGGGGGGGGATAAAAAGTTGGTTATTCCTTTTCACTCTCATACAATGCCAGCTTTGGCAAGAGGCCATTCTTTAAGTGATAGAGCTGTTTCTTGTGAACATGATGGTCATAGCCCTACACTTCTTGAGGACTCTTCACCTGCCTGAATATTCCGGTACCTACCTCGCTTTCATGCCTATAGATTTGGTGGGGGAAGGAGGCGCTGAAGACTTTTACTTAATGTCTGAAGTCTATGGGTTGTGAAGTAAGTTCGAGATTGGCCTTTTTTTAAAATAAAAAATACAGTTTCAAGTGCTTTTGTAGCCCTTTGGTGATGTATCTTTGCCCGGTGCAGAGTGGCCATGGCTTGTAGATTTTTATATGTCTTTTCAACCTTCATATTGTTGCTGTTCCATGCGGAATCGTTCTGCTTCTCCTTGCAGTGAAGCTGCAAACATTATCTGATTTATAGAGGTGGCCAAGCCAGTGAAGGATCAAGACTGGTTGTGCCACAAGTGTGGCTCAGCCTAAAGTCCTATTGGATCCCTGAGCCCAAAACGAGCTAAGTCTGCCTCCCCCTCACAGATTCCAACTCATCTGTGTGCCAGTCCTGCCTCGTCTCCAGCTTTGCTATCCATGTCCTCCTTGCTTTTTTAAACAATTCTGTTTAAAGTGCCAGTGACAACAGCTTCAGCACTTCAGATGCAGGCTGGTTCTCTCACAGAATAAGGGCACCACAACAGCAACTACGTTATGGCGGCTGTAGCATGCATATTGTTGCGTGAAAGTGCACCTTTGAAGTGCAGTGCCCTTGTTGACTTTGAACCCTCCAAAATGGAACAACCACACAGACTCTTCTTGGCAAAGCAAAGAGAGTAGTTACTAACTGTCGCAACAGGGAGAAAGACCTTCAGCACACAACGCAGACTACACCTCCGTCCTACTCAGGCTTTCACAGACTTTCTCCAATTCCTGCTTGCAGGCAGTCCTTTTTATACATGATATTACAGGGGTTTATCACAGACAGTAAATATTGGTTGACTTGCAAGTTACAGATTTAAGATGGAAAAACACTCGAAGACATGTGACTTCATAACCCCGAGTTCTGACCCAATCCATTACACATTGTTTGGCAAACAAGTATCCTTCAGTTGGGAATGCATGTGCGCTTTATGGTAAATTAAGTTTATGTGAAGTGTATGCTTCCAGTATTGTACACCTATGAACGTGTGCTCAGACTAATTTACTTCCCTGCACCTATTGTGTAATCAGGCACCTTAGGTCTCTGTGTGCTCTGGGCTAGTTCGATTACCTGTTCCCATTGTTTAGTCAGGCCAAGATCTGTTTGAAGGCACAGGGTGCATGCCGGTGGACTGTTGTTAGAATTGTAATGCTTTTAGGCCTTTAAAACATTAGTTGGCCTTTACCTGAAAATCCTTTTAAGTTTCGTACTCCATTGTATCCTTAAGTGACCTTGTGACCTTACTTGTGTCAATGGAGGATTTGGGCCTAAACTTTTAACCATGAACAGCTGTGCGGTTTGTGCTTGGGCTTGCTGTCGCGCTATATTTTTGTGTTTTATATTTTATGCAGTGTGTTCATCTTTTATATTTCCCCCAACACACTTCAAGACTTGGGTGTCTTAGTTGAGCTTTGTTCTGAGGTAGGGGTGAGGTTGGAAAAGGCCTGCCCTGTTAATATGCAAGCACAAGGGGATGATGGACGGAGTGCTGAAACTTTTCAAACACTCTCCCCCAGTTGAAGATCTGGGTTGAATCCATCATAGTTCTTTAGCTCACTTTGCAACCCCAGGTCAGACCCAGCCATATGCAAATCAGTCTTGACCCTGTTTCTCATGGGAGCAGTCCAGCCCGAACTGCCAAAACAGGTCTTCCCTGGACTGAAAACAAGCACCCTGGGACCGGATTCGGAGTAACACCCCTTATCAGCCAGGCTAGCTTGAATCCAATGGCAAAGTGAGCAAGGTACCCACGTCTGGGCGTACCCTGCCAACTTAGGGCGAGCAAAGCAAACACGAGGAGATGATGGAGGATTGGTTTCCAGACCCAGAATTCAGTACAGTTCTGGTGTATAGTATAAATTACATATCAGAATGTCAGATTCAAAGTTTCTATGTTACACAGAGGAAGTCTTTTCAAAATTAGCTAGTAGTCCCTCACTATTAAATCGAGACAAGGGAAAAAGGGCCTGCCCTTGGAAGACTATTAAGTTAAGGTGAGACTAGGCGATATAGAGTAAGGGGTTGTGACCTAATCAAAACATCTTAATTAAGATAAAATATTTTATCTTCGGATAAACGACCCCCAAATAATTAACAGAAAAGAGATGTATAACCTGGATTCAGAAAGATTCAGCTAAATTGAGGAACACAATAGTAACTATTAAAAAGGGTCTAGTGAGTCGCCATATGATAAAGATGAGTCGGAATAGTGTGTGGCGACAGTTAATTTATCTCCAAATATTTATGATTGTAATGCTGTATCTTTAGGATCCCGGGAAGCAGAAATGAAAAAGCCCAAAAGAGAGTGTTAGGAGGTGATAAGTACACATGTACCATAGTACGAAGCTTACTGACACTTTGAGAAGTGAGTAACAGTTATCAAGTTGCGAGTGAAATATTTTTTTAAAAAGGTAAAATGATTGCAATGTTAACTTGGACCACTGTAGGATTCCACTGTGCAACAATACTTACAAATGTAAGTGGGTACTCCCTTGGTGTAGGAACGTGAAACAGATTATGCGAAAGGTGATGCAATAGAAGTTACATAAAGAAACCTAGTGATAGCCTAATGACCTTTACACGTAGGTAAAAGTTAATATAGTGAGAGATGACCGTTACTTTAAAGATTGAATGAATATATGATCCAGGAACTGAGAATCATGACAACATTATTTGACATTTTTTGATTGTTGAACCAGGATTGCTATGTTTGAGAGTGAATTATAATATCTTCTTAAGACTACATTATGGTGGAGAGTTATTGAATAACTCAAAGATATACAAGGGTTGGGTGTAAGAAATAACTTTTTTTGTTTCTGCATACACCTTAGAGTAGCGTATTTTTTGTTGTCTGATTCAGAGGGAAATGTTAGAAATCCTAAGAAAATATTGTAATGACATTTTATATGAATGTAAGTGTATTGATTTGAATATTTTTGTACATTATAGATACCTCTGCAGATATTTATAGATTACACCATCTTGTGCAATTTCTTCCATCCTGATGAAGGCTTGAAGTGATTAAGCCGGAACTATAGACTCCTAATCAATATGTATTAAAACACAGAAGGCTATAAGAAAAGAGTCTGATGAGAGAATCTATTATGTGTTTTGGATACTGTGATATAAGATGCAGCTCACTTACTATGGGTGACCCTCTCTGCCAAGTTTAAAAAAAAGTTTTTAGTATATGATTGTTGAATCTGCTTCGTTAGGTATATAGTGTTTTTATGCACAGGGTTATCTTACTGCTAATGAATTTGTGAATTTTGTTCCCGATTCTATGAATTGATTCATAAGAAAGAATTATAGAGAGGTTTGGTACTAAATTTCGTTTAAGATCATTAGCTATGAGTAGTAATTGAAGAAGTGATGTCATTTGTAGTTTGCTTGGGCATTTTCTCTTCAGAGCTCTAGGGAATCTGGTCTCTAATCAGGTTTGACACCTCCTCCTTGATGGAGCGGAACGTGCACCTACCCTCCTCCCCAGTGCCTTGAGACCCTTACTGGTGAGTAGTCACGCTTAACACATGATTGATTGATTGATTGATTGATTGATTGAGAACTTCAACAGTCATTTGCACCAATATTGGTTTTAAAAGTTCTAATTGCCATTTTCTTTGGTGAATCCAAATGTTAGGCCTGGCATCCTTGGCGTGGTATTCCCCTAAACATTTTGCCTTTAACCATCCTGTTTTTCTGGATTTGTTTTTGTTGACCTTAGTACTCTGCACACCTTACCTCAGCAATCCAGTGCTAAAGTGCTTGTGCCATTTCTCTAAAACATGGTACATTTGTTTAACACCTGGTTGGCACACAATGTATTTGTAAATCCCTAGTATATGGTGCTAGATGTGCAATGGGCCTGTAAAGTAAATGCTAAAAGTGGACCTGCAGCACTCTTAGTTACATTTACTAAAGTAGCACTTTATAATATCTCTCAGGCCTGCCATTGCAGCCTTTAGTGCAGTTTTAAACTGCCATTTCAACCTGCCAAAATATTTTTTTTGCTAGTCCTAATCCCTCCTTTTTAATACATATGAATCACCCCAAGGTAGGCCCTAAAGGCTCATAATATATAAACAATGGGGTGACCCTGTGTCCCTCAGAACCTGGGTAAGATTATTATAGGAAAACAATGGTTCTGTCGGGTATGGGTAAAACAATTACAAAGTAATTGTTATACCCATACCCGACAGAACCATTGTTTTCCTATACTAAAGGCTCATAAGGCAGGGTGCCTTGTTTTTACAAAATGTGCAGATGTGGGTTTAAGTGTGATATGTCCTGGTAGTAAAAAAAAAAATGAAGATGTTTTTCACTACTGTAAGGCCTATAACTCTGATTGACTGTGGTGAAAGCCCCCGCAGCCACTGCGGTACAGGGGGGGCAGAGCTCAGGGGCCCCATCCGGCACTGGCAGGCCCCTGGTCAGAGAGCTTCAGACTGGGTCGGTAGCGTGGGGTCCCCCATGTTGGAACTTTGCTAGTGGGTCCCCTCACGTTTTGTTACACCACTCACTGCCCATTGACTAACAATGGGTTACCTTATTACAATTGATAGGTGCTAACTTTGGATTAGGAGCAGCTAGAGAGTTTAGACTCAAATGAATTGTAGTCTCAAATCCTCTTTAATGGTGAAGTCGGATTTTAAGTCACTATTTTGAAAATGCCACTTTCAGAAAGTGTCAAAACCAAAAAAGGACACTGTTCCTATCGCAGGGTGCAAACAGTCACCCTTACGTGAGGGTGCAAAAAGTCACCCGTGTATCTGAAAAGAAAGACCAGAAGAGAAAGAAGTCCTAGGTGAAGGGGGACCCACCAGTGAAATGAAAGAACACATTTTGTCCTCTTGTTGCCCTCACACTCCCTGGGGAGTGTCATGCTTCATCATCAGGCGTTTGCTCCTCGTAGGGCCGGCGCTGCAATTCCCTACGGGTCCCCCGAAGGGTCTCTTTATCGGAGATCTTTTCTAGGACTGCTGGATGGTGCATGTGGGTGTGTGGGTCCAATGAGGGTAAAAAAAGGGGTGCGTGCCTAGTGATAAATAGGTTAATAAAGGGTAAACATGCAGCGAATGTTTAGATTGTATACCCTTAGACTCAAATGCTGTAAAAATTCTTGCCCCTGCGGCACACTATGCCCAGGTGTCAAAAATGTCATAGGTCGACATGTTTCGCGCCAGCGTCGCCTTAATTGTCGTTGGCGCTTCTTCAGGACCAAAACTATAAAATAAAAGTGCACGTGAAAGAACCAATTAAAATACCCTCTAAATCAATCGGCGGGCAGAGAACCTGTATACCCAAAATCTGGCTACAGCTGCATGGTGTGTAGCGCTCCTGATCGATACCTAGGAAAGAAAAACACAAAAGACCACAAATATGAGCATCAGTAACAACTTGATGCCACATAATGTTGCCACCGTTGTGTGCACATCATTTACATAAAAAAGCAAAACAGGCACACGAGACACATGAATAAAATATAAATACTCATTGGAGCCCATGCCTAATGCAGTGTCACAGTCAGCGTCTACAAGGGACCCCATATACGCGTGAACTATGTCATCTAGTTATCGCATGGATGGTAACTCCAGTGATCTAATGTGTCAAAGGAGCACGATGTATAAAAGAGTCAGCAACTGATACTATCATATAAAAATGGCAGCGTCTACAATAGGTACCATAGAAATTACTGGGTCTTAAAGAGTGCTTACCTCGCATTGCTGAATGGGTTGCTCCTCTGGCTAGAGTGATGGACGCCCGCACATTATCGGGCTAGAAAACACTAAAAAGTAGACAGGAATGTGCAACCATAAATACAGAGCACAGTTATTTCTAAACCAACACTTCACGATGTCCAAGTCCCTTCTCAAAACAAATAATAAATAAACTTAAAATTTCGCCGGGATGCTCCCTCCTTTACACCTACCCCGTCCATGCGTCTGCCAGTAGTGAGCAAAAAATGACAAGACGCTCATACTAATAAAACAGTTAGGTCAGGAGTCTGGGTGTTTACCCTTTCCGGGATGTCCTTCGGAATTCAGAAAGTGGACATTTTCTTGTCCTAACCATTTGTGCCTTCTACCAGTGCCGTAGGTCCCCTGACACTAAAAGGCTCTGTTGTTGGGCTTTGTGTATTCATCCCAGACAGTAACACAAAGGGGGTTAGGTGTGGACAGGATGGGCCAACCTGCCAGGGTGGCTGTGGGCAGAGCTATCCCCTGATCCACTTGCACTTCAAAGAAGCTAGCCTCCAGCTCACACAAAGGAACCTAACATTAGTCTTTTTTTCACGCAAGCCTTTTTGGAGCCTTTACAGGGGAAGGGGAGAACATTTTAGAACCAAATGTATGGGTAGGATAGGGAACCCCCACTTCAAAGGCTGACACTAGTTATAAATATTGGGCCCCCAGAACAACTCTTCAGTACACTCCTGAACGTGTGGAAGACTGCCCTGCTGCTACCAAAGGATTCCCTCCTGCTTGAAGAACTGTCTTACAGCTTCAAGGAAAATTGGACCATCTACTTGAACCCAGGACCTCCAGAAGTGACTCCAAGGGCTTCTTGGCTGGCCTGTGTGAAGTACAGGGACATAACAAGCTCCTGAGGCCTTGAACCCTGCACCTGGTCTCTGATGGAGTGAATCCTAACTCGCAAAATGTGCCCCCAGATTCTAGACCCTTGGAAGTGGTGTTGGTCGTGCTCTTCCCGTCTAACCCCAAAACTTGGGACTTAGAAAATGTTTCACTAAAACTTTCTGGAGAATCAACAGAAGACCAGAACCTTCTTATTTGCCCAAGGTGCATTGACAGTTGGCCTGATTCTTCTCCACAGCATTCCTTTGAGCTGTACCTCTCAACTGCGGTATTAGGCCTCGAAGAGCCCTTTTAGGCTGCAGCCTGCAGATTCGTCCTGCATGAGATTGTCGACTTCCAAAAAGTTTTCTAAATCTGAAGGTAAAAATCTTTACTGGGATCGACAGCAACCAGCTCCCAATTGATGACTATTAGCTCCTTGTCCTGGAAATCCAGATATTCCCACTCAGATCTTTTTTCTGCCATCATTGATGGCTTCACCAAGACTTTGTCCAGTGGCTCCATGGTAACGACTCCTACTTGGACATAGCCTGCTACTTTTTCCGCTGATCTCTACCGTCTCCTGGACTTTTCTTCCAAAAAATGTTTTAAGGCCAAAGGTAAGACAAAACATGGCCCGATCCTTCCCTTGTATCCGACCCGCACTTCATCACGGTCGGCTTTAGCTTTTGACCTTGTTTCGCGTGACCAGATTCCCATGGTTGGCGCTTTGGTCTTTTGCACTATTTTACACTACAAGCTTTAAAAATTCATAACTCCAGTTCTATTTATGGGTTTTAACTAATTTTGGTGTCATTTTATTAATTGAAATGAACGTAATTTTTCTAAATTGGTTTGGGATTTTTCTTGAGTTGTGTTTTAACTTTATTACTGTTAGTGTGCTGCATAAATAATTTACACATTGCCTCTAAGTTAAGCCTTACTTCTTTGTGCCAAGCTACCAGAGGGTTAAGCAATGGGTAATTTAGTGACGTTTGTGGTTCACCCTGACATGGATTTTGGTTGTTGCCTGATTTGCCTTCCAACCAAAGCAACCAGTAACCCAATTTCTGACAGAGATAATGTATTATGTGTAGAAAAGGAGAACTGGAGTCGAGATATCTTTCATCCTTTTTTCCTGTTCAAAATGTATACTGTTCAAGCTTAAGTGGTGGAAATGCCATCATCAGATACCTATGTGCCATCTCCTTAATTTTGCTTTCTGCTAGTGGTTTTTTTTTAATGTCATAATTTCATCCTCCTTTCATTTTGGTAACAGAAGAGCAGTTCAATGTCTTTTGTTCTCGGAGATCTATGGTTTTTTGGTATAGTAGAGACCAATGCTGTGGTGTCTAAAGCTCTGTAAGTATTAGACTTAATTTTGCCCTCTGTCTGTTTTTCTCAGTGGTGCTTGCATTTGTAACTTTGAGGAACGCTTTAGTCTGGAATTATGATTTTCATCATGGGTGTGGCAGTAGTTATTTTCAGTGCCGTAAACAAGAAGATCCTTTTTCAGACCTAAATGTGTATGTAGCTTAGTTGAAAAAAGCTTCCTCTTTGGAAATTTCTACCACTTCTTCTTTATATCAGTGGCTATTATCCGTTTGATTTCTGTGGCCCCCCACTTAGTCAATATTGGAATCCAGGGACCCCCAGTAAATAATTATTGGAATCTGGGACTCCCACTAAGTCATCACTGGAAGCTGGGGGCCCTGGCCCAAGGAGTTTCCAATATTTTAACTGCAATGCAATACACAAAAATACAGAAACAAGTATTGATAAAACAAATAATGAAATTATGATTATTGTATTTAATTCACAATATTTTTTTTTAAACACAATTTACATTTTAAGAGCATAGTTGGATGCATTTGCACTGGTCCCACAAATTAATCTGAGGATACTAACCTAATTTTCAGCCTCCACTTTCAAATTCTTTCAGATTTACAGAGAGTTTTAAAATGTTCAATTTTGCATCTTTATTTATATACATTTTATTACTCTGGTAATAATATTTAATTTTCCAAGCGGTCGCAGACCCCCTGAGTAGTCGTCGTGGACCTTGTGGGGTGCCTGGGCCATGGGTAAAAAATCGCTGCTCTGTTTTATTTGGCTTTGGCTGCCTCCTCTTTGATGTCTAACACTAAGGCCATGTCAGAAGGTATGACCTGAGATCGGCTCAAGTTTTCCCCTAGTAGATACCCAGACTCGCATTGATCTCTGTATATACTCTGGTTACACAATAATGACTTTGTAGTGTTCTCCAGGAGGTGAAGAAGCAGGAACAGTGCTTTAAGTGGGGAAAAAAAACTGGGGGTGCTCTAAAAGGGGCGTGGTTAATGTCTTGAAGGGGCGTGGCCTATCCGAGTAGGGGCGTGGTCTAAATCAAAATAACTAGCACTGTGTGCTTAAGAAAATCATGAGTACCGGCACTTCTCCGTGTTCTCCCATTGAGTACCGGGACTTCTCCTTGTGTTAAGAGAGTACCGGTACTCCTAGTGGCATGCTGTGGTCAGTCTCTAGGTTATGGGTGCTTGACAGTTAATGTCGAGTGGATTCCGGCGCTAGGTTGCGGCTGCAGCCCTACACTCCAAGCCGGCATTTGATAAGATAGCGCCTTAGGCGGAGAGAAATTTGGCGCCCTTGCTAATAGAGACTGAAATGCGGCAGCAGGGGGTCCTTTTTGAGTTGAGCTAAGCAGTGACTGCCCCCTGAACCCAAACGCCTCGGGACCTCCCCAGCTCACCTAAATCACCGATAGTTTAGCTGCGTCACGGTGATGGGTCTGTTGGTGTGTGTATCAGCAGGGGTGAGACGGTGAAAGGAGCGCGAAGAAAGGGACAATGAGGTGTTAAAACAGGCCGGCCCTGCTCACACCCTGACAGCGCAACAGGACAGGAAGACACCTGTGTTTTTCTAAGCTAGAGGTCTCGACATTGGAACTGTCGCGCTGTGAGTTATAGGGTAAGTTTGCAGATCCGTTGTCTGTCAGAGTGCCTTGAAAAAAAAAAAAGTCTGCTTTCGCGTAAAACTTCTGCTTCTCATGTTAATGCCCTCGGGCTAAGTTCACGCTATATATAGTTACAACAAACGCTAATTACACCCTGCAGCTATGGGCAGAACTTGGCCAAAGGCACTTTGAACAGTGAAGAAGAAAATGCTGATAGTGTACAAGGCTGCCTTGAAGCCACGCCCCCAGACACGCACCTCCCAGGCTCACCCCTATCAATTTGGTGAGTACCGGCACTTCTCTTTTTCCATTTAAAGCACTGCCTAACAGTGCAGCAACAGTGGGCAGAGTCTGAGCAGCGGCAGTTTTTTTTTGGGCCCTCAAAACGGGTCCGAAAAAAAAAAAAATAAAGAACGGACTACCTTTAGTAGCCACGAAAATAGAGCCCGATAGAGACCCGTTTCGAGGGCCCCCAAAAAAAACTGCCGGTGCTCAGACCCGGACAGACCCGGCCCACTTAAAGCCCTGAGCAGGAACAACCACGTACATTGAGAAGGTACGTTTATTTACACCAGACTTATGCATCTATCCGTACTTCGGCATGTACCCTGGTTTAGGTAGTAATTACTTACATTGTTTACATATGCTGTGACAAAACTTAGAAAAGTGTTTCATTATTTGAAGGCAACTCAGCTTGCAAAAACAAAATGTTCTTACAAACTGATAAAAATTTTCATACAACTTTGATGGTTGCCGATGTCCACCCAAAAAGTTACCGTTTGCAAATTTGCTCTTCCTGTCTACACCCATTGGCTGCCCTGCGATCCTTTACACGGGCACGGCAGTGCAAAAAAAAAAAATGCAAAGTTGGTGCCTGCCAGTGAGGCATTTTAGAGCTCTGGTCGGCGTCCTACAGGGATCTCTTTACACATACACCCATTGACAACAAAATAAAACATTTGTAAACATCAAATTGTACTTTTCCCAGCCAACCACTAAGGGGCGGAAGCGTGCAAAGCAAGTGAATCCAAAAAGATTACTGCTACAAATGTATTTTTTATCGGCCTTTGATAAATGGCTGAATAACAGGGGGCATAAAATACTAGGACCAATATGCAATTGAGAATTGGAAGCAATACTTCTTGCCGGCATCAGAGTAGACCTTGGTGCTGATTAGCTGTTGTGGTGCTCGCGTTGAACTTTGTGTTCCACAATGCCGTCACGTGCTCGCTTCCTTGCTCGCGCTTCGTCCTTGCCACGCGCAGCCGCTGCATAGCGGAGGATAGGTCACCCAGACCTGTGTGCGCGCTGATGTCCACGCGCTTAATCTCCTCCGCAGTAAATACTTGAAATAGTACTCCTGATTGAAGGGTGTGTTCATGCGCCACAAATAGCAACAATATGCTCGAGCCGAAGTGCCAACAAAGGCTGCAGTGCACACACCGGCCCTGGTGCACGAGGGCATGCTGAGAGTGCCGCTCGCACCTGCCGCCGATCACCCCACCCCCTAACTTTACCTCGGGATTATCAAAAACCTGCATTTACTGAAACGTGCCCGTGGAATCCGAAAGCATTCCTGTTATTTCAGTGTAAAAACATTGTTGAGCGTAAACGTTCCGAGACTGCTGCTTTAGTGCGCGTCGCTGCAATGGATACAGCACAGTTTAGCGCTCAGCTGGCAGCCAAGAGTGAGTGCCTGGCATTCCTTCAAGTAAATAGACATTCCTCTACCTGATTTATAGAAAGATAAGCACATTTTCTTCCTTGGCTAGCACCCAACCCTCCTGTGAAATACTATGTTACCGCTTTTTAGAAGCTGTGTGCCAAATAAGAAAAAAACGCCCAACTTGCACATTTTCAGCTCAATAAAGATTGTATTTATTCGATTTAAAACTTGATTTTCTTTTTGTATTTTTGCTCGGCGTGGCGCCCTTTCTGCGTCATCTGTGGATGGGTCTCATGACACTTATTTGTGTGCATAGAGATGCTGGGCCTAATTTGGCAGAGGATAATTTGCCACGCATTTCTTTTGTGCCAATTACTCGATACAGGCTGGATTGAGGAGCGCCAGAGGTTTTCTTGTCGCAAGAACTGGCCCTGGAAAGAACATATCTGCAGGAGGAGCATTGACCGAATTGCTTGGAAGCATGTAGAGGGGAGATGTTTTGTGAGGATGTTTAAAGGTGCCTTTTGTTTGGTTCATGTTTATACCATAAGATTATCTCGGTTAATGAGTCTACTACACCTTCTTGCAATGTTTGTTGTGATGGTGTTTGCTCGTTGTACAGGGACTTAGGCCTAAAACCCACCCGTCTGCAGAACCGGCAATGATGTCCATTGCACCTCACAGATTGCTCTGATCTGTCGTCTGAACTGCAGAGTGTCTTGGAATCAGAGCAGGGATTGCTTTAGGGCCCTTGACCGGGCATGGTGAGAGCTGGTCACCTGTTTGTTTGAGTGCAGGGTATGGTTTCACTTCCTTTAACAGAGAGAGCTGGAAGCAGGCTTTCTTGGTGTTCTTGGCAGTGTGTTGCTTCCGAATGAGAGTGGTGTCCAGGATGAACCCATGTGACTTGGCATGGGCCGATAGGTTGGGTAATAGCTTGGACCTTCTTCACTCAAAACATCTTTCTCACAGGCCCACTCCTCCTCCTATTTTCTCATGACCTTGCTTTTATCCATGACTCATTCCTCCTCCTTACTCCCCATTCCCGCTCTACCTATGTAAAACTGCTTCCTTTATCTTCACTCCTCCGTAGTTATGTCTGCTTCCAGCGACAACATCTTATCCTCCATACTCTGTTGAATTGAGTGTTCTAACTTTCTCTTCGGGATGAGTATCTGTTTTATAGATGCTTGACATCTTGGTTGTTAGAGGTGCAGTGGGCTGATATCTTCCCTTCGAGTATGCCCTATGAAAATGCAAAAATAATAACTCCATTCTCTCCAAATGTATGTCTAGCTGATGGGAATCCTAACTCTAGAAAACATGGATAATAGACGTAGGGTCATTTATCGAGAGATATGCGTACACGGTTCTCCTATCCTTGCATTCATAAAGTGGAGTACAACATTTCAGTTCCCTTATTGTGTAGCCTGTGTTTCACAATCATGAGTCCCTTGAAGGAGACTAACTAGTAATGCTGCAGCTTCTACCATGAGTGGACATTAATTACTTCTACTTCCTGGTATTCTTTTCAGCCGTGGTTGCCCTCGCACACACACACAGTGCTTTACAGCCTCCTGCTTCTCCTGTGACCAGCAATTGTTTTCTTGCTTGGTAGGGGCTCTGCCTTGTCTGTGGAGTTTTTACTATTTTATTCTATTTTTTTCTCTTTAGATAGTGCAAACTATGGTGCCCAATGGGTTGCGGCTGTATGTCATTTGCCACTGTATGGCAGTTGCCAACAGCTGACCTATTCTTTTCGGAAAGTCATGCTTCGTGGCCAACCATCCAATCTCTTTCTTTGCTCTTTTAGGCCATCCTATCATCCTAAAATGTGCACAGAGCAAGTGGTTCTCCTGTCTCAGAGCCATTGAATTTTTCAGAAGAGTTCAGAATAAGGAAGGAAGATTGGAAATTGGGCGCTTAGAGACCACATCCCATATCAAAACGGAAGCAAGAGGCACTATTTAAGTTATGCTGTCCTACCAACCGCATTGTGTTGCTTACCCTTGAAATAGTGAAAGTATCTTTCCTCCGACCCTATCAACATGTTCTGTTCTTATACATTTACTTAGGTCCAAGAAAGGCTTTCACCGTCCAGCAAACGAGGGCCCTTCTGGCATCAATTCTCATCTTCTTCCTAAGACTCCATTGCACAATACGGTTGAGTGTGACTACTGATCTGATCACCTTTACCCCAGCCAGGCTCAACGTTCTGGGATATAGTTTGTTTTTACTGCTTGGCGTGATGGTGTCAGTATGTTACAACCTCTCATGGACCGTTTGTAGGACCATTCCTCCCTCTGTTGCCATGATTCTGAGAATTGGGGTAGAGATAACCGGGGCATACTCTGGAGACAATCTAGCTTCCACCATGGGAGCAGTCTGAAAAAATATTGTACCGTGCTCTCATCAGTGGTTGAGTCTATTTCCCTTAGTCCAGAAGATAGTTGAGATTTTGAGGGCTTTAAATTGTAGAGAGAGGGATTACCTTATAATTAGAAGCTGAAGGATCGCTTATCATCAAAGGATCTCACTCCCGCAAAATTAGTTTACATTAAAGTACCTGTGTGGTGCTGGCAGCGAGTAACTTAGCCAGCTGACTGCACAGTTCAGTTCTTTTAAAAGTTGTTGCCTTGCTCTTTCTGTCTTTCATAATCTGAGGAGTGCATGATCCTGCTTTCTATTCTCCCTCACCAAGTTCTCCAGGGCAAGAACAGAGCTCTTAGGCTTTTATAACTTGGGTCTGCAGCTCTTTAGCGTTCCGATTATGCCTACTACTCATGTTATCCAGACGCCGTAGGAACGGAGAACTCTTTGGGCCATGCTGTCTTCTGCAAAGGTTGGTTCCATGACGGATATTTTGGACTAGTCTGAGCACACAAACCCAGAGCCTGTAAACAATGAAACTGATGGCTGACTCCTTATTCTGGATGTGTTTGTGTGATCAAAAGATGGAAATAAAGACTGCATGAACAGAGATGTAACATCTGAAATAAAAGTAGCTAATCTCCAGTTGTTTTAAGATGGCAGACACAATATTAAAGAACTAGGATTTCAAATTTAAAAACGTATTTGCAGAAAAGTTCAGAGGTAACCAAAAACAATATGTTTTGGAAAATGAGGTATCTATCAATCATGTGTTTAAGCGCGGCTACTCACCCGTGAGGGGTCTCAAGGCGCTGGGGAGGAGGGGAAGTGCAGGTTCCAGTCCATCAAGCAGGGGGTCTGTCAAAGAGCCAAGTTTTGAGGTTTCTCGTGAAGATGGGGAGTGATGTTGTCTGTCTGAGGTGGAGCGGTAGGGCGTTCCAGGCTCTGGACGCGAGGAAGGAGAGGCCTCCCGATCTGGTCTTTCTGGCACGGGGGGCCACGGCGTAGGAGAGCTGGGCTGATTGTAGGGTCCTTTGGGGTGCGTGGAATCTGAGTCGGTTGTTCAGGTATGCTGGTATGATATTGTGGAGGGCTTTGTGTGCGTGGGTGAGAATCTTGAAGGTGATTTTAGCCTCAATGGGGAGGCAGTGGAGTGTGCACAGGTAAGGCAGTGTCTTGGCAGGTTGAGGACCAGTCTTGTGGCGGGGTTCTGGATGTTTTGTAGCTTGCGGGTGAGGTTTTTGTTTATTCCGGCTTAGAGTGGGTTGCCGTAGTAGAGTCTGCTGGTGACGAGGGCGTGAGTGACGGTCTTTCTGTGCTTGAGAGGGATCCATTTGAAGGTCTTACGTAGGAGGCAGAGGGTGTGGAAGCATTAGGATGCGACGGATTTGATCTGGCGGTCCATCTTGAGCTTGGAGTCCATTATGATTCCAAGGTTGCGTGCGTGAGGGTAGGGGGGCTTCCGAGGCCGGGTGGCCCCCAGTTGTCGTTCCAGGCATCGGGGTGTGGGCCCATGATGAGTACTTCTCTTTTGATAGTGTTGAGTTGTAGGCTGCTGCTTTTCATCCATTTGGCGACGGCTTCCATGCCTTCTTAAAAGTTGAGTTTTGCTGCATTGGGTTCGTAGGATAAGGAGAGGATACGTTGGGTGTGGTCTGCGTATGAAACAATGTTGAGTCCATGAGTTCTGACAATGGGGGCGAGCGGAGCCATGTAGACGTTGAAGAGCGTGGGGCTGAGGGAGGACCCCTGGGGGACTCCGTAGGTGGTTGGTGTAGGGTCCGAGAGGAAAGGAGGGAGTCTGACCCACTGCGTTTTGATGGACAGGAAATAGTGGATCCAGTCGAGGGCCTTGTCCCGGATCCCTGCTTTGTGGAGTCTGCGTGTTAGGGTGCGGTGGGAGACTGTGTCGAAGGCCGCTGAGAGGTCGAGGAGGATGAGGGCTACTGTTTCTCCTCTGTCCAGGATGGAGCGGATGTCGTCTGCTGCGGCTGCTTTGGTTTTTTCTGAAACCGGATTGGGAGGAGTTGAGGATGTTGTGCACTTCGATGAAGGTGACGAGTTGGCTGTTGATGGCTTTCTCGATGACTTTCACTGGGAACGGGAGCAGGGAGATGGGTCTGTAGTTTTTGAGGTCAGTGGGGTCCGCCGAGGGCTTCTTTAGGAGGGGGTTGATCTCGGCGTGTTTCCACTTGGGGAAGGAGGCGTTCGCCAGGGAGCGGTTGATGGTGTGGCGAAGCATGGTGCGATGGTGTCGGCGGCTCTGTTGAAGATGTGGTGGGGGCAGGGGTCCATGGGGGCCCCGGAGTGGATTGACCTCATGGTCTTCAGTGTGTCCTCGGTGGTGAGGCCTGTCCAGCTGTTAATTGTTGGCTTCAGGGTGTCCGGGGTAGCTGGTGAGGGTTCAGTGTGTTGGTTGTCTTCGTCGAAGTTGTCGTAAATGTTCTTGATTTTGTGGTGGGAGAAGGGGCTGAGTTTGTGGCATAGGTCTTGTGAGAGAGGAATGTCAGTAGACTCGCTGGTGGGTTGGGCGAACTCCTTGATGATGCTGAAGAGTTCTTTGCTGTTGTGCGCGTGTGTGGAGATTGTCTTCGATCGCTGTTTTTCTCGTATTTCTGATGAGTTGGTGATGGGCATTGGTGGCGGCTCTGAAGTTGTTGTGGGCTTCTGTGGATTTGGAATTCTTCCAGGCCTTTTCAAGGAGGCAGCATGTGTGTCTGGACTCTCGAAGTTCGGTGGTAAACCATCTGACTTTCTTGGCGTGTGTGTTGTTGTTCTTCTTGAGGGGGGCTATGGTGTTGGCGCTGTCGTAGATCCATCTGTGCCAAGTTTGGGCTGCGGTGTTGGGATCGTCGTCTTCCGAGGTGGTTGGGGTGGAGTTTCCGAGTGAGGAGGTGAGCTGGTCGTCTGTGATTTTGGCCCAGTTTCTTCGTGAGGGCAGGTACTGGTGTCTGTGGATGGTGGGTGTTCTGAAGGTGAAGTGGACGCATCGATGGTCTGTCAACGGGAGTTTGGTGGTGTGGCTGAAAGTGATGGAGTTTCCTGTTGTGAAGAGGGGGTCGAGGGTTTGTCCTGCTGAGTGCGTGGGTTCGGTCACGATCTGGCAGAGTCCAATGTTGTGGAGGTTGTCCAAGAGTGATGTGGTGTTGGGGTCTAGTTGGTGTTGAGGTGGAAGTTGAGGTCTCCCAGCAGGGTGTACTTGGTGGATGCGATGACTTGTGGGGAGATGATGTCCGTAATGGAGTTGGTGAAAGGTCTGCAGGGTCCGGGGGGCCGGTAGACGAGAGTTCCTCGGAGGGTGGTGGTAGGGCTGGACTGTACCTTGAAATGTAGGTGATCCATCAGGTCTGTGGGCTCGTCGAGTAGTGTGCTCAGCCGGAGGGTGTATTTGAGGCGGGTGGGCTGTCCTTCCAGGAGATCTTGTATCCTTGGGGAATAGCGATGGCGATGTCCGGTCCCGAGGTGGTGTTGGTCCAGGTTTTGGTGAAGAATGCTATGTCTGGGGTGGTGCTGTCGAGGAGGTCCCAGATTTCGGTCGCGTGTTTGTGGGGTGATCGGACGTTGAGGAGGATGCATTGCAGGGTCTTCGGTTCGGTTGTGTTCTTGCGGGCGGGTTGTGCTGGGTCCGTGTTCCTGGCGGTGCTGCAGGTGTGCCGGCAGCGGTGACACCTGAAGGGTCCGTGGGTGTCGGCTGGTGATGCTAGTTTGCAGTTGTTGTTGTGGCCTTGGTTGAGTGCATGGAGTGCCGCTGAGTTGTATCGTTGGTTGTGCGGAGGTCCAGGGTTCCTGACGATGGTCAGGTCGTGGACGGGTGCATACGGGCTTACCTTTGGCGCGCCAGTGGCACGCCCGCTGTGCCATTAAGTAGGGGTGGGGGAGGGCTGAACAGCTGGGAGGCGGGAGCAGGGAGGGGAACTGGCTCGTGCTGGTTGCGCTGGGGGGGAGGGGCCGCGGGGGCAGCAGCGGCAGGAAAAATGGGGGAAGCAAACAAAAGAAGAGGAAAAATGTAAAAGGGTGAAAAAAGAAAAGGGAAAGATGTAAAGATTAAAAGGAATAAAGGGTGAAACGGAACAGAAAACAGAAGAAAAGCTATAAAGAGTGAAAGGGTGAGAAAGCTAAAGTGTGAAAATAGAGCAGAAAGAGGATGAAGGGGGCAGAAAGCGGAGCGAGAGAAAGGAGTCAGAGGTCCACTGGACCACCAAGGATGAGGCGCAGGTATAACCTGTGGGTGGAGGAGGGCCTCGAACACCAAACACTACGGAAGTGCAGGGGCTCAGGAGAGGCCTCACTTAATGGTGGAGCTGCGAGGGTGGGAGAGCAATTTCATTGAGGCATTTTGGGCAAAGACAACGGACAGGCTTCAACCAGGATGATTACATAAGAGAGCAGCTTTACAAATTTTTTTAATAACTTGTATTATACTTCATATGGGCCCTTATGAGGTTAGGTTCTAAAGCAAATACGCAGCATTTGTGAGAGTGAAAGTGCAGAGGATCTGCAGGCTTTCACTATTACATGTACATATAAGAATGGTTTCTAGACTTTTACACACCTGATTTCTGTAGAAAAAGCATCAGAATTTTTATAAAGTCTGTCAGGAAGCAAGGGGATTTAATCATTTGTATCACTTGAACAGAAGTTATGGTACACGTTGACAAGGTTCTCAAGACCGTAGTAAGACCAAACCATGAACAGCAGTATGCAAGTACTAAGGAACCAGAGAAGCCGAATTGGACATTGGCACCTGTGAGTGTTACAGTGCTATGTTACTCGGCTGGATAATTAAGCATTAGGAATATAACTTGACATATTGTAGAATGCATCAAATGTTTTTTTCCTTGGTTTTTAGAGCACTCACTGTTGGTATGAGTGTCCTAACTACGTTTTATGATTTATCATGCTTCATTCTTTAGTTGTACGAGAAGAAGATAACTATTTACTCCCAACGAAGAACATCACAACTCTCTTGGTGCATAGAGGACTTTTGTACTGATTAATGAAATCTAGATTATTAAGCAATGAATTGGTGAAGTCAACTAAATGTGGAAAAAAATGAAAAAAAGATACAAGTCTGGACTACAACACAAACGCAAGAATTTTTTTTTTTGTGTGAAAAATCATATTTAAAAAAAATAAAATGTTAACATTATTTTAAATATAAAACCCCAGAAGACCTTCCAAGCCGGAGTGCGAAGGTGCATTGAGAAGGATCTCTTGGTATTTTCCTATGGCCTATTCTGGCAATTATAGTGTATGGATTTACCAGCTTGTGAACCCCTATGTTGCTACATTGTTGCCGACCTCCCTGAACAGCCCTTCCTGGACAACTTGAGCCCTAGGATGAGGATGAGGTTCTTGTCTCAACATTGAGCTCTCAGTAAGACATGGTTCTTCGGGTTTTTCAGCCCCAGTGGAGCCTCTCCCACCCTCTTAGAGACAGGTCAGGGCTACTAGTTCCACTACTTTCCCGGCAGATAAAAAAGGGAGCCAGACTCCACCCCAATTAAGAACCAGTGCCTGGCCTCAAGAAGCTGAGTAAGCTGACTCTTGTTCAGGTCCTAGCAACAACTCTGAATCGAAGATATGATTTTTTTAAAGATTCAAGGCAAAAAGCACCAAGAAAAATAAAGAAGCAATCATTAGTCGCTGTTGGCGGTTGATGGGACCTAGGCGCATTTTCAGACCTACCCTGATAAGAGTGCAGGTCAGAAACACCAAGTGGGTTCGTTCTGGTAAAATGTTTCACCTTATGATTTAGTCTCTGAAGTGGAAGTTGAAATTCCCCAGTTGGATAAGGTTGCAGGCAGTATTCACTGTCGTTTTCTCAAAGAAAGATGACTGCTGGATGAGGTCCTGCAGAAGCTGTTGGGGAGAAAAGCTCAGAGTAGGAGAAATTCAAATTTTGCGACAGTCGAAATCCTGGCGTCGGGTATATACTTGTTGCTCTTTTGCCCAGCCAATATTTCTACTTTTGGGTCTTGTCTTTTTTAATGGAGCTCAAAATCCTTCTACAGGGCAAGCTTGAAGCTTTATCTGACAAAGTTGCATCAAATTCGGACACTTTTGCTGCGTGGTCTCTCTGATGCTCCGAGGGACTTTGGAGTCTCAATATTTTCCATGTCCAAACTTTTTCAATTTTCTTGAAGAAGTCCACCCGGACACAGACAAGGTTCCCAGGACCTTGGGGTCAGGACTTACTCCAGAAGGGTCCAGACCAAGTTATAACTGGCCAACCATTTTTTTTGTTGCAGAAAATACCTCTTGCAGCCACCAGACCCTTGGAATCCATTTCTTTATACTGGGTACAAGTGGGAGCAGGTCCAGCCCGTCAGGTCTTCTTATAGGTCTCAAACAGGAGGTACAGTCCTTCTGCAGGTCTAGAAAGTGTTCTGAGGGGCAAGTGGTAAGATCCACCTTTGTACAGTCAGTAGCCAGTGGGTGGGGGAGACTCCTCAACACCCCCTAATCAAAGAGAAAAAAATTCCAAAGGGAGATCCTACCTACTTTTGCAAAACAGCTGTATTTGCATTACTGCACAGTGGCCTAAAATTTAGTAGTCTTGTGGGAATCCAAGATGTCAGACCTACTCTGCCAGCGCAGGAGAGAAGGAGCCCACCCAGGGGTGTGTCGAGAAAACCAAGCAATCCCTTCCTCCTATACCACACCAAACTGGTTCGGAAACCAGTTCCTCCTGCTACTGGGATGGTGCCTGGTTGGCTACAGTGTCCTGGGATCAAAGTACTTCTCCCTCCTGTATCTCTCCATACACTAAACTATGATTGGGCTTGCTTCACCTCTATCCCTTTTAAGTTAATGAATTCCTGCAACCTCCCCAGCTTCCATCCCTAAACTGATTGGTATCACATGCTCCACACCCAGCCCATCCTGTCACCAGACTAAAGCCATAATTCCTGCTGTGAGAGCAGTTCTACCACCTCATTAAGAACAAGCACTGGTGAAGCAGCTGCTGGCAAGCTGATGCAAATGAGCCTCTAGGAGCTTCAGACAGGGAAAAGGTAACTTTTTAAACATTATTTTTCCTACATATTTATCAACTACCTTAAATTCCCAATTGAAATGGATTTTTATTAAATATTAAAAATAATGGTTTACCATCTCTCAAACCTGTCCCAAACCGAGATAGCAAATTAAATATATCAATCTCCACTCTAATTTTCCTCATGGGACCGTCCGAGCCGTCCACAGTGAAAATAGCGTCTGGGGACTTTTCACTGTAGGGACATGGCAACATTACATTTCTACATGTCCCACTTTTAAATGCCATGTGTCCTCCCTTGGCAGCTACAAGTCCTTCCTAGGGGTGACTTATTAATATGTAAAAGGAAGATTTTTCTCCTGTCAAAGGGAATATTATGACAGGTTGGACTCCAGGCATAAACCACAGGAGTCAGGCTACAACGGCAGTCATGAAGCTATGTTTTACTTGTCACACTAGTGGATGGCTTGATAAATTATGCTGTAGTCCACAGGTGACATTTAACTTTTCACACCATAGGTGTATTTCTGCACCATATAATACAACCTTATAGGAAAGTTTAATATGCCCATTAGGAATTAGCCAATTTTATTGTATTTTAGGGGTCAGGGCAAATACAGTCGGCACTGGACTGAAGCACTTCGATTTTCAGAGTCTAAAACCCTGTAATAAATTTCAGCAAAAAATGGGGGTGACCGTGCTTAAGGGGGCCTTTTCTCACCTACAGGATTTTGGGACTTTTGCAGCCTCACTTGTTAAAGTACTGGCATTAATTGCTGGCCAGCCAGGCTATTCATGTCTCAGTCAACCCATCCAACATAATAGATTTGTAATTGTGTGAATTATGGGGTTAATGATATTGACCTGCTCATAAGCACTTTATGGTAGAGATACACTAATCACTTAACATAAACTTGTTTGGACAGGTTTCCTGGCCATAAATGTTGTCTTCCTAGTGGTCAGGTTTAGGGTGATAATGATACGCACCAATAGCATGACCACTTCATAGACCTTTCTACATCAGAAAGCAAGTGAGCATTCACAACAGTTCTTACAGCTCTCGGTAGACTTCAGCAGTATGCCATTTCCTTAGAAATGTATGCCCAGTCTCCCGCATAAGGCTGATACCTTTAGCCGGCTTCTGCACATAGCCCATCGGAAATGTGAATTCAGGGCTTTAGCTGGCTTTAGCTCACTGTTGTACATTAGGATTTTAACTTATTAACTGCAACTAACAAAAGGAGCTCTCTGACAAAAGCAGTAACCCACTGACCTATTTACATTATATCCACTTTGTGATCAGCATGGTATATGTTCTTTGCAGCAGGCATATTAACACTCTGCTACCTTGCCATGAATCAAAACTTCCAGGAGTCAAAACTTCTACTAGATAAAACTCCGATCTCTCCCAGGAAGAACATTAATCACCAGAGTTATCTTGACATTTTAATTGTTGCCTGTAAATTGCTGGAGGCCAGGAACGTGGCAGCGGGTGCTTTTAAGCACAATATAAACTAGCAAACAGGCGCCACCAGGCAAACTCCGCACCCGATGCAGTGGCACCGGTCGCACCGCTCTGGAGCTGGCCCTGTGAGAACTCCTTGACTCTGTGTTCAGGGTGTTTAGGTGGATAGATGCAGGCACATTGGCAATGCATCTGAATTCTAATTGCACGTTGCCTCCAGAATGAGCATGGTCTTCTGCTTTCAGAATGTCTTTGCCTCCATGGATAATTTGGATGTCCTGACAACTGTCAGAAAAATGCACCTCTGTGTCAATACGAAAGTAACGTTTTGAAATTGTAATCTGGGCTCTCTGTAAATGCACTTGTAACCTACATTGCTCAGTTGGCGACATGTTCTGTAAATGCACTTGTATCCTACATTGCTCAGTTGGCGACATGTTCTGTAAATGCACTTGTAACCTACATTGCTCAGTTGGTGACATGTTCTTCAGGCATCAGGCTGGCCAGCAATTCATACCAGTACTTATGGAGTCAAGCGTTTTAAGTGGAGTTTTGTAAGCCTGTCTGCGCATCCCCAGTAGCCTATAGAGTAGGGTAAACTTGTTTGACCTTCAATGAAGTCCTCAAACCACACCTCTCTGGCTTGTGTCATTTGTTCGCTCAGCGTCTTGCTAGGTGGGAGCTCAACTTTGTCTTCTGACACGTGGTGGACAAGCCCTTCAACCCCAATAGCTTCTTGATGCTTGAAACAATTTTAGTAGAAACGATTATTACTGATAGCAGTACATTACCTGGGGCCATATGATAGGTGCAAGCTATGCCATTGGACTATAGGACAAGGTGATATTTGGGACTGAACTCCACTGTCCCAGTGGCGCTGGGTCCATTGGGCTCAAATTAAAATTTTAATCTTCGTTTTGTACTATTCACTATCTGTTCTTCAGGCTGAGGAGGTGTGTACCTTGTCTATGTTTTCCATATATTGTGGCCTTCACATAAGATTATCTGTCAACAAAACCCTTGCCAAATGGATTAAATCTTGCATTTCTCACTGATAATCCTTAAGAGGGAAATCTCTTGATTGGCAGGCGTGCTTGGACATTTCAAAGGAGGGAAGAGGTATGCAATACTTAGCTTATTAAGAGCATAAGGGCATCAGTAGCAATTCACCATTTATTTATTTTAAGTATTCGTTATAGTGCAAATGTAGCTACTAGAAGCAGCGGTCACTTTACAAAGAGCACTTTTATTTCAGCACACACTATTTTGTGTAGTTCCAGCAAAGCCCAGGAGGCATACCGCTGCAACGCATCTGATAAGTTCACATGAGTGTGCTAAAATAAAACAAATCTATCTATATATATCTATATATAGTTATTATTATTATTTATTTATTTTTACTATCTCATCCACAAAAGAAGAACTCACATTGGCATTCAACCCATAGTTACTGCACACCTCCACATAAACCAATCGGAGTGTGATGTGCAAAATAATGTTCAGAAAGTCATTCTCCATTACCTTAAGGTGCTCCTATAACATACTGTTGGCAGATTATGTGTTATCTAATTGGGAATAAATCATAACAAGATACATTTAAATTACATTGCAAATGTGTGCACTTTGAGTCCTGGGGAGTTATAGTGCATTGGCACATACTCAAATAAATGTTTTGGGTTCCTTACCAGCACCGCGATTAGAATCCAGACCTGGGGTGCAAGTCAAGTAATTAGGCTACAAGGCCACCAGTTGGAGCCAACTTTGAGATGCACAAGCCCATCTTAATGTTTATGAAGGATTGTATCCAAGATGAGATTAGAATTTGACAGAACGTGTTGAAATCAAATTTCGAGAGTATGGTTTTTGCTTTTGTTTCTCTCTTTATTATCTTAGGGCCATGTTCGAAATAACCAAATAAGATCTCACACTTAGCATTAAAAAATTATATTCCTTTTATTTGACGAAATAGGAAGAAACATGTATTTGTGGAGTTTCACCCATCCTGACTTTGAGTCGGATATTCACAGTGATCAGAACCTGCGCACCTGCTCTTAGGGAAGAAAGGGATCAAGAAGTTATGGGCACCTGCAGTAAATTCAGAAAAATCTTAACTTGAATTTTCGGATCAGCAAGTAAGTAGCCTTTGCTAACAGGCTCATCTTAGATCCTTTGTTTGAGGTTAATAGTGCCCTGTAGTATCAAATATATAGAAGTAGTGATAAATATGCGGCCCTGGATGAATCTTTATAGTTTGAAATGTACAATCTGGGAAACAGCTTTGAACCTTTTGCAAGAAATCTAATTGCTTGAAAACTCGGTGCCACTAATGTAATTCAAACGTGTGCTTGTGAATATTTTTAACTGAGAAAAACAAAAAAGTGATGGGTGGAATGCTCGAACTATTCTTGGGTACTGGTAACCACTCTGGGCCACCTTCCAGTCACTTTCTTTTTTGCTTACTGTGCCACTACAAACACCTGGTCCTGGAGCATTGTTATGACATACCTCTGCCATGACTGGGGTTTTGTAGGATTTCAGCTGTTTTCTGTCTCGGCTCTAATGTTTTTTTTTTTTTTAGTTATACTTACTGTTCACTTTTAACATCTGCATTTTTGATGTTGGATTCTTTCATTGGCCATATATTAAAAACCCATTGCTGAAGTGACCCCAAGGCTGTGATGTTATGTTATGTGGGATTTATAGAGCGCGCAGCTACTCAAAACAGTGTCCCTGTGCTAGCGGAACAGTAAAGGCAGAAGAGCGCTATCTACTGGACAAAGAGCCAGACTTTAAGCATTTTCCTGAAGTCTTTCATCTTCTATATGCCTGACTTCTAAAGGAAGGTTGTTCCAGCCCATTGGCCCCAAAACAGAGAAAGAACGCCCGCCTTCTCTTAGAAGCCGGACTGTCACCACCATAGCTAAAAGAACGTTGGAGGACCGCAACTTTCTTGACGAGCTGTAGAAGGAAATCCTCTACGACAAATAATCTGGTCCCGAGTGATAAAGCGCTCTGTGCATATAAGGAGAGTGGTTTTAAAGAGATTCCGCTTGTGCACAGGAAGCCAGTGCAAATTCCGCGAGTAGGGAGAAAGAAATATGCTCCCTTCTAGGTAAATTGAGTGCCAGCCTAGCCACAGAATTCTGCACAGTTTGCTCTCATTATGTCTCTGTACCCTTACAATTCGGAAAAAAACTCTTAAATATGCGTGTTCTCACTTGTTTCTTTACCAGACCCTACACCCTGGCCTGGGCTAATTTTGCAATTTCTTTAAAAAGTGCAATAACAAAAATAAACAATTCCCCACGGTCGTCTAAGAATTGCAATTCTAGAGCCTGAAATACGCAAAAACCGTGAAATGGGACTCTTAGATAGGCAGAGTGATAATCAACAGAGTTCCTACCTCTAGAACGCAACCCTGATGGCCAGGCAGCAACACCTGTTCATATTGGCCAGCCACAGCAGCTGCCTTGCCAGTTAGCGCAGCCCTCTTATCTCTGAACCGGATGGAGTCATCAGTCATTAACTTGGAAGACTGTGGAGAGATCACAGTGAGGGCACCCAACCGCCCTGTTGGGATTACTGAATAGTACAGGCTTCCAACGGAGCAGGATGAGAGGTGTAAAGCAACAGGATGCTGGACATATTTAGCGCGGGGATGTGCAGGATGCCAAGTATATATTTGTCAGGGGATGGAGAGAGTTGCAGCATGCCTTCCATGGTGATTTATTTTGGGAAGGGTATAGGGAGGGACAAGTTTACATGCACATTGTTTGGGTTGAGAGTAGGGGCAGGTTGGCAAGTGTGTGCAAGGTGGGACAGGATGCTTTGTGTGGGCATTTTTCAGGGGATTAGCAGGACACCTTGTACATCGATTTTTGGCGTTAGAGAAAGGCGCAGTGGCAAGTAGGTGGGTGTCTGTAGTACTAAAGTAACCGAACATGTCCCCTTACTCTTTGGGTTGCAGGCACTCTTTTAAGGCCCCAAATTTGATTTGTAAGACCTTCAAATAGCTGGAGAATTTAGTGTGGGGATAATAATTAAAATACTGCAAACCTTAAACCCATAAAAACTATTGTGTGTCACAAAATGTCCTATGTGTATGCCACTAAACGTAGGTATGGTTACTGCAAATATCCCAGGAGGTCTGACTGTCCTTTCACTCCTAGGATTATTCCTAGTTATTTTATGGAAAATAATTTTCGACACTGCACTCTTAACCTTTCTTCTCATTTTGTGAATTACAAGTCTGTAGATATTATTCTTCAGGAAGGTCAAACCTTGATATTTTTGGTGAATGGTACTGAAATGTACTCTCCAGTGGTGGCAGACGTGAATGTTTCTGGGGAATGGTGTTGAAGTGACACATTTCAGTTTTCTCTGTTTTTTACTGAGCAAGTTTGCCAGAAACTGCCTGCATATATAGAGGAAATTACATATCTTTCCGCTCACAGCTATCTTTTTTGCAGTTGCATCTAATTGCTCTTTAAAATGTGTCTGTTGCTCCTTTTGACTTTTGTTACCCACTTTATGTTGGAAATACCTGGCGAATCTATTTATTAAACAAAATCAGTCATTTTGTTTGCATCCATGGCAAGGGTTGATAAGCCGGTACTTAGTTTACTGACTCCATAAAGATAGAAAGGAGGCATATATTCACCAGGAATTATAGTTCTGATTAAAAAAAAAAAAAATGGTGTTGCTTTGTTTTCATTTTGTAGGCGGGCCTGAGGTCAAGACAGCTTACTCATGCCTTAAAGCAAAACTAGCGGAAGCTTGTTCATCCCGCGGTCCTCTAAACATTCCCATTCACTCAACAACAATACCCTTTATTCTTACAACAGTGATCCACTTTATGTTTTTTTGCACTTTGTATGCATCTATTAGACTACGTTTCTTGCGCCCAATTTTCTTTAAAAAGCATTTTATATTTTACAGAGAGGGATTACCTTATTTGCAAAATGTATCTTCTGTTGAAATTTGTATTGCTGCCCTTAATTACATTCTTACTGCAATCAAATTAAGAAGAAACTATGCACTTTAGCCTTCCGGTAAACAATAATTATCTATTGGAGAATGACTGTCTCAAATCAATTATAATTGGTTTTAAAAGGTTTTATGCATTTTAATCTGATTATGACGGTCTATGGTGATGAGATAGGCTTTTTAAAAATTCGGACACAATTTATTGACTTTAAATTTTTTATTGTTGTAGAATGCTTTTATGGTCACGAGTATAGAATAAAGATACTTTGATTGATTGATCCTCTACCAAAAAATATTCGCCCCCGCACACTCCCATAGGCAACTTGTCATATTACTCCTTCTAGGTTTTGGACCAAATCTTGGGGTTCTTGCTTGCTCTATAGAACGGTTTAAAATGCAACCAACTTGCAGTGCAACTGGCGAGATAGCTCTGCCATACTTAGATGCAAAGGTGCGTACAAAGTGACTGAAGAGTTACTTACCCATATCTGTGGAACCGTCCACTTGTGCTTCTTGGAAAAAACGCCTATAACCTCGAACCATAAAAGGCAATTCTAGAAAGTGGTCCACTTGCCTTTTATTGACAAACTCTGAACATCTTCACGGTATTGGATACTTCTTAGATTCAATATTAAATTTGGGAACATCTTTTTAGGAGGGGATTTGGAATAGGTGCATATTTCATGTGATTTTTCTAAAGACGCGGGCTATGAATGAGCGAACCCCTGCTATAATAAGATCAGGGCTTACTTTGATGTGGAGCATTTAAGCTGCCGTCAACACAGATACCTGATCCTCCTAAAGCCGATTAGATTAAAATCCAGCAGGCCATTTAAGTTAAGTGGCTTTTATTGATGTCCTTAGCAGAAAAATCAAGGTGTTCTTCTGTCCTCAAATCTTTGATGCGCTTTGCAGAGCAGAAACTGAGAACTGGGATTCCGATACAGTTTTTTTTTTCCTGTATAAATTATTCAGTACCACAAATTGATTATTGCACAGTTAACTCCGCTGTGCCTCACTTGCAGACACTGGTCAGTTTCATTTAAAGGGGTATGCACCCCATTTAAGTGCCTGAATTAAATGTATGAAAAAAGTAAGGAAACACCGGCCGGAACTACTAATTTCAGTTTTTAATAAGCCTTTTTTCCTCTTTTGTCACTGAGATTTGTCTTCCCTTATATTAAATAAATAGTTAATTTGTATATATTAAAAAATGTTAATTTCTCAGGGATTTTTTAATGTTTCAGTTCATCGTTAATCTTAAAATAGCAAGAAAGGACCATCACCCTGGGAAGACCGGATTGTCTTTTATATAGACTAGTTGTAAACCGGCCTTTACGGTTGGTTTAGCAGTCAAGGGTACAGTCTCTCCCTCCCCTTATGCTAAGAGCCCAATCTATTTAGGAAAGCATCAAAAGCCAACTCATTGGGTAGCCTGATAGCACTCCGTGTTATGTGCCAATTACAGACATCGTGAAACTTTCAGGGTGTTTTTGAAGAATAATAGCATCTTATAAAAACATAGACATGTATGAGTCATGCATGTCTTCTCAACTGTATGTTCTCTGCATATAAATTTAATACATTTGGAAATAAAAAACACCAGATGCAAATATACCGTACAATATCTACACAATATCTGTACTATAAAGCAATCTTAGAAACAGCATGTGTACCTTTTACTTAAATACTACTATATGTAGCGAATGTGTAAGTTTCAAAGCTTACAAGGATTTAAAAAAAGGCAAGGTTGTGCATTTTTTTTATTTAGCTCTGTTATCAAATTGATTTCTCCTCCACTCCCATTGATGGACGTGCTGGGATGGTATACTGCGGTATCTGGCTTTGTAATCAATGTTGATGAATCTGAGCTCCTGCCTAATAATCCGACCCGGGAGTACACAGCATTTAAAGTGACTGGGGAGCCAGACTGATTCTTGGACATTAATTCGACAATGGGGGAGGAGAAGGCCAAGGGAAGACGATCGTAGCTGACTTTGTGGGATGGCATGCTTTGTATGTCTCCTGATGGGGCTCTGGAGCTGTGATCAATATTAACCCCTTCAGTGCCACGCCCTTTCCCCCTCCTGTGCCGGGCGTTTCACACGCGGGTGGGGTTCATGACGAGATAGTCTCGTCATGGGCACAGCGCGACCGTGCTCCATGACGAGACTATCTCGTCATGGGCACAGAAGAGGTTAACATCCCCCACGCTGCTTTGTCTTCCGAGCACTAATTCTTCGGCTAGAGAAACGGGTGTAGGAGGAACTTCACAAGGACTTAACGTTTTCTGGCAGGGAGGACCAGCAGGAGCCATACTGAGCGCTCTGAGACCTGAGCGATGGCCCGACCCTGGTTCTTTGTAGACTGGATGCAGAAGGAGACCTGTACATTGGAATGAGATCAGGTTTAGGACAATGCATTTGGTACTTGTTACTCCCAACAGTGTAACTGGTTATAACCAGGAGTTGGAACATGGGACAGAATCTAACCGAGTCTCTGTGATAACTTAAACTATGGGATATGTTCACCATCAAGAGTTTTCCCCAAAAAAGGAATTATGCACTAAGGCAACTGCTTTGATGCTTCCTCTCTCTAGTATGCCATCACTAACTTGGTCATTGGAGGCCTCTATGTTTAATCCTGTAGTTCACGTGCTTCGTATCTGTCCTGTTTCGTGAACCATGATCACTATCCTGAGGTTAACGGTTAGTTTTCCGGTGCTATCCTAGGCACTCTAACCTGTGTGAAGGAATGGCGACTGCCAGCAAATGACCTTTCAGCAGCTTTGAACCACAAGATTGCTGTGCCAAGGGTTCGTTTGGCTCTATATCTATCAGAATGAATGCACTCACTTCTACAATGTTTTCCCCGTCATGAGCAGCATGTGATTGAAGCAATCCATTGTCTTTTGTCACTAGGGTGGACAGCGCTTCAGTGCAGGGCAGTGACAGCCCCTAGCCACTTGGTGGCAGATTGAACTGGTTAACACAGATCTGGGTGCAAAATTAAAGTACGGTTTTTGGCGGGCATATTGGTGACTCTCAAACCCTTTCTCTGTGCTGAAGGTACACCTGAACATTATACCCTTGCATGGTGGATGATAGTCTTGTCCTGGATAAATAAGCCCGGCTGCCACTTGATTAGTGAGTTTCAGGAAAAAGAAGGGATATGAACATTTGATGGGTAGGCAGGGTCCCCAATCTAAAATGTTGGTTAGCAAAGTTTATATACTTTTAATGTGAAGTTGCAGTCTTATCAGCCATCTTGGAAAGGATTTAGCTTCTCTGAATTCTGTAGTAATATTGGCCATTTAACTCACTGGCTACCCATTGGTAGTGCCATAGGTTGATTACCACATGTTTGAATAAACAATGGAAAGCAGAAGCAGCTGTGAGATTTGCCATTTCTGTGATTAATGTACTGGTCTGGCGGAGAAGTTGCATTATTCGAATATGCTTTCACTCCACTGATCATTCGGCTCATGTCAGACATTATACACGGTAAGTATGCATGTTTTGTAACTATTTAAAACCTCATCACTATCGACAGGGAGACCGTTTTAGTACTATGCGATTGCTTCCCTTTCTTTAAAATACAAGGTCCTTTAATTCTCAGTTTTCAGTACTTTGTACAAGAGGTATTGTTTAAAAAAAAAAAAAATGTTCTCCTCATCTTAATTTGATATTGGTATGTTTTCTCATATTTGGTTTTGTTATTAAACCTCAAAGTTTAATGTGGGAAACCATTAATTGTCTATAAGTATGGAGCTGTGTGCTATATTATTTGTACTTTTTAATTATTATTTCCACGGTATCATCATAAAGTATCTAGACGCTAATGAGTGGTAGGCTTGCAAGAGGTAATTTGAAAATTAAACACACTTAAAAACTATTGTAATGTTCATTTTTAAAGAGGACATTCACTAGATTGGATCTTGATAACACTTCTTATTAATGCAATTAGAAGCATTAATAAGAGGAAAGGAGGTCTACGAGAAGATAGAAGTATTATTCATTCAATCTTAACTCATTACAGTTGCTTTTGAGAAAACTTAAAGTATAAAGTTTTGAGGCATTCGAAAGCGTGACAGATTACTTTGAAGAAAGTATTAAACAAGAAACCACATAACTAAAAATCCATTTAAAAGTTGCTACAAAGCTTTATGTATTTGGGGGCATATCTGTCAAGCTAGAACAGAACAAGTTGGAATTGAATGCCGCATTTAGGGCATCGGGCTTTTTCCTGGAAGGCTGGAAGGGTAGAGGCTGGCTTTGCATCTGTGGGGCTGTTTTTTGTTACTGGGGTCTGGTTTTACAGCTGTGCTGCAATATAGGCTCTCAGTAACAAAGGCAGCAGTTCTACACACTTGCACTCCCCTGCTCCCCTTCTCAGGGAGAGGGGGTAGGGGCTGGTCCTACAAAATTACCAGGGCTGCCAGTCCCCAGTCCGGGACTGATCACATTGTCCGATTCTTCTACTGTACATCATTATTTCTTAACATTCTAATGAAAATATGAAGTAAAATTTGGGAGTTTTGTGGTATCAAGTTAAAACAGTACTACAGCGTCCTGTGCTACATAACTGTTTCTGTAACATGTTATCCGCTTCATTATTGATTTATGATCCCTGAAAAAAGCTTTTTTAAAGATCTATATTGTTTTGTTTACTATTAGTAGAACCACAACCTAGTCATATAAATCTTCCTCTTAAACAGACCTATTCGAGGTCACAGCAGCAGAAGCAGCGATTAGTGCATCAAACCAAGTTTGGCACACAGCTTTGCATCCAGTTTCAGGAGAGCGGTCAGCCTATGTAGGGCACACCCAAAGGAGTCTTTCCCTACCTCAGGGATAACTGATATTGGGCCTTCCCTCATTGATGGGGAAACCTCACTTTTGTGCTTTGTATAACTTACCCATTCTTGTAGAGGGTCCATAAGAGATTCTTGAATAATCCTATAATAACTAGGTAAAAAGACAGCTGGCCCTGTTGCTTTTCAAGGTTTCCTGTTTCTAATGTTTTACTTAATGCTTTCTGCATTTTGAACTGGGCTTTCTAGATTGTCCCAATCTGCTAAGAGTAAAAGGGCCATACAGATATGTCCATGATTTGGCCACGTCCAAACTACAAGAGATCAGTCCTGAAAGAAATTGTAAACATTTTAATCTGCCTCTGTAAACCTTTGGTCTAAATCCCTATTTCTCCTCTCATGGCAGCATTGTCTCACTCTAAGAAGAAGGGCAACTCCATGTTGTTGAAAAGGAGCACGTTGAGCTGACTGTGGTATGACACTAGATTTTAACCGACCTTCTCAGTTCCCTTAATTTTGTGCTCCAGCTCCAAAACTTACTAGTTTCCGTTCTGTTTGAGGTCTAGTTCTCTTAAGGTTTTCACATATGGTCACTCAAAAAAACCTCTCACCTAATACCTAAATCAGTGACTTTGCGTGCATTTGCAGAATGCTGTTATACTCTTATGATACACGAGGGCCTGAAATCTCTGTACACAAGTCTGTCTCTAATTTCATTATTCCAGGAGACTTGTAACCCACCTAGTCAATGTAATGAAGAAACGATGGAGCCGTTCAACTGTAAAATGTATTAGTTATAGTATCACATTGCCAGCTGCCAGAGCCTGCAGCTGATGAGAAAAGATTACAGAGCATAATTAAAGCTGCAGTTTAAATGGCTTTTCTTTCTTCTGCTTTGTTTTCCTAGATGAACAGTGATAAGTAGGAATGAGATATTTAGGGCAACATGTTTATTTTTTCTAGACTGTAAGTAGTTATTGGAAAGATAGACTCTCTGCATGTTTCGACACAATCTGAGCTATAGTGATTTAAAAAAAAATATCTGGTTTGTATTACACCAATTCTAAAATCTTTTTACAACAAATATCTATGTGCCTTTTGGTGTGTTTAATTTTGCACTACAGCGCTAATTTCATTCTTCTTGTTTACGAACATCCTATCCCTTTTATATGAAAGAACAACACGCCAATGATTTAAGCATTTGTGGGACGGGGATGGTGTGGCCATGCATTATAAGAAATAAAGCACCCCTTTCTCATACCTTATAAACTTATTGCAAGTCACCTCAGAGTGCTATGACCTTGTAAAGGAACTTGGCATTCGGTCTTGTTCCTCTATATGATCAGAGAACTTCTTGGTGTCTTGCACTACTCTTATAAAGTATGTCAGGGGCCCTTTATCCAAGTTCTTTCTTCACTAAGACATTGTTAATTAGGATCTAGTTAATTTTCAAACTGCAACGAGGGTATGATCTGAAAATGTTATGCTTCCAAAATCCACTTTCTCTAACAGTTGGAAAAGGGAGGCATGTCTAGGTACAAAAAAAGTTCCTAAACAGGTGTTCTGGGAGTTCTGGTAGTTGAGGCTCCCTTCAACTATTGCACAAATCCATTTTCCTCAAAACCTTCATGTCCGCGGTTATTGGGGGAAAAAGTAGTCAATCCCATGAACTTGGCCTACTGTAAGAAACGTTTGCTTTCTACACACATGCTCCTAGGGACGAAACTCCTGTGGATTTGGAGCTTAAATGAAGTCGGTTTTCTGTGTCTAGGTACAAATTAATTCTGGAATTTACATACTGAATGCATGGCATTTTCATATTTTTCAGGCTTATGCCTGTGTTTCTTAACCATTTGTGGGTAGTGTCCCCACGTGCAGTCCACTCTACCGCATGAAAAAAACGCTTTGCCTATGTTGAGTAAGTTTTGCATATGAAAGTTATGATTTTTGCTCCAATGTGTACTTCCGTTGTACAGAGGAGGTATACACACACCATTGCCGCGTGGTTGCTTGCAGCTTTGTGCAAGCTTGCACCGCTTCAGCCATTAAAATCAGGAGGCGGGCTTGGCAGCGACTCAGTTGTGAAACCCTTAGCGTGCATTTCAACAATTGTTTCTTTCAAATTGGAGCACAGCTGGAGGGCAATAATCATTGGGTTGTCGGCATGCTTCATGTCAAGGAAATAAGAGATGTTACTCAAGAAAAGCAGGGCAGGTGTGGTGTGTAACGCATGAAATAACATGTTTACAAGATTCATATGCATCGAATATCATGTCTATCAGGGACGACATTACCTTAAGTCTTTTTAGTAGAGGTGGTGGGGGAAGTTGGTTGGCTGTGGGTCAGAAGTGCATCAACAGGCAGCATATACAAATGATCCCTTTGAAACATATGTTGGTGAAGTCCTTGGTTGCTCTTAGTTTCATCAGACCAGCTTTCTAGTGAAAGGAGCTCACCTGTAATGACCATGCTTCAGGGAAGCAGCCTCGTTTTAGTGCTTGCCCTCAAAATTATTGTAATTCCATTTATATAGTGCTTACTACCCCTGAACAGGCATTTAAGTGCTTTACACTGGGAGGCACATTGCTCCGGAACCCAAGGTTAGTGGGTAGTCCAGGGGTATTGGTTATTGTTTCCTATTGAGATTCATCTTGGGCACCAAGCAAACCATTCCATTCCTTCACTCCAGTTTCTTTGTGGTAGATTAAATTAATAAGAGTTGGGTGTGCTTCTTACAGTGGTGTAACAATAGCCCCCGCAGTGTGGGGGGAGACTCCCGTGCTCAAGGGGGTCCCCTCAGGCACTGTGCACAGGTGGCAGGCTTGAATGGGTCCAGAGCGTGGGGGGCCCCCCTCCATATAACTTGCAGGGAGGGCCCCTCAAGTTTTGTTACGCCACTGGCTCATTAGTGGGGGATATGGGAACTCATGACGATGGTTGGTGGGATTAATACATGGGCGAGAGGAGATTGGGTATTTCCAGGTTGTCATCTTAGAAATATAGAGAACATTTCTTTAGATAGTTAGCAAGTTGATGATGGAACACTGTAGAATGGAACAACATGCACGTGAAGATAGATTTTCGATAGGCACTAGAATCCAGCAAACAATCTGTCCTAGTCTACTGTTAGATTACTACTCCTGCATCGTCAGCTGGTCAGGGCTGGGGCTGGAAGTGAAAGCTAATGTCTGAAAGCACAGTGAAATGATGAGAGCTTTAGGCTGAAATCAAAAGAAGCAGAAACCTCAAGGTCATAGCAATGTGACAAGATATATGGGCAATAGTGCAACCATTAAAAAGGAGATTCTGATAATGGTGGAGCAAATGTATTCTAATGTTGATCCTAAGTTTTGTCTGAGTATTTATTACAAATCAAAGGTTGGCAGTATGCTCTAATATTTTTGCACACGGCAATTAACTAGTATACCCTCAGCTTTAGAGTATTTGATGAAGTGTAGTTTTGTGGGGTTTTAGTATAGTGTTGGCATTTAAAGTGACTCAGTGATTAAGGAGGCTGTATATTTAGGCTAGTCTGTGTGCCAGTGGCGGCCGCTACAATAAGGAGGTGGTGAGGCAGGTGGAGGGGATGCGGGGGGCATGGGAGAGTGAGTGTGTGCTGGAGGGTTTAATAAAAAAATTAAAAAGAAACACTTGCATGAAGCTGCCGCCCGTGTTGCGCTTTGTCCTTCCTGGTCTCAGCCAGCACTGGGGCCGCGTCACGGACTTTCCGCACTGCTCTCTTGCTATTGGAACAGCGTGGGGATTAGCCTGAGCGGGCTGGAAAAACGCTCCGCTTAGACCAGGGGGGGGGGGTTTCTCTAGCCCGGCTGTTCAATGCAGCCAGGCTGGAGAAGCCGAAGTGCGCATGTGTTTTTTGGTCAGCCAGAGATGGCTGCCCAAACACATATGCGCACCTAGGGAGTGCACATACTACACCTCCTCCCCATGCCCCGCCCCTCCCTGTGCAAGCTGGCTCAGAGCTGGCAACTGAAAAATAAAACCATGACTGGAATTAGTGCAGGTTTATTACAGTGAGGTGTTTGGTACAACAAACATCCCATAATTCAGTGACGCCATCATGGAGAGCTGGGGAACTCCTAATGACAAGTGTCTAGTCCATGTACTCACTATGGTTTCCCTGTTTACTTATAATATTCAGGAATTGACGTGGATATTGCAGGGGCATATAGTGGACACTGCCTTAGGACTTCAAGGCCTGCTATAGGGGTGCTGCAGTGTCTGTGGGCAGCTTAAAAATGTCAACAGTATATTTGACTACCTTCTGCATGTGTGTGTATGGAACGTATGGGATGTGGAATAGGTGCATTCTTTTGTAGTACTGTACTGTACTATTTGGAGGTCTAACTCTTTAATGTGACTGGTATTGCCTAACTACTTTTTCACTATTATAATTGGCTTGTGAGTGTACGATTAAGACATATTTTGTCTAAACTCATCAAGCGAACGTTCATCGACTATTTTATAAGACTGTACAGGGGTGTGTCGGCAAGAAAAGTAATTGCCTCTGGGCAGAAAACAGGTTTTACAGAAAAGTGAAAAACGCACCGTAAATGAATTCCTGAAGCCTCGGCTTCGGATAGATTCGGTTGGAAGTCTACAAGCGATTTACCTGTGTAACCTCAGGAATTCTGTGATTTGCTAAAAAAAAAAAAAAAAAGTTGTGAATGTCGGCTAAACATACTTGGGTCTTTGCACATTCAGTTTTGTTTTTTTGAGAAGGGGCCCTCGTTGGATAATGGCTCTCTTTGACTCCGAAAAAGTGTTCGTGATTGCAGATTCGTTTTTTCCACGATTCAAAAGCCAAATGGCTTCACATTTATAAATAAGCATAGAAAAAGCAAACCAATCTTTATTTTAGAGCAGTACTTCCCACACTTTTTAGAACCACAACCCAATTTTTAGAATAACAAGTTTCCGCCACCCAGTTAGCTTTCATGGACATGAGGCGGGTGACTTTTGAATGCAACTAAAGCTTTGTGTGGAGGCGCACTGTCGCTTATAGACAGCACAGTTTCCAGTAAAAAGGCCACTAAATTTGACATACAGTTTTTTTTTTTTAAAAGAAATTTTTATTGTTTTCACAAGAGTTATAACAAAGGACACGAAATCAGACCGTATACACATTAAAGTAGACAAAACACCATACATAATCATCATTTCTCCAAGTAGACCTAGATCGGGCCCCCTAAGGTCATCATTATCAGCCACCCTCCCCTTCTTTCCTACAGTTTCTCTAGTCATCTGAGTCAGAAGACTCCTCATCAGAAAGAGGTGGTGGATCACATATGTTGCCCCTATATTTGTTCCATGCTCCCCACACTCTGACCCATTTTCGAGGACAACCCCGCCTGATAAATACAAAACGTTCAGCAAACATAGCCCCATCCATGTCCTTTTTCCACATCGACAGTAGCGGTGTCTCCACCGCTCCCCATTTTTGGGCTATGATCCGTTTAGCCATCATGTTCCCTACCGTCACCCAGCCCTGCGCCTGGCGATTAAGATCTGTGGGCTCCCACACATTCAACAGACAGCGTCTGGGTTCTGGCAGCAGTGATACCCCGCACACCTGCGACATCGTTCGCAGCACTCGCCTCCAGAAGAGTTGAAGAACCGGACAGTCCCAGAGCAGGTGATAGAAGGTCCCCTCCTCCCCGCAACCCCGCAGGCAGAAGGGATGTGGTGCTCTGCCCAGTTTGTGCAATAGGCTTCTGGTGAAATATGAGCGATGTAGAATACGAAGTTGCACAAGACGCAGCCGTGAGGGTATACCCGCCTCGCGCGGTGACGCCAGCGCCTCCCGCCAATCTGGGTCATCGAAATCGCCGACCTCGTCAGCCCATTTCTCCCGCAAGACCCCCATAGGGTCCGGCAAATTGTTGATCAGTTTGCGGTATGTGAAAGATGTGGCCCGCTTAGGCATGTATTCGGTCAGCAGCCTGTCTTCCAGTGGAGATGCCTCTGGAACCTGCACACCTGGGGTTAATTGTGTCGTTAGGGCGTGTTTCATCTGCAGGTATCGGAACCATTCTGAGGGAGCCAGCTCATACTGTTGTTGCAAACGAGCGAATTGAACAACCTCCCCTTTGTGCCACACGTCGCCTATCACCGAGATCCCGATAGCGTCCCAAGCGGCAAAGCCCTTGCTGCCCCTGAGCCGTCCCAGTCGCTTCGTGTCCCAGAGAGGCGTAAGCTGCGTCAGGACTCCGCGCCACCCCAGCCTGGCCTGTGCCACGTGCCAGAGAGACACAGTCTGTCGCAGAGGGCCAATCAGCTGCGGGGCCAGCCGGGCATCATACAATGGGGCAAGCATACCCCTTTCGCCCAGTATATCCCTATCTGCCTTATACGCTGGATCTGACTGCGGCGCATGGAGCCACTGGTTGATCACCTTGAGCTGCGCCGCCCAATAATACAACTGGATATCTGGGAGAGCAATTCCCCCATCGTACCACCCACAGACCAGTTTCGCCTGTGCAATGCGTGCTGGTTTGTTGCCCCAGAGTAAATTAGAGACTTGCGCTGCAACCGCTCGGAAATAAGCCGGTGGCACCGGATAAGGAGTATTTTCCAACACATAGAGAAACCTCGGCAGGGCCATCATTTTAAAGAGCGCCGCCCTCCCCACCAGGGTCAAGGGCAACGTTCCCCAGTGCCGCACATCCTGCTTGAGGCGGTCCAGTTGAGGGCTTAAGTTACACCTGAAAAATTCCATCTGATCCAAGGCAACATGTATCCCCAGGTATTTGAACGACCCCTTCGCCACCTGTATCTGGCAGCCCTCCGACAGTCGAGGGGGGGGGCCCCTCAGCACCATGAGGACCGACTTCGACCAATTGATCGTATAGCCGGATGCCCGGCCAAACACCTCGCAAATATTAAGTAATGTAAGGATGGATCGCCTCGGAGATGACAAGTAAAGCAGTATGTCATCCGCGTATAGGGAGACGCGGTCTTCCCAGTTCGCCGACCATCGAAGGCCTCTCATCATAGGTTCCCACCGTATCCATGTCGCGAGGGGCTCGAGTACTAGGGCGAAAAGCAGCGGCGAGAGCGGGCAGCCCTGTCGCGTACCTCGCCCCAGGGGGAAATCCTCCGACATGTGCCCGTTGGCCGCGACATGGGCCAGTGGTTTGGTATACAGGAGTCGGATCCAGGCACAGAATTTCGGCCCAAACCCCAGATGAGACAGTACTGCGAAGAGAAAGGGCCACTCCACCATATCGAACGCCATACGGGCATCAAGGGAGAGAATAACAGCGGGTTCTTGAATTCGGTCCACTCGGGCCAGCACGCTATGTAAGCGCCTCAGATTGTGGGAGGTACTCCTCCCGGGCATAAAGCCCGACTGGTCCGGGTGCACTATGTCAGTCAAGTGTGGCGTGAGTCGGAGGGCCAACAGTTTCGCAAGGATCTTGGCCTCTGCATTAAGCAGAGAGATGGGGCGATAGGAGGCGCATTGGTCCGCCGGCTTACCCGGCTTTGGCAGTACCACGATGGTGGCCGTCCGTTGGTCCGCGGGGAGCTCCCCCATCTCCAGGCCATGTTTGTACATATTCAGCAAGTGTGGGGTCAGCATCTCGGGCAGCCTTTGATACAGCTCAATCGGGATGCCATTAGGACCCAGTGCCTTGCCAGGTTGTAATGCCGCAATAGCCACCTGCAGCTCCTCGACCGTAAGATCGGCCTCCAGGGACTCCCTGGCTTCAGGGGAGAGCTTAGGCATCTGCAGGTCACTAATGTATGTCAGCGCCACCTCCTCCGACATGGAGGAGTTGGAGGAATACACACCACAAAAATGCCCCGCCAGGGTGCGCACTATTTCTCGTGGGTCTGACGTTGTCGACCCCTCGGCCGTAGCCAACTGCGCGATCCATCGGGCTCCGCTGTCTCGCCTGTCCAACCACGCCAGTAGCCTGCCGGTTTTATCGCCGACATCGTAGACCGTATGCCGTGAGGCCTCAAGTCGCTGTTTAACACGGTCTGCCAGGTGCTCCCTGTGTTTAACTTGAGCCACTCGTAGGTCATGGGAGGTTGCACGGGAGGGGGTTTCGGCCTGACGAGCCTCCGCAGCCCGGAGCTCAAGCTCCAGCGTCTGCAACTCAGACGTTTGCATGCGCTTATGTCCTGTGATGGCCGCCATCGCCTGGCCTCGCAGCACCGTTTTGTACGCTTCCCAAAGAATTGTGGGAGAGTCAACCGAAGCGGCGTTCTCGTGGAAGTAGAGTTTCGACCCCTGTGTGATGGATTTACTAATCTTCGGGAGACGCAGATAGCTGGGGCGTATCGGGTAAACGCGGCGGCGCATCAGGTGGGAACTGTGATAGTGCAGAAGGATCGGGGAATGGTCAGAGATGCCTCTGGGTCTAATGTCAATACTTTCGACGTTATGGAGGCATCCGGGGGAGCCCAGAAAGTGATCAATGCGGGTTAGACTGTTGTGCACCCCGGAATGGAATGTATAGGAGCGCGTCTCTGGGTGGTGCCAGCGCCAAAGATCTGTGAACCCTAGCGCCGCCACGAAGCCTGCTAGTCGCGTTGCGCCGCTACCCTGTGCCCGAGGCGGAGACCGGTCAATGTGATCGTTCATCACCGCATTAAAGTCACCCCCAAGCAGCACCTCTCCCTCCGGTAGGGTAAGGAGAAATTCACTAAGTGCCGGAAACTCCGTGGCATGCAACCCAGGAGGGATATAGACCGACACTACATTATAAAGATGCCCTTCCCATTGTATGTGAGCCGCGGCAAACCGCCCGGCTCCGTCCGTGTGTACATCAAGCACTATTAATTGGGACTGTTTGCGCAGCCAGATGCCAACCCCTCGGGACCCAGAAGTAAACTCAGAGTGGACCACCATCTTATATCCCCATCTGTCCAGCGCTTTAGTAGCCGTGCCGGTGAGATGGGTCTCCTGAAGCAAGACCAGCGCCGGGGCGCACCGTTTAATACTATGCAGGACCAGACCTCGTTTGATTTTGTCTCCTAAACCCCGTACATTCCAGGTCAGTAAGGAGAGGGGTTGCACCGGGGTCAAGTCAGTGTCAAAGGCTATTGGAGTAGCCAAGTCTGACTTCACGGCGGGTGGGAGAGGAGATAAAGCCATAAGCGGGTAGAGCATAGTGTGGCCCAGGTTGTGTGCAGAACATGTGTATGATGTAAGTCAAAGAGCTGTGTCCTATCAAACCAAAACAAAGAAACAAAACCAAGAAACATACCCCGTCCCCCCACCCCCCTCCCTGCCTCCCTGCCACACGGACTCAGAACTGCCCGCCACCCCAACTTAGCAGAGTGCTCAGTCCCTTGAACCCCGAACAGTACTTGCGCTTTTTAGGGAGCGTGGAGTCCGAGGGGGACCCGGACATCCCCCGTCCCCAGGTCTCATCGTTCATGTCCCCAAATCAGTATGCGGACACTACATCAACATCAGTTCCCAGCGGGTAGTCTTGAACTGCAGTTCGGTCAGGATGCGAGCCGCCGCATCAACCCGTGGGTTCCTCCTCAACCTCCTCAAGGCGCTGTTCATGTCCAGTAGGATCGATCTCACTCCCGGGACGCCTTGTCCCTCGGCTCGAACGCCCTGCGCCACCAGCACGGCGCCACCCCTCCAACCAGTCATGAGCCTCCTCTGGTGTGTCGAAGAAGAAAGTTTTGCCCTCCGCCGCCACCCGGAGACGCGCCGGGAAGAGCATTGCATATGGAAGTTCGCGAGCTCGTAGTTTCTTCTTGACCTCCACAAAGCTCCGCCGCTGCGCCGCCACTGCAGCCGTATAGTCCGGAAAGAAGGACACTGTGGAGTTCTGAAGCCGAATCGGCGGTGCCACCCGCGCCGCCTGTAGAATGGCATCCCTGTCTCTAAAATTAAACAGGCGGGCCAGGACAGGCCTCGGAGGCGCCCCAACCTTCGGGCGCCCTCCCGGTACCCTATGTGTGCGCTCCACTGAAAAGAATGTCGAGAGGCCCCGGGGTTGCAACTTGGACTTAATCAATTCTTCCACATAGAGGTCCATGGCCGGGTGCCCCTCACTTTCGGGAATCCCAATAATGCGCACGTTGTTGCGGCGAGAGCGCCCTTCTTGGTCGTCCAGCCTGGCCGCCATGCGTTTGTTCTCCGACTCCAATTGCGACACTCTCTGTAGGAGGCCTTTGGAGTCCTTCGCCAAAGTCTCCGTTGCCTGCTCCACCTCTGCTACCCTGGCGGACATCTTCTGGAAGTCTGCGCGGAGCAGGGATACGTCCGTAGAGATTGACCCCACTGTGGATTGTACCTGCGTTAAGGCCATCATGATGTCCTCCAGCGTCACCTTCGGCGAGTCGGTGGTCGTCGCCATCTTCCCGGTGGGGCCGCCGCGGTCCGACACCTCGGAGTCCCCGGTGTAGGCGAACTTGGCAAGCTTGCCTTGGTGGTGCCCCTTGGTTCCTTTCCCGCTCATGGCGTTAGCGATACCTCCCAAATGTCACTCCCGCAGAGCAACGGGGGAGCGATGCACCAGGGGCCCCCCAGGCCCTTCAGGCAGCTTAGGGAGCGATCCCCGTCTCTGGTCGTCCCCGAGAGGGGAGGGGGGGGGGGTCGGCACGGATCGGCAGGGCCTCACGTCTCGGCGGGGCCCGATGCAGGTCCGGAGCGTAGTCTCCTGTGCAGCGCAGGCCCAGGGGCCGGCAGCAGCTCGCTTGAGCGCGGGCAGGCCCACCGGATGGACAGCGGATCCTTGCGCCTCTCGCAGGCCCTTCGTCCCGGGCCGATGGGGGTCGTCCAACGCTCGCCTCACTCCCGCCTCAGCCACCTCAGCCACCTCAGGTGTCGCCGTCGCCAGTGTTTGCCGCAGGCGTCCAGCCTCCGCCACCGCCGCAGTGTAGATCTGTTCGGGCACGCCTCGCCCAGGGCCGCCCCGTCACTCGAGGCCCCGGTCGCACACGCTGAGGCAGGCCGCAGAGGTCCAGGTCTCGCCGATTCCGTCGTGGGCGTCCGAGAGACCCCGGAGTTGGACCGGGGTGCAACGCTGTGTGTCCGCTGCACGATTCCAGACCTTAGGGATCGGATCGCTGCCCGGATATGTTACGGATGAGGGGGGGAGTCGATCGTTCCCCCGGAGCCCAACTAGGCTGCGGCCATCTTGCTTGGCTGCAGGCCACGCCCCCCTTGACATACAGTTTTAGTGATAAAGCTATATTGCACACAACTGATAATGTGTGGAGATCGGGTTTCATTGAATATTTATCATTTGTACATCACCAAGTAAAGCGTCTTGAATGGTTTCGATCTTATTAAAATCTTTTTTTCCATCACACTTCAGAATTACAAAATTATGTGCTTCATTGTTGCTTTTCTTACTGCTGAATGTGTGCTGTTCATTCCTAGATATTTACATTTTGTTGTATTTTACAAAAAAAATTACATCCTACAGCCTTTCCGTTAACACTCCCTGCACCCCAATTGTCACATAACTCACTTTTACCTTTTTTTCTGACTGCAAAGTGAACACCAATCCTCATGTTAAAAATGAATAAGCAATTTGTCAAAAGGACTAGCCTGACATTTGACCTCTGTCTTTGAGAGCACAGCAAATGTGGTTGAGTTGAGAAAAAGGTAGATGAATGCCCTTCTGGCAGTGGTTGGAACACAGGTGAAATGCCACTAGTTTACAGGCCAGTGATACGACTGGTAGTTCACTTGAAAGGACTACTTAAGCCAATGAAATATAAAGCCTTTTGATGTTACTTCTGTAGTTGAATGGAATACAGGAGTAAAGGATGACAAGGAACAATTCGAAAAAATTAGATTAAGGAGTGCTGGGACCGTGTATCTTCACCCAAGGCACCAAGACCTCTTAAAAGTGAGATGTCAATGTCACAGTGCAGTTTAGCAGGCTGTCCACTGTAGCATGCTTGCTCTCATCCAATGGTTATGCCTGCCACATCCCTCATGCATGGTGAATAGATGAACTTGAGGCCTGCCTCTAGAATTACCAACCTACAGAGCACTTTCAGAGCCCCTTGCGTTGTCGGTGCATGAGCCCAGAAAGTTGGAAGGTGCAGTCAGTGGGTAGGGGTAAGACAATAACCACCTGTAAAACTGGCATTGTCTATGCATGGTGGTGCTGGGGCAGTCTTGAAACATCATGTGCCAGCCCTCAGTTTGTTGGACAACATGATCCTCTATTACAGTTGAAGAGCGTAAACCAAGAGCTAATACAGAGCAGCTTTAAAATATATTTTTTTTAAATTGAGAGCTAATATGGTTGGCCAAAATTATGTGGCAACTAGTTGGTGTTTCTAAAAATCCACATTCTTAACTACATAACTACGTTTTTTGTCTACAGACAACCAACCAGAATAGTGCAGTATTTCACTTACTGCTTTCAATAATGTCCCAAATCTGTCTGCCTGTATATCTATTGTGTTATAATTACATACACTCATTTTTTAATCTTGCATATGTTTTTATTATTACATATCCGTTTACTTTATTTTAGATGTAGCATATATTTTTCTAGATGTATTTTGTCTCGTACATGCATATCTTTTTTTGTAGTTTTCTTCATTTTATCAATTTGATCTCTATAATTGTATTTACCTAAAGATGCACCTTTCTTCCGTTATATACAAAATTATATAGTAGAAAACTGGGATTGTGCAGATTTGGTGTGTCTCTTTGGTATGTTTTTCTGTCTATATTTAGAGCAATTTATTCAAAAAGTTGCCTATCATGATGAGCGGTATGGCGTATGAGGTGAGAGAGGGGACAGTCAATTTATTACAAATGAGGCACTTCACCAATCTGATTATCGTTAGGACCAACTTGTAAAGATGATGATGAAATAATACCTGTAGGAAATGAGGTGGGGGAGTAGCTGGGGTTGGGGGTTGGAAGAGAGGAGAAAGTTAACCAGCAACAAAGGGGCCTGAGGGCATAGATCATAGTGTTCATTTTATGACAGACTGACATGCTATAAAACAAATGAATGATGGAGTCATAGGGGCATAAGTACATACATTTGAGCCACCGTGAAGATACTTCAAGAAAGCAAGGTTCTGGTGGTGATGAGCAAGTTGATTCCTTTGGGCCACAACCAAGAAGCAGCGATTAGCTGGGCCCACAATTTAGGAAAGACATAGAGGTTGCCAGACTTTACAAAGGGTGAGCTAAAATCTTGTTGCCCCTGTAGGCGTGGGAAGCAGTGCAAGACCAGAAAGTATAGGTTAGAGAAAAAAAGTAAACTTTCCTTAAACATATGGAATTAATCGGTTTTGTAAGAGTGAACTTAAATCTTTTTCAGCCCAGTAATTGGCCAGCTGGTGACTTTTCATTTTTTTTTTCGGGATGGTAAGCTGCTTGTAGGGGAGGTCAAGACAGAGGGATTATGGTTTAACTACATTTGGAAATAACCCAGGTTCCGGCTCTGAAATGGTGCAGATTTCCGAGATGAAAGAGGACGTATTTTAATTACTTAAGAATGAAAAAGTTGTTCTTGCTGTCTGTGTTAAACTGTCAGCCCAAGTCTTTAAAATATTGTGGGGTCTTCTTGACACTTGAGACCAAGGTGGAGTCCCTAAAGCACGTGATCGAATGAGATTACTGTCACGCTCGTCTGTAATCAACTCGGTTCAGAGGGCGAGCGATGTACAAATCTTAAAAGAACCCTATGTTTTTGGGGTTTCTCCTATGGATAGCTTTAGGTGCCTTGCAAGAGCTAATGCTATCCCACAGCACACAGAATACACCAGACACCATACGGCACACAAGATCCACATATCCATACATTGAGACATATCTTAAGGGGTTTTTGGTAGGGTGACCAGATGTCCCCGTGTTCCCAGGACGGTCCCCGTTTTTGGGGAAGTGTCCCCGTGTCCCGACACTTTTCTCCAAGTGACTCAAATGTCCCTGTTTTCAAACAGTGTCCCCGTTAAACACAGAAATGTTCCTGTTTTTCATTGTTCCGGTTGAGCATGCGCGCGCGTGCTCTCTTTGCACTGTTTACAGCATGTGTCGTCACTGAGGTGAGCGCTGTAGCAAGAAGGGAAATCCTTTGAAGAGAGACATTTTACACGCATCGCCACCTACGACATGGTGCCAGCCAAAGTTTCTACTTTGGATAAAACAATATTTCTTCATCCTGTAGCTTGCATTCATAGTCATACAAACTTTTCAGTAGCCCTTATGCATACCGTGCAAGGATTAATGCATTGCTCATTGCATGTTTTATTCATAACCAATTGATGTATGCTTTGTGTTCTCCATATCAAAGCTATGACTTGACCTTTTGACTGACCTTTCAGATCACGGCAAACTGTTTAGCTGGAAAGGACTTAAAGGAGCAGGGTTAATGCCTGTGGGAGAGGCGAGCAGCGCTGCTCGAGCTTTTTGCTCAGGTCTTCACACTATTGCACTATGAGATGATACCAATGGCTAGAGTGCACTATACATACCCCAGTAAGGTAACATGACATCTCAGCAGTGACTACGCAAATGTGGGAGGACCGTGCCACCCTTAAGACCCTAAGGCAGTAATACCTGGAGAGAAGTTTTTTTTTTTTGTACATTGGTCCATGGCTGCCATTTGGCAATTTAGCATTCCGCAGTTTACCTCCCATGCTTTTCTGTCATGAGCAACTAAGCAACATTGGTGAGTTGTACTTTATGTGGTGCTGACGTGCAGCTATAGAAACAAGCATTGATAAAGCTAGTAAATCTGGCGTTTGCTAGCCTGTGATGTTTTATTGATTTTTGGCAAATATATGCTATAGTCCTTAAAAGTGTAAATGTAATAAAAAGTACTAATGCTGCTGTGTGAAGGAGAGGGTTGCCAATAAAAGATCGCGGATTTGTTGTCTGTAATGCTTCATCTCGGTCTGTGGAGGGAGCTGTAATTGTTGCCCTTTTTCTATGTCTATGACAGCTGTCAAATAGTCCTACTTTTATATCGATGGTTACTGCAAACCGTAGTCCTACTTCTATGTCTATGACCTGTCCCCGTTTTTTGTTTTGAGAATCTGGTCACCCTAGTTTTTGGGTCAGTCCTCTTCAGCATTTGGCTTGTTTGGGTGAGCTCCCTTTGTGACATTGGTTCGCTGGTTTGTCCTCATTTCACAGATGTTTATAGTTGGCCCATTTGCAATTCCATGTGTGAGTTGCTGAAGAAAGTAGTTCATCTAGATTCTCCTGGTATTTGGGCTTTTGCCATGCACCCGAACAAACTGGCATTAATGATAAATACATTTGTGAAACGTTGCTGCTGCTTTCATTTCCTATGCACTGCTTTTCATTACCTTGTGTCCTTGCAGTACTAGATTGTAGAGAGAACTGTTGGTGCATTCCTCTGCCAAGCATGATGCATACTATCATGTTGTCATACATAGGGCACACCGCAGAGCGGCCTCCACTGCCATGTCCTTTCGCTTGTGGCAGAGCTGTTGGGGACATGGCGCAGTCCCTTTCCCCGTACATGGACAACTTGCAAGGGGGATTTACCACTTCTCCTTTATCAGCCTCAAAGAGCTGCTGCTTGTTCCCCCACATGCAGCCCCCAAAGCCGTCCCTGATGCTGCTCCGAGATGCTTCCTCCCCATGCAGGGCACTCAGCCGTGATCATGTCAGAGCCCCTGCATTTTCTGCTGATGGCTTGTACGAAGATGACCACAAACATTAAGCAGCAAACCTTAAATACAGAAAACTATGTGCTGATAGATACTTCTAACTGCAGATTCCTCACCGCTAGAATATTCCCCAGGTGCCAAACTGGATCTGGAAGTTTTCACAGCAGTACTACTGTGTGCCGCTAGGGGATGTCTTGTGGCTACTCGTTGATCTTATTCCACCCTTGAAGTGACGGAGTAGAGCTGCGTATAAACGACACCCCTGCGCCTCAAAGTCACTTAGTTTCTTTCTGGGCCTTCGAACATATATCTAGAGCGCCTCTCAGTTTTTTTGTTGGCTTGGCAAGATTTTCAAACTGAAGTCCAGTGTGCAAGGAAAGGATGTGCCCACCCAAGACTACATGGTTCAAACAATGCTGCAACTATTGTAAACTATGGTAAACAGATGCCCGTTTTCTCTGAACAAATGCCAGACTTCATTGGAGACATGGTGGCATCCCTCATGGGCATGCATTTTGGATCCTGCTTGGTTGGTGAAAATTTGATTCCACCGTAAAGCACTTCAAAGAAAGCCTAGGCATTGCACACTATCTGCCGAACAGTTTCTTCATCAGTGTGTTCCTTCTGAGGCTACTCCACAGGGTTGGCATATAGACCATGCCAGGTACCTCTGCCCACACTGCAGTCGCTTCTGCCCTTTCTTGGCCATGGGATGGGGATCAGGCAGACAGCGTGTAGGTATCCAGGGGCACCGATCTGTCCAGTTCCCCTCTCCTGCGGCATCGAACTTCAACCTGCTTTAGTTTGCCCTTAGTGGCACACAACTAGCCTATGGGGAGGCAGGATCAACATTTCGTCTCTAAGTAGCAAAGCATGACATCTGACTGATGGGTCCTCTTGGTTGTCCAGCATGGCTATACCCTTCTGTTTCCTTCAAGCCCTCTGCATTTTCTGCTCACATCACAGAAGCTCTCAGAGGAGCACCAGTCCTTCATACTGCAAGAGATGCAAGACCTACTGTCCAATGTTTTAAGTGGGTGTCAACCTCAAGATCAGGTTGTTACTCCTGCTTTTTCTGATTCCGAAGGAGGACGAGGCCTTTGTCCTATTTTAGATCTCGCTCTTTGAGTGCCTTCCTGCAGAAGGACAAATTCAAAATGGTTACACTGGTCGAGGTTCTGTCTGTCCTGGATCCGAGCAACAAGAGGGTGGCCTTATCCAAGGGCATTTTTAATTTTCTTTCTTTCCTTTGGCCTTAACAGCGCCACTCGGGTGTTCGCGAAAGTGATGGTGGTTATTGCTGCTCATCTTCGGTGATTGTGGATATCTACCTCGACATCTTTTGAAGATGAGATTGACACAGTCGCACATAAACCACCTCCAGACAACATCTCACCTCCTGACATTGTGGGGTGCTTGATTAACGAGCAGACGTCACATGTGACTGCTGTGAAAAGACTTCCTTTAATGGAGCTGTCTTGGATATGGTACGGTTTTGGGCCTTTCCTTCACCACAATGAGTCCAGGACATTGTGACTTTGATCATAAAGTTTCTGCCTTAGTCCCGGACCGCGGTGAGAAGAGATGGGAGACTTCTTGGCCTGTTAGCCTTGAGCATCCTGCTCATCTTCTTCACCCGGTGGCATATGCTGGCTATGCAGGCAGATCTGATGTCAGTGGTCCCAGCACCAAGAGAACCTGGTGTACGTCATCCAGGTTTTTGAGAAGTCTTCACAAGATCTGCAGTGGTGGCTGCTTGACTGCAAATGAACAGCAGCCAAACCCCTTTCCCTTCCCCACTGAAAGCTGACAGTGGCGATGGATGTGTCAATTGCTTGGTTAGTGAGGCCTTCTCAGAGAGGTGAAGATAAGAGGGCTCTGGTTTCTGGCAGAAACCTGACTCAACATAAATCTGTTGGAGTTGCAAGACATCCACTTGGCATTGCAGGCTCTCTTGTGTCCCTCAAGGGAAAGCTGCAGCAGGATCTCACGGACAACCCCACCGCTAGGTGGTACTTCAGCAAGCAGAACAGAGTGGATTCCTGGATCAAGTGCCAGGAGGGGCTAGTCCTCTGGATTTGCCTGGAGCGTCTGGCCTCTCCTTGATCTTGAATCACCTGAAAGGATCCTTAAACGAGAAGGCAGAGAAGCTCAGATGGAATCTGATAGTGGAGCACAAATGGCTCTTGCACCTTAAAGTGGCATAGGGCATCTTCCTACAGTAGAGAGAAACCTGCTTGCATCTTTTTGCCAGTGTCAGAACTTATGCGTGTTGGAGTTTTCAGGAATACTTTCTCTAGGAGACTCATTCAATCTACAGTAGAGCATTGGACTCCTGTATGCCTTTCCACTTCTGAATTTCCTGCTCTGAGTTCAGAAGAGGATCAGGAACGACTGGACCCAAGTCATCCTGGTAGCTGTGGATTGGGCCAGGAGAGTGTGGCACCCAGAACTTCTAGTCATGAGAATTTGTCCTTCTGACAGTCTGCCACTTCTGGAAGATCTTCTGTCGTAGCAGTAGGGCAGGTTTCTTCACCAAACACTTCTCAATCTACACCTCAATGCCGGGAGATTGAGCAGATGCAGTTAACTGTGTTTAATTTGCCACCTAAAGTTGTTGTGATCCTTGCAGCCAGGTGTCCCTCTACAAAATCCATTTACGCTGGGCGCTGGGACAAACTTGTGACTTGATGTGGAGTTTGCAAAACAGACCCCTTACAATTCAAACTGGTTTTTATTGTTTGTTTTGTTTTGACCCAGCAAGTTATTACAGTAGAATCTGTGCAAAGGTTTACGAAGCACTACTGCCTTCACAGCCAGGTTCGACAAGAAGGGCACTTTCCCCATTTGGTCCTGCACTACTTTTTGGTCTGAGCCTGCTGCACAGACCATCCACCTTGAGCATTACTGATTTGTTATCTATTCTAAAGGTGAGACATCTGTGGCTAGAAGTATCAATCAGAGGAACAAATTCCTTACTTTCAGGAGTGCTCCTTATGGTAGATAATCTATCTAATCGCAGCTTCCTCCCTGAATTCTCACCTCCCCATTCTGCGGAGTGTTCTCTTTTTACCATGTAAAAAGGTCAGAAATTAGAGAGTTGGATACCGTTTACGACATTTGTTTGAAGACACAAAAAGAGTAAAGCAAGAAACCATGACGCACATGGGTGGCGCTTATATGCAGGTTGGCTCCATCACTTCCAGGGCAGAATGAGACCAACGCAGAGCCACACTGCGCCACTTAGCGGTGTGCTGGAACCCTTGATCAAATCTTCAGAATCTAGTCTGGAGCCTGGGGAATATTCCAAAGGTGGGGAATCTGTGATTAGAGTATCCTCCAGAAAGAGCATTACTGAAGGTATCTAACTTGTTCTTAATGAATAAGGTTGTTTAGTAAAAAGAGGCTTAAGGCTTTCTGCTAGAAATGTGTGCTCTTCTTAATGCAAGCCAGTAGTAGCAGTGAACAAACAAAATGCATCTTAAATATGAGGCCGCTCTCTTCTCTGCTCTTCTCTTTCCACACATGCTCCATTAAAATGGCACAGTAAGCATTCTTAGCCTTCTGCCCTACCCTTGTTTCACTATGAGTTTAGAGAACAATATTTGAGAGAATGGCAAACAGAATGAACAGTGGCATAGCAATCTAAAGCACTGCATTTTCATATACACTTGGGGACGACCTAACCCTCACATTCAAAAACAACACTAGACGTGATACCAGACCGCCTTAGCCTAAAGTTCCCACATTAGATCTCTTTGACTGCACAACCTTCACGAGCTGATGAAAGATCACCCTAATAGACTCCCCGTAGTGAGAACTCTATAAACCTAGTTATGTGCTAATGCGCTGAAAGCATCGGACCTCACACCCATAGTAGACCAAACTAGCTTACATACTGTATGAGCAGGCTAATTATTGTTCCACCGTTGTAGTTCTTGCATGCCTATCTGGTCTACATTTAATTATCTTTCTCATGCTGATTGTACTCTCTAATGCGACGACAATTATTCACATAACTGGAAGTGTACTGATATATTGTTGATGTCCAATTAAAAATCAAACACATATATATATATTTTTTTTAAAGGCACTGCATTTTCTTGAGAGCGTCTTTCGGGGGTTAGGTATGAATTCTGTTGCTCAGAAGGTTGTCTTTCTGAGATCTTGATTTTTTTTGTTTTTTTTTAATGTCACTCTGTAATTATAGTTAGGATTTCCCAGGTATAGGAATTTTTCAGATTTTTGCTGGCTAATAACTTTGCTCTATTTGTTGAACGTCCTTGAAACTTTCTGGACCTATAGCATTCTCTACATTGGCAGATGATCGAACTATTTGCGTTAATTGGTCAAGGGGGATCAAGGGAGGGCCCCAAAACACATTCTTTTCCTACTAATGCATTTTCCCTAGACATTTGTGTTGTGTGTAACGCAAAAATGGCAGAACGTATTTGAATGAAATTTGGCAGGAATATAGATTATGATGTGTAGATTATCCTTATGGGTAGTACAGGTAAGTTGGATAAGTATTTTTAGAGTTATAGAGCCTTTTAACTCAGTAATATTTGTTGTTGTTGTAGTTTCACAAAATTTTGTTTGGTCTTGTATAAAAAAATTAAGTTATAATACTTTAAAGGCAGTGTATAAATTATATATTTAAGTTATAACTATAACTTTAGAATTTGTGATGTTTGTGTAGTTTGAGTTTGGTTTGTATAGAAATAATAAATAACGCTGTCCTAGCTATATAAAAGGTTTAACATTTTTTTATTGAAAAAGTGTGTATATTTGTGTGTTTGTATATATTATATATTTATATTCACGGAAAAAAACAAAGATTACAGGGATGTTCTAGTTCGGAAATAGAATTTAAAAAAACCTAAGAAATTCACTGAAAAAAAACCAGAGGTCATAGGACATTATCCTTAGGCTCAAATTGTACATGCACAAAACCATAGAAATTCAGCAGTTATAATTACCTAAGCGAACTGTATATGAGTATGTTTTTTTTAATTAGGGGGTCGGGATCCATGGATTCACATAACTCCACCAGGATCTGGGGAGAGTCAGCATATCCTCGAGTGGTAAACACAAAAGGTTTTTCTACAATGTATTGCCCAGGAGGGGTCTCTCATAGACCCCTCCATTAGTCCCATTTGGTGAGGGTACCCCTACCTTCACCCCTACCTTCACCCCTTCTATCACTTTTTAGGTCGAGCCTAGCGCAGCGCTGCCCTATGGGGAGGCTTCTTGTAATCACTCTAAACTTCTTCTTGTGGGTCTGATTCCTTCCACATATTGGATTGGCCTTTGCTTGTGGCTTTCAATAATGAAAGCACGCAAATGGCCAAAGGCGGACGCATGTCCCACCTCTTTGTTTACTGGTCACTCCCACTGCATTTTGCTGTCGGGAGCGAGCAGGGGCGCGCAGGGTGTCCGCTGCATTCCTCGCATCCCATGGCGTTTTGCCTGCGGGAGCGAGCAGTGCCTCCTTGTTTATCTTTACATTCCTGCTTCGTGCCTTCCTCCTTCCCTCCCCGCCTCCCTTCCCACCCTCCTCTTCGCTTCATGCACCTCCATCAGCCCCTCTCGTGTGTTGCAGTGCCTGCTTGAGGTGCCCCCCCTAGCTGACTGCATTCATGGCAGCTTTACTCCGTGTGAACCAATCCTCCAACCTCTTCCCGCCACCCGCCCCCACTTCTGCACACTCAACACTGCAGAGGGAACGAAACAAACAGGTATCGGTTTGGGAATACGGCCGCTCTATTCATGTACTTTCGGCTGGTTTGCTCCCAAGTTTAACCTTAAAGTTCATATGTTAAGCCCTAAACTTTCTCTGCCTGGGGATGTTAAGACAATATATAACGGCAAAAAGTGTCACTTGTTTATACTTTGACGTTTGCGGCCTCCAGATGCTCCCTCCCTCCCAGCTCATCTGCTGCCCTCTTCTTCCCCCATCACACTTTCCTGGTTTCCTTTTTCATATCCCTTTATGTTAAATTGCATCTCTTACCAAACTTCCAAACACCTCTGGCAAAACACTTCTAAAGTCCCAGAAGCGAGACCTATTGGCTATGCCAATGCTTGTTAACTTTTTTTTTTGCCGCTGGGAACCAAGTCCCGATGAACAAAGTGGCGGCCGCAACTTTCCTCTCAGGTTGCGGCCAGCCAATCATGGCATTGCTGTTGGCGCATGGATTTGCGAGGATCTGCGGAGGATCCGTGACCCTAGATAGGCAAATTTGGAATTTCAGTTAATATCTAAAATTACTGAACGGATTTACACCACATTACAAAAAGGTCGCTTTCTGTCCCAAGATTTACCTTTTTACCAAATTTGGTATAATTCCGTTCAGCGGTTCAACCTGTAGTCGTGTCTAATATCCCTATAGGAATTAACATGGGAAACACACTTTTTTTTACTCCCGCCCCCACCCTTTTTTTTTTTCAGCCTCCGCTGGACGGATCACCCCAAAACTTTCCATGCACAACTAGAATCAGTGGAACACTATTTTTTGAAAATTTAGTGAAGATTCATCACACGGCGACAAAGACCTAGGCAAGTCAAAAAACGCTTTTCCTATGGAAACTGGGTCAGTAGGTAAAACCTATATAGTATGTCTCTGTTACATTAATAAAATGTCCTCCCGTGGATTTCGGGCTTCCTGGTTTCATCCCCCTTCCTCATTCACTTTGGACTTTAAAGTCTTAGTGCCTGAGATTCCCAGAGTTACTGAGAACAGCTCTGAGATAACTTAACTGCAGGAGGAGCAAGTGATACATTGAACTGTCAGCACAAGGAGCTAGACTCCCAAATACAAAAGTGCACAAAATCTGTCTACAACAGGCTGGACACAGTCATCCAGGTTAGCATGCCAGAACATGCAGAACTGTGACCTGTATCATTATCTGCTTGCTGCAGGCAAAGGTGTGTGACCAGGTGAGCTCGTCCTCACTTACAGTGCGTGGCCTCCAGGAAGCTTTCTACATCCGAATGAGGTTCCTTTACAAATTGCTAGTCTGCAGCTGATTTCAAGTCAGAAACCTCTTTATTTGCCACTTTGTGGCCTTCTAGGATAAAGATTTATCTCTCAAGGTAAACTAAATGGCTTTGGAACCTCGTACACTAACAGCGTTAAGTGGATGGTCTCTTGAGTGCCCATGTGCTGAACAGGTTTATTACCTAAACTTTATATTGGCCCTGTGTCACCTGGAGGCTGTAAGAAAACAGGCGACCGGTCAGCGGACCTCTCTCCTCTTCCCTGGCACGCCAGTATGAACTGGGCTGAGCCTCTAAAATCAGTCATGCGCAATCTGTGAGGTTTCAGATTAGTGATGGGGCGAATGTAGGAAAATACATCAGATTACACCAGATTACACTGATTGTACTTGTAGCGCACACCACCACCTGAGTTGTGTCTCGAAGCTTCAATCATTTTTAGTATACATTTTAGACACTAAAAGCAGGGCCTTAAGTGGTCCGGTCCTGCTAGTGCTCAGCACCGGCAGTTCTTAAAGCAGGTGCTGAGACTGGTTCATATCAGGTTCTCCATTGTTGCCCTCACCCTCAGGGTGAAAAAAGAAATCTTAACTCAGCAGCAGTACCACCCTTCACTGCCTTTGATGTAACTTCAAAGAGACTCGTTATAGTTCTTTCTCAGTCTCATCATTTCAAAACTGAAGCATTTCCAGTATTATATACAACAAGCCATAGTTGTTGCTCATTTATCTTATGCAACTAAAAACTATTCACAAAGCCAATAGTCCTGGCTTGTTGTAGGTGTAATGTTACTTGTTGTATTTTTTATCTGGCTGCAATGACAGAAGTAGCTAAATACCAGTCGGGAGGTACACTATGTTAAGCACAGATTTGTAGCTTAGGCGTTCTTGAGCCACGCCCTTAATTACATCGGCCACACCCTTTGAGAGACCCCTCGGTTTTTTCTTCCCACTTAAAGCCCTGACAAAAAGATAGTTATATGTTTGATTTTCTTTCATGTTTCAGTTTTGTGAACATTTATTTCATGTACAGCTGAGAGTTCTGAGTGGCTTATTAATAATTGTAACTGAATGACAATGTAGAACCACAGCTCCTAGTAAGATGTTTTCATCATTCAACTCCCTGGTACTACTTTAATTGCCCTTTGGAGGTTGAAATTGGGCACAACCCTCACTAGTTGCATCGACTCTGCCTTCTTTCAGGGTTTTCCTCTCTAGCTTCTGCATAGGGACCTGGGAGTAGAGGGTGGTGGGTGCTCCCGAATCTCTATGAAAACAAGGTGAGTCTGAGAGAAGTACACTCTGGTGTTAGTTGGCACAACTTTCTGTGTCTATTGCGACCCATCGCCTAGGGTCCCATCCTGCAGCGGGGATTGTTATGTACAGCCTGCTGCTCACGCAAGGCTGTAACCTTAAGAGGGTCCACACCAACACCCAGCCCTGCATGTGGTGAGTACCAGAAGGACCATACCCCAGCTCCTACTGGGCATTAACACATGGAGAACAGTCACCATCCCAGGTGCTTCAGCTACAGTGTGCAACAGGAATGTAGCTTTCACCGGCGATCCATGCCATTCTGCAACAGTATTAACCTAGGACTCTTCTATCCTCAAGTCAAAAAGCATTGGTAAAGCCAAAAGTGCTGGTAATATCTTTGAAAGGCGAGAACTGTTGGCTTTGCCAGTGTTTGTTAATTTTTTTTGCTAGTTTAGATGTACTTCTAGATTCATTCCGACATGAAAGAAAAGCGTTTAATGACTCAAGGATGCCCTTTACATTTTCTCCAGTATCTCTGGCGAGAGGAGAATTTTGAGTTTTTTATGGCAGGCTAGTACAAGGAGGCTCTGTTTTTTACACATTGTGTTTTTGCCTGGTAGACCCCAACACAAACATTTTGCTCCAATCTCTTGGAGACTCAGGCTGTCAGAGTCCCATTCTGCTGGAGTCTAAATGGAAGTTGCAAGTGCAACTTTTCTTCAAAGCGCTGGACAGTTCATACTGTTGTGAAAGTCACTGCTTCCTTGCTAGACCCTCTGTTTTTCATGTGCTTGTGTGGTTGCAGCCAGCCAATTCCATTGACCGTCTCTTGTCTGTGTGCTTTTCCATAGTCCCTTTTTCCAAACCTCTGTTGTCTGTCTGCTTGCTCCAGCCCCTCCCGTCCACCCTCTGTTCTCCGTGTGCTCCTGCATCCCCTCTCCTCTCCACCCCATCTGTGTCCATCTCTTCCGCCCTCCGTGTTGCCTTGGAGGACCCCATTCTTACAAAAAGAAAGCGCTATGATGTGACCAGCACTGGCCACGTCGTCGTCCTTTTTTTAGGTTTCGCCTGTACAGTGCTTGTGCTGTTTTTGGAAATCTGTTGTATTGAAAAACAAATTGTAAAAGTGGCTTAGAACCCGCCCAATACTTACCTTTTCTTACCATTTGTTGATTCCAACGTTACTCTAATGTACATGCTTCTGATTGGTCAGCATGTCATCTGCTTTCACTTTGCACGTCATCATGCTCTGCTCTACCTGTCCCTGCCGTGGCCTTGAGTTTGGCCCAAGTACAGCTTCCGGTCACTGGCTGGTGGCTAGTGGCCCGTGTTCTTTCACGAACTACTCACTCTGAAGCTATTTTTTTATTTATTTGCTTTCAAGAATTCCATATGAGTGCATCTGCTATTGGTGGCTTTGACAATGCTTGTCATTTTATTGTTTCAGTGTGCATTTACTGCAGTTCTCATGGCATATATGACAACACTATATCTACTACTTCACCTACTGTTTGTCACAAGCGATATCCACGGAGTGCCTCTAACCCGGTCATTAGACTGTAGCAGATTAAGGCCTATACATGAGTAAGTAACAAAAGGATTCAAATATCTAAAACATTTTAAGCATCTCCCACAACTTTTCTAAATAATAATAATATTACTTAATATAGCGCAAACAGCTACCTCAAACAGAGGCGTCCCGGCGCTTAGCGGCAGTCAGGAGTAGCAGAGGGCAAAAGTTAACCTAGTCAAAGAGCCATGTCTTCAGCTGCTTTCAAAACTCTGATTCAGAACTCAGCAGGCGGAGATGCACAGGTAAAGCATTCCATAGCATTGCTGTTTTTACAGAGAAAGCCCTGCCTCCCTTTCTAGCCTTGGCAAACCTAGGAACACATAATAGGAACTTAGAGTTGGATCTCAGAGTACGGGTCGATTGATATGGGAACAGTCTCTTTCTGAGGTAACTCGGTCCTATGTTTTGGATTGCCTGAAAAGCAAGGGTCAAGGCATTAAATTCGATGCATTTAGTAACCGGGAGCCAATGGAGGCGTCTAATATGAGGGGAGATGTGCTGGCGTAAATGATCTCTGAAAATCAGCCTCGCAGCCGCGTTCTGAAGCATCTGAAGTCTGTGAATCAGATAGCTGGGGAGTCCTAGGAATAGACCATTGGCATAGTCCAGCTAGGCTGTTACCGCCACGTGAACCACCGTCCTCCTGTTCTCCTCTGGCAGGAAGTGCAAGAATTTTTTTTACCGTTTTTAATTTGCCAAAGCAGGTTGATGATACATGGTGTATGTGGTTTTCAAAAGATAGATCTGAATCTCACTTAACGCCAAGATTTCTAGCTGACTTTACCGTCTTGTCCGCATTTATTTTTTATTTTTTATTTTTTTTTTTTTTGAAAAAGTTTTTATTGAACAATAATTCGGTTACAAGTACGGGCCTACAACCACCCGGGCCGGCCGCTAGGTACAGAAGGAAATCTACACATATCAAGGCTGCAATCAGTTCCCAGGGCGCTGCCCCGCAGTGGCTCCAGATAGTTCTCGAGGAACAGGAAGCGTAAGTCCAACAATCACAAAAACAAAAGGAAAAACAATAAAAAACAAAAGGCGAGTTATGAGGGAAACCAGTGCGGATCAGGCTCCCCCCGGGAAACTCCCGTCAGGACAATTGAGCAATCCGCTAAAGAGAGGAGTACCGGGAGGCCGGGGACGGAGGGGGGGGGGGAGGGGGTCAAGGGAGATGAACGTCCATATGTAGTTGTTCCAAAAGGCGCCAGGAGCCATCAAGGGTCAGGGGGACATGGCGATATCAGTGTCTACCAGGGGGGGCGTACAGATGCCTCCGCGATACGCGTTCCATTGCCCCCAAATGCTACCCCATGCCCCCGGCTTGCCACGGGCCACATACACTGTCTTCTCCCTAAACATACACCAGTCCATATTCTCCTTCCATACTGACACGGTGGGCGGCCGTTGAGCGCCCCAAAGTTGCGCTATGTCCCTCTTGGCAATCATGTTCCCTAGGGCCGCCCACCGAGTCTGAGCCGCGCTGTAGTCATTGGGCTCCCACACATTCAGGACACAGCGACGCACCTCCGGCAGCAGCACAACCCCAGTAACCTGTCCCATTACCGTGTGGACCCGGCGCCAGTAGTCCGCCACCTCGCGGCACTCCCAAAGGATATGAAGAAAGGTGGCGCTGAGCCCACAGCCTCGCTTACAGAGCCCGTCGTCGGAAAATCCCATCGAGACCAAGCGCGGACCCGTCACATACACCCGGTGGAGAATCTTGAGCTGTACCAACCGGAGACGAGCCGGAATGGCAACCTCCTTGGGGGACGACAGTGCAGACTGCCAATCTTCGTCGTCCAATTCCACCCCATCCCCAGTCCAAGCCTCCCGAAGGCGCACAAAAAGGTCCGCCCGGTGATTAATTAATTTTTTATAAATTAAAGAAATAGTACTATCAGGGACATGTCCGTCAAGTATGCGGTCCTCGAGGGGCGAGGAAACAGGGATCTTGGTCCCCTCCCCGAAGACCGAGAGCAGGGCGTGTCGAACCTGGGCGTAGCGGAAGAACTCCCTGTCGGTCAGCTCGTATTCTGCCTGGAGCACCGCGAAAGTCTTGACCGCGCCCTTGTGCCACAGGTCTCCCACTTTGCTGATACCAATCGTGTCCCACTGGTCAAACCCCTTCGTGGTCCACAAGCTGCCCAGGCGGTCGGAGGCAAACAAGGGAGTAGCACATGTTAATCGCTCACTCCAGCCCATGGCCGCCGTGGCAGCCCTCCAGGTCCGCACAGCAATCTTAGTAGGACCCGTAAGGGTCCGGCCAGCCAGGCGGGAATAAAGTGCCCTGTTGTAGTTCCTGCCGGGAAGCAGGAACTTGTCCATCTCATACGCCGGATTCAAGCCGGGCGCATACGTGGCGTGGTTAATGGCAGATAGCTGCGAGGCCCAATAGTACCTGCGAATGTCAGGAAGCGCGATGCCCCCGTCATACCAGGGGAGAGTGAGCTTGGCAAGAGCAATACGCGCCCGCCCGTCCCACACCAGTCTCCTCTGCAGGCTCTCCACCTCCCGAAAGTAGGCCACTGGGATAACGTCGAAGGAGTTCTGGAGTGCATAGAGGAACCTGGGAAGGGACATCATTTTGAACAGCGCGGCCCGACCCAGCGGGGACAGGGGCAGCCTGCACCACCGGGCCGTGTCCTCCCGCAGTCGCCGAAGTGGACGCAGGAGATTCTGCTCATAGCGAGCCGCCGGGTCCAGCGAAACGTATATCCCCAGGTACTTAAAGCCGCTCAGAGATATTTGAATCGGGAGCCGAGGCGGCAGGAGAGGAGGACCACCAGAGATGGGATAAACGCAGGATTTAGACCAATTGATCGTGAGACCCGAATTGTTCCCAAAGGAGGTCAGAACGTCAAAGAGGACGTTGAGCGACTGCCGTGGTGAGGTGAGATACAGGAGAATGTCGTCCGCATACAGCGAGACCCGATCTTCAAAGCCCGGGCCCCACCGGATCCCTCTAAGCGAGGGCTCCCAACGGAGCCAGGCAGCGAGTGGCTCCAGGGCGAGAGCAAAAAGCAACGGGGACAACGGGCACCCCTGCCTCGTGCCCCTGCCAAGGGCAAAGGGCCGAGAGACCCGCCCATTCACCACCACTTGAGCCATGGGTCCCGTGTAAAGGAGCCTCACCCAGCCAATAAATCCCTCTCCAAAGCCGAATTTATCCAAGACGGCCCAGAGGAATGGCCACTCAATAGTGTCAAAGGCCATCGTGGCATCCAAAGAAACCAGCACGGCCGGTTCGGAGAGGAACTCCGCCCTGGCAAGGGCACCGTGAAGACGCCGCAAGTTAAGAGCGGTGTTGCGGTGCGGGATAAAGCCGCATTGGTCCGGATGTATAAGGTCGCACACGACACTCAACAATCGATTGGCCAGGACTTTCGCCAGGATTTTAGGCTCCGCATTGAGCAGTGAAATAGGCCGGTAAGAAGTACAGCGGTCTCGCGGCTTGCCCTCCTTGGGGATAACGACTATAGTGGCCAAGCGCTGGTCGGCCGGAAGGGAACCCGCCGCAAGAGAGTCGCGAAACATGCGGCTGAGGAAGGGCGCAAGCTTATCAGGACGCAATTTGTATAGTTCAATGGGCAGACCGTTAGGACCCATAGCCTTGCCCGAGCGAAGGGAACGAATCGCGGTCGCTATTTCATCCGACGACAAGGGGGCGTCCAGCCGCTCTCGGTCCTCAACGGACAGGCCGGGCAGAGCAATATCTCTCAGTAAGAGGCGAGAGTCATCCTCATCCCTGTCAGTCACCGGGGAGTACACCGCCCGGAGGTGGTCGGCGAAACATTCCACAATCTCATCCGGCTCAGTCACACACACACCATCCGCAGCACGCAACTCGGGGACCACACGATTCACTCTCTCCTTTTTGTCCAGCCACACAATCAACTTTCCCGCCTTGTCCCCCGCGTCATACAATCGGCCCTGCTGCTCCCTATACATAGTTTTGGCCGCGTCAGTGACCAGGGACCTATATTCGAACTGTTTCAGGCTAAGGGCATGTAGCCCGTCCGGAGTAACATTCGCCTCCAAGGCCGACTCCAGCCCCGAGATGTCAGTCTCCAGCTTCACCACCGCCTCGCTCCTAACCTTCTTGGCCACCACTATTTGGGCGAGGGCGTGTCCGCGTATCACAGTTTTAAAGGCTTCCCAAAGGGACAACGCAGACGACACCGACCCCTCGTTTTCACTGAAATATTGGTCCATGGCCTTAACCAGGCTGTCACGAGTCACAGGGTCCCGCAAGTACCAGGGGTTAATGGGCGCTATCCGCCCTGCGGACCGCGACCCGGTGTCAAAGAGAAGCCACAGCGGAGAATGGTCGGAGATACCACGCGCCAGGTGTCTGACCTCTCGAATCCTACCAGTCTGCGCCGCGGGCATAAGGAAGTAGTCTAACCTGGAGAGACTCCCATGCGCCCCCGAATGAAAGGTGAACTGACACTGGGTCGGATGCATTAGTCTCCAACTATCCACCAAGCCGAAGGTCTCCAACATCCCACCCAGCCATGACTGGGCAGCGGGGAGGGTCCTTGGTGGGTGACGATCCAGTTCACCCGAAACCACAGAATTAAAGTCCCCGCCCATGAGCAGGAGGCCGTCCGGAAGGTCAAGCAGCATTCGACCCAAGTCAATAAAGGTGGAGTTCTGGAGGCCCGGGGGGACGTAGACTGAAACCAGGGTAAGGGGCTGCCCCTCCCACCTCCCAATCAAACACACATAGCGCCCTCTGTCATCCGAGACTATCCTCGTGATCTCCACCGGAAGGGAGGTTCGCAGGAGAATGCCCACCCCCCTGGAGCCAGTTGTGAAACCAGAATGGGCTACGAGGCGGTATCCCCCCCTGTTCATCGCATGGCAGACATTGCCGACCAAATGCGTCTCCTGGAGAAACACCACATCAGGAGTCAAACGACGCAAATATTGCAGTACAACACCCCGCTTAATACGGTCCCCCAACCCATTGACGTTCCATGACATAAGCCTCAACCCGTCTCCCCCCATCCCCTCCAATAGATCAAGAGGCCCCCAGCCCGCCGCACAGTTCCCAAATATGGACAAAAATCAATACCTCGCCCTCCGCATTTATTTTTAATTTGTTATTTTTCATCCAGCTTGTAAAGTCTTTCAGGCAACTCCTTAATCTGGCAAATGGGTCCTTAGACTGTTCCTTAAAGGAAAATATCAGCTAGGTGTCGTCAGTATACGACACCGCCTTCAACTCCTAGCTGTCAATAAGATTGAAGAGAGGTACCAGGTAGATGTTAAAAAGTAAGGGGCTTAATGCCGAACCATGTGGGACCCCACAACTCAAAGGCTTAGCTGATGACTGATAAGGACAGAGAAATACACTTTGAGTGTGGTTATAAAGATAAGACTGGATCCACGCAAGGGCAGTACCCTGGACACCAAACTGTTCAAGTCTATTTAGTAGTATGGGGTGCGCTACCGTGTCGAAGGCCGCAGATAAATCCAACAGGATCAGCATAGTTGATACTCCCCCGTCCACTGACCTTCTTATGGATTCAGCCACCTCTACCAAGGCGGTTTCAGTGCTGTATCCCGTTCGGAATCCTGATTGGGTCTCATGCAAGATATCAGAAGAGTTGACATACGTAGAGAGTTGGCGTTGTGCCAACTTTTCTAACATTGTTGCTGGTGCTGGTAACAAAGAAATAGGACGGTAGTTCCCAAGTTCCATGGGGTCAGCATTGGATCTTTTCAAGAGCAGTAATAAAAGAGCCTGCTTCCAGATATCAGGAAAAATGCCTGTCGTATACAGTGCTTAATTTGTAAAACATTAAGTGACCGTGCCTTCGTCAGGAGGCCACTGCATCTCGCACACCCATTGCCCATGCCAGCACTGCTAATGACAGCACTAACACAATTCCTAACCATCGCACTTCTACGGTTGTGACTGTTTAGACTATTCTAGGCCACCCAATGCTATAAGAATGGTTGGGGCATTGATTAGTCATTTTCAATGTGTATTAAATTACTAAACAACTGCTGTTGTGCTCATCTGAAAATTTGACAAACCGCGCCACCATGTGGTGGACTGTAATTAGTTCCTGTTTTGACAATTACATGCCGGTGCCAAGCATCGGAAACCACCTGCTCAAATTAAGCACTGGTTGTATAATCCATTCACCTGTGCATCAGTTCCCATGTAGGCTCCGCCATGTTAGTAAGGGTCTGCATGTTAACTAAGGTGCTTCAGAGGCTGTCCCAGAGCCGGGAGTGTCCAGTCAGGCTGCTGGGGTTTTATAAACATCAATCTGCTTTTACCGTTCGTGCACGAGGAATATACAACATTTTGTTGGGAAGCTATGCATCACGTAGTTTCCCTCCTCACAATGCATTCTGGGACAGCCTGGCACCGTTTACCTTGGCAGAGACATAGCACTAGCTCTAGGAGCATTAGAAACTCATAAGGTTTTCTCCATTTGCCTTAGCTATTGATTTATTGATCACATACACAGACGCACTGTAGTTGTTGAACAATAATTTCAGCACATTTTGCATTTGAGAGTGTGAGCCTTACCCAGCTGGTAGTACAAGCTGATACTTGCTCCATGTATTGCAAGTCCTAGTGACATTAGACTGCTTTACGTCACTGGGTGGTCTTTCCACGTGCATCGTTTTTTCTTTTATTTTTCGTTGTGCTGAATGCAGTTGTCATTTATGGAGTTTACGGAGACAAAGCATGTAAGTAGCATCACACGGATGCAGTCTTACTGCACGTTTAGAACATAACATTCTTATCCCCTCCCTCTCTCCAGCCACATTTCTTTGCTTTCTCCCTCTACCCCTCCCTCCACCATCCTTGTTTGTTTCTTTCCTCCCACATCTCTCCATTCCATTCCCTCCCCCTGATGCTTTCTGGCGTATCTCCTCCCTTTTCCTTTATCTCCTCTTCCTCCCCAGACCAACAAGCAATGGCAAAGCCAATTGGTTTCACTGAGGTGAAATCTGCTGGTTCTGTCAATGTTGTTTCCATGTTACTTCATGGGTTAAAGTTAAAAAATAAATTTTAAAAAAACTTAATGACACTGCCAATATTAATCGTGTCATTACTCATATTTTTTCTTTAAGCCATGTTGCACTGCAGCTCACCTGTGCAGCATGTAAAAAAACATTGACAAAGCCAATCGATATTACACAGTCAAAACCTATTGGCTTAGCCAATGCTTGTTTAATTTGTAGCTGTGTGTTGCCCCTAGGCAACACGGAGGGCGGGAGAAAAGGACACGGGTAGGGGCAGAGGTCCAGCTCTCACCCATATGCTTCTCTGTTTGCCTGTGTTCTCTCTTGTATGTGATTCCACTGTAGGGTGACCAGGCGTCCCGGATTTGCCTGGACAGTCCTGGTTTTTCACCAGCTGTCCCGACAGATTTCGGCAACTTTGGCTCATGTCCCAGTTTTTAGAGGGGGTCGACTGAAAACAGTGAGAGCCACTACTTTGGGTGTTCTAAAGCTGTGCTTGTTAGCAGCTGTTATAGGTAAGCTATTTAATTCATAGGTATGATGATGGTTGTAGAAATTACATTTTATTTATTTTCTTAATGCATCTTCTATGACCCTATGTCGATGAAAGCTGTCATTCTGCACCATTCCGTGGATGAAATATTGTAGTCCTTCTATTTTTCCAAAATGCCCTGTTTTTTGGTTCTCAAGATTAGGTCACCCTGCTCCACTGCCCTTATTGTTGCTTCCTCCTTTCTGCGCGTCTTTTTCCTTGCTCCACCACCCGGCCTATCCAACTGGCTCCACCACCCGCTCCACCAACCCCTGTCCTAAGCAATCCCCCACCACCCCTCACCCCTCCCCTCCAATCCTTCTCCTGCCCATTTCTTTTTTTTTTTTTTTTTTTAACATATTTGTTTACTTTTTTATTTTTTCGATGGTGGCAGGCGAAATTGTTGCTGTTGCTTTAGCTTTAGAAATTACGTTCACTCTTGTTCCTTTTCGTATTTTTGTCCGTTTTCTGATCCATTTCGAAACAGTTAATGTAAATAAATAAAAAAACGGCACCTGTGTCAGGCACGTGCAAAATGACACAGCCGCCACGGTAGTGTCAATGCAACTTTTTTTTCTCTTTTATACATCCTGTACAGAATCGGCAACACAGATGCTGGACCGCGTGAACAAAAGGTATTGGCAGATCCAGTGGGTCTCAAAGATGCGGCCCATTGGCTTTGCCCATGCTTGTTGAATTTGAAACAACGATTTGAGAGAGCGTAAGAGTGAGAACATTCTACACAAGCATGGGCAAAGCCAATAGGTCTCTCTTTTGGGAACTTATGAGTATTCAGTTATGCAGCACAATATCCTTGGTGCAACATCAACTGTTGCATGGCTAAGCACTTATAAGGTCCGAAAGGCGAGACCTATTGGCTATCTCAATGCTTGTTTCAATTACCATGGCCATGCAGACCGCTAAAATGTTGTTTTCGGAGTCCTCCATGTCGCTAATGCTAGGTGAGAATGTTCTGCTTGGTATGTTGCGCTCCCAGAGTAAATTGTCTCCCTCTTACCAGCAAATGCAGGGTGGGCTCGGTCAAGCTTCCACCACCTGCTCCCCTCGCCCCAAAAAAGCATGGGTAGAACATAGCAGGAACAGTAGTAGGCATGGTCCTCCATCCATACCCTGATCAGTAGCACACATCACAGACTTCACCACCGGAAACTTCCAGGTAAACAGCGTTGCGTTGTTGGCTGTGTGATGCTTATTTTGAAAAGGCTACATGCGCGCCCCACTGGATATCTCTCACATCAGCTCTGCAACCAGTTCAAACTGCTGAGAGCTGCTAGTGGATTGAAACTTTCCTCAGCCGAGCCTTATTTGTATTATTCATCGCGGGCAGATGTTGGAAATTTGAGGGGTTGTGTCTGCTAAGTAAACATCGCAGTAAATGCACACAGCGATAATTACTTATTAAATGGCGGTCATACAAAGAACCCCCTCCCCCTTCAACCCCCTAACTATATTTACGAGAAACTCTTTGTACTTGAAACTTTGAGGTGAATTGAGTGAAAAAAACTCATTCCTGCATAGTGCAATGCCAGAAAAATCATCCTATTGTTAATTCCATTTGTTCCGAATACTCCACGGAGCAGCTGTGTTTGTTTCCACTCTCAAAGTTCTTAATTTGCCTCTAATTGCAGAGGAGAGCAGTTTCGATCGGATTATGCTCTGCAATTACGATATCTCTCAGAAGGCTGCAGTAGGTCTGGGGAGATGAAGCATGATCTATGTATATCTATGTAATATCTTTACCAGACTTACCTTTGACCCCTCTAAATATTGACTAAAAGGAAATGAGGAGGAAGGCCTGCACGCGAGTTGGTACTTACACAAAACATGTTCTGATTGATAGTTGTTGTGCTTAAATCAGACAAGATGGAACATCACGGCTTCTTTTCATAACTTTGAAAGCTAAACTTCCTACTTAATTAAAAATTGATTGTGCATTCTCCCATTAATATACTGTATAAGGCCATAACTGAGCATCTAATAATGATAACACGATTATAATTACATCCTCTGCAATGAAAGGGGAAATGATTCCCTTCTATTAAGGAGAAATATTACAACACAATTTCTATAAAACACTATTTTTCCCTTCATGCAGCTACTTTATTAACATACATTGTACCCTGTACAGTGATCACCTGTCTCGTGTAATTTACACATCTAAGCCCAGTCAACTTCATTTCAAATAACACAACAAATGGCATATACATAAGGCACATTTCTTTTCAGGTCTTTAACACAAAAAAGTGATAGGCGATTACCTATAATCCGTACATGATATATAAAATGCCCTTCTTTTTGCATTGTATAGGTAGCAAGTGATAATATAATTATTTTAGTTTAATGCAAAACAGTGGTGCCATGTAGAAAATTTGCAACGCCAATAGGTCAAACTTTCCGTAATGCGAGACCTATTGCAATGCAAATGCTTGTTTATACTTACACTGCAATCATTCAAGCGTTCCATCCCTCACTATTTTTATACTTACACTGCTAGCAGTGGCGAGTTGCAAGAAGTTCCCTACGGCAGGCCCACCATCAGGAAGTGTTTTCGCCGGAGAACTCCGTTGTGAAACTTCACGCATGGCAGTGGTGATTCCTTCGGAACAAACTCCAATTGTAGAAATGAGTCGAATGGCAGTGGTAATTCCTTTTTCAAAGAACCACGTGGCATTATTAACCTTTTACTCAAGCTTTGACATGCCATTGCGTTTCAAGTATTAAATTACTGACCTTATGTAAATCAGGTCACAGTGTCTCCTGCCAAATTGTTTTTTTCGCAGAAGGCGCTGGAGCTGCAGAGGAAGCACATATCATCATCATGACTGCAGGGGTACACAGGCTGCTTACCAAGCATACACCCACAAACACAGCAGTGACCTCACTCTCCGATACAGCACTGACACACTTCACCATAACAGACAGATATTACAGGTGCGCCTACATCTCTCACACACGCACATCACTGGCCCACCACTATTCCACGGTTTGACACCCTAGAATTGGAAGTGGGATGGTGAAGATTGACTATAAAGAATAACATCTATATGCCTCGAAGGTTCACTAAAGAATGCCCTTGCGAGGTCATATCTGTTAGCAATGGCCATTTGACCTGACAGTTACGATTACTGACATCTATTGTGTCTTGTCTTTGAGTAATAGTTCGCGGCACACTGCCTACGATGGAAGACTGCAAGGCGAATGTGTAGCTTTCAATACACCAACCGATGTACATGTGTTTTTATGAGAGACGTTTGTGGGGCAGGCGCAAAAGCATGCCTTTTGCTGTTTCGAGTGAGGAATCCATTTTATATGTATGTACGAACCCTGAAAGTCACAGGTTCGAATACTGGTACGTCCAACTCAGCACAGCATTCAAAGATGATCAAATTAGTGCCATTTACTTGCAAATTACCACCTATTATTATCAGCACCTAGGAGCAAGTCAGTTTGTGAAGTGCGCGACGTAGGTTCTGATTATGAATAAATATTTTCACCAGTAAATGAACAAAATGCTGTATGGTGCTCTGTAAAACACGTCGCCATTGTACTGCTGAAAGTAAAGACATATGAAAAAATAATGGCGTGTGGCCGATTTCGGCGAGCCACAAATAAACTTCCATGAAACAAGACTCGCAGCTGCGAGACACGCTCTGTGGTGGGGTAGGGGGAGGGGCGAGCAAGACAGAGAGGCACGCGACGGCAAAAGTGAAAGCAGGCTGGCGAGTGGTGTGCGATGTGCGCGCACCATGACGAGAGAGGAAAGCCAGATGGCGCCTCTGCTAGTCATTGTGCGCGTAACCGCACGCTCTATGCCAGCCAAAAAGCTGTGGTCGTACTTTTTAAAGCCCGTTTACTAAATATCTCGCAGAGCAACGCATGCGCTGGCTCAGGCGAGACCTAAAAAAACCGTGCTCCTTCTGCCAATGAAGAGTGTTCGCTGGAGAATCCATCGGAGTGTTATTGGGCCTGTAAATCTAGTCGACCGATAACCTGATACACTTTTACTCTAACAGCTCTGACATATCCCTAGCAGCGCAATGTGTTTTTCTCATGGGCATTCCTGGACATGAATGTATATTAAATGGGGTGATATTCTGAACTACTGTCACGTAGCACCTTTAGCGACTGGTAATGCAGCGCTATAAAACCTAAGACAGTTCAGAACATATGGGTTCCAGTGATACTTTTTAAAACTCTCAGCCTTCCTGCAGATCACAAACAGCACGATTCATTAACATTTTTATTTTAAGAAATTAATTTAAAAAATACACATTATATTGGGGTCAGATACTTTAGTAAGCGACTAATGCATTAATTGACTAAAACGTACTCTGTGGTGCTTGGACACCTTTCAAGTGACGTTGTTGATACTTTGATTCCACACAGTCAAATGGAAGGCACTGAATTGTAGTTCAGGTACTGAGCCTGGGCGCTACAGCATGCGCCCTTTACACCCAGTCCCAACTTGCTCGCCCACCTGCAAGAGGTGACTGCTAGATACAGAATTCAGTAGCCCTCTAACCAGCTAAGTAAGACATTTCCATGGTTATCAGTAAAAGCTTTCTTCAGGGTGGAGGCGTGTAGTAACAACCCGTGTTCAATGCTGACGCTGGTGTGTGCTCAACGACCGCAGAACCTCAAGAAAGTGCGCAGAACTTGTGGTTCGTCGCTGGGACCTCGGTGTGTACAAGTGGGCATTCCGAAGACCGTGTCCCACGAATTCAAACACGTTTGCGACTCCTGGTACACTAACCTGCATTTTAAAACCTAAATATAAATAACGCAGATGTAATTACTTTAGAAAAGGAGGGAAAGTGCATGGAAATGTCAGTCTTTCCTAGGCTGTTTAGTACGGGAACGCTTAGATAATTAACTCCGTGTTATGAAATAGCTCTGTGAACATTAATTAATCTTAATATATATATATATATATATATATATATATATATTTAATCATTTTAACTCTCTTTTTCTGTAGTCCAATGTGATTCCGTGCAATCAGGGCTAAAGAAAACGAGTGTACACCAGTATGTGTGTGAAAAACATGTTTGTGGGTACCTTTCTAAACTCCGAGGAAATGTTTTAGATTGCTACTTTCGAGAAGTCCGTAGTCTGTCATAAACCTCTGGGTGTATGGGGAGTGTTACAAGGAATTAACTCTGGCAAAATTACTAAAATGAAGATTGTATTACTGCTACTCGTGCACAATGCTAAGGAGACCTTTTGAGGAACACCCGCTGTGAGTCCTTTCTTATTTTGAGACTTTACATTTTTACTTTAATTATTGTAAGTCCTCTTTAATTTTTTTCTGCAAATTTAAGAAATGCAGACAAAGAAAAGTTAAACAGTACATTAAGCCTGACATTGCACATCAGTGCTTCTAACGTTTGGATCCACCATGCGAAGCCTAGGCCTTGCGGCGCTATTTGGCCTGTAAATGTGTACCCCCTTATGGATTTGTAGCTCAACCATTGACAATCCGGTAAGCCATTGTTTGTTTGGCAGCTGAGAATTATTCCTAGTGCCCTTCCCTGCCTCTCCCCCTATCCCCCCCAACACACACAAACACAATTTCAGGATATGTGAGGCTAAAATACTTAGCTGTCACAAATACAGAGATGTTGCATGCAGTGAATAAATATTTGGAAGTGACTGTAGATTCGAAAAAGACCTCTTGCTCACTAATCTATTCATCAAAGATGTACATTCACAATGTCCTTATTTTGATAAAATCCATATATTCCAGCCATTGGAGGGAGGTTTTGAAGCCCGCTGCCTTTGCTGCTGCCTCTGGGACATTTCCAGCTCCCAGAGATTAATTGCAGCAGGCACAGGGGGCTTTAAGAGAGAGGAGGAGAGAAAGGGATGGCGTGAGAGGGACCAGAGGAAGAAAGGAGGAGAGGCGGACTGAATGGATGGAAAGGGTGAACCAGAGCGAAGAGAGGAAGTATTTTTGCCAGAGCTGTTTTTGGTTACCCAGGTCGGCCCCGGTCCCCGGGACCCACCAACTACTACGTAAAATCTCGCAGTGCCACAGCGAGGTAACGCATGAAGTTTCTTTTACTACAACTGCTGCCTTTTAAAGCAACCTGGTCAGGCTATGACTGGATGATTGTCCACTATCAATATAATTGATGGTTTTTAGCAGCCCTACAAAATTCTAAAGCCTTTTGATCTGTGCGAACCTGATTGGTTTTCAGCAGCAGAACAAGCCAGAGAAGTTTAGTGGCGCTGTAGATCGGACGCAGTAACAACAAATGAGAGAGAACGCTTCGTCATCACATGTGCGAGACAAGATGCCCAATTTTCAACCTTTCATCCAGTAACCTAGCAGCTAAAAGACAAGCAGGAAGCGTGCACGGAGTGTATTTATCCGTGGGGAGAAATCTTGACTCAAGAATCACTTCATCTCAGGGAACGACTTTGAGTGACCTTGCTTCTCATGTTGGTTGGGAGCCACTTGAAGATCTTGCGGAGCATTCTTAGTATGAGGAAGTGGGAAGCGGTTACTGCGTTCATCTGTTTGGTCATCGTGAGTTTATAGTCCAGGATGATTCTGAGGTTTCTGGCATGGTGTCTGGAGGTTGGCATGGGGTCCCAATTCGGCTGTCCACCAGGAGGAGTCCCATGGAGAGCTTTTGTTTCCAAAGATCAGGACTTCCTTTTTGCCCTTGTTTAGTTTTAGGCAGTTCTTCTTTCATCCAGTTTGCCATGTTGGTCATGCAGGTGGTGAAGTTGGTCCTAGTGGTGGTGTTATAATCTGTGAGGGAGAGGATGATATGAGTGTCAGTGTAGGAGACAATGTTGATTCCGTGAGCTCTGACGTGGATGAGAGGTGCCATGTATATGTTGTAAAGGGTCAGGCTGAGGGAAGATCCTTGAAGGACTCCACAGACACGAGGTTCTTGAGTTTGGAGGTTTATGGTGGCAGTCTGACTCACTGGGTTCTATCGGAGGTGAAGGAAGCAATCCATCCCAGGGCTGCTGCTTGTGTTCAGGAGTTGTGGAGCCTTGAGATGAGGGTTCTGTGGGATACGTGGTTTGAAATCTGTGGAGAGGCCGAGGAGGATGAGAGCAGCAGTATCCTCTCTGTCCATGATGGTCTGGATGTGGTCGGTTGCTGGAATGAGCGCAGTTCCTGTGCTGTGGTTGCTGCAGTATCCTAACTGAGTGATGTTCAGGAGGTGGTGCTGTTCTAGACGGTTGGAGAATTGCCTGTTGATCCCTTTCTCCATGACTTTGAAAGGGAACGGTAGGAGCAAGATGGGTCTAGTTGGAATTTTTGTGGGTCTGCCAAGAATTTTTTCAGGAGAGTTTTGACCTTTTTCAGGTGCCTAGGAAGACTGCGCTATAGATGGAGGAGTTGATGATGGTGGTGAGGTAGGTGCTGATCAAGGTTCCTCCCAAGTTATAGATCTGGTGTGGGGAGGGGTCAGTGTTGGCTCCCTAGTGGATATTTTTTATAATTTCAGCAGTGACATCTGTGTTGAGGGGACTCCAGTCCGTTAGTTCATTGTCGTTCTTGGTGGTGATGGGCAGGTGCCTGATGGGTCTCCTGAAGTGTGTTGGGGTTCGAAGTTACTGTATATCTTGAGTATTTTGTTGTGGAAAAAGTCGAAGGAGTTGTTGCAGAGGTCCTGTAATAGGGTGATGGTGGCTAATGAGGAGTTAAATAATTATCTGACAATGTTTAAGAGTTCTGTGCAGTTGGAGCTGGTTTCTGGTCTTAGTGCAAGGGCTGCTTTCCTGGCTTCTTCGATATAGATGTGGTATCTTCTAAGTGCTGATTTGTAGGTACTCCTTGCATTGCCGTCTCAGCTGGTTCTCCATCTTCTCTCCAGCTGTTTTCTGTCAGCTGTTTGCTATCTCTTAGTTCTTCCATATACCAGTAGTTTTGTGCATGGTTTCTTGATTGTCTGATTTTCTTCAGGGGGGCTATTGTGTCAGCGCAGCCCGTGATCCAGTTATTGAAAGACCTTATGTCATTTTGCAGGTCGCCAGTGAGGTCAGGTTGTTTGGATCTGAGAGTGAGTCCAGATCACTTCCATTATCTTGTTCCGGCTGCAGCTGATGTTTCTGGCTGGCCTTGGTATTGTGGAGTGGAGTGTGTTGATGTGAAAGTGACAATGGATTGGTCTGTCCAGATGAGCGAGGTGAGGTGGCTGAAGGTAACTTTGTTCCTGGCTGTGAAGATAGGGTTGAGTGTGTGTCCTGTGATGTGTTTTGGGCCTTGGACGATCTGGGTGAGTCCAATGTTACTGAGGCTCTTGAGAAGGGTAGTAGAGTTGGGGTCCATTGAGTCGTCAAGGTGAAAATTGTGGTCACTGAGCAGTATGAAGTCATTGGAGCTGATGGCGATAAAGTCCATGAGGATGTTGCTGAAAGTGGTGCATGGTTCAGGTGGTCCGTAAGTGAGGGTACCTTTGGTGGTGGTGTAGCTGACTTGTCAGAAGTGCATGTGCTCCAGCATGTGTTCGTCGGTGGAGGTGGTACAGGTGATTGCCACTTTGTGGATGGTGGCACGGTCTCCTCTGGGTTTGTGGAGCCTGTCCTAGCCCAATGAGACTGCCTTGGTGATGGCTGCGGTGGATGGCGGATTGAGCCAGGGTTTTATGAGAAAAAACGTCCAGGGAGTGCGTATTAATGAGGTCCAAATCCTCTGCGGTGTGTTTGCAGTTTACTTGCATTGGGTCTATTGCGCAGGCCCCAACAGCAACATTGACAATTTCTCGATTTTTCTTTTGAGATAAGATGGGAATCTGACAGCAAGTGCTCAAGGTCCAGCCCAGACAGCTGTACCCCAATATGAGAGACTCCGTGTTTTCCTGCAGTACCCTACTGTAAGGGTATTTAAATAAAGTTAAGTGGTGCGTGTTTGACTAGATCGTAACTCATTCCAACAAAGATATAGAGCAGCCAGCTGGCAAACAATGTGTGTGGCTATCTTAGCATGTCTGGGTAGAAGCCAGTAATTCTAGCATAGTTTTAAATTATCTAGCGTACTTAGGGGGGAAAAGGGTTGCAGTACCCTCATAGCACCGCCCCACATGAAAGAGATTGTGGGTTATATACCATTACTTAAGTTATGTCATTTCCAGGTGTATAGCACATGAGCATGGTGCTGCAGTGCTTAACTTCCCAAAAACCTCAGTCAGATAGAAGTTTTGCAAGGCTAAAGGTTTTGCGGGACTGCTTTGCAAGACGGTTTCAGGCTCACGCTAAAGTCCAGTTCCAACTTCTTGTAAAAGAGGGGTCTTTGAGAGAATGGCTATCATCCACATGTCCCTGTGTAATTCTTGCATGCTGGATTCAGGGAGTTGATGACAAGAGTGAATACACCATATAACCTTTTCACACTCCTTTTTATGATAGCTCATTGGATCCATCATGGATCACATCAATGTTCTTAGTGTTTAGAAATTCATTCAATGCTGCCGAGCCTAGCTCATGGGACACACAATAGTGCATTTAATAATTTTAGCGTGTTTTATTCTAGGAGTCTGGAAAGGTAATGCAGAGAATGCCCTTCTCCCTATGAACATACTTCAAGACAGCAATAAATAGATGGAATGCCTCGTATATGTTGCTCACACCACTGACACCCTCGTGTAAAATTAGTTCAGCTCCCTCTAACTTGGCTATGTATTTTAATGAGTGTATGGTGTGGATCGTGTGACACATGGCATTTATGTAGCATGATTGTAGTTGTATGTTACATTTTTGTGTGTCTTTGAGTTATGTGGCTGCTGGCTTCCTTTGTAGATGTGACAAACCTCATGCAGTTTGCCCTTTCAAGCAAGTATCCCATTTAGGACTTATTAGGAGTTCCACATTGACATCCTCCTTGGTAGACCCTATTAGAGAACCTATGTCTCTCCGGAGTAGGTTTGTCCTGGGCTGCTCTGCCAACTGACCTTCCACACACAACTACGATTCACTTGCAGTGTCTGGTCCATTATGCCCCAAATACATATAGCTCACTATATCTGTGGCTTTCCTCTTTTTATCAGGTGCTGAAGACTGTAGAAATGGAGAGAACCCTCTTGTGAATCTAGATTCTTTTGACCATTTGATACCAGTCCTCTCCCTTCATTTTGCTGAACTGCCTGGGAAGATGCACCCTGCAGCAGTTTGTCCAGATTTATGGATTTTTCTAAATGATACAACCTTTCCTTGCCCTCAGTGGCATCATCTTGTATTTGCCTGGATCTCTGGAGAAGCTCATCAGTGTCTGCTGCTAGAGAGCTCTAACAAGGGCTTTTTAAGTTGCAAAGGCATGGATCGAGCCTAGGCCTTTGAAGAGCCCTACCCAGGGCTTTAAGTGGGCCGGGGCTCTATCGGGCTCTGTTTTGTGCCCTGGCACAGGCAGTCCGCTTCATTCCGGACTGCAGTGAAAGCAGGCAAATAGATGTGGGCATGCTCAGACTGCTCACTTTTCACTTGTGGAGAAGTTACAGCATGACGTCATGCCAGGTGAGTGTTGTAGGGGAAGGGAAATCCTTTAAAGAGAGTCATTTTCTCTCTGGATTTCCTTTCTCGAAACTCAGGGGCAGTAGCGTTGTCGTGGTGTCACCATGGCTTTAAGCGGAAGCTATTTCAATATTCTATACAAGCCATAGTTGCTGCTTATTTATCTTACGCAACTAACAACCTTTGACAAAGTCAATAGTCCTGACTTGTAGGTATAATGTTACTTTTAGTATCATATATCTGGATGCAATGACAGAAACAGCAAAATACAAGTCAGGCGGCACACTATCCGACCTAAGCACGGTTTACGTGTTTTAAGCCACGCCCTTAAGTACATTGGCCACGCCCCTTCGAGACACCCCCTAGTTTTTTAACCCCACTTAAAGCCCTGGCCGTACCCGTGTGCCCTGGTGTGAAGATTCACTGTCCTGCTCTAGAGAGCTGCTGCCTGGCCTTGAAGAACTAGAATCAGACCCCTCTATCTTGATCAATGTGGAAGATGGCTTGAGGAGTAAATCTCCCATTGAACCATGAGTCCGTAGTCAGCTGGCCATTCCTACCAAACCAAAGACTTCTCCTTCGCCTTAGAGTCCAGAACATGTTGAGGCCGTCAAAGAGCCATTCTTAGCTTTCACTGATACATACACTGATACATGCCCCCCACTGTGTGGGATCCCATAACCCTCGTTTATAGTACAGAGTGGAACATGCGCACTTGGCCCTTGAGGTGGGTTCTACTAGTTGAGACTAGTTGCCTTGAACTGTTTGACTCATCCGTCTGTGGCATATACTTCAAGTGATATTGTGGTACAAGGAGACGTAGAGCCAACATTCGAATTACCAGTCATTCATTTACTAATGGGTACAAGTGGACGACCTACCACCATTGTGAACGCATCAGCCGTCAAAGAGATACCCCCCGAACGTTTTGCACTCACGGGTTCCTACTTTAGATTTGGAGTCTCCGGAACCAGTTGTAGCGGTAGCTTATCCCACTTTAAGCCCTGACTTCTACAACTCTCTGTATTGTAGAACAGAAACCAACACTTCGAGGCTTAGTGATCCCAGTTCATTTTGGATGGTGGGGCTTTGGGCTTTTCCTCATCATGTGAGCTTCCCTGTGTTGCACCCCTGGCTCCTGAGAAATTGGAGCAAAGTGCAGAGATACCATAGCACACTGGAACACTAGAAACATCTCGTTTATACCCTCAGTCATCAACATTGCTACTAGCAAACAAATGCCCGAATATTTTCAGAGATTGGCGAAGACTATGGGCTATCCTTTTGCCATAGGTACCCAAACTATGATAATTCTAGGATTGCATCACATGACGTACCCCATGAGTGTTAAAACACTGTTTGGGGTTGTAATTTAGATAATTTGGCTGTAGATGAGGATATGTCATTAAGTTGTTTTTTTTACTTCATTTTCAGTGCCCTAAATGTGGTCTGTGTATACAAAGACCTTTATTAGGGTTTAAGATGTATATTGGCAGAGCATCCTCTTTATTGATTCAAAGTGTTAGTTTTGTCAGTTGCTTCACCCTTCTTGTTTTAAAGGTTGGTCACTCTGGTTCAAGCTTGTGCCTACCGTTCTCAGCTTTTTCTGAAGTCCTACAGGAGTACATACTTTATTAAAATACACATGACTTGCATTAGAAGGCCAGATGCCTCACGTGTAAAAGCCATTATACAAAACCTAGTTTAATATTCCGTTGTATGTCACACAACCCCGTTTTGTTTAGGATTCACTTCATGTGTAATTTGTTACTACGCTACAATTGTTTCTTTGGGAGGGCCGTAAAGAAGGGTGAGTGGGCCATAAAGATAAATTGGTACTGACCAAAAAACTAAAAAGTGTTTAATCGATTGTAGTGTCCTGCTGGACACGTTCTAGTGTCTCAGCAGGCACTAAGTTTACCAGCCACTCCCTAGAGGGCTCGAAACACATGCACCCGACACCCATCCATCACAGGTGTCAGGAGTGATATGACCCTGTTAATAAAAGGGCCCTGGTGCACGTGTTCGTGGCCAGTTCCAGTACTCTAAACTAAGTGTCTGTGTGCTTATTTCCAAAGTATGTGGGCCTAGGGCCCACGACTTTACATCGATCTGTTATTTAAAGTATTGGCACCTGTCAGTTTTTTACATTTTTAACAGAAGAATCAGCACCCAAGGTGCTACATACTTCGCTTTCTCTGGTGTGCTTCCTGCTTTGGGGAAGGGGAGGGATGCTGCTAGTCAGAACTTTGACTGCAGCATCCTCCCTGTGATGTGCAGTAACACAGATGTTTCTGCCGACATACAGGGCCACTTAGCAGCTTTTCATGTTTTTAAAAAACGTCTGCAGCGTTCTACTTTGCAAAGCATTGCAGTTTGAAAATACGATGCATTGCACCCCTTTAATACCACTACGTCTTGATCTGGCAATACGACCAATAGATGAAGAAGCTGGCTTACGTCCTTTAACATACTGGCGAAGACTTTGGCTCACAGATGAGCTAGGGTCCTATTGTCGTGATCTTAGTTCAATAATTGCAGTTAGCACTTCTAAGAAGTTTCCCTGGCTTGTCTATATTAAGGAGATGTGCTACAGGATTAGTTTGCCTGAACTCTGGACTAGTCCTGGGGTATTTTGTTTGACGCTCTCTCGTGTCAAACTGGTCCAGGTATATAGGCAGTATAAGCTAAGTGTATTACAACAAAACACAACTCTTGGCAGTCTTTCGAGACAGTTTTTGTTAAATAAAGACCAGTATATCTTTGAATCATTCCTGAATGAAGTGCACCCATCTCTGGCAAGGAAACTATATATCCAATTTAGGCTGGGCACCTTACCTCTTAGGGACTTTACTAAGAACTGGTCCAAACAAAGAGAAACAATTTGCCCAGCCTGTGGAAGGTCGCCTGAGACAATAATCCATGTATTGTTTCTTTGCGTTGCATATAGAGCCCCCAGGAAATATTGGCTCATTCCTCTATGTAGGAGCCTAAGATTTACAAGATGTACTGAAGCCTATCGCATCTTAGCCAGCGATACAAGTACTGTTGTAGTGTTTGCTGTTTCACGTTTTTTACATGCAATGTGGATTAAGCGTCTTAAGTACTAAAGAATCGTATGCTGCTATGTATATTTTCCATGGTCTATTTTAAAATCAATTTCTTAATGTTTTTATTATGCTCAAAAGTGCTTTTTATATGTATTTTATGCAACTTTTATGATCTTTTGATCGAAATAAAGTTTACAAATGGAATGGTTATTTAAAGTATTGGCACCTGTCAGTTTTTTACATTTTTAACAGAAGAATCAGCACCCAAGGTGCTACATACTTCGCTTTCTCTGATGTGCTCCCGGCTTTGGGGAAGGGGAGGGATGCTGCTAGTCAGAACTTTGACTGCAGCATCCTCCCTGTGATGTGCAGTAACACAGATGTTTCTGCCGACATACAGGGCCACTTAGCAGCTTTTCATGTTTTTAAAAAACGTCTGCAGCGTTCTACTTTGCAAAGCATTGCAGTTTGAAAATACGATGCATTGCAATATGCCCAGAATCATAATTCAGTTTTCAGGATATCAGTGCTGGTCGTTTGTGCATCATAGCAGCTACTAAACTCTGGTGTCTCCACACCTCTCCCTAGGCCTGAAAGTACCCCATATTAATAGCGCTATTCATTAAAAGAAAAACGATTAGGGCGAGACACAGGACTGCACACTCCTGGAAACATTAAGGTCGAAAACGCTTGCTTTTCAGTTCTGAATGGCCTTGGATGGGCAGGGTATTCATTGGGTGGGCCTGGCTCACCCTCCAGAACCGGGCTAGCCACACTATCACCGTCCTCCACGGCCTGTTAGCCTTCATAGTTTATTATTGAGGTTTGAACGAAGACAAATTTGAGGATCTCCGTCTTTTTTTCTTGGAGTAGCGCCACCTAGCGCCCAACAGGGAAGGAATTCAGAAACATTGCCATTGAAATATGCCTGAGAGGAGCGCCTTAAAGGCTGCAATAAACGTAGACGTAACATGTAAACGCTATACTTTCGTTAAGGATTATAGTCCTCGTCTCCTTCGCAGTGTGAAGAAGTAAATAAGTCATTACAAAGCCTATATATCTCTGGGTCACATTAAACATTACTCAGTTTTATTGATTTATTTCATTGATTTGTAAGACGCCAGCATGTCTCCAAGGCGGCTTCGCAGCATAGGCAACAGGCGATAGTTTCAGTAATGGATAAGACCAGCGGGAGAAGAGGATGAAGAACGATAAGAAACTTTTAAAAACTGATAAATTGGGTGTTTCGCGTTTTAAAACCTACCACTGATCAGTTCTGAAGCTTCACTTAAGACAATAAGCTTCATTGGCGCTCTGTTTTGTCGTTTTGATTGGTGGCGCTTTTAGTGACGGCACACGCCCTGGCGTTGATGGTCATATTGGCATTGCCTCAAGTGGCGCATCTACGCATCATTTGCGTTCTACAATTTGCTGTCGCAAGACCAGAAAACAAATCCACAAAGCTCTTTCAACGTTAAAAGCCAAAAAAAACACCTGCTTAAGTCATGAACAGCTTGTTACTAAAATGTAGTAGCGAGGAAACCTGTCAACGCTTTTTTGTCACTGTAGAGATTGTAGCAATTATAGTGCAGGCATGAGATTATGAAATATGCAATCAATTAAAGAGAATTTTATTATTTCACCTCTATCAATTTTCTTAGAATATGTTTCTCTCATAAGGGAACTGATGCGGAATTTGCGGCTCTGTTTACTAATATTATGCTGAGAGTAAGATGGGGTTGGGTGTGTTTGTGGAGTTGTAAAATGTGCTCCTCATTGTTATTCCACATGTTCTTTCCTTGCTCTACCTGGTATTTTTTTAAACACGTTTTAGTGGGTTTATCTGTGTCCAGCGAAGCAATACAAGGTGAGTATATAATATATAATGTGGTCTATAGGAAGTACCTACTGGTCTGACCGGTTATGTTATAAGCCTTATCTAATCTGTCTACATATGTGATAATAATGCTTTGAATCTCATAAGAGCAATGCTGGGCGGGTTTTCTTGTGGCTGTGGTCAGCCTGATAGGAGAAGGCTACTATCTGTCTTGTTCCTGTTGTGGTATATTGTGTTATCTTGCAGCCACCACTGCTCCTTAGTTGTGCTACCTCGTAGCACTTCTTTGCCATTAGAAACTCGGTGTAAATTTAGCAGACTCTGGAGTATCATTGGTATGCAGTTGACCCCACAGGCTGAGTGTGTCTGTGACTTTGAAGGGATCTGGGATGACTACCCACCAGGGCTGATAGGAGTGAATCAGATCAGCTTTTGGCTGGTGTTTATGGCCACTGCCAAATGAAGTCAGTCCTGACTTGGAGCTGAGAAGAGGGCTCCGAGGTGTAGTAAATCGAAAGCTGGAATTGGTGGGGTACTTCCTCTTTGACTGATTGTGCTTTTATTCTCTAGCATTAATGGCACCCAGAGGGAGAAAGCAGAAGGCGCCTAAATAACAAGAGTTCCTCACCTGATATCTCCCACCCATAGAGTCCACAGAGCCCTCATCCTGATAAGACCCATGCAGGAAGGCTGTAATGAGCCAGGTGGAATAACTTTTGATAACAATCCTGAACTACTTGCCGGAGGAGACACAGGGAATTGGATGCAGCGTCCTTCATGGAGAGAGTGCTCGCAGACATCAAAGGAAAAAAGAAAAAGCGAGGTGGATGTATTAAACAGGGAGAGTTGTTACCTTATCTGTGCAGGATGGTGATGCAAGTCATCGAAGAAAACTCCCAGAGGCTCAAGCATTTTGAAGAATGTGCTTTCTCCACCACCATGCAAGTGGACTCCATTGAGAATACTGAAAGCTTAGAAAAATAGGGTTCTCCTAGCACCCCCTTTGGCTGACAGCAAAGATGCTAAGTCTGCAGCACGGAAGTTTGCTGCTGCTCAATGGGGACCATGAGGCATCCATTGGAGTTTGTGAAGATAACCAGAATGCTGGGAAATACCATTCTGCACCAGGGCAGAGGGGTATGCTCTTTGTTGAGGTGGGTGATTCCAGAGGGCTTGACGGGTAACATGAGCAGCAGCAAAGGAGAAAATGGTAGGGCGAGGGTCTTTTTTTCCAAATTTGAACTACACTACTCTGCTGAGGTGACAAAAGTTACTACCTATTAATTTAAAGTTCTTCTATTTCCTATTGCTATTGAAATCATTTTTGATCAGTCTGAAAATAAACAGTTCCCAAAATATGGGGGTGTACACCTTGGGCATAAGCGCTTATGATGCTAGGGATTTGCCTGGGCACAATGTCTGTTATGGTAATTGCCTAGGGGTGCAATCTCCTTCCACTACCTTCCGCTATCCAGCGCCCCCTTTTAGTACATCCTGAGATCATCTGCAATTTGCAGCAGTCTACTCTGTAAAAAATTAAAGAATTGTGGATGTCAGTAGAAAAGAGTGCTAAAGTAGACACTGTTGGAGCCTAGACTCCTGCTGCCATGTGTGCAATAGGGCAACCCTTGGAGTGTTTGAGGGCTTGGTTTTGGGAGCCAAGCCGTGTCAAAAATTCAGGCTTCTCAGGGAAGATGTTAGTGGCCAGGTTATTCTCCAGAGAATGGAGTAGACGGACATTATTGGGAACGGTAGAGCGCACTACTTACCCGTGAGGGTCTCAAGGCGCTGGGGGGGGGGGGGGGGAGACAGGGGAGGGGAGTGCCGCTACTGGTCGAACAGCCAGGTCTTGAGTAGCCTCCTGAAGGTCAGCAGGTCTTTGGTCTGTTGTAGGCTAAGTGGAAGGGTGTTCCAGGTCTTGGCGGCGAGGTGGGAGAAGGATCTGCCGCTGGCGGAGCGGAGCTGGCGGTTGGGGACGTAGAAGAGTCGTCGTCTGTTGAGGTAGGCTGGGCCGGTCTTGTGGAGTGCCTTGTGTGCGTGGATAAGGAGTTTGAAGGAGATTCTCCTGTTGACTGGGAGCCAGTGCAGGCTTCTCAGGTGGGGGGGGATGTGGCTGTGGCACGTCGAGGATGAGGCATGCAGAGGCGTTTTGAATGCGTTGTAGTCGTTTGATGAGCTTGGCCGGGGCTCCTGCGTAGAGGGCTTTTCCGTAGTTGAGTCTGCTACTGACGAGGGCCTGAGTGACTGTTCTTCTTGTATCTGTCGGGATCCACCTGTAGATCCTGCGGAGCATGCGGAGGATGTTGAAGCAGGAGGAGGAGACGGCATTAACTTGCTTGGTCATGGAGAGTGTTGCGTTGAGGATGACTCCCAGGTTGCGTGCGTGGTCGGTGGGTGTCGGGCCGCTCTCAGTGCCGTCGGCCACCAGGAGTCGTCCCAGGCTGATGGGTTGGAGCTGAGGATGAGGACCTCTGTCTTGTCCGAGTTCAGTTTTAGTCGGCTGCTCTTCATCCAACCGGCGACGGCCTTCATGCCTTTGTGGAGGTTGGGTTTGGCGGTGATGGGGTCCTTGGTGAGTGAGAGGATCAGTTGAGTGTCATCGGCGTAGGAGATTATGTTGAGGTCGTGCTGTCGAGCAATGCGTGCGAGCAGGCCATGTAAATGTTTAACAGTGTTGGGCTGAGGGAGGAGCCTTGTGGTACACCGCAGATGATTTTGGATGTCGTCGGTGGCTGCGATGAGGGCGGTCTCTGTGCTGTGGTTGCTGCGGAACCCTGACTGGGAAGGGTCCAGGATGTTGTTTTCTTCGAGGTATCAGGTTAGCTGTCTGTTGACGATCTTCTCGATGACCTTGGCTGGGAACGGGAGCAGGGAGATGGGCCGGAAGTTCTTGAGGTCCCTTTGGTCCGCCTTGGGTTTTTTGAGTAGGGCGTTTATCTCGGCGTGCTTCCAGCTCTCTGGGAAGGTCGCGGTCTCGAAGTAAAGATTGATGACGTTGCGCAGGTGGGGAGTGATGGAGCTGCTGGCTTCGTTGAAGATGTGATGCGGGAAAGGGTCTGACGGGGAGCCGGAGTGGATTGTGCTCATGGTTTTGATGGGGTCATCGATGTTCACTTTGGTCCACGCTGTCAGGGGGTCGCGGTCGATGGTGTGCGGCGGGTCTGGTGTGTCGGTGTCTGTTGGGGCTGACTGGGTGTTGAAGCTGTCGTGGATGTCGGAGATCTTGCGGTGGAAGAAGGTGGAGAGGGAGTCGCACAGGGCTTGCAACGGTGGGATGTCGTTGGTGTTGGAGAGTTCCGTCACTATGTTGAAGAGCTCCTTGCTGTTGTGTGCGTTGTTGCCGAGGCGGTCTTTGAAGGAGATCCTCTTGGCGGACCTGATGAGGTGATGGTGGTTGCGGATGGGGTCTTTGTGTGCTGCGTGGCTGTCCGGTGTCTTTTCACTATGCCACTTTTTCTCTAGTTTCCGGGAGGTCCGCTTGGATGCTAGGAGTTCCGAGGTGAACCAGCTGGCTCTCTTGCTGGTGTCTCTGTAGGTGCGTTTTTTCAGCGGGGCTAGGGTGTTGGCACAGTTGTCTATCCATCATCTGAGTTTGTGGGCCACGTCGGTGTTGGAGGGGTCGGTGGGTGGGCTGAGAGCGAGGTTTGTCTGTAGTTGGTCTTCGGTGACTTTGTTCCATCAGCGACGTGGGATCTGTTGGGTGCGGTGGTGTGTGGCGGGTTTCTGGAAGGTGAAGTGGACACAGCAGTGGTCGGTCCAGTGGAGTTTGGTTGTGTGGCTGAAGGAGATGTGGGAGCTTGAGGAGAAGACTGGGTCTAGTGTGTGGCCGGCAGAGTGGGTCGGCGTTGGGACGAGTTGTCTTAGTCTGAGGTTGGCGATGTTGTCGATCAGAGTGGTGGAGTTGCTGTCGTTGTTGTTCTCCAGCTGAAAGTTCAGGTCTCCGAGGAGGATGTAGTCGGTGGAGGTCAAGGCGTGCGTGCTGATGAAGTCAGCGACGGAGTCGCTGAACTGGGGGCAGGGGGTCTGTAGACGAGGGTGCCTCTGAGGGTGGGGTTGGGGTCCGTGTTGATCTGGAAGTGCATGTGTTCGGCGGTGCAGAGAGTGTCGTCGGTGCTGGTCGAGACCCTGATGGTGTTCTTGTGGGCGATGGCAATTCCTCCTCCTACTCCGTTGGTCTTTGCGTGTGATCTTATAGCCGTCTGGGATGGCTATGGCGATGTCTGGTGCGGAGGAGTCGTTCATCCAGGTCTCTGTTAGGAAGGCGACGTCTGGTGATGATGTGTCGAGCAGGTCCCAGAGCTCAACGGCGTGTTTGCGTGCCGAGCGGGTGTTTAATAGGATGCATCGGAGGTGGTTGGGGTCCTTCTTGGCGGGTGCTTCAGTGGCTCTGAGGCTGGTGTAGCTGCAGTTCCGGCAGGTGAAGGGACCATGTGTGCGTTTCGGGGCGGTCTTGAAGCAGGTGTGGGTCCGTCCGGGGTTGAGTGCGTGGAGTGTGCTGGCCTTGTAGCGGTGGCGGTTGTCGTGGAGGGCGCGGGGGCCAGGGGTTCTGGCGCTGGGCGCGGTCCAGGCGCGGACGGGCGCAGACAGGCTTGCCTTAGGCGCGCCAGCGGCCGCCATATATGGGGAGGTGGGTGGGAGGAGCAGCTAGGAGGGGGGAGGGAGGCAGGGGCAGCGAATGGACGGCGAGGGGGGCGGGGACGCAGGGGACGCAGTGGCGGGAATCTGCAGTGGCGAGGATGCCGGGGCACAGATGGGGCACCAAAAAAACAAAGGGGCACAGAAGAGAAAACTGGGGGGAAAAACGGGGCACAACAGCGAAAGGGGCACAGAAGCAAACCATAACAAAGGCCTTGCTGGGCTGAAACGCGTTGATTGTAGCCAGAGAAAGCTGTATAAACAAGCTTATTTCCTGGAATTGGTGTGCATCGCATCTTTGGAAAAAAAATTTAGTTTGGGCTTGGATTCAGCTCCACTGGGAGTGCACCCGTCGCTGAGCGCGCTGCTGAAGGAATCCGATTGTGTATCATATATATATATATATATATATATATATATATATATATATATATATATATATATATGTCCTTCCCCTTTAAGATAATTATTTGTAATTTTAATAGGTGATGGGATGAGGGGCTGCTGCCCCTTTAAGAAAGACACTCTTTGCACTAAATTCTATGACCCAGTCGATGGCTACGGCCGAAACGCGTAGGTCTGTTGGTGATGTACATGCACCTTGCACTTTGTGATATCAAGGATGAAATTAGAATTGAAAAACTAAATTAAAAACAAGCTCAACAAATCAATCGGTTGAGGATTCCTGTGTAGTGCCGCTTTGTGTGTCGCCCAGGAGGATATGTGGCTATAAGGAAGGGCGGTATCCAGAAATGCGTTAGATAAATAGATAGATAGATAGATATAGAGAGAGAGTGTATGTACATATTGCTCACACAAGACTGAAGCTCTTGGTACCACAGAACGTCTACAGGAGAGACTGCTGCATTATCACTGTGGTAGGTCAGTTTCTGGGCTGAGGGTGTCTGCCTGTAGACAGGTATGATAGTTGTGTGCTCAGTGGAAGAGTTGGCTGTTTCTAACCACCGTTCTGTGTAATCACTGGTAGGAAGCTGAAAGTGGGTGTTTATTTTGCACTGAGACCGAGTTCGGTCTGGGTTTGCACTGGCTCTGCTGCATGAGCCGGGCAGGCTTCCACACGAGGGGAGCCACGTGCTTCCTCGTAGGCGGAGAAAGGAGTGCGCTATTCCCCGTCACTTCTGTGCCAACTGCAATGTTGTGAGTAAGCCCATGCGGTGTACAATGAGCCAGATATAATTCGTTTACTTTTAGTAATAGTACGGGTTTCTTTTACCTTCCTCAAACATCTGTGCAGAACTGTTTAGCATAGCTGTGTGGAAGGTTGTATGACTTGATTGTTGTTAGGGAATTCGCTGTCTCCCGGCTTCCCTCTTTCACCCTTCTTAAGCTTCCCTTGTCCTGTGTGGTTTTGGGTCCAGCTGTGAAACATAATGTTTACAAACCCTGCAAAAGTTCATGCTGCCATTTACACACAAGAGACTATGGTTTGGACAGTGGACACCCAAAGCGGGGCATGCTGAGTTTTTCCTACAGTGGGACAGATTTACTGACCGCATAACAGCTTATACCACAACCAAGTATCCCCCTTTCAAAATAAGTATTGAACATAGCCATTGAAGAATTGTTTATAAACTAGACCAACTGCCCTAAACCTCATACTTCGGTTGCCCTATACCTCATGCCACCGAAACATGCCCAGAAAGAATAGTGCCCATTCCCCGTTATTCCCTTCAAACCATGAGTTGCTTTATACAACACTTCAAGCCAGTCCTTGAAGAACAGATCAAGCGCCCCTAATCCATGCCACTGGGAGCACCTCTCCGCACCCTCACTGACCAGGAGCAGCGCCCCCCACAGATCAAGTTTCCCTACACCTCATGGACCAGAAGGAGCTCTCACAAGAAAGTGTCCTAAACCTCCAGCCAAGAAGAGCAGTTCCACAAAAATGATGAGTAGCCTCATCCCTCACTCCACCCGGAGCTCCTCCACAAAGACTAGCCTCTGAGTCTTATAACCCACACCACTCAAGAGACCTCCATAAAGTATACCCCAGGAGGCTTCTAACTCACTCCATCAAGGGCCGCTCATTTATTAAATTACACCCCGCGCTACTGTCCTTCTGCACAATATTTGTCTGGTGATGGCTTGTTGACGGGTGCATAGTAGTATTTTAAGCTGCTGGTCCTGCAATGTGTCGATGAGTCTGTTATACTCCTGCTGCAACCTCTGCCCTGTCTGTGAGTAGCACATTTGCCCGCCCTCAGGCTCTGTATACCCGCCATGGACAGCCCATTGCAGCACGAAGAGTCTAGGGAATGTCTTTTATGAAGAGGGCAAAAGGGAATATACCAAACGCCCACAAATCAAGGACTGCGCAATAACTGTGTACATTAAAAGCTGAGTCATGTTTGAAAGTGCAATGTGATGTTTCAATGTCACTAGTTTTTCTTGCCTATACTTATGTATTTTCTTTCTAAACATGACCCTGCAGCAGACCAGTGAAATTTTCCTAACGGGAGCAATCACTGCTGGGATACCCACAACTTCTTTCAATCTCCCTTCCAGAAACAGAAGCTATAAACTTTTCCCATGAAACCCTAAGGACTGTGCGTTATAGACACAAGAAAGGGGCGTGTCTTTAACTTTAGGAAGTTAGACCCACAACAATACTGATGTACAGAAAAGAGATACCTCCCTAATGTTATCACCAAGTATTCAAAAAGAGAACAAGAGAAATGCATTTAAATATAATTGAGTAATGTTATTGTGTTGTTCCTCTCTTGTGCCATTAACGAATGTAAAATTTTAAATGTGTTTGTGTTGATACGTACAATACAGTTGATAAAGGAATTGCATATGGGACAACTGAATCATTTCTCTTGTTCCCTTATTGAAATTATTATTGGAAATAATAATGGGGAGGTATGTCCTAGCAATCAATTCTGTACAGGCATTGGCAAAGATGGCTGCGTGGATGGGGGCCATTTTTGAATGAGTTGGCTTTGCCAATATTTGTGAAGTAATTCAGCAAACACTGGCAAAGCCGATAGGAATGGTTTATTTTTATACTGGGAAGGTGGTAGGGGCATTGAATCTATAGTAGGGCAAAGTGACAGCGGTTGGGGTGGGAGGCGGCAGAATAGAGGAGAGATTACCACATAGGACTACTTGAAGTCGCCTTTAGTTCCACATAATGCGTGACTTTAAGGACAGCCTACTCAGCCAATGACAACATAAAAAAAAAAAGCAAAACCAAAGGGGATGATGGACGGCGTGTTGAACAATGCAAGCACTCACCCCCAGTCAACTGATCTGGGTTTAATCCATCATAATTCTTTAGCTCACTCCGCCAACCCAGTTCAGACATGGCCATATGCAAATCAGTCTGACCCTGTGCCTCATGCGAACAGTCCAGCCCGAACTGCCAAGCCATGTCTTCCCTGGACCGGAAACAAGCATCCTGGGACCGGTTTCCGGCTAAACGGCTGTCATCAGCCAGGCTAGCTTGAATCCAGTGGCAAAGTGAGCAAGGGACCCACGTCTCGGCATACCCTGCCAACTTAGGGCGAACAAAGCAAAACCAAAGGGGATTATGGACGGAGTGTTGAACACTGCAAGCACTCACCCCCAGTCAACTGATCTGGGTTTTTATCCATCATCATTCTTTAGCTCACTCCGCCACCCCAGTTCAGACATGGCCGTATGCAAATCAGTCTGACCCTGTGCCTCATGGGAACAGTCCAGCCCGAAATGCAAAGCCATGTCTTGGTGAGCAAAAAATCGATGGATTTAGGCCCAGATCTCTGTACTTGGGTGAATGTATGACATTGTTCTGCATTCTGTCCATCAATAGTTATTTTTGCATTGCTCAGACGTGAGTCCCGTGCTCTCCATGCCACTGGGATCAAGCTATCCTGGCTGAAGAGGGGTGAAACCCTGAAACCGGTCCTAGGATGCTTGTTTCCAGTCCAGGGAGGACCCGGCCTGGCAGTTTGGGCTGGACTGTTCCCATTGGGCACAGGGTGAAGACTGATTTGCATATGGCTGGGTCCAAACTGGAATGGCATGGTGAGCAGAAAAACGATGGATTTAGGTCCAGATCTCTGTACTGGGGTGAATGTATGACATTGTTCTGCATTCTGTCCATCAATAGTTCTTTTAACATAAAAAAAATGCAGATCACCAATGGCTGTAGGGGGCTAACCTTAAGCCCACTCTTCTGTATGTATGTGTTTGTTGGCAACATGAGCACTCCGACAGACATTTACAACTGGCTGCAAGTGCGACCTAGAAACAGAATTAGCGTAAGTCTCTGTGTGTCATACATGTACTAAACATAGTGGCAATCTTGAGCATTTTCTGTCCCGTGAACTACGTCAAACCACACACATGGAACTAATTTTATCATCAGGATAATGAAAATTGAGTTAAGCATAGCATAATTGCTTGTTTGTGATTAATTTACATAGGATTACCACTAGTAATATATGTAAATAGTACACAAAATCTTTCATCAATTCCAATTGGTGCATGCAGTTTGTGGCTTATCAAAGTTTTTATTTAAGAATTATTATTAATTTAGGAATTATACACAATAATTCTACCTTGTCAACTGAAGGATGGCGGGTAGGTACTCAAAAATTGGTATGAGTCCTTTCTTGGTTTATGATTTGGTTATCTTGTTTTTATCAGGCAAGGTGTGAAACTTGGTGTTCTTGGATCCATAAGGTAAATGGCATATTGTGTCTATAGTTGTAAAATTGTGAGAAAAAGTCAGTATGCAGGTTTTTAAATTAGTTCTTGCTTTTGCTTTTCTAGATTTTGTAACAGTATTGGTTAGTGAGATTTAGGGAGTTATATGAAAGAGTCAGCTTCCGAGTACTGGACTGCATCTAATTTCTAGTATTGATTAGTCTTCTACAGGCAGCCCCAATTTCCTCATATTCGGAAAAATGGTAAAGCACAGACCTAAAAAAAAAAAGCCTTTGCCCGGGACAGATCTAAGGGCTTGTAGTGAAGAATGCCAGAAGTTACGAACATTGTCACCTAAATGGACTTGTCAACGACATGTCTGTCATGTCATGACATGCCCTTCACTTTGTTTAGGCATGCTTCCTTATTTCAGTATGTCTCAAGGTTATCGTAAAAACACAATTGGTTCCTTATATAACGCCCAAGTAAAAGAAATAGGCTGATTATTATTTTCTGTTCATGTTGTACAAATCTTAAACTTATAAGAAACGACTATCTGTCACAAAAAGGAACATCAGCCCCTTCTGGAAGAATTTAAAAATCATAGTTTAAGAAATGTAAACCTTTCCTGGCGATGTTTTTGGGTAAAAACATCTTGTGGTAAAATCCGTAATTGACATTTTGTAAATAACATATGCGTTTTCGTCATCCTCGGAAACCATACAAAAGAAAAAGAAACCTCGTGGGTGTAATTACAAGGGTCGTTTGTCTCTCTCCCAAGATGGTTGCTCCATCTCGTATGAAAACATTTTGTGAGGGCTTGCTTCCGAAGGTGGTCAACGTGGACAGATGGGTAAGGTTCCAACCCTAAAAGCCTTTAATAGTTTAGGCCTTGCACGTTGTGTGCTCCAAGTCTGAAGATTGTTGTATGCATTTGTGGTTTATCAATGCAACGAAAGGAAATGGGTTTCCTTGTCGGTAAATTAATAAATAATGCGAAAGCAACATTCACTTGAAAGCAAGCAGCGGCTAATAAGTTAAATATACAATGATCTTTAACTCCGGAATGCAAAACTACTGTAAGCTGACACCGATCTTTAGTGCATGCAGTAAAAGCGTCAGATGTGGCAGTGCTCAAATTCCATGTGGCCCAGGTATGCTCTTCTCGAGTTCTATTGGAGTTTACAAGTTTTCTCTTTAGACTACAGAATGTGCCTGTGTACAGGCTTGTTGGTACTTCTAGTTCCTTCTTGCTGCTTAAAAGCTTTAGAACGCACTAGTGCTTAATTTGGAAATAAGTGCCAGGGCCAAAGATATTTTTCAAGAGGCCACTGCTGCTTGTGCCACCTCAGGCCCGCGCCAGCGCTGTGAAATGACAGTATCAGCGACGCCTACTTACCATTACAGTCCTATCAATGTTAGTTTGGACTGCACTAGGTGACACAAAGCCATAAAAACAGCCTCAGACCTATAGTATTTTTTTTTTTTAATTGTATGTTCAGTTCTCAAACACTATGGCCATGGGCTCTTTTTTTTTTTTTTTTTTTTTAACAGACTGACAGTGCAACCATTTGGTAAACTTCCATAAATATGTGTTGGAGTTTTTTTTTTTTTTTTTTATATAGCGCATACTCGACCCTGCGCTAACAAAGCACTTTACATTAGCACCAGTTGCGTTACAGACGGACATATTCATTTTGTTAGGCATGGGGAGATTAAGTGATTTGCCCAGAATCACAGAATGTTGAGCGTGCCTGCCGAGACTCGACGCATATTGAATACTGGAAGGGGCGTACCTGTGTCTCAGTATTTCTGATGTCGGAGCTCCTAAATACGCAGAGCTCAGTTTTCTGGATTTGTACGCCTCTTTCCCCTTTTTCCACTGAACATGAAGTATTGCTTCTTGTTTCCCTTATAGTCTCTCTTTTTTCAAGCAATCATTGTATCTACTTTTTTATATGGCTCCTTGTAAAAATTCCAGGTTAGAGGGTCCCATGTTAGATAGGGGCTACTGGGGTCGAATGGTAACAACTGGAGTCTTTTTGCCACCGGTTTCCTGTGGGCCCCGTAATATGAATCCCCAACTGGGAACCAAGCGCCTCCTTTTTAATTTTTTTTAATTTTGAAGCATTTGACGTTTAGATAGGGAGGCAGAGCGGTCCAAGGCATACCCAGGGAGGTTCTGTAGCCAAAAGACTCAGAACTCAGCAATGCATCAAACAACACTTAATAATTTGCTGTCCAGCTAGTGCTTTTTTAGGTCGAGTCTAGCGGAAGCATGAATGCACTGCTCACTCTGCGAGGCACGCAGTAGTGGAGTAAGGCTTTGAAGGCCCACCCACTCTCCGACCATATTTTCAATTGGTTTGTGTCATTGTCCTTCATAAACGCTAGCTTCCGATTCATTATGAGGCTTGTTAGTCCCTCCTTGGTACCGCCTTGTCTCCATTTGTTACCCCCCGATAAGGACTGGACCTTTTACCTGTGTCCTTACAGTATTGCTCACATAAGCCCTTCAGGAGAACTCTTTGGTTAATCAATCTAAAGACCACTAGTGGGAGGCCAGCTTTAACAATGGCAGCCTTTTTGTAACTTTGCAACTTTCACAATGTGCCACACGCACCCACAGGACGGTCCGCCGCAGCTCGCCCAAAATCAGATCGCTGCTTTTCTTTAATATAAAATAGTAGAGCTGCAGGATCGCTGCTTTTATGTAATATAAATTAGAAATGCTGTACAATTACATAATTTGGAAAGAATCGCAGGTCGTTGAGCCGACACCAAGGTTCGAACCTTATTTCCCCAGCTCAAAGTCGGCAGCTCTAGCACTCTGCTACACCCTATTCCGCTAAGGATTAGCCATCAACACTACCTAGAGTTAACTGTTTCCATTACCTACTCCATGTTGAGAGCGCTTGATAGTACATATCACACTTGCTTTACTGAAAAATTCGTAGGTAAATAACATTAGGATTCACTTGCCCCTTGCATCTGGTGACTAGCGATGACTTTACAGAAAACTTGAGCCACAGAAATCACACCTGTGCTCTGTAAGCACATCTGAGGAACGGGCAGCTCTGCACACGGTTTGTGAATTATTTATGGTTCTCACTTGCACAACGGTGTCCAGGCAGATCTAAACAAGCATTTGCAATGCAATAGGTCTTGCATTTCCGCGAGTTTAAGGTATTGGAATTGTAAATGACAATGCATTTTATGTTTTAAAAACCAAAACATAAATAAAAGGCATTGTCATTTACAATGCCAATAGCTCAAACTAGCGAAAATGCAAGACATATTGCATTGCAAATTCTTGTCTTATAAATAGGAAACATACTTACACATACTGCTATATAATAGACACACATTAACAAGTATGTACAGAATGGCAAGTGAAAATGCCTATGGTGACACTCTTGAAAGGGCCTAACAGCCAATAGGGGGTACTCTTATGAAGGGTCCCACAGGCCAGATAGCCCCCCCCATATGTACCTTGTCCCCTCAGTGCAGGCGGCACAACTTTCGGGCTGCCCACTGAGAAGTCCCAACCCCTAGTAACAAAATATTTTTCTATGTCCGTTACAGAATATGTGGAGCCTGTTAATCAAAGGCCAGGCCTATTGACTTTGTCAGAGTGTCACCATAACAATTAAAGGTCAAATATATGTTCAAACACAATGCAATCAATATTCACTACCTCTCATTATGGTTAAAATTTCATGAGCATGAACACATATGTACGGTTATTTAGTGTCAACAATATACATGTCAATCAAGTTGTCAGTATTCATCCGATTCCAGTGTGAGAGGCTTTCTTCTATCCTTAAGCTTTAAAGAGTGATCCTTATGCCCTACGGTGTGTTCATTGATGCAGCAGCAGTTGGCGTGCTTTGCTTTCCTTTTTAAATACCCCTGCCCCAAGTGTGGGTACCGGTGCACTGACACAAAGCACTGGGCAGGAGCCCGAGCCTGCAAGGTCTGATCCGCAGCTCCCCCATTGCATTCGCCTTCCTTGCCAGCGTTGCTGCCGACTGTTGTATTCTTCTTCCACTCACCTCAGACACGAGCACTGGCATGGAGGTGCACAAGAGCTCCCCCGCTGCACTTGCCCTCCCTTAGGGACGCAGAAGTGCTACACGCTTGTTGATGCTGGGTTCTTCCCTGAGGCATTTGGAGGATGCAGATGCAACCGCTCTCTGCTTCTTGTCGGTCTCTTGGAGCACTGGCGGTCCTTAGGGGGACAATAGAATTTCAGGAAGTGGTGCGCAACATGCTTGGGCTCCTCTGGTGCCCTGGGATCGGAACAGTGCACCCTGACCTGCCAATCTATGTCCTCTCTGAATGGGAACCAAGCATGATTTGCATACAGCTTCTTTCTGTCTAGAGTAGCTTAAGGGGGGCGAAATGGTGGACTGGAATCCGAGCATTTGCCTAGTCATGGAGACTGTATGCAAGCATTCCACACATCACCTTAGTGATTTCCCCAGAATCTTTAAAAATCGTCCTGATTGACAATCTGTTCCAATTTGTTAGATCTGCGAAATAGCCTGCAACAATGGGGCAAATAGACCTAACTAGAAATTCCATGTTTAGTTGCAAGTCAGACCCATTCATAATCAAAAACATCAACACCTAAGTTATATTTTATTTCTGTTTTCAGTAAAGAAACCTTCAATATGTGGCTTGAAAGTTCCACCATGTTTAATGAGCTAGCATCACAGATTGACCATCAGCTTTCAATACTGTTGAGGACATATGAATAGTTTTAAGAAAAAATCTTTTTTTTATTATTTTCAATATAGAACATAATAACGAAGCTGGAAGTGTACAGAAATAAAAAGATTGACCAATCAATTCATATAATAAATTGGTTAGAAATAATTATTTCGAATGTAGATTTAAATTGACAAGTACACATATGCATTAATAAATAAATTAAAAACAAATAAATGCCTTAAATACAATCATTGCGTTAAATATATTGCAGCATTCCTTTAGATCATTCTAGCCTCCAACTGGCAAACAGTAACAGTACACCCCTACCTATAGTTGCCCTTGTCAAGCTATCAAATAAAGGACGCCTGAAATGGAAAGTATTTCAGTATACACCACAGTAGTCCAAAGTCCCCCAAAGTTCATCTCAGTAGTTCAAAGTCCCACCCCTGACAACGCATGCAAGGACCATTAATTCTATCCTCTTGAGATATCAGAGAGCTAGCAGCTATTCGGTGTATCTAATTCTGTGTCTGGGGCCAACAAACAGTCCACAAGGCGTTCCCATGCTTTTGCACTTTCAATCTTTCCCCGCCCTCTCTTCAATTCCTGAATCAACATTCTCCACTCCAGCCCATTTAACTAGTTCTTTCCTCCATTTAATAAATATAGGTCCACCCACAGACTTCCAATGCATTGTCAATTCACGTTTAGCCAGAATCAATACCAGACTGGTAAATCTAGTAGTGATTTTCTTCTTTTTCGAACGAGGATATCCCCAAGTGGCAGGCTAAGCGACTACAAGGGATCGCCCGAAAAGTTACGTCATTTAAGTAGTCAATAACTGCTTACCAGAATCCCGATACAACTGGGCAGGACCAAATCATAAGGAACAATTCTGCCCCCAATTCCCCCACACCTCAGACACTTTGCAGCAGCAGTCACATAAAACTAAATAATCTTGCCAGATGTAAGGTATGCTCGAAGTAAGATGTAAAACAAATAGTTAAAATGTTTGCAGCCCCTTTTCCTGCATTTTGCTTATTTTGAATAGGAGAAGGACCCTCTTCCAAGAATGTCATGGGTCTTGAGGCCAGGAAGCATGGTAGTGGGAGGACATATCCATGGAAATTGAAATACAATTTAAATATGTGTAATGTAATGACAATTTGCAGTAAAAATATCCTAAATGTAGACTCCTTTTTGATTGGTTTCTCCCGCTTATCCTCAACGTGATTTGAGTTTTAATTCACAGTTTATCTTAATTGAGTAATTAGGGTTGGTCGAATTTACATTTTGCTCGCAAAGTTTTGTGAATTTGTCAAACTTTGCACTTCATGGAATTTACCAACTATGAAAAACCTTGCCTGTCGGTGTAACTTGCAACCTAAATACTTTTTTGTGTGGAATAATTCTTTTGAAAAGAAATAGAGTTCATTGTCCTGATCATGGCAGGTTTCTGTTGTTTTTTGGGGGTTTTTTTTACAGCAAAAAAATTTGGGGAGATGTTCAATCAAAATTGTAGATGTGGAGCCTGACATTTTGTACATCAAACTACATAAACCATTGATTATGCTTAATTCTCAAGATTCTGGTAGGATTCTGTGACCAATGCAGTATTCTGCGTACATTGAATGTGCTAATAAAGATTCATAATCTAGGTTTCAAGAAAATATATGTATAAGTTAAGAAAAATCTCCACTTGCTCCTGCCATTGTATATAAGAAATGCAATCGAATAGAAGACTCTGAATGTAAAGGAAACTTTGTTCCTCCCTAATGCGCTCTGCAGAATGAAACACACTTCAGTTGTGAAACATACAGCCCTCAAACATGCTGGATTCATTTACTTAATAGCTAGCTGTACAGATAGCATACATGGCCCCATCTCATTTACTCCTAAATGCTTGTAATTTAAGTGATGCAGAACACAGCAGAACTAAATTCTCTTCCTAGATGTTTTTAATTGCCCATGCCTCTGCTACAGCAAAGCTTGTAATATTGAAAATGAACATGCAATTTAGTTCAGAAGGACATCAGATATCTGCATTCCACGCTCAGGAGGCAATTTCCTTTCAACTGGATGAAGGGCCTGTATGAATAAACCTAGTGATAGCAAATAGACCAGATGCTTAATATGTTTGTGCCCTCTCTACTTTGAAAGTGTGAACTTATTGCTTAAATATGTTTATTGTGTTATCTAGTGGTTTATCTCCTTTGTTTTTTGTTTGTATGCAACATAGTTTTAGGGCAGCTTCTAATGAGAAAGGTCCCATTTAGTTAGTTACACAACACGACAATATGCACTAATTACAGCTGCTTTTGGTATTTTCAAGTGGTTAGGTCCCCACCCAGGTAGACCATAAGTGGAAGAAAGCCTGTTTGTGATTACGAACATTTGCAGATATATTCTACTCTCAGCGCAAAAGGCTCCCCGGTAGGTGAGAACGTACTCTGGTCTAGATCTATCCTCAGCCCCTTCCTTTGAGTACGAGTGATTTTTGTGGAACACAGTCTGAATGCCAGGGAGTCATGTCTACCTGCTCCTCTTCCCTCCTCGACCGATATCCTCCAAAAAGCACTGACAGAGCCTGTCCATACCAAAGTTTTATTTTGAACCCCTCTTTCTCTGGTGCCAGATGCCAGCCTGTTGGCCCAGGAGGGATCTAGAAATCTTCCGGAAAGTCATTTTGCCCCTTAGCTTTCAGACTGACCATCTCTAGTCTTGAATACCCCCAGTAAAGATATTTCATTTTTTTGCAATATCAATTAAGACTTGGCACCCTCGTTGATGTTTGAGGGCTTATTTCTGATGGATACTTTTAACTGCACATTCCTCACTTTAGAACACTCCCAAGGCGCTAGGTAGAATTTGGAAAAGTTTTCTCCAGCACTGCTCCTGCTCCCCACTAGGTGGTGCTGTACAGCTGTGTGTTGACCATGCACTTCTCTGAAAGTGATGGAAGGGAGCCGCATACAAGTGGTCCCACTGTGAGTTGACACCACTCTCTCGGTCTTTGCGTCTTCTGACGTGGATCGGGACCGCCACTACCAATGTCATTGGTCTTCCGATGACTTCTGAAAAGCAAAATCCATTGTTCTAGGGAATGATCTCCCATCCTAAGACGACAGGTTTCAAACCATGCTGCAACTGTAGGAAACAGGTTTCAGTCATTGACTCACACAAGTTGTATCTCTCATGCTTGGGCTTGGGACACGACTTAAAGTCCCTCATGTCCTCATACATCCAAAGGCGATCCAGGACCAAGAAGTGGGGCAGTACGTTGCCGAATACAAGTAGTAGTCCAGGGCCTCGCACAAGTCATGCTTCTGCTCCAGCTCAAGGGCACGAACTCTGTTGCAATGCTGCTCACTCAATAAGTCAGCTATGCAGTTGCAGTCCTTCAGCAAGTCAAAATCAAAGTCCAAATACAAACACAAGAAAGCGAAAGAGACTCAAACCCTTTTTTTGCCACACTCTATTGAGAGCTGCCACTCTCCATCGCAAGAAAAATCTAGAGTGTGTCTCAATGTCAGTCTGTCTCCCACCAGCTCTCCGGTAGTGGAGCGGATCCCACAATTGAGCCTGGTGTGCCCGAAATCGGTAACACCCCAGAAAATGTACACCTTTTAGGAGGCCATGCTACAGATACTTGGTTTTCTTCAGGCTACCTCTAGTGTGCCTTTGGACCCCAAGGATCTGACAAGGCCTCCGGTCAGATTTATCACTGGCAGATCTATCCTCTGTGTTGCCTGACCCCTTTGGACCCAATATAGGCCCCACGCAGTACAAACCTCCACCACAACTTCATGACCTATGCCAGTCCCTCCCTCATCGAGGCTGATGCCTTCAGTGTCTAAGGAAGACCCAGTACTGATTCTGATGTCTGACCTCTGATTCAGTCTGATTTCGACCGATGTCGTGCTCTCAAATTATTAAAGCTGCAGCAGACACCCGACTATGACCCAGTGCCTCTACCAGGAAGGATGCGCCATCAGAGGCTCCACTGTTTTTGGCTCTGATTCTGACCAAAGCTTACAACCACCCAGAGATAATAATGAGGATGATGAGGATGGTCTGCCCCTTCATTAGGATGACAGTTTTTACATGGACTCCCAAGAGGACAGTGGGATAGATACTTTCCCTGATACAAGGTTGAATTTGTTGTTTGGACCACCAGCATATTAAAGTGCATTATTTATACTAATGGTCTGATGAGCAGCTAAGGTCTGGGACCTAAAACTGCCCTCTATAGAGACTAAGACTAATGTCCTTTCAGAAATATTGCAACCTGGGCCAGTATCATCTGACCCCTTGTTCCCTTTGAATGAGGCTCTCACTGATACCTTAATGAGCATCTGGTCAAAGCCCTGTTCTTGCTCACCGGTGAATAGACAGATGGCTAGATGACATTGACCAGTGCCTGGCAATCTCATATTCTCACTAAGCTTCCTTTCATTGGAGCTGCCATAGATATGGTAATGAGTTGGGGAGATCATCGGGGAAGGTAGATTTTAGAGGACTCTGGTTTCCAGTGGAAGCCAGACTCCACATCAAACTGCTGGAGTTACAAGCATTTGCTACCGTCCATAAAAAGGAGTCTATTGCAGGCTCTCACGGACAGCATCGCGGACATGTGGTACTGCAACAAATCTAGTGGAGTGAGGTCTTGGGCACTATGCCAGAAGGTTGTGCCCTTTTGGTTGCCGCATCAGAGCATCTTGCATATCGTGAGCCACTGGCAGGTTCTTTGAATGCCAGAGCAGACAAACTCAGCAGATGGCATCTGGCAGACCACAAAAGGCGACTGCATCCCGAAGTGGCACAGGGCGTCTTCTCTCAGTGGAGAGACTCATGCATCGATCTTTTCGCCACCATCAAAACAGTGTCCAAAGTTTTGCAAGTTGGAGTTTTCATGAGAACACTCACTCAATGATGTGTTCTGAATGGAATGGAAATCGGGACTCATGTACACCTTCCTGTCTGTCTCTCCTGCCCCACGTTCTGAAAAAGATCAGGAACTACCAGCCCAAGTAATTCTAATGGCTCTGCATTGGGCCAGGAGAGTGTGGTACCTGGAGCATCGTAGCATGAGCACCTGACCTCCAACCAGGCTGCCACTTCAGTTCTAATCTTCTGTCTAAGCAACAAGGCAGGGTCTTCCACATGAATCTACTCAGTCTGCACCTCCATGCATGGAGGTCGAATGGTGAGAAGTGGAGGATGTCATCCTTGCCAACAGATGCCCTTCCACAAAATATTCCGGGTAATGGAACAAGGTTGTGACTTGGTGTGGTAACTGCAAGACGGACCCTTTATAATCCAAGCTTTTGGGTGTTCTTTTGTACTCCAGACGGTCACGTACTAAAAGGGCACCGCAGAGTCATCCTTGAAATTCTGACAAGGCGGGTTGGCAGAGGTCGCTCATGGAGGGGACCAAAGGACTTTGAGAATGAAAACCCAGCTGCAAAGGGAAGTGTGGGTTGGAAGCCATAGTGGATGACTTTGTACAACAGTTTGAAGCATGCCAAGTCACCAGTAGTTTGGAAGCCCCACCACTTATCATTACAGAAGAACCCTATAATGCTCTGTGGAAGGTCAGCCTCGATTTTGGCAGCTTCCCAGATGGGAGGACAACCATGGTTCTAGTGGATAGCCGTTCCAAATATCCCATTGTGGAGCTTATTAAATTGACTGCATTCTCCAGTTTTGCCCCAGCACTGGAGAAGTCCTTAGGCCCCGTTCAGCTTTCCAGAACAAATCAGGACTGACAATGGCCTGCTATTTCAAGGCCTCGAATTCCAAGGTTTGCGCCACTACCTGGGTATACGACATCGCAGAATTACCCCGCAGTGGCTGCAGGATAATGACGATGTTGAGTTTTTTATGCGTACATTAAACAAGGCCCTGAGAATTGCTGTGCATGAGGGAGTGCACCCAGAAACCAGCTTAAACCAGTTCCATTGGAAATACCGAGGCACCCTGCATTGAACAACCCAGTGCCCTCCTTGGGCTCTCATGGTTAAGGGATACCGGCATGACACGATTCCAGTACACCTGGAGTGGACCCTGTCGGAGTATGATCCAGATGGTACCCAGAACAGGTGGGTGCAGAACAACAAATGGGCAGGCCTTAAGAGGCAAGCGACCCACCACCGTCTTGGACCAAGAGATCATGTGCTCCTGGACTGCCAGCTGGGGTTGAAGTTCCGTACATCATGTGAAAGTGGACTGTGGGAGGTAACAACCGTGATGGCGCGATAGTGACTGCCTGCAGAGGTGTGGAGACGGTAACTCTGAACATATCCTGGTTTAAGCAGGTAGACGCCCCTGACGGGGATAATAAGGTTGCAGAAGGGAACCAAGAGGATGGAGACCGCACCTCAGCAGACAGACCCCATGACCACCAACAGAAGGGAGGGGTGGGGGGGCAGCCTTGAGACCCAGTCAGGCATCAAAGTCGAACAACAGACTCTTAAGGTGAAGTGTGCCGAGAGGAACCGCCTAACCGGTACCGGAGCCAGCACTACAACCTACGCCCAAATACTCAACTGCGTCAGAGACTTAATGGCTTTGTGTGCAGAATCAAGTCCTGGGAGGGAAAGGGACATGATACCCTGACCACCAACCCGGATGTAGTGCACCTTGCCCTCCAGTCGGGCGCGGCCGGAGGATATAAATAAAGGAGCGAAAGACTGCTCGGGTTCTTTGCCCGTAACCATCAGCCAGTGTGTGTTGTGTCTTTTGTTTGCTGCCCTGCACTGCTACATAGGCCTCTCTGCAGGCCACGTGCACAATAACGTCATTCTACACCCAACACTCTTGCAAGCACACACTGCAAAATGGTGCCCCTGGGTGCTGAGGCAAACCAGTGCACCTTCTGGCCTCATCAGGAATTAATATAAAGCGCTAGGTAAATGTTACACTACATTACAGTAGACAATGGATGTCTTGTACCAGTTCAGTCCTAGTGGCTGAATGTAAAATTCAGAGATCCTGACAGCTGGTGTAAAAACAAATGTTCCATATGTGTTAATAACCAGCCTCGTGTAGTTTTGAGAGTGAATACGTTTCTACCCTCAACAGCATTTACTAGTAAAACCTGTATGTCCCGTGAATAAAATCCTCAAATATTTGCTCAGTACAAAGGTTCACATGAAATGGGTGACAAGTTCTGTGCTTCTCTTTTTAGTATGTTGTAAGTGATTTTTATCATAAAACCCAAGTGACATTAGTAAACATCCGGTGGGCGTTGCTGTGCATTTTACCTGCATCTGTTTTTACCATTCACAGAGTGCATCTCCTCTTACAAGTTTCTGGGGAAGGTGTATTTTTTAGTAATCTAGACTGGCCTTCCATGTTATTGGGTGCAGGAGGAGGGTGGAATTTTCAAAACAAGCGTTGACAAAGCCAATAAATCTTGTTCACGTTTGCATTCCTGAAACTATATATTTAAAAACAAGCAAAAAACCTAATGCCATAATAAAATAAAAATATATAATTGAATTCAGTGGATTTTCGAGATAAATGATTTATTATTTGATGACTCGCTGCACTTTTAGGTGTAATATAGTCCCTCATACATTCCAAAGAAGCGCTCTATAAAACTCAACAGCCAGTAGATTGGTGTAAGAGATTGACATACTTCTGGGCGGAGCCAAAGGCACACTTTCTGTATACTTTGAGTAACTAATAATAATGGGTCTTGTAGACAGCTGCGCTATCAGGCCGACCCAAAAGGTTGGTGTCTATACCACTTTGCAAACACAAGAGATGATGGACGGAGCGCTGAAACTTTTCAGACACTCACCCCCAGTCACAGATCTGGGTTGAATCCATCATCGTTCTTTAGGTCACTTCACCACCCCAGTTCAGACTCAGCCATGTGCAAATCAGTCTTGACCCTGTCCCTCATGGGAACAGTCCAGCCCAAACTGCTAAGCCAGGTCTTCCCTGGACCAGAAACAAACATCCTGGGACCAGTTTTGGGGTAACACAGGGGTATGCCCAGACGTGGGCCCCATGCTCACTTTGCCACTGGATTTAAGCTAGTCTAGCTGATGAGGGCTGTTACCCCATAACCGGTCCCAGGATGCTTGTTTCCGGTTCAGGGAAGACCTGACTTAGCAGTTCGGGCTGGACTGTTCCCATGAGGCACAGGGTCAAGACTGATTTGCATATAGCTGGGTCTGAACTGAGGTGGTAAACGATGATGGATTTAACCCAGATCTGTAACTGGGGATGAGAGTCTGAAAAGTTTCTGCGCTCTGTCCAACATCTCCTTGTGTTTGGTCTATACCACTTTGCCTTCACTCCACAGCAAAAATAGATCACTAACTTTTAAACATGCAGATGTTGTGTAACTCATTGGCATGAAAAGTCGGTTAAACATGTCAATTAACATAAATTGTTTTTAAAAGGTGTTCCTTATAGCTGTTCTCAGGCTGTTCGCTTAAAAATATCAAAGCAACTTTGGCATGGTCTTGTAGTTTTCATATGACAGGTGCCCTATCTGACCACTAAAGGATCTGTGTAGGAATCAGTGTGAAATGTTACTTCAGCCTGCAATTTGTTCTTTGCTAACTGGTTCCAGGCTGTTTACTCTTTTATTGCCCCCCTGTGACAGGTCTTGGATAAGGTGTATACTGGATAAAACCAGCCGGTTCAGTTTTCCGTTTGTGAATTTGGCCCCCATTGAAGAGAAGGAAGCTAGCTCAGAAGGCATAGGAAAGGTTTAACAAACTCCGCACCAAAACAAGTTAATAATGCTTTGACTAATCTATTGCCCCTAAAAGTAACTAAATCTCAGTACTAACTAAATATCCCTATAAGATACTTTTTTCAACATATTCAAACCCAGATAAAGACTGTAAAAAAATTGCGCTATTTGTTGGTAGGGATGGAAGCACCACTTAAATAATAAACATATTCCTGATCAGGATGAACTACAAAAGTCACTAGATAAACCTGTGCTTAACCCTCTAGTAGCTTGGCGCAAAAGCGGGCAGGCTTAACTTAGAGGCAATGTGTAAGGTATTTATGCAGCACTCAAACAGTAATAATATGCAAACACAACACAAGACAGGAAAAATACCTCACCATTTCAAAATTTAAAACACAGTACATTTTCATAAAGAAAAGACTACCAAAACGATCAAACTCCAATCAGTAGAACTGGAGCTATACGTTAAGTTTCAGGTGAAAATGGTTCCAAGAAGCACAAAGGGTCACTCATGGTTATCTGGTTCTGCTAGACCGGGGGAAAGTTACAAGTCCAGGCCAACTGTGATAGAGTGCGGGTTAGATACAGGAACCAGGTTAGTCCTGCTGAAGAGTTACTTTCTCAAGTCGGGCATGAAGGCTGCGGTTTCTATTAGTGGGGGCTGCAAGGAGCAGGTCGAGCGTTGCGGGCGTTGCTGTAGTGTGAAGAGCTGGTCATTGCTGGAGCTTTGTGTTGGTTTTTCGATCGCGGATGGTTGCTGTCAACGCAAAGTGCAGGTCTTGCATTACTGGTCACCGCGGATGGTTGCTGTCGTCACGAACATCAAGTCTTGCTGGAGCTTTGCGTTGGCAGTTGCCGCAGGGAGTCAATTCTCCTTGCAGAGAGGTCACTTTGCTGTAATGAGGAGTCTAACAGCAACATATCTTCACCTTTTCTTCAGGAGGACATCACACAGATTCTGGCCAAGGGTTCAGGACATGGGGGTGGAGGAGGCACCTCTTGGGGATCAGGATTCACTCTAGCAGAGGCCATCAAGCAGGTCAAGTTGGTGCTGGACAGCTAGTCAGTTGCAAGGAGTTCTGTGGAAAATTGTGTCCCTGTAGCTCACACAGGTAGTCAGCCAACTGACCCTTGAAGCCACTCTGGGTAGTCTGGTTTTAAGGCAAGCAGGTCCAATCTACCTTCTTCAGTCAGCAGGGTAGTTCCTCCTACTCAGAATCTTGACAGTGACTGATTTGTGCAAGTGCACACCACCTCAATAGAACATTGGATGTACTGGTGAAGGCAATGGGACTGCTGGCTTGACTTCACCCACCCTTCCCTGTATCTTGGAATGAAGTAAAGTAGAGGCACATGACACGTGCTTCTGATGATGACTGCTGTACTATACTAGCAGCTGCTTTGACACGGGGCTACTTTTTACTGCAAGAAAGTCAAGTCAGCAATGGGTGTATATTCAGTTCAGATGCCACATGAACGAAAAGGAGTGCCAAGCCATAAAGATGCTGTACAGTTGCTGAATGGTTTTGGAAAACTTGTCTTGGGCATCTTGTGTTGCATTAAGGGATATATGGTACCATATACAGGGAGGCCGCCTTCATTCCAGGACACTGAGCCCGTGTGTGTGACTCATGTTTGTTTTTGGAGATACAAAGTGCATTCCTCCATTGGCCTCCCTGCACAGATTCATTCCTATCTTAAAAGGATCATTCACCACCCACCGTGGATCTACTGGCAGCATCAACATAGGAGAAGCTCCCACCTCCCTTCAAACCCATTCAGCCCCTCGCACCAGCACTTCATCGTGGCCTGCCAATCAAAGCAGTTTGTACAAGTACATGTTGGACACACTGGCACTGAAATCCATCAGTGTGCTAGTCAGGCTGGCATTGCACATTAGCTTGCCAATGAAGGAGATGGTTACACACAGAGAGGCAGTGCTTTGGGGATAGGGAGATAACAGGAGTTCACTGCTTACGGCAGGAGATACTGTGTGCCTGCGGGTACTGCCTCCTCCGGACGGAGCAGTGGGTGATGTTTTAAACCCAGTTTCTCCTGCTCGTCTCAGATAGGCTTGGGCTGCATAGGCAGGGAGTGATTGTCGAAGTATCTGCCTCGAGAGCCCTGATTGTAAGCGGATCCTATGCAGTGTAAAGGAGCACGAGCCATGGTTGAGGACCATGTTCGAATGACTCCTCAGCTTCTAAAGGGTGGAAGCCAACAGGGTAGCTGGAAGAACTCCCATTGTTTTTCTTCTTGGCAGCAAGAAGCAGCCAGTGGATACCAGACTTATTTTACAAATTTATGATTAACAGACAACTGCCAAAACAAATCAATGTATAATTACCTCCTCAGGATCCCATATTTTGTGACCCAAAATGAAGAAAAATGATTTTTGGGGGCTATTTTACCGAAATTGAGCAATGAAATATTGGGTAACTCTCACACTAGAATGTATCCTGTGTAGGCTACAAGCCCCTGCACAGTATGCAGCCACTGCACATCCCTGCCTTCCATCAGTGTGCGGATCCAACAAAATAAGCCCAGGGAATCTGAGTGGTCGGCTGTTATGTGAGGATATGTGCTACTTGGGGGGACACAAGCTATTGTGACACCCTCAGCTGCAGAGATCACTCGACCTGTACCTACCTCTAATAGCTAATCTCCTCCTGAATTCCTTCATGACCAACCTCTGTGGTTGGCAGTTTCCAAACATCCTCCAAGTGGCATCCAATCTTGAGGAAATAAGTCTCACCTGAGGCAGCGCATGGTCAGTCACTTATGACACATTTTGTTTGCTTAAAGTGGGCTTAGAGCTCACCTATTGCTTACATTTGGTATGTTTCATTGTCACTCTCATGTCCTTGCTTCTCTTTGGTCAGGGCGTGCCTTCCTCACTTCCTCTTTGTGTGTTTGTTCCTCCCCTGGAGTATGGCCCAATACTTATGTCCTTCTATTGCTCGCACTTTCGAAGCTACTTTTTTCATTCAGTTGAAGCACTCCGTAAGAGGGCATGTATTTACAGACCACCTCCCTCTTGCACTTCTAACCCCGTCCATTTCTGTATTGTTGCATGTCTCCTCCAACCCTCCCATCCCTCTCTGTTGTTGTGTGCCCCCTTCCACACCTCTCCATGTTGTTGCTTTCCCCCTCCAACCACACTCCATCCCATTGCTTGCCTCCTTCCTTCCAGCTACGTCCTGCTAATGTGGTCCCTCCTGCATGAATGCTTGCCGCATCCTCAGTGTTGTACCTTTTCGCTTTGAGTAATTCAGAATGCTCCTGCCCCCGCCCTACCTTTCCTGACATACATTGTATTCACTGGACAAACTTTGCACTCCTGTTACCTGATCCTGTTGAATCTCTGTTTGATGCACAAGGAAGCTTTGCAGTGACAGTGGGCTGTCCTGCACCTGTCCTGTGCGTCTCTTCGGACGTTTCCAAGCTTCTGGTTATCATGTTGTCCCCTCTGGTTAGTGGCGCCTGGGACATTTATTTACAATAGAAACACCAACACATTTGACTTTGTCCGTGCTTGTTTTTAAGCCATTGTGTTGGCTGTTCAGAAATGTTGCTTTCAGCATTATGCAATGAGTCTACTAGATAGTCTGCCAACATCTCAAACAAGAAATGTAGGTCTATTTTAGTGACAATTTCGTGGGGGTAAGCAGGTGTTTGTTTGAACATCCTTTTCAGGGCCTTTTGAACACTGGAGCACCATGCTGTTACACCCCTTTACCGTGTTAATCTGAATAAACCGACAAAGGGGCTCGGTGTTCACCCCCCCCCCGCCCCCCCCAGAATAAATAACCTGATCATCACTGGAATTGAATTCTGATGATTTTTTTTTCTGCATCAGAAAATGTGCAGTTAAAGTGGACACATCTGTGAGAATCGATAAATGCGGCCCTTTACAAATGTTACACAGAATTGACCTTGAGGTTACAGAGCTGAATTCGGAAGCAGCGTTCCACGCTGGACTGAGTGACTGGACGCCACCTGCCCATCTTCGAAGGGGACTTTAAAAGGGTTGTCTTGCTAAAGAAAGTTTAACAAACAGGTCAGATGGGGCCCTTTAAAACCAAGTTTCCAAACAGCTTGACAGAAAACAGTATATTTTAATAGACGTTCCTTACATTAGTACATAAAACAATATTGCTTAATAGCAGCAGATCATGTGGGTGAAATACAATCACGTGCAAGTACTGTCGTGGGGCACATGCCCATCATTTTTCAGTTCTAGTTAAGAGCCCGTTGGCATTTGGGTGCAAGAAAACAAAATACCACCAAATGGCTGCCTGTTTGCCAGGGCGATGCGAATAATATTTCCGGATACTTCCACTATGATAGTGGTTAAATTTACCAGTGTGCGGCCCGTTACATTAGGAGGTCATTTAAGTATTGCATGGTGCTGCTGATAATATGACACACATTGCGTCCACATTCCAGACTGCTGTTTAAATATGCTTGAGGTTTCCCCAGCATGCCAATCTATTGAGACTAGCACTGAAATGAGCCTTCAGTGCCCAACTGTGCCAGGAGGCTGCTCAGGAGACCAGAACAGTTACCCAAAGAGCCAGGACTGGTGCAGGTTACTTGATACCCTCAGGATGCTGATCCAATATGCTCTGTCCTCAAATAAGAGGTATCCACCATGTTACCTATGCTGCCAGTGCCCAGATTGCCCCCATCTCTACACCACATAATGCTGCGCCATTTTCCATATTGTCGGCGTATACAGTGCACCACTGCCATGACCAATCTTTATTGCCCTATGCAATTCATGCACTATTTCCATCGAAGTACCCACAGTGGTCTGCCACATTTAAAGGCCATTGCTTTGCAGCATGTAAAATGCAATTGCCATTCTGTAAACCACATTGACCCCAGTCCTTGAGCCCTCTCATTTTCATGCCAGTATGTAACGCGCCATAGCTGTCCTGGGAGTTATGTTGACCATCGTATGTAAAGCATTGTTATTATGCCAGCATCCACACATTTCCCTTACCATTAAAACACAATTATAAGTTCAATATCCACAGCAGCCTTACATTTAATCTGGCTGTGCCTATAAAGCATCAATGCCATACCAGCATCCACAGTGCCCACTCTGCCAGCCCACAAGTAAACATTGCCTTGCCTTCTTTCCTGTCTCCCAGTTACCCTTGATCCCATGCTAGAGGTTTCTCCTGGATTGACAGTGACACCAAGAGCTGCCCATTCTGTTTGCATTATGTAGTGCATCACAGCCTATTGATGGGCCACTGTGGAGCGGGGGGAGCGTCCGGGGCTCACACCCACCCTGGTGCTGTGGTGGATATGCTTTCACCCACCCGTTGCTCTACAGCCCATGTGCAGATATCTGTAGAGAAAGTCGGACAGTTTCACAGGTAGCTTATTGTTACAGCAGTCCATATTGTGGCCCTATGTTTCTCTGAAAGCTCTTACTAAAAAGAGAAGACAGAATAAATCATTGAAAAATGTAAACAAAAGAATTAAGATTGCTGATAAGTCTATAGTTAAAGCTATAGTCCGTCTGTATGTCTGAAAATGCATGCATGTTTCCAGATGTTTCTAAAATGTTTAAATAGTCCTCAACACCATGTTTACTTACTCTAACACATTACCTGTGGCATTCTGATAAATATATAAAATCCCATATACTAGGAGGCATGCCAGATCACTCCAGCAGGACTTGTGAAGGGAACATTTGAACATAAATTTCCCTCTTGGTGATTTGGGGACAATGCAAGCTCTTGCAAGCAGGCTTGACGTGGCAGCTGTTGCCATGTTTTTCTGTTGACTGCTCATTTCTGTACAAATATTAGTTTTTAAAAATCGTTTTTGGGGAATGAGGTTGCTTCAATGCAAGTAAGACCAGACTACTTATGTTTGTGGTCTAATAGAAGAATAATTTTACCTTAATGTTGGTTAGAAGTGAAATCGCCACAGCTGGAATAAAGTTATTCAATTGAGAGCTCCCAGTAAGATCTTACAGTATTTTGCTACTGTAGTGGCCAAGACCTTGGAAGGTGGTCATGTAAAAGTTGGCGCACTGGATAAACACAAGAGAGAGAAGAAGGTTCTTCGTCTTAGTTCCAGGTTCATCATTCACATTGGTTCAGTCAGGCTTGCAAATGGCTTACGATCCAAGTTCAAAGTGGGTCTGAATGCCGTCAATCCCACGTGGGATTCATAAGACTATGTTACCTTGTTGTGTTGGTCAATAGACCTACATAGGTATTAAGGAGGAGAGTGGGTATTATAATGCCCATTGGCTGTTAACAAGAAACCCTAGTTTCCACACTCCACAGAGAATGGCTCTGATTGTGATCTGGTAAATCTGGCAGGAATGGCTGAAACGATAACGCCATCAGTGGCACACTTTTCCATCCTATTTAGTCCAGGGTCGGCAAAAGAACACACAACGCATAGCCATAGCCAACACTGTTTTATCCACTGTTCATACATGAGTCTCTTTCCGACAGTGCCCAAGACATTTATGCTGACTACAGGATCCCCACTCTGTTACTGATGCGGATACTGAAAAATACGCATGACTGAAACTGACCTGGAAAAATGCCCGGTAAACCGCTTACCGTACATTTACCACACAGGCTGCAGTAAGGGGCCTAGACTCAAGTTGTTTACTGCTGCTGTGGAGTTTTTGCTATACTTGTAGGCAGAATGCCTACCGCGCATGCGCGCTCACGCCCTTCATATTGTCAGTGAGCACTGGAATAGCACTCTTTGTGCTGGTATACGTTTTGCCTGTCTAGTTTGACCTCATAAAACTACTGCATATTTATGGGTTGTGTATTGTACAGGAAGTTATATTAGCCGCCTTTGCTTGTAGTGTTTTTCTAAACCTTCTGCTCGATTTGCAAATATAAATGTTGCTACAGTTAGAATCAGTCAGTTTCTACTCCTAATGAAAAGTAGACATAAACCGTACTGCTTAAACCTGTGCACACTTGAGTTTTGATGCTATCAAGCGGTAGAAGACGCTCATGGATATTGTTTGGTATTAAGAAAACATTTTGGACTTTGTTTTTTGGTTGCTAGGCCCTGGTGCAACAATTGCCATTAAACCTGCACACAGGATCCAGAGCCTGGCAGCAGTGTTCTATTGTGGTACTTAATAGGCTGCGATAATAAACTAAACCCAAAGGGTGCTGGGCCGGGATTATGATTAGGGCTCATGGTTTTATGGTATTTTTTTTAACATTTCCGTCTGTATTTATCCATATTTATTTTTTGGCCATCTTATTAGTATTTATTCATATTTATTTTGTCTTTTAAGAATAAATGGAGTGGCAACATGGTATATTTCCACATTTATTTAACTGATGAGTATGCATTCATACTTTGATCCTTGTTGCGATTTAGCAAATTAACCAACCAATATAGCAAAATACTACACCCTCAAGTAAATATTAGCATTAAATACAAATGCATGTTAACATATACCTGTACTTAAGGAAATCTAATTCTGGTTTTTTACTCCCCGTGCTGTCTATCTGCTCAGATATTGTTTTGGAATTCATGAAGAACAGCGTTGAAAGTTACTCTCAAGAAGCACAAGTTTCTGTATTTTTCTGCTTTTAAAAATAAATATAGACATGAAACACATCAGTAAAAGCGGAAAACTGGGAGCCTTAATTATGATATTCAACAGGGAGCTTGAGAATATGTCCTCTCTATTATATGTTGGCAATAAATGCAACACAAAGAATAATCATGATATGTGAATGATATTGTCAACAAATCACAAACACAGTTGCAGAGACCGTGCAAGTGATGATGGTGACAGATAAAGTGCACATACGACATATAAAGTACTCCTACCGACTAGGCTACTTTTACACCAAAATCCAGATATATAATAGTTCAAGATTGTACGAAGTCCAACAATGAATGAGTGGTTGGAACTAGGAAAATTCTGATTTGACTATAACAAATTATTTGAATGGAGTCGTCTTCAGGGCAGAATGCAGTTAGTGACCTGGCTAAGTAGTTCTTGTGCGATGATATTACGCATCCAAGTAACCAACATATGAACTAAGTGCAAAGGACAAACATACCAAAAACTCCTCAAAAATATGTATATTGGAATTTACAGCATGGAGGCTGACGATTTCTCTCGCTATGTCGCATGAATCTTCTACCTTTAAACGATCTAACAGCAAGCTGGTCCCCAAATCTGAGAAATGGAAAAACCTGTAACCTTTGCAAATTGAGTGTTCAGACCTTGGATCATGTCTTGTTTGCATGTCCAGCATTGACCGTGAGCCGCCGTCGTTGGCTACGGCCAATGTTCTTGCAAAATGGGGTTAAAAATGTAGCTTCAGCCCGCGATTTTCTATTTTGTCCAAAAAATGAAGCAGTGTGTTCAAAACGTTTTAATTATTTTAAGGAGTTTGTGTATATTTTAATTCCATTCTCTGCTGTTGTTTGCACAAGAGGGATATGCTGTGTTCATTTTCCATCTTCTGTTCTGCTGCCAAGTTAAAGACTCAACTAAAGTAAGATTCTGGATTGCGTTTTTCGCCCATGCACTGCTGTTACTGTATTGCTTTCTGCCCAGGATAGGATATGTTTTGTAAATTCCTTTTTGCTGCTAAAACCAAATACTCTGCTGAGGATGATTTCTGGATTTTATTTAGTATTTTAACTTGTTGACAGTTATTGCTCCTCGCATTTTTTTGTGTTTCTCAGGATACGTCTCGCCATTTTATACTGTTTGATGTTTGGGGAATGAGTACTGCTATATTTAACTTTTTCTTGTACCCATTTGTATGCATTTTATGTGGACCTCATATGAGTTCCAAATCTTAATAAATATTTGAATTGAAATTGAAGTGCAAAGTTTTCAATTTTGAAAAGGCACTCTCTGTCATTGATTACACTTGAGCACCCCCTGTGAATGGTTCTTAGTGGAACACTGTATCCCTACACACGTATGTAATTACCCATGTGTTAGAAGACCGCTGGAAATGAAGAATGAAATGTAGTGTGACCTAAACCAATTCATAATTGTAACTTGAAAAGAGATAAAACTATGTTGGGGGGCGGAGGTGGGCCTGAGCGCATGGGAGAATAAACCTAGTCACTGATACAACAAGTGGAAGCTCTTAAAAATTCACCAGGGTCTGAGTCGGGGTAAAATATATACAAGGGACTAAAGCATTGAATTTACTGGAAACCCGGTAAGTAAATCAGATGCAAATAGAGAAATGAGGAATACCAAGTTGGCTACTTTACACACACCTATCTTTGTTCATAGAATGGCAGGTTAGAGCTCTGGAATTGGGGCTTTGGGAATCCCTCAGAAGCCAGGTAAAAAACCTGCGTAAATGTATGTGGAGAAAAATCGCAGCATTGAGCGTTGTGCACCTGTGATCGGAGGAAGGCGTTTGGTATTACAACTTTACATCCCATTCTGAGGTGCAGAACTTGGATTGGGGCAGTAATAGAGTACCCCCTTAATTCTGCACCCCACAGAGTCCCACAAAATTGGCCATGGACTCTGCTGCAGCTTGCCACATCCATGGTGGGGTCAGCGTCTCAAGTGGGCTGCCTGCCTGGCCTCCGTGGTTTACTTCTTTACAATAATTGATTTCATGCCTGTACCAGTAAAAAGAAACCCGTTTACTGACGTGGACCCCTGACTGTTTCGGACTGTGGGTCTTATTGCTGCAAGTCCGTCGACGTTGTCAAACTTGTGTTGCTGTGGGCTTTGTGCTGTGCACAACCTTAGTCTCGAGCCGGACTGCACTGGCTGGTGAGAGCGAACCGAGAAGGAAAACTTAGAAGTGCTAAATGGAGAATTTAAAAAGTTCGAAACGACCTGACAGGCCACGCACACCATTGTCTCGTGTAAATGGCGTTACGGCAACGAATCCTGCATTCCATTGACCTGGTTAAACGTGCATTCATTGTGAGTTTCGGGAAGTGTACCTTTTCTGGTTTTTGTTCACTTCCTAAAAGACAAACGTGCATGATTCTGACATTAGGGGGCAGTAGTTAGGGGGAGAATCGCCCAAAGTAAATAAGGTACAATGAAAGCAAAGGCTGCAACCAGATGCCCATCAGCAACAAACTGCCTTAAGTACAGTCCCAAGGGGAACATGACCAGCGGTAAAGATAGCACAGGGGTTGTTCTTGCGCGAGGAAGAGATGTAGGTCAAAGGAGGGTATCACTTTACCGGAACAAGGCCGCCTTTATCGTGGCTCGCTCGTAGCCTAGAATACCTCGGCTGCCTCGGGCAGGGGATTGGTTTGGCCTCGTTAAAATACATAATTTTCAATCTGTGAGAACTGAGGCCCTGAATTGCTATTCAGCTAATTCTTGGTTTCCTGCATCTATTTCATCACTTCGGAATTTGCCGAAATAATGTCCAAGAAATACAATTAAACTTTTTTTCTTGCCACAGCGTACCCTTCGATACTCTGCATTATGGACAGCAGGTGGTGCCAAAATCCCAGGCTAGGCCTTATGATGATGGGTACAAGGAAGCTGGTCCAGGAATTTCCTCCTCCCAGCTGGGTTTATCACCCTGGCAGCCTCGCTCACTGTGGTTACTGGAGCAAGTCCATGCACAGCCGGGGTCCAAAGCAGTTTGATGATTATAGTATGGTAAAGGGCAAATATTAAAGGTCCCAAATCCACTCTCTGCAAGTGAGATCAAGTGTCCTGGCCGCACTCAAACAAGTAGCATCAAAGTCTGCAAGTGGTTCTTTTGCTTTGACAGCCTCCTAAATGTTCATGTTTATACAAATAGGAGTGTCGTGGACAACCTCAAGCAGGTCAACTTCAAGTGTTGCTAGGCTTTAACAACCTCTACACATTTCCTGGTATCTCAGTGCCCTCTGGGACTTGTAGAAGAATATTTAACTTAAAATCTAACTTTACAGATGCTAAATAAACCCTCAGCTGACCCCAGTGACCTCAAAAACTACCTGTCAATCTCCCTCCTCCCCTAACCAGCCAAAGTATTCGAGAAAGCTATCAACCAACAGCTCACCGAGCACCTGGAACAAAACCACCTACATCAAATATCAGGATGCCTCTCAATCAGGATTCTGTGCACACCACTGCACTGAGACAGCGTAGATTGCTGCCACAGATGACATCAGAACTCTCCTTGACTGAAGAGAAATTGTGGCCCTGAGCTTCCTCAACCTCTCTGCTGTGTTTGACTCGGTCTCCCACCACACCCTCACTCACAGACTCACAATGTCGCCATTCAGCAAAACGCCCTCAAATGGATCGCCTCTTTCCTTTCAGGACACACAAAGAGCATCCAAATGCCTCCCTTAACCTCCGCACCGAAGGACATCATAAGGGGCGTACCGTAAGGATCATCCCTGAGCCCCACCTTGTTCAACGTCTACATGACCCCCCTCCCAGACATCGTCCGATCCCACGGACTCAACGTAGTCCCCTACGCAGATGACACTTAACTAATCCTCTCACTCACTGAGGACCTATCCAAAGCCAAAACCAACTTCTGCAATGCCATGCCCGATGTAGGTAAATGGATGAGAAACAGCTGCCTCAAACTCCACGCCGACAAAACAGAAATACTGATCTTCGGGAAGAACAACCCTGTATGGGACCACAGCAGACTTCGGCCCAACACCCACACCGACAGACCATGCATGTAACCTCTGCATCATCCCAGACAGCCCACTGACCATGAAATGACAAATCAAGCTCCTCACCCACGCGCACAAAGCACTCCACAACGCCGGACTAGCATATCTTAACGAACGGCTCACCTTCTACACCCCGAACCGCCAGCTTCCCTCCACTGACCTCGCCAACGTCCCACATCTCCGCCGAACGAACACCAGCGGTAGATCATTCTCCCACCTCGCCGCCAAGACATGGAACACCCTCCCCATCCACCTGCGTCAGACCCAAGACCTGCTGACTTTCAGGAGACTTCTCAAGACCTGGCTGTTCGATCAGTAGCTGCGACATCCCCCACCCCCCCCCAGCGCCTTGAGACCTTCACTGGTGAGTAGCGCGCTTTACAAATGTTTGATTGATTGATTGAATCAACACAGTCGCCTCCTCCTGCTTCCACACCCTTCGCCAACTTCACAGAATGTTCAGATGGATCCGAATCAACACCAGAAAGGCCGTCATACAGCGCCTTGTCACCCGCTGCCTCGACTATGGCAATGCTCTCTACTCTGGAATTTCCAGGTAACTCCTCAAAAGACCCCAGAGCCAACAGAACACCGCAGCCAGACTCCTGGATCTCCCGAAACAGACCCACATCACCCCTCACCTCAGAAACCTCCACTGGCTCCCCATCCATAAGAGATGTCAGCTCAAGATTCTCCTGCACGCATACAAAGCTCTGCATTATCAAGGACCGTCCACCATCAACCATCGACTGAGTTTCCACCTGCCCACAAGACGCCTGCGCTCTGCCTCACTTGCCCTAGCACACATCCCCCGCATCTGTTGCAGCCACAGCGGGGGCTGCGCCTTCTCCTACACCGCTGCCAAGACCTGGAACAACCTATTGTTATTATATACACAGAGTTTGTAGACTTTGGCTCTAGCTTTGGTTGAGATGTTTGGACTGTTGTAAACTGGGTTTCTAATAGCTTTGTCAGTGTTTGATAAATGTGCACAAAGTTGAACAGTGACTTTTTCGATCCATCAAAGGTTCATCCTCTTAAGGTCCATGTAGATTGTTTGGGGGAAGCATTGTAAAGGAGGACCCAACAGGAAAAAATGTCCACTTCTACCACAATTAGGTATTTCCCCTACCTGATACCGGAGAAACTGTTAAACAAGAACCATTTTAGAGACCGGTTGATTAACCTTTGTGGATTGATGTTCATCAAAAATTCTCAATTTTCTCTGGGAAGTGCAGAAGGCTGATTGGCAGAAACAGCTTAAAAATATTGTTTTGGTTGCCATTACAAAATATGAGTAGTTTGTGAACCACAAGCATATGTTTGTGAACATAAGTGATAGTAGTGGGGTGGGGGATGTTATTGTATGTAGGGCTCACCACAGCCTCAGCTGGAGGAGGGCACACCTAAGTGCCTCAAAATACCTTTTCCCCAGAAAGAAATACATTTAACTACCAGAATCTATAGCCAATAAGCAATTTTCTCTTAAAACTAACTTGGTGTGAGATGATATTAAGACCTCTGCACTGAACAAATCTTACGGTATCTCTGCAGTACTTCTCACAGGGCTGTGGCATGTCCCTGCGACTGTGGAAACCTTGAGCATTTCGGTATTTATTGCAGCTATTGGAAAATAGCTTTGTGCTTTGCTTGGAAGCTTTTCCCCTGGACGAGGACTATGCCCACTTTTTTAGACAAAATATTCTCACTTATGTTTCATCTGCGAAAGTTGAGTAAAGATTGATCATGGGGGAGGGAGTAATTGGAAGGGGGCAAAAGTTGCATTTCCCATTGAAATTCCTGCATTACATTTTTGATAAGCGAGAGTGGAAAACACTTTGCCTAGGAACCCATGCCTTTTTGGCATTTCAGTATGAGGAGGCAATTTTCTTTGGCCACTGCTTGCTGGGAGCAGCTATCTGTATAAATGTAATTGTCGATGAGGAACTTTAGACTGGGCACAAAACTTTGCCGAAGGTCACATTCTGCATCTTCTGCCCTATGGCCATATGTGACAACTGGGCATAGTGGGCACCGAGGAGAGATGCAGACTTCAGCATAAAACCATTCCCATGAGCTTTTGGGGCAGAGAAAATGGTCACTTGCCACGCTGAATTCTATGCCCGGTACCCAGAACCATTAGGTATGGTGGGACTGTGTCAGTAGAGACGCAGAGGGGCTTGGGCGTAGGATGTGTCTAAAGTGACGCTCTGCATCCAGGCTCCATCTGGCATGAGAGCAGAGGGATGGGCTTAAGGCATGCTGTTAGAGGACGGATTATTAGTAGGGGTAGGTATGCAGCTAGCACAAGCAATACGATTTTGGGTGAACAAGGGAACCTGCAAAGTAAATAAGGACCTTGGGTATCAACTTTTTATCACAAACACAGGTCCTTAAAGAACAATTTATAATAATAATGAATATAGACTAGGATCAGTACTATCTTTTAAGAATGTCCAGCTGGACAAACAATTTAATGATTCCAAGAATTGCTAAGCATATTAGGAGCACATAAATAGAGTGGGACACAGTCCTGCATCCTACACACAAACAAAGACAATTACATTTGGACAAATAGCATTTGAGGCAAAAAGGAAGAAGCTTGTGGCCAATGGTGATAGGTAGGGCAAGCTTTCAGAAAACAATATTCACACTAGTTTTAACTCGGTGGTTTAACGTGCACATTTTAATCTTGCTGGTCACAATGAAGACGAATCAAGTGGACAGTCCTTAATGTTGTGAAACCGCCCCCAAGAGGAGCAGATATGGGCCAACTGTTAAACAAGGAGGAACTGAAATTGATCATCCGTATGGACAGTATTAGGAACGGATTGAACAGAAATTGAGATTGGATCTCCTTACTCTAACTAACCATGACCATTAGTGCACGACCAAGGAACTAAGATTAAGTGTATATACCCAAGTCTTTAACGTGGGTTGGATTACCAGAAATGTGATCCCGGGTTTTCTCCCCTGAATTCAGTTTTGTGTGTGAAATGTACATGGTTAAACCTCTTGTTAAACCAGTTTGGTTCTGTAATAACTAGATGGTCACTTTATTACTTCAGGTTGCTCATCCCACCAACCTCCTTAATGATTCAAATCATGTACAGGGCTATCACAATTATACATGTTTTAAAGTTTTAAATTTAAAAGGTTTCTTCACTCACTATTCACCTTCTTCACGCCAATATATCACTTATGAGCATGCTGGAATTAGTCTTTCCTCTATGCCCTGTAAACCCTTCACTCAATATGGCTGCCATCATTTCAACCTAGATCGTGTGGGTTGTACGCCTTTAATATGAGCCTCCACAATCACCACGGGTCGCAGCCATCGCGCTAGTAATCGCCCATCGTTACCAGCCATCGCGCCATTCACCTCCAAGCACCGGTAAGTGCTAGTGCATCCCCGCGCGTACTACCCTCCATGACCTCTCTCCCTTACACCTCTCACTTCCATTCCGGTTTCCCTCCTAGGGCTCATTGACGTCCGGTTAATTGCACCTCTCTGAGGTTCCCTGACTAGATCCCATCCAGCTACAACATTGTGGCAACCGGTCTTAAGGTAAAGGGTTCTCCCCAACGATTTCCAGGTGGGCACCGCACCCCCTTTTTCCCGTTCTTAACATCTCCGTAATCCTTTTCAGATTACTGCCATATTGCACACGAGCAATCTTGCCCTTATACTGCTGTCACCGCAGCCATCCAGGTCAGCGTCCTTCCGCGCTAACCGCCATCACCACCGCAATCACGGATTGTACTATTCGAGGAATCTGCCCTCATTATGGTCAGCTGACACCCGCCGTTTAACGCCGCCATAGCCCGCAAACATTACCCAGCGAGTGCCATGCCCTCCCCTTATCTGGAATAATACCGGAATCTATTCACTCACCATACTCTTATGAGATATGCTCTCATTAAGGCCAGCTAACACCTGCCGGGTGCCGCCGCCATAGTCTGTACACTATACTCAGCCAGCTCCGCGGTCTCCCCTCACTTAATCTGGAATAGGATTGTACCCGAATCAATTTCAACTGTATTCACGCGCAAACCTGCATGCGCTTAGACAGACTATCACCTTTCTGGATAAATTGTCACTGTGACCGCTACTCTGATTGTATGGATGCAGCCATACCACTGCCCACAATTTTCACAGCATAGACCACAACTCACTTACCCATGGTTCCACACATGGGTCCAACCCAACGACTTCACTCAGTTTCTCCACAATCACTCTGTGCATGGGTTTGCAGCACTTATGTAGCAGCAAGCGCAGGGTTCCTCGCCAGGAGCTCACTTTCAGCTCCATGTTACATGCCCTTTAATATTTTGTCTTTCTGCCTTTTACCCTATGTTTCCTATGTCAACAGGCAGTGTATACTTTTGCTAAAGGGGATGAAAACGTCGTCGACTTTTTAAACAAATTTGCACGTTAAATCACTGAGTTAAAACTAGTGTGAATATTGTTTTCTGAAAGTTTGTTCTACCTATCACCATTGGCCACAAGCTTCTTCATTTTTGCCTGAAATGCTATTTGTCCAAATGTAATTGTCTTTGTTTGTGTGTAGGACGCAGGACTGTGTCCCACTCTATTTATGTGCTCCTAATATGCTTAGTAATTCTTGGAATCATTAAATTGTTTGTCCGGCTGGACATCTTTAAAATATAGTACTGATCCTAGTCTATATTCATTATTATAAATTGTTCTTTAAGGACCTTTGTTTGTGATAAAAAGCACAAGCAATAAGGCCAACCCTCGCAATTTAAGGTCCTGACAAGGTATCTATCTGTAAGCCCCTGGCTCAACCCCATGGTAGCTAGCTGCAAGCAGGCCGGCTTAAATCAGGAGACTGGTATTTAAAGCATTTAAAAACACCAATACCTTAAGTAAGGCACAACACACAATAAAAATCGCATACCAATTTATGAAAATAGAAAATATTATTAGTTTTAAAATGACACCAAAAAGGCTAAAAATCCAATATAGGGGACCGGAGATATGAATTTTTAAAGATTAATCACTTTCTAGTGCTTAAAACATGTAGCGCCAAATTGGGACACTTGGTCGCACTTGACTGGGACAAAGTCAAAGTTTGAGGCTGACCATGATGGAGCTCTGGTTGGATACACTAACCGGGAGGCCCCGGGGGAAATGATACCTTCAGACTTAGATATTTTTCTGGAGGATATTCTTTCAACGGTGTGCGGTCACCTCCAGCAGGTTCATTTTCAATGCAACATAGTTGGATTGCTTTTCCACATGGCCCGGTCAAATCCTGGAAGTCTGTAACTCTAGCGCTTTCAACTGGACAAATCTGAAATCCAGGCCGGGTCGGGGTTGAAGGTAGTTGGCTTGACTCTCGATGTCGTGCTGGTCTAAATATGGAGCTTTTTCCAAGAGTTCCTCCAAGCTTCTGCAACCTTTTCATGAAGTTCCTCTTGAGGGTTCAAAGTATCCAAATAAACTAAACGAAAAGGTAGTTTAACACTTTGGAAGTACCTTTACCTCCCAAGTCGAGTTTGCATGTCATTTTCTTTTTGAAGACAGTCTGCAGTTGTGGAAACAGCCTTAACGTGGGCCGAGCCACGCATGCCGTTTCCTCGGAAGCCTTACCATGATTGCCTAAACCATGTGTGTCCCTTAACAACGGGTGGTATGCGTGGTTAAGGCAATGCGCTGTCTTGTTGCTGAGAGGAGGCACAGGAAGGGGAAGACAGGAGGAAGAAGGACTATCGGGAATCGTTAGAGGAGACTGTGATGTAAATATGGCTAGGTTTTTGTCTTGGGGTGGAGGGGTAGTTTTTTGGGGTGGGGGTAGGTTTCAGAACTCAGAAGGGGGTTGTGATAGTTTTTAGGGTCGGGTACAGTTTTTAGGGCTAAGGGCAGGGAAAAAGGGACAGTTCACAGGGCAGGGAGCAGGGTTGGGGTAATTTAGGGATGTGGGGGATTGTTTTTAGGGCTCCGGGCTGGGATCGGGTAGATTTTGGGGCATGGGCTTAATTTTTTGGGCTCAGGGGTAGAAGAGACAGTTTACAGGGCAGGGATGGGGCAGTTTAGAGATGTATGGGATAGTTTTTAGGGCTCAAGGCAGGGGACAATTTTAGGCCTTAGGGCGAGTGGGGGGCTGGGCCGGAGTACTTCACGGATGGCTCAGGGAAGGGGGGCTGCGGACTGGATAGTTGGGGCGTGGTGTTAATTTTTAGGGTTCGGGCAGGAGGAAAATGGACAGTTTACAGAGCAGGGTCAGGGTAGTTTAGGGGTGTAGGCTTAATTGTTAGAGCTAAGGGTGGGTAGAAGGGACAGTTTACAGGGCACGGTTGGGGTAGTTTGAGGATGTAGGGAATAGCTCAGGGCTCACAGCGGGGGGGGCTTGGTTAGGGATAGTTTTTGGTGTGTGTGTGTGTGTGTGTGTGTGTGTGTGTGTTTTTAATGTTTAGGGGGAAGGGGGAAAAGAGACAGTTCACAGGGCCGGGGGCAGGGGTATGATCTTTAGCCTGCATGCCCCTTTACCCATCATGTCTTAACCATGCGTGGTAAAGGCATGCGTGGTAAAGGCATGCATGCTAAAGAAGCGGTCGTGATAGAGACTGCGTAGTACGGACATGCTTGGTACAGACATTCGTTGTACCATCATACAACCTGCCATCTGTAGTCATACCGAATTACCATTTACCTTTTTAATTAGAGCCCAGGCCCTGAGCCTGGTAAGTAGAGCCCAGGGAACAGTCAGTCAGTTGCCACCAGTATTAGTAAAAATAATGGGAGTGATCAGGGCTAAAAGAATGATTTCTCGCACATGCCCTCTTCTCAGTTTCCAGTGTCGTAAGTGGGCAGAGGGGCTAGTCACAGTCAATGACCAAAGCTGCATCCTGCACTGAGCGCTGGCTGTCGATGGGTGGTAACTGTGCTTAGTGGCTCGAGTGCAGAAGGCCCAAAGCCATGGCTGAAGGCAGGGTCCAAATAATAATTAATAAATAAAAATGCAAATATAACAACTTAAATGAATACAAGATATAATAACTCCCCCCCCCCCCCCCAAAAAAAAAACAAGATGTAGTGACCATACACATAAAATAAAACACTTTAATTAAACCCTGACCTTTCATAATATGGTGAGCTACCATAACCCTTTCTCCATTGTCACAGATAACATTTCAAATTACATCAATGACATCACTTGTAACATCACATATTTCATCAGCATTTACATCTTCAGTGGCATCACTTGAACCCACAATTGATTATTTTTTCCAATCTGTTGGCTCTAGTGCAACTGCTGCTTTTTTGTGCATCAGTTGGAAAGACATCTAGTTGTTAAAAGGCGTAGATGAAGGCCATGCACACCATGCTTTGAGGCCAGAGATTGACTAATAGGAAGGCTCTGCAGACTGAGTATACCAGACATAGTCAAGATCATGATCAGTAGGCGATGGGGGAAGGGATGTTGAGCGCAGGGCCTTGGCACAGGCCAGTCCCTGCACCCAGTGCACACATCACATGGCTGCAACCCATGTCCAGTGTGCTCTTGAGTTGCATTAGTGATTTGCCTACAATCTCATGATTTATGCTCAAAGTGGAAAAACTGAAATTTAGCAAGAGGTCTGTAAACTCAAAGATACTTGGTCCACTAACGCCTCCTAAGCCCTCCCCCGCCAAATAGTAATTCTGCCTTTTTCATTTTAGATTTTGTAATTATTGTTTTGGTATTTACCCTGAATGAGGAATTAAAGCAGGGTCTCATGCTATGGCTTGGTACAATGATATGTTCTTCCCACTACATCAGGGGGAGGGCTAACATAATTTTCAGTGGGTGTGTTTATTATGGTTCTTTATAGTTTAGTGTATGCGATGCATGAAGGTGGATAACGATTGACTTCCATTGAATTTAGTTGATTCCTGGCATAAAAGCATTAGCGGTGGTCCAGTTGCAAAGTTTGTTTCTGAAATTTTCAAGAAATTCTGTGGAAACCGTGCAGCTTTATAAAGCTGCATGCAAAGATTTTCACTTTCATTCATTTGTATGAAAATCGGTTCTTTTTTGACAATTTATTTTTAAAAAAAAAAAAGCTAAGTTGCATAGAACACTTCTGCATACATTTGTTATTTTGTGTATAAAAAGCTCTTCAAGAGGTATACTTGTGAGGAAAAAGTTGGCATATATTTTCCATCTTGGTTTAGTTTGATTAGAGTAAAAAGTATCAAACTGTGTATGAGCGAGGGAAACTGAAATTAATTGAGGATTGGAGGAAAATCCGTAATTTCCCTAAACTGTGAAGACTGTCTTTACTGCAAGCAAGTGCAACGAAGACCATGCTAAAGTATTTTTTGGGCTTAAATATATATGTTCGAACTGTTTTTTCAACATATGAAAATAAAGCGCCTTTTGGTAATGTAAAGATGACACAGACATTAAAAATATTGAATTTAAGACAATATTTTCATTTTAATCTTTCATTGTGTTGCTAAAATGTACATATTTTGTGTACAAAATATTGAATTTTCAACAATGGGGTACCTTATAGCAATGACACAGAAGACAACTCCTCCACAAAGAAAAATGCTGTAATAAATATGAAAACTTTGATATATTTGACTGCGATCTTTTTATATGTGAATTTTAAGAGATAACACCTTTTATTTTCTATAATGCTTAATAGATGCATACAGACATTATGATTCAGACGTCTTGGCATATGTAGTAAAGTGTTTTTAAGATTTCATAGACAGTTGTTGGTGACACATTTGTTAGACATTTATTTTCCATTAGAATTTGTCTATATTTTACCTTTGTGTTCTATTTTAGGGCTCCTACGAAGAGGCCTTTGCTTTTGTTTCCAAATCACATGACCATGTGTTAAAATCATTTTCTTATTTCCCTCGGCGAATATTTAACAGAAAGTCTATATTCGGTATTACCAACTGTATACTTTTACTGATTTCTTTAGCATATTCTAGTAAAAATTTCCCTTTTAATCTTTGACTGCGTAGTTTTTCAAAGTCTGGTGATGGTAAATTCACAACTGTCAAACCGTTAGGAATCCACTTTCAGTTAATTTTATAGATCAAGATTCGTAAAGAGAATCCTCTGATCCCCTTTGAACTTTCACTTTCATTTTTCCTTGACTTTCCCTTCATCTCCCTTCTACGCCTTTAGACGGATTGTTTGTTGGCAAACACATTGGTGATCAAGATTTGAATTACAATTGTTTCATAAAAACAGACCACGGCTTCGAGACCAGTACTAAGCTATATATGAAAAAAAACATGAATCGCGGTTTGTTGGGTTGCCTTCTTACTGCACATGCTTCAAAAAGAATTCATAATATTCTGTGTTCTTACTTGTATGGTTGATTAGTGTGATTTTCCTAAAACTAAAACAGTATTCCTCATATTTTTCAAGAAACTAGCCCATCAAACTCCTGCGTAAAAGAGAAATTTCAGTGACAAAGTGCGGCTATCTGCCCCTTATGTTGGTCTAACCAGTGTCATCTTAAGGATTTTGGGGGCCCTTGGCAAGAAATATTTTGGGGGCCCCTGTACGTGGAACAAGTTTACATTTTATTACTCGTTTACTGGCAATTCAAGCCTGCATGATGCCAAAAAATACAAAATTATATGTTAAACTGTAACAGGGTCACAATGAAACAGTTTAAATATGTATTGCTAGGACCCCAAAAATACTTAAGATGACACTGTGTCGCGAGACAGTCAGAGAAAAATGTAACAGAGAGGGAGGGAGTTTTAGATAGAGAATTTGACGGGACAGATGTCTAATAGAAAGAAAGTTCACTTTCCAAGGGGGCCCCTTGGAAGATGGGGGCCCAGGTCAATTGCCCACTTTGCCCATGCCTTAAAACGTCTCTGAGTCTAACCTCCGGTATTGCAAGGGCGTAGATTGATCCTTGTAGGAGGGAAAAGGGGAGGAAGCGAGACAAACACAACTTCAGGGTAGTTCACTACAGGCTTCTGGTGAAGGACCGATGGCGGAATTCAGGTCAGTTGAATGGAGGAAGCTATGTCTTCATGACCCTACCTACGAGACAGATATCGAGAACCCAGGTTAAGTATGACCTCCCCCAGCCCTGCAGCAATCCAGTATTAAACACTTAGTTCTGTTGAGCTCACCTGTGTTTGTATGAGCAGCACTGTGGCTAGTCCTAAGGCATACCCAGAACCTGTCCAAGAACCCCCAGTAGTTTTGTGAGAACTACATAACTATGTGAGTTACTTTTGGAGCAAAAGGAAAACAAATGTAACGCCCTCCCTGCTGTCTTCGGAAATGTAACCATGGGGGGGAAAAATTTGTTCATCCAATAATGGGTGCAAACTGGAGTAAAGGGGGAGATATGTAGGGTAGACAGTTTGACAATTTTATATGTTTTTCATTTAGATACATCTCTAGTATTCAGTAAAACCAATGTAAGATCAAAAATAATGTACTGTTAATATTTGGTATTTCTTAAGAAATTGGGCCAGCCAACATGTGTTTTACCCTTATGTGGCACGCATGCCTGGGGCTTTTTCAAGGCTAATGCGAAAAGTTGTCTAGGGCTATCATCATGTATTCTGAAAAGGTTAGGAATATGTAATTGCGTTTACTGAAGCAGTTTGTCTGTTTTAAATAACAGTAAGTGTATGACTGGCCCATTTGGGATAGACTGTTCCCATTAGAGCAAGGTCAAGACTGATTTGCATACGGATGGACCCAAACTGAGGTGGCATGGTTGCAAAATAATAATGGACTGGAATGCGGCCCGGGTGATTACCAGTGGCTGAGATTATTTCAAGCATTCTATCCATCACTTTTTGTATACTTTAGTGTGTGCGCTGCGTTTAGCCTGCATTGAGCAAGTGCAGAAAAGCGAAACTCAACAGCGAAATGTTAGGGCAACAGTGAAGGCACCAGCGGTTCAACACACAAATTGCCAATCTTCCTTATTTGTTCTGGAAGAATTTGATTACATACGAGCACACACTAAAGAAAGTGAGTAATGTAGGCATGCTGTTTTTCAGCAGTAAATGTGTTTTTTTAAATGCTAATAAATAGCTTACGTAATTTGATGTTTTTAAATACAAATTTTGCGAAGAGTGATTTAAATGGTCATTTTATGTAACATTTTACCTGATCACGAGGCTGAACACAAAATGCCTGGCATTCAACAGGGACTAAAAAAGACACATTGGTAACTCAGTTGTGGATCTGTTAGGGGGGGTTAGCCCTGTACAAAATGATGATCCTTCCATGCCTCTTATATGCCCCCCAAAATACCCCTTTGCTATCCCTAATCATTGGCTGGCCACCAGTGCCAAAGTCCATAACTTTACATGTGCAGGCAAGCCCCCCAGGATCTCCTTTACCAAGAGTGTCTTTGGCGGTGGCCTGGCCATGGCAGATATTTGTCTCTACTGTTGGGCTGCACATGTATTGGTGGTGAAGGGTGGGCGGACCCAGCTTTCAGGATGGAAATTGCACTGATACGTCTGAGCAACCTCACTGGCCTGTTATGCGGGACGCCTATACTGTTGTTCCTCCCGCAGGTGGCCAGGGTGGTGATCCAGTCCTGGAGAGCTGTGTTGCGGTGGATGGGTTGGGATCGCAAGGTCAAGCTGGAGATGCCGCTCTGGACTGGCTGGTGATTGACTAGGGCTGTAAGGGTTTATGGACTGGGATAAAATAGGGATGTCTAAATTGGGTTATGTGTGGGAAGGAGATCACTTGAAAGCCTTGGCTACCCTTCAATCAGAATTCTCTCTTCTCAAGTCCAAAATCTGTCGTTATCTCCAGCTTAGACATGCCCTGGAGGGTCACCAGGAAGCCTACAGGGTGCCACCAGAATACAGTCCGCGGGAGACTCAGCTACTCCTGGGACCAATAGAGTAGGGGGCATTCTTTTCAACCACTCGCCCTGTACCTTTCACATCTGAAATCTTGATTAGAGGGCGGGGGGGGGGCATTTGGAAGATGCGCACAGGACTGAAGCCTGTATGGCACTACATATCCGGACCATATCAGCTAGAATATTTATTATCTAAATATTTTTTTACACTTCTCCTATTTCACACCAAGACCGATATGGAAGGCGAAATGAATCCCTGAACTCACCTGCACCAGATGTCAGAACAGCACAGAGGTATACAGTGACTGTCATGGATCCTTGTTGCAGGTTCCCTGCGTGGACCAGCAAATGGTGCGTTTTGTTTCTGTTTGTGATGAAAATCTACTAAAAATGCTCTTATAAAAAAAGGCACATTTCTGATTCAGTTCTGAATAGCTAGCACATCTTTTCCTCCTTGTTTTTCTCATGAGGCTTATGTTTACTGTTCCACTGATGATATGTACTGTTAACTATTCCATTTTAGGTCTCACCCACTAAAAAGACATCCTGCTGACCATGTAGAAAACTGCTTTATTTTATAACTGCTTTATTTTCGCTTTCATTTGCTTGCTTATTATTCAACGGCTCTTGTTCCTCCTCTTGTGATTGGCCTTCCGTTACATTGTACTGTACATAGTTTACTTTCAAGTGTAAGATATTCTGTTAATGTGAGGATCCATATTTGTTTGAACACAGGATCTCGTGGCTGCCTGGGATTGTGCTGCTGCAAATAAACTTCTGTTGTTCATATTCTGCCTTTTCAAGGATCATTACAGGTTGCGACGACTTGTGAAGACATACCTGCTACTATGGTCTAAGCAGCACCGGTGCGGTATGGTCTTCAGAGAACCCAGTGAGTGTTTGCTGTGAGTTGGTAGCGTATCTTGCTTGTTATTTGATGATCTGGACCATGGGGAACACTGTGCTGAAATTCCGGTGGGTTTCGGAGTTTCTGCCACTATTTTCAAGAAATTTGCTTACTTTCCTGGATTTTTCTACTTTAAACGTTTTGCTGAGCTCGTGCAGTTTGTACCCGAGTGTTGGATTCTAGAGCAAACCTCTGTCTGGAGCTCTCAGATGTCAGGGTTCCAGGATTTTGAGGCGCTCACTTACCAGCGTCCCCCCGCCACATCAGTGAGGAGCATCGCCTGGTTTCCTCGTTTAATCGAGACGCTCTCACACATCCGCGTTTCCCGTTACAGTATTTAGAGCATTGTTGGGTTACAATTTCTGGATTTTGCAATCTCTGGACCTGCCGAGGTATTACATTACACAGTTTGACACTGTTCGACTTTGTTTAGTGTACCTTTCATCAGATTCTGTGAATAACTTACATGTATATTAGAGCGTGTGTGAAATAGAACTTGGTTTGAGGGTGATTTGAGAGATATTTCCTTCTTTTCACTGTGTTTTGGAGAACCTCCAAGAAATTACTTGCTTAAAAGTCTATAATATACCTAATTTTAGAAAACATTATTACCTGCCTGCATCCACGACATACCTGCATCAGCCAGCATTCAATTTGATCTGCCTTCTAAGTTTCTTCAAAGTAAAGGGGAACCACCCATTCCATGGTTGAGGTAGAAAGGAGGAGTTTGTCAATTATTTAAAGGCCAGAGATGGTGAGAGGATGGCGGCTGAAAGGAAAAAACAAAATCGCTTACATTGCTTGGGCTCTGAAGGGCAGGTAATTTTTAGAACTCTGCCACGAATCAAAGGTGGTGGTGATCGTAATGTATATGAGGAGGCTTTACTACGGATGGAAGGTCATTTCAAGTCTACGACTAGTGTTGCCTTTAACAGGTTGAAGTACTTTAGCAGGGCGCAAGAAGGTACTGAGACATTTAAAATTTCTCATGAGCTTACAAGCTTTGTCCACTAATAGCAATTTTGGACCTATTACAGACGGGATGATCGGGGGTCAGATCATTGTGCATGTCAAGAGCAAGAAGGTGCAGGAACAGCTATGGATAATGGGTGATTCCAATTTCCAAGCGGTTATAAGTACAGCTAAAGCTCTAGAACAGTCCAAGATATAGATGAAATCCCTAAATAAAGATAGTAGTAGTAATGGTGATATTTGTAGGATGGAGACTACCAGTTCACGTGGGTACCGCAACCAAAAGAATAGCAACAGACAGTTACACTGTTTCAGGTGTGGAAACAAGGTCATGTGGCTTTGTTTCCCCAATGCCCTACAAAAGGAAAGGAATGTAGTAAGTGCAGTCACATTGGGCATTTTCACGCATATTTAAGGATTTCAAGAGTAGCAGCAGTAATAGCACTGCAACGGGTAAAGTTTCATAAGTGGATGATAATAGCAATCAGTGTGTTGAAGAGAATGGAAAGTGTGGTATTTCCCTGTCTGTTAAGTATTCTAATTCAGGATTGGGAAGTGGTGTTGGAAAAGAGTACACAAATGGACCTCCAAGTGTTTGGTGAGGGTTTTGAATGTTGAGCTGGTATTTATGGTTGATTCTGGATCACCCTGGACCATCATAACCAAAGAGTACTGTATGCAAACGTTTGGAGACTTAGTACAGTTGGGCAGGCTTAAAGAGTCTGACATCATTGCTGAAAGTTTTGATGAGTCTAGAATTGATATTGGAGGGTAGGTCGATGTGGAGATTGAGTTCAAGTGTTGAAAGACTCAAATCAAATTGTACATAGCGGTAAATGAGTCTATGTACAAGGTTGGAGAGACCAGGCCATGTTAGGCATCATACTCAATACCAGGAATAAATAACCTGTAATAGTCATTTCAGATAACTCAAGCTAAAATGATTTGGTCCAACAGTTCCCCAGTGTTTTTACTGAGAATTTAGGAAAGTTGGTGGATTTTAGCCACAGGATTAAAGTAACAAGCATTGGCATAGCCAATAGGTCTCGCTTTTAGGACTTTATAAGTGAATAGCTATGCAACACTTGTTGTTTAATTGAAGGATATTGTGCTGGATAACTAAACATTTATAATGTCTCAAAGGCGAGACCTATTGGCTATGCATTGGGGGGCCTTTTAAGTGTTTATGTAGAGCTATTGACTTTGCCAATGATTCTAAGCTGTGCTGTAGAGAAGTGTGGCTGCTGTGCAGCATGCTGAGAAGTTGTAATTAAAATGTGTAAGAAGCACTGAGTTATGCAGTGGTTGCATTGAGTGATGCTGTGCTGGCCTTGAGTGATGCTGTGGTGGTGTTGAAAGATGCTGTGGTGGCGTCGAATGATGCTGTGGTGGCACTGAGTGATGCTGTTGTTGCGCTGAATGAATCTGTGCACTTCCAATAAAGCGACCAGCCCTTTCCGGAGTCAACATGCGCCATGTTGCAATTTTATGTTAAATATCCTAATATGCGCTAGAAGATGGCATACTGTTTTTGGGGAGATTATGTGATGATCAAACAGGGTTACTTAGCCAACAGTGCAATTATAAAGGTAATGCACACACGTTTTTAAAAATAAAAAACACGTTATGTGCCATAAAGTCTGTAGTGTAGCAGTAGTATTTATTATCCCAGTAATATTTTAATATATGGATGGTACAGTGAAGTAATACACATGCATCGTGTTGTTATACTAAAAGCCAATGCGTGCACCATGAATTCTGTAATATGAGGGCTGTTTTGATTATTTCCTGCAAGGTTTTTAAAGGTGTAAATGTTGCTGTGAACGAATGCGCACGCACTTAAAGTTATTCTTGGTGGTAACTTCAGGCTTTTTTTTCTAGCTTGCACTCTGGATATTTGTTAACACATGAAAATGCACGTCCCTATCATGTGAAAAAAAGTCCAAGATAAAATGGGGAAAAGAAATTGAAAGCGCACAAGTAGAAGTCCGGAAACACAAGGCACAAGTTTTAAATCTGGAAAGAGGCACTCCGTATAAATATGACCAGATGATAAAACATGTCCCTATCATGGGGAAATGTCAAAAAAGCGCAAGCTAAAAGTGGGTGATCTAAAAGTAAAAATGCCAAGTTAGATGCCAAGTTAAACCGATACAATTGATCACGCATGCACGCACCTAAAGTGGCATCGTATTGCACTCCGTGAAATCGAAGAATGCAAAACATGCATAATGCAATAGGCGATGCAATAGGTCTCATGATGGGGGTGAGGGACGGGAATTGTGGGGCTTGCTTCAGCTTGGAGCTTGGTTGGGCATACAAGGGGATTGGTGTGGGTACGGTGGGGTTGGTTCCAGAGCGTAGGTGCCGGCGGGTTGCTGTGGAGTGCGGTTTGTTTGGTGTTGGCAAGACGGGGTTGGGGGGGGGGGGCAGAGGTGCGGGCAGAGACCTGGGGATGGCACAGCCGGGATTAAGGCACTATTGATGGTTGCAGGAGGCTAGGTGTCCAGGGAGAGCTGGGTGGGAGGGGGAGGGGGGGGGGGACGGGACTTCCGGGTACAGATTTGAATGGGTTGGTGAAGTTTTGGTCTCGGCGTGGCTCAACATCCTGTGATCCTGGGCTGATGATTAATCTCTCAGAGTACTTAGACAGAGGAATGTGGTCTGGGGTGACGAAAGGGGCAGGGGGGGATTTTAAAGGACACGTTAATGTTGGAGGCGGGTAGAGGTAGACGGGGCGCTTGAGTAGGAGCACTGAGAAGGGAGGGGCATGGGGGCTGTTGTTTTGGTGGCTTGGGCAAAGGCAGCAAAGGGTCTGGTTGCAAGGTTGGGGCGGGGTGTCAGGCTGACCAAGAGGAGGTTTTCTGCGGATAAGGAGAGTGGGTCGGGTGGAGTGCACTGGGCGTTCCTAGGCATGGGGGGGGGGGTGGATGGAGTTGCAGTGCCGGGCACTGTGGGGCGCGACGGCCACAGATGAAGGGCAAGAGTAATTTGCACACGGGGGGGCAAGGGGAGGTTAGAGGCACCAGTTCGGCAATATGTGGAAACACTGGGTTGTGTGGTGCACTCTGCTGTAAGAAGGGGAGAGAGGACAACTTCTGGCAGCGGGGGCCTGCGTTATGCCCCTGACTCGTGGTATGGTGGTATGTGTGGCGCAACAGAGCTAACAAGCAGGAAGTGGGATAAGGGAGGGGGTAGGGGAGAGAGGCACGCAGGCTGCAAATGGTGAGCACTTTCACGGCCGCTTTGAAGTTCTCAGTGGCTACACGGCTCACTGAGAACATCAAAGCGGCCACGAAATGTACACGCAGGCTGCCAAATGGTGCGCGCGCCCGGCGCACATGCACCCAAAAAGGGGAGCGGTACCGGTGGAGCAGAAATTACAGGGGGTGCTGATAAATGTGAGGGAGGAGCTAAAAAACATGTTGGATGCGTTGGTGAAAGAGGGCATTGTGGAAGAAGTGGAGTCATCAGAATGGGTTTCTCCCATTGGTTTGTCTCGCAAACCTGACAGAAGTCTCAGGTTTTGTGTGGATTTGAGAACTTAAAATGCAAATCTTGTGATGGATTGTCATCCCCTTCCAAACATAAATGAAGTGGTGTGCATGCTTGAGGGTGGTAGGGAACTGGGGAAATGCTGACTGCTGCACTCACTCTCCTTGTGTTTGAGGCAGAAGATGTGTTAGCATCACTGAAAAGGAGATCTCTCTCCTTTCGGAGGCCCATAAATCTGCTCCCTGGTCCACTATAAATGACCAAATGGTTCTTGTGCAAGTTTTAATTCAGGGTAATGCAGAACTAAATTAGGCATTTGGAAGCATTTCCTTTAAATTTGGCACTTCCTTGTTCAGTTTCCTGAATGAAAAGTATTTGAAAAATAAATCATGCTATTTATATTGATTTAACATATTTAATTCTATACTTTAGATCATGTACTGAGAAAAACACACATTGCCTCTTGAATGTCCATATAAATACTTTTTATTGCACGTTCTTCTTACGGACACTTGAAACAGTTCATCTTCAGTTTGCATAATATCGGTGTCAGAAACCATCAAATGTTAGGGTATACATCTTCATCAACCTGCGCGCTTCTTCCGGGCTTTTGTAGAATTAGTTCCAAAGAGATTTCCTTCCAATCTAATGATAAGGGGTTCCCACAATTGTTTGTGACCCAATGCTTCATCCAATAGTTTCCTTCTATACCATGATTCAGCTGTAGCCGCCCGTCACTATAGAGACCATCCTGTCTTTATATGGACATTCAAGAGGCAATGTGTATGTTTGTCAGTACATGCTCTAATGTACGGAACATTCCCTGAAAGGAAAACGGGGAACTGAGAGCTAGCGCCGGGCAACTTTTCTACTTTATCTTCTGTGATTCTACATATTTAATTCTATATAAGGGTTCTGAAATACATTAAGATATGTGTGTGTTTTTCTTCCAGAGTTTTTATCTTTTACTTACTCTAAATGTATGCTTTACAAACAAACATTGGTAAAGCCAACAGGTTAGCACCATTTGGGCTGTTCTGGTTATTGTAAAGTGCTTTGCTGCTCATGGGGCTAGGCATGTCTGCCTAAACTCAACAAATAAATAAATTAAGATGGGTCCCTGGAAAACAATGTTTATAGTGGGGGGCATTTAAAGGTAGTGCAACAGGAGCATTTACAAATGAGTTTTGGCAAATCAAATAGATCCGACCATAGCAACTTGGTGCACTTGTTAACTTTTTTTTTCTGTTTTTTTTGTTCCAAGCAAATGCCACAAAAATAAAAGAAGAAAAAACAGAAATGGGATGTTGCCTACATGTGGTTTACATACGATTGCATTAAAAATATATTATTTAAAAAGTAGTGACCTTAGCACATGACTTCCATCAAACGGTGTGATTGCTCCCAAGCAGGCTAGGGTACTTGGAACAGATGTAGAAACCCTTTGAGTTTTAATGCATATCACATGAAAATACTTTGAATTATTGCATAATTGATGCAAACAGATGTAGACTAAAAAGAATCAAAAAAGGATGAAGAATGGAAACAAACACTGCCAAAGTAAAGTAATGTCCCACCAGCTCTGGCACTGAAGTGCACTTTGTTTAGGCAGGTATGCAAGTGTGATCACTCATAATGCAAGAGATTCAGTGGCTGATGTAGGCTGACCCATTGCCCCTTGTTCTATGTTGTAGTGGGCAGAGGTAAAATATGAATCCTTCCTGAATGGACCAATGATTGAGGATAGATCACCCAGTGCCCCTCTGCGTATGCATGTATGTATGGTTTATTTATGCTTTCTCATTTCTTTTGATTACATAAGGCTAAAGCGCTCTCTAGGCCAGACCTAATAATATAATTTGAATGCTAACCTAAAGCTGTGCAAAGAAGGGTTATAGTTGGAGTGTAGTAGAAGTTAGGCTGATAAAGTTTCCATCACACTCGTTGAGTTCTTTCAAGCAGGAGCTTTAGCTCAGCCATGGTTGATAAATGATCAACATCCTCGAATCCGCACAGCACCTTTTGCGATGAAGGTAAAAGGTCCTGTGGAACAGTGCTTAATTTGAGAGGGTGGCTTCCATTGCTAGACACTAGCACTTGTCAACATCAGCACTGATGACAGTCTGCCACATGGGGGTGCTGTCTGTATAATTTAGAGACGAGCACAAGAGTTGTTTATTAATTACATGTACATTATAAATAACTAATACTTGCTGCCCAAGGCATTTTTGTTGCTTTGGGGATAAGGAATAGTCTGAATTGTAAGGCTTGTAGGTGCGTGGCGGTCAGCAGGTGTGTTGTAAGACATTGGCAGCGCTGGCAGGGCAGTGGATGGTGCACACTGCAGTCGCTGCCTGACGAGGGCCTTGGCACGTATGTTTTGCACAAATTAAGGACTGCTGTGGACGCAGGTATTGTCTGAGACACTGTTTTTTTTCCAGGATTCATGTGGGAAGTGCTACTTGCTGGTGTTTTTTTTATTGGGCATTTAATGTTTCAGAAGTGCTTTTTGCACAGATGGAACATCAGAGTTCCTTGAAAAACAGCCTTCACCCTCTATCCTTATTATTGTCTCCGAATCCGTCTGTGATTTGAAATATTCCTGATATGTACAGTTGGGAGTACCCACACCCTCCAATACGGAGACAAGTCCTACTGCCAAAGTCTAGAACTTCGAACAATCGAGAGTAAGATGATGTGAACCGATTTGTAGTAATCTCAAACATTCACATAATAGCATGGTTAGTCATTTTTAGAAATGGGTTCGAAATACTAGGTATAAAAATGTATAGTAAAATAATATCTGTTTCATTATTTTTTTTATTTTAATAAGCCATTTGATTTCCTATTTATTAGGGAAGTTATTACCCGTTGAAGGTTGGGTTCATTTTTACATCTGTTGCAATATGTATCTAAATGAAGGTCACACTGTTGCATAGTCATTTGCTGACACCTTTCACCCCAATTTGAATGCATTTCAGAGCGGTGTTCAGATGCCCCATCTTAAACTGATTGTGTACGCATTAGGTGTGTTCAGCGTGAGATTTCAAGGTTCTAGCTATTTGTGTACTGTTTACATTTAACTTGGCTGACAAATTTTTAAATTCCCAATTGAATCTTAACATAAGCAACCTTTAGAGATTAAGAGTAATTTTATTGCATGACTAATGGAAGTCCTTTTGAACAAATTGCTGAACCTATCGAATTTTCAGTACTGACTTCATACATTCTGTCTATCGAAGCTGGAGCGGATAGAAGTCGAACAGGGGAAGCGAATCATTGATGAAGTATTGTTTCCAGTCTTGGAGCTTTTGAAAGCCGGATGATGAAGATAGTTTGCAGCTCATCCACAACTGAGTTACCAAGATGGCGCAAGGTCTACCCCAGATGTCTAGAAAACAAGATAATGGGTCTTGAATCCGCATAGTCTGGATAGGATTAGGAAAGATTAAGAAAACAAATATAGTAGAGTTGGAGTGGTTCTTTAGCAAGAGATCATGGGACTTCAGTTCTTTGGATTTTTTTTTTAGAGTACCAGATGGTTTCTTATAGAAGAAGTGGGCATATAGACATTTTCCATCCGTAGTGGTGGAAACCAAATCCAAAATAATTCAGAAGAGCTTGAAATAGACATAAGAGAAGAACTGTAGCATGAAGAGAACGGTAGCATGAAGGAGGTAAAAGTAGACACAGCAGGGTGTGTCTGAAGATGAATTTTGTGTTTCAGACAAAATTCAACCCTGCAGAAAACCGGGGGTTCACAAGGTGTGACTAAAAAATTTCCGCTCTGATAAAAAGTCACATTGACTTGTATCCAAATAGAAGAAATACAAAAAAGAAACTAGACTTCGTACTAAATGTCCAGTAGAGGATTGAGAACTAAAAGGATTTAACAGAAATGGTTGCTATAGACTGTTTTGGTGTAGTCTGCAAACAGTACAGGAGAAGGAAAAGGAGCAGGCGAGGTGTTCCCATAAAGAAGAGTAAAATACTGAATTTAAGGTTAAACTGGCAGAGCAGGAATGCAAAGGAGAGGTCTTTTCAAGCTAGAGTATGGCGGAGACCGAGGGAGTCGGAGAAGGGCTTTGTGAGTAAAGGGACTATGGTGGGGGGAACAATATGGAGGTGTTGTGTTCTTCTCCAGCAATCATGCCACTGTGATGGAGACCAGATAAGAAGAGAAATAAGAATGGAGGGCGCTAAACAAAAACATAAGATATGGAGGAAGTTCCTTTGTGAAAAAGAAAGAAGACAAAATGGGAGGACTCTAAGGTGATGGTGGAGGTGTGATACAAAAGGGAAAATGTAGCCAGAAGGGGATGTTGGAGAGATGGTATGACCACAAAGGGAGGGAATGTGCAAGGTAAACGGGGTCAGAAAGTTGATCAGGCCACCCTCAACTTCCATTGAAACACTGCTCGGAACATTAATTCCTACCCCCAGTATCAGCTGCTTCCACCCCCTGGCACCTACCTTACGTTGTCTGGGGTAGTGAGGCAGGATATTAGCGTATTGCACATAGTATTTTAGTAACATTTATATAATCTTTGTATAATCTGTACTTTATATATATTTGGGATGCAAAAGTCAAGTTCTGATTGAATACAAAAATGTAAAATTTATTAGGTGACTGAAACTGCTCATATAACTTCCCCCTTGAGTTTTGCCTTTTTCTGTAACTTCTTTTTCAGTTGAGCCTGCAACACCGCATGCATTGCATGTGCAGTCGCTTGTGAGACACGATTGCTTACAATAAAGGGATTGGAGCTTGCCCATTGCTTACAATTTGTCTGCAGTGTCACTCTTCTATGCAGCCACTTAATTGGCCAGCGCAGATCAAGCGTCACTTCCATTCCTCTCTGTGGAGCACATACCAAGCACTGATTGATTCAACTTAATCAGTACCCGTCTGCTGCTTCTGATGTGATTGAGGTACTATTTCTTTCCCTCTGCCCCCGCCTGGTATTCCCTTCCTCCGCACCTCCCTCGTTTTGTTTCCTATGCATCCTTCTCCCTCTGGTCATTATTTCTGCTCCCTCCTTCTCACTTGTGTTGCTCCCCCCGTTTTTTTTTTAACATATTACACAGCAGCACTGTTAAAATGTAAAATCTGATTCTTTCATTTTTTGATTAAGCTGTGCTTCATCCATTTTCACCCCTGCCCTACTTTCAGCCTGGCTCTTTTTGACACCGCATAAAATAATCTGCTGGTGCAGGTTCACACCACTTCGTCACGGATTCTTATCAAGTAAGGAGGAAACGACACTGGAGCGAAGTCTCCATCCAACAAGTACCATCAAGATACCCAAGGAGAGAGCACACTTGAACGATGGTTACATGGGTTTTTATAGGGAAGATCACAAACAAGGAATGCCCAGAGGTAAATAGAACTTTGGAAAGAACACACAAATGAGGCAAGGCAAGAATCGACAGCCTCGGTGTCTTGTGCAATTGCTACGTCCTAAAGCTGGGGGATACCAAAGGGTAAAATGGACGGAGCGCTTGAGCAAATCAAACACTCAACCCCAGTCAACTGATCTGGGTTTAATCCATCATCATTCTTTAGCTCACTCCACCACCCCAGTTCAGACATGGCCATATGCAAATCAGTCTGACCCTGTGCCTCATGGGAACAGTCCAGCCCGAATTGCCAAGCCATGTCTTCCCTGGACCGCAAACAAGCATCCTGGGACCGGTTTCGGGTTCATAACCCTCTTCAGCCAGGCTATCTTGAATCCAGTGGCTAAGTGAGCAAGGGACCCACATCTGGGCATACCCTGCAAACTTAGGGCGAACAAAGCGATACCAAAGGGGATAATGGACGGAGCGTTTGAGCAAATCAAACACTCACCCCCAGTCAACTGATCTGGGTTTAATCCATCATCATTCTTTAGCTCACTCCACCACCCCAGTTCAGACATGGCCATATGCAAATCAGTCTGACCCTGTGCCTCATGGGAACAGTCCAGCCCTTGCCAAGCCATGTCTTCTCTGGACCGCAAACAAGCATCCTGGGACCGGTTTCGGGTTCATAACCCTCTTCAACCAGGCTAGCTTGAATCCAGTGGCTAAGTGAGCAAGGGACCCACGTCTGGGCATTCCCTGCCAACTTAGGGCGAACAAAGCGATACCAAAGGGGATAATGGACGGAGCGTTTGAGCAAATCAAACACTCACCCCCAGTCAACTGATCTGGGTTTAATCCATCATCATTCTTTAGCTCACTCCACCACCCCAGTTCAGACATGGCCATCAATTGTGTGTCTTTTGCTTTCTCGCCCTAAGTGCGCCAGGTATGCTCAGACGTACCACTGGAATCAAGCTATCCTGGCTGGGGGTGAATGTTTTGATTTGTTCTGCATTCCGTCCATCAATTGTGTGTCTTTTGCTTTCTCGCCCTAAGTGCGCCAGGTATGCTCAGACGTACCACTGGAATCAAGCTATCCTGGCTGAAGAGGGGTGAAACCCCGAAACCGGTCCTAGGATGCTTGTTTCCGGTCCAGGGAGGACCTGGCTTGGCAGTTCGGCTGGACTGTTCCCATGAGACACAGGGTCAAGACTGATTTGCATACAGCCAGGTCTAAACTAGGGTGGTATGGTGAGCAAAAGAATGATGGATTTAACCCAGATCTCTTGACTGGGGGTGAATGTTTTGATTTGTTCTGCATTCTGTCCATCAATTGTGTGTCTTTTGCTTTCTCGCCCTAAGTGCACCAGGTATGCTCTGACGTGAGTCCTGGGCTCACTGTACCACTGGAATCAAGCTATCCTGGCTGAAGAGGGGTGAAACCCCGAAACCGGTCCTAGGATGCTTGTTTCCGGTCCAGGGAGGACCTGGCTTGGCAGTTCGGGCTGGACTGTTCCCATGAGACACAGGGTCAAGACTGATTTGCATACAGCCAGGTCTAAACTAGGGTGGTATGGTGAGCAAAAGAATGATGGATTTAGCCCAGATCTCTTGACTGGGGATGAATGTTTTGATTTGTTCTGCATTCCGTCCATCAATTGTGTGTCTTTTACGTCCTAAAGCTGGACAACAAGATATGCTATTCTGAGTAGACTTTACTTGAGGATTAACCATTGTCTGAAAACCTTCGAGCAAGCTGACTCTGCATGTTTACACAGCCTACAATGTCCCAACCTGCAATTCTTTACTCATGTTTATACAGATGCGGTGTCAAAAAGAGAGCCAGACTGAAAGTAGGGCAGGCTTGATACTGTTACAAGTAGCTATATAAGCTGTACATATCACAGGGGCATGCTGAATGCAGCAACAGCAAGTGAGAAAAGGGCTCCTATAATCACTATTCCCATTAATAATTTCCAGCCCCAAGCAGAAACAATACCTCAAAACCATTCTGACCAAGTCCATGCTCCTTTTTCCTGGTGTATTTCTGCAGCTATTTGGTGAAGCTTTTGTGTGGCTCAATTAACATTAAGGGTGTTTTATGTAAATATTGAACAAATGTATTGTGCTTCTATATTTGGCAGTGTGATTCCTTAAGAGAGGACAAGGTGAAGTGATAATGTTCAGATGCGGTAGGAGTAGGGAGCACTAGGCTATGAACAGGGTAATATGTTTCAAGTCTTCAAAATAGACCCAAAAATCCCAATACTAACAATAGAAAACATACAAATATCCCTATTTTTTTGTTTCTAACCCAAAACTGTCAGCTTTTAGCGGAGGCATTCGGGGCAAGTACTTCTATTCCTCCTAATAGGTAAAAAAAAAAAGCCTTCCAAAAGGGCCTTAATGGCAGATCAACAACTCTACCCATTTCAACCTAATCTATATACAAATACCTATTTCAGAAGAACACCTAATACTATTCCCTATACTAATCTTTTATATTCAACCTGTATGTTTCTCAACCTTCCTTCCTCTTACTGTAGTATTTGTTGTTTGATTTCCAAGGTAACAAAGAGTAGCGTAACGATCAGCCACAAACACAGCAATGTAATCTCAATTCTCCCAAAATTCCCTCACTACACAATCAGAGACCATTAAGGCCCCAGTGTCAGTTGCTTCAAAGCCTCACTGGCAGGCTTATGTACCGGTCCGGACGTTGTTAGTCTTGACCACCGGCATGGGTTGCTATCTCTCCAGAGATAGTTTCTTCAATCAAAGTCTATAGTCCTTTTTGGCCCTTGACCGCATTTTGTATCAGGGCAGAACAATGTCAGGATGTTCAAACAGAATCTGTTCATCTGGGTTAGGCATTATGGCAGCAAGTTATTGTTCCAATGACACCACTTCACCATGTTTCAAAAGATCACCATCCCCAAAAGGCACTTGTTGAGAGATCTGATCATATTAAAAATCAGGTATTCCTCTTGTTATCTACTGATCATATGGCAAAGGGAGTGACGCTTGTTTTCTCCACATCATTGGCATGGATCCAGTGTCTGTGCCCTGTGCATTTAACAGCAGTCTGAGTGGTGAAGAGAACTTGCACTGGCCTCTGAAACTGTTGGGTAAAGACACCGTCTCTAGGCCTCAGCTTGTGACCTGGACCTTTAAGACTGGTAGAGAGACTGGCCTTCACCTGTGAATGGATCAAATGCAAATCTTTAGTCAACACAGTAATCACCAAGAATGGTAAATTCAATGTCAGATTGTCCTTGATCTTGGTATACCCTATGCATTTGCTGGCCTCCCCATAACTACCTCAACGGGTTGCAAGACCTCAAAGGGCAGATCTGGGAGTGCAAAATATCCAGTTGAAACAGGGTACCTTTTCCTGTACTATAAGTATGGCACATCATGCACCTCTTGACATAGAACTCTGCCACCCTGGGAATCAGATTAGTGAACCATACATGATCTGACATAGCCACTATTCCTTTAGCACTAATGTGGGCTGAACTGTGGGCCATGGTAACAATAGCATTCACATAACAATTTGGAAGCATTCATCTTTGCTTTCCTGACAGATCTATCCAACATCCTGTCGCATCCTAGCACCCATATCTTTTACACTGTTCCTTCTCTTCCTCCGTAGCTTCGTCCTGTACTTCCCTAATGCATTCTAGAGTCTGATTAAACATAGTCACTTCTGGTGTCCATCTAACTGTCCCTACAATATACATGAATCTATACTCTAAATAGGCTGATCGTTTAGCTGTTTCATTGGCAAAAGTATTCCCCTGTATGACCTCATCTATAATTTTCTTGTGAACAAAACATTTAACAATAGCAACTCTTTTTGCTAACATCCAGTATCTGTACTATTCATTCCCCATAATGTATCTTATCACCATGCAAAGTCAAAAAGCCCACTTTTGTTTTTAGAGTCGTCCGAATGAGGGGGCAACTCCAAAGGCATATATATTGATAATTACAGTCAAATCTTTACTTAATTTACAGGCTGTAATCGAAGCTGTCAGCTCCACAGATTGCTCTGACATTTGTTGTATTTTACATAACTTAACCACGGATTTCAAGGGAGTAACTGTATATGCCGCTGTACTAGAGCCATCAGGTAGTTTGTAACATGCACCATCCACGGACAGTTCCCCTAGTGGGGCAGATACAGGGGTATCTGTCAGGTCTACCCGTCCCTTAGAATCCTTCTCAGTAATAAACATGCAATCATGCTTCTCATCTTGTTGGGACATAGAAAGGGGCAGTACAGTGGCTGGATTCAAAATGTTACAGCATTTCATTCTGATGTTTGGAGCAAAAAGTGTCAACTCATACCCTGTTAATATCGCACTGGTCAGGAGCTGGGTCTGAATTATTTTTTTAGATATCTACAAAATGTGGTACCATAACTGTCAAATTGTGACCTTAAATATGCTTTTCAGATTACTTTGCAGTGGGGTCCAATGTGGAGGAGAAATATGCGCATGACCTATTCCCTTCCTACATGGGACTGTGCCAAGCTACAACCTTCTTTTGCATGCACAAATTTGTAATAATCAGGTTTTACCTAAAGCAGGAGTATTACATAAAGCATTTTTCAATTGCAAAATGACAGCTTCACACTGATTAGTCCAAGGAAGCGGCATGCATACATGCTTTAATGTTAAAGCAAGCAGGGGTATTGTAATTAGTGAAAAATGTGGTAATAAACGCACAGATATTAGATTAAGTCAGTGGTTTCTGCTAGTTCTGCACCAATTATATCCTATGTTGGTGTAGCGTCTTGCCCCGCTTCGACAGGAGGAGACCTAAATAGGTAACCTTCTGTTGACAATACTGTAATTGGAAAAGAGATACTTTGTCCCGAGGAGGCTAAGTGATGCAATCATTTTACTGTAGTCTGTTTGCAACCTTCTGCTGCATTGCTATGTCTCCAATGAGTTGCTCGTGAGCTACTAGTAGATCACCAGGTACCTGTGAGTAGCTCTCCTCTGTGCAGTCCAATCTCCTCCTAACTCAACAACCTAATCCTGTTTCCGGGTGAGTTGCCACATATCTGGTGGCAGGATCATACCAAAAAAACCCTATCAAGATCTGCTAAAGTCATGATACAGGAATCAATGGCTGCCTGTACATCATCCTAAAATCCTCTAGGATTTTTCCGTGTGTCTGGTAAGGAGGCTTTTAAAGTGAGTACATCCGTCTTTTTCCAGGGCACGTATATATCCAATTATACAAAAAATGGGCTCTAGCATTAGCACTATTTGGGTCATCATCTTCTGCATTCCCTCTTCCAGGAATGAACAGTGGCGCAGCTTCCCTCATAGGTCTAATTCGGGGAGAGGAAGAGAGTTCCTTACGGTATCCAATTATTGTTGCTATGGCATTATTAACTCTATTTACAGGGAAGGTCCCTATCTGACATTGCCGATTAATAGCTCTAACATCATCTGGGCCATTCTGTCCTGTAGTCCTCTCCCATTGAACCATGTTATGTTATGTTAAATGTTTCGTAGAGTGCTCAAATCACCCTGGGGCATCTCGGTGCTGACTAGGAAAGTGTACTGAGAGTTGGTAAGCCCGGAATAAAATGGATATCTCTGTTAAAACAGAAAAGCTTTCAGCTGTTTCCTAAAAATGCGAAACATTGGGATTTTGCGCAAGGCTGGGGGGAGCTCATTCCAATATCTTGGCGCCAGATATGAGAAGGCTCTACCCCCAGTGCGGATGAGGCGGATTCGAGGAACCTGGAGGAGATCCAGAGTACTGGATCGAAGTTTCCAACAAGGGGAGTATTTTAATAGTTTTTTCCGCAAATAGAGGGGGCCTCTTTCATTCAACGCATTATGTGTGAGACAGCAGATCTTAAAAAAAGATGTCTTCTTTACTGTTAGCCAATGTAATTCTCTTAACAAAGGAGCTGAGGCGGAGCCTGCCGGACGATTTAAAATCATTCTCGCTGCGGTGTTCTGTACTACTTGGAGTTTGGCCAATAGGGTCTCTCCCACTTCTGCCTGCAAGGCATTGCCATAGTCCAGACGACTGATGACCATTGCCTGAACTAGAGTTCTGTGGTGGGAGGTGGGCATGTAAGGAAAATCTTTCCTAAGAAGCCTCAGACCATAATAGCACGAACTCGTAGTAGCCGCGATATGATCCTTCATTGTCAAAGCCTGGTCCAATTTTAGACCTAAGTTTTTTACTGACTGTTTGGGGAAGGGGGCAGTGCCCAACTGAACAGGCCACCAATCATCCGACCAACTGTCTGTGGCTTTACCCATTAACATAACCTCAGTTTTTTCCGGATTCAGCTGGAGACAGTTTCTTGTCATCCAGTTGAAAAATGGCAAGCATACCGGTGGCAAAACTGATTTTGTCGAGCTCTGGGTTTGGTCCGATGGTAAACGTAAGCTGCGTATCATCAGCATATGAGATGATCTCAAAACCCAGCTGCTCAACAATCCTTGCCAGCGGAGCCATATATATATTGAAAAGAGTTGGACTTAGGCAAGAGCCCTGAGGAACGCCCTTGTCAAGGTGCATTTTCGCTGAGGAATAAGGTCCCAACATGACAGTTTGGGTCCTCTCAGACAAGAAGTGTTTAAGCCATTTCAGAGCTGTCCCATTGATACCACAGGAAAGAAGTCTCTCCGCCAGCTTAGAATGTGAGATGGTATCAAAAGCTGTGGAGAGATCTAGGAGGATCAGAATTACTGAGCCTCCCGCATCGACAGTCTGTCTGAGAGAATCATACTGAAGCCTGGCCGAAAACCCGATTGCGAGGGATCCAAAATATGGTTATCTTTCAGGTAAAAACTTAGTTGTCGATTGATAATACTTTCCAATATTTTACCCAGCAGTGGTAGCAAAGAAATAGGGCAGTAATTACCAAGAATTGAGGGATCAGCAGTGGGTTTTTTTAATATAGGGCGAACAGATGCCTCCTTCCAGATAGCTGGAATAGTGCCAGTATTAAATGTATCTCGGATTACCGGGGCACAGCTTGAGGCTAAAAGCGCCATCGTTTTTGGCGGACAGAGCTCTAATGGTGACCCAGATTTAGCCCCAGCAAGGCCTTTTGTGACCTCCTCAGTTGTGATTTGTTCAAAACTGTTTAGGGAGCTGGCTACTATCTTATCCTGCTCCTCAAATTTGGTAGAAGATACCAAGTCAAGAGTGGCTGGTGAAGAGAAATTCTCATAGATTTTTAATATCTTCTCATGAAAGTAGGTCGTCAGAGTTGCACAACTCCTGGGATTCCATGGGCGCCTGTCTACAGACTTTGGGAGATACAAAGTCCTGTACTATGCCAAACAGTGTTTTTGGGGAGTTGCTGGCATTTTCTATATGGTTGATGATAAACCGACGTCTGGCTGCTTTTGAGTTCAGATGATATTTAGACTGTTTTTATGAGTCTTGCTAGTGCGCCACGTTCTTTCCAATCGCCTGCAACTGGCTTTTTCCTTTTTCAGTTCCACCGAATACCAAGGAGTGGAAGGCCGCTGTTGAAGGGAACCCTGTTTTTGTTTTTGGTATAACAGCATCAAAGGCTGTTTCTAAGGTGATTTTAAAAGCCTCCAACTTTTTGTATACTTCCATGACGTTAGTTACCGGTTCCGGGGAAAAAACCTCATTAAATGCCTCTAAGGCGAGATTGCGCAAAGTCCTACGCTGTTCAGGATTTTGTCTAATAGATCGTTTAGAGCTCTTCTGGCATGACTGCTGAAATGGATCGTGATCATAAAATGATCTGTCCAAGAAACAAGGTCTGGGGGATCACATCTCAACTGGTTTGTGTTGGAAAAGACCAGATCTAGTAGATGACCTGCTCTATGAGTGGCGCGCGCCTTCAACTCTTTGGGTAAGTTCCATTAGTTCGAGGGAAGAGAAAAGTTTGTTAACCTCAGGATCGGCAGAATTTTCCCCATGGAAATTAAAATCTCTGAGCAAAAGAAATTTGTTTGCAGTGAGTACATGTAATGCAAGATGTTCTACCAGGAGATCTGCAAATTTGGCTCTAGATCCTGGGGGCCGATACACAAAGGCACCATACCAGCTGTCATCATAAATTGATGAGAAAGCTTATTTATCAGAAAAAGAAGTTGGCCCTCTGAAAAATCCTGTATCTGATCAATCATTTCTTCTACTTCCATTTCTAAATCCCTCAACCACTTCAGTACTGTCAACCTTATTGCGTTTTGATGAAACTAAGGTACAGTAGGACGAAGAATTCAAGGGGTGAAGACAGTTACAGGAAGTACGGGATCATCAATCATTTCAGGGGCAGTGGCCTGGGATGGGGGTGAAGTGGCTTGGGATGGAGGAGGTAAGGGATGTACCGGTACTGGTTGGAAAATAGGGAGCTGGGCAACCGCAGGCAAAGGAGGGGGAGCCAGGAGTACACCCCCCCCCCACCCACAGCCAGCCATGGGCGGGAATTCCAATGTCCCCACAAGAGGTGGGAAGCTAGTCTGAGTTTTGCTGGTGCAGTAATTTTACCACCTATTTTTAAAAAGTCTCTGATGTAAAATGACAGTAGTTAAAACAAAAAATAAAAAATAAAAATCCAGCCCAGGGCGGGAATTCCAAAGTCCCCATAAGAGGTGGGAAGCTAGACTGCGAGTTTGCTGGTGCTTTAATTTTACTGCCTATTTTTTTTAAAAGTCTATGATGTAAAATGATAGTAATTATGAAAAAGAAAAAAAAATACGTTTGCTGATGCAACAGCATGCACCATATAGTTTTAAAGTCTCTGATGTAAAATTATACTAGTTATGAAATAAATAAATAAATAAGACATGTTTATACAACTGCGGCCTCTCTCTACGTGGGAGTGGGGGGTGTCAGGGCTGATAAAAATGGCAATCTTGTAAAGCATGCGTCAGGGTTTGGTAACATGGCCATGCATCGTTTTGGAACGGTGAAGAGTGCTGCCACAGCCGGATAGGGCTGGATGGAGCAAGTTCCACAAAAGAGGCCGTAAACCAACCAGTCATGGTGATGTAACAGGGTGAAAAAATGCTGCTGCACCCCAGAAAGAGCGGGATGAAACACTGCTCCACAAGAGGTGGCAAACTAAAATGTAAGTTTGCTGATGTAACATTTTTAGCACTTGCCATGTGTAAGCCACCCCAATAGGGCCTACTAGGGGTTGTTTAGAATTATGGGATGCGCAAGCAGAGACTTACCTGTGTGCGCCATGTTGGTTGGGGCAAGCCGGGATATGTCTGGGCATGTTAAGGGGTAGTTGTCGCTGTAGGCTGGTGTTGCTTCAGCAGTGGCGAGATGCATATGTGGAATGGGAACCCTTGAGTAGTGCTGGGGTCTTTTTGGAGGTAGACCAGGCCCCCTAGGAGGCGTGCCTAATGCATATGGAGTTCCTAAGTGGTAGACCGTGGTGCAGGGCCTAGCCACAGTCAGGCAGAGGCGGGAAGTCCAATGCCCCCACAAGAGGCGGAAGCTAGACTAAGTTTGTTGGCGCAACAATTTTACCGCCTAATTTTAAAAGTGACACAATTAATGAATAAATAAATAAATAAATGTTAAGTCACTCAGGCTTGAAGGGGTTGATAAGTATGACAATTTTGTAAAACATAAGTTGTTGGTGCAACATTTTTTACTGCCTAATTTTAAGTCTTTGCTGTAAAGTGACACTATTTATGAAAAGTGAATAAAATAAACAGATGTTATGAAACTATGACTTCTTTCTATGTGGGGGTGAGGTGTCGGGGTTGATAAGCATGGCAATTTTGTAAAGCATGAGTTGTTGGTGCAACTTTTTTTACCGTCTAATTTTAAAAGTCTTTGCTGTAAAGTGAGACTAGTTATGAAAAGTGAATAAAATTAAATAAACAGATGGCTTCTTTCTACGTGGGAGTGAGGTTAGCAAGTTTGCTGATGTAACAATTTCACCGCCTAGTTTCAAAAAGCGCCTTAAAAGAGTGCTAAGGCACAAAGAGGCTTCTACGAGGGGAACGAGGTGTCAGGGACTGCTAAACATGGGAGTCTTGTAAAAAGTGGCGCCAAGGGCCTTGTAATATGCACAGTCGTGATGTTCTTAGATGGGAAAGTGCGCGAGAGGTCAGTAAAAGGATGACCTTTTTAAGGCACGCATTTTACACCCTTGGAGTGTGCAGAGAAAAAAATTGAAATGCAACACGTAAACACTTTTTCTATGAGTTTCCTGCCTGTCTAGGACACGATGAGGCTTCACGTGGGGAGAGAGGTGGCATGGACTGATAAGCATGGGAGACTTGTAAATAGTGGCGCAGAGGGTCTGGAAATATGCACAGTCATGATGTTCTTGGACAGGGAGAGGTCGGTGAAAGTATGACTTTTTTAAGTCGCGCTTTTACACCTTGGGAGTGTGCAGAGAAAAAATTGAAATAGGGACGTAACTACACTTGCACTCTAAAATTTGTTGGAGCACCTAATTGTATCTTTGCGGGTAAACAGGCTTTGGCAGAAGACTACAGTGTTAACAGAGGATTGTTGGTTCCAAATATATATTCCTCAAGTAATTTATCTATTACCCCTCCCAAAGCTTCCTTGATGTGCCTTCCTGCTTGCAAAGGAATAAAATCTGCCTAATAATTGATCATATCTCCATAAGCACAGATTACACAGACTCCTGGTTCCGTTCTGTGTTGGGTGTAGCCACTCTAAGGTGACAGTTTATCTCCTGCATCTACCAGCGCTTAGACTGGTCTCCTGATAAATCTAAAGGCCTGCTTGAAAGCAAACAACACAATGCCGCCTGAAAAACATGTTTGAATGTTTATTCTAGTGTTTTCCTAGGACACACTCAAACAAGATGACCCATTCACCACAATCAAAAGCATTGTGGTCCTTGAGAGCTTAACATTAAGGGTGGCCTATTTTTTGAGGTGTTCTTCGCTGCTCCATTATGGAAATATTGAGAAAAATCTAGAGAAATGAGTGGGCCTTTACAGGCATTAGGAGTGGGTGTGAACTTCAAATATTTCCCAACTTCTAATCTTGAGCACAAGGATTGGCGCAAGCTATATTGATGGCTTCCTGTAGGCCGATCCCGGTATGTTGCTTTGGTCATCTTACAGTACTAGAAGGACAAATATCTATGAATGATTCCATATATATGTTATCTATAACCTTCACTAGCCAAACCCATCTGTACCATATGTCTCCTCAGTCTTTGACTCTAAAGAATAATGCCTCAGGATTTCCATATAAGCCCACATTTCTCTCTGAGCACAACTCTGAGCCTGACTTGCGGCTTGGACTTCTGCTGATAAAGGAGCTATACTGGCCCCCACAATACTGCCTAAGAGGCTGCATTCTTAGCCACACCTTCACAATGAAAGAATACATAAGTAGAGTACTTCCTTGGAACATATTTTTGTAAGATGGAAGATGGTACTTTGGGGTGTACTTTGGGTTTAGCAACTGCTAGTCTAACTAAGGCATTATTTTTTGTGCTGCCATTTTGTGCATATCTAGCAGTCTGGCCGTGAAGGCTATGTGAAAAGCTTGCTTTCTTGTAGGGCCTTTAGAGAATACGATTTAAGAGCTATTGAAAATGTCTTTGGTCTTGTACTCAGACAGCTATGTTTTCCGGGATCCTTAAGTAAGTTAAAAGTTTTTTTGTTGTTCTGCTATATGATAACAGCATTCACCACGGCACACTCCAACACACCTCCAGACTATTCAATATCAACCCGTATCACTGCCTCCCACAAAACATCACCACCCCAACCAATTCCACACCATACTACATCATCACTACACCTGGCACACAATATAATCAGTAAGCTTAACACCACACAATGCAACTCACATCGTAAAACGTTAGTCCAGATCAACTCACACCTTACAGGATAGCACCCATATGCTGGGGAACAAGGGTGAAATCCTAAATGAGACCACCACCCATCTCACACAACAACTCTACACTGCAGCCACTCACTACAACCGTATACCCCGTCACGTTGCCGTATCTCACAGCACCCTCGTTGACTTCATACCTCCACACAGGACCATACATTCTATGGTATACAACACAACACACCCTACTCTACTATACCACAACACACCTCCCTGTTCACCATACCACATATGCCACATAGCACCACAAAATCTAACACCACATTAATGTACACTACACCAATCTACACCACACCAAAACGCAATGTCCTACACATTGCACCACTGGACAGAAGTATACTTATACCAGGTTACAACATTCCACACTTTATACCAAGCCACATCACATGTGATCATATTGCACCCCACCCATCCATCAACCCCTCCCATAGTTCGTATGGTTCCAGATCAGACTACACCACACCATGCAGTATACATGCCATTCAATACTGCAACTATCCATATAGGAGCAATTACATTGCACATCACAGCAGAACTATACAACAAAGTTCACTTAGTACATATCACTACACCGCACCACCGAACACACCAACATACCACACATGACAATCTCATATTGCACCACTCCTTATCAGTCTACCTCACTACAGCACATTATATCATGCACTAACATATTCCATCATGTCACATCATCAATTTTCAACACCACATCTCTCAGTACCACACCACTCTCAACACACACAATACCACACTTTCTCAGACTTTGGCACACCATATCATTACGTCTCACCTTAAAGATCTGTGTACCACATCACCAAATGCCACATAACACCATACCTCACCACAGTAAATTGCAATGTAATTACTATACAACCCAATGTAGTACAATAGCCAAAACTACACTTGACTCCCCACACCACACACTGCAACACCACATCAGTCTAAACCATCTCAACCTGCTTCTTTACACAAGTTACAGCAAGACACAAGTCTTACACAGAAAATGAGGGTGTTAAACATCTAGTATAAACCATCTATCTATTATGGCAAAACTCTTCCAGCAAAACCTCACACTGCTGGGCCAAACAGAGCCGTGCTATAACATAAAAATATAATGCAAACCACGCAGTTCTCACCCAGAGGCATCTGCTTGTTTACATCCACAAATGGACAAACAATAAACTTGAGGCTCAAGGATAGAGACACACCACCACAGTGCAAATTGAGCAAAGCCACCACAAACACACTGACAACAAGTGAGGAATACACAAGTCTGATTTCCCCAATAAATGAACCTTCTGTTGGAGCAAACTGCTATACCACTTAAGTGTGTTAGACCATGTAAATAGTGTAGGGTGGCTAAATAAAAACACCTACCATAACATATCAAAGAGTTCTTTCCTGTTTGCACGGTTGCTACTAACACAGTATCAGGTTTACGTCCTTCCGTTCTGGACATCCAAGTCCATTTTCTTCTTCAGGTCAGTACACCACAGAAAGTACTATTTTGACACACTAAGTATGTAGATTTTAAAGGTAGTTATGGTGATGGAGGGATATCTACCTTGGTCTGAGGCACTTAATTGCATGAGGATTTGGAAAACAAAAATCTTCTGTCATCTAGAATATGGAAGGTCTAGACTCATCCGCAGAAGTGATCTACGGCATGCACCAACGTAGGATCTGCTTCCCACGGAGCTTGAAAGGGGTCATCTGGTGAACGATGTCACATGAGATCTGAAGAGCCATCCGTGATGCTAGAACAAATTTCTGATTCAGGATGCTGGACAGGGACTTCAGCACGCTAAAACTGTAGGTGTTCTAAGAGCATCATGCTGTTACTGAACAAGCAAGTGTATCAAATGAACATGACAAAAAGTTTTAAGAGGGGAGCTGAAGGGAAGGAAGCGGGGTAATGATAGTCGGAGACCTTTTTTAGTGAAAATGTGGTTGTTTGCATTATGGTGCAATATTATGAAACATGTGAATACATTTTGTCAATTTTTTTTTTTAAATGATTAAAGAAATGAGTTACTTAGAAGAGACCATTATTAAATCAGAGTGGTTTTAGCCATGCATGCACACAAGGGTAAAATAATTTGTGGATTGGTTTATTTTCCCACCCTACTTTAACACATGCCTATCTCCACATTCCCCAATTAAAAGACTCAGATGATTCTTGTTTGCGATGTTGGCAAACTTTAAAAAGGAGTGATTAGTTACATTGGTGCCTTTCATGTGCCTCATTCTTGTAATCTGATCCCACCCACTCGCAAGAGTGGCATACCTTTTTTCTCTGGGCTCTTCTTAATTTCGTTGATCTTTCACTGCGTTTGAGCACACAGCTAATGCTGTTTGAAAATTTCACAGATTGAAAGGCTTCACTGTTTTCCATCACCTTTCTTAACTCCTTCCAGATCTGGGGGTGCTCAAGCACCTGCTGCACCCCTAGTTCCATCGCCGGGGCGCCCGTTGTTGGTAATTGTGAGTGACATAGGTGTGGACAGAAAGAACTTTGTGTTTTTCTATCTACACTGGATGGCACCTTTGGGAATGCACCACACAAGGAGTATACTCTGTGTACGGGGAGTATGGATCTGTCAGTATTTGCGGGGGGCGTGACTAGCCAGCCAACATGGCGGACGCGACCTCTTAGCGCTCCAGCTGAAATCCCCTATTATCTGCAATAATCCTCCTACCTGTGCGCCATCCGCGTTGGTAATGTGTGGACTCCGACTCTGGTAGTGCTGCTGCGGCCGGATCAGAGCCATTTGTGCCCTCTTCATTGCTGTTGCTGCAGTTGCAGACAGGAGACTGGACACGGCTCCCGCTTGGGGAGGCCGCGCTGCTGCGACCTCCGGAAGGTGGCTGCCGCCCACGCTGGGACAGCTGCTGGGCTGGAGTGGGGCGGCTGTATTGCGGTGACCCCTGGAAAGCGGTGGGCGCCCGGGCTGAGACTGCCGCTGGGCTGTGAATCCTCCGGAGAGGAGGGCAGGTCCTAGCCCACGCTCCTGGGCCCAGGGTTGGAGGCGGATGAGGCTGTGCCCTGCCGTCAGCGGTGAGCCACCCGGCGGCGGCTACACAACACTGCCCCTTGACGAGGAACTCGCGTCCCGCTTCCGGACCTAGGCCTGGAACGTGCTGGCCCCTGTCGGCCCACGCACGCCTCCCCTTCTGGTCCCCGCCTGGCGCCAACCCATAGACACGCGGCTACATCTATCAGCCAGTCGACCTTCCTTTGCCGCGGCCGGCACGGCCACGCTGCAGGCACGTCCACTCCGCTAGACGCTGGCTGCAGATTCCCAAGGCACAACAATTGGTAATGGGCCGTATGTGTGCTAAGATGCAGCAGGGACCGCTGCGCACGACTGCTCCCGACCATACGCACCTGCGAGGCGAGAGCGATGAAGGGCTGACGTCCGCAGCGCTCACGGCCAAAATGGACTCTGTCCTTGCAGCGGTGGAGAAAATAGGGGCTGCCTTAGATCACACCAGGATATCTCTGGAAAACCGAATCGTCACCTCGGATTTCACGCTTCTGCATGCGGATCAACGCAAACTGGTGGATACAGTCGCCACTCAAGGGCAAACACTCAAGGAACTGCAGCCAGTCACCCGCAGTCATGCCGCTGCTCTGCAAGATATGTTAGATCGCATCCATGCATTAGAAGACAGGGCAGAGGATGCGGAAGAGCGCTCCCGCCGCAACAATATCCACGCTGTGGGTTTGCCGGAGGGAGAAGAGGGGCGAAATCCAGAGCAGTACGTGGAGACCTGGCTTTTCGCACTCATGCCGCCGGGAAAACTGTCTAGCCAATTTGCGGTGGAAAGAGCCCACCTGGTACCCATGCAGAAACCCCGTCCGGGAGCCAGACCGCGCCCATTCCTGTTCAAACTTCTCAACTACAGAGACCGAGATGCGGTACTACGAGAGGTTCGAAATATGGACAGTCTCGCTGTGGGCGGCAGCCAAGACATGTTTTTCCCAGACTATACTGCTCTTGTGGAACGGCGCAGAAACAACTATATGGCAGTGAAACGTCAACTCAGGGAACTGGCGTTGCCATACTCGCTCTTGTTCCCCGCCAGATTGCGAGTGGTTGAGAAAGGTAAAACCCGCTACTTCGATTCGCCTGCGGAGACATGAGACTGGCTCGAGGAGTCCGGGCTGTGGACGGGACTGAGGCCGGCTGACCCAAGAGATGGCACCCAGTCGGGCCAGAGGGATAGGCGGCACAGATGGTGCGGAACCACGCACGAGGCAACACCGAGAACAGCAGCCCCAACCCCGGAGAAAATGAGACTGGAACGTCAAAATGCGCTGAAAGCAGTTACAACAATCGCCAGCCCAGGTCCCGCGGACCGTCTGGACGTCGACGAGCGACATGCGGTGGCGGTGAGCGGCTCATCGTCGCCGTCAACTGCAATCTCTGAGGACTTTTGCGGGTCAAAACTTACCCCGCAAACTGCAGATGGTATCCTGGACTGAGAAAATGCTCCTGCTACACCATGCGGTGCACCGCTCACGCAAGTATCTCACTGTTTGTTGCTGTGACCGGCGAGGGGCGGGGGAGGGTTGGCAATGTAACCAATTGTGTGTGCCCGCTGGGTTGGCTGGGGGAGTCACACGGTTTACCGCCAGATACCCCACCGCTCCCTCCACGAAGCAGTAGTTCGCGCGTGAGGACCCTCTTGCTCCTCACCTGTATCTCGCAAACCACACAGGCTACTCTGGCGACACTTATTAATGGTGCACTGCACACACAGGACACGGGGGGATAGCGACAGAAAGCTGTTACCTACACCCCTCCGGGTCACACCCTGACCTAGTTTTCACCTGCGCAAGGTAGCGTAATTTTGGACGGACGCACTCGCAAAGTTCGCCCCAGCTGTTATGTTTTTCACCACTCACATATTGTTATTGTTGCCTCAGACCAGTGCTTTCACACTCCACCACATTACATGTTTACTTGCACATGCCCCGCCCCTGGTTCCCCCAGGGACTACCCACTCCAACCATGACGCGCGTTAGCATGCTCACGTGGAACATACGAGGCATGCACACCCCCACACGGCGATATTCCATCTTTGCCTTCCTCCAGCGACACTCAGTCGGAATCGCTTTCTTACAAGAGACAAACATTACACAGCCGGAGTTAGATAGGCTGCGGAGGCGTTGGAGAGGTCAAGTGTGCGGTACCGTGTACTCGGCGCATGCTAGGGGCACCCTCGGATGGGTTAGGGCGGGTGTCCCATTCGTTAGTACGGGCGTAACAATAGACCCTGACGGCAGGTACACCCTTGTACGGGGCACACTTAATGGTCAACCCGTATTGCTGGCTTCGATCTATGCCCCGAATGTCGACCAAATACCCTTCCTCACACAACTGTCGCTGGAACTGACCCCCTACGCTGGGTTTCCCTGGCTGATAGGAGGGGACTTCAATTCAGTGCTCGACGTGCACCTCGACAGGTCCTATCCTCCTCTTCGTACAACGTCAGCTGTCTCCACGGCGCAGGCACTCACTGATTGGCTCTCACACTGGTCGATACTCGATATTTGGCGGACCCTTTACCCCACCGAACGTATCTACTCCTATTATTTAAAGACGCACAACCTACATGTGCGATTGGATAGAGTGGTGGGGTCTCATTCTTTGCTACCGCTGGTTGTGAAAGCAAAATACTTGGGGCGGACACATTCTGATCATAACCCCCTGTGGCTCCAGCTCAGCTGGGACGCTGATCGGCCTCCCATACCCACATGGCGGCTCCAACCTACTGCATTGGAGGACCCTAAATTCCGCTCCTCATTGGGGAATCCTATCCTTACATACTTTGAACTTAACAAAGGCACAGCGAGCAATGCGATGGTGGAATGGGACGCCCTTAAAATAACGCTTAGGGGTCACTGCTTGGGGGCCACATATAATATGCGAAAGCAACTGGTGCAGTCACTCACCCACCTTGAATCCCAACTGTTACAGTATGAGCGGAAGGGGGAGGGCAGTGGCAGTCACGCAAACCATTTGGTGGATCTCCGGACGCAACATGCAGCAATTTTGAAGCGCTTGAGGTGCCTTAATTATGCAGCACATACAGCCCGCACGCACCCCATGGCGTATAGGGCAGGACATCTGCTCGCCTAGCTTTTAAAACAAGAAGGCACCCGTACCCCGATCACAGCTGTGCGCACGTCGGAGACCTTGTGTATACACAAAGGGAGATTCACAGGGTTATGGTAGACCACTACACACAACTGTCCCGATCAAACGTCCGTTGCTCGGGGGACGACCTAGAGCAGCTCTTCGAACAAGCCCAGTTGCCCACAGCCTCTGATGCACATCAAGAGGCCCTCAATTGCCCCCTCACCCTGGAGGAAATGGGAGACGCGCTCTCCTCCATGACCTCCGGGAAGACACCGGCTCCGGATGGCCTACCCACTGAGTTCTACAAAGCCTTTCGGGAGTATCTAGTGCCGCGCCTCCACACGCTGTACACAACGGCGCTTGAGAATGGCATGCTACCCCCTCGATGCATGAAGCCTATCTGGTGTCTGCCCAAACCAGATCGGGACCCCACAGACCTGGGATCCTATAGGCTGCTAGAACTCCTCAACGTTGATTGTAAGATCCTCGCTAAGGTGTTGGCGGAGCATTTGGCACCAGTGGTCTCTGACATGGTCCACGGGGACCAGAACGGCTTTGTGCCAAAGCGCAGCATGTCGCAGAACCTGAGGAGGTTTTTCAGGGTAGCCGCGGATAGTATACAGGAGTGGCCCAAAGCGGGTTGCTTAATATTGGACCTGGAAAAGGCATTTGATTGCCTGGAGTGGCGCTACTGGTGCGCTACGATCTTGGATTGGGCTTTCTACAGTTTGTGGGTCTTTTATATAAGAATCCCACGGTGAGGGTGCGATTGGCCCCGTACATCTCTGGCACCATACCAATCTGCAGGGGCACCCGGCAGGGGTGCCCACTCTCGCCGCTCCTATTCGCTTTGGCGATGGAGCCCCTGGCTGCAACCTTACGCGAAGTGCTGGGGGATGGCATACCACTAGGGGATGCAGTGCACCAGGTGTCGCTCTATGCCGACGACCTGTTGGTGTATGTGAGGGACATAGACGATATCCCCCCCCAGTTGGCCCGCACCTTGCAAGACTTTGCCACTATCTCGGGTCTTCGGATGAATGCCAGTAAGTCCTGCCTCTATGCGTTCGGCGAGGGGAGGCAAGATCCAGGATACACCCTAAATGGTATTAGGGTACAGGGGAGAGGAGATACATTTCGATACTTGGGACTCCGGATCTACCGTCAGCCGGCAGACCTATTTGATGGTAACCTGGGCAGGGCCTTCACGGCCATTAAGTCACAGGTGCGCTTTCGGGGCACATTGCCGCTAACAGTCACGGGTAGAGTAGCGCTGTCCAAAATGGTGATCCTTCCACGGTTACTGTACTATTTCGCTAACCTGCCTTTATATATCCCTGGTGCCTTTTTTGCTAAACTGTCGCAACTACTTGGAGACTTCATTTGGGGGAACAGTAGACATAGGATGTCGCTAGCGACACTCTATCTCCTCAAGGACCAAGGGGGCCTGGCCGTGCCCTGCTTTGAGCACTACTACTTAGCTGCCCAGCTGTAGTGGATAGTTCGCTGGTTGGCGGATAGGGGTCGGGAGGACACTGCATCCACACTGCCACCACGATCTTTGGAGCAGTTACTGGTGCTGTTCCACCCAGCCACCAAGTCTGTGACGCCGACCACACTCCTCCTCGCGGTGGCAACCGATGTTACCGTAGGAGCTTATTCCTCACTAGAGCTTTGGTCCCTTACGCGCCGGCAATACCGTTGGAAGGTTCCCTTAGTGGGACAGGATCGCTCACCTCCCTCGCGCTTGCACACTGGTGGAATGCGGATATACAGACCTTGGGCAACCTGTATCGAGGTGGCATGCTCCTCCCGTATGATTCTCTGGTCGAGGACGGGGGATTGCCACCGGGACAATTCTTAACTCACCGCTCATTAATCAGGACCCTTGCCGCTAAATGGGGTGATATGTCCACAGAACCCAGCCAACACCTAACCATACAGTATCTACACGTCATGGGGCGAGGCAGACACCTGGTCCGTTGGTTCGCGGCGTCAATACGCACACGCTCGGCGATCACCCTAGAGCCTCTCCGACGCAAATGGGAACTAGATCTAGGGAGACAGCTGGCGGATAAAGAGTGGGAACGAATATTGAAAGGTCCGGTATGCATACCCAGAAACATGCGCCTCCGACAGATACAGTTGTTCATTGTACACAGGGCATATCTCACCCCTGCGGCTCTCAACAGATACTTTCACCGCACTGACGCGGTATGCCCTAGATGCACCGAGCCAGGGGCTCATCTAGTCCACATGCTGTGGAGTTGCTGCAAATTACACACATACTGGCACACAATCAGTGAGTCACTGCACATTAGAACGGGTCGCGACATACCCTTTGACTGGACATTTTACCTGCTGCACCACTTCCACAGAACCCCGACCACCAAAGTGACGTCCCGGTTTCTTGACCTGGGGCTTGCGGTCGCAAAGCGACTTCTGACCAGGAGATGGAAAGCGCAGGACCCACCACATCCACAGGCATGGAGGGGCTCGCTTTCTGCGTGGGCTGGAGCGGAGGGAACCGCCATTCGCCGGGAGGAGACACTGGGGTTGAGGAAGACGCCCATAGCTGCACAATGGGAGGAATTGCTCCAGGCGCTCCGGCGAACTGTGGAGGCAGGCTCACGCGGATGACCTGAGGAGAGGGATACACATCTGGGACAGGAAATGGGAGCTCAGCTGGAGCAAGATCGTAGTGTTCCACGTATGACCAATACCTAAACAGGCACCATGGGAGAGCGCAGCTAGATACATGGTTGGGAGCAACCGCTAAGCTGCTGCACAGCGGCATGGGTGAGGAGGAACATGGGGGCGGTGGGGATAGGCACATTCATACTGGCACCGGTCTATGTTGAGGTTGTTGGGTTTTTTACGGTTTCATTTCATTGATATCTGTTTAGAAGTCCGTACCGATTCGTTTGGGAGACCTCACACGGTGTATTGATGTAACTGTGTTTCATTGCATTGTACTGTAATCTACCATGTTCAGGTTCTGAGCTGTTCATGGGACTCACGAACATTCTGGTGCGACAAGCACCTTAGGGACTGCTACAACGCTCTACCTCCTTGCACCTGGTATGTATTTCCATCAGTAATACGTGCTCTAATGCATGGTTCAGTACAGGAGCGAGCAGCATTCATGTAAATGCAAACTAAAAGTCAATAAAAACAGATTCAAACAAAAAAAATGGGGAGTATGGATCTGTCCTCCTGCCTCAGCACATGTACTTCAAGGCACTTTCATTTAGGAATAGCTTCCACAGATTGACAGGTTCATGTATGTTTCAGCTCTAGCACAAAGAAGCAGAAGAATCGGTGCTTAATTTGAGCCGGTGTTTTCCGGTGCTCATCCAGCGCTTAATCATCAACACCAGTGCTTTTCATGAGCACCAGTTAAGGACACATTCATTTATGCATAGGGTGCTTAAGTGATTTGCCCATAATCCCAGGATGTTGAGCCAATGCCGTGGCTCAAACCTGGTTCCCCAGCGCTGAAGTCAGCAACTCTGGCCATTACTTCACATCCTCTCCCCACTTTCGTGGTTGGTAGTTGGTTCTGTTTTAGGCCGTGCTAACAGGAGAAATGGGCTGGTGCAAGCCGCCTCCTGACAAGAGCCCCAGCACTTATTTGTTTACAAATTAACCTCTCCGAAGAATGGTCTACAGAGGACAATTTTTGCAACTGAGACCAAGAGAGCAAAACCTGTTTATCCATGAGCCAAGGAATCAAAGCAGTAAAACTACAATAAAACAGTGTTGTCAATACAGCAGTCGACTGAACAGAAGACAATCACGAGGAGACTATCAGCAGTGCCAAATAAGGGGATACAATGGCAGTGTGCTGAGGAATGTAATGCCACGTCTGTAATTGTTAAATGCAATGGTGTTGTCTGAGCCCTCTGATGTGCACTTTGTATCCTGGCTGCGGTAAATACAAATGGACTACACTTACAGCATCTTGGCACACACACCCTGAAAACATCAATAGTCTTCACAAATTAATGCGAAAATGCATAGAATGTTGATAGAAAGTATTGTCATTGTCGATTTCCCAATAACATTACTGTACTGCCCCTAAACAGTACAAGACTGAGAATAGCCAGCACTACAAGTACTGGAATGCTAGCTGTGTTAAGTAAAGATTGTGTATCAGTATGCTGAGGAGTGTGCTCCCAGAAGATGCAGCAGGGGAAGGCAAGAAGTCAATAAAATGTAGTATCTGGGGTAGAACAAGTGCACAGGGCAGCACCCAGTGCTCCTACCACAACTGGCCCCTTGTAATGCAGCAGACGCCGGATTTTGGGCGGCCCTACCATCTCCTACATATCCTGAAGACCACCAACACTTAAGGTATGTGTATAAAAGGCATTGTTTTATTTTGTAATTTTTATCCTCTTAAAGCTGTTGGGTCTCTATGACATAGTACTACTATATTACCTATATGCATGCTTATTTTACAGTTATTCCTTGTCTAAAGTTTTTAACAAATACCAGAATTGCCTTATAAAATAAAAACTCAATCCATAGCTACTTACATTAAGTATAGAGTTTGTTTCATCAGCGTGGCTGTTTCCCCTCTGCGCCATGTTAACTCTGTAGTCTTCTGCCAAAGCCTGTTTACCCGCAAAGATACAATTAGGTGCTCCAACAAATTTTAGAGTGCAAGTGTAGTTGCGTCCCTATTTCAATTTTTTCTCTGAACACTCCCAAGGTGTAAAAGCGCGCCGTAAAAATGTCATACTTTTACCGACCTCTCCCTGTCTAAGAACATCATGACTGTGCATATTTCCAGACCCTCTGCGACACTTTTTACAAGCCTCTCATACTTATCAGTCCATGCCACCTCTCTCCCCACGTAGAAGCCTCGTCGTGTCCTAGACAGGCGGGAAACTCATGGAAAAAGAGTTTACGTGTTGCATTTCAATTTTTTTCTCTGCACACTCCAAGGGTGTAAAATGCGCGCCTTAAAAATGTCATACTTTTACCGACCTCTCACGCACTGTCCCATCTAAGAACATCACGACTGTGCATATTACAAGGCCCTTGGCGCCACTTTTTACAAGACTCCCATGTTTATCAGTCCCTGACACTTCGTTCCCCACGTAGAAGCCTCTTTGTGTCTTAGCACTCTTTTAAGGCGCTTTTTGAAACTAGGCGGTGAAATTGTTACATCAGCAAACTTGCTAACCTCACTCCCACGTAGAAAGAAGCCATAGTTTCATAACATCTGTTTATTTAATTTTACTCACTTTTCATAACTAGTGTCACTTTACAGCAAAGACTTTTAAAATTAGGCAGTGAAAAATGTTGCACTAACAACTTATGTTTTACAAAATTGTCATACTTATCAACCCCTTCAAGCCTCGGTGACTTAACATTTATTAATTTATTCATAACTAGTGTCACTTTTAAAATTAGGCGGTAAAATTGTTGCGCCAACAAACTTAGTCTAGCTTCCGCCTCTTGTGGGGGCATTGGACTTCCCGCCTCTGCCTGACTGTGGCTAGGCCCTGCACCACGGTCTACCACTTAGGAACTCCATATGCATTAGGCACGCCTCCTAGGGGGCCTGGTCTATCTCCAAAAAGACCCCAGCACTACTCAAGGGCTCCCATTTCACAGATGCATCTCGCCACTGCTGAAGCAACACCAGCCTACAGCGGCAACTACCCCTGAACATGCCCAGACATATCCCGGCTTGCCCCAACCAACATGGCGCACACAGGTGAGTCTCTGCTTATGCATTCCATAACCCTAAACAACCCCTAGTAGGCCCTTTTGGGGTGTCTTACAAATGGTAGGCGCTGAAAATGTTACATCAGCAAACTTACATTTTAGTTTACCGCCTCTTGTGGAGCAGTGTTTCATCCCGCTTTTTCTGGGGTGCAGCAGCATTTTTTCACCCTGTTACATCACCATGACTGGTTGGTTTGCCCCCACTTATGTGGAACTTGCTCCATCCAGCCCTATCCGGCTGTGGCAGCACCCTTCACCGTTCCAAAACGATGCATGGCCATGTTACCAAACCCTGACGCATGCTTTACAAGATTGCCATGTTTATCAGCCCTGACACCCCACTCCCATGTAGAGAGAAGCCGCGGTTGTATAAACATGTCTTATTTATTTATTTCATAACTAGTATCATTTTACATCAGAGACTTTAAAACTATATGGTGCATACTGTTGCATCAGCAAACTCACAGTCTAGAGTTGCGACAGCACACATACCAGGTCCATGGCTTGACTTAACATTTATTTATTTTTATATATTTATTTATTTCCTAATTACTGTCATTTTACATCAGAGACTTTTTTTTAGAATAGGCAGTAAAATTAAAGCACCAGCAAACTCGCAGTCTAGCTTCCCACCTCTTGTGGGGACTTTGGAATTCCCGCCCTGGGCTGGATTTTTATTTTTTATTTTTTGTTTATAACTACTGTCATTTTAAATCGGAGACTTTTTCAAACTAGGCGGTAAAATTACTGCACCAGCAAAACACTCAGTCTAGCTTCCCGCCTCTTGTGGGGACATTGGAATTCCCGCCCATAGCTGGCTGTGGGTAGGCCCTGCACCACAGTCCACCACTCAGGAACTCCATATGTATTAGGCACGCCTCCCAGGGGCGGGTGTACCTCCAAAAAGACCCCAGCACCACTCTAGGGCTCCTATTCCACAGATGCACCTCGCCACTGCTGAAGCAACACCGGCCTACAGCCGCAACTATCCGCTGAACATGCCCAGACATGTCCTTGCTTGCCCCACCAACATGGCGCACACAGGTAAGTCTCTGCTTACACATCCCATAACCCTAAACACCCCTAGTAGGCCCTACTGGGTGGTTTGCAGCTAGCCCTAGGCACCCCTGACCCCTGTTCTACACCTATGACACACCTACACATGCCTTATTTCCTGTGTGGAGGGCACACACACTACACCTGCCCCACTTCCGGGGGATGAACTTCCGGGGGCTAAATTTCCGGGGGCTGAACTTCCGATGGAGGGACTTCCGGGGAGGGACTTCCGGGGCGGGGACTTCCGGGGCGGGGACTTCCAGCTTCTACATCACTTCCGGGGGGCGGGGCACCTGTCAAATAATGAATGGTGACGAAAGGTATCACTATATACTACTAACATAGCTGGCCTAACTTTCTTTAAAAACAATTGTTTCTCTAAATACTCTAGTTTGTGAGGGTCCATGGTTCCCTCTAATAGCCATTCTAACTGGGGATCCCCTTTTGTATATGTGTTCCATAATGCATTATACATGATGGGACAAATAGCATATCTGATGTACATCTCAAAATTTGGCATACCTTCTGGTGGCGCCGGCTGACTTGCTACAAAAATGCTCTGCTTATCGCAGCAGCAAGAACAAAACTTCCAAAGGGTGCTAAACGCAGGTATGTTATACAAGATAAAAAAACATATAAACAGAGAGAAATAAAAAATATTCTCACATTACCTGTAAGAAAAAATGTTAGCAAAAACAAGTAGCAAGTTCCAAAACAGAGTTAAGGTTCAAAATACCAAACAGATCCTAGGGGATAGTGTGCAGCATGGCTTTAAAAAAAAAAGTGCTATTAGGATGTCAGCGCTGGCCATGTCATAGCGGTTTGTTTTTTTTTTTTTGCTGTGCATTATGTTTTAAAAACATTGACAAAGCCAATAAATCTTGTATAGGCGAGACCTATTGGCTTTGCCAGTGCTTTTTAGCTCACAGTTGCTCCTGAATTTTTCTGCCTTCTCGGTACCTTTCTGACATACTCCACTGCGCAACAACAACAGAACCCGCTCAGCACTGGCAGCGCCTTTTCTCTACACAAATATTCCCCCTACAAGTTGCTGAAGCGCGAGGTGAAAGGGTTTAACTTTAACAAAACATGACCGACTGCTTTGTCCAAATAAAAGAGGAGCGTTTCACCAGCTGGACCATTTTCCCCTTTATTGCTGTTTTGTTTGTCGCTTGCTGTGAGCCTTACACGGAATGACTTTGCCGGTTTATCAAAGAAAGCACAGTCTGGGGCGCCAGGTTAATTGTATTTGAGCACGTTTTCTGTTCACTTTTATCTCCGCATGTGGTTGCACAGTTGTTAATAATTGACACATCTTTCTGCCTGGTGTCTTTATCGCATTTTGTGTTTTTTAATCCATAGCTCTATTCTATCCCCACTGAGCCTAAAAAGGTGCTGGCTTTTTCGGGTTGCCCGTGCTAAGTAACACGAACTTGTAATAAAAGCATTTATTTTTTATTGTCCACTAGAAAATAAAATAAACACGACGCTAAGGTGAATACGAGGACACAGGACAAATCGAATTAGTGAGAACTTACAGCCATGAAGACGCCTCACCTGCTGAGGGAGTCCTAAAATTGAAGCTTGCGAACCAGTGTTGGAGCCAGAGTGACGTAGGCCCGTACCCTTCACACTTTGATAAGTTGACGAGTCTTTCTTCACCCCACCTCCATCGGTGACTTACCCCCCAGACCCAACCATCCCTCTTTACAATTCCCACAACAAAGAAATCGATTTTTTGCGTTTCTTCTACCGGTAAATCTTTTTTGCAGGGCTGCCCTAGGTAAATTGCCATTTTTCATAGTAAGCAGCTGAAAAAGCTTGCCCTGCTTATTGTGTTTTTAGACTTACACAAAAGAGGGGAGTGCTTTAGGGCGAACTGTTACTTTACAATTTTTCAGTGTCATTTATTAATGTTTTATTGAACTTTTCAGATTTTGAGGTGCAGTTCAAACTCTACGCCTCTGTTGAAAAAGCCCTATGGTCGCTGGCACTCTTTCCGAAGCAGCCATGGCCATGCTTAAGCCAGTCTCAGGTTTTCAGCCAGCAGCACTTAGGGTTATAGGACATTAGGCCCATCCTTAAAGGCGCAAGCAGAAGTACTAACCCATAATGTAAAGTGATGTGGATTTGAACCCAGAACTGGCTGAAAGTGGCACTAATAACACCGAGGCGCTTGGCAGCCCTGACAAACGTGGCAGCCCAGCCAGTAAACTATGGAAGACACTTCCATAGTTTAAGAAAACATTGACTTGTAAACTCACATTTACGTTTGTTTTCTGCAGCAAGAGAAAAATCCCAGACACCAGTTGTTTTCTAAGCCTCTATCCTGAACTAATATGTCCACAATCTTTAGCAAGAGGTCTCTGATATAGATAGTCGGAAGCCACTCTGGAATTAATATCGATATAGAAACAGAGGTGACGGGCCTGTGAACGACCCTCCAGGATCGCCAACTTTTCTCCACACCACTGTCATTACTTTTATTTATTCTTGCAATTTCGTGTAGCACAGACGTGTCCAAAAGGAGTTAGAGCAATTTACATGGAGATAATGAGATTAAAAACGGAATAATCTGAACAGTTTGTCTAATAAATAAAGCAATCAGTCGAATGGTAGGAAAAAAAGGCATCTAAAATATGTGCTACAATAGACAGATTTGTGACATAAATCCACTTACTAGTTGAGAGTGAGCGGGGGATAAGGAACCAGGGAAAATTGGGGACAAACTATCTGAGAAACAAAAGATAATAATAAAAAACATGTTTAACTTCAGGTAGAGTGGAAGTATCCCTTAAAGGCAGGGCCATTAGAGTTAAAGTGGCGGGGGAGGAGCAAGTTATATATTAGGGCTCGTTAATTAATGCATCAAATTATGACAGCGCAATGTGCCACATTTCCTGTTAGTATTACTTCATTATCTGGCCATTTTTTCCCAGTTTAACACTGTCTTAACACTGTCTGGGCAAAGGTTTGACCTTTTTAGTACCAATTCAACACCCCAAAATTAGCAGTAATAAACAGAAAGGGTACCGGTCAATCCTTGCAAAGGGCCTTCTACTACATGGCAATATGTTTTGCTGTGTTTTTAGTAACTTTTGATCCTCAAATATTTTTTGGGTATAATCAGCAGATTACACAGCAGGTGATGGCTTATGTGGCAAATGCTTAATTATATGCAGACTCTTGTTGCGCAACCTGAGAAGGATTGTGCTACAATGCTTTTTTTATTTATAAAGTTGATGGTTCTAAAACAAATGTTTCTGAACTGTGAATGGATCGTAGACTATCTGATCATTTTCGAGGCTAAGTACTTGAGATGGACGTGTGTAGTTCTTTGTGGGCCACACATACTAAGTTGTAGACCGCTCTAGCATCAATGGGTAGCCACAATAAGATTAGTAACGCTAATCATATTATTTAATATTATTAATCAGTAATATGGTCAGATGTATCAGATCCTGTCATGAATCTTGCAACCACATGCAATACCACTTTCAGGGGCGCAAGGTGCTCTCTGGGAAGACCTGTCCGAAGAGCGTTACCAAAGACAAGCCTCGAAAATTCCAGGGATTTAACTAGTATCTTAATGTCTTGTTGTGGAATTTATTGAATGATACCCTGCAGAAGCATCAGTTGAAAGTGGGCACTCTTGGACATTGCATTAATTGCTGGTTAAGCCACCTGTCAAGGATGAAGCCTAGGGACCCCAAACTATCAATGACGATGGGTTTGAAATTTAGAGCTCCTCAAACGTTGACCGGGGATTGTACTGGAGGAGTCAAATCTGGCTAAGAAACCAGTAGCAATTCATTTGTTAAAGGATTAATTATGAAATGGTGAAACTCCATGCATTTGAACTTTTTGCAGGGTTTGTGCAAAAAATTGAGATATTAGGATAGGATTCTTAAGACCGATTTAGTTTCAGGCTTGAATATTGGATTGAAGTAGAGGTATGCAAAGTATTCAAACTTTTCATCCACCACTTTGAAAAGGATTTTATAAAACATGGTGAATGTTATAAATTTCACAAAATTTGCACGTTTGAAAAAATGAGAGATGAAAAAAATGTTACTTAAAAGAAATTTGCTGAAGAATTTGTTAAATTGACAGGAATATTCCAGACTGCACACAAAGTATTCAGCTTCACTCAATTCCATTCGAGGAATTTAAATTCCATATAGCCCTAGATTAATGTTGCTTCTTCTGACAAAACATGCACTTCTGTTGAGAACACAGAACATATCAGGTAACTTTAGCCTGTTCTGGCTACATTTGTTACCTAAAATTCACACTTTCACAGAGAACCACTGGCATTTAAACTGTTGCGGTAGTACCAGACCATTTGTTTTAACTCTGCAAAATTATGTTTTACTGAAGGTATTTGAGGTGTCACATTGGTCAAGGTATATAAATGAAATGACATTTTTGATGGGAAGTTTGAAGCTTTTCAATGATGGTTTTATTTCTAGAAGTCAAAGCAATATGCTAGACTCCAGTATATTGCATTTCCATTGTTGCTCCTAATGCATGCTATTTTATGTCAGCGCATGCCAGTGCTTCAATTGAGGCCACCAATTGCCCATGCTAGATTCTGTCTGCTGCATTTGTGCTGCTCCCGTGGATCAAATAAAGGATTCCAACAGAATATTTTTGCCTCCAATTTAAAATCCCTTCAAATTTAAAACATTTCAATTTTGCTTTTTATATATACTTTATAATTTCCATTTTCCAAACAGTCATGGACTCCCTGAACAGTCTTCTGGAACCCTCAGAGGTCTGTGGAACCCAGGTTAATATCCTCTGCTTTAGGAAACGGAACTATGCGTAATCTTGCAGTACTGTGCTATGCCTTTCTGCAATAAAAGGCTTTGTTCCAGCGCAATTCTGCTCTCCCTTTCTGCCCAAACAAATGTATTATACATGCAAAAACATGTGAATGGCCCCAAGAAGAAAAGCCATACAGAATGACATTATAGGGTATCAAAGCTTGCAAATTTCAGTCACATGAACTATATATCTATATACATATATATTATACCAAATATGTCATGTGTATTTGTAAAGCGCACTATCACCCGCAAGGATATCCTGGTGTGTGTGCGCCTAGCCCTGCCTATGTTAGGTTGGTTTATTTATTTATTTAGCATTTGTATCGCGCGACGAATCATCCCCACAGGGATCTCTCGGCGCTTTTTGCCTATGTTAGGTTGGTTTAATTGAAAAGCCAGGTCTTCAGCTTCTTGCGGAGTTCAAGAACAGAGGAGAAGGCTCTGATGTGGAGTGGGAGGCCGTTCCACGCTTTAGGAGCGATGTAAGGGAACACTTGTCCTCGTGATCTTGTTCTGTGTATGCATGGGATGTGCGCGAGTAGGAGTCCTCTTAAACGTAGATGTCTGGGTGGTTGATGCAACTGTTCAGGTTGGTGGGCGCCAAGTTATGTACTGCCTTGAATTTGTGTTTGAGGAGTTTGAAAAGAGCCCTTCTGTATATCTGGAGCCAGTGGAGCTCCATGATGTGTGGCATGATGTGAGTTCTGTATGGGAGGTTGAGGATAAGTCTGGCTCCTGAGTTCTGGATGGTTTGTAGTCTTCTAGTAAGTTGTGTGGTGATCCCGACGTAAAGAGGGTGTACCCGTAGTCCAGCTTGCTGGTGATTAGGGCGTGAGTGACAGTTTTTCTAGTGTTGCCTGGAAGTCACTAGAAGCTCTTCGGCATCTTCAGGGTGTGGAAGCAGGATGCAGTGACGGCCTTAAATTGTGCAATCATGCCCAGTTTGCTGTTGATGATTATTGAGGTTCCAGGCAGCGGTGCTGGGTGGGGGTCGGAGTGGAGCCGGACACCAGTTGAAGTCCCATGGGGAGGTGTTCTTGCCGAAGATCACTAATTCTGTCTTGTCGGTGCAGAGCTTTAGACGGGTGACTTTCATCCAGTTAGCCACTTCAGTCATGCAGCTGGTGAACTTTTTTCTTGTGTTGGGGGACTTGTCTGAGAGGAAGAGTATGAGCTATGTGTCGTCTGCATAGAAGAGGATGTTGATGTGTGTGCTCGTGACATTGCATAGCTATCATGTATGTGACATGAGACTGTGTTAATCTGTGGTGAATAATTGCAGCATGTAAGATTGTTGTCTTCTATATTTTCTTTCTTTTATCTCTGTTCTTATCGCTGTGTTGTACGTGCGGAATGTGCACATTTTGCATAGTCAGGAGGAGACCAATTTGCAACAGAGGATGTGACCAGCACAAAATTAACCATGCCACTATTGCTCATTATTTGGAGTCTCTGGCTCAGAGATGATGCTGTGATAGCACCACTGGTTACTTAAAACTTTAGAATGACATTTCAGTCCATACTTTAGATAAGGTGCAGATTTCCTGAAATTCTCATGAATGCTAAGTTTACTACTCCTACTAAGCACAGTTTTCTGCATGACTATTTTTCTCATTCATTTTGGGATCCCGCCACCCCCAATTAAAGTTATGAGAAGAAAAGGATGCCCAACATCCATCCTGGTTCAAAGTCTGGAAGTTTAGACAAGAATCGGGAACTATCTGAGATTGCATTTGCATGCTAAACAATATACACACTTCGACTTATATGCAGTAATTACATTGAAATAGCCGTTGACAGAAAATGTCCAAACTGCATGAACAGTGTGTGTTGGGATTGCTTTACTGTCAATTAAAAAAACTGCTGCTAACATTTTAGTCGCGCTAGTATCCCGCTGAACACAAACCATAACTTGGACTGGCTTTGGCACAGTTACAACACTCATATGATGTGACTGCAAATACTACCCTACTCTGATGCTAAATGTGCACCACTTGTTGACCCTTCGCGTTAATTCAATTGTAGTTCTGGTATATATATATTTTTTATTTTTAGTTCTCGCTTATTGATGGGAAGGGCCACACCCATTTCACACCTATCTCCAGTACCAGGGTGTGGAATTGCCTGTCTTTGGAGAGTCTAAAATCACCCTGGAAGTGCCAATAAAAAGCAACAAACTTAAAAATGCACTGGGCATGTAGTGTGTGTATGCGTTGGAGGACAGAGGCCACTTAAAAATAAAAAGGGATGGTCATTGGTGTATAGGTTTGATTAGGACAAACTAATCCTGACCAGCCCAAGTCCTGCTAGGTGGCATCTGGCTTTGAAAGTGATGATCTGGTGAATGATTCTTCCTTTGCCCCATGCTGGTCCTCCTGTAACTTATCTGCATAGTGCACCTCCTTCCACCATTCTTTTCTTTGGTGTGGTCTTTGCCAACAATTGATAGTTGAGTAAACCATGCATTGAAAAGGCTGCTGACAATATCACTCTATAGGTGGCGAAGAGAAAACTGCTTCAGCGGGAATGACTTTGCTCTGTAGTATTTTGAACAGATTTAATTTGTGATCTTATTTTTTCTAGGTAGCTTAAGTACAGTTCTTGCGATTTGATTTCTTTACATGTTCTACATTTAGGGTATAATGCAATATCCCATGATCTTGCAAGACATTTGCTGTGTAACAAAAGCATGTTTTTTGGCAAAAAGTCAGTTTGATGACAAAATGTTGCAAATTTCTCTACACTTTTCAATATGTTCACATTCTTCATGCTTGGTTTCGCTGACCTAGGGCTGCTAAATTACTAAAGAGATTAGTCTTCCTTAACGTGTTGCCGGTGGTATCCATCAGATTACAGACACAGGGGCTCTTTACCAAGCCCACAGAAATGCTTATTTGGCACAAATTAAGGTTTGCATCTGAATCCGATATCCAGACATTAATGCTAACCTGCCAGAATTTCTGCATGGAAAAAAAACTATAATTCTGAGTATCTGCATATCGGATTGTGAGAAAAAAACATGGTATTACAGTGTTAGCCCTTTTCTGAGGTGCAGAGTGATTTGACATTAGGGCACCTAGTGAATACAGTAACCCGTGGTATTGGCATTTGTTGTTTATGTATTACAGCACGCCAGGGACTTTTTGGTCCGAGTCATTTCATAAACCCAATGCTTTTGTATCCATTCTAAAGGGGAGGATTCGAGCTGCCATACTCCCTTCTTTTTTTTTTCTTTTCTTTTCTTCTTTTCTTTAGGCTCACTGAGGAGAGGGGACGGGGGAGGGTTGAGGCCAGGTTTGTTTCTTATTGTTTATATCTTATTTCTAGATTACGTTCATTGTTTGAACTCGGAACACTACTTAGAACCTACAGACCTCAGTGAGTCGCACTCATATTGCCTTGGACCCATCGCTTTTAACTGGCATCATTGCCTGCCCACGGCACTACCTAGCAGTTAATGTTCACCCTTAAGATGCTGCCGGCCCGGATGGGATGTAGGCGGCTTGCTGTGTTTAACTTTGAGTGGCCACACCCTGATTATTGCCTTGAATGTTTAGCCAAATTACAGCTAGCCGGCCCGCTGGGTTGTAGGCATCCAGCTTTTGTAACATGGATTGTGTTCTGTTAATAAAAACAGATTTAATACTAAAGGGGAGGAATCTGTGTTTAAAAATATCTATCAGAAGAACAAGTTACTTACCTTCAGTGCCCTCATTCTTGTGGATACTTGAACTGCAGATTCGCCCCCCCCCCCCCGTTCTGTGGAATGGATTCTTTTTCATCTAAAAAGGTTCAAAGTCAGGCATCTGCACACTGGTGCAAACAATTGAACCTTTGAGCTCTGCGACCTAGGGTGACGACTGTCTCGAAAAAGAAAATGGCATCTGTGTGAATGGGTGGCGCCCTTATGGAGCTCCAGCCATCAATTTCAGGGTGGTGCAGGGTCGACACAGAGCCACACAACCCCACATACCAACAGGGACTAAGCTGTACAAAGCTGCTAGATCCAGTGTGAATCTTGGGGATATTCTAAAGGTGAGGAATCTGAACGTAGGTAACTTGTTCTTAACTAAGTGTAGAGGATTCACTTATAAGAATGAAGTCCTCTAACATTGGTGGAAGAGTTTTGTTGAATTGTTCAAATAAAATCCAGTTATAGTGTCCAATAATCTGTTGTTACTGACACTGTTTGTCGTTGTTGTCTTTGCCCATGTCCTATCATCTTGTTTCCTTTCTACCGTGAGCTCTTTCTTGAATATGCTGTGATGCATTAGCTGAATGTACGCCTTTGTACAATATGGCTGTCAAAATTCTTAACATATTTGGTGTGCAATTTACAAATATTTACCTTAATGGATCTAAAGCATTTCTTGGGTAATAAACACGTTGTATGCTTATGTTTGGTAAAGCATGTATATATAAAATAATCCCACAAAAAGTCTAAACCTAAAAACTGGTCTTAAACTAGAGCAGGACAGTTTGAAATGTTTGAATGCTTAAAGGCATGCACTGTTAAAAGGCAGAGTGTGTTGCTAGGCTCAGCCTCCTCTGCTAACATAGAAGCGCTGTTACTCAAAGATAGGGTCAAAGAGAGAGATTGGTGTTTACCATCCCAAGCCTTGGTTCTTCAGCCTGCTTGTAACCCCATGTGTGGGCACACTGTGGATTCAGTTTGCATGGCTGCACTTTATAAAGGTGCTGTATAATACACATAGATGAAGGCTGACAGAAGATATAAACTTATAGTTTTCAGATACCACCTGTGTTGCTGAACTCAAAGGAGTCTGCCTCTTGCTAATAGGGCTTATGGTTATGACTCCTCTAAAAGATGTCCCTGAAAGATGCAAATAATTCCAATTATCCCAAAAATTACAAAGTAGTGAATGAGAAAGTTATCTTGACTTGTTTACCTAAAAAAAAAAACATATGGTATAACCCTTCTTGGAACATGATGTGTTTAAAATCAGTTTTCCCTCTTGATCACAAACCCAACTAGCCATGTTCTTCCAGTGCACCATACACCAAAAACACCACCCTCTCCCTGCCCATTGGTTGGTGCTGTCTCAAAGTGCTCAACGCCCACTTCCCCAAAAAAAGCATCAACTGTAGCTCTCAACTGCAAAATTTGAATATTCCCTTTGACAGTGACCATACAGTGTTCTTAGTTATTTTTTAAGCTTATGCATTGTAAGTTCTACAAAAATATAGTTTTTTTAGCGCACTTCCTCATCTTCTCAGTCACAGTTGGGCTTCTTGTGTGGTCGTATTCTTTGGTGTCCTAGCCACATCTTCAGGCAGAGCAGGTGTATGATACAGCACTGTGCTTGCCATATAACGATGGAAGTGCTCTGTGACTGATGGGCGTTTTGTGTGTGCTATTAATGACTGATACACGTGAAAATCCACAAGTCTTATACAGACAAGCACACCCAAGCCGGCCTTCCTCCTTGTTGCTCGGTCTTTTTCTTTTGTTAATTGTGTTTAAAATGGGTTAAAGCAAATGAATCCCCTGAAATGTGCTTTTTTTATGAAAAAGCTTGAGAACATTGACACCTAACCCTCGAGGAAGTTGGTATCAGCTTCGCCAAGTTAAACAAAGGCTTGCATGCATTCAGGCCACTGGCTTATTTTAAATGTCTTCAAATGAGTTTTGCCAAAGGGATGGAATGCGAGATCCCCCTTTAAAACTGCGACCATCTGCAGAATGTGTTCTCTTCAGCAATTACTTTAACATATATATTTATCGTGACTCCTCAAAACCGCGTGCATTTAATATTTCACAAAGTAATGATTGACTTAAATAGGTTAATAGTCACGTGATTATCAAATGTTGCATTATACCGCACATTTAACACAAACGATGGTACTTTTTAAGCAAGAAGTTGTTATGAAAATATGTTTCACTCCAGCAACTAATACAAGGGTGATTGGTTCCGTTTTTATTTCCTGCTGCAAAATTAGCTATTCTCAGAAGATGAGTTCTTTATTGGTTAAATTGGACATTAATGTTTCACAATCAGAATTTTAGGAAAGGGGCCACCTGTTTCCTCATTTTTCCCTCACATCTGGATTATATTGTGAGTCGAAAAGCGCATGTTGAGAGATCTCCAAGATTGAGCCACAGAAAAAGACAACACATTAGCTAATGTAGCTGTCAAATGTAGCCGCCGGTCTGTGGCAGTCACTTCCTTTAAATAAACATGTAATCCACCGATATGCCAGAAAACAATGTGCAATACCCCTTCAGATGTGACCTTCTCTACCTCCAACAGAATATTACGTTCCATGTGCATTAATACTATTTACTCCTCAGTAGCTTCCTTAAAGGTCCATAAAATTGTCCATCTTTGGACAAAGCCAGCAAAAGCACAATGGTAGTGCGAGAGCAAGGCTTCAGGAGACTTCCTGAAAGAGAGACGATTGGAGACCAGTTGTAGGACTTTGGGAGGGTTGGTCCACGGACCGGAAGCTTGAACTGAAAAATCTATGACCTGCAGCGAGCCTCGTGACACCTTCGAAATGCAGAGGCGGGCTGTGTTGGAGGATTGAGGTGCCCTGTTACCAGAATACCTTTGCAAATGTTTTGATATGAAATGAGGCAGGTTGCTACAGAGAACATAGTATAGTAGACTTAAAGAGGACCCAATGCTGAATTGGGAGTCAATGCAGGCATTGCAGTAATGGGATAGGACTCAAATGCGCGGCTCCAATCACTAAGAGGGTTGGTTGTCTGATTATTTTTTTTTTTTTTTTTTAGATTGTAGATGTTGAGTTAGATAGACTTTCTTTTAAAGGCACAGTTTATCATGGTTATCCAGTTTTTACCTGGTGACAGCTGTGATAGCAAGGTGTTCGCTTATAAAAGATAACAGTGGGAAAATGGACATGGTAAACATCGGGAGAGACAACTGAAGTTATTTAGCTGTGAATTCAATAGAAAATTTAATTTTCATACCCAAACTTTTAAAGACATTAGCTGGATGAAGGCAAGCCCTCAAATTGGGCAGCCAAACGGTTAATTTCTAAAGAGACTGAACGGCGCCCATAATGAGAATTTCAGTCTTGACTATATTCACTCAGAGCCACTGTAGGCCCATCCAGTTGTGTACCGCCATAAGACATCCTTTTAATTAGGGTTTTTTAGTATGGGCACTCCTTAGCAATTCAGTGTCATCAGAGTATGTATGAAGAGTCCAGCAGAATGATCCCACAATTTCCGCAAGGTAGTCACACACAAATATTAAACCAATTTCGGAGAAACTGCAGAACCCAGTGGGACACCACAAAAGATATTATTGGGAGATGAGAAAAATCAACCCAGTATCACCTGTTGACTTCTGTCGGTCATGAAAGACGTAAACCAATCATGATGCATTTGTGCCCTTGCGTGGTGGCATGTGCGCATGTATACTTTGACATGCTGGGGATAACCGTTTTGGCTTTTTTTGTTTTTGCCAAAGCTATTCAGTATCGGCTACAAAAAAATGTTTACGTGCTTTTCAGTATCAGCAACAAGCACTGGCAAAGCCAAAAGGTTAGCTAGCATCTTTAAGGCGAGATCTTTTGCCTTTTCTAGTTCTATAATTTATCTCTGCCGGTCTGTGTTTTCTGTATGTCAGTCTTGGAGCCTTCCCTAGGTAGTTGTATTTCTGTGCCTTCCCTGCTTCCTCTAGATATTTCTGACTACATATATCTACACGGATCTACCTCTCACTTCAACTTCTTTTCTGCAGTTTTTCTCTTTTTCTCTCAGACTTCTTTCTACGGGTCTCTCCTATCACTCCTCCCCCCAAGCTAATATCGCTCCATCAATATTGCTTCTCCGTCTCCACAACATCATTCTTTCGCTTTCTTGCTCCCTCCCTTTCGCTATTTATCTCTTTCTTCTCTACCACGTCTGTTTTCATCCAGTTTTCTTCTGGGAATGGGTTTGATATGAAGAGATTACATGAAACAAACCGTGCATGGTTTGCTCACAAGCAGGCAGATACATAGCAACACTAAATATATGCAGTTGGGAGCAGCAATATGGTGCCAGTGCATGCCGGTTGCACAGCAATTTTCTGTATATAAAGTCTGTTGGTCTGAGACTTTATTTTTCATGGATTTTGGATTATGAAATGGTTCCAAAGAAATGTAATAATGTTGTTGCTTGAAAATTAGGGATGGAAATGATTTTGGAAACCAGAAACGGAACCAACGTGGAATAACATATCTAAATAAAATTACCCTTTTGAAATGTTGCCATCACTAGGCCTAATTCATTCTTCATCCCTGCTTCCTGCTTCTCAGTTCACTCTATCGCCTCGTGTGAAATGTTTTGGGCCAATGATCTCCACCTATTGATAGATAAAGATTATAAGTAACCAATAAATCACTATATAAACAAAAGAAATTCTAGATTTCGGACGTTATAGATTGAAGTTGGAAATAATTAGGAGCCGTGAACAGAGACAAGGCAGAAGCCCCTTGCAGACACGAGCAGAAGCCTTAGGCATGAAATATACCATGGGCTAACACCCATGGCGGGTTTTCGGTTAAGTGCAATTGGATTGGCCGGAACCTACATGTCATTTTACTGCGTTCAGCACCAAGGCCGGAAATCAGTTGATCATAGCTGGAGTTGAGAGAAGGCTTCATTTCAAATACCAAAAATATATCTCATTTGTTGGCAATAATGGGACTCAGCGTTAAAGTTCTTCTTAGGATAGTGGAAGGCGAGGTTGTGCAATACAAAAATGGTTAAACCGGTTCAATAAGTAATTGTAGGGGGAAAGCATAGGTGATTAGCAAAGGATTAAAGGAGGTATGGAAATGCTGCTAATATTCCATAGTTCTCAGGAACGACAACTCATGATACAAAATATTTTGGTGTTCTATGGTCTGACAAAGCCAAAGGAGACCATAAATTCGGAACAGAGAACCTCCCAACATTGGATGTTTTTCCAAAATACCAGGAAATAAAATGATTGCCTTGAAGTCACAAAGGTGGTTTTGTGATGGTTGAAATTTGAATGACAAATCAGTGATTGGCCGGAGTCAGTGACTTGGTGGCTGCTGAAGCCCTGGACCAATGACACCACAGCTAAGATGAGAGTCCTGATCTGGGAAAGTATGTTACTTGGGTCTGATTGATTGGCCAGGTACAAAGAAGTTTACTATTTACTGCATCTTCAAAGATGGAGGTTGCCTTGGGATGAGAAGACACTGGGGCAGACACACTTGTGGTTGAATGAAGTGTCAAGTGGTGGCAGGAAAACCGTGACTGAAAATCTGTTGAAGAGACTTACAAGTCATGGAACAGGTTGACAGACAGGTGGGGGCAAACTTGGCTATTGTTTGGTCTGCAGGGAAAGCCCATGGCCTAGAGTTGGGTGTTAGGATAATTTGGACTGTAAGATGCTGAAGGGAATGATAAGCTGGTAGATGAGTGGCACAGTGGTTTTTCGCACAATGGCAGAAGGATGTGATTATGATGGGGTGGCAATGACTGAGAAGGGATAGAAGGAACTGATGGCCGCTGGGTTTGGAAGCTGGTGGTTGGCTGAGCATAAGGTAATGTTGGTACGGGGCGTTGAATAGACCTATGATTAGCGAGGGATGTAGCTAACGCGGGGACAGGGATTTAAGATCTGGGAGAGGCAATGTAGATGAGGAAGTTGTGTGAGAGAGGTCAGTGGCATAGTCAGTTCCGTGGAGGCTCACTGATAACTCACCCGTGAAAGGGGAACAAAGTATTTGACACTTATGAAAAATCGTATAGAACCCGATTGCCTGGTATTATTGTTTAAGAAGAAACTGAGACTGAAAAATTGCCAAATTTTTACTTTAACTAGGACCAACAGGAGCCTAGAATGCAGAGTATATCTTTCTGATGTGCCGGTAAATTACATTGAAAGAAATTAGCATTATAACTACAAATGGAAGGAGAAATAATTGTTATTCCATTGATTTTAGCATGACCTCCCTTAGGATTCGGTTTTGCTATTTTAACAGGTGGCTAATGCATGTATGTTTGCATGCTGTAAATGTAGCTATCTTTTCTTAGTGAAGATAAGGTGGTTTGGCGTGGAAGTCAGTCGAAAGTTACTTCATTTCTCTGTTTTAGAAGAATGCCTGAAATAAGAAAAAACCGATTTACCAAATCTACATATGGGTAAATGATGTTAAACTGTATTAACAAGTGTTTTTGTGCAGATGCTTGTATGAGAAATGGTGCCTTTAACCAAGGGAGCACATTTTGTTGTAATTATTCATTGCTGGAGAACTAGTGAAAGGGAGCTGGGGGGGGCAAGGGTAGGGACTGTGAGAGGAAGGATTAGGTGGAAGGGGAGTGCCATCTGCGACATTCAGGCTCCCAGGGCCGTGGGTAGGGAAAGACCCCATATGCCCATCTCTCATTATTTAAAGTGGGGTGCATTTGCACAGTCGATTTGGCAGCATGGGCGTATGTGTGACACTGCCCATGCAAAGCCCGTCTACTCACAGGTTTGCTGGCTTCTCTATAGTACAGGCCTTTTTAGGTCTGGCTTCAGGCTGCTTTAGGCATCTGATGATTCCGTGATAGCACCGCTACATGAAACACACAAAATAATACTGCACACACTATACAACATATAATGCAAAATACACAGAGGGGCTTTGGGGTAATACTTTTCAGGCATTGGCTGTTGCATGGAATTTTGCAGATGGTTTCATTTTTCAGTTTGAAGTGTATGCTGCTTCCAATGTTGGCAGCAAGGTGTGTTTTTGTGGGCAATCCTGTTGTTATTGTAGTTTGGAGTGCAACATGTACAAGTGCACATTCGCGTGTCCATGTTTTGTGCATGAGATAACATTTCCAAGGTAGGCTAATTGGCATGGTCTGTTTCTTCACAAATCGATGCGATCAGACATCTAATCACACAGTTTTCACAGTTAAAATTCACATGTATTTTGCTTGGGCACCTCTATGCCTTTCCATGGCAACGGGTTCGCCCAATTTGTGGGCTTCCACTCTCCATTTCAGTGCTCCTGATTACGCCACAGGTCAGGTGTTGCCTACCTCGTTTGTAACCAGATCATCTCATCACTTTTCCACCTAGCACGATTTTGAGCAGATTTTCTACCTACCATCTCTTTGTAGTCAGCATCCCACTGGTCAGGCTCGGGTAATGGGGCATGCATAGGCCTTGGAGTTCACCTGTCTTACAGACATTGACCGAGGTTGATCCCGAAGTGCCTTCCAAGTCTTACATTAGAGCGTCTATCGTATCTTAATACAGATGTTGTTCTGTGGTGAATTCATGGTTTAAGATTAGATACTGTTTCATCCCACCTCCTCAGTTGTGTACTTGCCGAGTCTCCGACATTTGCTTTAGTAACACACAGATCAATTTTACTGCAGCTAACAGTGAGGTTGAAGGGATGTTGGAATTTGGAGAAAATGAGCAGACGCTTAGATACAGGTATATTGTATTGATGCCTAAAGAGGAAAGGGGTGACCAATGCAAAAACAAACATTTGCAATGCAATAGGTCTCGCATTTGCGAGATTTGAGCTATTGGCATTGTAAATGACAATGCATTTTATTTATGTGTTTTGAAAACCTGCAAGCGGTGAGTAAACACACACTTTGTACTTTGCACGTTTTCTTAACACATACATAAAAGGCATTGTCATTTACAATGCCATATTGCATTGTAAATGCTTTTCGCAATGTTTATTCTATAAACAATCCCTTCTGTGCCTTCCTTCTTAAGCCTTTTCCACCGTTCCTCCCCGAACCTCCCTTCCTGCATTACTTATACAGTGTAAACGGCAATGTAGGTAAAATAAAGCAAATCAATGCAGCTATGCATACACTTCTTGACGTTTGGATCTTTCACAGAAACAACAGGCTGCACTTATGAGTGTGACATCGCAAATATCGTTGTGGATAATGGTTCTCACGACTGGCTAGGCTGAGTTAATTAACTTACACAGACTAAAAACATCAACTGGGAAGTGAAGGAGGACAGTGAAGTCTAAGTGAGAAAGGCGTGGACACTGAGGCTAAAAGCACAGAGGGTGGAGACATTATTAAAACCAAGAGTGGGGCACATGGGGTGGAGGCAGAAGGTGATTAAGGGACCTCTTAAGTCTGAGCACAGGGGTGAACTACAGTCCAAGATGGGGGTGGGAGTCCCTGAAGTCCAAACACAGAGGAAGGTTGCATATAACTGCAGCAGGAAGAAAAGATTAAAAGCAGTGTCAGGGAAGTTTAATAAGAGGGGATAAGGAAAACAATAGCATAGGGGTAGAAAAAGCATTACAGAGGGAACCAATTGAAAACAGTCAAGGCATATATAGAGCAGAGGTAGGGGCAGGGAAGCACAGATGGTCAGTCACATACAGGACATGGAGAGGATCTGTAAATTAAACATTAATAACAGTGGTAGAGTTTAGAAAATTACAGCAGGTAAACGTGGGCATTAAAGCCCAGCAGCGGTGGTACGAGGCTAGGATTGTCACCTTTGTGAAGAAAATACCAGTCATACTGCGCATGACACAAGTTGCAGTACTTCACTCACTGACAGCCTCTGAAATTTGTAAGGGAGTAAATCCTATATGTAATTCGACTGACTGAGCAAGTGAAGCACGCGTGCCCAAACATCCAAAGTAGGTGAGGGTCAGCTCAAGGGAGTAGGGACACACAGCAAGTAGACGGACATTATAGTGGCTAATGAAGTAGCAAGCGCTGGAGAAAACATCTTACCCGAAGATGACAGCATACCACACCATGATATTGTTTTCGGACGGGGCTCCACTCACCCCGCAGGGGGATCCGCCTGCAGCCTGCGGGGAAAGAATTACACCATACAGCTATTCTCAGACTAGCTAGCGCCAGAATCGTCCTCTGACTCAGCAGAACGACCTGTTCCTGCGCAAAAAGTGTGAGGCTCCCAACCCAGCTTCGGCGAGCGTATGCCATCACTACGCTAGCAGCGTAGGAGCATGCTAAGAATAGAGACGAGAATACCGTATCCTGGTGCAAATCTGCTTCGGTCCTCGCTTTCCCCAGTACCTTCAAAAGTTACCTCTTAAAACAAGATAATAATTGTGCCTGTCTGGATCACAGTATCTAGAGGGCAAGCCCTGCGTCACTCTTGCCTGGGTTACCATGGTGAGTGATTTATTGATTTCAATCAAGACTGAATAGATGAAAGGCAGCCGGATGACAGGCGATCTATCACGCATCAAATCATAGTTGCAATGAAATGGGAAGCTGTTTTTTCGGTGGGTGGGTCTGAGAGACGGAAAATGAACTTTTACACCGCGCCTTTCCACAACAGAAGCTGCCACACTGCTGAGGATAAAAATAAGTTAATAAATAACAACCAGTTGGCTTCAAAGAACAAGCGTGAGGTACAGGCATGGAAAGAGTAAGGAAGGGAAGGAGGGGAACAATAGAGGCATGGAGGAAGGAGAGAAAGTAAAGGAGAGGCATTCATGGAGGGAGGAAGGGAAGCAAGGGAGGGATAGAGTCATGAGGGAGGAAAGGAAGCAAAAGAGAGAAAGAATACAAAACAAGCGGCCGCGAAAGTGAAAGCAAATGGTGTGCAGGCTGCCAAATGGTGCGCGCGCCCGGCGCACATGCACTGTATTTGGAGGCCTGAAAGCACTCGTTTGCACTTCCAGATCCCCCATTTACAAAAGCTCTCGCAAGAGCAGCGCTAAAGCGCTGGCTCAGGCGAGCTCTAACAACAGTTGATGGACAGAATGCAGAACAATGTCATACATTCACCCCAGTACAGAGATCTGGGCCTAAATCCATTGGTTTTTTTGCTCACCATGCCGTTCCAGTTTGAACCCAGCCATATGCAAATCAGTCTTGACCCTGTGCCTCATGGGAACAGTCCAGCCCGAACTGCCAAGCCAGGTCCTCCCTGGACTGGAAACAAGCATCCTAGGACCGGTTTCAGCGTTTCACCCCTCTTCAGCCAGGATAGCTTGATTCCAGTGGCATGGAGAGCAAGGAAAGGGGGTCAGGCATGTGTTAGGCATATGTCCTAAAACATATCATCTCTCCTCGGGCTGGTTTTAGGGCGGTGTGACCGGTGCAGCTGCACCAGGCGATGAGTTTGGGAGCAGAGAAGTGCTGTGTTACAAAATAACTTATTGGTTTAAGAGCAGCTGCTGAGAGTTCCTTGTGCATCCACTAGATTTCAGGTAACAATAAAAATGTCAAGATAATGCCGGTGGCTAAGACTTGTGTTGGAGAGAGGACGAAGTTTTGTCAAGTGGCAGTTTTGACTCGTCATAAAGTAGCACACAGGGCTAACATACCTGCTGCAAAGAATGGGTACCATGCGGATCACAGAATTGTATTTATGTGGATAGCTCAGCGGGTTACTTCCTTTGTCACAGAGACCCTGTTGTTACTTGCTGTTAAGTTACAATCCTAATGTAACACATAAGAACCGCCATCAGAGAGCTGCATCGTCTAGGTTAGAAAGTTATGTTTTTCCCCACTCTTTCATTATCCTAATGTTGTTAAATAAAAGGGTTGGTGTGGTCCTCATGGGAAGAGTCCATCCCAGACTGCCAACCCAGGTCCTCCCTGGACCAGAAACAAGTATCCTGGGACGGGTTTTGGGGCCTCCTATTCCTCTGCAGCAAGTGCCACCTGGGGTGGGCACACCCTGGGTCGAGATGCCAGTGCCCAGCAACGCTTCCTGTTCCCGGCCCCTCTGGAGCCCATAGCACTGACCTAGAAGGCAGAGGAAATATGGAGACTGGGGGACGATCCTTTCTTTGTAATGTAGGAGCCTCATGTGAGAATGGGAAGGCAACACTCTGTAGAAGGTAAATTGCATTTCCAAATGTATGGAATGAGATGACGAGGTAACACCTCCTGGGCAAAGGGTGGAAGCTGAAATTCCTCCAGAGGTACAACCAGGTGAGCACACTCTTATTGTGCTCCAGGTTCGACGGGGTGAACGTTACAGCAAAAAGTACCACACCCCGATGGTAGGATTGCAAATGCTGGCGTAGAGCAGGAAAGAGAGGTATTGGCACTGTGACCACGCTGTTAGTAGTTTACTCCCACATAGATTTTTTTTTTTTTTTAAACTCATCTATTTGAGACACTTGTTTCTATGCGGTTTCTGATGAGCTGGTCTATTTTGGAACCAGTAGTTAGTTAACAAAATGAGCTTTCTGTTGACACCGCAGCTTGATTTCCTGGCACTTTTAATGCTGTCATTTGCAGCTCTACATCGAAAGAGGCAAACTGTGAAAAGTTGCCTTCTTGGAAGGGTGAATTTCCTTATCATGCACTGCCAGGGCCACCAGAGTTCTTGTATATATCCTGGGACAAAATGGCGTTGCTTTCCGAAACGTTATCTAGATCCCGACTTGTGTGTTCAAACATTGGTTCTGTGGCAGCCGTGCAATGTTTGTCACCGCCTGGTTTGTTTAAGGTTATTAGCAGCTCAGTGCGACTCCTACGCATGTTACGTGATCTTTGTCGTTAGTTTACATGTCAAAGGTAGATCCTGTGAAACGTGTTCCCTCGCTATCTTCGCTCGTCAGGCGTCTCAAGTGTGTTTCATATGCAAATGCTTTGTTTGCAATTATACAAAAAAGTTGCGGGTTTCCACCTGCCGCGTTTATTCTCCAGTCACCTCGGAGGCGCGTTGGTTTGCAGAAATTGTTAGCGCGCGAACAAAAGAGCCCTGTTGCGTTCGCGTTCAGGAAGCTGTTTTTTCCAAAAGAGTCGTCCACGTGACCCAGTTGTGTCGGGTTTCTGCTGCCACACCTCTCCGTGCAGCTTCAATAATTCAGGTGCAACCTTTGCTCACAGCTGTCGTTAAGTACAGTTTGCCGGGGCTGCGTGGGGGAGAGATGAATGCGCAGCGACGCCGCATCCATTTTTGAATCTTTCGTAAAAGGACCCTGGGTGGCCAGCCCACGTGCTCTGTGTGTGTGCCCACATGGATTCTCTTCACAATCACTGTGGTAAGTTGCATTACAGGACCATTTGCGTAGTGCTAGATGGAAATGTATGTTTAGCGTGCAGGTGTGTGTTTGAGTGCTCGTGTGTGGGAGCGCCGAGAAGAGTCCGCTCGAAGGCGCTGTGCTGAGCCAAATAGATAAATAAAGGCATCTGGGCAAAATGTGACACGTGCAGTCAACGCCCTGTAAGTTGCTGTTAAAAAGAGGTGGTGACCTTGCTCTTACAGAAACGTGCCTTTCATGAGTGAAAGCGAAGCACGTTGGTCACATCTTTGCATTGTAAAATGTGGATCATACATAAAACACCTGCTACTAGTCTAACTTTTGTTCAGCATGTTTTATTTAGTTTGTGTGGACTGAGAAGTGGATCTTTCATTATTCTGCAGAGCTCTCAAATTCCCCAGGTCCGTGTGTGAGTCACTCATGTAGGACAGAGTTTAGCGTTGCTTTCTGGTACTTCTAGCCCCTATTTATTAATGGGATAAACAGGAGAGCAAGTCCCTGAGTGCAAAGGAAAAACTTAGCACGCTGGGCTTCTCGCACACAGTCAGGGAACCCTGAAAGTTATGGATTAGTTGCACCGATTATCTACTGCTTCAGGTGCAGCGTTATTTATTTTCACCGTCGAAATGATACGTGACAGACGCACTTTGTGGCGTGTACGCGTGCCTAGCAGTCATGCGACTCTATGCCATGTGTAATTCTTTCAGGGAGCTCTTGTTTTTTTTTTTTTTTAACTTGCAGTATCTTGTATGATATGGCTGCTATTATCTATAGTTTAAAGAGAACTCTAATATCCCAGAATTCAAAGTGCTCTCGGACAAATAAGAGGACAGGCAGAAGGTGTCATGCATGACATGGGACATCAGGCAGCCGTGTTTGTTTGGTTACCACTGTCAATAGAAGCAAATGTAATTTCTGCATCTGTCACCAGGGGTTTCAGTCCCCGATTCTTCTGTCTTGTGTAGATCAAGCACTCTGTAATATTGTACTACAAACAAACCACAAACATTCAGACTGTCAAGGGTTTCAATCACTGACCCACAGTGCCTCTTTAGAGTGCTATATTTTACACTGTGATCGCATTTATTCAACTCCACTCTGATTGGTGTAGGGAAAAGCAACGCAAATGTTTGCATGTGGTGGAGTAAAGTCAGGATCCCCAATTATCAACCTGCGCAGCCCAAGTGGAAATATTTATCATATCCGCCTTCACTCCCTGGAGGTGGGAGATTTCCACATTTCTTGGCCTCACTTTGAGAGAGGGGAACTGTTTGAATTAGTGGAGGACTGACAGCAGTGATGCATACAGATTATTTACATGGCTCTGTACAACATCAGTCTAGGTGAGGGCTCCCACCATAGATGCTTGAGGGCTCCACTCGCGGCAAATTTTCAGGTTAAACACACAGCCTGATTCACAAAGAAAATATGCAAATTTTCACCCATAGAAGTACTTCTGTGCATCAGTAGGTGTAGGTTTACAAGTTTTGAGAATTAAGTCACAGGCCTGCTATTGGGAATGTCATTGTGAAATTTTCCCGAACTGCTGTTTCCCCAATGCTGAGTTGCACATGCACAAGTACACACACGTACACACACAAAGTACAATTTCACGTTGAGAATAGGCAGCCTGCTGTGTATATCCCCCTTTTCCTGTATAGAAACCCCAACATTCCCATAAAGTTGAGGGGTGTTCGATACTCCTGCCAACCCTCGAAGATGATTTTCTTCAACCCTGATCGACGACCATTTTTAGGGTGGGAAAGTGTTGGAGAGTAGTTTGTAAAATCCCACAAGCTCCTGAGTTGCAAGCATTTCAAAACTCTAAATTCAAACCACGGCTTGATCCGCCCACTTCCATTTTTGCATGTGGCTAACAACTGCATAATTCTATACATTTGTAGCACACAACTACATAGAAGAAAATGCCTTTGTCTGCTAGGTGTCCTTTTGTTGATATTTGGCTAGCATAAATGGAGCCATTTACAGTTCTAAATATGTTTTTTTGTCCGAAAATAGCTTTGTGTAACAGGAGATCACTATAACATTATTATTTTATCTAATTTTGGCTTTGACAATATCCTTAACAATCTGGCATGTATCCAACTAGCATGGACCTATGTTGCCCCTCCCCCACCACCAGTCTGAGTGAAGCCGTGGAGTGATAGAGAGTAAAACATGTCGAGGCTGAGTAATATAAAGTGATACCTTTCGTCACCATTCATTTTTTGACAAGTGCCCTGCCCCCGGAAGTGACGTAGGAGCCAGAAGTCTGGCCCCCCCCCGGAAGTCTGGCCCCCCCCGGAAGCCTGGCCCCCCCCCCCCAGAAGCCTGGCCCCCCCGGAAGTCTGGCCCCCGGAAGCCTGGCCCCCCCCCGGAAGTCTGGCCCCCAGAAGTCTGGCCGACCCCCCCCCCCCCCCCCCCCTGGAAGTCTGCCCCCCCCCCCCCCCCCCGGAAGTCTGCCCCCCCCCGGAAGTCTGGCCCTCTCCCCCCCCCCCCCCCCCCGGAAGTCTGGCCCCCGGAAGCCTGAAGCCCCCGCCATACCCCTCCCCCCCCCCCCCCACCCATTCCCCCCCCCGTTAGTCTGGCCCCCGTTAGTCTGGCCCCCGTTAGTCTGGCCCCCGTTAGTCTGGCCCCTGTTAGTCTGGCCCCCAGAAGTCTGGCCCCCGGAAGTCTGGCCCCCGGAAGTCTGGCCCCCGGAAGTCTGGCCCCCGGAAGTCTGGCCCCCGGAAGTCTGGCCCCCGGAAGTCTGGCCCCCGGAAGTCTGGCCCCCGGAAGTCTGGCCCCCGGAAGTCTGGCCCCCGGAAGTCTGGCCCCCGGAAGTCTGGCCCCCGGAAGTCCGGCCCATGAAGTTCAGCCCCGGAAGTGGGGCAGGTGTAGTTCCACACAGGAAATAATGGATGTGTAGGTGTGTCATAGGTGTAGAACGGGGGTCAGGGGTGCCTAGGGCTAGCTGCAATCACCCAGTAGGGCCTACTAGGGGTGTTTAGGGTTATGGAATATGTAAGCAGAGACTTACCTGCGTGCGCCATGTTGGTGGGGCAAGCAGGGACATGTCTGGGCATGTTCAGCGGCTGTAGGCCGGTTATGCTTCAGCAGTGGCGAGGTGCGTCTGTGGAATGGGAGCCCTAGAGTGGTGCTGGGGTCTTTTTTGAGGTAGACCCACCCCCCTGGGAGGCGTGCCTAATGCATATGGAGTTCCTGAGTGGTGGACTGTGGTGTAGGGCCTACCCACAGCCAGCCATGGGCGGGAATTCTAATGTCCCCACAAGAGTGTGTCCTAATGTAATGTAACTGGTGCTATGTAAAGCGCTCTGATACCTGATTGGATTCGGGTCTAGTTTACGCTCTATAAAACTCTGAAAAAAGATGTGGGAAGCTAGACTGCGAGTTTTGCTGGTGCAGTAATTTTACCTATTACAAAACAACAGGATCCACCTCAGGGGGAAAAGGAGGGGGTGGAGAAGAACCTGGGTTCAGATATCTAGGGTGGTGGAAGGTGTGCATCCTACTGTGGTTGGACACACACTGTGTTTGTTTAAATACCCCTCACACACCAGAATGGCCCTTGGTGTCATGCTTCATCATGGGGGTCTTCCCGCCCTGCTGCGGGACGGGGCGTGCTACGACCTGCGACTACGCGGGAGCACTGATAATGTAGTGCTATGTGTGATGCAAGAGGGAGGGTCTGAAGTGGATGTAGGTAGGTGTATTAAAAAGGACCTGGCCTCATTAGACGTAGAAACTTTAAAAGGTCAAGCAAGGCTGGTGCCGTTAAAAAGGTGGTGCGGAGATGTCCTGCCTAATGTGCGGATACTCCTAGTAGGTCAACATGTTTCGATGCAGCAAAGCATCTTCGTCAGGACAAGAACAAGATCCCTCCTGTATAAATAACGTGTGCTCTAATTAGAGACTATTGAAAAAACTGAAAATGCAATTAATAAAGCATTAGTATACAATACCTAATGGTATGCTTTTTGTGTCTGAAAAAAAGAAAAAGGAAAATGGTAGCTGAGTGTCCCAGGAAACATAATACGTAGTACCTGCAAAAATAAGCGGTGCGCCACATAGTGACATTAAGTGATGTCTAACCATAAATCTAAAAATGCAAAAAGAGGTGTAGTGACCTGTAGGGGAAAAGGAACAATACAAGACAATACACACATGAAACAGAAAACACACACTCTATCGATTGGTGAGCAACTCTGTGTTGAAAAATAAGGAAAAAGTTGCGTAAGTCTGATACATACTTATGTATATGAGAGAACAATGCCTCATGAACCTCTAGAACGGGTGGATAGGGCGAGGTAACTCAGTGCTAGCAGGGGAAAAGGGAGAAAGAGAGTCTATTACCTACTACATTCTGGTTGGGATGGAAACGAAGAGTCCGCTTCCCGAGACGGCTGTGCCGTACTTACGTGCCCCTTGAAAACCCTGGCTCAATGCAAGTCCATCCCGCGGTTCCGCTGTACTGCGGGGAAGTGCTGAAGGCACTCTATGCAGACACTAATTAATTGGAACTGGAGAAGTGGTATCACCTGGATCGTAGTGACACGTAAGGGGCACGTAAGTACGGCACAGCCGTCTCGGGAAGCGGACTCTTCGTTTCCATCACGACCAGAATGTAGAAGGTAATAGACTCTTTTACTCCCTTTTCCCCTGCCAGCACTGAGTTACCTCGCTCTATCCACCCGTTCTAGAGGTTCATGAGGCATTGTTCTCTCATATACATAAGTATGTATCAGACTTTCGCAACTTTTTCCTTATTTTTCAACATAGAGTTGCTCACCAATCGATAGTGTGTGTTTTCTGTTTCATGTGTGTATTGTCTTGTATTGTTCCTTTTCCCCTACAGGTTACTACACCTCTTTTTGCATTTTAAGATTTATGGTTAGACATCACTTAATGTCACTATGTGGCGCACCGCTTATTTTTGCAGGTACTACGTATTATGTTTCCTGGGACACTCAGCTACCATTTTTCTTTTCTTTTCCTTTTTTTCAGACACAAAAAGCATACCATTAGGTATTGTATACTAATGCTTTATTAATTGCATTTTCACTTATTTCAATAGTCTCTAATTAGAGCACACGTTATTTATACAGGAGGGATCTTGTTCTTGTCCTGACGAAGATGCCTTGCTGCATCGAAACATGTTGACCTACTAGGAGTATCCGCACATTACGCAGGACATCTCCGCACCACCTTTTTAACAGCACCAGCCTCCCTTGACCTATTAAAGTTTCCTCGTCTAATGAGGCCAGGTCCTTTTTAATACACCTACCTACATCCACTTCAGACCCTCCCTCTTGCATCACACATAGCACTACATTATCAGAGCGCCCGCGTAGTCGCAGGTCGTAGCACGCTCCGTCCCATAGCGGGTCGGGAAGACCCCTATAATGAAGCATGACACCAAGGGCCATTCTGGTGTGTGAGGGGTATTTAAACAAACACAGTGTGTGTCCAACCACAGTAGGATACACACCTTCCACCACCCTAGATATCTGAACCCAGGTTCTTCTCCACCCCCTCCTTTTCCCCCTGAGGTGGATCCTTTTGTTTTGTAACTGATTCTGTGTGGAGGACGTATCCACCTCCTATGCCCGTGGAGGGCTTTACCTCTACACTCCCCAATCTTGATAACTATAGCAGTAATTTTACCGCCTATTTTTAAAAAGTCTCTGATGTAAAATGACAGTAGTTATAAACAAAAATAAAAATCCAGCCAAGGGTGGGAATTCCAAAGTCCCCACAACAGGCGGGAAGCTAGACTGCGAGTTTGCTGGTGCTGTAATTTTACCGCCTATTTAAAAAAAAGTCTCGGATGTAAAATGACAGTAATTATGGAACAAAAAAAAAAAATTAAGTCAAGCCATGGGCCTGGTATGTGTGCTGTCGCAACCCTAGACTGTGAGTTTGCTGATGCAACAGTATGCACCATATAGTTTTAAAGTCTCTGATGTAAAATGATACTAGTTATGAAATAAAGAAATAAATAATACATGTTTATACAACTGCGGCTTTGCTCTACGTGGGAGTGGGGTGTCAGGGCTGATAAACACGGCAATCTTGTAAAGCATGCGTCAGTGTTGGGTAACATGGCCATGCATCGTTTTGGAACGGTGAAGGGCCCGGATAGGGCTGGATGGAGCAAGTTCCACATAAGTGGGGGCAAACCAACCAGTCATGGTGATGTAACAGGGTGAAAAAATGCTGCTGCACCCCAGAAAGAGCGGGATGAAACACTGCTCCAGAAGAGGCGGCAAACTAAAATGTAAGTTTGCTGATGTAACATTTTCAGCGCCTACCATGTGTAAGACACCCCAAAAGGGCCTACTAGGGGTTGTTTAGGGTTATGGAATGCGTAAGCAGAGACTTACCTGTGTGCGCCATGTTGGTTGGGGCAAGCCAGGACATGTCTGGGCATGTTCAGGGGTAGTTGCCGCTGTAGGCTGGTGTTGCTTCAGCAGTGGTGAGATGCAGCTGTGGAATGGGAGCCCTTGAGTAGTGCTGGGGTCGTTTTGGAGGTAGACCAGGCCCCCCAGGAGGCGTGCCTAATGCATATGGAGTTCCGAAGTGGTAGACCGTGGGGCAGGGCCTAGCCACAGTCAGGCAGAGGCGGGTAGTCCTATGCACCCACGAGAGGCGGAAGCTACACTGTAAGCTTGTTGGTGCAACAATTTTACCACCTAATTTTAAAAGTGACACTAGTTATGGAAAAAAAAAAAAATAAATAAATGTTAAGTCACCTAGGCTTGAAGGGGTTGATAAGTATGACAATTTTGTAAAACATAAGTTGTTGGTGCAACATTTTTCACTGCCTAATTTTAAAAGTCTTTGCTGTAAAGTGACACTAGTTATGAAAAGTGAATAAAATAAAAGAAGCAGATGTTATGAAACTATGACTTATTTCTATGTGGGGGTGAGGTGTCGGGGTTGATAAGCATGGCAATTTTGTAAAGCATGAGTTGTTGGTGCAACTTTTTTTACCATCTAATTTTAAAAGTCTTTGCTGTAAAGTGACACTAGTTATGAAAAGTGAATACAATTAAATATACAGATGTTATGAAACTATGGCTTCTTTTTACGTGGGAGTGAGGTTAGCAAGTTTGCTGATGTAACAATTTCACCACCTAGTTTCAAAAACCGCCTTAAAAGAGTGCTAAGACACAAAGAGGCTTCTACGTGGGGAACGATGTGTCAGGGACTGATAAACATGGGAGTCTTGTAAAAAGTGACGCCGAGGGCCTTGTAATATGCACAGTCGTGATGTTCTTAAATGGGACATTGCGTGAGAGGTTGGTAAAAGTATGACATTTTTAAGGTGCGCATTTTACACCTTTGGAGTGCGCAGAGAAAAAAATTGAAATGCAACACGTAAACTCTTTTTCCATGAGTTTCCCGCCTGTCTAGGACACGACGAGGCTTCTACGTGGGGAGAGAGGTGGCATGAACTGATAAGCATGGGAGTCTTGTAAAAAGTGGCGCCGAGGGTCTGGAAATATGCACAGTCATGATGTTCTTAGACAGGGAGAGATCGGTGAAAGTTTGAAATTTTTTAAGGCGCGCTTTTACACCTTGGGAGTGTGCATAGAAAAAATTGAAATAGGGACGTAACTACACTTGCACTCTAAAATTTGTTGGAGCACCTAATTGTATCTTTGCGGGTAAACAGGCTTTGGCAGAAGACTACAGAGTTAACATGGGGCAGAGGGGAAACAGCCATGCTGATGAAACAAACTCTATACTTAATGTAAGTAGCTATGGATTTTGTTTTTATTTTATAAGGCAGTTCTGGTATTTGTTAAAAACTTTAGACAAGGAATAACTGCAAAATAAGCATGCATATAGGTATTATTGTAGTACTATGTCATAGAGACCTAACAGCTTTAAGAGGATAAAAATTACAAAATAAAACAATGCCTTTTATACACATACCTTAAGTGTTGGTGGTCTTCAGGATATGTAGGAGATGGTAGGGCCGCCCAAAATCCGGCGTCTGCTGCATTACAAGGGGCCAGTTGTGGTAGGTGCACTGGGTGCTGCCCTGTGCACTTGTTCTACCCCAGATACTACATTTTATTGCCAGCTTGCCTTCCCCTGCTGCATCTTCTGGGAGCACACTCCTCAGCATACTGATACACAATCTTTACTTAACACAGCTAGCATTCCAGTACTTGTAGTGCTGGCTATTCTCAGTCTTATACTGTTTAAGGGCAGTACAGTAATGTTTTTGGGAAATCGACAATGACAATACTTCCTATCAACATTCTATGCATTTTCACATTCATTTGCGAAGACTATTGATGTTTTCAGGGTGAGTGTGCCAAGATGCTGTTAGTCTAGTCCATTTGTATTTACAGCAGCCAGGATACAAAGTGCACATCAGAGGGCTCAGACAGTACAGTTGTATTTAACAATTACAGGCGTGGCATTACATTCCTCAGCACACTGCCATTGTATCCCCTTATTTGGCACCGCTGATAGTCTCCTTGTGATTGTCTTCTGTTTAGTCGACTGCTGTATTGACAACACTGTTTTATTGTAGTTTTACTGCTTTGATTCCTTGGGTCATGGATACACAGGTTTTGCTCTCTTGGTCTCAGTTGTAAAAATTGTCCTCTGTAGACCTTTCTTCACAGAGGTTAATTTGTAAAAAATAAGTGTTTGAGCCACGGCATCGGCTCAACATCCTGGGATTCTGGGCAAATCACTTAATCTCCCTATGCATAAATGAATGTGTCCTTAGCTGGTGCTCATGAAAAGCACTGGTGTTGATGATTAAGCGCCGGCAGAGCACCGGAAAACACTGGCTCAAATTAAGCCCTGATTCTTCTGCTTCTTTGTGCTAGAGCTAAATCATACATGAACCTGTCAATCTGTGGAAGCTATTCTTAAATGAATGAAAGTGCCTTGAAGTACATGTGCTGAGGCAGGAGGACAGATCCATACTCCCCATACCCAGAGTATACTCCTTTTGTTGTGCATTCCCAAAGGTGCCATCCAGTGTAGATAGAAAAACACAAAGTTATTTTTGTCCACACCTATGTCACTCACAATTACCAACAATGGGCGCCCCGGGCGTTGGAACTAGGGGTGCAGCAGGTGCTAGAGCACCCCCAGATCTGGAAGGAGTTCAGAAAGGTGATGGAAAACAGTGAAGCCTTTCAATCTGTGAAATTTTCAAACCGCATTAGCTGTGTGCTCAAATGCAGTGAAAGAGCAACGAAATTAAGGAGAGCCCAGAGAAAAAAGGTATGCCACTCTTGTGAGTGGGTGGGATCAGATTACAAGAATGAGGCACATGAAAGGCACCAATGTAACTAATAGCTCCTTTTAAAAGTTTTCCAACATTGCAAACAATCATTTGAGTCTTTTAATTGGGGAATGTGGAGATAGGCATGTGTTAAAGTAGGGTGGGAAAACAAACCAATATAAACATTATTTTACCCTTGTGTGCATGCATGGCTAAAACCACTCTGATTTATTAATGGTCTCTTCTAAGTAACTCATTTCTTTAATCATTTAAAAAAAAAAATTGACACAATGTATTCACATATTTCATAAGATTGCCCCATAATGCAAACTGAACCACATTTTCACTAAAAAAGGTCTCAGACTATCATTCACCCGCTTCCTTCCCTTCAGCTCCCCACTTAAAACTTTTTGTCATGCTCATTTGCTACACTTGCTTGTTCAGTAAGAGCATGATGCTCTTAGAACACCTACAGTTTTAGCATGCTGAAGCACCTGGCCAGCATCCTGAATCAGAAATATGGCTTTTCAGATCTCATGTGACATCATTCACCAGATGACCCCTTTCAAGCTCCCTGGGAAGTAGATCCTGCGTTGGTTCATGCCGTAGAGCACTTCTGAGGATGAGTCTAGACCTTCCATATTCTAGATGACAGAAGATTTTTGTTTTCCAAATCCTCATGCAATTAAGTGTCTCAGACCAAGGTAGATATCCCTCCATCACCATAACTACCTTTAAAATCTACATACTTAGTGTGTCAAAATAGGACTTTCTGTGGTGTATTGAGCTGAAGAAGAAAATGGACTTGGATGTCCAGAACGGGAGGAAGTAAACCTGATACTGTGTTAGAAGAAACCGTGCAAATAGGAAAGAACTATTTGTTAAGTTATGGTAGGTGTTTTTATTTAGCCACCTTACACTATTTACATGGTCCGTTAACACCCTTAAGTGTTATAGCAGTTTGCTCTAACAGAAGGTTCATTTATTGGGGAAATCAGACTTGTGTAGTCCTGACTTATTCTCAGTGTGTTTGTGCTGGCTTTGCTCAATTTGCACTGTGGTGGTGTGTGTCTATCCTTGAGGCTCGAGTTTATTGTTTGTCCATTTGTGGATGTAAACCAGCAGATGCCTCTGGGTGAGAGCTGCGTGGTTTGCCATATATTTTTGTTATACCACGGCTCTGTTTGGCCCAGCAGTGTGAGGTTTTGCCTGAAGAGTTTTGCCATAATAGATAGATGGTTTATACTAGATGTTGAACACCCTCATTTTCTGTGTAAGAATTGTGTCTTGCTGTAACTTGTTAAAGAAGCAGGTTGGTATGGTTTAGACTGATCTGGTGTTGCAGTGGGTGGTGAAGGGTGGTGTGGGGAGTCGTGTGGTTTCAGCTATTGTACTACATTGGGTTGTATAGTAATTACATTGTAATTTAGTGTGGTAAGGTGAGGTATGGTGTTATGTGGCATTTGGTGATGTGGTACACAGACCTTTAACGTGAGACGTAATGATATGGTGTGCCAAAGTCTGAGAAAGTGTGGTATTGATGATTAAGAGCCGGCTGAGCACTGGAAAACACGTCCCCCTCCCCCCCCCCCCCCCCACGCCCCCCCAGCTCCTTGAGACCCTAACGGGTGAGTAGCGCGCTATACAAATTTTGTTGATTGATTGATTGATTACTGAACAAGCAAGTGTATCAAATGAGCATGACAAAAAGTTTTAAGTGGGGAGCTGAAGGGAAGGAAGCGGGTGAATGATAGTCTGAGACCTTTTTTAGTGAAAATGTGGTTCAGTTTGCATTATGGTGCAATATTATGAAACGTGTATACATTGTGTCAGTTTATTTTTAAAAAATGATTAAAGAAATGAGTTACTTAGAAGAGACCATTAATAAATCAGAGTGGTTTTAGCCATGCATGCATACAAGGGTAAAATTTGTGGATTGGTTTGTTTTCCCACCCTACTTTAACACATGCCTGTCTCCACATTCCCCAATTAAAAGACTCAAATGATTCTGGTTTGCGATGTTGGCAAACTTTAAAAAGGAGCTATTAGTTACATTGGTGCCTTTCATGTGCCTCATTCTTGTAATCTGATCCCACCCACTCACAAGAGTGGCATACCTTTTTTCTCTGGGCTCTCCTTAATTTTGTTGCTCTTTCACTGCGTTTGAGCACACAGCTAATGCTGTTTGAAAATTTCACGGATTGAAAGGCTTCAATGTTTTCCATCACCTTTCTTAACTCATTCCAGATCTGGGGGTGCTCTAGCACCTGCTGCACCCCTAGTACCAACGCCCGGGGGGCCCGTTGTTGGTAATTGTGAGTGACATAGGTGTGGACAAAAAGAACTTTGTGTTTTTCGATCTGCACTGGATGGCACCTTTGGGAATGCACAACACAAGGAGTATACTCTGTGTATGGGGAGTATGGATCTGTCCTCCTGCCTCAGCACATGTACTTCAAGGCACTTTCATTTAGGAAAAGCTTCCACAGATTGACAGGTTCATGTATGTTTTAGCTCTAGCACAAAGAAGCAGAAGAATCAGTGCTTAATTTGAGCCCGTGTTTTCCAGTGCTCAGCCGGCTCTTAATCATCAACACCAGTGCTTTTCATGAGCACCAGTTAAGGACACATTCATTTATGCATCGGGTGATTAAGTGATTTGCCCAGAATCCCAGGATGTTGAGCCGATGCCGTGGCTCAAACCTGGTTCCCCAGCGCTGAAGTCAGCAACTCTGGCCATTACTTCACATCCTCTCCCCACTTTCGTGGTTGGTAGTTGGTTCTGTTTTAGGCCGTGCTAACAGGAGAAATGGGCTGGTGCAAGCCGCCTCCTTACAAGAGCCCCAGCACTTATTTTTTACAAATTAACCTCTGCGAAGAATGGTCTACAGAGGACAATTTTTGCAACTGAGACCAAGAGAGCAAAACCTGTTTATCCATGAGCCAAGGAATCAAAGCAGTAAAACTACAATAAAACAGTGTTGTCAATACAGCAGTCGACTGAACAGAAGACAATCACGAGGAGACTATCAGCGGTGCCAAATAAGGGGATACAATGGCAGTGTGCTGAGGAATGTAATACCATGCCTGTAATTGTTAAATGCAATGGTGTTGTCTGAGCCCTCTGATGTGCACTTTGTATCCTGGCTGCTGTAAATACAAATGGACTAGACTAACAGCATCATGGCACACTCACCCTGAAAACATCAATAGTCTTCGCAAATGAATGCGAAAATGCATAGAATATTGATAGGAAGTATTGTCATTGTCGATTTCCCAAAAACATTACTGTACTGCCCTTAAACAGTATAAGACTGAGAATAGCCAGCACTACAAGTACTGGAATGTTAGCTGTGTTAAGTAAAGATCGTGTATCAGTATGCTGAGGAATGTGCCCCCAATAGATGCAGCAGGGGAAGGCAAGCAGGCAATAAAATGTAGTATCTGGGGTAGAACAAGTGCACAGGGCAGCACCCAGTGCACCTACCACAACTGGCCCCTTGTAATGCAGCAGGCGCCGGATTTTGGGCGGCCCTACCATCTCCTACATATCCCGAAGACCACCAAAACTTAAGGTATGTGTATAAAAGGCATTGTTTTATTTTGTAATTTTTATCCTCTTAAAGCTGTTAGGTCTCTGACATAGTACTACAATAATACCTATATGCATGCTTATTTTACAGTTATTCCTTGTCTAAAGTTTTTAACAAATACCAGAACTGCCTTATAAAATAAAAACAAAATCCATAGCTACTTACATTAAGTATAGAGTTTATTTCATCAGCGTCGCTGTTTCCCCTCTGTGCCATGTTAACTCTGTAGTCTTCTGCCAAAGCCTGTTTACCCGCAAAGATACAATTAGGTGCTTCAACAAATTTTAGAGTGCAAGTGTAGTTATGTCCCTATTTCAATTTTTTCTCTGCACACGCCCAAGGTGTAAAAGCGCGCCTTAAAAAATGTCATACTTTCACCGACCTCTCCCTGTCTTAGAACATTATCACTGTGCATATTTCCAGACCATCTGCGCCACTTTTTACAAGACTTCCATGCTTATCAGTCCATGCCACCTATCTCCCCACGTAGAAGCCTCGTCGTGTCCTAGAGAGGCGGGAAACTCATGTAAAAAGAGTTTACGTGTTGCATTTCAATTTTTTTCACTGCATACTCCAAAGATGTAAAATGCGCGCCTTAAAAATGTCATACTTTTACCGACCTCTCACGCACTGTCCCATTTAAGAACATCATGACTGTGCATATTACAAGGCCCTTGGCGCCACTTTTTACAAGACTTCCATTTTATCAGTCCCGGACACCTTGTTCCCCACGTAGAAGCCTCTTTGTATCTTAGCACTCTTTTAAGGCGGTTTTTGAAACTAGGCGGTGAAATTGTTACATCAGCAAACTTGCTAACCTCACTCCCACGTAGAAAGAAGCCATAGTTTCATAACATCTGTTTATTTAATTGTATTCGCTTTTCATAACTAGTGTCACTTTACAGCAAAGACTTTTAAAATTAGACGGTAAAAAAAAGTTGCACCAACAACTCATGCTTTACAAAATTGCCATGCTTATCAACCCGACACCTCACCCCCACATAGAAAGAAGTCATAGTTTCATAACATCTGCTTATTTTCTTTTATTCACTTTTCATAACTAGTGTCACTTTACAGCAAAGACTTTTAAAATTAGGCAGTGAAAAATGTTGCACCAACAACTTATGTTTTACGCAATTGTCATACTTATCAACCCCTTCAAGCCTCGGTGACTTAACATTTATTTATTTATTCATAACTAGTGTCACTTTTAAAATGAGGCGGTAAAATTGTTGCACCAACATACTTACAGTCTAGCTTCCGCCTCTTGTGGGGGCATTGGACTTCCCGCCTCTGCCTGACTGTGGCTAGGCCCTGCACCACGGTCTCCCACTTAGGAACTCCATATGCATTAGGCATGCCTCCTAGGGGGCCTGGTCTACCTCCAAAAAGACCCCAGCACTACTCAAGGGCTCCCATTCCACAGATGCATCTCGTCACTGCTGAAGCAACACCAGCCTACAGCGGCAACTACCCGCTGAACATGCCCAGACATGTCCTGGCTTGCCCCAACCAACATGGCGCACACCGGTAAGTCTCTGCTTGCGCATTCCATAACCCTAAACAACCCCTAGTAGGCCCTTTTGGGGTGTCTTACACATGGTAGGCACTGAAAATGTTACATCAGCAAACTTACATTTTAGTTTGCCGCCTCTTCTGGAGCAGTGTTTCATCCCGCTCTTTCTGGGGTGCAGCAGCATTTTTTCACCCTGTTACATCACCATGACTGGTTGGTTTGCCGCCTCTTATGTGGAACTTGCTCCATCCAGCCCTATCCGGGCTGTGGCAGCACCCTTCACTGTTCCAAAACTATGCATGGCCATGTTACCAAACCCTGACGCATGCTTTACAAGATTGCCATGTTTATCAGCCCTGACACCCCACTCCCACGTAGAGCAAAGCCGTAGTTGTATAAACAGGTCTTATTTCATAACTAATATCATTTCACATCAGAGACTTTAAAACTATATGGTGCATACGGGGAACAACATTTACAACGCAACTTTTACAACGCACTACACTTACAACGCATTTTTTGCAACGCAACATCCATTACAACGCATTCCATTACATAGCATGACACTACAACGCATTTTTAAAAACTACCTTTACAACGCATTCCATTACATCGCATACTACCTTTACAACGCATACCATTACAACGCATAATATTACACTACACTATCCAACACTTACCCTACTGTTGCACCCCCTGGAGTTAGAATAGTAACTTTTACCCCTATACTATCCAACACTTACCCTACTGTTGCACCCCCTGGAGTTAGAATAGTAATTTTTACCCCTATACTATCCAACACTTACCCTACTGTTGCACCCCCTGGAGTTAGAATAGTAATTTTTACCCCTATACTATCCAACACTTACCCTACTGTTGCACCCCCTGGAGTTAGAATAGTAATTATTACCCCTATACTATCCAACACTTACCCTACTGTTGCACCCCCTGGAGTTAGAATAGTAATTTTTACCCCTATACTATCCAACACTTATCCTACTGTTGCACCCCCTGGAGTTAGAATAGTAATTTTTATCACTATACTATCCAACACTTACCCTACTGTTGCACGCCCTGGAGTTAGAATAGTAATTTTTACCCCTATACTATCCAACACTTACCCTACTGTTGCACCCCCTGGAGTTAGAATAGTAATTTTTACCCCTATACTATCCAACACTTTCCCTACTGTTGCACCCCCTGGAGTTAGAATAGTAATTTTTACCCCTATACTATCCAACACTTACCTTACTGTTGCACCCCCTGGAGTTAGAAAAGTAATTTTTACCCCTATACTATCTAATACTTACCTTAAATGCAATTTAATATTATGCGTTGTAATGGTATGCGTTGTAAAGGTAGTATGCGATGTAATGGAATGCGTTGTAAAGGTAGTTTTTAAAAATGCGTTGTAGTGTCATGCTATGTAATGGAATGCATTGTAATGGATGTTGCGTTGTAAAAAATGCGTTGTAAGTGCATGCGTTGTAAAAGTGTGCGTTGTAACGACATACATCCGGTGCATACTGTTGCATCAGCAAACCCACAGTCTAGGGTTGCGACAGCACACATACCAGGTCCATGGCTTGACTTAACATTTATTTATTTTTTTTTTTTTTTTTTTCATAATTACTGTCATTTTACATCAGAGACTTTTTTTAAAATAGGCGGTAAAATTACAGCCCCAGCAAACTCGCAGTCTAGCTTCCCGCCTGTTGTGGGGACTTTGGAATTCCCGCCCTTGGCTGGATTTTAATTTTTTACTTTTTGTTTATAACTACTGTCATTTTACATCAGAGACTTTTTAAAAATAGGCGGTAAAATTACTGCACCAGCAAAACTCGCAGTCTAGCTTCCCGCCTCTTGTGGGGACTTTAGAATTCCCGACCATGGCTGGCTGTGGGTAGGCCCTGCACCACAGTCCACCACTCAGGAACTCCATATGCATTAGACACGCCTCCCAGGGGGATGGGTCCACCTCCAAAAAGACCCCAGCACCACTCTAAGGCTCCCATTCCACAGACGCACCTCGCCACTGCTGAAGCAACACCGGCCTACAGCCGCAACTATCCACTGAACATGCCCAGACATGTCCCTGCTTGCCCCACCAACATGGCGCACACAGGTAAGTCTCTGCTTACACATCCCATAACCTTAAACACCCCTAGTAGGCCCTACTGGGTGGCTTGCAGCTCGCCCTAGGCACCCCTGACGCCCGTTCTACACCTGTGACACAACTACACATCCATTATTTCCTGTGTGGAGGGCGCACACACTACACCTGCCCCACTTCCGGGGGCTGAACTTCCGGGGGCTGAACTTCCGGGGGCTGAACTTCCGGGGGCTGAACTTCCGGGGGCTGAACTTCCGGGGGCCGAACTTCTGGGGGCCGAACTTCTGGGGGCCGAACTAACATGGAGGGACTTCTGGCTCCTACATCACTTCCGGGGGGGCGGGGCACCTGTCAAAAAATGAATGGTGACGAAAGGTATCACTTTATACTACTAGGCTGCTTTCCTTAAGCCCTAGTGAATTTAGTTAATCTCGACTGCATCTTTTAACTTCTAGGACAGACAATAAGGAACAAATTGAATGTATCCGCTTTGTACCACCATTCCTCACTTTTGTTTATGGACTATTCGATATACCGGTCCTCTGCGCACATAGCTTCTAAGGTCTCAGGAGCAGGCTTTCCTTAAAGCCATCTGGAAGCGAGATGGTAAAGTCGCCATTATAAATTGTATTTGTAGAGCGCAAACATCTACCCAGACGGGCTTTCTGGCTGCTAGGAGACAGATGGGGAGCAATCAAAACACCCACTACCTCAAAACATCCAGAACTTCAGCTGTTTCTGAAAAGAAGACAGAGAGGTACACCTTCTCAGGGTTACTGGAAGGTCGTTCCATAGCTTAGGGTCCAGGTAGGCAAAGGACTGGCCTCCCATGCGAGTCTGTTTGACTTTTGGAACCGTGTGTAAGGAAAGATCGCTGGAACATAACTTGCGATCCAGAAGTTGAGGTCTAAACAGTCCGTAAAGGTAACGGGGGCCAACTCTTAATCCAGCTCTACGGACAAAGCAAAGGGCTTTGAATTGGATCCTTGAGCCAGTGGAGCTCCCTCACAAGAGTGGTGGCCGGTTCACTTTTTGGAAGTCTGTGGAGCATCCTGGCTGCTGAGGTTTGGCTTACTTGCAGCCTTATTATGGAGGCTTTGTCTGCTCCTAAATAGAGGACGTTACCACAGTCCAGTCTCAATACAATAACTACCTGGCTGACAGTCCTTATGGCTGAGAAAGGAAGAATCCAGAGGATTTTCAGCAGCCATTTTAGTATGACAAAACAGGTGACAGCCGTCTTCGCAGCCTGAGGCTCCATGGCTAGCTTGTTGGCCACATGAAGCCCAGGTTTTTCACCTTTTAGGTTTTGAGGCCAGTGCCGTGTGCCCCAGATGAATGGGATCTTTCCCAGCACCAGTATCTAATTTTTTCCCTCGTTGAGTTTGAGGGACTCAAACAACCTGTCAAACATTTTTCAATCTTTAAAGTTAAATTAACAGCGACAAAATAGTTCCCTAAAGTAATTTTGTTTGTACATACTACCTCAAATATCCAAAAAGAGAATTTATTGGTGTTTTGGTTTGCACACTTACTTAAATAAATGCTACTTTTTGCATACATAATTAGGTAAATGAAAGTCAGCGGCATGGCTAACCTTCGAAGTTGGCAACTGCGTATCCAGGCGCTTGGGTGCGATGAGCCTTAGGCGAAGAGCCAGGTCTGTAGTTTCTTCCTGAGGTCGGTGAGAGAGTGGAGGTGCGGATATGGAAGGGGAGGTGGTTCCAGGACTTGATGGCGAGGTAGGAGAAGGAAAAACCTCCACTGTGGCTCTTCCGGATGCGGAGAATGTGTGTGAGGGTGAGGGACGTAGATCGAAGATGTCTGGTAGGCTGGTGTAAGGTCAGGCGATGGGTGAAGTAAGTGGGTCCGGCATTGTGGAGGGCCTTGTAGGCATGGGTGAGGAGCTTGAACTGGCATTTCTTCATAGGTAAACTTCATAGTTTGCTTTGCCTGGGCTCCAGCTCACCCCCATCTTTTCGCTTTTTGTTATGCATAGCTCTTATGTACTGGATAATGGCCCTGCGGTATGCTGCTCCTTGCGTTCGTTATTCCCCGAATAATCCTTTCTGTGGTCCCCACGTGTCTTCCGGTACCCTGGGGGCGAGGAAACAGTGTCCCTGGTAACAGGGAGGAGTAACTATGATTGGTGCGCTCTTCGAAAACGGCACCCTCATGAGTCAACATAATTTCACAGATACCCATGGATTGCAGGAAACAGTATTATTTGTTATGTCAGACAGAATTGGGCGCCGTGCGGTTCCGAATCGGCTACACACAAATTCATACAGGTAATGCATGTTATGGGTCACTGTACCCACTTGATTTGTTGGTTGAACCGTGGTTTGTGTACAAGTCTATAGGTTTCATTAGCTCCCCTGCGGGACAAGTGGGAAGAGGACCTCGCACAGAATCTCTGTGAGGCGCTGGAAGTCCCCAGCGATGCCCATCGTCTCCCATTGGCGGGAGGAGGTAAAATGATGGGGTGTCGCTGAAAGTGGTGCATTGCACAGAGAGGAGTACAGAGGTCTGCGGAAACGGTCCATCGCGCTCGAGTCGGATGCGCTACTCTAATCTTTTAAGGCTCAGGAGACGGACGATGGCTAATCTTGCCTGACATGGGCTTTGTTCTTGATAGGTTCTGTCCTCCATGGTCTGATACCATGGTGGCGTTCTAAGTTGTGACGTTCTTGTACTACCCTGTTATAGTTCCGATATAAGCCTATGGCTTGATATATTACTGGCACTTGAAGTTACCGAAGCCCAAGTTTGATAAGTTACATGGCCCTTCGGATCATGTCTCCACAGGACTGTCCCCGACCAACTGTGCAATATGTTTCAATCAGTTTACTGTGATGATGCCTAATTTGGGGTAGGAAAAAGGGAGGGGTGAATGCATATATTTTCACTTTATTCTGATTTTTCTTCCTCCTGATAATGTGAATGACGGAATAGTTTCCCCACAATTTGTTTGTCATTTGTATGGTACTCACCTACTATCTTTGAAAACTGTGTTTTCATATTATTGACTCAAGATTGGTATTTAAACACTTCTTCATATCGCCATGCAATGTTACATGCATGTATAAGAGAATGCAATAAAGTTTGTGTTAAAAAAAAAATAGGTAAATGAAATTCTTGATAGTGAAGTGATCCTTTATACTGCTTGTATATTTTGGAAACTAGGTATTGTGTTATTGAAAGAGTGATTTTGCTGGTGGTTGTAGCAGCTTGTGAGCCATGCTTGCGATGCCGCATGACACTATAAACTGCACACGATCTCAAGTGACAGAGCGACAGTGATCAGCTTTGAAAGCAAACTATTTTTTGGCTTAATGGGGTTCTTAGCATTTTGTAAAATACAAAATAGGTAAAAAGTGCATAAGCTATTCTGACAAATGCACTGTAGTGATGCTTATATTTCTAGCAGCTGTTAGTATTTGTGAAATTAAATAAGAAAATGTTTCCCGAGAAATTATAGATGAGCAAACGAGATTTCAAACAATTTAAGTATTGTTCTAGTTAACTATTGTGAAGACTTAAGGCATTGATTGGGCTGAGTGTGTCTGTATCCACCAGAGATGCGCTTTACTTATAGCCCAGACATTGTAGAAGTAAATCTTGAACTTCTGTTTCATGAATACAGCAGAGATGAAAGGTATCCAGTGAAGAATGATGTTTTATCGTATGATCTATTGCGATTAAATGCCTTGCTCAACTACCCCACTAAGACACCACCTGTGATTGGCGGGTGAATTAATGAACAGACTTTATCAGTAGCGAGGCTGTAAATCGCCTCTAAGTGTGATGAGATCACGTGAATTTGACGATTTAGGGGAACAAATATTTTCAGGCCTTTCTAGAATGATAGATGACCCCCCCCCCCTCCCCAATATTCATACTGTTTCCTGGAGGGATTTCCATATCTGTGTACCCCAGAAACTTTGACATCAGCGTACGTTTTTGACAGATTTGGGAGTTTGAATCGTAAACCCGAATTAATTGGGAGGACATAATGGAGCTCAGTAATCTATTAAAGTATCTTGGTGCAAGCATGCGAGGGTCTGGTCCTTAAGAAAGCCTTGTGTCTAGTATTGAAATGGTGTGAGAAATGGTTGTTGCCGATTGGCGTAAAAATGCTTTTATGCCCTTCTGGCAGCTGTCCATGGCTTTGTTTATGGCAAACTAGAATCTGGATGCAGAATTCTAAGTTTCATTGAACTGTGATAACAAGCTTTCTGCAGAGCCTGAATGAAAGTGTGGTCTCATTGTAGCTTTGATCCATTGAGAGTGCATGCAATGGTAATTTGGTCGATATTCAGAAAGGCTATGCTGTTGTAGCCTTGATTTTGTGGTGACTGATGCTTTTGGCTGTTTTGAACCTGGGCTCTTTGGAGAGAACCTTTACAAGACAGATACCCATGATCAGGGCCGGCTTTAGGGCGGTGCGACCGGTGCCACCGCACCGGGTGCTGGATTCCTGGGGTGCCGTGTTGAAAGTTTATTATGCTTTTTAAGCACCTGCTGCAGCGTTTCTTTCCCCCTGCAATTACAAGGCCTTACATAAATGTCAAGATAACTCGTGTGTTTAATTGTCTTCCTAGAGAGAGATCAGCATTTTGTATAGTTGAGGTTTTGACTTAGGTGAAGTTAGTGCAGAGGGTTAATATGCCTGCTGCAAAGAACGTGTACCAAGTAGATTACAGAGTAGGTATGATGTAAACAGATCAGCAGGTTACTTGCAATTTATAACTTAAAGTCCTAATATAGAATAGTGAGCTATTAACTTTCATCCTAGAACTGCATACACACTGCAAAGTATACATTATTAGAACATTGATTAATGTTGCAAAAAGGGTTAATTTGGCTAGAAATCAATTCTTATTATTAAAGAAAACTCCCAACTGTGCTGTTTCTTTTTCAACTCTGAGTTTGTGGTTCTCCACACCAAGCACTCTTAAACTATACTGCCTACCAGTATGGATGACACGTGACTCCTACACTTTTAGTCCTTTGGCTTATGTAACATTTCCTATACACTGATTTACGCACGTATGATTGATTGTCTCTGTGTAATGTGTGTGTGATGCAAAGTGCTCGGACACCCTACACTGGTATGAGTAGCGCTATATAACTAATTCAATGCATCTGAGAGAGTGTGGTTATGAAGACTTGGTCACTGTTAAAGGGTGCTAGTGAGAGAATCCGTGGATGAGGTGGTCATTGAGGGTGCCAACATACATTGTCGCACAGGGCACCACCAGCACTAAAGCCGGCCCTGCCCATGATTGTTACTTTGATTGAGCGAAGGGCCAGGTTGGAAGGGATTTTGGCTGTGGTGTGTAGCTTATCTTCCCTACCAAAGTGATTCAGTTTATAGATTAAACTGAGGAGTCTGTCAAGGGCTACCATCCTGTGAGGATTCTTTAAATGTTCAGCTTGTTTTTTTTTTTTTTTAACAAATCTTTATTGGATTTTAAACTTATTTTACATAACCCAACCCCCCCCCCCCCCACCACCCATCAGCTTACAGGCGTTACAATTTGTTTGTATACATATACATTTAACAAAAGAAAATTACATCATAACTTCATTTAATCTTGGTTGTTCAATACCTTCTAACCAAATACTAAGTGGATCCCAGATAGCTAGACCTTTCTTTTTTTTTTATTCAAACCCTTATATCTGTATATAGCTATTTCAAAACTATAAGTTGCAAGTAAGCGAGCCCTCCATTGTTGAAATGAAGGTGGTTGTGGGTCTAACCAAGCTGACGCTAAACAAATTCTCAATATTGACATTGCAACAAATATAAATCCCCTTATTTGAGTTGGTCGAGAATCCCCTTCCACGCCCAAAACTATTTCTGCTGTTATTTCAATATCTTTTTTGAGGATTTTAGAAAAAAAGATCGAAATGTCCCGTCTAATGGTATAAAGTTCTTTGCACGTAGCAAACATATGTATTAAGTCCACTTCGGGGAGTGCACATCTTGGACATTTCGTCCCCTTACCCTTGCTCCATTTTGCAATCTTTTTGGGGGTGTAATATAACTGAAAAAAGGTCTTGTAAAATTGTGCTTGCAGTTTGGTTGAAATTAAAATAGATTGCGAGAGGTTAAATGCAGTTTGAATAGAGTTTTCGGAGATTTCTAGTTTGTCCTGCCATATCTGAAAGTGTTTATCAAGATCGTCAGGTAAATTAGTAATTAAATTATTGTAAATTTCGCCAATTTTAGTTGTATTATTCTTTATAATCATATCTATTATCTGTATTGTCTGGAAAGCTATGTTGCCACCCACTTTTTTGAACAGAAAGTCTCTTATTTGCAGATACTTATAAAAATCGCGATGTTCTAGTAGAAATGTATTCTTTAATAATTCAAATGTTTTAAGCCCAGATAAATTGAAAAATAAGCCAAGTTTAGTGATTCCTAGCATAACCCAACGTTTCATACATGAGTCTGAAAAAATTGCGGGAAGATTTTGATTACCGTAGATAGTCGTATAATATGAAAATCTACCAATCCCCAATATTTTGCGTACGTTACCCCATACGTAATAAATTCCTTTAAGGGTTTTAAACCGAACCTTTTTGAAATGACAGTCCTAGGTCAAACGCCAAAGATGATCTCCCGTTGCGGCCCCGAGAATAAGTTCTTGTGGGGTTGGGACCCTTCCTACAGGATTTAAAGCGGGATTTGGGATTAGAAGCATTCTGCTATAATTAAGTGTACTAGCCCACCAGTATGCTTTAGAATTGGGTAGGGCAAGTCCACCTCTATCTTTGGGTAAATTAATAAATTTCATGGCTCTTCGCGGTCTGCTGTACCCCCAGATAAAACGAGAAAAGATATGATCCAGTTCTGTAAATATATGCTGATCAAAAATTAAACAAATGCTTCTAAAAAAATATAAACATTTAGGAAAAAATACCATTTTAATTAAGTTGCTCCTTCTAAAAATTGTTAAATGTAAATTATGTAGTCTCCTCAGTGATAAACTCGTTTGTTTCAAAAGTGGATTCATGTTTAAGCTGACCAAGTTGTTAAGATTAGCGGTGATATTTACCCCTAGGTAGGTCGCATTTTCAACAATCCTTGCATCAACACAATTAATTTGTTTATTAATAACTATTTGAGTTTTGTTTTGGTTTAGTTTATAACCTGAAACTTCACCGAAATGATTAGCCTCTATTTCAATTAAATTTATAGCATCACTAGGGTTGGTTATGGTTAGGGCGATGTCATCAGCGTAGGCTAATGTTTTGGTGTCTCCATGAGGGGTCCTCAGTGGTATTATTGCTAAGGTTAATTCTAGTCTCCGAATAAAGGGATCTATGAAAATAGCGAAAAGCAATGGGGAGCAGGGACAACCCTGCCTCGTTCCTCTCGTCACTTTAAAGTTTTCGGATATATCCCCATTTATCCCCACTGCTGCTTCTGGGTTAAGATACATCATACGGGTTGCTTTGATAACATTTTCCCCAATTCCACTCTTTGACATGGCTGTCCATAGATATTGCCAGGAGACCCTATCAAACGCTTTTTCGGCATCTAATAATATCAGTGCCAAAGGGTCTCCTGCCACCTCAGTCGTGTCAAAGAGTGTAATGACTCTCTGTATGTGATCAATCTGCCAGGAACAAATCCATGTTGCCGAACCGATATAATTTTATGTATGAGTGGGGCAATCCGACTGGCGAGTATTTTAGAGTAAATTTTGGAATCGTTGTTAATTAGGGTGATTGGACGATAAGCCCCTAGCTCAGTTGGATCTTTGTTTTTCTTTGGAAATACAATTATTTTTGCTAGTGCCCAAGATCTTGGTGGCTGTCCACCATTAAAGACCTGGGTCATCAACATTATAAGTATCTCTTTTAGCTGTTTACTGAATCTGGCATAAAATTCAGAGGGAATTCCATCAAGCCCACTTGCTTTACCCGAGGGAAGACTGTTAATGGATAGTAATATTTCGATCCATTGCGGAGCCTCAGCCAAGCTGTCTGTCGGTTTGGGAAAGCTGAGTCCATATAACCGTATCCAAATAGTCATCAATTTGAGATTGATTTTTATAAGTTTCTGTGTAAAGATCAGAATAATATTTTTTAAAACAATCTCTAATTTCTTTGGGATCTTCGGTGAGGCCATTAATAGGATCATTAATTTCTTTAATAGTACTATCCGTATGTTCCTGTCTGGCCCAAATTGCAAGATGATGGCCAATATTTTCCCCAAACTCATAAAGGTTTTGTTTGTTTTGGGTGGCTTTACTGATTGCTTTATTGGAGAACACTTCTACAATTAGATTTTTAGTAATGGCAACATCTCTGATTGCCTCTTCAATGTTAATATTATCTCGAATTGCCATAACAAGCTCTTCTTCTTTTTTAGCTAATTCGTTTTGTAGGTTTTTTAGTTTTAATTTTTCCTCTTGATTATTTTTAATAGAAAATCTCAGGGTTTCTCCTCTGATTCCCGCCTTAAGGGTATCCCAAACAATTTCCAGCGATGCACTGCCAAGATTATTTTCTAAAAATTCGGGGATCCAATTCTCTATAACCTTACAGTATTCTTCATTCAACAGAAGAGCCCTTTCGAAAGTCCATCTATTGTGTTTTGATTCTATTTTACCAGTATCAAAACATATGGTTAGTGGGTTATGGTCGGAAAGTATCTTAGGTAGTCGTTCTATGGAGCTATGTGTGGCTATGTTGTGTGATGCAAATATATAATCCAGCCTTGCAAACTTAAAGTGTGGGTTTGAGAAAAAAGTATATCCTGGGTTGTTTGGGTACTTCAGTTGCCAGCAATCAGATAATCCATGTGTGTTACATAGTTCTTCAAGGGCTCTGAAAACTTTCGGTTTTCGACCTAGATACTTAAATTTATTGTGCCCCAGTGCCCAATTTAAAGGAAGATTTAAGTTAAAGTCGCCACATACAATCAATGGTAGTGGCCAATGGGCCAGTTCGTTAGATAGAAATTCTAAAGGACCTGGGTCATCATCAACACACCCATATACCGAGCAGATAGTTAGTTTTTTCCCCACACCATAATTACATTCGGTAATTGCCCATCGACCGGATTTATCTGCGATTGATTTACCAAATTGGAGATCCCCGCTACGGGCTAAAATTGCAACTCCCCGTGTTTTATTGCTCTGAGTTGTAGCCGTAATCACTTTATATCCAAGGATTTTTAAGATGTTCATCTTGTAATGGTATTTTACTTGTAACAAAATACTTCTGTACAGGCTTTAACGCTTTGCAGAAGCAATCCACCCTCCAAGGTCTATAGGCTTCAACATATGGTTTTAATAATACATAAGTACAGCTTCTGTTATACATTTTCATAATAAACCAATCAAACCTCTGGCATCCTAACGTTTTCCAATGAACCAATTGGGCCTAAGGCCTCTAAAATTGGCTACACACCAAATTTGGCTTTTAACTGCCTACAAAGAGTATAAGCTTCCCCTCCCTAAGGCACCCAAAAGGCATACAATCATAACATTATCAAATTACAGTTTGCAAAACAACATACAACCCCTCTATGGGGCTTAATAAGGAATCTAAGAGTGCAAATCTTCTACCCGTAGTGCTTGTCGGGGTAGCTAAAACCCAAACCCTTGCCTACTCTGGTAGATGGTTAGATTACATGTTACAAAATATATGTACAGGCTTTAGCTCCGAATTGTGACCAACCACCTATGGAGGCCTATTGGCTTTAGTATCTGTTTTTACAATAATTCCTTCCTACTGCTTGTCATAATATGCATATCAGACCTATGGTATTTGACAAACCGTTACCCAAAGAGCCAATCGGAGATCTAACCTTTATCTAACCTTTATCCTTGTCTTGGCTCCATAACCAGTTCAGGCCTACTATACTAAACATAAGCTTTTCGACAAGCAAACGTCAAGTATACAGTCTAAAAATGAACAAAAATATATATAAAGTAGCATTAGCAAAACAACATACAATTGCTCCTACAAAGGCGTAGCAAGGATTGTCACCATATAAACCTTCTACCACAGGGTTGCTCAGAGGGCTAATAAACACCAAACCCCATACCGCTTACGATCATCTACAATAATCTATGTTAAACAGTGGCGGCCCCTCCGCTAATGCGCAGGAGCGTTGCCCCACTGCACCTACAGGAAAAATAAAATGATAATAATGCATGGTTATTCTCATTTTATTTTTCCTATTGCATGCAGTCAGTGGCCTGTGTTCAGTGTGGGGTGGGGTGGGGCTGGCCAGAGCAGGGGAGGAGTGGTTTGCACTCTTGGGCCGACCAAACAGTCATGCGCACTTTGCATGTTCCTACTAGACTGCATTACACAGCCTGGTCAGGAACATGCACAGGAGCTCCTGACTCCTTCTGAGCGTCGATCCACGGCGCTCAGACCAATCACAACGCTACAGTGCAGTGTTGTGATTGGCTCAGGGGAGCCTTGGTGCCGGGTGCTTTCTGCTGCTGGCCGGACTGCAGAAATGAAGGAAGAGGGCGCAGGGGAGGTGGTAAGCGCCCAGACGTTTTAAAGTAATTTTTTGTTTTGGTTAATTAACCCCGTTCCCCCTGCCTCACCACCCCCTTCAGGCTGTAATGCAGAGTAAAAAGAATCCACCCATCAAGGCCTATTGGCTTTACCACGGACTTTTCATAACGAATACGTCAGTTTTACTGTATTTTTTGCAACTATTCAGAGTGGACTGATTAGACCAAAGACCCCTGATATAACATTTGCCAATTGAACAATCTTTATCTTTCACCAAACCAACACAGATGCACAGTATTTCCCACAAGGCAAGAACTGGACATAGTCATAATATTACAAATATAGTAAAACTGCAGTAGGCAAAACAATATACAAGCACCACTAAAGGGTTAAGAAGGATTGAGAAAATGAATATCTTCTACTCCCAGGATTTGACAGATAGAGTAACCAACACCAAAGCTCTTATCTGCTGCAGTAATCTATGAGATTCCACACAGCCCCAAATCCGCCTAGAGCCTTTAACAAGGTGTAATAACTATCCACTCTTAAAGGCCTACTCTGTTGAGGATAAACATTCCAGAAAGGCAATCATTGGCTATACAATCATAACATTACAAATATATACTAAATTATAGTTGGCAAAATAATGTACAACCCCTATTAGGGTGGCCTAACAAGGATTCTCACAGGGCAAATCTACCCCCGGGGTCTGTCTGAGGGGGTAATCAAAAACAAAAACCATGCCAACACTGGTCATCTGAGATTCCATGTATCAAAATGCCTGTCTACAGGCTTTAACAGAGTGCACTACCAATCCACCATTGAAGGTCTATTGGCCCCGACTTACGGTTTTCATGCTAAGTGTCTGGCATACTGCATTTACTGCAAGTTTTCATAATACACAGAGCAGACCCATGGCATGTGACATATTTTACAATGAACCACTCCAGCTTGTTGCCTTCATCAGTGGCTCCTCGTCATCACTAGCCCATGCCTACTGTGTTGAGCATAAGCTTTCCTACAAGGCATGCAGTCAGACATTTCTAATATGTCCAAAATTGCAGTTGTCGATACAATATACAACCACTCTTAAGAGGGCCTAAAAAGGAGTATCACATAATTGTATACCCCAGAGTTTGCCCGAGGGGTTAACAGATACAAACCCCTCGCCTACTACAGTAATCTGTGAGGTTTCATGGAACAGAATCTCTCTTCAGGCTTTAGCACAGTGCAACAACAAACCACCCTTCAATGCCCGTTGAATTTTACATTTTTTTCACAATACATACATCACTCCATCTGCTTTTATCATAACTTCTCATAATAAACAGATCAGATCTACAGCTTTTAGCATTGGTTTCTGCCTATAACCAACCAAGTCTTGCTGTATTGAGCTTACTCTTTCCTACAAGGCAAAAAGTGTAATACTAGTGCTCTTTTTCAGTGGAAGCACACAAATTCTGCCCAATCAAATTCTGTACTGAAGATGGGGCCCCCGAGGTGGGCGTAGCCAAAGCCCATCTCTTAGTAGTGCTTCTTAAAGCTCTATTTCTGTTGATCATATAAGGTGTCTGCCGACAGTTGTGTTGTCACGCCAAACCTAAAAAAAAGTACAACCCTCAAGGAGATCTCCACACTGATTATTCCCCTAAAGCCCTGTATCAATGGTGTTCACACTATAAAGCACACAGAACTGGGATATAAGATTTCTTCACCTTGGAGCTTCAACGATTCAAGGCAAATTCTCAGAATAATGTCATCATTTTGTACGTGACCTTGTCGACCACAGCCCAGCTGTTTCTAATTAGGTCAAACAATCACAAATGCTTGTTCCAGTCCTGATAGGGAAAATGCAAATTAATGTAGTTAACATGCTTTGAGATTAGTGGTGGTTAACTGCTACCACATTGTATTATATTGAGTCAAAATGGAAATTGTGCCTACTGTAGCATGCGTAGCTTCAGAAAACTTGAATTTATTATTAACAGCACTGTTGCAGCCAGACTTGTGGTAGAAAGCTCTCTGTGAGAGAGGGGAAATGGAGGTGAGAATTCAAAAGACATATACTGACTAGCCTTTATGCTTGACTCCACATTCATTCATTCATTGGATTATTAGTTGGTTTTCCTTTTTTATTCAGCAGTTTAAAATCTTCAATATGATATCCTGGTTAGGGCCGAAAAAGTCCAATTTTGCCAAACTCAGTGAATACCAATGTTAAAAGTTTTAATATGCTTCCTGAACTCTGATCCATTAATATTAAACATGTGTCTGCACTGTTGAATTTACAGTTCATTATTCGGTTTTCAGTCTCTCTGTAATGACAGCGGTAATATCTACAGCCAGCCTTTCGTTTCACAATTTGGTGAACATTGTGATGAAGGACTTTTCTGAGAAGTGCCCCGGACCTGTCCTGCAAGAGGCTTAAGTGATCGGTTGTATTGAGCCTTCCTGATGCTTTGTGGCCTTAGTCAAATCCCTCTCGGTTTTTATCCTTGTATAATAGTGGTTACATTTTTATTTTATGCGTATAGATGTAGAGCTTTTTCAAAAACGGTCCCTAAGCTGAAGTAGTACTTAAAGAGAAATTTCATTTGACGTGGCACCATCATTTTGTGTTAACAATACAGAAATGGGTAACCGCAAATTTATATTTGATGCAACATTGGGAATAATAATGCAGATACAAATCCCTTGTAATGGAGATACAAGTTCTATTTATACAGTGGAAATTGATTTAACTATAAAGGTTATAAAATTGTAAAATGGGAAAACTGGATTTTTAGTAGCGCTCTTCTAAATAAGTGAACTTTGTATGAGCAAGGTATTCATTTTTGGGCCAGATCCAACACATGCAATCTCAATCTTTCAGAAATGTGGATATGCCACAAGATTACTAACACCAAGGACATCTGCCACATGACTTAATGAGTACATGTTTCCATTATCTTTGTACACTGTATTTCTTCCCATCAATAAAGTTTACGAAATAAGACTATTCTGCAGAAACAACATCTTCAAGTCAGCTGGTAGAAGAAATTATATTAAAGATACAACCGGCATTATAGTTTGAGAGTATGAACTCCTATGTGAGACCCCGCTTCATCATGCATGAGACATTATGCATAACGGGCGATTAAATGGGTCATGACATTTATTTTCCTGAATGCCAAAAGTAGGTAACTTGAATAATAAATTAAAGAAGCAGGTAGATTGCTAATTATTTAGACTCTCATTCCAGCATAAATCAATACGTGCTCTCAATTTTAAAAAAAAACTTTAAAAAAATTCTAAAATCTTGAGAATAAATATTGCCTACTAGTAAATATATAGTGCAGTGTAATAGTGTAATGACGTTGAATACAATTCTGTACACTTGTTAGTATGCCAAAGTTAAATATGCTGGAAGTTCAGCAAGTTTTATTCTTGATCATATTAAATTAAAATCACGCCCTAACAACAAATTTCCCAAAACCATATCATATTTTTAGTGCACTGTATTAAGTACCAAGAATTTGGTTGCTATATTTTTTATGTATTTAATGTATTATTTGCACTTGCACGTTTATGGTCACACGACCGAAATAAAGTACTTTGAAGTGCCAAGAGTTTAATGATGGAACACGGTGACAAAATGCAAGCATAGCACATACCATAGGTACATACAACAGTCACAGTTCACTAAATGATTTACTCCAGCATGTAAAAGTAACATTCATTGAAGGAAGACCAGCGATGCTCATGTTCTTGTGCTATAGTTAATTTAATAACTTTCTTTTGTTTGCTCGTTTTATACTGGTTAAGCGGCTGAGTGAACTAATCACCCACAGAAGTCATATGAATCTGTATTACAGAACATTTGTACCAATTGCAATATGTGTAGGGCAAAACTACTTTCCCGCTTGTGTAATGTGAACTAAAGCAAGCACATTTTACCTTAATCAATGGGGTGTTATATGCAACTCCTTTTTGTTTAATAAATCATTTTGTGTGTCATAGATTTTAACAGACCCTAAACTATTAAAAAAAAAAACTTTTTTTTTTTTTTAATTTCAAAATGCTTTCTTGATTTTCACAAGGTATACAGAAGGCATACTGCAGGGTAACCAAAGTGTATCTCAGGTAGATTTTACATGTGATTACACGTTTTAGGAACTGCACCATTCTGGCTCCCGTGAACGGAAAAAACAAAATTTTAACACAAGAATTGACGGACATTACTTACATATGGCTTGCATTTGGAGTCCTGACTAAAAAATTTTTTTAAAGCCTGCAACAGAGAGGAAAACAAAAAAGATTGCTTTCTGCGTACAATGTATCTTTGAGATAGAGAATATAATGTTTGATGATTCATTGTACATTTGAGATGTAAAGCAGTCCCGCATACATTGCAATACTAGTACTCCATAGGAGGTGGAATGATATTCTAAACTGCAAGTGACGAGGGATCAGAGAGAGGAATTCTCACTAGTAGAGCCCAACCCACTCTATGTACAATTTAAAGAATTGGTAACAATAGGTCTTGCAGACACCTGCGGCGTCAAGTCTCACCGAAAAATAGATAGCAGACTCCATCTGCCCTGTTTTGCTGCAGAATGCACCAAACTGATTTTACTGCAGACATACAACCTTCACAAAAAGGGGCAAAAAAACCTTCTGTTGAATAAACACAGCAGTAATAATGTAAAGGAGAAAATTATGGAAATGCCCAGTTTTTAGCAACAGTACAGGGTTTCTGTAATACCTTGATTCAAGCATGTGATCGGCAGATCACTGTAGAGCTGTAAGGGCGACTCAACCTTCATCCTTCCGAGGTCGGCAAACTGTGCAACATTAAATCGGTTATTAACAACACTTGGTCCCGTATATCTCAGAAATGTTGACCAATCCATTCGAACCATTTTTCTGCTTGTGCACAGTACTTTAAATGGAAATATAGGAGTGCAGGTACGCAATCTTTAAAGTACTTGTTTGTTACTGAGAAGTGCTGGTACTCACTCATTGAATATATTGCAGCAGTGCTGAGAAGCGCAGGTACTCTCCCCTTCAAATTAAAGAAGTGTAGGTACTCTGTACCTTACAGTACCTGCCCTTTTGAAGGGAGTGAGTCAAACGGTATATGTACCTGGGAAAAACATAGACAAAGAAAATGTCAGGTTATTTTTGCTGTGTTGTAAGGAATCTAAAAAATACATTATCTCCAGTTTTAAAATCTGAAAGGTGTGAATAAGTCTGAAGTAAAATCTGTCTACATAAGTGGCAAAAGTAGGTCAAAATCAGTTTGAATGTAACAATAATGATATTAATAACTAACTAAAGTTATAGCGATATTTACTGTGGTCTGTGCTACATATTTAATATTGACTCACAAAACACTTTTTTTAAACTATTTAGCAAATATTTCGCAATCGTTTTTCCCCATTTTCGGTGCAAAAACTCTGTTATCTAGATGACTGCAACATGTGCTCTAAGTCATATTATACCAGCAGTAAAGCCGTGCCAAATGGATTTGCCCTAATTTTGGCACCAGATGAAGGTGTGTTGAACATCCATGTCATTTACCCTGCTTAGAAACGCAGGAGTGTGAAATGAAACCCCACAGGCATCACTTTATTATTATTGCATGCCCAGAAACGCTTCTTTCAGTTTTTTTCTCCGTGTTTTCATGTTATGGAGCTCTGAGAAAAATGCTCCAGAGTTACTTATCGAACGAAAGGCGCGGCTCAGCCTAAACCTACCCTTTCAGCCGCTGATCTTGTGACTGAATTGGCAATGTACCTGACAACTCTGCCCTGGATTATTCATCTCTTTGAAAGTGCTGTTTATACATGAGTCAAGCTTCTTGTACATGTTTGTTTTTTTGGATCTAATAGTTATCAGTTCCTTATCAGATGTTGTAGTAAGTGTGTCAGGGACATACATAAACTGCAGTCCCATTGGCTGAAATTCTGACCGGCCAAACACTACTGGGATGCTGTTTAAGCCTTGCAGTGAGGTGCAGCTTGCATTGACAAATGACAAACCATGGCAGCACGTGCGAGTCCGGGATGCTTTTTAGTCCTTTTTGTGCACTGCCATGCGTGTATGTCAGCAAAATGTGGTCTTGGTTAAAATAACTTGTAAAATCCAAAAATGGAAGCTGAAAGCCTCTGTGCTGGCGGAAGAGGCGGGGCTCACTGGCATCGCTACACAAGGGACTTTATCTCACTTTGGCTTGAGGGAAAGGGAAGTGTGTCAGACTGAGACAAAGTCAAACGTCCTGTTTCTTGCATTGCTCTTTGTTCTATCTTTTGGCCTGACCCTCTAGCAAATTTGCTTTAGTCAGGAGAAAAAGTTATGGAAAAAAACATGCAATATACTGTGTTTTAGAGCAATCTCAATTTTCCCTAGAAAGATAGACCTAGTTTCACCAATGTAGTCTACATTGCCTTAGAGAAATTGTTTGAGTGCTTTAGTTCTTAGCAAAACCTTTGCTCCTAATAATTAATTCCCGAAGCAATATGGAGATGCTGAAAATATATCTTTCATTGCAACAAAGAACTACACCGGTCCTACAAGATTCAATTTGGGCCAAAAATCTAAAATACGAAATAGTACTACACTTCTAGGATTCTATATGCGGCAACAATCTGCAATCAGACATAGGACTACACTTCTGCGATCTATTTAGATCAAAAATCCACAATCAGACACAGGGCTACACTTTTAGGATTCACTTAAGGGCAAAAACCTGCAAATAACCCAGACTGGAGGACAAAGGGCCGCAACATTTTCGCACAGCTCTCTTGGTGCTCTGGATCAGCGCATGTTCACAACACCTGCCTGTCCTGTCGCTCTCTGACCCTGCCCACTCCCTACTGTAGGTGAGACCTTATATGGAGAGGTGAACTACAGCCTCTCTTCCCCCTCCCACCCCCACATTCTAAAAGTGCAAAAGCTTTCCTTCCACCCTATGGCATCCAAAAATCCACTTATATAAATGTCTCTTGTCATTTTCAGATGGGACACTGTTACAACCAGTCACTCTGTGTGTCTGTGCTCATTCAGAAAAGTCATGTCCCTAGTAAAAAGCCAATGATGCATATTAGGAAATAAAACATAAATTAAATGTCAAACGCTAATAAGATATTAGAAAATCAGAGGTTGTAACATAGTCCATCACATCCTTGTTCCATACTATCTGTTGCTTACCTTTGACTCTGTATAGGAACTTCTTGTGGTCCAAAGTGTTGACTGCCAAGTCTAGCATGTCATGCAGTGGTCTGAAATACTGAATAGGATCATGTCAGCCTTATAATTTACTACACTGTTTGAACTCGGGGTGTGTACCAAATCACAGAATATTGTACGAGCAGTTTTTCGCACTTTATCCAAAAAAGTATGCCGAAAACCTATGCAATCCTATGCAGTTCTTGTATTCCAGATATTTTTCAGCTGGGCAAGGCTGGGTGCTGAAGTTTTCAAATGTCCCTCAAATTTGGATGCGTCTTTGTGGTACTCCTTCTGAAGTCCTCAGCACCAAACGCTCCAATCATGATAAAAAAGGCAAAATAGCTTTAACGTAGGTGTACATTTGCCACCTTGCCTGGGACCTATATTTTAATTTTGAGTCTTGTCACTTTTTGGGTCTTGAAATCCTTCAGTGGGGAAAGTGAGGAAGCTGTGGCAGGGCAGAGAGAGCTCCATGAAGACGGATACTTTAATCATGAGATTCAGTTGAAACTTATTTCTTGACAGCAAAAAGTTGCAGGTGGAATGAACCAAGACCTCTTGCCAGCCAAGGGTCCTCCCTTACTAAGGAGGCCATAAAAACCTAAGGATCAAGACCCAAGGTTAATTTCTGGAAATGTACCTCCAGGTCTCTCTTGCAGCCCTCAGTAGTTTCTGGAAATGTACCTCCAGGTCTCTCTTGCAGCCCTCAGTGCACACTTCTAGGCACAATGTCTCTATTGAGCCGGGATGCCCACAGGCTCCAGTCCATAGTGGTCATCTGGGCCTTCTTCTCAAAAGGGTGCCTTCTGCTTTTTGTGTCCCTGTAGCAACAAATACGTAGCCAAACATTTGGAAAGCAGTTCCAGTTAATGGGTGCCAGCAGATGTCTGGAGTCCTTGTATCTTTTATTCTCCAGCAACCAGGCCAGGCTAAGCACACTTAAGCGGAATTTTTCCCCATATTTTCCTCCTGACATGGCTAATGGTCTATCTTAAAGTAAAGTCACCTTTTATACTCCCATAAAGTTTGAAAGTTATCACTCCCTCTCTCCCACCTTGCAAACACTTAAGAGCATACACAAAAGATGCAAAACTTTTGTGAATCAGGCAAAGTTATGTTTTCCAGATTCTTGAAGGCTTTGGAAAGCCAGTCCCGCTTCATGTAAGTGCACATCCGATTGTAAATCTTGATTCTGAGCATTGCAATGTCCATTTTAGGAGAGGACATGAATGTTTTTGAGCCTGATGGTGAAATACATGACCAGAAAACATTCTGTTAATTGTCCCGTCTGTCTCCAAACTACAGAGCCGCATTCTCGTGCCGTCCTAACTCTGACAGTCTTTACTGCTAACTGGTATCTTGTTATGACTTGAAGTTGCTAAGAATTGGGCTCCTACAAAACCTTGCAAAGGCTTCTTCCAGCAATACTCGTGCTAGCAGAAACATCATGCTGATGTCCAGGAGATGTGTTCCTTTTTTAGTCCCTGCCATGCTCGGTTCAGGCATTTCCCTTGCTTCCACGATGGCGCAAAACTCGTACCGACAACTGGGTCAATGTACCCTCGAGAGTTTTTAGAGTACATGGATCGCACTGGGATTTTTGTTGGGAAATTAAATCTAGGTGTGTGGTAGGTGGTGCTGTTACACCCTTTGCTCCCTAATCCGTGCACTGTATCAAAAAGCAATTAGCTGCTCAGTTTAATAAAATGCAGAGTGAAAAGCCTCTTGCAAACTTTCCTATATACTTGAGACATCACGTTGTCTTTCTAAGCCTGCAGGTTGACCAACCTCCAGAGAAGTCTGAATTACTAAAATAATACTCATTTACCTTCTGGTGGTGGCTTGGTCCTCTCCTCCTTTAGACAAGCATCAATACTTCTGGGATGGAAGCAATAAGTGTAACACACCTACCAAGAGGCACTCCATGGCTTCCTATTGGACAACATATAGTGTTCTGGGACTTGTACTTATAACGTTTAAAGGATTGTCTCTAAAATCCCAGGAAGCCGAGTTATTTTGGCTCAAAAGCCAGGACAGGCTGATGGAGTCACATTGACAAGGGGCCCGCAGGCAGTTATGGACAATGTATGGCACAAAACTATGGGTCTAAGAGATTTTTGTAGCTAGAAATTTATAAATGCATTTCTGTGAGTGCTCGCTGCGGACTGGAACATTCTGAAAACGTTCTTTAAATCAGAAAAATACCTTAGAATAAATCGATGCATGGCAGTTGCTGATGTCGGGTATAGCCACCCAACCAATGGGCACTATATTTTAGAAGGGTAAAATTGGGAATAATATTTTGTTGTGTAATCTGTCAGAACTTGCGCAGACCCATTCTTAGGAGGGCAAACTGAGCCAGAAAACACACGAAGCATCCACTACACTGTCTGTTGCAAGACAATCAAAAACATTGAGCGGCGGGATTCCTCTCACGTCGAGCGTTATTTTAAGAGCCTATTAACCAGCAGCGGCTGGCGACTTTTGAAAGCGGTGGGGGCAGGTGCAGCACATAAAAGTGAAATAATTTTACAAAGACGGACATGCCGGAATGTGTATTGTAGAGGTGATCGGGCCACATGCTATTTATAGGCACGTTTCTGTTTATATAGAGGGAGCACCGGTCACCCCTGCAATACAAATTACATTTATCAGCATATTGGGACTAGGCACGCCACACGCAAGAACAGAAACCAGAACTGTACTTTGCATGTGCACAGCACTGAGGGTTCTAACACTGGAAAACCCCGGATGAAGCACATACAGACCTGAAGGCAGTCTCACACTTATTTTCACAATCAGCAGCACATAAAGTAGATGGATACATAAGCGGGGAAGCAGAAAAAAAGGACTGCCGGTATTAAATAAAGTAGCATTCTTACCTGGATCCGGCTTGATTATCCGATCCTCTGCCTCGCGCTGCCAAGCAAAGATGTACATGCTGGGTAACAGCATCCCAGCCAATCCAAGCACTGCTGTCATGCTGCTTTTAAAACCATACAGCATAAGAGCAGTACTAGGATTGGCTGGGTCAGGGAAGCATAACGCTCACTCGGAGATTGATCGGGCTGTTTCACAGTTCTTCCAACTCTGTTGGAGTTGATCATGGAAGCCTGAACTGCGCATGTTAGACTGGCCACAGCGAAAACTCCGGCCAATCTGATGTGCAGTATACTATCTCAGCCTCTGTCAATCCCTGCCAGATTGCTCCGGAGCCCGGCTCCCACCCAGTAGGAACCAAATGCTCGCAGCAGGGGGTCGGCGCCCCCATGCTCATACAAATGAACAGCCCCTGCAATTAACGTATTGTGAAACCAGTTCCAGAGTGAGTCGTATTTTCTGATGGAGAGAAAGTGTGCTGATGAATGTAGTTCTTGGAAAAGGGGAGCATGTACTGCAGTAGCCGCACGCACACCTTCTCACTGGACAGATTTAGACAGACTGTGCACTCTCTCATTCTGGGTACCAGAGCACCAGCTGCTAAAATCCTTAATGAGCGGGGTGGGGTGACTCACTGACTCACATACAGAGGCTCTGTTCTAGGAACTGACACAAAATTAAGCAAAGTACATAGCCACAATTTGGTATTCCTGGAGCACCTGAAATAGATCAGACTTACTTTGGCGTGCCAGGACTAATGGTTAATCTGACAGATTTCTTGCTCAACCCAAGTGCTTTTATCGTACTCATTTTTAGGTCAAACCCTACCAGACAGCGCAGCTGTCTTGTTGCTAAAGACTTCTTGGGGACATTCTGAAAGCTTCCATGGGAATACATTCTGCCCTTTGTGTACCATTGGCTTTGTGACTTGTATCTCACATTTGCTTGCTATCTACCTGCTGGCTATATTTTTTCAGGCTGTCCAGCATGTGTTTGTCCATCCCATGGAGCATTGCTTGTTTACTGGTTTTTTTCCCAAGAGTGCTATCTTTCTGTAAGCAGGTCTTTACATTTTGTTCTTATCTTGTCACATTATCTATGCATTGAAAGACTGGGGTCGAATGTCAGGCTCTGTCTTCCATGGAGCTTGGTGTTTACTTTTCCTTTTCTGACTTCAATGTAAGAGGATTTATGTGGCAATCTGTGGGTGTTAAAGGAAAGGCTCTTTTCTAGCACACACCACAATTTAAATGCCTGTAAATGAACTGTGCAAATATTTCAGAGTATATCAGAAATAGTAAAGCACACGTAAAGCACATTTTCTGGTATTTCTGAAGCGTGGGGCAAACAAATATTTTAACATGATAAAAATAAATCAGTACGGTAGGTGATGCCATTTCCACACATTATTATATGTGCGCTTTATAGTTTTATCAGTAAAACTGTATGTCTGTGCAAATGTAATGATCATTTCAATTGAAAATGTATTGTCTGTAATGGCAGTGCGCTACCACATAATGCATACTCCACTCCATGTCACTCCACTCTGAGACACTCCACTCTGAGACACTCCAATCTGAGACACTCCACTCCACTCTTTGCCACTCTGTGCACCTAGACTCTGACACTCCACGGCATTCTGACAATCCACTCTATGACATTCTATTCCACTCGACAACACTCTACACTGCTCGACACTCTATGCCACTCATCTCTATGCCTCTCAACTATGCGCCCCTCTATGCCACTCTTTGCCCCTCCAATCTGATACCCCTCCACTCTATGACACTAACTTTTAGCCATGCTGAACAGCAGCCACACTAGTGTATGCCATGGCTAAAACATATTGGCAAAGCTAATAGCTCTTGTACAGGCAAGACCTATTACCTTGCCCAGTGCTTGTCTGGCAATGAATTTGTCATGCAAGGCACCTTTAGCAATTTAGCGTGTGTGGCTTTCTTCATTCCCCTAAAGACGAAGTTCAGCAACTGAGAGGCTAGTCCCTTCTCCAAATAAACCTTGAGCCATAGTGTGTTGGATTACACTTCTGTCTATTACATATTTTGGGGAAATGTCCACTGGAAAATTCCTTCGCCTAGCCGAATAAAGATTTATTTTTACGCACGTTAGTGCTACCGAATGATTCTTGCCTCTACTGAAGACACCCCAGTCAGGGTAATGTAGAAAATTAACTGGTTGGGTAAAAAATGTTATAAGGTCACCAACTTCTGCCTTATGACTTCATTTTAATAGTTTAGTCGGAATGTAAACATTTTAGTGACAAAGAGTATGCTGCAAAAATTGTTTACTTTTCCACCAAATGCCTTGTGACATCAGACATATGGAAATAACCTTGGAAGTTTCATCTGTCTGTCGTGGTATAGAAAGTATTCCTATGAATGTAATATTATAAACTATTTGGTGACCCATCTTAGAGCTGGCACTTCTATTATACATGTGTTAGTTCTCCCCTTAATTCGAATGTCAGACTTTGGGCTAAGGCAGCAAAATGACCACGCGTGTATAAGGATAGCCCACAATACATATTGTAACGATTTTGTTTTCACAAACCTTGATGTTTACAGGGTTGTTATTATTTGATGGCTTAAAATCCAGCCTTACTATATAATGTTTAGGAGAGGCAGTCCTACAATCTGCCAAAACATTTTCCAGTATTTTTATATATGTTCATTTTGTTATTCTAATCTAACATGTGATTTCAAAGACAGAGCCGCTGACATATTGATGCCAGCAGGTGTTCCGAGGCAATCCGATTATATAAACTGGTGAACTATTTACAGCATTTCTTTTCGAAAATAATAAAAAATAGAAAAGTTTGTGGCCCACAGTAATGCTGATAGTTTTTTTTATCCTTTGTTTGATTGTTGCAGTGTAGAGGTATTCACCTATAATGATTTTAGAATGTGAAAAGCATAATCTCCTCATCAGAAGCTAAAAACAGAATCAATAAAATGTGTTTGAACTTGATCGTGCCTTCCAAAATGAGGAAATGCCTGGAATACTTGGTTACAGCAATAACTGCCAAGTGTTAGTTCAAAGAGCCTTGACGAACTAAATCGTTTTTGCTTGTTCACTTCGAAATGCAACGAATTCCATATGTTTTTAGTCAATGTATGCAGTTTCATATTTAAGTTAAGAACCATGATGGGTAATGCTACTATTGAAGAAGTTGCTGTTTACCATTTTTCAGCTGGGGGGCTGCTGCAAGAACCCCAAGATCCTTGACCTTTTGGTGGGTGGGATGTGTTTTTTCTACATGACTCCGTAAGACAACCACTGTCAAGTCTCGCTGGCCAAAGATAAAGATACTTTACTTGATTTTCTATCCATACCTCTCGTTCATTCCAACAAACCCACACCAGGATTTTTCCAGAGTCAACGTTTAGATCTTGCCTTCTGGTCCTGGAGAAGCACTTTGGTGACGTGTTTATCGGGTTGAATGTCTCTCAATTGTCAGGTTGAATCTTCGCTTAACTTATCTCAGTTCTTATTGTGAGGTGAGCTCATGGAAAGGAACGAAGATGACCTTTGAAACTACCAACATATGAGCAAGTACATAAAGAAGCAGTAGTTTTGGTGGGAAAAAAACACTTCAGCTGTAATGGGCACGCTCGGTCGTGGAGTCGGGAACTTCTGGTTAATGGGTATGGTGAGGTCAAGAGAACATTGCTGTTACTGATCACTGGAATCAAGTGTTACGCAAAGTAGGTTGCATTCATTGACAATAGTACAATCCGTGTTTCTCTCATGCACCTTCAATTACCTTTTATGCCCCCATTTAAACCTAGAGTAGAGGACTTTTGCATAATCCAACAAATAAAAATCTTTATTGATATCCGCTATCGCCATCTCGCCATAGGCTGCTTCCATAGGTTGCTCAATTGTTTTCCTTATTTCTGGTTAGCTAAGGCACTGCATGCATTGTTCAGTCTAAAACGGACCTATTAAGCCCACCGTCAAGTTTCTAGATTGGGTTCTGGAGCAAAAATTAAAACATTCTGCAATGTTCCTAAAGCTTTGCGTCACCTCCCATTGAGTTTTTTAACCTAAAAGCCAAACAGAGCTGGTTGGGCAAGGTCCACGCTATGTATAAAGCTGGTCACTGTGGGGCTTTCTCTTTCTGTGTCTTAAACTCAAATTACTATCTATTATACCAAGGCAGATTACAAATACCATTCTCCCATATCAGGCTGTGGCCCTGTCACCAAATAATGACTACAGTTAATGGTGGACTGCACCTTACGACGGACTACTTTTCCCTACATTCTTTCTCCTCTGTGCCATTAAGCAACGTGTACGCTATAACTTCCACATAAAATAATTAGATTTTTTTTTATTCCTCCAGTGTTTTTTAAATTTATTTTTTATCTTTTTATTGATTTTTTTTATAAACAAAAAATAATAAACAATCGGCAATCACAGTGAGTTGAAAGTCAGACATGGTTGAATATGGCAGTTCATTAAGGCTACGGAACAATTACGGGAATCAGCACTATAGCATATCAAATACTCATGGAGACGCTAGGTCATCATCAGGAGGAACAGTAGGCGCAACACAGATACCCGCCCTATACGAATTCCACTTGGCCCACACTCTGGACCATTTCTGAGGGCAACCCCTTGCCACATATACAGTCATCTCCTGAAACATGCACCAGTTCATATTGCGCTTCCACACGATAGTTGGGGGTGCTGACCCTCCCCATACTTGAGCAATGTCCCTTTTGGCCACTGTGGTGCCAAGCGTAACCCACAGTTTCTCCGCTCCTACCAAATCAGTGGGCTCCCACACATTAAGTAAACCTCTTTTGACCTCAGGGCTGACGGGTTTGTGCAAGACCTCACTCATGACACTATGGATTCCTCTCCAATATCTCTGAATGTGTTCACATTCCCAGAGAATATGCATGAATGTAGCCACCTGTCCACAGTGACGCCTACAGTTCATATTGTCACCACGCCCTATAAGGGCCCGCTGCGGTCCCGTAATATAGATCCTATGGAGAATTTTCAGTTGTATCAGTTGGAGACGTGCAGAGATCGCTACCTCTCTGGGAGAAGCCACCGCTTCTCTCCAGTCTTCGTCATCTAATAGGAGGCTGTCCACCTCCCACGACTCACACAATTTGATTAGTTTTTTGTAGGTCAAGGAGATGGTTTTCTGAGGGAGTAGCCCGTCCAGTAATTATCGTCCAGTGGGGAGGAGTCAGGGAGGGGGGACTCCCCACTAATGGCGGTGGTCAAGGCATGTCGGATCTGGAGATAGCGGAAGAACTCTGTATCCGCGAGTTTGTAGTGTTGTTTCAGCTGGTCAAAACTGAGCACTTGACACTGCACCCACAGGTCACCCACCCGAGAAATGCCAATGAGGTCCCACTTATCGAAACCCTTAGAGGAATGGAGACTGCAAAGTTGAGCTGTGTCCCACAGGGGGGTTGCGAGTGTCAACCTATGTTCTCATCCTAAACTTTTGTTAACTGCATGCCACACCTGAACCGAGTGGGATGTGGGCCCAGTCAGGCGCAGGGTCTTGGGATTTGCATAGAGGGCTCGGATGTATGATCCGCCCGGTATTAGCCATATGTCCATGGCATATCCCGGATCCCCCGGAGTTCCATACATACCCTGATTGATGGCAGTGAGGTGGGCCGCCCAGTAATGTTTTTTAATGTGAGGAAGGCTGATACCACCATCATACCAATTGAGGGTTAACTTATGGAGCGCGATTCTAGCTGCCTCTGTAGGCCTTCGATCTCTTTAAAATAACGTGCTGGAACTGGACTGGGGTAGTTCTGAAGGGCATAGAGGAAGCGAGGGAGGGACATCATCTTAAAGAGGGCGGCGCGCCCGAGCAGCGAGAATGGAAGCGCCCTCCAGGCAGTCACATCAGGTCGCAGGCGCTGCATGGGCAGGAGCAGATTTCTTTCATACCGGAGCCGGGCGTCAGCTGTGACAAAAATCCCCAAATATTGGAAGCCGTCGGACACCACTTGTATTGGACAGTCTCTAGGAAGAGACGGAGTCCCGCCAGACAGGATATAAAGGAGAGACTTCCCCCCCAGTTGATAGAGTAGCTCGAGAATCTCCCGAAGGATGAAAAGATGTCTGACACATCTGAGTGATTTGGTGGGAGAAGCCAGATAAAGCAGAATATCATCTGCGTAAAGGGAGATACGATCCTCCCAGTCCGCCGACGAACGCAAACCTCTAATAGACAAGTCACGCCGGATCCAGGCGGTCAAAGGCTCCAAGGATAAGGCAAAGAGCAGGGGCGACAACGGGCACCCCTGTCTAGTGTCCCTACCGAGAGTGAAGGACTCAGATCGTTTGTTGTTGACCACCACTTGCGCAAGAGGAGTGGAGTAGAGGAGCCTGACCCATGAGATGAACTGTGGGCCAAATCCGAATTTAGAAAGTACTGCAAACAGGTAGGGCAATTTAATGGTGTCAAAGGCCATAGAGGCGTCCAAGGATAAGATGACAGCGTCCTCCTATTCCTCCAGTGTTATTTGCTCAGTTGAACATGTAGCTTCCCGTCCTCAGCATGTTGCTATACTTCCCCTGACTTTCTACTGTGCATGCAGCTAAACCAAGATGTTATCACCAATTTGACACTATACACAAGAATCCAAAAATATATTTAAATAACATTTATTTCCATGCATACATTCCATAACATAAGAAGGACCGTATATGTACTGAGCAGTTTCAAAGCTTTGTAATTGGAAAGCGTACTTCACACATTAAGAAATATGGGACTGTCTTCAAATAAGGCTGAGAGTCCTTAAAAATGGGTGGACATTAGGCATTTGTGAAATTTTAATTAATGAATTTAATTGGAGTAATTTCTGTAATTTTGCGTTTTTTTTAAGTTTAATCTCGAACAACTATGCGATCACACCCGTCTGCTTAATTCTGAGTAATTTGGAACAAACACCCTACCGCGGAAGAACAGGAAAAACAAACTTAGCAAGTGCGAGCGGCTGCTGCGACTTGGATCTTGGAGCTATTTTCTTAGCACCAGAATGCATCCCCTGGTTCAATTTAGACAGGAGGTTGAATTTTGTGCTAAGAAGCAGCGCTAAATGCTGAGTTACTCTCCTTGTGTAATTTCTCGTAATTGTGCATCATTTTTCTGTGATCTTGTGTAAGCAAAGCTACAGCAAATTACGTGCATTACACGCACATCTAGAGGAGATCTATAAAAAAAAATGGCCATACCGACAGCTGGTATGATTAGGTTTATGGTTTTTACACAACTTGACTTCCTTGCAGTGGTGCTTTAGTGGCACCACTTGTAAACTATTGCATTTGTATTAACAATATGATTGGCTCCAGACCAGGGTGTTCGAGGAAGCTTCACATATCCAAGCTTTGCAAGAGTACTTCCATTGTTGCATTTTAGCCTCTGTGCACATCAGTGTACGCATGAAACCGTGATCCTTTGTAAGTAATGCCAAACTGGAATGAGAGAAGCTTGTTTCCAGCAATGGGAGATGAAGGAATTCTCTCACGTAGTCCTCTTTCTATGTTGGCGGTCCACAAGTCCGGTAGTCTGATACTGGCCTCTATGGCTATCAGTATTTAATGGATGTCAGGAGAGAGGTGCACTGTCGTAAAGAAAAGTGCTTCTGCAGTTGTACTGACAATCTCATGCCCTGTGTGTGGATGTAAATCCTTGCCCCATGTTTCCACATTCCAGGCTCTGTTATGATCCTTTCAGTGTCCAGAAACCCCACTCTCCTCTTTTCCCTCCCTAGTCCTACCCATAGCCGTCTATTTCTCACACTGTGAAGGCAAGCCGCGCCTATGAGATCAATGGTGATCAGTGCTTATGATGACCCTATCTCCCTGGACATGTCTTTATCCTGTCACAGTGGCCGAATCCCCTTCTATCGGTCATGGCCCAGCACAGTCAGCAAAACCTACACGCAGACAACTCCCAGAGCCCTTCCACCATAGCCCTCCAACACTCGCTGGACTCCAGAATCATTACCCAACCTCTAACCTTGGTATCTCCTGCACCGGTAATGCTCTCATCACAGCCCAGACTGACAAGCCCTTCGAGGTCACCTTAACCCGTAGTGAAGGTAGTAGAAGCCAGCAGAGCTGTGGTTTTTGAATTGCAGTCCTATCAATGTTGGTGCCACTTATGGGCCATTGTTCTGCTTGAGGTGTTACATGCAAGCAGAACTGAAGCCTCCCTGAAAATACATGCTCAGGCAATACTAACAGTTGTATGACTGCTCTGCCTAGAGTTACTGGCCGTGTGCTCCCATCCTTCTTAACAGCACAAGTAGCTTGAAACGCTGTCATCGAACATTTCGGCACTTATGGCCCTCCCCTAGCCTCTGCCATGACAGTCTATTGCCGTCAATTTTGTAACTATATAAAACACACATTATCCAAAATATTAATAATTCAATTTCCCTATCACACTTGAATGTGACTTGATGGTGATCATAGTAGCTGATAATACTGATGAGTTGAAGTAGTGAAGTTTGGTCTCGCCCATTCATCCCCCACTCACTCGTTCATTCGCTGGCTTATCAGCCCTTCCACTCATATGCCCTTCACCCATTTACTAAATGACACATAAAAATCCATTCACTCATACACCTATCTTGATTTCCTACTAACTCGCCCATCTATTTCCTACTCATCTACCCACTTACTTTCAGCTGGCAGGTTGACACTGAATGCCAAACTACATTGTTATTGTGCAGTGTGAGATGGGAGTTTTGAAAGGCATGTATGAAAATCAAAATACGTACGTTTGGCGGTATTGGTTCAACTCTCTTGCATTTCTTAGGTTGGTTTTAGCTGTTTTGCAGAAGTTACATTACAGTGGACCTGATGGATAAGATTGCTTTTTTGGACCATTTCCAGAAAAGTGCAAAGTTAATAAAACAACCTGTTTTCCATCATTCTGCATTATGTATTACATACTTCTAGACCCTTAGCTTCAGGCTATTAGCAAGACCTTCTGTTTCACCTCCATGAATCTTGAGAGATGGCCTGTATCCATCTGTCCGATCTTGTATGCTCCTGGTAGTCTGAGGTAATATTGTTTGAGAGACACACTGATGTAGCGGAGTAGTGTTTGTTCGTTGGTGTCAAGCACGAAAGAGAAAATTGTTAATACGGAATACGCAATGGATACTATTCCAGATGACTCTGATCTTCCATCTACACTACAAGTTTCCTGCCAAGAGAAGCTTGCCTCCCTGATACCCGCCTTTGGTCTTATAAGGAAGGGCATGTGTTCCAGTGTATTTAAGGCCTCAGAGATGCCTGTTAGAAGGGCAACTTCCAGCTTTCCCGCAGTTGAAAGTTTGATGTTTAGTAATGTCCTGTAAGTGCTGTGTTCTTTAAAGCTAAGTCATCAAAACAGCGCACTCTTCAAAAGTCTGCAAGGAAACCCATATATAATTTTAGGGCAGGGCTCAGAAGTTGCAAAGGAGCAGCAGTGCACTGTCACTCTCTTTAAATGCATCATTTTCTTAGAGAGTCTGCTCACACATTTTTGGATTGGACTCCTTTTTGCTACTTTCTAAGTCTCACAGGTTGCTACTTGTTGAAATGTCTTTGAGCTTGTCCTGATGATAACCATCTTGAAGTGATTGCCATGGTCGAAAGTTTGATAATTGCCATTGGGCTGTGACCCAGTCAACATTTTATACAGGGGTCCCATTGATACTCTGCAACAATTCCTTTTTTGATCTCTGTATATTGAAATGACAGCCCCGTGTCCCATTTCTCACATGCTTTGCACTCATTTTCCCTGGTGCATATTTGATACACCTGAGCACTGCGCCACCACCTGTTTTTTACATCCTCTTTTTATAGGTTTCTTCATAAATGATCATATTAATGCCACAATAAACATTCTCTGAGACCATCCCTAACATTATTGACACTCCTCATAATTGCATTTGCCTTGACCTTAACAAGCACACGACTCTGAAGGAACCATTGTCTTTTTCACATCTATAGTTAACCCAGGCTCTTTTGGATACTGGGTAGCCTCATTCTCCTCCACATTCACCATCTGATAGTTATAATTATTTTGTCCGTTAAATCATGACCAAACCATATCAAACTTAAAGCAGCATATTTATTCAAAAGACCCTAGGGCCGCTATCTTAAAATTGTTTAAGGCGGAGCGCTAGGTGGCGCCTGACCGTCATGGCCGCCTTTCACTGAGGCTCCCGGCATCGGTCCCCGCAAATCCTGCTGACTCCTCTCCTGAACTGCCCTGGCCGGCTCGCTCGGAGTGCGGGGGTCTGTGAAGCTGCCCTGCTGCCTCACACCGAATCCTGGGGCGCTGCGGGCATTGGGGGCATCCCTAGCCGTCGTGAAACCGGACCGACGGCGGCTGTGGAGCCGCGGCTCGGGCGAGCTGAGAACTTTAGCCCGCGGCGCCCACGAGGGGCGCAGGCCTGATCCAGCTGGAGCGGAAGACGCGGTGGCCGCGGGGCTGCCGCGGGTGCTGCTGGCGCTGCCCGGGTGCTGCCCTGCTCCGCAGATGCTGTCCGGAGCCCCGGGAATGCTGGAGTGGACCCCCCCAAGCGACACAGAGCGGCAAATCTGGCAGTGAGTGCGGCTGGCTGCGACCGCTTCACCGGGGCAACTGTGGGGTTGGCTGTGCAGGGGAGTCCCCCCCCCCCCATCGGGCCGTGTGTCGGCGGCCGGGGTGCCCGGGCCCCCAGCCCCCCCCTTTCTCCCTCCCTTCTCCTCCTGCCTGCAGCGTGGAACCGGCTCCATCGGCCCCAGACTGCCTGCGGACTCCGGGTGCGGGGCGGCCCTCCCTGATTCGGGCCGCATACCGGCGGCCGGGGGGTCTGTGTACTGTCCCCCCCTCCCCCCCCCTCCGTCGCTTGGGCTCCCGGCTGAGGACCCCGACGAGTGGCACCGTGCCCCCCCCTGGGGACTGCGGGGAGACGGACCTGGCGAACTGTCCCCTTGGGGAAGTGGGCAGCGACGGAGGTGCGGCCTTGCGACTACCGGCTGGGGGGCCCCCCCGAGTGGCGGACCAGTGGCCTGGAACTGGGAACTACATTGCGGGACCTCGCTTGTTGAGGGGAGTCTGCGGACGCACCTGCGACTAGGGGTTGGACGGGCGGTCCCCCTGAGATGCCCGGCAGGGCTTGACCGTTGAGGCTGGTGCTACTCAGCCGTTTCCAGCCGCGGGACCTCCCGGACGGGCCTCCTGCTGGTCCCGCGACAGCCCGACTGCCCGTTGCGGTCCCGTAGGTGTGTCGCCAGCCCGTTGCCCTTCTCCGCTGACGGCCGCCCCAGAAATGGGTAAAGACAGGGCCACCAAGCCGGCGTCCGGGGCCACCCAAACCAGGATGGACAAATTCACGACCTCCGACAAGGGGCCCGGCCCCACGGGCGAACAGGCCCCGGCCCCCGCTACAGACCTGGCTGCCATCCTGCAGGCCATCAACTCGTCCCGCGCCTCACTCGAGGGCATGGTGGGAGAGGTCAAGATGGACGTCGCTGTTCTCCGGCAGGATCTGAGGAATACCACCGCCCGCATCTCGGAAGCCGAGTCCCGGATATCCACGGCTGAGGATGACATCCGCCATCTGCAAGATCAGGTTCGGGAGCTGACCACCCACTCTAAGGAGTTGCACCGCCGGGTCGAGGATGCGGAAAACCTCGCTCGGCGCAGCAACCTGCGCTTAGTGGGTTTCCCGGAGGGAGTTGAATCGGGCCGGGCGGACGACTTCATGGAGCGCTGGTTCCGGTCCTGGATGCCGGCGGATAGCCTGTCGGCTTCGTTCGTGGTGGAGAGAGCCCACCGCTCCCTGGCCCCCAGGCCCCCAGGGGCACCGCCCCGGCCGTTCATCCTCAAGCTCTTGAACTTCCGTGACCGAGATGCCATTCTCCGCGAAGCCCGGCGCACGGATGCCCTCCACTATCAGAACCACAAAATCATGGTATTCCCGGACTACACCCGCGAAGTCCAAGAGCTGCGTCGCTCCTACACTGAAGTGAAACAAAAGCTGCGCTCCCTGGGACTCCAGTACCAGCTCCAATTCCCGGCCCGCCTCCGGGTCGTCTTCCAGCAAAAGACTCTCTTCTTCGATACACCGCGGGCGGCCTGGACCTGGTTGACGGAGGAGCACCCCCTGCAGCGCTCTGGACGCGGATCGCCTCCGGGTGCGCGGGGGAGGCGGGGGAGACCCCGGACATCAATGACCCGTCGGCGGCATCGTACATTACCCCGGGAGCGCACAACGGGGGAGGCGATCACCACGCGCTCCGGGGGCCGGCCACGCCAGGGATCGAGAACCTCCTCTGCCTCCTCGGCCGCACATGCCAGTCCCGTGGCGGATGGGCGGCGGTCTGCGTCACCTCGGCTCACAGGCCCTGCAACCCACCCGGTTGAGTTGGTGGACACTTCGGACCTCTCTCGCAGCCCTAACATTTGACTCTCTTTGCCTCTTTTTGGGGAGGGGGGGGTGGGAGGTGCCTGGGCGGGGGTGGATTGCTCCGTTGTCAGTGTTGCTCTGGGCCAGGGCAGGTAAATCAGGCTTGACTTTCGATGTATCAGGGGTCCACTAGCGCTCAAGCCTAAGCGTTTTAGTTTGGTGGTTCTTCCATTTGGTTCGGGCGACAGATGCTTCCGTTTTCGAAGTATAGGGTGGGGGGTGGGGGGTTGGGGTTGGTTTGGGGTTGTTTCCTCCTCGTTGGGGGGATTTTGTTGGTGGGGGGTGACTCCCTCTTATCTGTTGTGCTAAGGTATCATGTACTGTTTGTCCTGCTCTCTCACCCGATGCTCCGCTGTCCTTCCTCTCTAGGAGCCTGCTCAGATGCGCCTCCACTGGCCCCCTCTTCTGTCCTCGACTATGGATGACCCACCTATCCCTAGGGCCGCCATGCGCATACTTTCCTGGAACGTCAATGGTCTTCTGGACCGTTTCAAGCGCATGGCGGTCCTCAAATATGCACAACGTGCAGAGATCGATGTGCTCCTCCTCCAGGAGACTCACCTGTTGGGTAACAACTGCCCCTTCCTTGGCCGTTACGGTTATGACCGGGTATGGCATTCAGGTTTTGCCCGGGGATCCCGGGGGGTGGCCATATTGCTTCGTAAGTCCTTCCCCTTTGTCCTGACCCGGGTGCTTTTAGACCCCCAGGGTATGGTAGTGGTGGTATGTGGCACTCTGGAAGGGCGACCCCTTACCTTGATGTCCCTCTACGCGGCGCCGTCCCTCCTGCCGTCGGCCCTCTCCCACGCAGCGGGTATCCTCCCGACACTCCCTGCGGGTGCCCTCATTCTCGGCGGGGACTTCAACGCTGTCTACTCGCCCCACCTGGACTCGACGGGTCCGGTCTCCTTGACCCGCGTCGCCCGTGCAAAACAGCTCTCATCTTGGGCGGAATCACAGGGCCTCTGCGATGTCTGGAGGATCTGGCACCCGCAGACGCGCCAATACACCCACACGTCAGCGGCCCATCACTCCCATGCCCGGATCGACCTCATCTTCGTGCCCTCCACCGATTGCGCGGGGGTGCGGGACGTACGCATTCTCCCGAGGGGCCTTTCGGACCACTCACCAGTGCTCCTCGCTCTCGGCCCCCCCCCCCTCTCTGCCCGTCCGATATGGCGTCTGAACGCCTGGTTCCTCCACGACAAGGCGTTTCGGAGGGCGGTCGGGGGCGAGATAGCCGACTACTACTCTAATAATGAGGGCTCCGTCATCTCCCCCGCCGTCCTATGGGAGGCCGGCAAGGCGACTGTTCGGGGCGCCGCTAAAGGGCATCTGCAACGCCAACGACGGGCTCAATCCCAGAAGCTCGCAGAATGTGAGGCCCAAGCCTTAGAACTGGAGCGTAGTCTGGGAGACTTAGATGATGCCGCACGGTCTCGTCGCTTGGCCTTCCTACGGGAAGAGATTCGCCTACACTCCCTGGAGGCGGCGAAGATCCTATGGCGCTCCTCGGTGGCCCGGGTGTACGGTTGGGGAGACAAAAACGGCACTCTTCTCCACCGTCTGGCGACCTATCCCCGGGCGGGCAGGATCGTTCCAGCCATCGCGGATCCTGCGGGGGGCGTCCACACGGTCTCGGTGGCGATAGCCCAAGCATTCGCTGACTATTATTCCCAGCTGTACCGTCTCCGTCCGTCCACGCTCTCCCTGGAGGAGTTGCTGGGGACGGGCGGGGCGACGCTTGCGCGGCTGCAGCCTGAGGTTTCTGAGACCCTTGATTCGCCGATCGAGTTGCAGGAGATTGAAGAGGCGATCGGCCGCCTGGCACCTGGGAAGACCCCGGGACCCGACGGGTTCCCCCAGGAGTACTACGCTCACTATCGTGAGACTCTGGCCCCGAGGCTTCGGGACCTCTTTGCGGCCGTGGTGGAGGCGGGTTCGTTCCGGCCCGAAACGGACACAGCAACCATAGTTGCCCTCCCCAAGACACAGCCTCCCTCGCGGTCCTGCTCCGACTACCGGCCGATATCCCTTATCAACACCGAACTCAAAATCTACGCCACGGTCCTGGCACAGCGGTTACGCCCATCGCTCGCCTCCCTGGTCCACCCGGATCAATGTGGCTTTATGCCGGAGCGGGGGACCAGACACTGCCTGCGGCGCCTCCACCTCGCGATGGCGCACCGCGGCCGCCTTTTCCCCTATCTGGCCCTCCTCTTGGTCTATTTTGAAAAGGCCTTCGACTCCGTGGGATGGGCGTACTTAGGTGATGTCCTGGAGCGTATGGGCTTCGGTCCCCGGTTCCGTGCCATGGTAATGGTCCTCTATGCGCACCCGCGGGCCCGTGTGTTGGTCAATGGGGCACTATCTCGCCCGTTTCCCATAGGTCGGGGGACGCGCCAGGGTTGTCCGCTCTCGCCCCTCCTTTTCGCTCTGGCGATGGAACCTCTGGCGGTGCTGATTCGCGCGGATCCCGTTCTCCGCGGATGGGAATGGCCAGATGTGGTCCCCGACAAGATTGCCCTATACGCGGACGATGTCCTCCTCTATCTTTCGGACCCAGCGACCTCGGGACCCCGGGTCTGCCGGATCCTCCATCGGTTTGGCCAAGCGTCGGGTCTTCATCTGAACCCCAAAAAATCCGTTCTAGTCCCGCTACACCCGTCGCGGGAATGTTTCGACTGGCAGTCGGACATTCCCCTCCGGAGACTCTCCTTTAAGTACCTGGGGATCTGGGTCACCCTCCTTCCGGAACTCTGCTGGGCCCTCAATGTGGCTCCAGTAGTCAACAAAACCAGGTCAGATATGCTCCGGTGGCAGTCCCTCCCATTGAATCCGCTGGGGAGAGTCGCTCTATACAAGTTGATGATCCTCCCCAAGTTTCTTTACATGCTACAAAATACTCCATGCCCTTTTCCGCGCCCGTGGTTCCGAGACCTGGATAAAATGGTGACTAAATTCCTCTGGGGCGGCGGGAGGCCTCGGCTGGCCTTGGACCGATGCAGGGTCCCCTCCTATGACGGCGGCCTGAGCATGACCAACCTCTATCTATACTATCTGGACACCCAGCTACTGGTGATCCATGACTGGTTCTCGGGAGGCTGGGGCGACCCGGCTTATCGACTCGAGGTGCACCGCCTCGGGTTCTCCTCCATCCAAAACATGCTCTATGGCACAACGGTCCCCCTATCACTCCCCGACGTCGTGCGGGCTCCCTTCCTCGCGTGGCGCGCGGCCCTGCGGCACACTAGATGGTCGGGACCGTCCACGCAGCTCACTCCGCTTTGGCACGGGACATGGCTGCGGGAGGTGGTGGGACTAGCGGGCTTTCGGCAGTGGGATCTTCTTGGTATCTCCTGTCTGGGTGATCTATGGCGTGGGAGCCGCATGTGTTCCTTCCAGGAGCTTCAGACCCGCTTCTCGCTGCAGCCCTCCCAATTCTACCGCTACCTTCAATTGCGCCACGCGGTCCGGGCTCACGTCCCTTTAGACTCCAGACTGCCTTCCCATAGCCCACCTGAGGCTCAGGTGATGTTGGGGTATCTGGGGAAGGGGGGTATATCCCGCATTTATAAATCCCTGATTAACAATACCCCGGTGGACTGGAGCGGGCTCAAACAGCGATGGGAGGCCTGGGTGGGACCTCTGGATGAGGCAGACTGGAGGGACGCCCTTATGGGCCCTCGGTCGCTTACCACCTCCGCTAGGCTGCGGCTCATCCAAATCTATTACTTCCACACCGCCTATCTGACTCCGGACCGCCTGTATCGGGCGGGCCTCCGCGTGGACGCCTCCTGCACTCGTTGTGGGGTGGCTCCGGCAGACTTTTTCCACATGGTGTGGTCTTGTTCCCGTCTAGCAGACTACTGGACAGCGATCGAAGCCGAGCTAGCGGAGGTCCTGGGATGGGAGGTTCCCCACGATCCTAGAATGGCCCTGTTGGGCATCATGGACGGGGTGGACAGGTCCCGTCACGAGAAGTACTTCCTCACCACCGCCCTTATGGTGGCTAAGAGAGAGATAGCAGCAGTGTGGTCACAGCCGGACCCGCCCAGAGTGGCTACCTGGAGTAGAGGGGTGGATTGGTGTGCGGCCCAAGAGCGGTCGTTGTATGCTGCACGGGGCTGCCCCAAAAAATTCTGCAAGATATGGGGGAAATGGCTGGGGGGCCTGGTTTGAAGGGTGGGGATGCTGAGGGTGGGAACGGAGGATGGGGGAGGGTCTTTGCAATTGTTTATTGATGCTTCCCCGATTGAAGTTACTGATGCCTTGTTCAATGCACTGCTGTATATTATTCTTGATACTATTCTCCATGCCGCAAACCACAATAAAAATTTGTTTATCAAAAAAAAAATTTGTTTAAGGCCGGACCCATTTAAAAAAAAAAAAAAAACAGTCGGAACCCCACAGAATGAAAAACCGCTTTTTTTCGAAATGATCCTATAAAAATGGCAGCTCTAGACACATTAAAGAATTCAAGCACTGTTCTCGTGGTCAATTACCTCTTTTTAAGAAAATGCAATCAAATGCATGATTGTGAACATCCCGTGGGCAGTCTCGTCTCCCTGAAGTGGAAAAGTATCAACAGGTGTGATCCTTTCTCAGAAATCAAATCGGGAGGGGGGTGTTGAGGGTTTTGACAAGTATTTGGAGCCCCATCCCCTTTGACACCTACCCCCAGCCAGGACTTGACTGACAAATTATGTTGCTGAGGTCCCACCTTATAGAGTGAATCACTAACACTGTGTGTTTTTTCACTTAAAAAAAGGCAGCACTGCTTTAGCATGATTCTCCTCTTGCCAGTGCCTGGCACCCCCTGTCTCACACACACACACACACACCGCACCTCCTAGATCAATTTAGGAACCCCAGTATGGGGACCTCAGCCCTAGGGCAGAAATTGGGTAATAATACTTCTGAGTAAGCACGGGCGAAGCTGGGACAATCTAAAGTCTGAATGAAGAGCAGGCAGGCAGCTCTTGAGCCGGCTGGATGGAAGTACTGGTCCATGACTTTTCTCTAATGATGCAACTCCCGCAGTATTCTCTTTGGATCCAGTGTCTTTCTTGGAGGATGCAGCTGCTAAAAGAGACCTCTTAGATGTCCTCCCATGAGAAGCATGCTAAATACTTTATATACTTATTAATTTATTTTTAATTTATTTTTATTGATGACCGCTTTCACACTTTACAGACATAATAGATATGAGCATCATGGAGGGCATCTCCATCGGAACTCCCAGTCACAAACCAAAGCCCGTGCAGTTCATCTATCATTATCTTGTCTGACCGATATTACGCGCAGTGTGGCGTGTCTTGACGCTGTTCCACACCATGCTACATACTTTAAAAGCTGCAGCTATGAGACTGATGAGTCTGTAAATCACTGCATTTTAAATGTTTCTCTTTAGTGTACGGAAAATATTAGCCTTTTCTTTACAGTGGTGGTTTATAGAATTAATCTTATTTTAGAGGTTTGGTCAATTACTGCATGCTTCTTTACATTGCTTTGCGTTGAGGAGCTATAAGTTGATTGATCATAGGTGCTGTACGTGATAGGTGAAAGATGGCATTATTGAGCGCGCTTAGAACCATAATGATTGGAACAATCCCTGAGCGGAACTGATGGAAAAGCCTTAATAATAGGGAGTGTTTGCGCTACCCTCTGGGTGGCAAGGGAAAAGATCAGGCAAAGGCATGTCACTAGCATTGAGGTTGATGAATATGAACACTGGTCACTACACTGTGTGTAAGATAAGCAGAGATGAAGGGGCCATTGGGTAAATCAATCTCCTAATTGTACACATAGGGGAAGGTAGGGTCATCTAACCTCACATGAACCTTAAGGTTTCTCACAAGTCTCAGCTGTGCCAGGTGGGCATTCCAAAGTCTCGAACATACAAAGTATTGCCACTGTACCTTCCTTCTGTATGGTGAACTCAATACATTTTGGCAGAGCAGGAGTATCAAGGTCAGTGGTAAGGCCGAACAACATTGGTGAGACAGGCAGGAGTGCAGCCTGCTGTCCCATATACAGTCGGTATGTGGTTATGAAATGGGAGCCCGTTAGAAACTTCATGGGAGGTGTGATGTAGCTGTGAGGCTGACGTTTGGAAAAACACTTTTTGCACCCAACTATGCACGATGCCACAGTTTTGAAACTGAGATTCCACTATGGTGTCCACATTGGCAATTTTATGAAGAAGATAAAAGACTGAACTGAATAAGAATGCATCTCTGAAGCTAATAAAATACTCTTGGATGTTGCATTGATACATGGGTGTGAAGAACAGGTTGTTGTCTCACAACTCACCAGAATTGTTGGTGCAGGTCTGTGAGAGAATGGCCAGGAGCACTGGAAACCCAGGAGCATGATCTTGGTCTTCTTTCTGTTCAGCAAGAGTTAGTTGCTATGAATAAAGCTATGGATGGTGTCTGAAATGTGGTTACTTTGCAAAATGCACCCGATTCCTCTGTCGGTAAGAGTTCAATCTGGGTATCATTATTGTACATTTAATGGCTGACAATATGGTCTTTTATAATGTCAAATATCAGGTCTATGTGAGTATTAGTAAGGCTCAGTAACACAGATGACTAACAGATTGAAAGAGTCGAATTTTTGACAAAGTGGGTACTATTGAATCCTCTGAGTTTGGGAACTGAACCCCAGTAGAGCACATCAATATGTCTGTTCTATTTCTCGTCCCCAGAGCAAAAACCAGAAGATATTATCCCGAAACCAGTCCCAGGATGCTTGTTTCTGGTCCAGGGAAGACCTGACTTTGCAGTCTGGGCTGGACTGTTGCCATGGGGCACAGGGTCAAGGCTGATTTGCATATAGCTGGGTCTGAATTGGGGTGGCGAAGTGAGCTAAAGAACAATGATGTATTCAGCCCAGATCTGTGACTTTGGGTGAGTGTCTGAAAAGTTTCAGTGCTCTGTCCATCAATGCCTTGTGTTTGCTATTTCTCTTCCCCGACATAGACATTCAAGTAATATTTCCATAGGATGCGCCCCACAGCTATGGAACATCACCTCACATTACGTGTTTGTACTTATTGTCTGCTTTCACCTTACCTCCAGTCTAGCAGGTTGTTTCCCAATCTCCCGTAATCCTCATCCTCTCTATTCTAGTTATATGCCTTGTGCCATTGTCTCCCTCCTCATCTAGTTTCTTTCCTTACAAATCCTAATTTTCGGTCCTGGCTACATCTCATAAGGAATTCTATTGGATACCTCCTAATGTTTTCTCTCATTCCTACTCCACTCTCCCTTTCATTCTACTTCATTCTCACCCAATTCCTTATCTGCTCCTCTCCATTCCATGTATGCCACCTAGTCTCAACTGTCCCCTGCTCTTAACAGACTCCCTATTTATTAACAGAACCACTCTTAACAAACCCTCCTTTTCCTTTGCCTGTGCTCTTCTCACTGCAGCCTAATCAATCAAATAGTATTTGTAAAGCGCTGCTTATTATCCCGTGGGGTATCCAAGTACTGTGCTGCCGGTCTCAGTCGAGAAGCCAGGTCTTAAGTCCTTTCCTGAAGGGGTTGAGTGAGGTGCATAGTTGGGGACGGAGGGTGTTCCAGGCTTTAGCGCCAAGGTGTGAAAAAGGATCATCCTCCGGTGCAGCTGCGGCGGATGCGTGGCATTTGTCCGAGGGCAAGGTGTGCAGAGCGCAGTTTTCGGGGGGTTTAGTGGAAGCTCAGATGATGGTTCATGTAGTGTGGTCCAGTGTTGTGGAGGGCTTTGTAGACATGGGTCAGGAGCTTGAACTGGCATCTCTTGTGGACGGGGAGCCAGTGGAGGTATTTGAGGTGTTGGGTGATGTGTGTTCTCTTGGATAGGTTAAGGGTCAGTCTGGCTGATGCATTCTGTATGGTCTAGAGTATTTGCATAAGTTCAGAGGTTGCTCCGGCAATGTGTGTTGCCGTAGTCTAGCTGGCTGGTGATGAGGGTCTACATCACTATTTTCCTGGTGCTGGTGGGGAGTCACCTGAAGATTGTATGTGAGCATGCGGATGGTTTTGAAGCAAGCTGATGCAGTGGCGTTAACTTGGTGTCTCATGGAAATTTCACTGTCTACTACAATGCTGAGGTTGCGTGCATGGTCTTTTGGCATAGGGGTGGGTACGAGCAAACGTCCGCTACCAGGAGCCGTTCCAGAGAGTGGTGTGTCTGCCGAAGATCAGGACTTCTGTCTTGTCCGTGTTTAGCTTGAGGCAGTTGTCTTTCATCCATGTTGCTATGCTCTTCATGCAATTGTGGAAGTTGGTCTTTGTCTGGGTGGGATTTGTTGAGAGTGAAAGGATGAGTTGGGCGTCATCGGCATAGGAGATGATGTTGATGTTGTGTGCTCTGACAATGTCTGTGAGTGGTGTCATGTAGATGTTGAGAGATGAGCCTTGCAGTACTCCACAGATGGTGTGCTTGGGGTATGAAGTGAAGGGGATGAGGTGGACTCTGGGTGCGTCCTGTGAGGAAGGACACCATTCATCTGAGCGTGTTTTCTGTGACTCCGATGTGGTAAAGTTGCTGGATGAGTGTGTGGTGTGAGACAGTGTCCAAAGCTGCGAAGAGTTCCAGAAGGATGAGAGCGGCTGTTTCTCCTCTGTCGTGTAGGGGTTGGATGTTGTCTGTTGCTACAATGACGGCTGTCTTGGTGCTGGGTTTGACTCTGAAGCCTGATTCGGATGGGTCAAGTAGATCATTTCTTTCCACATGTTCGCTGAGTTGGGTGTTGATGGCCTTCTCCAGGACTTTGGCGTGAAAAGGGAGGAGGGCAATCTGATGGTAGTTCTGTGGATCTTTGTAGTCCGCAGATGGTTTCTTGAGGAGGGGTCTGACCTTTGTGTGCTTCCATGCATTGGGGAAAGTTGTTGTGGTTATAGAGGCGTTGAGGATAGAGGCGCGTTGGTGGCTGATCTAGTTGCTTCTGAGGTTGAATAACTGATGGGGGTAGGGGTCGGTGGGAGCCCCTGAGTCGATTGATTTAATCAGAGTAGTGGTTGTTGGTGTGCGGAGTTGTTCCCATGAGGTGATCGCATGGTTGGTGGTTGTGGTTGAAGGGGTGCTGAGGATGTCAGATGGTTGGGGTTTGAAGGTTGTGTAGATGGTTGCTATCTTTTTGTGGAAGTGGTGAACAAGGGAATCGTGGAGTTCTTGAAAGGGAGGGATCACATTTTCTGTGGCTGAGGGGCAGGAGAATTCTCTAGTGATGGAGAAAAGTTCCTTGGCTCGGTTTAGGCTGGTTTCAATGGGGCCTGCGAGGGCCTCCTTTTTTGCTGCTTTGAGATTGTAGTTGTGGTGATTTTGTAGGTGGCTCGGCTGGTATGTTTCTTGCTGGCCCGCCATCTTCTTTCTCATTGTTTGCATTTGTGTTTTGCTGTGCATAATTCTGATGTGTACCAGCTTGTTTTTATTGTCAGTGTGTGTGTCTTTGGTGGCTTTGAGGGGGTGACTAGGTTGGCAGCGTTGGTGATCCAGGCATTTAATTTCTCTACTGTTTGGTCTGTAAATTTGGGCTGGGCACTGCTGAGGGCATCTGTCCATTGCTACTGAGTTACCAGCTGCGGTAGCTCGAGGTCTTGCTCACAGTACCGTGAGCAAGACCTCGAGTAGGTTGAAACACGTTGGCGGTTTCATGGTGATTATTTGCACGTCTGCAATAAACTCTGCATAAATCGATTCCCTTGGAGTGCGGTGATTTCCTTACTGGAAGTATTTGGTGATTATATTGGTGATTATATTGCATACGAGGACTAGCCCGTCCTCGACACCGGCACCCACTACGCAAACAGCGCTTTCCTTGGGGCTGTTTGTTGATGGATAGATATATATATAGTGGTCTATATTCTGACTTGGGATCGAGCTTTGACGAAACATCCCAGTTGACTTCATCCTTCATTCTGTCTCTCTATTACTCAACTGACGATTCATTTCGTCGTCCATCTGGGCCATTTGATATAATTCGGCTTTCCAAACTGGTTTAGAGATTGGGAAACCAATTAACTGATGTCACTTTTAGCTAACAGCAGGGCCTGGTCCAGAAATCTGCAATTTGATTTGTCTGCTTTTGGCCTGAGCATTAACCCTGGAAGACAAGTTTTGGGACTAAACCAATGCATTTGTTGAGTCCAGTGTGTAACACCCAACATGCATGCAGAGCTGAACAAAGGCATGTCTTATGATAAAAGGAGGCATGTACCTTGTAACATCTGGGACATGCATGTTGTAGGTGGTCAAAGATGCAATTTAGTTGTGCTGGTGTGAAAAACGTGTGAGGGAAATAATTGAACTGGGGTAGCTTAAATCTAGCATTTCTAGAAACCGTAGCAGTTCTTTGTAGTGCTACTGCCCATTCGCCATCCGTGTGCTTCAGCCGTAGCTCTCATTCCCACTTCACTCTCAGCCCTCCCAGATCTTTAAGTTATGGTCATCTAACTACACTAAAACATAAAGTGCCCCCCCCCCCACACACACACAGTGTTATCAAATGTAGCACCTGATCTGTGTCTGGTCCACCCATCCTGGACACTTGGCATCCCCATGCCTGCCTTCCACTGCTGCAACCTCCAAAAGTCGGTCTCAATCTAAGCCTCATTACCCTAGGCAGAGTTTAATGACCTTGTGTTAGCCTCATAAAAAGGGGGATCTCCTTGTAGTACGACTGTAGGAGAAGCATGTCCTAAATCCTGACCTTTGCAACTGGTCCTTCAGTGGCACTTGAAGTTTTGTACTCCATTACAGTACATAGGCCGCCAAACCTGCTGTGACGGATACCTCCACACCGGCGGTCCAACCGCTGTTTTACAACTTTAGCGGTCAGACCACTGCAGCTGTCGAGGATCGGCAATCCCTCTGCAGTAGCGCGACAGTCTGGAGCAGCAATATGCTTGCGGTGCTGCTGCGGCACTGCCAAGCCTATTGCGACTTTCCTGACCCCCACACTTGATCCCGCCATGAAAAGTGTGGCGGTCAGGAAAGGAAGGCCCCCTGTGCATGGGAGTGCAGGGGGCCAGATTGAGCACCACCCTGTGTGCATGCACCTCAATTCCTGCATGGCATGGATTGCACAGTCCATGCCATGCAGGAAGTTGCTTTGGTGCTCCCTCAGCACTGCAGTTCAAACGCTCACTTATAAGCCTTAGAACTGCACCGCCGTGGGACCGCCAAAGCTCCTCCCACCAGACCACGAGAAAACTAGTAATTTGCCATGCAGGCGTCGGTAAAGTTTGGTGGTATGGGAGCGGGGCATTGGCGTGGCACACACCGCCAAACTCGTAATCAGGCCCTAAAACACCTCAGAAGGATATTACAGTTGTTATTGCGGTGCGCCTGGGCCCACAGCTCTCAGCAACAAACACACCTCTCTGAGACTTAAGCACATTATCTGCAGCAGCTGGTTTGTTGCAACCCGATTTGAGCACAACTCAGACTGACGGGCATAGCTATCAGTGTGCAGCTGGTGCAGTGACACCGTGGCCCTGAGGTGGAGGGAGGTGGGCAGTCTGCCCTGTACCAGCTGCAGTTGTTTTAGATGCTGCCCTTTCTGATTTTTTCTTTTTTTAAAGATAGAGCCTTTCTTTTTGTTTATTCTTTAAAAAGAGTAAGAGGGGAATAGAAGAGAAATGGAGGAACGGAAAATGACGAGAGAAAATTAGAGGGTGAAGGAGAGGAAAACGTGGCAGAATGAGAGAACAAGTTAATGATCAGGGAGAATGAGAAAAGAGATAAGGACAATCAAAGGGGCAATGGAAGGCAAATAAGAATGGAGACAAGGTAGGAAGGAGATGAGAAAGGGAGAGATGAGGGGAAGGAAAGAGATGAGATATGGAGGAGAGCGTGAAAGATAGGACGCAGATGAGACCGGAGTAAGATATGGAGATGAGAAGTTAAGACGGGTAGAATGGCAACGTCATGGGATTCTGGGCAGATTACTTAATATCCCTTTGCCTGCAAAAATAAATGTGTCCTTGTGTAATGTAACTGATGCTCATGTAAAGTGTTCCAGTGCCTTCGGGTCGAGTTTACGCTATATAAAAACTGCAACAAAAACAAAATGGTAAACTTAAGACCCGTAAGGAGGGCTGCAGTTGTTAGTGCAGCGACACCGAGGACCAGGAGGTGATTAATGTACTGCACCCCAGTTTTCTCTTCAGTCCAAGATCTACCCAAGAGCCCATACACCCTGACTACGTCACTTGATAGCTGCAAACCTGCAGCTCCTCATCCTTGCAACAAGATGCTTGTGTCATCTTCCCATGTGTTCATAGTGCAGCACTTTGTTTGCCAAAGCACAATGTATTTGACCTTTCCGCAGTACTGCAAGCCCTTCCCAAGGCACAAGTCTGGGGTACAAGTCTGGGGTACACGCAGGTAGACAGCATCCACCCACTAATTTCATAGGGTGGACACAGTCCATCCTGCAAGAAGAGGGTTCCTCTGAAATATGCTGAACTTGTCCCAGTGTCATTTTCAGACACCAGGACACATTCAGCAGCACCTGCACGGGCCTTTCATATTTCTGACTCCACCAGGGCCCATAACCAAGGTTGAATATAAGGGACCATCAGGCCTCCTTAGGTACCACTATCCTAGCTGGGAGCTATCTGAGCCTCGCACCTAGATGCACATGCAAAGGGGGGGGGGGAGAGAACAAAGGCACACAGCTTGTTATCACTTCACAAATACTTGAGAGGCATGTTTTTTACTTAGTTCTATCCCTGTATATAAGAGATGTGCTTATTTTGAAAGAATGTCAGATGTGTTGGTCTGTCCCAGTATTCACAAATAACATTGTAAATACCACTGTTTTGTTTTATTACTTTTATAGCCCTACTTATCCCAGTGCATGGTGTCAGAGCGCTTTACATCAGACGTACACATTAGACATTGACAACAAATCATGTAAATATGTAAGTCAATGTGCAAGATGTGTTGTATAAGACAGTGAGTGTTGCAAGGTGTAGGAGTCACATGTCCTTATCTTGCTGTGCTATATTAGAAAAACAAGAACTTATGAACTGCAAGCAACAAAAGGATCTCTGTGCTAAAAGCAGTAACCTACTTACCTAGCTACATAAAATACAAATCTGTCATCTGCTTGTTAGATGATGTGCTCTGCTGGTGACATATGCTGCTTTGACTCAAAACTGGGACTAGAGGAAACGCAGATCTCTCCAGCAAATGTGTTGCCCTCCAAAGTTAATTTACCATTATTATTGTTCCCTAGGATTTACTAGGGACACAAAGATGTTTGCAGTAGGTGTCTTAACCCCATAAGATTATTTTAAAATGCAGACTTTGCAACCAATTAAGCAGGATAGATTTACTGCCATGTTTCTCCTTGTTGCCAATGTATTTGTGGCATAGCTTTTAAGAAGTAAATGTATAAGTGGGGGCCCACATTTTGCATCAGGATTGTGTCACTTTTTTGCCACAACCTTGATGCAAAATGTTAATCTCATAATGTGCTCAAATGTACTTCTGATAGACCTGTGAAACACATGGGATGTGTTGAGATCTGATCTCACTTCTTGTGATGTCCCTTCTTGTGAGGTCATGGGTTGTGGTGCTTTGATGTCACCCTGTGATGTCATGTGCCATGATGTCACTTGCATACTGCATCACTTCATTAGTCTCCCCACCCCACACTTCTTTTTTAAAGACTTTGCCCTGGCCCATCCCATTCTATATAGAGTGCAATAAGCAATCAACACACCTCTTCCAGTGACCTCTAGATGAAAAATCATTTGGGCAATATAACAGTGCCAAGAGGCCACACTCATCTAGGTACTACGAACTATGCAGATGGCACAGACAAGTAAACTGATACAATTGTTGACAATGAATAGCACATGTTCTAAGTAATAATAAGTATAACTCGTGAAATGGGATTTCTGTACCATGATCTCAGTAAGAGTTATTTTCTGGTCTTTTATTTTCAGGGCCACTTGAATTGTACGGCAGAGGAAGACCAAATGTTGAGACATGGCTGCCCAAATTATGCAGCACATGCGGTGGGGTTGAGTGTGGGGGGGGGGGGGGGGGGATTTCGAGAGACGAACATGAGGGGAAATTAAATAATTAATTTTCCCTCATTGTGGCTCGAAATCACCCTCTCCACCCCCCTTCCCTGCAGCGGCCACAGCTGCCCTCGACCATACCCAAGTACTCTATCCAGTAGACAATCTACCTTCACTCTGTGTCCCCAGCATCTTCATCAATGCCTGAACTGTACAAGTCCCTCATCCAACGGCTGCATTTGTCCTGGACGCAGCTACCGATTGCAAATGTCCGAACGTTATTATTGTAACTTGCTGTACCCGTGTATTATGCTACAGTTGTAAAGTGCTCTGATGGCTTCGGGACATGTAGGTGCTATTTAAATTGGGAATAAATAAATAAAAAACAAGGGGCATTACAAAGGCCATATTGGGAGGGGGTGTATTTCAACGCTACCCCTCACAATAAATCAAACAGCCACGCGTCTCACCCTGAGCAGTTAACTTCGTGTGCCATGCAAAACAGAGTTTGAACTGCCTTGGCACATATGGCATGTAGCAGATTGGTGTGTGCTGCCTTTGGAAGGAAGTCTGTCTTTTTAATATGTTTAAATGAAAGGAAAAGACGTCGTTGTAATCTCCAAGGTACACGTTGCACCCTGCGCTGAGCCAGGGGAAAGGGACAATCTGCAGCTCTGAGACAGGAGGGTGGAATTCACATGGCGCTCGCGGCTTGTTTTGAAGCCCAGCGCGGCGGCGTTGTGACCATCCCTGGCCCGCTGGCAGCAGGCTGGAGGAGGAGAAGAAGGCTGTAGTGGCCTTCCTATTAAAATGTTAGCATAATTAATTACTGATGCCCTGTGACAAATAAATTAACCGAAACGCATGTGCTCGCGGTGCTGTGGCTGCCCGAACCCTGAGGCCCCTCCCTGGAAGTCTGGCGCTGGTGTCTGCCTCCCACCCCCGTCCCTCCCCGGCAGGCCCGCCCGCCCGCCTGCCTTTCCTGTGCTCAGATTGCAGAGGCAGGCTGGCCGGGGCCGCCGTATCTCGCAGGGCTTCCAGTTCTGCCAGCACAGAAGTACTTTGCGGCGGGGCCATCTGGACGGGAAGCGTCTCCTCAGAATTCGAAGTATGCTGGCGGATTGGGCTCGCCGGGCCCTGGTGTGAGAGAGCCGGGGAGCAGCAGGCATCGCTGGCGGAGCCGGCCGCGGCGCAGGGGGCCATGGAAGACGGCCTGCCCGACCTCCCGCCGGTGTGCAACTCCAACGCGCTGAACAACTTCTGCAACGGTAAGGCACTGCGCGCGCCGAGGGCCAGGCGCCGCTGCCGGGGGACATCTTGTGTGATGCACTGCTTCACCAATACGGAACCAGTGTCGGTATTGGCAGAGTAACGTGCTTTATATCCCCCTCGTTTCCAAATACGAAAAGCAAAAACTGCTCTTCTCTATGCTGGGGCAATGCACAGGAGGTCCTGTTTCTACGTGCTTGGTAGACAGAGTATAAAGTGCGTACCGGCCCAGAATTTCATAAAATAATATTTAGAATAGTCGGAGGGAGTTTTCAAAAGAGATGTATTTTTTTAACACATTTTGTAAAAGAGGAAATGTGCGTCCGGGGCCGATGCAGAATACTTACAACAGATATTATGCAGCAAACGTGATCACCGTGGGCAAAGGGTATCACGCGTGTTATTTTGGTGGCATTTTGAGGTTCTTTTTAACCTTAGTAACCAGGGTCGTAGTTACCGATAGTGCAGCAGGTGCACTGGCACCGGAACCCATCTGTCAAAGGGGCAGGTACACCTCACTTGTGGTTGTCTTTTATTGTCCAAGGTGGGGTTTGACGGCATATTTCAGCTGTTTGCTTTGTGGCCTGTTGTATCCTGGGTGCCCCACAGTTTGTAACCCTTGCATGATTGTACTTTGTGCACTTCGCAGTAAACATCGGTGGCAAATCATAACAGGGACAGCAGATTGTAATATTCTTTTAGTCGCCGTGCCGGGCATGCTTTCAGTGAGTCACAGCTGTTTGGAAGTAGCCTTCGCCGAAACATTGCACAAGAATCGTGCAGCGCACCGTCCTTTTGTTTCCACCACATGTCACTGAAATGCGATCCCCTGCCTTGTCTGCTGGGTGCTGAGACGAGGCTGGGTAGACACTCAGTGTAGTCCATCGTATTTCTTCTCTTTAACCGCCCACAGGAAATGCAGACCATGTGCTTATTTTTTTTCTAATCCTCTCTGGGTCCCGACGTGCTGCAGTCAGCTTGCACAGAGGATGCAGTGACATGTTAGCTTCTCTCGTTAAAGTTTTGAAGCAAAACTGGCGAGTGCCCGCTGAAAGGTGGAGGGGCAATTGATGAATCGCCCAGGGTAATCCAATCGGACAGTTTGCTCGCTCCTAATTGAGTGAGAACAGAGATGGTGAAATGTTTGCTCCGAGTTAAACACCGAATATCTTGTGCACGAAGTTCTAAAGTCTCGGCTAATTCTTACACTGCGCATATCTTTGTACCCTATATGACGTTCCAATCTAAACAGTTAACGAACTTCTGACAGACATGCCGCTGTTTGAAATGTGTTCAATGCTGTGTTATTGTCTGTTAACCTGCTTAATGCTTTATTCTGCCTGACCAAGCCACAGTTCTCAATGTGAACACACGCTCGCAATTTGCATTTGACTTTAATGATGCGGGCGGAGAAACAGGTTCGTCAACGATCACACGTGGCATGTGTACTGTAATGCGGGGGCGCTAGGGCTTGAGATCCAGACGTCGTAAGGTAATCACTGACCCCGCCCCCCCCCCCCCCATCTCCCTTGACCCTGTGATTCTTGCTGAGTCAAATAGGAGAGCTTTTGTTCTGCCCCAGTAAGCGGTTTCCTGGCACGGGTTCGATATCGCCAGGGGACGGAGGAGGCCCGACTGCGGACTCTCGCAATCAGTAGCAGCAAAAAGCCCAAGCGACGTCTTTCTCGGAAGCCCTAATGAGTGGGTGGATTTGCAGATTTTTTTGTACAGACCTCTTAACCGAAAAATGCACACACGCAACTTTTGGGCGCCCTTGAAAGGGAGGTGTTTAAAGAGACGCGGAGGAGTGCATTTACCACACACTACATTCTAGCAAAGAGATTTTACAAGAGGGACGGGTTTTTTCTTTATTTATACATTTTTAAATAGCGCGGGCATTAATCAGAGGTACTGGAGCGCTTTACAGTAAATCGTTAGATATGATTCAAAATAGCAGATCGTTAATAAGGCATAGAATTACAGTTCGAGGACGTAGGTACAAGTAGGAGCAGCGAGCAGGTTATCAACTGGGGAGTTCAAATAAAATGAACTTAGGAGAGGTTAGCTAAGGGGATATTAGATGTGAGAGCGCATTTCCATTGGAAAGGCTAACTAAGGGGAAAAATGTCTAGGGATTTGAGGTGAGGTGGTGGTGTCTAGGCGTGGAGCCTCAAATTCTGGCCGCGTTTCCTGAGAAGCATTGGGTTGGAATGTGGAGCACCAGGGCTTCTGAATTTCGCGATGGCCTGGGGCCTCTAGACAGCTTAAGTTTTTCTGCTAGGCAGTGAGGAGTGGATGTGTGTAGGGCCGTCTTGTATATGGTCCTGGTTTCAATGGGCATGCAGCGAACAGTGACCAGAGTAGGTGAGATATGGGCATTGCTTTTTGCCCCTTTAGACGAAACGCGCCCTGAATGTAGATTGATTTCAGAGAAGAGAGATGGGTCTCGGAGAGACCAGTCAAGAGTTACAGTAGTAGATTTTTATGAAAAAATACTTCCAAAGTCTCAAGTCTCCCTCCTAAATGGGGAGGGGCGTCATGCACTCCCCCAGGAGCCCCCACAGCTGGTTGCACACTATAGTTAAGGATTTGATCGTGCATCACAGTGCGAGCTGGATGTTCTCGAGGGCTGGGCACATTTTTTTTTGTCTTAATTCAGACCCTTATAGAAGGGGGTTGGGAATCCGTGGTGTAGGGTGTTAGCCTTACTCCAGCCCCCTGGTGTAGGGTGGTTAGCCTTACTCCAGCCCAACACCCTGCAGCGTCGAGGGCAATGCCCAGTGGATCGTGCGTTTCACTTGTGTGTTTGACTTGACAGAAGTAAATCACCACAACTGGACACGTTCCCATTTCAGCGCATCGTCTGACACGTCACACCCCCAGCTGTGGAAGGAGTCTAGTGCGACCCACGCTTTTGAAAGAGGAAAACACTTTTTTGTTGAACAAATGCGCTACATAATTAGTGACCTGGGATCGGATTCCTAGCACATGTGTTTTGTCTTTCCCGTCTGACGGCGGTGGTTAAGCTGTGCTCTTTTGCGGATTAAAGCCTCCTCCCCCACGCGTAAAAAATGTACATTCGAGTAGTTGGCCTGCATTACCAACCTCGCCATGGCCTCGCATCTTTATTGCACTCATGTTTGGAGCACTAATGCTTTTGACACGCATCCTATCAAGTTCATTCTGTTATTGTTAATTAGCTGTGATATGACACATTCTGCCGCTAATATGACATCGCAGCGCCTTTTTTTACCTGTGCAGTATTTGAAGAAAAGTGAAATTAAGCAGTAATGTCATTTGATTCTCCACAGCTGTGCAGTGTCACATAGACTTTAAAAGCGCATCTGCTGTCGGCTGCCTGCTTCCTGGCTTTGCACCTCACTTCACATTTCATGTACTCTTTGCATGAATTCATATGCTTTAAATCTACCCATACTTGTTTAATTGAGTGTAATCCCCGTTTCTGCCCCTTTAATTGTGATTGCTCAACCTTAGACCTGATGATTTTAATCCAATTCTGGTAATTCCGAGAATCTGCGGATTAACTTCCTTTTTGTGATGTATACAATTGGTGACTGCCGGTAATTGCATAGATATGCGTTACAAGGGTGGTGCGTGGTGTTCTTATTTCTTAGTGAAATCCTGCTGTGTCTGCCCTTTGTGGACCTCCAGCCCGCATAGCCGTGGCCGCGCAGTAATTTGTGGCGTTTCTCATAAGTGTACGTCATTGCATAGTAAGCGCTGTTGGGTAGTCAGAGAGAGATCACCAATGACACCCGTAGTCTCCTGTGCCTCTACATAGCTGTGCGATGACTATTGATTGTTCAGTTCTGCATGTTTACGAACAGCAGTGGCGGTACAGGCCCAAGCCATTTCTATTCTTGTGCACCCTAAGAGCAACAGAGACGCATTCACACACCTGCTGCTTGTGTCTTCCACAGATGTACCTTTGGGACAATGCAAGAGAACATTGGTATAACTCCATTTAGGTTATCGATATGTATAGTGGGTATGGAGCAGCTAGTCGTGCACAATAATAGTTATACAAGCAGCCAATTGGCCGCGCTCCCTAGTCCTTGTTTGTGAAAATTCTAGAACCGCATCATTTACTAGTTATTGATACACCAACCTTTATGCATCACTCCGCCAGTTCAGATATTATGTAGACTTGGTGTCAATTTTGAAGTCAATCATGATGTACATTTCCTTTTCCTTAAGTATCTCATCTTGGGCTCAGTTTCTAATTGGTCCAAACTTGGGAAGAAAAGTGCAAATGGCTGGCGGTAGAGACGGATCACAGTTCATAGCCCGTACGTTCTTGCCAGACAACAAACCGCTGGCTCTGGGATCTTCAGATTATCCATAAATCCAGAAGAAGCAGGCTGTATTCAAATAGGCGTCAATTGGAATATTGCAGCATTTTCTGAATAAATAAAACTAGTTTGTGACAAGCGTTGGATTGAATGCACTCCCTACTGCAGATACAGAGTGTAAGAAGGGCTCCAGTACTCTGCAGCCTTTTAAGGGCAAATTTGGTGGACCGATGCCAGACTGACTCTGTGAGACTCATCAATAATTCACCCTGGAAGAAGCTTGGATAAAGGAAGCAGAGACAACGGGCCTCCAGGACCTAATGAAACCAAGAGAAGCAGAGCCTAGCATTATCTTAAAGACCAGGTTTAAAGAGGACTGTGGAGGAGCTTGAAAAAGTTACAAGATGCCTTCTGAAAGGTCCAAACAATGTCCTGGAATTTTTTTCCCTTTCTTGACAGGTTCCCATTTACACGCTTGGAAACCCTGAAATTGCAGGAAAAATAGACATCACTTTTGACAGCTATAGCAGTAAATAAAGTCAGGAAAAGATGATGACAAATGGAAGACTTTTGTGAATGTGGACCTCTAGTGAACGAGCCTGTTCTTAAGGTAGTTCTGTTGTGTGCAAAATATTTCAGGAGCAGAAAGGGGCATACTTTAATGGACTGATGCAGGAATACTAAATCTGAGCGAAATAATGGCCTTTGTAGTGTTTGCCTAGCAAAGTAAAGTAACGGTCGGTGAGGCCTAAATCCTAAGCAATATGGAGCGTAACACGAATGAAAAATTTTAAGGTGGGCCCAGCTTATGAGGATACAAGATGTAATTTCAGGAAATGCAAGTACCCAATAGGAACAGAATATAAGTTAAGATATATGACGGAGGAAAGAGTGATCAAAGACCTAGAATGAATACAAGGATGAGTAATAGAAGATTGGCCATCGGTACGATCTGTGTATACTCGGCATCAGACCTCAAATTGCAAGGAAAGAAGCCACCACCTAAGGAAATAATTTGGACCCGATGAATAGTAGACCTGTGAATGGTTGATCGTGTTAAATCTTTTAGATAGCTAGCCCATGAAACGCCATGCATACTATCTTACTGACTGAGGGAACCTGGTTTAAAGTGTCAGTGAGTACATTTTTAAAGCAAACTTTATTAATTTTTCTTTCCACAACACTTAATGGAATAGCCAAGGTGGAAACACTTGCTAAGATCTAAATTACCCAAGATTATGACACCGAAAAAGAGAGTAGAAGGACTGGAAAATCATACGATAAGAGTGTTCCCTAATAAATTTAAGAGATGAGACCCTCCTAGATGAAAGTATAGGACATAACCATGAAGCCATGGACCTTTTTAATGAATTTTTTTCCTAAACTAGGAGAAACCACATTTCTGTAGTGTTTCATTCCTTTGATGTTATCTTCCACTTTGCTTATTTTATCTTCCTTGTACTAACACATAGCTGTAGTGTTTATGAATGTTTTACCTTTAAGTGATACATTTGGAGGCTTACGTACTATACTTTCCATTCCCCTTCATCGTGTTGGACGTGGTGACCCAAACAGGATCCAAGATTGAGGTTTACAAGGCTAAAGGCAGATTTGTTTGGTCTGGAATTTTCGAGAATCCCTAACAAATTGACTTTTTTTTAACGCCAGCAGCACCTGGTGCAGCTGGTTTGAGGATGAGCCTGTAGATAGTAGAACTCTCGATCTTCAGCATGATGGATATGGGCTGAAGAGTCGCCCCAGTGTGAAGTAGAGAACCATATTCTGTTGAACGATTCAAACTGGTGTGTGAGTATGGCAGGCCCAGTGCGGGTCATACATTTATCTTTTCTTCTGTTACTTGCACATCACATTCCTCTCCTTCTCCATTCCTATCCCTTCGCCTCACTTTTTTATTTGTTGGCGTTTTATATAGCACGAACTTGACCCGAAGGTATTGGGTATCGGAGCGCTTTACCTGAGCACCAGTTTCGTTAGACACGCACATTAATTTTTTTTAGGCACGGGGAGATTATGTGATTTGCCCAGAATCACAGGATGTTGAGTGTCGTTGCCGAGAATCGAACCCGGTACCCCAGGTTTGAGGTCGACCGCCCTAGCCCTTAGGCTACATCCTCTCCATTTCATACTCCTTTTGCTTTCCACCTATCTGGTTTCCACCTATTAGTACAGGTTTGCATGCTTCTCTGCTGGACTCCTGATGGAAGCTGTTCGTTTCTGGATACGGCAGGAGGGTTCCCTTGGGGGCTGGGGCCTGGTGGCATCCATCCATTGGCCTTTCTTTTGTGCCACCAGGCCTTTTGTGGGTGCTGCCGTTGTACCCATCTTTTTCCCTACCTGCTGCTGCCATGCCTTCTCTATAGCTATCTTAGCACAGTCATCCGGTGTGCCTTGAAATTTACTGTGTACAGGAGCGGTGCAAGCAGCACTGTTACTGAAGTGCTTGACCCCATTCTTCTCCCCAGCTGGCACCTAAGATCTTATGAAAATTATATGCTGTGCCCAGGTCATCACGCATGCACGATCTACTAAATTAAGTGTCTGCTGCAACGGCATCTTCACTTTTGCACAGCATCTACGTGATGTTGTATAGCATTGGTGAAAGGCATTGGCATAGCCAATAGTTCCAGAAAGAGAGACACCTATTGGCTTTGCCGATGCTGGTTTTGTTTCTTTATGGTCTAAAAAGCAAAACCCCCATTCACTTACTAATTCACACTGTCTGTCCCACAAGCGCATTCTTCCCTTCTCCAGCTATACCCCTTTACATACTTAATTTAAGATCATGTTATAGACTGATTTGTAAAAACTGAAGTGCCCTGCTCCTGTGGGTCAGTGGAGTAATGCATCTACTGCAGAAATCTGTGTTTGACCTCGTGATCACAGGTTTGAATCCTGCAAGGATTGTCCAGCCTTTCATCATTCCAAGGTCGGTTAAAAGAAGTACTGTGGGTTGTACATGCACTTGATTAATGTATATATTCTGTTTGTAATGTTAAGTTGACACCCTTCAGCTTCACTTGTACCACGGATCATCTCCCATCATGATTTAAAGCGGGGTTATGCTTACTACCTGGCGTACCAGTTCTCGTTGTCTTATGAGTAAAAGTTTATGGTTTAACAAATATCCGGTTAGGTTTGACTCTTGTATGAATAATGCTTACAAAGGAGTTAGCTATCACAAGATAAAGGTAAGGCTTTTGTGTGGAATACTGCATATGTACCTTACACAGTCTCTATCACTAGTTTTATTTTGTTGTCGATCTTTTTGCTTCTGTGATGCTCTGGATAGTGAGAATTAAAAGAAGCATAAAAGGGTAGTGGCTCTATAGTTAGGCGGCAAGATAGACATAATATCTGCTGCTGACTTTTGAAACAAAGGGATGGGATAATGGACCAAAGCAGGTTGTTGTAATGGATACCGATTCCTTGGATGCATCCATGCATGTTCATCGATTAGAGACCCTGGGGCGCCATGGAACTCTATAGTGAAGGGAAACCACTTGTAGGATATAAGAAATGGGAACTTCTAGCCTGCTCTTGCCTTCCTTCCCACTGGAATTGATTGATCTACTATGAAGGCCGTGTTGGCTTCTCATTTAACATCGCAATGTCCAAAAGATTGTAGTAGATTGCAGTGGTTTGTAGAGCGACAAATGCTGTGGAAGACACCTAATGTGGCTTTAGAACTTTATCTGTTGAACTTCATTTTTATGCTTTGGAGCAGTCAGAAGGTCAGATGTGGGTCCGTTGCTTGCTTTGCTTCACGACCCAAGTTTTACGTCACCGGCAAGGCATGAATAGGATGAAACCAGTCTTGGATCACTTGCGTTATCTTCTAGAGGGAGCTTCTTCTGGCACCTCAGGGTGGACTATTCCCACGAGGAGCAGGGTCTTTACTGGTTTACATTAGGCCAGCCTCTGTTTGGAGTGGCACAGTGGGTGAAAACGATGGATTGAAGTGCCATCCTGAAAGATGCAAGTGGTCAGACTATTTGTACGCATTCTTCCATCCGCTTTTGTGTGCAGTCATATACAAGGTCTTTGATCTCTGCAACAAGTCAAAACTTACGATCTTCCCTAGGATGTGCTGTACCGTATGTGTCGTGTCGCCTTGAACGCGAAAAAGCCTTGTGCTCCTAAACCAAGAATGTATACGATTCCGGTTGGTCATCACCAACATAAAGGCCCCTGTACTGATGCAGCATGGTACTGGTTGAGAGTGCAGAATAAAAGCCAAACAGCTGCATTATGAATGTTTTTGGGGTGGCTGAGTTGGTACTCGTACAGTGATATGTCCTTAAATCAATCGTATGATCACAAGTCACTAAATGTAGTCTTGCGTGCTCACCATTCCCCACCACCTCTTTTTTTTTTTTTGCAGGTGAATTTGAGCCCTTTTGTGCACAATCACTGGCTTCAATTTCTTGTTAATAATTGAGGATACTATACATTTAAAAGCTAAAAAGGCACTTTAGAGTAGTAGTGTGAGAGTGGAAATACGAAAATTGAAGGGAGTAGAAAATGGAGAACTTCCACTAGTTTGATATTCTGAATATAATGGAGGTAACTCAGCCATTGTAATGCTGTGTGTCGGAAAAGACTTCACCTTTCGGTACAGTTCATTCAAAGCTTTGGAGACTAGTAGTGGAAGAGGATGTGGCACAGCAGCCAGAGTTGCCGATTCAGGAGCTGAGGATCCGGGCGCAACATCCTGTGATTCTGGGCAAATCACTTAATCAGTAATTTGTAAAGCGCGACTACTCACCCGTGAAGGTCTCAAGGTGTGGAGTGGAGGGGGGTGGGGGAGGGTCTGCGGTTCAGTCAAAGAGCCTGGTCTCGAGGTCCTTCCTGAATTGCCCATAGACAGCTCCTGGATACCCTCATGGTTGATAAGCAGCGCTACATACATCTACAAACGTACGTACGTACTTACTAGCGTTGAATGCCCGTAGTTCTAAAACGCATGTAAGACTGCTGACAATATTAATTTGACAAGTGCATACAAGTTGCTGTATGGTTATTTATCAATCTTGGTCTTTTCTGGAAGAAGTACAGTATCCAAGACTAGACCCTGTAGGATCAAAAAATGGCAACTCAAGATAAGGTTCCAGTTCGACATTAATCCTTCTCCAAAAGCTTCAGTTATCAACCAGATGCACATCCCATCTTAATGTTTTAACTTTGGACGCCAGCCTGCCCTCTTAATGGTGTATTGAGTGAGACGTAGTTTTAAAAAAAAATAGTGTTCAGAAACTTTCAAACGGTCTTGCCAATATTTTTTTCTGTAGTCGCTTGCGAGCCGAACTAGCAAGCGAAGGAAGATGGCCGATTCTGATGCATTCATGCTGTTTTGCAAATAAGATGTGACTCCTTCCTGTACAGTGGTTTACGTATGAAACACAGTAGAGCGAGCTCCGAGGTAACTCTTGTGTTGTGTCCATCAGTGACCAGACAGTGGCTGTAGAAATATAACCTGTTTAGCCACTAGGGCTTCTCTTCTGGCAAGCGTGGCTTTGGGAAGGCCTCCTGCCAGAGAGAGAGGCTTTCCTTCAGCATTGTTCATATTTTCTCTGTTTCTTCTTCTCAGCCTGAATCCTGCAGCTTCCCCAGCAGCTCTGTGCTGCACTGGGGTGTGATGCTTGACAAGATCTTTCCCTGTGTTATTGTGCAATTCTAACTCATTGAAGATGCAGGAGAAGCTTGGGGGGGGGGGGGGGGTTCGTGGCTTACTGTGTGCACAATGGAGTCTCAGCCTCTTACATAAGTGCCGGGCTGATAGTGGGAAAAGAACATTGCATAAGGCTGTTCCCTGGATCATAATTGTCCTTTTTATGATTCCTTGTTCCTGAATCTTTGGCAAAAATAAAACGCTTTCAGGAGCTCACGTGTCTGGCTTTGGTTGATAGGATGGGTTTCAAGAACCGCATTGGGTTAGAAGTACCTGTGGTTATGCTTCTGTGGGCGTCTTCAACCCAGACATTGCAACTACGAAGCACAGCAGGGGGTGGGTAGGAGCAGTAAGGATCACCTCCCAAAGAGCATTTGTGAGTTGCCTCTTAAGTCTAGTAAGGTCTATACGCTCAGTCATTTCTGATACCACGAGGATCTCAACTGCGGTGTGTACATAGGTCTAGTGAGACCACACACTACTTTCTGTTAAGCCGCATGACACACTCGCCATATAGACTGCTCACATCTAGCTGCCTCTTGGAGCAGGGCCATTATCTTATAAAGCAAGGATTGAAACGGTAATGAAGCAGTGAATCAAATCAAGGAGAGCTTTCTGACATCCAAAGATGTATCACTAAATGCACATTCTTTAAGCCAGGAACCCCGTGTGAAGTCATCTGTTCTGTCGTAGGCTACAGAGAATACGTGACGAAAGCGGTTACAAGCACCCTCTTCTTATTGGTCAAAATTCTGCATCCGCTGTACGCCAATTTCCCCCCCTCCCCCTGCATCCACTTTACTCGGCTTAGAGGATTGAGTGACCACTGTGGCCGTTTCTACCTTTTGGAGTGACTGAGGCTTGGGTGCACCTCGTAGGACAGGCAGGTCGGAGGTAACTAGGGTACCTTTGCAATAACAAGCAGAGGTACAGAACGAGTGCTTGGAGACTGCTGCTTCCCAGTCGGCATGATGTTGCCGCACCGGCTCCACTCCTTGTCCGGCGCAGCAGTGATAAGGCGATCAGTGTGTGCCCTGAGATGTCACTGCTTCTAAATGCTGGGTGTCAACTCCACAGCTAGAATAGAGGCTCTGGATGGTTCGAAAGGAGAGAAAAATAATTTAATGATGATCTGGTCAATTTTCCTTAAAAGTTGAAGACTGTTACTGAGTATTTTGGGCCCCTTAGTTACTTCACCTTCCATGCATCGCGCCTTGGGCATCCCAGTGCAGGGTTGGTGCTGCATGTCTTCCTTGCTAAGAGCTGCACAGAGGCCGACACGCCTTCAAGACTCTGAAGTCTTCGGACTTCTCCAGGTAGAAAGGTTTTATAAGATTGACTTTGGAACTGAGAGTAGAGTGATGCCACTGCCAATAATACACCATGCCTTCGGGAGGTGTAGACCTTTAACAATGTGATAAAAATATCCATACCTTTTTTTAATCCCAGTTCCATCTTTGTGTCTCTTCTTTCTAGAAGTTCTTTGAGTAGAGGGGGTGAGGTGGAAACTAACAGAAGCCCTTTTCTCATTTCAACATTAATAGCAATTCATTCAGTTTCATAGGAAAACCCTCTTTACCCTCTTATTTCACCATTCAAGTAGAGTTTTGTTTGTGACGCCTCTTTTTACTGTGCGCCCCTTAGTCCAGTGCTGCAAATAATAAACATCTTGAAACTTTTGTTTGCAAATGAAGGAATTGTGTATTTTGTTGTATGCGCAGTACAATCATGCCTATGGGAGCAACATCAAACTCTCACCTGCGCTTGCTTTTTTTGTGCGTTATTCTAGGTAGTGTGAAAATAAGAACATGTTGCAACTCACTAATGAATTTTCCAAAGTTGAAACAAGCTCAGTAGTGGCCACCCGAGTAACTGAATGCTAAGTAGTAAACCGATTCATAGCTGGTGACAGGATTATGAATATATACTTGGGGAGTTTACAAAACAGAAGGTAGCAGATCTTTGCTTGCCTGAGCCTTTACTTTTTGAGAACTGGAAAATGTGTACATTTTCTCAAGCACATTTTCTTTTGACACTCCGTCAATTCTCTTTATTTCAGACTTAAACTTTGCTAAGTCAGACTGTAAATGAAAGGTAAATAAATATATGCTTGAGGCCCCATTGGTAAATGAAAAATCAATATTAAAACAATATATCTGACCTCAAACAGAGCAAATGTTTTTTTTTTCTTTCCCAGTGGCGCCTCTAGGCTTGATGTTTTGGGGGCAACCCAAAGGGCCACAGATAAAACTGGTGGAGCTACCTGCAGCGGGCGATCAAGAAGGTTCTACACATGTCATTTAACCCCCACACACATTTACATACATAAAGTAATATAATCATTGTAAGCAGACTGTCCATTAAACATTGCTATAGTCTGTAGAAAGAAAAAGTGATAGTGTCGTAATCACTCCTGTTCTCCTCTTCACGCCACTAACGTTTGCAGTCTTTGTTAGACCTTTCCACTCTCTTTCTCTTCATATCTTTTTGAAGGGCGCCAGCTGCATATCTCACACCACCGCTTTCCTCTTCCGCACCCTCTTTTCACTCTGCGCTGCACGTACATCCTCGCATTTCCTTCACTCCACAAATTTTTCCCGCGCGCACATTGCTCCCACTCATCTATAAACATTGCATTTTCTTTAACTTTCGTCCTATCAATATTTTGACAGCTGTGCACCTGCCTCCTTCACACACTTCAGCATAGAATCAGAATTGGCACCCCAAACTATTGCTCTATGCACTTTGCAGTGAGACGAAGGATTGGCTGAGCATGTCTTCTGAACCCCTTTATGAACCACTGATGGGCACTGTGGGCAATTTGCACTGCATTCGACCTGAACTCCATCTCTCTCAATCTTGGGCCACCCACAACCTGAACACACAGCTAGGAGCTACTCTTTTCACACTGTGCGCTATGCGTGAGTATTATGTTGCATGAAAAAATACAGACACACCCATTCCTGGTTAAAGCCAGTGGCGGCTGGTGGATTTTTGAAAGTGGTGTGGCAAAAATATTGTACTTGAGTATAATGAGCGAGTAAGTGAAGCCTTAAGTGCAAATGGAGGGTGCAGGGGTTTCTCCCACTGCAAAAAAATTCATTCAAATGGTGGCTTTTACATCACGATTAATTGCCAATTGTTGAAAAGGGATCCAACTATAATATTTTAAAACTCAAGTGTGAATAAAACAGAAACAAATCAAAAATGTGCCCAATCCTCGAACTGGTCTGTTGTAAAATGACCACTGAGCCAAGCACATCCAACAACCTCACTTGGACCATCCGAACCGTTTTGTATTCAAACCATATCTCGCAACAACCCATTATGTTGTTTTTCACTATCAAGCTCCACTTTCTCTTCATTATCAACGTAAAATTGGAAGGTAATATCTTGAATAGTTACATGAATAGTAGATGTGGCTGAATCCTACTTTAATCATAAGGACAACCACCCCAAGCTGAATGGTAATGTTGGACTGAAATTGATGGAAGGCCAGTCTGAGCTTTTCGTTAGTGATAATCATCAAGCATTGGCAAAGCTGCTAGGTATGTGTTTAATATGCTAACTAATGCAGCATTGGTACATTAGAGACACAGACAGACACAGGAAGGAGTCAGCAGAAGCAAATGGAGAGAGCCATAGTTGTAAAGTAGTCCCTCATTCAGTTCAATTCAAGCACTTAAGCGGAGGTTGAAGGATATGCTCAAGCAACCAATAGCATCAGGTGAGATATGTATACTCCGCTTGGCTGAGCCAAGACATGCTTGACAAAGTCTCAAACTAATGGCTAAAAAAGGATGGTCCAAGAAAGTCACTGTTCGAAAGGGTTGGAGTCAAACCCCACTCTTATCTATATTATTAGCAATGTGTCTGAAACTGGGCTGGCAAATCCCAGGCCTAAAAGTGCTGATAAATCAATCTGTTCATGCATTGCTCTGTTGCCATGCTTGATATAATATTGGTTTCTGGTGAAACTAGATTTTTCCACTCCATATCCCAGGCAAAAAAATGGAAAATAGACCTGTTCTATTTTATAACACCATGAAAAGTTGTTTGGTGATATTAGTTTGGGGTAAAATGTGTTCTCCATTCCATATTATGCAGGTGGAAACTATGTGCATCTTGGGAGGTGGGATTGCTTTCTGGTGATTCTTCTATTCCATCTCATGCAAATAAATGTGCTCCATTTTCCCCCATTAGAATATGAAGAGAAAATTTAGTGGGGGTAAAACATGTTTGTTGAGTTGCACATCAAATATATTATTATCATTATTATTTATAATATTTGGGGATTCATTAAACCAAAGCGAGAATAAAGTCCAAGAGAGAATGGGTAACACTGCAGCAGTCAAGACCCGTTTGAGAACAGGAAGTGATACCAAACTGATCTTTTCCACTTGCGGCCCACCCACGTGCAAACCAAGGTGCACAAAACTGGCACAATTTTGCACCACAGCAGAAAACATTTCAAGCAAAAATACTATTGTACCGATCTTATGCATACAAATGACGAATTCGGCTTACAAAAAAAATGTGTCTAAAAAACAGCATTATTCCGGAGTTGTTAAAATAAACTGCAGATTTTCGATCACCAGTGATGGGATTGTCATTAATGCCCAGAGTTGAAATGTATTTTGATAAGGTGCGGCACAATAAAGGAACTTAAAAAAACACAGTATACTGTAGAGAAGGAGTGCTCATGAGGCGCGATTTTATTTGTTATTATGGAAATATTATTTTTGCTAAATTAGGTAAGCGATTTGTGACTGCTTGCAATGACTATAGACTAATGCTGTGAAGGTATGAAATTTGCTTGGAAAAATGTTGGCAGACACCCTAAAATGAAGACGCCGCCCAAAACGATTATTTAGAGCGGTATTTTGCCATTTTATTAACATTCAATTGCACTTGGTAGCCTGCGGGCATGTTATTATTATTTTGAGTTTTATATAGTGCTGGGCTACACCCCAAAGATATCAAAGCGCTTTACAGGTTATGGGAAGACAAAAAGAAAAATTTACAATATAGCATTGAGGTAGTCAGCAGTCAAATAAAAAGAGTGAATAACAATACAGTGTAGAGGCAATAACCTTGCTCTTAAAGGGAGCTACTCTATACAGCCACTCACACACCCGCTGACTGTCCAATACAGCCAATAACACAGCCACTCACTCACCCATTCAGCTACTTCCATACCCACTAACACATCCATACAGCCACTAACACAGCCGCTCACGCATCCATACAGCTATTCACATATTCACTAACCGAGCCATACAGGCACTCAGACTCCCATACAGGCAGTAGGATATCCACTTTGCCTACATATTACTGTGTAACCCAGAATGGAAGTTTATTTTTTGAAACTAACAGTTTCTACTTGGGGGAACTGGCCCCTCTCTTCTTTTTATTAGGTCTCGGCTAGCGATGGCTGCGCTTGCGCAGTCTCGCTCGCGAGACATAATGACTTGGGTGAAGAGGGGCTTGAACCCGCCCCTCTTCTTCCCTGTTCTCCATTGGCTGGCCTAGTAAATGCTGGCCAGCCATTGGAGAAGAGGTCCCGTCACTCTAATCCTGCCCCGTCCTTTTCGGATCGGGGGTGTGTTTTTTGCGAGAAGTCTCAGGGAGGAGACAACAGCAAAACACGCCCCCCAATCCGAACATGACGCTGCGTTTCTCCGAGGCATTTCTGCTTGAACTTGCCTCGGAGAAAGACGGTGTTCATGGCGTATCAGGCTCTCCAGCCCCCCCTGAGGTCGTGTTGGCAAAAGTTAAAAGTAGTGGCCTATTGAGAGGGGTGACATAGGTGGATATGCCGGAACAGTGACCCGCTTTCTCCGCGGGCACCTTTGGCTCATGTCCTCAGCGCTGATGCGCATTGAAGGAGAGGGAGGGCATCAATGCGTTAGTTGCCTAAAGACACTTTGTGACCAAGTGCTCTATTTTTCTACTTCTGTTATCCGCTTTGATTTTATCAACCTGATGAAATAGTAGTCGGTGACATGCACTTTCAGCCCATGCCGTCTGCCGAAGGGAACAGGCAGCCTCGACCGCGAGTCCGATGGGCGGGACAGCCAGGGTCCTTTGCCCGGCTGCTGCTCTGGTCTCCTCCCACTGTTTCTCTGGGTGGCGCTGTTCAATCTCCTCCCCCTGGCGCTCGCTCCCTTGCCCGGCCGCTGCTCTGGTCTCCTCCCCCTGTTTCTCTGGGTGGCGCTGTTCAATCTCCTCCCCCTGGCGCTCGCTCCCTTGCCCGGCCGCTGCTCTGGTCTCCTCCCCCTGTTTCTCTGGGTGGCGCTGTTCAATCTCCTCCCCCTGGCGCTCGCTCCCTCTCCTCGGGCTCCTGTCCGGGTGGGGGCCGGTCACAGTTGGGCAGCAGACCTCGCGGAGGATCTTCGGTCGGGGGCGCTGGCGGTTCCGGCCAGGGAGACGGAGTCAGTGGCGCTGCTGCTCCGGACCCGGAAACACAAAGAGGCAACGGCGGCAGCAAGGGGTTGGCGCTGGAGGAGCCAGCCCTCAGCATCACGAAGAGGAGGGGGGCGCCGGCTACAACAGCGAGGATGAGTACGAGACGGCGGCGGCCCGAGTGGAGGCCATGGACCCGGCCACCGAGGATCAGGTGAGGCTCGGGGGTTATTGTAGGTCGACGTGTCATCGTTTACCCCCTTACATGTACTGGTCTGTGTGGTCCTGGATAGCCTTCACAGGGGATCAGTCACCGTGGAGCAAGTGAGGCTCGGGGGTTATTGGAGATGGACGGGTCATTGTGTATGTCCCGTTACATGTACTGGTCTGTGTGGTATTGGATAGCCTACACAACTGATTGATCTGTGACCTTGGAGCAGGTGAGGCTCGGGGTATTATAGGTGGACGTGTCAGCTTGCCCCCTTACATGTAATGGTCTGTGTGGTATTGGATAGCCTACACGCGGAGTCCGTCACCGTGGAGCTGATGAGGCTCGTTGAGGGGTGGGGAGGGGGGGTTCGCTGGGGGGCAGGGGTATCATAGGTGGATATGTCATGTCTCCTTACACGTAGTGGTCTGTGTGGTACTGGATAACCTTCACAAGTGATCCGTTACCGTGGAGCAGGTGAGGGTTAGGAGTTAATATAGGTGGACCATGGCTTATCATTGTTTGTCCCCTTACGTGTACTGGCCTGTGTTGTACTGGATGGCCTTCACAAGGGAACCTGTCACAGTGGAGCAGGTGAGGTTCGGGAGTCTCTGGTGTTGGTAGACATTTTATTGTGTACCTTCCCAAAACTCCCTGCATAAAACACATTATCGAATACCACAGACCACATCCCTGTGCCCTTTTTTAGGTCTCGGCAGTTTCTATATAGTGCTAACTTGACCCGAGGGTTTCCGACTTAACAGTATCCGAGCTCTTTACACGAGCACCAGTTACTGTTTTTGACAATATCCTTGTGTATTTCGCTGCTTCAAAAATCATAAATCTCAAAACGTCTTTTCCACCTTTCATCTGTCAATTTTTATTAGTCATTTATTTTTAAAATGCTTAATTTATAGTGATAAATGCAAAGATCTAGAAACAACGGTGCCACTTCTGATTTGGCTCCCAAGATCAATGTGTATGTGTCTAGATCTATGTGTGTGTGTGTGGTTCTGTATGTGTGTGGCTGTGTGTGTATGTGGCTCTGTGTATGTATGTGTGGCTCTGTGTCTGTGGCTTTGTGTGTGTGGCTCTGCATGTGTGTGGGAGGCTCTATGTGTGTGCGTATGTGTGTGCCTCTGTGTGTGGGGCTCTGTGTGGGTGGCTTTTTTTGTAGGTGGCTCTATGCGTGGGTGGCTCTGTCTGTGTGTGAGTAACTCTGTGTGTGTAGGTGGCTCTGTGTGGGTGTCTCTATTTGTGTGTGGGTTGCTCTATGTGAATAGCTCTGTTTAGGTGGCTCTGTGTGTGGATGTGTGTGTGGGTGGCTTTGTGTGTGTGGCTCTGTGTGTGGGTGCAAATGCAATAGGTCTCGCATTTGAGAGAGATTAAGCTATTGACATTGTAAATAACAATGCCGTTTCTTTAACCCCTTCCATGCTCATGACGGAACGGTTCCGTCATGAGCCACGGTTGAGCTGTGCTCATGACGGAACCGTTCCGTCATGGCCCCGCCCGCGCTCGAACCCTTCAGCACCGCGGCGGAATTCGCCCAGCGCTGAAGGGGTTAAATGTTTTAAAAACAAAAACATAAAACAAAAAAGTCATGAGCAATGCCAATAGCTCTAACTTTAACAATGCCGAGACCATTGCATTGTAAATGCTTGTTTCTCTGTCACCTGGTCTCACCCAGTGCTTAAAATGGAGTACTAGAAGTGCAGGTACTACTAGAAGTGCAGGTACTCTGCAGCAGAGTACCCGCTTGTTTCTGAGAAGTGCTGGTACTCTCAAATTAAAAGTATTACGTTCTTCTTGAAGTGCAGGTACCCTCCCCCCCCCCCCCCCCCCCCCCCCGCCCCCTCAAAATAAAAAAAAGTGCTGGTGCTCCTTCCCGGCCCATTTAAAACACTGGTCTCACCATAATTAATCATACTTCCATGGTCAGACCTATTTTTGGGCCTCTGACGACCATTTGATCTTGCATAATAGCTGCTCTGTTTAATTGCCTGCTTGGCGAGATAAATCCTCCCCCTCTGGTTCTTGGTAAAGAGCTACGGGGGCTGGAGGTGGGGCAGGGGCATGGGGTTAGGGGGGTGCAGGGAGGAGACTGTCTGCTAGCCTCACTGACTCTAATCTGTCTCTTGTTCCTTTTAGTGGTTGGACGCCAATGTCTGCCAGTTAGTCTCTGTGTGCCCTGACAGATGCCTCCCTCTTCCCCCAGGTCTGTGTGAGCGGGCAGGGACAAGCGGGGAGTGTCTCTGGAAAATCAGAAATCGTCTTGGCACCAACTTTTATCTCGGTAGCCATTTGGGCTGGCATGGGTATGCAGGCTGCACACAGGAGTAATAGTTACCCCCTGGCATACTCGTGGTTGTGTGTGGTCCAGATTGGCAGATAGGGCACATGGCCTATGCCCTGGGTCCCACATGACTGTGTTCCCTACACCTTCGCATGTTAGTACTGTTAAACACATACAGAGCTGGAGCACGTGCAGGTGGACAGGGGACCGAGATGGATGGGCTGGTCTGTCCTCCAGCACCTACAGATGCCTGACATCCATAACACCTGTATAGCGCGCATTCACCCCGCAGGGCTGAGTAACTTTTGTTTATTATTACACAACTGCAGGGCACTCGTGTATCGACCGCGGAAGGATGAACGGCTGAGTTGACCAGCCGGGATTCAAACGTTTGACCATTAGGTCAAACACTTCTGAAGTAGAGGCAGTAGTCCACGGAGCCACCATTCACAGATACCTACTGTCGCCAGAGTCTCACTGTCTGTCCATATAGCTGCCTCTTGATCACCACACACTGCTTAGTCCCCCGCTCGGTCTTGGCCCTCATAGTGTGAACACTGCCCGGAGTTGTCCCAGGCTACTTAATTGCAGGCACCTGTTTATCTTTACCACTGTTAGTTCAAGGTTCACTCATCACAGGCGTTAGTTGTGAGTCACCCTGAATTTACACTGCTCACTGAGTAGTGTAAATTCAGGGTGACTCACAACAAACGACTGTGCTCACTGGTGCCTGCATGTGTTACTTATTCAGCTGTGGACCATCACAAGCCCCTTTTATTTATTTTTTAGCTTTCCTAGATAGCATAGCGTCGTTTAAATACATGCTGGTGTTATCATATATATTAAGATAGCGTTATATAAAGGCAGACATGAAGTATGTTGGTGCTATATAAAAATAAACAGCATATCAAAGAGAGGGTGTGAGGAACAGATGGAGAACTGAGGATCAATAGAAGGAAACAGATTCTAAGAGAAAAGAACGAGATACCGAGGGTGTCTGTGTATGTGAGAGGGAGGGAGGGAGAGAGAGAAAAGAAAAAAAAACAGAAGTAGAGAGAGACAGCTACAAGGAGAGGACAGATGGGGTAGGGGAAGAGCAAGATATCAAGGGAAGCAATATTACAGGGTGTGTGGGGGTGCATCCCAGCATCCGAAGCCTTGCACGCCACCTGCTTGCAGTGCAGCTTTCACCGCCCACTTCCCTCCTTCCAGAGCCCGTCAGGAACGCCCTGCACTGCTGTCCACTGCTTGCAAACTCTCCTCCAACTACTTGTTTTGGGTAAAACAGCATCTCTCTGTGTCTTTTCAGTTCAAGTGTAAATCAATCACTCTGGTAGAACTGACATCACGTGCGTTTCGATACTCAGAGTGGCTGTCACCCCAAAAATTCAGCGAAGCCAAGAGTCAGTCTGTCAGTCAGTCTGAGTGAAGGTGAATTTAGGAGTGCGGCCGACAAACACGCTCGCTGTCCGCCCAGTCCGGCTATTGGCACTGATTCCGAACACGAATCTTCGTCCTGCGTGCCTGCCGGGAGCAAGATAACCATTACACGTTTAATATCATGGCAAACGAACAGGGGGGTGAACCCCCCGCACCCCACCAAGAAACCGCTGCTGTTAAAAGCAAGTATTCTTAGGGGATGCAAGAGTAAGTAAAACCTGAAATGTGAAGGGAAGCAGCTCAGTGCCTGTGTTTGTTGACTGTCACCGCGGGGAGTGGGAGGCAGGGTATTTCCAGATGAGGTCCCCGCACCACCAGCCACGCTTGCTGTCCCCCCAGCCACGACGCGTTTTTTTTTCTTGGCCCTGTCATGTCATGTCGAGTAAATTAGTAGTTTAAACAAATTGGAAAGTTTCAAAGACCAGTGTTTCCCCCCAAATTCGTTTTAGTGTGCAGCTCCGATACAGAACTATCATTCGCGAAAAATACACCATGTCTTTTAACTATTTTCCAGATGTGTGGTTTTTAATTTTTTTAATTTGTACACTAAACTTTTGCCTCGTTCATTTTCTTTTTAAGGTAATTGCCTTTGTGCTTAGTGTTTGGTTCATATGACGTAATAAGGAGCTTTCTGTAGTTTGTTGGCGCACGTTCGTTTTAGTCTCGGATTTTTAGGGTGTACTTTAATATGGGATGTGCCATGGACGAGGTAACAGACACCCGTGTCGGAGATTATGCTCAGTTAAAACCCGAGTGCGATCTGTAGATGGGAGGCCATGTTGTCTCAGTAAAATTCCTGCCTGCAGCAGCAGTGTCGTAACCTGCTAGTTTGCCACCGGTGCGCTGCTGCGCTTTGATAACTCGGCATATCCCTTTTCAGGTAACTGACACCGAGTAAGCGTCTTGCCATATCCAGCTGTGCCCAGAATAACCCAGCACATGTCAGCAATGCGCATAACTGGGGCTCGCGGCCTTCGTCGATTGGTCGAGCCGCTGACATAAATCAGTGATTACATAGGTTTTGAGCCCTTGGCTGCTAAATGTCTTTTTCATCGCACGCGGGCTCCGCTTTCAGCGCGCCTCTTGTGATGGACGCAGCACGCGGCCTAATATTACCGTGCGTGTTACGCTAATGTGACCCCTGTTGGAATTGCTCAGGGAGCCGCTTAGTTCACACGTGTTTTGGTTATAATGCTGATACTGCCGGTGACCCAACTGCGTGTAAGAATCTTTATCACCCGTCTTAAATAAAATGAATCTTGCCAAAACAGGACATGGCCTTCTGTGCAACATATTGGCTGTTTGCATCTTCAAGTGCCCGCTTATTACAGACATAAAGTGAAAAGGAGCATAATAAATATTTGCATATATATTTGTGTGTGTGAATACATATATAGATGCACACATACATATATATTCATATGGATGATGTTTTACAAAACGAAGAGGCACAAGAACCCATAATTAACAGGAATTATGAAATATGAGCAGTACGTCACATTTCCTTGTTAAATTCAGATTTCATCTTCTCACTCACTGCTCCAAAGTAGTCCGCTTTACCATTGCCAGAGTGGCTAGCATTATGTAGTAGGGTCATCTAAATTATGCAGAAAAAAGCATATTATGCTGCATGTGTTTGCGAAACAGCCCTTACACTGTTACCGTTACAACGCATGCATTTACCCCGCATGCCGTTTCCAACGGAAAAGGTGTGCAGCCGTGGGTAGGTATTGGATTTACCTCCTAACACCTTCCCTACTGTTGCACACACTGGAGTTGGAATAGAAAATTAATCTATTCCAACTTCCAGCGCTCCCCCCACAGCAAGTCGGGGTAAAGTTTGGCGTTGAAACGGCATGCGGGGTAATGGCATGCGTTGTAATGGCATGCGTTGTAATGGCATGCGTTGTAACGTCACATAACCCATGTGTGGAAGTATTGTGCTAATCCATTTGAGCTAGAATCAGCATTATTGTGAGATCTGCAAACTGTGGAGAAATGAGTAAAGTCTTTATGTGGTAAAGGCTGCTAAATCCACCGGTCCTCGCCACTGACCATGGTTTCTTCAACATTTTATTCATGAGGGCTAAACATTTTCATTCCAGCCAGTGGCCATTGTTAGCTGCACTTTGAAGAAAACAGCTTGGTTAAACTACCTACCCCAGAATAACCATGCAATACAAAATACAAAAAAACAAATACAGGTGATATTTATTGTGTTCTATATTGCCACCTGCGAGGGGGGGGGGGCTCGCGGCATTTACAGCCCACTCTGCCTTCAGCATTATTATTAATAGTATCGCCACAACCCTGTGATGTAAATATTTGATCATATTACACAGTTAACCATAATGTATACTCTTCTTACATATGTAGTGTGTCCACTAGAAACATTTTTTGTTGACCTAGATGGAGGCTGCAACAAGCAGTGTAGGACGGGTTCACTATTCTTTCAGTGTGGGTGATGACGATGTGGCAAGTTTAAAATAGCCCCTACAAGTCAGGTCTTCACGCACCTTCGATTATTCCATCAAAATCATTTCCATATTTCAAAATCGTAATATCTTAAACATTTGCAAAATGAAATCCGGTAAAAAAGCATGTGCAAAATAGCAGCACATCACTTTAAGGTTTCAATAGCGCTTCTTTACCAATATTGCTGCATATTATTCACTGGTTCTGCCTTCCTTAAAATTAGAAACGTTTTCCATCTTTCAATGATTCCATATTTCAGTGAAATAGGTCTTGTTTATTGCTTTCATTTTTAGAAAAGACTTGACACAGAAAATAGAAGGGCGTGGAATCTTCTATGCCACCCAACCTATAATTACACCTCATTATGCTGGCTTTTTTTTTGTACCTTTCCTCTTGACTCTCCTTTCCCCGCCGGGAAGCACGTTTAGCCTAACCTTACTTAAGTGGGATGTGTTGTGCTGCAAGTCATAAGGAGGAAAAGTAAGGATGAACAAACACCAGCGGAACCGACGGTTTGTGATAGTTCAACCGTTCTTTGCGATATACATGGCAGAGGCTTGAGAATGTGCAGTTCCCCAGACTGTCAACCCGGCAACAGGCCTAGCATTTTATTTAATGTTTTTATTTAGCGCTCTCAAATCCAAGGTTATTATAGCACTTTATTTATTCCTGAAATACTTTATATAGTTATTGAAAAACATGGAGCACTTTCAACTTGACAGGATTTTGTAGTTAAAAGATATCCAAGTTGGACCATAAATTGGTCTCAATGATTTGCAGGTTCTTTGAAGGGAAAAAAAGTTGTAGGTTGCATGAGTGGGCACACTATGCTTGAAAAAATAGCTTACTACGCCCTTCAGATATGGTATTGATTTTTTGCAAGTTCATCCCTGCCAGACAGAACGGACTAGGTATACATTGAAGATGTAGACAGTTTATACAATTTCAAAACACTGTCGAAGACAAAACTCATCGCAGTCCTAATCGTCACAGCTTCAAATAGAAGTCCCCATTGCAGAGCACCTGACCACTCTGCTCCCACCATGAGAACTGCGTAAGGTGAGCACCCAGGGTAGATGTATCCGGAACCAGGAGCAACTGCTGATCATCCACCTCAAACCAGCCCCAAAATCCACACCAGACACCTCAAAGTCAATGTGACCGGTAAGACACTGTCAACTCATTTCCTTTCCTTCAAAACAAAAATAAGACGCAGGACCCCGTGGATCGGATTAGGCGGACAACAGATTGCAGGAAGCGGCAGCAGGTTATGAGGTATGCTTGTGCTATCCGGAAGAGAGGCGAGGGAGCTCTGTCTGACAGTGGCCCTCTTGGGTCTTCGTCCCCATCCCACTCAGGAAGATGGTGGCCCGGAGCTAGACTGATCCTTGTGGTGCGAGGGTTGCCTCCGGAGGGGTGAATTGGGTTCCCTACTGCTCCCTTGAATATCGCACCTCTCTAGTGAATTTTGATCAGAAATGCCGACCACAAAAAAAGGAGAGATGCCCACACAACATCCACAATGAGAACCAGCAGGTTCTATATAGACATCTATACATCCTTATGGCACACGCAATTTATAAGAACTCAGTCTTCAGGCGTGGTGTTCAATCTTGCTCTTTAGGAGTGCCTTATTCCACTTTGCATTAGCCAACACGTGTTTCGTCGTTATCATGAATTCATCGGGGCTCACTATAAATGCAGACTGCATACAACGGTTGTTCTGCTGATGGAATCTCCCAAAATGCAATATTGTCCCAGTCTGTTTATGCACTACCCCAGTGCCGTCCTTCCTTATCCTGAATATCTCAATTATGAGCCCGTATCTTTCCCAATCAAAGAATTGGGCTCCTGTGGCGTTCTGTGGTGGGAGGGGGATCATGCAGCCACGACATCCGGTTCCACTGTTCGAGAAAGCAGTGGTAAAGAGGTGGAAAAAGATGAAGTAATGGGTCTGAACTCTCGAAGCCTCTCAAGTTTTCCTCCCAATGAAGTCCTCTCAGACCCTGGTTACCAGCGGCAGGCGCTTCCAAGTATTAATGCGCGGAACCGAATCTGCCCAATCAGGGCCTTTGTAGCGCTTCCCGCCCTCCGCTTGTAAAAAAGCTGAATGCGTGTTCTCTTTTTAGCGCGCGCACTTGTGGAGCACCGCGGCCGGGCCTGCTGCTGGGAGCTGCATTGCTGTTACATTTTTCTCATATCTGATTTGCAGTGCTCAGCTGCCGATGAGTCATAGCCGCTCGTCCGGGCGAGTGCAAGTTCCTGTCTGATGGTGTCTTGCTGATGCTAAATGGGCTGGCTGCTCGGCCAGCCGAGGTCACTGCCAGCCCAGATTGTGCCGCCCTCGTAAACAAAGTGCGCGGGAGCCGACCGGGCTGATGGCATCCGTGCACACAGGGCTGTGGAAGACTGAGGCTTTGGTTTGAATATTTCAAAATTATATAGATCCCGTAGTCTAATATCTATTTGACGTACCTAATTAGCAGAAAATAAAGGCGTGATTAATGCAGGTTCGTAATGGCCCGGACAAGTGTGCAAGGAGCCACACCTAATAGCGAACCTGTAGCCGCTGATGGACTCTTTTGTTGGTGCAGAGTGCATATGGTTCAATAAATGTGGGGTAGATTTAAAACGCTAGTGCTATCCCGAAACGTGGGTGAATCCAACCACTGAGGTAGTGTTGTGTAGACGCAGCACGGCAGTGAACGAGTCTTGTCTGATATTGGAAGCGAGATCGCTGTTCATCCCTTGCGGTTGTTGAATGAAAGCATCATGTGGCACATTAGCTTCTCGCTGGTTAGACGCGTAGTATTTCTGTTGTAATATTTGCATTTTAATGGGCAAACCTTATACTATATAATCCAATATTATTTGCCCATTTCTTTGTGCAGTAGGGTATTTGTGTATTTAAAATAATAGCACTTTTAGAATGCAAAAATCTGCTATCACTTTTGTGGACTCTGGTACGACTTTCCAAATGTTTCCAGCGCAGATTGTAATCTGATTCATTTTTGGGTGTAGTGCTGTCAACAAGGAGAGTGTTAGTTTTAATGAGTTGTAGTTTTTTGGTCTCCCTCAGACCGCTGTAGCTGTTTGTTGTTGAAGGTCCTATTCTGTACAATAGTAGTACATAGTGTGGGCTTTCAGTCAGCCGATTGTTGATCACTGGTTGGCTTTACTGTCAATCTCGCTTGCTTTTATTCAGTGACTTTCATTCCCCTTCATATAACTGAGCATAACATTTTACTGCCTTTTTGTTGGACGACTTGTATAATTAAACGCCAGACATCGGGGAGCTACGTGTTTGTTTTTTCTCTTAGCACTTCTTGATTGTGTGTTTTGCCTCTCTCCACTGTGTACTTCTTCACCCTCTTATTTTGCCCCATGCGCTCCATGTTGTTGATTCCCCCACCGCGTCTGTTGCTTTCTTTATCATCGTGTATATATATATCTGCAGAAGCTGCAGTTTTCTTTGTGGCTGCTCCTCCTATACTTTTTGAAATTACTGCTCCAAGATGGGCATATGCCATAATGTAACAGTAAATTAAAGTTAAAAAAAATGCCCGCCATTGCTTAATGGCTCATACATTTACATGCCTGGCGATACACAAACGTCATCGTGCTGGGGTCAGTCATTTTGCTTTTTTTGTTGTTTTGGTGATGCCGTTCAGCAATGGCTACAACAACTTTAATTTCCCTTTGCCGTTCAGCATTGCCAAAAAGCATTCACAAAGCAAAACGTTAAGACTACCACTGTTCAAAGGCAAGACCTTTAACTTTGCCAATGCTTGTTTTGCTGAGTGGGCTCAGAAGCTTGACTCAAATTGTTGTTCCTTGGCTGGCACGGTATGTATACATGTGCCAAGTAGCTGATAGCAGCTAGAGTACGTGAACCTGTTTATTGCATAACTGCTGCTGTTTGAGTGTACGTTGAGGTCTCTATTATGGGGTGCTTACCCGTAAGGTGACCGGTAGTATATATTGGTGAGCAGTATGCTTGTTACCATATCGAGACCCACCTTTATGACATGTCTGTGCTGTGCCGTTTGTTTTTACAGGTCTCAGTCTAGAGCAGGGGTCTCCAACATTTTCTGTAGTAAGAGCTACTTATCTTCAATGACAATCATCCTGAGCTACTAATATTAATAATGTTGTAAAAGTAACCATATGAGACAAGCTTACATTAATGGCCACTGCATGTAGGATTATCAAAAGTGATCAACCAAGAGCATAAAGCAGGGTTGTCAGTAACGTAAACAAGCATTTACAATGCAATGGTCTCGGCATTGTAAAAGTTAGAGCTATTGGCATTGCTCATGACATTCTTTTTGTTTATGTTTTTGTTTTTAAAACATTTAAAGAAACGGCATTGTTATTTACAATGCCAATAGCTTAATCTCTCTCAAATGCGAGACCTATTGCATTTGCACCCACACAGAGAGCCACACACACAAAGCCACCCACACACACAGAGCCACCCACACAGAGCTATTCGCATAGAGGCGACAAGTGAATATCACCACTTATCTATACAACCAAGATAACTGTAAAACGCCTTCCTAATTCTTCCTAAGGCTGCATAAAGCAACACATTTAGGAGGAGACATAAAGAAAGGTATCATTTTCATCAAAAAGCGATGGAAGTAGTAGTGAATCATGGACATTCCCGGGGAGGGGTGGGATAATGGTTTAGGTTTATCTTAGTTCAACAAAGTATATCATTGTAAATTCCCATGCTGTTCTATACCATGAAGACGAACATTTACTAGGTAAAGCATCACCTGAATGTGCAAAACCCCAATAAAATGGTTAAAATTTTGGCACTGCAACCAATTCGACGATGGTGGGCATAAATTCACTTTTTGTTAACTTTTACCAAAAGCGAGTGTGAGAATGACCAGCGTTTCCCTTTATAGGCAACAGTCTGCGCGAAAGGGTATTTGTAGAATTTACACAATTTTCAATAACTAACACAGCATTCAGAATAGAGCTACCAACACCGACTGCAAAAATATGGCAACAAATAGAACAACCAAAGAAAACCTTGCGACTCTCTATGATGAAGGTGGTACGCAATTAACAAAAAAGCACAGTTCGAATACAAAAATCCCAGAGTGTGGGGGGAGGGGTTACGTGATTATTTTGTTGCAGATTGTGATGCAAGTTCTTCCAACCCTCTTAGCCAGCGGAGGGACAATGTAAAGGGCTGCCATTTACTAAACAGAGATTTCTAAAATACGTTTAAAGGGTAGAGGGACTCCCCGGTTCAGCCCTGAAAACATCCCGTAATACGAGTCTTTTTGGTTAAATGACACCAGCGGCGGGGCCTGCTGGGAGGGATCCCGGTACTCACCCCCAAATCCTAGTCGGCCGCATTCTCCCTTCCGTGGTCCGTCCAGGCGCAAGATCCTGGGACCCGAAACTTTCTCCAAACTTCCCAAGAAACAAGCCTGGCCAACGCCAAATCCTCCTGTTGTTGTTTTTCCCTCTCGAAACGCTGATAAGCTCCAGACGGCAGCAATCCAGGAATCACTGCAGCCAGCCACAGCGCAAGGGGTGTGATGGGAGGAGCAGCGCATGCCCAGAGGAGCCAGGCCTGTCGGGGCAACTAGACCCACCTCCTGCCGAAAGAAGCCCCAAACAAGCCCAACCTGCAGTACAAGGCTGCCAGACCAGACAAGCGACAGTTATACACACCAAGAGGCAAAAACAATCGCGTAGGATGCGGCGGAAGAAATAGGCAAAATGAGCCAATCAGTCTTGGTATTCGGAAATTCCAAAATCGTGTGGGGTGAGGCAGGGAGGTCCCAATTAAAGCGTAAAGCCCCGTCCTTAATTTTTAAACAAATTGGCCACTGCCCACACACACATATGCCAGTCAATTCACTAAGGCAAATAAGGACATGCAGTTCACCCACTAAAAAGTAGCCCGAGGAGAGGGAGCGAGCGCCAGGGGGAGGAGAGCGAACACCACCATCTTTCTCCGAGGTCAAGCAGAAATGCCTCGGAGAAACGCAGCGTCATTTTCAGATTCGGGGGCGTGTTTTTCTTTCTCTCCTCTTCCCATTGGCTGGAATGTTTACATTCCAGAGGAGAGAAAGAAACTAAAAAACACGCCCCCGAATCCGAAAAAGACGGGGCTTAAATGGACAGACGCCCCTCTCCTCCAATGACTGGCCTCTGTTTAGGAAGCCAGCCAATGGAGAAGAGGGGCGGGTTCAAGCCCCACTACTGAAAAACATTTAATCTCGCAAGCGAGACTGCGCAAGCGCAGCCTTCGCTAGCCGAGACCTAAAAAGGCTTGAGCTGTCTGGCATACCTATACGTGGGTAATACATAACCGCCATAGCCACAAAGCCACTGGCACTAAGGAAATAAGATAAGTAAAAAGTCTCCCCGACAGCATGATTTTCTCACTTGTATATCCGCTTTAAATATATTTTGCGTATTCAACCATTTTTTCCAAACATCAGCTTCTGAAAACATTGTGAAAGTACACACATTTTCGTCTTAAATACATGCTTTTCAATTTTGGAATACATATATTAATTCGGCCTGGGCGGAATTCCAATACGCAGAATTCCGCGAAGTGACTAAACTCTGCGGAGTTCCGCAAGTGGCGGAGTGATCTTCCTGCCACTAGAGTAGAAATTCTACCTGAGCAGCAGCTGGTGCTCGCCAACGTTAACGAGCGAGGAAATAACTCCGCTACACTACGCGCAGTGAAGTTTTCTGCATGAAAACTCGTCAAACTTCGCAAACAGAGTGGAGTTCACCACCCAGGCCTAATATTAATTGAACCAAACAAAAGCCTCTAATTTAGTGTGATGGGCTGCATGCTGGAGAGATACTTGCATGTAGCTGAAGGGCTCCCCTTAGCTCACTAGCTGCTGGTTCTCTAAGCCTGGTCTAGAGTATCATGTAAGAGTTTTTATTATTGTAGAGTTGAGTCCTGATGATGGCTATATAAGGCATATCTAAGCTGAGTTAGGTTTGTATGTTATTTTGTGTGTGCTTATACTATGGAAGACCTATGGCTCATCTCAGGGAAATATAGAAAAATGAGTTATACGGATAGATTCTGTTGAAATTCTATCTTGAATGTTTTATCTGACCTTGAAAAATCATAAAAATGTTACTAGACCTACAAAATAATCTACTCGACCTATTTGTAATTCACCTGACCCATAAACTGGTTTCCAATTATGTTATTGGGGCAAATAATTGAGCCACCATTTTCTTCATTATTACCTTGTAATGCGCGAATTCAGCATGTCTGATGTACAAAAAATTATTTTGTTTTATTTATTAGGCTAAACTTTTTTTCCATATATAATAAATTAGCCACATATAGGATACACATGACCCATGACTTGCCTCTTAGTTCATTAACAGCATTTTCATCAGGGTGGTGGCAGGAATGTTTCTCAAATCATGTTTGAAAACTATCGCTTTTAGCAAAAACATAACTAAAGAATGAAGTTGCAGCACACTGTCATTTATAGTAAGCAGATTTTTAATGAAATGGCCACAGACTTTCCCACTGACATGCAGCTTCACTTATACCACTATATAGTGTACACACAATGTTTGGAAATAGAGCTTCTGCAAATGTGTCATTTGCACATCACCAAGTAAAGTGTTCTGTTTTGTGTTGCTCTTGTTTAACTCTTTGCTTGCATCACACTTCTTAATTACAAAAATGTGCTTTTGTAATTCCGGATATATTTTGAAATATTTGTAATATTAATTTACAGGCTTTTTATTTAAAAGTTGTGCATTAGAGAAAAATAGCTGACTTCTTCAGACATATCATTTGACAAAAACCTCTCTCTCTAGTAAGAGAGAAAAATAAACCTAATTTTAAAAGCAGCAATTGGTTTAAAGACAAACTGACATTTGATCTTTTTCCTTGAGCAGACAGCAAATGTGTCAAGATAAAAACAAGATTTAATAGCATCTTTATTGCTCATTTACTTTCTGAATGAACAGAACACCTGTTCCTTTCCAGCCTAAGTTTACTCACCAGATGGGACTAGCTGGACATAACATTTTACTGGCAATTGCGGTCTGTTTATGTAGTGTTGTTTTTAGTACGTTGTTAAATGTTTTAACTTTACATGTGATATTACATGGATTGATCAATCATATTTAGATTAATAAACAACAAATGGTGTTGCATGTGAATGTCGTGCCCCCCTGTACATCATCCCAAGTACATCATAGGATAATTTGGTTCCCTATCCCAACCACCCAATTTTGCTTAAATCCCGACCCATATTCTTGGCCACTGCCCTCCCCGATGTCTACTTAATTAACAAACCGAATCTTCTATGTAAATGATGTCCGTGTCTTTTCTTTTCATATCATACATAAGAGCCTCAAACATGGTACCAGTTGTACTTCCCCAAATTGATATCCGCAAATACTCAGTTTAATCTGTAAAGATTTATATCACAAATGGTACTGAGATTCAATAATTACAAAAAAAGTTATAAGCCATGCAATCAATTCACTAAAATCTAAGTACATGATGATAAATCCCCACAAAACCTACAAGGGCGCATCAACCTAAACGGTGTTCCGCTCGAGAGGACTAGTAATTTTGACTATCTAGGTGTTAGAATTTCGGATGACATGTCATTGGATCCACATATAGCTAAGGCGACCCTGATCTTTAAGCAAATAACAGGGGCTCTAAAGAAGTAACACTGCACCTCTTGCAGCAAACCAGCCGCAGCAACTCTCCAAATTTATGACTCTAAAGCTGTAAGCTGTGCTCTATATGGAGCCGAGTTGTGGGGTTTCGAAATGCTGAATGATTTCACTCTAGCAGAATATAAGTTCCTGAGGAACTTGATGTTACTGTCACAGTGTACTCCTCTAATTCTATTTCAACTGGACTTGGGCCGCAAATCTATTTCTGATATTGCGAAATTATGCCCGTTGCTTTTTTGGCTCAGGATCAGATCTACCCCCAATCTGCATTCCTATGCCGTTGCATTAGAGGAAGTTAGCACTCCTGATGTTTTTAACAATATAAGTTGGGTTAAAAGCATGAAATGTTTGCAGAATTCTCTTGGGGTAAAGGACCTTTGGGACAACACTAATTCCCTGCTATCTTTCAGCAAAAATAACCTGAAAGACATGTACTGGGACTGGGTACACTTGTCTGAACTCCATAATTCCCCCGAGTGGTAGGTTAACAGCAGAATTTGTTGACTTCAAATTGACTAGATCATTGGAAGACTAGCTGGACATTATCTAGTCACCCCTACACAGGAAACTTTACATGCATTCAAGGAAAAGAATGGCAGCAATGCTCAAGAAATTGCACCACCCAGTCTAGTCACTCATGTATTACAACACACGTATTGCCCACCTCAAACGACCAGCTGCCACATGGTCATAAATTAAATGCAGTTTAAACAGAAAGAAGAGAGGCAACACAATTTTTACAGATGCTTCAGCGTTCAACAATAGCTTTTTCACTATGTTCTCGTGTACGCAGAAAGATTCTTTATTTCGTAAACCTCTGTGACAAATAGGCACAGCCAACGCTTTACGCCCTAGAAAGGGCTTCTTCAGGGCAATGTACTGAGTAAGCACTGACCAAGAGAGAGTCCAGGTGGGAAACGCCAGCATAAAACTACACTTGTACCGTTCCTTGGTCACTCATGGAATTTCACTATTTCATCATGTGTTCCACTATAGGACCCTTGGGTAAAAGAGTTATAATATAGATCAAACTGCGTTATTCTTATGGTATCAGGCGTTTCCGAGTCCACAGTTTAGTTTGAGTATGTGTCTGGTTAGTCACACGTCCAGAGAGTAGTCATGTCGACTCTCTTGACATGGAACAAACTCGACACATACACATCCTCAAACTAAACTACAGACTTGGAAAAGCCTGATACCACAAGAATAACGCAGTTTGATCTATGTTATAACTCTTTTACCCTTGGATACTATAGTTGGGTACATGATGAACTAGCAAAATTCTATAAGTGACCAGCGAACGGTCAAGTGCAGTTTTATGCTGGCGTGTCCCACCTGGACTCTTGGTCAGTGCTTACTCGGTACATTGCCCTGAAGAAGCCCTTTCTAGGGCGAAACGCGTGGCTGTGCCTATTCATCAAATAGGTTTACGAAATAAAGAATCTTTCTGCGTACACGAGAACACAGTGAAAGAGCTATATTGTTGAACATTGAAGCATCTGTAAAATTTTACATGCAGTTTAGGTTCAGAACTCTTCCTTTAAATTCCTTTACCAGTTCATGGCTTTGTAATCAAACACATCCCCAGTCATGTCCATGCTGCTTTTCACCTATAGAATCAATTGCACATGTTTTGTTTTCGCTTGCCCGACTTACACGTCCCCAAGAGCAAGGTGACTCATGCCTGTATGCAAGTTATTGGGTACCCTAGAGCATGGTGAAGCCTTGTGTATTCTTCGATCTGACGCAAGACGATTGTTTGCCCGCTACATTTTTGGGCTGCCTTTCTGGTATTAGAAGGAATTTTTACAAGCCCAGCTTCTCATTGTGATAAGCTGTTTTACCAATTCCAATGTTCTAAACTTGTACTAATAATGTTTCTTTTAGTGTAGGAGCTTCATCTACTGTGTATTCGCTACATACAGGACCTCTTAGACAACATAGCGGGACCTATCGCCCTTCATGGCCTCTTGAGGCTTTTACTGATTTTAATTGAGCCTGTGCAAATGTTACATTTAGTCTCCTTTTAATATTCAAACTTTTGTAATATGTATTTTATACCTTACGGCTGATTTTATTGCCCTGTGGTAAAATGTATCATTTACTATGCACATGTGCGCTTTTTATGGTCTTGTGACCAAAATTGTTATTATGAACTCTTATAAGCATCCTGGTTATTCCCCTATAATGAAGAGCTGAGAATTGCTGCGACAATTCTCCTGTTTAAAAAAAAATATATATATATATTTTACAAAGTTTTATGTAGCGCGAACTTGACCCGAATCGGGTATCGGAGCGCTTTACACAGCACCAGTTGCATTACATGAGGACACATTCATTTTTGTTAGGCACAGGGAGATTAAGGATTTGCCCAGAATCACAGGATGTTCAGCGTCATTGCCGAGACTCAAACCCATTTCCCCAGATTCGAGGTCGACCGCCCTAGCCGTTAGGCCAACTCCTCTCCCCAATTGATTGTATTTATAAAAAATTCATGATGGCCGACTAATCCATGGTAATCTAGTAGCGTGATGTCTGTCAGTTCAATGGGGGAGACTTGAGGGGTGTGCTTCACGCCAGCACAAAGAACACGGCCTGGATTTCATTGCATTATACTGTTGATATTCTTGCATCCAGTGCGTGTTTTACATCCCTCTTGACACTTTCGTGTCTTCAGCATTGTACACCTGAGAAGAAGACACCCATTGTTTGCAGGCAGCACATCTCGTATGGGTTTACCTTTGATCCATGTTTTCGTTCTTCTGTGAATGAAAAGGAAATGTTCACGTGATTTTTTTTGTTTTTTTTTTTGTATGGGATCCTACTTACATGGGAAAGATTGTCGGTAATTAATGCAACTGGCACAGTAATGAAAGTACTTGTACGGTGTACAGTGAGTGCAACCTCATCGGTTGTTGCCGGCTAGGCAGGTGTCCTATTGCTTCCAATTGTCTGAATTCGCTTGATGCGCCCAAAGTCTTGCACGTAGGGTGTTGGGATTGGGTTACTGTAACCCGAGCAATGTTTTCCAACTTCAAAGCCCTTCTCAAACATTTTTATCGGCTAACCCCTGTTCTCTTTGTTTAATTGTTTGGCAAGAGTAAATATACGCACCATTGTGACTAGGAGCATGTACACTTTCTTCCACTGGCAACACTTTTGCATTTTCTTCCTTTGCAAAAGTTGCAAATCTTTTCTCTGTTTCCCTTCTACGATCCTGCAAAGTTTATTCCTGCCTTTTACAAGAACTTTTTCGCTGTACTTCGTATTCATCCAAGAAGCTGAAAAAGTATGCAAAATGTTTCTCGAAGTTTACAGATTTGTTTCTACCCATAATAGTTTTGAACAGGCAGTAGATACATAAGATTAAGAATATGACTCTGCTATTTTTTTTGTTTCATGCCAAAGTATTTTAATGGAACTTGAGAAGAAAGCGAACTGATTCTTTTAGAAGTATTGCCTAAGCAACAGTCCTATATGATTGTGGGAAAGTCACGATTTTGCGCTCGATTGTAGTAAGGGGAAAATCTTTTCATCCTAGCAAGATTTCCCCGTAGAACTCTTTAAAGGTTAAAAAAAAAAAAAGCTCTGCAACTTAGAACACTCCTGCGACAATGCACGAGGCATTGTAGTATGTCTTTTAGAAGCTTAGGTGCTTTCTCATCTCAAATATAAATCAAATTGCCAAAATATAGCAGCCTTATTAACGTAATTGATTAGTTTGTAGATGATGACCCTTCAAAGCTTGTTTCAGATTCCACTGTTAGATGACAGTCTAACTAAGTAAATGTAAAAATAAATGTAAATTTGATACTTGTATAGCGCACTACTCACCCGCAAGGGTCTCAAGGCGCTTGTACGAATACCGCTGTGAAACCCATCCTGGCTCTCCCTGTGAGGCGTCCACTCCTGGGCACCCCCAAGGTGGAGGCCAGGCATCCTTAGCGTTGTGGGGGCCGGGCATCCTTAGCGTTGTGGGGGCCGTTGTGGAGATTAAGCAAGCTATTGCCCAGAGTTGCAGAGTGGGACTCCATGATTGGAATAGGCACCGAGGCGAGAATTATCAGGTCCGTGGAATTTTTGAGCCCAAGACCCGCCGAAGCGGGGAATTGAACCCTGGTCCCGGGCTAGATCTCTGCATCAGGGTCTGCCGCTCTAATCATTGAGCCGATTCTTTACCCTGAAAAAGCTCGCAATCCAAACTTCTCCTTTCCCTGCAACAGTCTATAAATGTTGCTTTGAGCACCATGGTGTACTCCCAGATTGCTAGCCGTGTCAAGTGTCCTTTATTTCTCCTTTATCAGTTCTCGAAAAAACAACGCAGTGTTCCAGTTTGTAGAATTGTTGACAAATGTGGCACAGGCTGTCTCTGTACTGAAGCTGATTTTTACTTTTATCCTGGGGTTACACTGCAACTTTGTTGTGGCCTTGCCAATTTTTCATGATTTCCAGCACATCAAATGAGACACTTTGGTCTATGGGTTTTGCTTTCTTACTTAAATAGGATCCATTGAAAGGGCTGTTTCCAAAAAGATCTGAGTATATAAGTCCGAACAAAAGCAGAAGAGAGAAAAGCTATGCCTCCTGTATTTAAAATACATAATTGTGGGAGAATACAGTGTACAGGCATACAAAATAAAGAAGTCTTTTTGTCACCTAACGTATCCCAGGCTGAGACTTGTGATATCTTTTGTTATTTGACCATCATCGGTATCACCAATTTAGATCAGCAAACATCACTGGAACGGTCACCGAAGAATCATGTATGATCCCACCCTGGCACATCGTCGGAGAACCTCAACGCAACCTTTGTAGCTACTAACCAATCTTTAACTCTTCACTCTGTCTCGATCCACATACAATACCAAAAACAGACAGTTTATAGATACCCTAATAGAATATGTGGCAGACCAGGTGCTTTCAGACACAACTCAAGAATTTAATTACCCTTCCTAGATCAGAACTGGCCTAGCTAATTCACTCGAACCCTCATAGGCCAGCGATCCTTTTAACAAATATTAGCTCCTAGTTTTTAAGCAGTATATAAAGTTGTCCAATTTGGCAAAATGTGCTTTTATTCTTGCCTGTCTTTGTAAATTCTTTCTGTATCTAGCCTCTTGGATTTAATGTTATTCAGTGGTTGTTTCCCAGACACTTTCAACAATGTAGTAATCAGCAAGTGGTAACTCATGCCTGGCTATCCTATCCCCAGGTATCCCCCAAATTACTGCTCACATTGCAGTTGCATCACAGTTCTATTCAGGGCCGGACTGGGAACCAAAACTGGCTCTGGTTAACTGCTCAGCGGCCCGAACCCCCCCTCAAACGCCCTGGGCAGACGAGCTGACTGTTTGCTAGGACCAGTTTCGGCCGATTTTGTTACAGGGGGCCGATCTTGTCGGTGCCCAGTAACAAAAGATGCCCCCCAGGGGCCCAAAACCGGCCCACCGGGGAAGTGCCCGGTGCGTGCTACGACGAGCCCGGGCCTGGTTCTATTCATATGCTGCAATGACTGTTTGAACCTAGCTGTCAGGTTAAGTGTAAGCATACTCTCATCTCAACTACGGTTGTGGTCTGGTTCCCAAGGTTTCCAACTTTCTGCTGTCTTCTCAATTAATAAACTAGTCCTATCAGATGCTCCTCCCAGGTTGCGTTTGTTGGTAGTGGTTGCCTTTTGTCCATGGTAAGGCTTTCAGTGACCAAGTGACCTTCAGACTGTGCAGTGGAGAAAAAGCTACCTGAACTTTGAGCGTTCCTTCTATTCTGAACAAGGTTGAGAACGCCACAGCAATGTATTTCTATAAATACTAGAAGAGGAAAAGGGCCACCTCAGATTTCGAAAAGGTTAACAGTTCTTGACTACTCGGCGAGCTTTGCTTATTGCAGTATTGAACATATGGACAGATCTGTTGAGCAGGTGAATATGCGCCTGAATGAACATGGTGAGAGCAAGACAGTCAGTGGGTAGCCTTTTCGAGTCTTAGGGTTTTAGGGACCTTGACGGTTTTTGATTCCATGTAACACATAAATCCCACTGGTAAGCATCATTGAGGATAAAGAGGAGACTTACTCAGTGGTAATGTACTCTGTTGTTTGATTTGAGTGGTCAATGCCTTCCTGCCATTCCCACTCCTTTGCAAAGAGATGAAAAATCAGAGGTGCTCCTTTATACATATGTGGTGTTAATCAGTCCTGTAGGAGAGGAGGAGTGCGGGCACGGCATGCGAAGAGAACCCGACAGTGTAATTTTAGGCTCATTGCTAAATGACCGGAAGCAATAAAGCTATCCGTGATTTAGAAGTAGCATTACATCGTTCATAACATATAGTCATTGTGTACAGTCGCATCTGGAGGACATGCTAGGGGAATGCCTACAGCGATGTCCTGTATGATGTATTGGGACTGAAGTGATGTCTGAGTGAGTGGACTTAATGTGTGATGATTTCCTGAGTTTTACTTTGTTTTGGTTCACGTTGTAGGCTCGATGCAGTGTGTAAAGTGTGACTGGAACACTTGCAGCCTTAGATGTGCATGAGAGGGGGTTGTTTAACTGGTTGGAGGACTGTTTTTTCAATGTACAAATGTCACATTGTGTCTCCCACTGACTACACTTAGTCCTTCTCTTTACCTTTTAAGGGGTTTAAGCGGGGAGCTACTGCTGCAGCGTATAAAGTGTGACTGTCCTCTTTTGACCCTCTTGCAGTCCCATGTTTTTACAAGATGTATTTTCATGGAATATGTATACATCAGAGGCATGAGATAGGAGTGTTTTAACCTTCTCATTAGTGCCAATAACGTTAATTCTAGCAGCATGGTGACTGATGTGGCTATTGAAGGGGCTCGTCCGATCTTAGCCTGGGGATCTTTGGAAAAAAGACTGTGGTTATATTGAAAAATCCAACTATAGACAATAGAATAGGTAATGAAATGGAAGCGAGGATAGTAGTGGGGTCTCAAGAGTAGGGTTAAATAAAATAGTAGGCCGATATTTTTCCTGCCTTAAGTGATGGCTGAGGTCAGATATCCCGGCATGGTTGTTCAAACCAGATTTTCTTCTCCTTCAGCAGTATTTCCTCGGAGTGTCTGACTTGGAGCCCCTCATTGGGGATGTTGAAGTAGACCGTTGCGTGCTCAGGTGAACAGGTGCAGTCTCACAATTGAGGTTTGGGCCTCTGCTGCTGCATATAGTTTGAATTTCAAGAATAAAAATTGGGCATAGTTGAGTTCCAAGGCAGATAGATGAAATCGGATTGCTTTATATTGACATTTAAATGTGGGATTAGAAAGGCATAGCTCTTATGGGATGACTGGTTAAGCTTACTACATTTGTCGTATGAACACTTCAGAAACTGTGGAAGGGAAAGTAACCACTTTCCACCCCTCCAGATAATTTCATATTGCACTGTTGCAAAGCCCTGGAAGGTTTTTGCAAACAGATGAAATGACAGTTTCTTTTCTCCATCTACTTCTTTTCAAGACTGATGTGGTGAAATCATGTCACTGTCATCTCAGGTTCTTGAGGAAAGTACTTCCTTTACAACCTGAAGAGGCCTGGGCTTTAGAATTCCTCCCAACTGTTTTTCCTGAAATTAAAAAAAGAAAACTATCAAGACCATTAAGGACATGGCCTCAGGTCCTCTGGCGGATGACTGCTCGACGCATTTTGGGATTCTTTCCTTCCTGGTGAGGCTTTTGCTGCCTAAAATGCACCCATCCTTCTGGGATGTATTGTGATCAGATTAGTTTGCTGAACAGGCGCCCTGTTGTCCCCCATTCCCGTTCCTCCCACACAATTAGCAAACTCTAGTTTTTCTAAAACCTTCTGCAAAAGCAGTGAGCTCATTTTAGAAAAGCAAATAATCAATGACCTTGACTCACAACATCTCTTCTCCCTTCTTGGGGAAGGGAATGCGGGAGCATTAAGTGATTGATTTTTCTCTGCAGGGAGCCGCCATGCCAGTCATGGCTGTTCCCGGGTGGAAATCCAGCGAGAATTGCTCTGCCCTAAATAGGGCAGGTTGATAGCCACTATGACCTGGCAGGTTTGTGACAACAGAAGCAGCGGTGTCTCTACCGTCTGAAATCTTACACCTCACCAGCCCTCCATCTTTATATGGAGTTGCTAGGGAACCACGACTTTGGTAGATGGGGTATCTGGACGTTTTTGGTAAATGATCTTCATCTGCGATCTTCTTGCCCATGATCAGTCCGTGGCCCCTAAGCTTCCCTTTGCTATCAGGTTTGTGACAACCAATTAGGCAATTCCTCCATTACAAATTGAATGACATAGCGATGAATTCAGTTTCTAAGCATGTGCGCAGATCCAGTAATACTGCACTTTGGTGGCCCCTGAACGTAAACTGGCGGAGCCTTACTTGGCTACGCGGTTCTTTGAATACAGGATGTGTGCTCTGTGAGAAATTGCAAGGAAAGGAAGAGTGTGGGCGACTCTGCTAGCGCACAGGACCAATTTTTAGTGTTGAACATGAAAAAAGGCAATTGGCAGAAAATGCAAAAGATAATCTCTGCTTAAACCTGTTTCCTGTTGTTTTTATTTCTGAAGCAGTGGAAGGCCAGGGAGAGGTGGTCGATTGCTTTATTTTTTCCTTTTAAGTAATAGTCCAACCACCATTAGTTGCAATAGTCCTTAATTTAAATGGGGTAGATTAAGCATGCTTCATTGTTGTCTATGACGGTTGTCCGTGTAGCTTTTGGTGTGTAATACATTGCAGGTTGTGAGTAATGTCACGTACATATGTGCATACATTTGTAGGGATAAGAGGGAATAATATTTTGGCACAGAAAGATGTGCGTTTGGCCTCAGTACCAATATTCGGTATTAATGTTCGGGTACTCGGGGCATGAGTGTAAGAAGAAACAGAATGACCATTAAAGCCTCTTTGCGGCGCCGATGGCAGAAGCAACAAAATACTGTTGACCTTTATCGGACAATGTATACTTTTTTATTTTTATTTTAAAGTTTATTTATGCATTTTCAAAAAGAAGAAAAACATTACAGGTACAAGCAATGCATCACATCGAATGTACAGGCACAGTCAAGAAAATAACAGACAATTTATACTTAAGAACTATGTGACGGAGAAGGCCCATCTTTTAACTCCTATGATACTAAGATGGTGGTATCCAAGTCCTTTTAATCCATGACGCTCTCAGTAGTCTTTACACTGTTATCTCTGGTCAAGATGGAAGGAGTTTTTGACCACTTCAAATTCTCTTCCTGGCCTTACGCTAGCAGGTTGAGACCCATCTTCTGTTCTTGTGGCATCACAAGTTTCTCTGAAGTCATTTTAGTATTGCGGTGCAGTATCCTTTCATGTTTTCCACAGTGACCTATCGAGAAAAGGCACCGCGGTAGAAGAAAAAAGTAAAGGTCTATCATACCAACGTGCATAAGTGGAATCAGGATTTAAGGAAACCTCAAAGCGGCACGTTCAGCATAAGGTCATATCTTGCTATCATTATGTACAGTTATATGAAGACACACAGTTTTGTGCCAAACACTTTATATCCCAATTCTCACCAATAAGAAAAACTTACTGGAGGCAATGTAGGCGAAGAAGGTTGTGCATACAAACATGAAGGGCTGCTCCAAATTTAAGATCTTGTGGGAAGAAGCAGTGAAAACCATCTGTGATAGATGTGGAACTTAACTCCAGGTGGTCCTATAAGATGTTTGGGAAAACCCTGTTACCTCCTGCTAGCGACTCAATTCCCAAATAAGTTCGGGATTTTGCGTTTGGCTACTGGCAGTAAGACTTGTGGGTAGCTACGTTTTAGTACAAATTAAAGCATTTTTGGCTGGTGTAGTCCGTCTCAAACAAATGGTGCACTTTCTGGTGTTTAAGAAGGTGATTTAAACCAGGAGTCAGATTGTTACTATCTGGTATCGCTTTATAACTCTTATTTTCGGATTTGTCTTCTAACAAGGGGATGAATGCACACAAAATATATTGATTTGTCTAGTTTTAACTGTATTTACTCTACCCAATCTATTCAAGAATCATGTATACAGATTCTGTACATTATTCAAAACATCCCTCTCTACAGTATATCACACTTGTCAACGGAGAAGTAACATGTCAGACAAGACTGCGAGCACTGAGGCTGTTTGAGTGAATGTAAAGGTAGGAGAAATGTGGACTCCTTGCATTTCCTGCTGATGTAGGGGTGATAAAGCCTCTAGCCAATTTCTGGGCTTCAATCTAGCCCTTTAATGATTAGTACCATGTAAAATAAAATAATGTTGTGGAGAAATGCTGTATTTGTTCCCTTCCAAACAAGGGCAATACTTTGTATTTAAACATAATAGTACAGCACAGTGGAAGGAGTCTTCCTCGGTTACTGGGAATTGGTGCATCTCTCACAATTATCTAGTACCAGATCAAAAAATGATACTGATTCCTTAAAGTTGAGATAATACTGCACAACCCTCAGGTGTTAGTGGTCCCAGTTCCTGTCTCATAAATGTAAGGAGGGCTTGCAAGCAAGTCCAAAAATGGGGTTCAAACCCCATATCCCATGTATGATGTGGGTGTAGCGTAGTAAAACTACACAGGACTTCTGATTAAAGCCTCACAATCAAAAATGTATTTGTAGGTTCATGCGGTGTTCTCTACTGGATGTATTGTGGGATGGGAATATCACCTGCATAGCAAATGGGCCTGTTGTCCAGCTACAAGTGAAACTTGTATGCGGACGTTTATTTTGGGCTCTTGCGTCCGGCTAAGCTAGCACGTGCGAAGAGGCCTAGACGTGTCCCTGAGAGGGAGAGCAGCCGGGCCTATCCTGTGACCTGGAGGAGTGCACCAAGCGTGGCCAGGCTTGGACTACTCCCTGTGGTGGTTGCAGCTTACCATGTTGTTGAATCAATAGTGTGATCATACCTTTTTTTAGGTCTCGCTGAGCCCAGCGCATGCGCTGGCTTGGAGAGACATTTTATAGTTGGGATTTTTAAAGTGCTGCCTGTGGCCTAAAGCTTGAGTGCACGTGAGCGTGCACGCGCGCAGCCGCCATGTGTTTCGCCGTGCTTGATCGCGTCTCCGATCACTTTAACTACTTCAAATGCAGCATGCGCACCCCTGCTTTCACTTTTGCTGCGTCCGCGATCACTTTAACCAAATGCAGCGCTCGCGCCCCTGCTTTCACTTTTGCCGTGTCTGCGATCACTTTAATGAAATGCAGCGCTCGCTCCCCTGCTTTCACTTTTGCCGTCTAATATATTAAAGGTCGAGCTTAAAAATAAACATGTCGCAGTCTGCCTGTTCTGGCACTAGCTCGGGCAGGTTGCATGATCGGCGAGCATATGACAGTGCCACTTAGTATTTCGAATGGTAGATCGGTTTTTGGAGCACCAGAGCAGCAAGAAGCATGTTGGGGGAGGGTATGCCGTCTCGCGCACATGCCCGTCACATTTGCCCTTCACTTCTTGTGGCCGTTAACAGGAGTTCAACCTGTTCTGTCATTATACTGCTGACACTGTACAACAGGTTGTGGCGCACTGGCACTGGCTTCCATATGGCGGCACATCTGTGAGCAGTCAGTTCAACCAACCGTCTTGGAGCTGTCCACTTTCGGCACTGATCTTGCTCGGAGCGTCTTTTCAAGGAGAGCAGAGAGAGCACATCTTTTAGCTGTCATATTTCAGCAGATCACTTCCTCAGCCCCGTCGTTCTTCTTGGGCAGTTTTTGTTACCGCAATTATTATGTCTTAATTATAATTTGTTGTTTTGGGGAAAGCCGAGAAGCCAGTCTTTAGTGTAATAATGTGATTTGCTGCTTAGGCATTGAGTGTTTTTAAACAGATTAGGCAATTCGTTATAATATGCCTCGATATGATACTGATGTTGTATGCTTTATTGTGAAGTGTAACATGGCAGCTGCTTGCATCTTCATGAAATTTAGACAGATGGACGTTATCCTAAGCTAATGTAAAACTTGCAGAGACTTGTTTTTAATATAAAAGCACGTAAAGTGTTCTCAATGTACATATTTAAATATTGTATATATTGGCAGTAATAATGTATTTGTATGCACGCCTCGTACTGCACTGCTGTCATTCCTGAGTGCTGGTAGTAATAGATTTTACAATTTTACAAGTTTATGGTACACAGTTTTCAAACCGCAGGATGGAATACTGAGTTATGCTTGTCGAGGTTCAAACTAGTGAAAAGCAGGTCGCCGAAGTTACTTGCAAACGTATAACCCCCTCAGCTACCTGGCCGGTCATTGTGCGGTATACTGCGGAGGGTACTTTAACGTTGCCTGTCATTCCTTTTTTTTCTCTTCATTTTTGTAGTGACTTTGTTACCTGTGCCTTCCATTGTAATGAATCACTTACATAGCATGTGCCCTGCGTTATGTTCGGTGCTCTTGAAATAGCTCGACGGAGATGAAGCTCTCTGCTCCTTAGCTTTATTTGTTGTTATAGAGACTATTACGTTTTTATTTCTCTAGCTGGAATAAATGACCTTACAGTAAATGGTGGCAACTGCAAGCCAAATATCATCTAGACTTGGTTCTCAGTTCAGGCCCCTCTGCACTTGAGTATCGCTTTTGCTCCAAGTGACACGGAGACAGCTGTTACTGCTCTCAAGGTGATTGAATGAGAACAAGCACGCATCCTTCAGGGGGACCATCTGCTGGTCTAGAAAACAGAATTGGGCTCGTCTTCCAGAAGCAGCTTACACCGCCTGCTTTCCCAGAAGGAACCAGGCCGACATGCTCATGTCATTTGGGAGGGGTGGCGAAAATAAAAATACCTGAACCATGGATCTTTATTTCCTGACTGGTACAGATTGCAACCAAATGATCAGTTTTAGGAGTGACAGGTCACTGAGTGATAGGACACTGAGAGGGGCAATGTGTCACCTCCTTTCAGAGAGAGTTTGTTCCTAGTTTAATTTGCATTTTGGCTCGGCCCACATTACAGTAATTCGGTGTTGGTCATGATGTATGACATTTTGATTGTTTGCTGTACGAGTCTTGAGGCAAAAAAAAACCTACAGTCCCGCTGAGTCACCAGTAAATTGCACTATGGGAACACCCTCTATGCCAGGATCACCAATCATCTTTCTAAAAGACTGGACGCAATCCAGAACTCAGCAGCTAGAATCATCCTCAATCTACCAAACAGAATTCACATTACACCACATCTCAGGGAACTACACTGACTACTGATACACTAATACACACCATTCAAACTCCCCACACACATATTCAAGGCACCACACAACTCAGATACCTGTAGTGATTAATGGTCCTCAGGTGTATCATTCCATTTTTTTTAAAGTTATTCCATTACAATGCTCGAGGGACTATTTTGCCAGTGAAAAGTACACTCTGTCATCACAGGATCATATCAATTTCTTTTTCTTGTATATGCAACCATTAAGAAACCAATCCTTTTTGGGCAAATTGTCTGGCTTTAATGTGCTAAACTGCATTTGTAAATGCCTGTGATTAGATGCATCATTACATCAATCCTTTTACTCATTCATCCATACATGTATCCATTCATCTTTTCAATCACCCGCAATCCACCATTTCACTCACACATCTATCCATCCATCCATTTACCTTTCACTCATCCATCCACCCTTTCACTCAGCCTTCCATCCATTCACTCATCCACCCGTCCAACCTTTCATCCAGCCATCCATCTGTCCTTCCTTCTACTCATTCATTCAATCTTTCAATCATTCATTCAATCTTTCACTCCTCCATCCTTACACCCATCCTTTCACTCACTCATCCATCCATCTATCATCCACTTATCAACCCATTCAACACGTCCATCCATCCAGCCTTTCGCCCATACATCCAGCAACTCTTTCAATCTCATCATCCAACCTTTCATTCATTAATCCATCCAATCAACACCACATAATTCAACACTAAACCACATAATTGAACTCAACCCAATTACACTACACGCCACATACACCCATTCCACACCATAGAATTCCACATCATGCCACACAATTCAGAAGGACACCACATAATTGAGTCATCGAGCATAGCCAATAGGTCTCGCCTTTGGGACCTTTTAAGTGTTTAACCATGCAACAGTTGATGTTGTTGCACCAAGGATGTTGTGCTGCATAACTAAATACTTATAAGGTCCCAAAAGCGAGACCTATTGGCTATGCCAATGCTTGTTTCCCTCTGTCAGTGTGGCCTGTTGACCCCACTCATGTAGAGTTCTACTGTGATGTGAAACCCAGAAACTGGTGCTAAAATCCGGTGTATTTATCAAGTGTGTATGTAAGTCCGGTGTCTATGTAGCACATGTATGGTACAAGATTTTTGTGCTTCACAACCTCAAACTAAAAATGTAAAATGCGTGATTCTGTTGACTGTGCCCGGGGAATACTTATCTGCGGATGTCCCCAAGTGTCAGGGGTCCACCCTGCATGTGTTGAGGTGCGGTACCTCCATATGAGGTTCGTGCCAGAACACCGAACAGGGCCATACCTACTTGAAACGGGTATAATAATGCAGTTTGTGAGGGGACCTTTTCTATAAAAGCCCGTCATTCTAATATAAAAAAAAGATTTGGTGCACTTTCCCAAACATTCTATGCTGTTTAAATGGTGCCATTCAGCTATAATTTAAAGATGCATAAAAATCACCCCATTAGCTCATCGATGCGTGAAGGGAGGGTGACGTAGGTGCAAAAGAGTGGCTCGGCTCTTCTGCCCCTACACCCGTCGTCACAACTGAAAACCACCCCTTCACTTCACGCCTGCGCACTGTTGTCCTTGACCTCTCCCTTGACTCCGATTGCCTGTCTAGAAAGAAATAGATTTCCGCTTGAAAGCGGGCTTCCAGGGTAAAACATTTCGGAACGGTTTATTTGTATCCTTTGTATTCTTTGTAACAATGTTTTGTCACTTAGAAAGTTACAACTTTTCACTCTGTGACAAAATGCAGAAATGAGTAATGCCCAGTGTTGGATTGGGATTAAATATCGGCCTGGGCAACCTAAACAAAAGTGCCCCACATTTGCATATTGCCTTTCCTCAAAACACTGCTTTGGCGAAATTTTATAAAAAAGGGGAGAGGGAGGGTAAAAAAGTGCACGGATTAGTTTACACCGGTGAAACACACCTGAAAACAAGTGAGGCCGCTAATGCTCAGGCCCCTTGCCCCCGGTCAATATGCATACATTAATGGGCCGGTCCAGCGAGAGAAAGAGAGTGACACCTCTGCCCGTTGATAAAAGGAAGGTAATGGAGGCCCATCTACCTCCAGAAAGGCCACTCAGGCACCCACTGGGCCGCTGGCGGCATACGAACAACACAGAAACCGACCCCCCAGGCTTCTTAAACAAGCATTGGCATAGCCAATAGGTCTCGCCTGTGGGACCTTATAATTGTTTAGCCATGCAACAGTTGCCTAACTAAACACTTATAAGGTCCCAAAAGGGAGACCTATCGGCTATGCCAAGCGGCCGTGCGGCCTCAAAAGTGAAAACGATCGCGATCAAACATCAAAGCGGCCGCTAAAGTCAAAGTAATCGTGGTAAAAGTCGCGCCCGCGCACATGCACTCTAGCATTAGGCTGGATGGTAGCAGTTTTTGGAGCCCTCTCAATAAGTCTCGCCAGACCAGCGCATGCGCTGGGTCAGGCGAGACCTAAAAAGCAGCCCACTGCTGTAATTTGGATACCGGCCTCTCTGGCATTGCCAGAGTGCCCGCGTTACCAATACGAACATGGTGATAGCTGCTTATTTCGCTGCATTTGCTGTTTCTTTGAATTCTCGAACGTTTACCACAAACCCCCATAAATCAAGCAATTGCCTCTTTGCAGCCTGTGAGTGCACTTTACTTGTGTTTGAGGAACCGTACCCCACTTGCCATTTCCATGGACAGATCTGCGCCGGCGCAAAGTAACCGGCTTCAGTTGGCAGGAACTTTCACGGGTCATTTAAAAAACAAGCACTGTCAGAGTCAATAGGTCTGGCTTTTTTTGTTAGCTCTGACCAGTAGCAGCCAGCAGTACAACAATATGGTGAGGCGCGATGCGCAAAACTCCTCATTGTGGCGTCCCGTCTCATCTCTCCCGGTGGGATCAAGCAGAAAAGGGAAGAACTTCCTTCCTGTACCATAAAATTCGAATCTAGCCAATCCTGGAGCTGTGTTAAGCATGAGAGCAGCTACAGGCTTGGTTGGAGCAGGCTAACCCAGTGTTCATTTTGAGGCTGGGGGCCTGTGCCAGCAATCCCCCGGCTGTTACACAGCGCTGGGATAGCTGGGTCTGCAGTGCGCATGTTGGACGGGACTTTACACGGCAGCTGGCCAATCCGACATGCGCACTGGCAAGGGAGCCGTCACCCTGCAGTCGCAGGATTCAGCCCTGCCCTCACACTTTGGTGTTAGGTAATTGTCATTGACATTCCATTTTATACATTTGTCTTTACCTGTTGCACTTACAGCAGGTGAGGCGGGGCGACGCTCCTCCGCCCTTTAGGGGTAACGGCCTCTGGCTCTGACTGGTTCTGTTTATTCAGTGTACTTTTGAGATGTAAAATAGCCCCTTGTGCAGGCGCTCCACAGGAAACAGAATGATACACCAAACAAACTGAAAGAGGTGGGAAAGTGATACTTATTTGGGTGGAGCTAAAGCCCACTCTATATATATTTTATTTTAAAGAAGTGGTAAGCAGGCAAGTTACGAAAATCATACCTTCACCTGGATTGTGGTGGAGACTTTTCAACAGTGGGGTTGAGGTCATAAATTTCAGCATGATGGGGATTACTATTAGTATTTGCGAATCCAAGCAAACCCATTTGAAGACTTTCCACTGTATAAAAGTCTCTGTTGTGGGTGATGCTTTCAAAGTCACCTGCTTAATACTAAATATATAAACATTGTTACTCTTCATTTTGATGTAACTCCACCCTCCCCTAAGTTAGGAGCAGAGCCTCCCAGTTTAAAAGCTGCACTACCCGTTAATTATAGACCAAACTTGCCTGTCAAAACAGTCTATGTTGACACTAGATATACACCACGGCCAGTTTCTTGTCTGCGTTTTGCCTGTACTTTTACCTTTTAATGTATTTTGGTCTTTAAAAGGAACAAGCACGTTTCACAAAAAGAAAATCTGCTGTTCCCTACTGTTAAAGGCACTTGGTAACCGGTAGCAACTAAACATTTTCCGATTATTTCAGCAGCTTTTTAGTTGTAGCAGTTACACTATATTTTCTATGATACTTTGATGACAAATGTCCGCTTGACCGTATTTCAGAAATTCACCAATCGAGGATGCAGAACAGAGCCTTGGACGTGGGTCCCATGCTCTCCATGCCACTGGAGTCGAGCTATCCTGGCTGATGATGGGTGAAACCCCTAAACCAGTCCTAGGATGCTTGTTTCCAGTCTAGGGAGGACCTGTCCTGGCAGCTCGGGCTGGACTGTTCCCATTGGGCACAGGGTCAAGACTGATTTGCATATGGCTGGGTTCAAACTGGAATGGCATGGTGAGCAAAAAAAGATGGATTTAGGCCCAGATCTCTGTACCGTGGTGAATGTAGGACATTGTTCTGCATTCAGTCCATCAATCATTCTTTTTGCAAACGACCATTTTATGACCACTAAGCTTCTTCCTGTGGAAAGTGCAAAGAATTGATGGAGCCGTCGGATCACCAGTTGGTGCTCCCATCCTAGAGCAATGAAGGGGGGCGGCGGACCAATGCCTACTTAACCAAAGCAAAGTCTGGGCTAAGGTTAAAAGCTTGACTTACTATACTAACGCATGAAGCAGCAACCTTGGTGCATAACACTAAGGATTAACATAAAAGCGAGAAAATGGTGATTGGGTGGCCTTTTTTAAAACTGACTGCTGTAAGTGGTAGGTTCCATCTTTGGGAATGTTGATTTAAAAAGCAAATGTTGGCAGATTATCTTGTCATGCATGTTGGGCCATCATGATATGTATCATGCCTTGTTTCAATTTGTTTTTGTGCTGATTCTGTAACTATGCTGAAGCCAGTAGATTAAAAGGCGCAGCATATTGGATTTGTTTGACAATTCTCATTTCTTTGTGTTTCTTGTTGTTTTGGTGTTGATGTTATATGTTTGCTCTTCAGGGCCTTCACTCTCTATATAAAAGATAGTGAACTTTCTCAAAAGAAGTTTTTAAAATAAAAAATGTAAGGAATAATTCTAACATGCCTTTACATTTGAGGAGAAGGTGCTACAGCGCGTTTGCTTGCCTTGAATGTCTTCTACAGTAGAAAACCCACTAGCGGGAGGCAGATATTTTTGTATGAAGAACAAACAAATACTGAAGTCCTCCAAAATGTCCATTCATATTCGCACAAACTTCTTTTTTTGCCTATGGATTGCACATCAGGTCATTGTAAAATAGACCAATATGAACACCCTAAAATCCCTTTTGCTTTGTAATCATTAAAACTGTCAATCTCTTGGCAGCTGTGACTCCTGCAAAGTTTCTATATCACTTGCAGTACTTTTTCAACTCTGCAAGATCTTGACAACCCTTCATTTAAGTATGCCACAAAAAGTCACTGGTTTATCATTAGAAAACCAGCATTAGCAACTCAGTCGGTCTGGTGTTGGCTTCCTGCCTTTTGAGTTTGTCAATGCTTGTTTTGCCTTATTTTTTGCAAAACCATATTGTTGGGGAAGCTGTCAGGCCCTCATCAAGTTAAAATATTGATTAAAAGCTAAAATATATTTTTGATTTCTAAAAGTGCACATCGTGGCAGTGCCTGGCAGTTAAGATTGCCTGGGATTGTGTGTGACTGGAAGGTTAGTCAATGGTCTAGGTGGGTTAGCCTTTGGCCCATGCTTTAATGGATGTAAGAAAAAATGTGAATTGCATAGTAACACACAGTGGATGAAGATGGCAAACAGCCACGATACGTATTTTATTTATATCATTTTAGTATAATCAAACCGGTTTGGTTAACAGCAGACCTAAAAGTGTGGGGAAGTGCATCTTGCCAAACCACGGACCAGTACACAAAGTCCTAACCTGTCACTTGGCTTGTTTCCAACTCGCTTTACCAGCCTTCTTCCTATCTCTTAACTCTGCAACTTGTATACAAGTCTGTTGCGTGAAGCCATCTCTTTTGGTGAAGTCACATAATCACTATTCTGCCTTGACTTTCTGTTTTTGAAACCATACGCCAGTGGTCCTGCAAAGTGTGGGTGCATAAGAGAAGTTAAATCTTTTTTTATGGACCTAAAATGTGTTATTCTTCTTTTGAATATGCATGTTTGTGTTCCATGGTGTCGAGCTGGATATCTGGCCCGTCCAGTTTGGCCACGGTTTACACATGGATAATGGGTGGGCTTATTATTAACGCATCATTATGCTTGTTTGTGTGCAATTCTGACAGTTCATTAAAAAACGAGCGATTCCAAGGCTGCACGCAAGCACGTGGCAACAGGTAGACCATGAGCTTCTCAGTATTTGGTGTAAACATAGTAAAAAGCAGACAAGGTTGCTCAGTGAGTTTGACGGTCGCTGATGAAGTAGGCAGCGATCTGCAGTTTATGGACCCGAATGCTCATTCCGCCGTGCTGCTCTCCGAGTCCAATATATTAAATGCTGTTAAATCGGATAGCAATAACACCTATGTTTACAGTGCTTTTACCCAGTAGTAGTGTGGTGTTAGGAACTATGATAAAAAAAAAACCCTAATATTCTCACCATTATCCGAAATTAGACGCAAGAGGCTTGCATCATAGATTTCTTGTATGATCTCAGGTAGTTCTGTGATGTTTCTGCATTACATATGCATTATCTGGTTTTCCAAAGAGTATATAATGCATAGTATTTTTCCCTTACACCGCAGTTTTTGCCTTTCATATGAAGGATCCTGGAGGGTGAGAGCTAAGTTGCATTCCGATCGTCTTATTGGGTTTCTTTTTTTGAGACTAGCATATTTGTTTCATCATTTTATCTAGAACCCTTGTCGTCCGTCACCTCGCAGTCTCAGATATTCAGGAAAGCGTTCACCTTCTATTCGCTTTCTTTCATTGCTCTTCCTTTCCTTAACATACTGGCTGGAGCAAATATTCACAGAGTTTTCCATCGTCTTTCAAGATGTCCCCAGTCCTATATTGCCTGTTTCTACTGCAACGATTTTTTATCCAATCATATTTTAGTACCTCTATTTTAAAACCGCCTATTTATAAGCCAGAACAATAGAGGTGCAGGTTGGATAGGAATGCTTGTACGCCTTTGCATAGTATCAAGTCCCGCGACGCTCCTACCCATCGGTAGCCTTGCAGCATAAAATCTGAAGTTGTGCCCATTGCAGTAGGCTTGTTCTGCTGCCTCCTTTTATTTTTGCTGCGCTTCCCTCCCCAAGCAGCTGCCCAGCGGTGCTTTTGGCTGTTGGGCTGGTGATGGGAGAGCAGGTGTTCAATGCAAGAAATACTTTTATGGAAGCAGATTTTTTGCAGATTTCGTCGTTGACTGGGAAAAGAGAAAGGGAGTGGTAGATGGGCGGGGGAGATGCCCTTCGTAGATCTGTGGGCGGGATGGGTTGGGCAAAACGTAGCGTATTTGAACGGCACCTGCAGCACTTCGTGATTGATGGCTTGGGAGTGATATTCAATGCAGGCTTTTCGAATGAGAGGCCGATGCATGCCACATTGTCAGGATATCGACATGAGATTCATGTACATCCAATGTATTTCAAAAGAAATGGATTGTTGCCAATTACCGATTTGAACATCTGCCAAGGTTTGGCACTTTTGGCCCTCTGCACGAGCCAGATCTAATGTCCTTTGTCAATGTCTAAAGAATTTTGAGTCACTATGTTGAGGTCCATTGATGTCTCTTCTCCACTGTTTTAACTCATGGGAACATTACCACTCTGGTTTATGCCAGCAAGTTTGCCAAAAGCACATGTGCAGGTGTGCATACTCTGCCATGTCACATACACGGCCTCATATCTATGTAGAAGGGCTGTGGATTGAATTGTCCAGCTATAATTTTTTTTTACTCTGTCATCCTTTTAGTTTCAGCAATTTCTTTCTTACTGGAGTGATTGTTTTGGGATTGTACATGTATTTAATTTTCAGATCATTTCTCCTGCATCAGATTAAAGGGCCGTTCGATGGCATGTCTACCCTGTATACAATCTCATTTCCCATTTGTTCATAGTTCTGAGTGTTCACTTTGGAATAATACAACGACAAGTGGAATATATTCCTCACTTGTGCATTCTATAGATTGTGGACTTGCTGTTCATAGCAGACATGGAGGTAAATGTGTCTTAATAGAGCCTTTGTTTTTATTTGCAATGCCACGCAGACTGCACAAGGGGAATCTTCCGCTAACACATTAAAGTAATAATTAGAGACCCACAAATCTATGTGCATAAGTACTTTACTTCCGCTCCTTCCCCCTGAGTAAGGAATGCAGCTTAAAGCAGCCCTGTGTTTTCTGTTTTGCTTGGTTCTCATTATCAGTGTTGGAACAATTCCTATTAGTGTATTTCTCAAGACGAGCACAAAGGGACGCCTTATGGTTCCTACACTTTGCTCACAAAATATAATCTTCTGCAACACTTGGGGTGGTGGGTGGCGATTGAGCAACCCACGCTACTCATCGCCTCATCCTCCTCCACCGCGATCCTCGTCACCTATCTTGGAAAGCCCAGGTCAGCTTACTCCATGGCTAACTCCGGCTCCACATGGCGTCATCTTCCTATGCCATTTCCCATGGTTCCTCTTCACCACGGCACTAAGCTGAATCAGTGCTTCAGGTCCCTTTCTGCCATTGCTCTTCCTAGAAGCATCTTTCGTGCAACATTGTACCTCCAGCTTCACTTCTGCCATCTGCCCTTCACCTTCTTTGTAGGTTTATACGGTGGAACTGAACACCCTGCCTGCCACTGATCATGTAGTAAGGACAACAATGCTTCCTTTGGAATAATATAAAAAATGTGTGTAGTTAAATATAGGATATTTGAAAAGAAGAGTTTTCTGCACCCAAGTACGTTGAAGTAATTATATTCACTCAATTGTTAATTTTAGCAACTTATGTGGGTGGCACATTAAGTACTGCATGCCCACTAGTGGCATTTAATTTACAGGGCCCAGGTACGTGTAGTACCACTTTACTAAGGACTTGAAAGTAAATTAAATGTGCCATTTGGGTGTGAGCCAATATCACCATATTTGGAGGAGAAAACACTCAAACTTTAGCACTGGTTAGCAGGTGTAAAGTACATAAAGTCCTAAGGGCCAACAAAAACTAGATCAGTAAAAAGGGAGGAGTAAGGCAAAACGTTTGGGGGGAGACCACCCTAAGGCTGACCGTTCTAACAGTGGCATTGTTGTTGAGTTTGTACTGTAGTATCATGGCACCCCGGGTGCATGACTGTTGAATCCAAACAGGGATGCAGCTCTGATAATCTTTTGTGGAGGCATTTTGCCAACGTTCAGAAGACTGTTTTACATCAATGTCTGCATGGAAGTCCTATGCTCTCACTTCCGGCCAAGCGTCTCCCTTAGGCCGCGTAGACTGAAATGCTTGTTGCCTTTCCTCTCTTACAGTTTCAGATGTTAGAGAAAGTGATGGATTGCTGCCCACGGGGTGCATTCTCCATGCTGTAATAAAGGATGCTTAAGCATTTGTCTCCCATTGTAAGTCATTACTGTGTCAAATAAATCTACTTCTCACTTGTTTGCCTTGAATGGCTGAAGATCACTTGACATTCTGTAACCTGTTTCATAGTGGACCAGTCACCTGGCTAGCCCGTCTTCCACATCCTCACAGGTTTCTTTTTTTACTCATTATTTAATTAAGATTTGGAACAAAGGGCAGAAATGTTACCTGGGTCGGTGAAAATGCCAGACCAGAGCTGTGGCTCTAACGTGTACCTGTTGGTGACCCCATGGAAACGCTCATAGGATCAGCGCTACTTGCGGTGGGTATGAAGAGGCGGGTATTAGATGGGTGTATGTGGTACAACTGTCTCCGGGAAGACCAAGGATGATTATCGGTTACAATCTTCGACTATACACAACAAATCACGGAGCTGTAAAGTCAAACGGAGGCTGTTCGTCATAAAATAAAATAATCACCTCTGACTGCGGTTCCACTTTTTGGTGATAATGTTTTCCATCACTTGTGGGATTTGCCTGATTCAGTTCTTGAACACAATACAGTATTGGGCAAGAAGCAGAAAGCTCCTAATTTCTGAGGAGTGCATGCATGGTAGGGCTGCACTGCATTTTAGTTTTGTTATTACAGATTATGCTGCACCCTTGTCACTCAGTGCCACAACTGACCATTTTTTCGTTTCCCTGTGATCCTGGCCGTGCAGCTCCCGCTTAATCTGTTTGTAAGTTGCTTCGACCCTATGCTCTGGTGAACGCACAGCCCTTGCTCCTCTTACAATTTACAAACATTTTGTAGTGCTTCCCTGATTGCAACTGTGGCTGTTATAGCTTAGATGTACCGGATAGTTTCTTGAAATTTAGATGATGGTAATTGTAGGGTGACCTTGAAGTAAAGTAGACCAGTTTTTTTACAGGTTGAGTTTTCTTTGTTTACGGGTCGGCCAGTGGCCGTTTATTCTCGCTTTATGATGGATCCTTTTCCTATTGCCTTTGCATAGGAAACAATTGCCATCTGTGCTGTGGGAAAGAGAAGCCGTCCAGTGTATTGTAACAAGGAAGCTGAATTTGTATGCTGGCTTCCCCTCTTGCAAGAAAATATATTTTCGGCCTGTGCCGGAGATCCCTTACTGGCAAATTCGGATATACATATGAAAGGGCAATCCATATCATAACAAGCATTGCCATTATTACTTTGAAAAGCCTGTGGATCGCAATGCGCCCAGGCAAGGTAGATTAGAACCTTCTTTAATCGGCACCTGGGGATCTGGAGCAGCAACAAGTGAATGGCATGGTGGAGCTCCTCAGAAATGTTTGTGTGTGGAGAGGAGTGTGTTTTCCTGAAATTTTTCAGAATGTAAATATCCATCCTGAGAGCTAGTATTACACGCATCTCACCCCTACATTAAAAATAACAGCTCATCTCTTAATGATAATTCATTTAGGGTTTACAGGGTCATGAACTGCACCCAATTTTACCTAACTGTGAGTAATGTGACTTAATTTTTTCATCATTTATTCTGGTCAGCAGTCACTACCGCGTGTTTTTTTTCTACGGTTCTAAGTGTTTCCACGCTCGAATGCTTAATTGCATAGCCAACAAATAAATATGTTGTTAAATTATGATTGTATCCGGGTTCAAAAATTCGAGATCGGGGAGATAGTAAGAGTGAATGAGACAAAAGTAAAGGATCTACTTTGTTGGGACGAGGATGTCCCCTGGAAGGTAAATGTTTACACCTGTCCTAAGTTCCAGACTACATGTGAAACTGGTATCCTGGCTTCGTTTGCCTCTGGCACCATGCAAATGTAGCGTGGACACAGGGTCTTTGGCCTATTCCTGTTAATGTGACGCTCAGAACCTGTCTGTCCTGCAGGTGAGCACCAGCCATGCCCTCAGGTATAGGACTACTGTCCATTCCTCAGAGGTCCCTCAAGTGGTGGCGGCAGCATAATACGTTTTTGTGAATCTGTAGTATGACCAGACCCTTTTCTCTGTATCAGGAGAGAGTACGGTCTACTGACTGCTCTAAAGTTCCGATTTATGTGAGCCCCCTCTACCCCCAGATCCTTTTCCTGATATTCCATGTGCGTCGAGTGAATGAGTGTCTGTGCAGTGAATGTGTAGCACATGTACGGTCGTAGGACTGTGTGTGTGGTGGGAGCCTTAAGTACTGGGACCAGCAGAATCTCTGGTTTAGCATGGCATTAGATGGAGAGTGGAAACGCTCCCCCAGACAGTGAAAGTGCAAGGAAACACTTGGGAGCCTATTGACTTCATTCATGTGGCTGGAGGATGGGCGCCCAGGAAACAGGGCTGCCCATTGAAATTCAGAAAGGTGCCTAGAGGCAGAGCGCTGCCGATTAGTTGTTCCTAAGCACTGTCATTTTGTAAGTTGTAGGAATGAGGGGTGGGGCTTAAGTTGATTTTTTCAAGGTAAGGAAGTTTAGAGGCAGGGAGAGGATGTGGTGATGCCGCCAGAGCTGCTGACTCGAGAGCTGAGGATCCAGGTTCAAATCTTGGCGTCTACTCAACATCCCGTGATTCTGGGCAGATCACTTAATCTTCCTGTGCCGATGAACCATGCATGGATGCCCTCACGGGTGATAAGCCGTGCTATAAAGATCTACAAACTTACTAACTTCTACAGAAGGAACAGACAGGGTGCCTAGAAGCCTTCCTGCCTGTTGATAGAGGAAAGGAGCGTTCATGGCCCAGAAGGAGGAGAGACTTCCCAGTAGGAGAAGCCCAATGTGTTTTAGAGTGAGGAACAAATAAAAAGGAGCGAGTTACCGGTGTTCTAAAGAGCAGTTTCGGTTGTTTTTTGCTGTGAACTACACCAATACTTTGAAGTACCAGCCTTGTTGTGCCATTTGAACCCCTGCTATCTGCCCAAAAAGCAGGTGCTACTGCATCCAATGTCTGCATTGAAGATTCCTCGCTATTGCCAATGCGGAGGAGCTGAATGGCCCAGAGTCTGCAGATTCTAAAGATGGCCGCCTGCTGAAGACCGGCCTGGAGGCCTCACCTGCCCCAGTCAAGAACCCATTTGCTCCCAGCCTGGGAGACAGCTACTGCCAAGGCCGAGTGCTGCTGTGTGAGCCTGCAACAATGATTCCGCCCAGCGGTCAAGTTCCTGTGAGGACTTCTTTGCAGGCTGCACAGTACAAGAGCTACCACCACAGGGTCAGGATCACTGAATGTACCGCCAGAAATGCAAGGGTGACGCAGGTAACAACAGGGCCTCGCCGTGCGTAGAACAAGACCCAGAAGGCAGAAGAATCCTGAGGTACGTCGGGAGTGAACTCAGATTGGTGAAAACTATTTGAACTGATTTGCACATCAAGATGTGGTAAGTTTGAGTGAACTTTGCCTAATGCATGCTTTTACCCTTGCTGTACATTGGAGGCTGTTGACATTAGGATGCTCTGTAGCAGGTCAAGACCACTGAAGGGGCTTAGTGTCTCAGTGACGATAGCTCAGAGGATTACAATCCTACAACCGAGAATTCTAATTTTACATTGTGGCCTTTAATTTTGTTGAGAGATTTAACTTTTAACTGCAAGATAAGCACCGGCCTGTACAATGCGTCGTTGCACCTTTTGGTTGACAGTTGAGGTCCCATCTCTTGTGCTGACTCCCCTCCCACCTCCCAAACTACCTTCCTGAGAGTTGTTTGACTGCTCGCCCCCATGAGTCAAGTCTCGAAAGCAGTGCTTAATTTGTAACAAAATAAGTGACAGGGCCCTTCTCAGGAAGCTGCCAACACAGCTACTAACCATCACAGCCTCCAAGTGTGACAATTTAGACTTTTCAAGTTCCCCAAAGCAATATGAATGGCTTGGGCGACAGTTACTAATAATTTTTAATGTATATCTCTAAATTAGACGAACTGCACCATCATGTGGCAGACTGTCACAAGAGCCGGTGTTGACTATTAAGTGGCGGTGCTGGGCACCGGAAACCACCGGCACAAATTAAGATTTGCCTGAAAGGGTGTACTCCCATTCGAATCTCACATACATTAATTTGAACACGTTTGGATTTGTCCATGTGAGTAGTAGGCGGTACATGAAGGGTTCAGTAGGAGCAAAGGGTGTTAGGAATAAAGGTACAGTAAAGACCAGTATTCTGACAGATGAAAAAGCGTTTTTAAGATTAGAAACACATTTTCTTTCTTGGCGGTCTTGTGTTTGCAAAAGTTCATACCGCAGAAAAAGAGACATGATTGTGAAAAAGCAATCATTTTCCTGGGTCTATTTCAGTTTTTCAGTGGCTGTCTGACAGGATAAGTCTTTGCACAGACACCAGATGGCTTTCAGCATGATGAAAGTATCAATTTTCCCTAACAGCTTTGAAAATATAGCACAGAAGTTAAAATTTGATGAATATTTTCAAACGTATCTAGTGACCGCTTGTGAATTGCAGAACTAGTCAGAGGCCCTTCGCAGGTCAAACAAAAATGAATTCTTTGAAAGGTGGAAAGTTTTTTTACCCCTCAATTTTACCGTACAGTTTTGAAAAAAAAAAAAGTCTGGTTAGGGACAGTTAGGGCCTGATTTCGGTTGACGGGATATGCTTTGCAAACTGGAAAGGACGACGATGCAGTCTTACGTTTTTTTTAATGTATTTATTTATAATCATCACTGGTTAAAGGTACAATATGACAATAGCTTAAATAACATTTTATCCACATAATTTCAAAATTGTGATAACTTTAAATATTACTATAATTCATATAATCTCCCCAAAGCTAAAAAAAGAAATTTCCTTTATGATTTCTAGGTGCAATTATCTCACTACGTTTTAAAACCCGGCTAATCCTCTATAATACATAAATAGTGTCTCCCTTAAAGTTTAAAATTCACTTTACCAATTTGAATATCGCACTAGAATCTAAAGCCGACCAAATACCCCTTATCTCTCTTAACCAAGAACGGTCCATAATCCTCGCCCAAAATTTTGAGACATTTTATCACTGTACCTATTCTTTGGGAGTTAAGTTTTTCCTTGTGTTAAAAATCGGTCATTTTATGTTCCCAATGGCAAAAAATAGCTGATTCGGTCATTTTCCATTTTTGAAGAGTAAGGGACTTAGCCACTAAAGATGCAATAAATTCAAACTGTTTTTGTCGAATTGTTTAATTACCACTGGCTATTCCGAAAAAAGCAGCCAAAGGGTTGGGACTATCCAAATCTGCAATTTTCTATTTAGCCACTGAAATGTCTTGTTCCAAAATTCTGATTAAAATTGGGCAAGTAAAGCAAATATGCATCCAATCTCCTCTTTGGTGGCAACATCTAAAACACCGTCCAGACATTGATGGAATCGTTTTTTAGCGACCTGGGGTGTAATAGAGCTGTAACTTGCAAAAGAAGGTCAACTTCGAAAGTTGGCCCCTCTGATGGGTTTATATGACCATTCATTACATGTTATGCATAACAGGGCATCTATTCTGCAACCTGTGGAGTCCTGTATCCTTTGAAGGGTGCTTGGAATTATCTACCGATAAAGTTGTTGTTGAAGTATCTGGTACCAATTCCCTACCCCCGTTGTCTCTCACATAGAATGCTTAGCTAATTATTATTGAAAGCGTACCATTTGGGAGTTGTAGCTTCCCTACTAAATTACGTAGTTGGATAAAGGAAAAGAAAAACTAGGACAGGAGCTCTGGTCTACCTGATTTTAGTTGGTCCCAAGGTGTCACCTTCCCCTATATCAACAGGTCCCTCCGCTGGTGAACTCCAGCTTTTTCCCAACTACTTATATTCCGTTCACCCAACTGAACACCTAATCGGTCGCATTGTTTCATTCGGATAGCAGGGTGAAGTGGATAAAAACCGGTATACCTCCTTTATTAGAGCAAATCTATGAAGCATTACATGCAGGACCTTGTGTCTACTCCATTTGGGCAGCTTTTGGATTTTTATAAATGGTACTAACAATATTGTTTTCTGCTAGCATTCGCCGCAGATAAAAATTGCCTTCTTGTCCCTGAGGAACGACTGCACGTCCGCACAAATCCATAAAAGTGCCTTGAAAGTATTCTTTAATATGGGACAAACCAAGGCCACCATCCTCCGTAGACAGTTGCAAGATTTCTAATTTGGTGCGAGGTTTCTTGCCAGCCCATAAACATTTACTCTGAATCTGATTGATCTCAATGGAATAGCTTTGGGGGACTTTGATTATCACATTTGAAAAAAGAAAAGTAAAAAGAGGAAGTATCATCATTTTAATTAATGCGGTTCTCCCTATAATGGAAAGTGGTAACGATTGCCAACTATTTAAAATATTGTCGGCTTTGGCAAGTGTCGATACATCGTTAAATTGAAAAAGATGCAAGAAGTCGTGCAACACAAAAACTCCCAGATATCTGATCGGAGCAGATCTACAGACCTGTGTTCGCAAGTCCATCGGAAGGACCTAATCAGAGCAATTGAACAGCAGAATTTCGACTTGGTGTGATTTTATCCTCTAGCCCCCTAGGTCTGATAAAGTTTTCATTTTATTGAAAGTTCTGGTGATATTCTGTATTTCTGCTTCCAAATACAAAATTAGGTTGTCAGCAAATAGCATAAATTTTGGTGCCCCATGCAGTGGCGTAACGAAACTTGAGGGGGCCCCCGTGCAAAGTACATTGGGGGGCCCCATGGTCTGGACCCAGTCAGGAGCTCTCAAGCCCGGGGCCTGACGTCCATGCACAGTGCCGGAGGGGGCCGCCCCGCGGTTGCTAATGTTATGCTACTGCACAGGGACAGAGGCATGTATTTCTGATCCACCTGTAATATTATTCATTTTCATAAATGCTTTAGATTGAGGATCCCTGTAATGTGGTATTTTTGCCACATATTGTTTCCCAAAATCCATTGGGGCATACCATAAATCTTCCTTGACTTTGTCTTTCAGTCTAATCTGGATTTTACAAATGTTTCTAGTGCAAAGCGCTTCAAAATGCAGTGTTTGATTCTACTTTGTCCCTAAAGATCTTGGGAGAACCCCAAACCTTACTTCAAAACATTGATTAGATCGTATTTCTTTTCACAAATTTTGCAGTTTCATTGTGCACCTAAAAAAGTATTTGCGATTGCCACAGATTTCCCTAGAATGCAACTGAGGGACAGCAGGACACAAAATCTTCTATAAGTTGTTTAAACTCCATCCAGTTTTGACCAAACACACTGGACAATTGTGCTTACAAATTCACCATTATCACAAAATAGGTAAAACAATAACAGGCCACTATCCAAAATAATAAAATGCTTTACACATGTATTATCGTTCTATGTTGTTAACTGTTTTAAAAAATCCAAGCTGAGAATCTCCCTTCCATCTCCTCCTGACCCCCCCTTTAATTTGGTGTTGCTGGCGGCTGTGCTCCCCAGAAACCTACAGTCCTGGCTACGGGCATGCACGGAACCTTGAGGCCTCGGTATCTCATGCGTCTCCTAACCTGGCTTCTTGAACCCTCTGTCAATCCACTTCTGTCTAAAGCTTGAAGCCCCCACTGTACTTCTCCAAGCCAGAAACCTCCCACTTGCAATGCAAAGGGCCCTCCATACCCCATGCCTAACTCCAGGCTAGTCTTTGACTCTGCTCTGCACGTCACTAGATGTGCTCCTCAACGCTACGCATGTCCCATCATTACACTGCATAAGTTACTTAAAACAGAGAACATCTACCTTATTTATACACACCTTATGCAAAACGAGCTCATAATTCTTGGGGCTGAGTTTACATTTGCATTTCTTGTCCGAAATAAAAACATCTGCTATGGGCAATTAAGATACTGGAAGCTCCAGCTATGCTGTAATAGGCGTCACACATTGCAAGTGACTTCAAAGCAAATGGAGAGGCGGCGGGCGCTTGTGGAGCACAGTACACACACGTGCATAGTCAGATGCACAAAATTGCATACAGAATAACTGACTATTCATTGCCTCAAACCAGAAATTGCCAGCCTCCAATGACTGACACCCATGCCTCATGCAAAATTAACCACTACGTCTCATGCAGATTTAACCACCCGTTTAACATCAGACTGCTTAATTAGTTGTATGTATGTATATAATTCTGAATGCTTCTCTATTTACCTTACAGAGCGGCTGGAGAAGGATTTCAAACTTTCCTCATATTATTATAAATCCAATACTACAAACAATTTACGCAGACAGACATAGTTGCCTCTAAAGCAGCTAACCTACATGTGCCGGGACATGGGGTTGGAAGAAGGGCTGCATAGACTAGGCTATCTGATGCTTGATATTTAGTTTTACAAATGGGGCCACTTAAGCATTGTTGCTCTTCGGGTGGACGGGTTTTAACACCTCCTTCTGCAGTAAAACACCTGAAGTTCCACTGAGTAGTTAGTGTGAAACCCGAGCAGTGGTTAATGGCTTGTGGATGTTGTGGTGCACATTGCTAGTACGTGTGCGCAGGAGCGTAACTAAAACTAACTGGTCTAAAATCTAGTCGGTGAGTGTTCATTGCTAAGGGGGACCCTGGAGCGAGGGTCCCCCCCCGCACTGCTGGGGACTTTGCTGCGGGGGCCTTTGTTACGCCCATGGCCCCATGCACGGGTGCGCTAATTTGTAGCTCCTGTCGTGTCTGTGAAGCGAGCAGTTCAGTATATAATGCAAATACGACTGGGGACATAGGGCTCCCTTGACGAGTGCCCCGCCGAATCTCTACTGACCCTGCCACATGAGAGTTTATTATTATTTTTGCTTCCGCCTCGTCATATAATTTCTGTAAAAGATTGATGAAGCTCAGAGGAATCCTAAATCTCAACAAAATGGAAAGCAAAATATCCCAGTGAACTAAATTTAATGCTTTTTCAGCGTCTTTCATAGACTGCTGCTTTTATCTCATTCACTGAAAAATAATCTAGGGCTTCAATTAAAAAATGTGTTTTTTTGGTAATGGTTACTGTTAAGTTTGTGAATTTAATACTTTGTGTGACTCTTGTGTATTTTACTGATGGACATGAATTGCAGCATTATCAATTGTTTGCTTATTTTATTTTCATTGAATAAACTTCACAAACTGCTAAATCTCACAGCAAAAGAAAAACTCAGATGCTAAGCAAGTGGCGAGAGAAAAGTAGAAAAAAAGCAGAGATCATTACATGCAAGCACATAGAAGTGGTATGTTTGAATTCCACTTACTTCCACAGGGTATAACTCACTCAGAGCCGTACCCGTTCCACCCATTTTCCACAAATTGTCCTCTATTCAGTTTACTCTTTTAGAAATGCCTAAATCTCCTTGCCCCAAATCCCCAACGGCCAAAAACATTAATATTTTCACAGCCTCTACTTGTATAAAGGAATAGTTCTTCCCTCAGTGTTCCACCCTCTGTCTCACTGGATGTGTGTGAGGCCTATATATTTAGGCATTCAAGTCCTTCTTTAGGGTCGGGGGAACCCTGTGAGACCCTTGAATTGCACGACTCGGGTGTCAGAAAGGGATTCGTCAGTCTCCATAGAAGACTCCCTCTTTTCTTTATTGCTTCCCTCAGGATAATTTCTTTAGTTCAGCTGATCGTAACTCCATCACAACGGTCCCACAGACCTCATCCCTGGGGTCTGTGTTGCTCTCAGGTCGTCTGGAGGTTTTAGGGTCGCACCATTTTGAAGGCGGGTGTCCACCTCCACCTGGGTTTTCTCAACCCCCTCCACCTTTTCTGTTTGGCTCTTTATCTTTGCCTCTACTACCTGCAAAACGTGGTCTGTCAGAGAGCGCAAATCTGTGATTTTAGCCGTGCTCTGTCCCTTCTACATCTGGCCTCTGCAGGGTATTCCTCGTCTGTCCTTTTCACTGTGAGAGTCTCGACATTTTAAATAATTCATCTTGATTACTTTCTTCTTCCTGGTATCCTAGTGAAACAGTGATACCACTGTTTAGCATAGCTGCCCCTAAAGGGTGGCTCCACACAGCAAGCCCCGGTATTTGTTGCGGTCACCGGCAAACTCCTTCTTCCAGGCCAACCTTATTGACTTCACTCCACCTGCAACTGGCCCTGGCCCTGCATCATTCATGGAGCGTGATACTCTGTGCCAAGAGGCTTCTCTGCCCTGGTACTGCTGTTTTTGTGTGTTTTTTAATCACACTAACTCACCCCTTCGATAAAAGGGTACCAACTGGTGCCCTCGTTTGGTATGTGCCCTCGGGACGGGGAGATTGTGCTGCTCAGGAGTCTGGGTCATCGGGCACAAACCTTTTTCCCTCATCTATCCCTCCACTATCCTTCTCAAACCAAATAACTGACTAATATCCACCACTCAAATTACTTTCATATTCCACTATACCAATTCACCACTAATCCTTTATGGGTTCCGGAGTAGCGTGCTACTCGCCGAAAAAAGTGCTTCAACACCCCATCAGGGGGTAACAAGCGCTATATTAATGCAAACCTTTTTCCCTCGTCTATCCCTCCGCTATCCTTCTGAATCCAAATAACTGATTAACGTATCCACCACTCAAATTACTTTCATATTTCACTATACTAATTCAACACTAATGGGTTCCGAAGTAGCGTGCTACTCGCCAAAAAAGCGCTTCAACGCCTCGTCAGGGGTAGTAAGCGCTATATAAATGCAATTACAATACAATACACATTTGAATGCCAAAAGTGCTGCATGGGGTGGGGAGTAGGGGTCAGCGCCATCCCTCTGCTCTCTGGTGCAACTGTCCTCTGGGACCAGGAATGGATACAATACCATGCAGCCTGGAGAAGAGGAGAGCTTATCCGGCGCTCTCCAATATCATGGCCATCTTGGGCCTGGGGGAGTCTGTGCCCAACTCGAACTATTTTGGTTAACAATCAACAGAATTGCACTGGCTTGACTGCGAATTTAGGACCAAGACTTTTGTTTTCCGAGTGTAGAAAACGATTATCCTGAGTTAATCGAGCAAACGTGCATTGCAGGTGATGTAACTGTTCAAGTTCCCACGTAAAGTGCACACCGCAGATATTGAGTGCATTTCTGTGCTTCCGCTGAAACTCGGGGCAGCAGCTTAAAAATACCCCAATGATCCTGGCCAGGAGAGGGTGGTAAACCATTCTAATTCCAGTCCTTGAATATTTAGGCAAAGGGTTTATTTGGGAAGTTTGCCATCATTTGGTCAAACTGGTGGGGGCAGGGGGGGCTGCTAGTGTGACATGCTTTCCTATGCACAACGGAGGTTGGGGTGCGTTGACTGATGGGGCGCGTGAACTGATGGAACCCGCGGAAGACTGATATTCCAGTGTTCTCTCTTCCTCGTCACTGCCTGACCTCTGGCTTGGAAGAAGCGATTTTCCTTTTTATGGCCTGTGACTCAGCTGATCTCACAGGCTCTGCTTGTGTAAGTGCTGACTGAAGATTCTGTAACGCATGGCTGTTCACTATTGGGTCATGGTCGGCTGATGGGTGCCAAGAGTTCAGAGCAGACATGTGATACGTGTGCACGAATGAAAGGTAACTCTTTAGAGAGGGAATGTTATCTGGCAATGAATGTTCCCTGGTTTTAGTGACTTGAACTATTGTTTCTGATGGCTATTTGTAGATTGTTACCCTCTTGTACTAAATACTTCTAGTCCCTGTGGCCTCTGTAACTGTGTTGTGGACTCGCGCTGATAACTGTGGGGTTCACATTTCATGACTAATACTGTACAGAATGCACCCAGTTTACCACAAACCACTTTTCATTTTCTCTGCATTTATTGCATGCATTCACAGTAACCTTATGCTTGCGGTTCTCCAAAGAACTATTATTTATGACAGTCTGGCTGCTTGAAATGCAATCCAATAATTCGAACAACTTAAGCTGTAATCATTGCTGGTAAGCGTTATTACAGGACACGCTTGTAATAACGCCCCGGTAGCCTTTTGGCTTCACCTTACAGGTAACTAAATGTATGGAGAATAAATACTATAGTTGGCGTCCCAGCTTGGACCTTCCCTGCGGTGTTGTCATCACCTGGTGTGAAGCATTATGGATTGTGGTGGACGCACACCGACATTGCACAACTGTGAGCAGCAAGAAGGTGGGCTAATTACAGTGCCATTTCATTTAGTTTGAGGTTTTTATGCACAAAGAATTTTTATTTAATTTTGTAATCAATTTATTATAAAAGACATAGAACATCTTAAGCAAATGCACAGCAATTAAAAACAATAGTAATAGATGAGTTGAAAACTAGGTTGTATATAGAATTCGTGATTGAGGTCGAACACAAAGTTTAGTAGCGATAACTTATCAAGTTCACCTGTTTCCAAAGTGTGAGTGAGAAGTGTGCAAAAGCCGTAAGGAAACGTGTTGGTCTTTGTGCCAGTACGACCCAGTTTTGAGATAAATGAAACCTGTAATCTGTGGGTGTTGAGGTTGTGCTAGATCTTAATAACATAGAATTAGTCTGCAATTGGTGTCACTCCGTCGCTCCATTTTTAATGCTAATTTAGTGTTAAATGTGTCACGTTGTTGACTATGGCTACTTGTATTGTCAACTTATGGTAAAATACTACATTTATTTGATTTAAGATTGTTGGGAGGACTGCAAAGAATTTTAAACCTGGAAAGTGTCCTTTGGTATTCACTTCTCCCGACTGGCAAAAATGATATTTTACAGTTATTTGAAATAGCAATGCGCCTTGAACTAGGGCTTGCATCATTCACATACAACTTTCAAACGCTGATGCTTGAAAAGGGAACACAAAGAAAACGAAATACTAAGACACTACCCCGCTCATCATCGTACTCGAGATATTTTGTTTTAAAAGTTGAAGTTCCAGAAACGGACAATTAACACATGTTGGCAGCGAGTATGCGTTTGCAACATACATGCATTGCAGGGCTGTGTGCTTTGCATTCCAATCCAGTTGAGTCCTGAGGACTGCAGGGTTGTTTTTTCTTTAGACTTTTTTTTTTAGGTTTGATCTATATGGACTTGTGCCAGGCACAGAGAACATATGGTATTCTATACTTATTTTCTTTTAAGAGCCTCTAGGTCAGGCGCCTTCAGAAATTAGCTTAGTTTGTTCTTGATAATTCAGCAATTGGCTTGAAACATTGCCTGACACATCTTGGGTCAACCCACAAAAGTATTTTAATCTCATTTGTTTTCTGGCAGCTTTTTTGGTGTGTCCTGCCACTTCCATTTGACTGCATGTGGGATTATTTTGCATCACCAATGTGTTGGTGAGGGGCTTGGTAGCACTGTTGATTGCTGACAAAATCATCTGAACAAGCATTGGCAAAGCCAATAGGTATAATAGGTTAGCTTTGTCAAATTATTTAGACGTTGCACAGCAGCGGCTGCGCTGCTGTGCAACAGGGCAGAAAATAGTGCTAGGATGCGCACAAGGGTGGCTGGGTCATGTTGCTGATTTGTTTCTGGACTTTAAGCCATGTTGCACAGCAGCTTGTGCTGCTGTGAAACGTCTAAAGAAATAACAAAAACAAATGTATGTACAACACCACAATCCCTCTATAGTATGTAACAGATTAGAGCTGGCTGCAGAAAAAAGACCACAACAGTATTTCAGATTTTACCAAGAGAAACACCACAATCCGTGCACACCAACAAATGGAGATGTGAAAGTAGATGTCGTGAACATTACAGATGTATATGTGTGTAACACCACAGTCCATGCATAGTAACCGAGGGGAGCTATCAGCAGAGGTATCCACACCAGAATTGAGATGTAACTTGTGCAAAACCGCATGTGTGTACAGAAATCAAAGTGAACTCTGTGCAGGAACAGGACACTAACAACCCAGATGTTAACATGTGCGGCAACGCAATCGTTGTACAGTAACCTAACTGCTGCACATGAATTCCATGTGTGAAAATAGGGAACGCCACAAGTCATGCATAATAGCAGAGCAGAACTTCAGAACGTTAACTATACTAACATTTCAGATGCAAACGTACAGCACTGCTATCCTTGCACAACAGGCGAATGGGACTGCAGAGATGGCCGCAGTCAAGGGGACATGTAAACATTTGTGCAGCTACACTCTCTGTATATTAACCGAGTAGAACTCGGCAGAAGGCTGACAACACAAACATTTCCGATGTAAGCATGTGCACCATGGCCATTGCAACAGCTGGTGTAGGAACAAGCATTTGCAATGCAATAGGTCTCGCAATTGCAAGATTTTGAGCTATTGGCATTATAAATGACAATGCCTTTTATGTGTTTAAAAAAGCCTGCAATAATAAAAGACGTTGTCATTTGCCATGTTAATGGCATGCAACCCTGTCCTCATCTTCACCACAGCTTCAGAGACCAGGCGGCGCGCGCTCATAACTAATATGGTCACATCCCGCGCCTGACGGCCAAAATATGCACATACTTTCAGCATACCGCCAGAACCTCCGAGCGTGAAATACACGGATATTTAAACCGCGCGCCCTCACAGCGCCAAAATGTTCGCAACTGCCTCAGAGTGGCCCGAAATGTTCACACGTGTATGCAAGAATGCCTCAGCCCCAGCAACTCTAAACCAGCAACGTCACAGCCTGTGAGAGCCGAACAGACACACATTGACTAACACCCACACAGACCCAGAGCTGCCCATGTCAAGTTTACAAACACGCCGAGCAGCTCGATCTTGAAATAAACATGGTGCTCTCACTTACACCGACTACTTTCAAATCACCACAGATGGTTAGAAATATTCACTGACACCTCTATATATAGACAATCGGTGTCTACGGAGGCAGGCAAACTACTCACTATTGACACCAAGAAGTGCCGCATGACTCCGAAATGTGCTCCTTTGTGAACACCGAGCACTCCTATTTAGAGCAGACAGATAAGGCTCATATTTACTGCAAATAACGTCACTTACTCAAGGAAAGACACAGAAAACACTGAAACTGACCCGGAAAACAGCTGTCCGCGTCCACCCAAAACACTATCAGAGCCCCAGGGAGTTGCCATGTTGTCAAGCGAAGTGCACAGCAGGTACGTGAGAGAAGCACCCGGGCTAAAGAACGAGGAACGCCGAGAATGCTTCCTTAACCCCTTGGCTGCAGCAGGAATTCCGCCGCAGCGCTGGGGGGGGGTTTGGGGGCAGCGCGGTGGCGCTGTGCTCGTGACGGAACCACTCCGTCACGAGCCACGGTTGAGCTGTGCTCATGACGGAGTGGTTCCGTCACGTCTCCGCCCACTGCGCTAATCGCCCGCACAGGCGGGGAATTAGCGCCGCGTGGGAGGAGCGGCCGCCAACGGCCGCAGCATGACGGAACCACTCCGTCATGAGCACACGGCACCCGTGGCTCATGACGGAGTGGTTCCATCATGAGCAGGGAAGGGGTTAAAAGCGCGAGCAAGTGAAAACAAAATATCCAGGAGAAGTTTGGTAAAGAGCCCGGCTCTAAAATAATAGTCAGTTAGGTTTAGCCAAATAGGCGAAGTCAAATTGATTGATGTAGGCGTTGTAAGCAGACACAACAGCATAGACACTGTCTAAAAGCGACACAGCAACAACAAAAAATAAATACGCCTTACTGTCCCAAAAATGTATATGTTTAGGCAGCTATATAAGGGCCGCATTTGTTGAATTGAACAACGCTGTGAGTGGCGTATTTTAAAATATCACACCACGATGGGAAATACAATTGCAAAAAACGCGCTATGTGTGCTGTATTACTGTGGCACGTTAGTTCTTCTAATGTATACTGCGGTTTAATCTTTTTTAGGTGGTACTGTATGTAAAGTGTCCACTTTGAATGAAACATCGCCGATAAAACTTTGCGGTGAAACACTAAGCCGAGCAACAGATAGTGGCCATTTAGAACACAAACACATGCTCTACTGTAACTGTTACTGGAAACGAATTAAGGGGGCATTGGAGCCAACGAGTTGTGAGTTTATTTTAGTGCCAAAAATGCAGACAAGGAACGCCGAGAATGCTTCCTCAAAAGCGCGATGAAAACAAAATATCCAGTCGGGGTGGATGGGGCCTAATGCTGACAGGGTGTACACCAACCCCGCTTCCAGGGGAGCCGGACACGAAAGCGATGACAATACATCTCGCCAAGGCGAAGCAGCACTTGCGCGCTGCAATGCAGGCAAGACCTAAAAACGACCTCCCTGGTGTTTCACGTGTAAACGTTCAGCACCACGATCCCTGTATAATTAACAGATCAAAATTCTCCTCAAGAAGGTAATCTCTGAAGCAAACCTGTGGAAAATGATGACTGTAGGACAGAAGGGCTACAGGAAGATGCCACTCTATGCAAGTGTAAGAGCCACTACTTCCGCTGTGGTATAAACGAGCGAGAGACACTGCACAAAGCTGGCCACACCTGTTTCACATGTTAACATGTGCAACACCCATCTCTGAATAGTAACCGATTGATAGTCTCTGCAGAAATCCCAACCTCAATGACATTCCATATGCATACAGGCACACTTAGCGAAAAGCAACATGCAAATTTCAGATACTAACACAAACAACCAGGATCCCCTTATAGTTTAGTGCCGTCTGATAAAGAGTGACCACACTAAAGAGTCAGATACATATTTGTGCAACACTGAGAGCCGTGTACAGAGACAGACCAGTTGTGTCTGTAGAAATGTGACAAAATGTGCACTTCGAAAATATAAAGTGCAACAACACGAATTCCATAATGTGAGACCAGTCCTCTGTATCAGAAAGTAATGCACGCTTAAGATGTATACACGTGCAACACCATGGCCACAGTGTAGTAACTGATGCGTCTCACTATATAAATGAATCCAAAAAAAGTAAAAATAAAACAAAAGAGGTCGGGGGGGAGGGGGAAGGCTGGGAAAAGCAACAACAGACGCGGGGCAACACTAGTGAGGTGTGGGGAAGGAGGGAGGGACATGAGACGGACTACAGACATTGACTCTTGAAGAGCGCATGTTCAAAAAGGGAAAAAAAAGTACCTGCAGAAGTCTGCGGCCATTGGATGAATGAAGAAGGAGGTGCTGACCTATCAAAAGGAAGGAAAAGATAGTGATGCGATTGCCACTCAATGGTAAGTAATAGGTGAGCTCTAAGGCAGTTTTTATGTTTTTTTTGTATTCCGCTGCATGCACGCTGTAGGTGAAACCTAAAAAAGAAAGGAATGCTACAAGGATAAAGCAACACTTTAAAAATATTGATGCTTCAGAAATATAGTGTTTGCCTGCACTTTTACCCCAGTGCACAAACAAGCACTGGTAAAACCAGTAGGTCTGATGCTTGTACCTGCTTGCGGGCTTTAGGCATGACAGACAGTATTCTTTGAAGCGCTTTGCTCAGTCAATATGCAGCAAACATTTTAAAATCCAATCCATGCTAGATCATTAAAATAGCAGTTTAGCACCTGAAATGGCAGAGTATTTACAAAAGACATAACCTATTTAAATGTTCAAGATTCCAGTTATTGTAGGCATAATAAATGCTTAGAACAGTTGATCTTACTTTAAAAGTGTTTCTGCTCCTTCATTGCATTGAAATGCTGCTCTGCCAACACGCATGGGCCATTTTTGATCCAAACCATGCTTGTGGTGTCTAAATATTGTAATTGAAAGTGTTTTTCTATTAACGTCTTTACACTTAGTCATTGATTTACATGGTCCCTCCAGTAAATGACACATATTTGTAGGTGGTTTTAGAGAGCGTTGCATTGGGTACACATCAAAGATTACGTATTTATTTTACCAAAGGTTGCATTACATGTCTCCATTAACCCAACAGAGCAATAGTTTCTCATTAACACCCTGAAGCCAGCAGTGTGTTCTTTTACACGAGGAATATTTGCTGAGGCAATGTCGGAGACTGCCAGAGCTTTATGGATTGCAGGCTTCATACACGTCCGTCGTATTCACCGTGCAATACTGCCCCACATTTTATGGCCAAAAATGGAAGAGAGGGCATTTTTAGGAAACTTGGCCATAGTTGGCATTTGTAAGCCTGCTACATGGGCTTGTGCACACACAAACATTATTCTGCTGATTCATGTGCCAGAGAGTCCTTATTTGAACAAATAGTTCTGAAAACCTTGTTTAACTTTGCTCTTCCACTTTGCACCTTCCACCATGTTAAAGAGCGTTCTGGTTTACAGTTCTTTGTTGCAGATTCACTTGTGAGCCTCCTTTGTCCAGTGGAGTACAATGATGTATTGTAGCACAAGGACACATACATATATAAGATGGGGGGGAGGGGGGGGAAGCAATCATCTGTAGCTGGTTCTCTCTCTGTGCCTTGTGGGCTTCAGGTGCTTGATCATATGAGCTCTACCTGAATCCTCCAATGGACATTGAGTATAAATAGAAGGTCCCAGGAAGGGATCCCCTCTCAGCGCCCTAATTTCTATCATGATGTTTGTATGTTAATTTATGGAGCTGATTGAATAACATAACCTGGACGATGGTTCTGCTTACAACTCAGTGTCCATGAGCAAGCACTTCTACAGGCACTGCGGTCATTTAGCGAAGTCAAGACTTTGCACCATGAGCAGGGAGAAATGTTACAGTAGTTTGTCCTTTAGTTTAAAATGCTGTTGCATCTCTGGGACATACTCACATATTGTAGCTAAAGTGTATGCTTCTTTTATGGAGGGGCTGCGGTGGAATCATTTTCCACTTAACTTAACCTTTACTGCAGGAACACGTGCCAAAGAGGCGATTTACTTATAATCTGAGTGCAGTATAACCGGCATGCGTGCAAATCAAAGCACCGATTAAATGGATGGAGACTGTCATTCCCAGCCTCCAGAGGAACAGACCCATGCTGCTAAATGTTTTAATAATGGCTGCCTTTGATGATGGCATGAAGAGCCCATTTCTCCCAGCATTCTTGTCAAAATGTTGAATATAGTGATATTACATGCACTCACAACTGGTGCTAAAATTTAGAGATCTGTTGCGTTGACCGTAAAAGTGGTGGTCTAAAATGTTGCACATTAGTGAATAATTGGGATGTGCATTAGCACATCACAATCTGAAGTGAAGCCGGTGTTAGCCGTAGCATATTTCCACTTATAAGAATGACCCAGTGGGCACTGCCAAACATGCCGCGAGGACACTTACCCTAAATAAGCTCAATGAATGTTTCTTGCAATCTCAGTTCTTCTGTTACTGAAATGAGGACAACTCTTATTTTTGTCGTTGGTGTTGACAGTGAACTCTTTTTTAGGCCTCTCTTGTTAAACAGCATATGTGGTCTGTTAGCGAAAAGATTTGGGGCCCACCCATTGCTTACCATTGGTTGTCATTATTGTCACTGCTGTTCTCTTGCTTTTTGCTCATCGACTTGTGTGGGTTTAACGTTCTCTACTTGTTTGTCCCTCCCTTGCAGCATGGACATATTACTTGTGTCCTTCCACTGCTCACTTTTGAAGCACTGCCAAAGACTTTCACAAATGCATATTGTTTTCCAGGTGTCCCCCTCATGTACCGCTCTTCTCCCTCACCTCCGCTTCACTCCGTGTTGCCCTCTTGCTGTGTGCTTTTTCCAGCCCCCTCTGTATATTGCTCACCCTCGTGTGATTCTGCCCGTGTGGCTTCCTCCTACCCCCACGTATTGGTTTCTAACCCTCCTGCACCTCAAAAAAAAAAACGCATTTTCTGCGACTTTTTAAAATGTTAGTTTCCGAGCCAACTCTGATCGATAAATAAAAAGAAGAAAAATAAAGCGCCCTTTTCATTTTGCAGTGCGTGCAAAATGACATGGGTGCACGCGACATGGCACAATTTATTCTTAGGGTTCTCTTTTTTTAGCTGAGCTGCCCAGCATAGGGATACTCTACAGCATCGCTAAAAACCATTGTCCATGCCAATAGGTCCCAAAGGTGAAATCTATTGTCTTGACAATGCTTATTAGGTCTAAGTTTAGCCAAGACCTTTTTGATTTTACTAAAATGATATGGAAAATATCCTTACTTACAGGGGTTTGAGCCAGTCATCTTCATCCATTAGCCTGTCACTGTGATTTACGCTTGACTATTCCAACCCATCGAAAGTACCTGGCAGATGAGGTATTTATACCTTATTCTCGCCTCTGACCGCTCACTCCTGTGGCCTCCTGCACAGCTTTCCCTCTTTAACATAAAGCCCAATGCTTGAATGGTTTGCTTTTGAACTTAGTTATTATTAGAGCTACGCCTCCACAGACCATGGTAGGAGACTGGCATCGATGAGTAAATATTATATCACATCGTGTATTATTGTTAAGGCTTTAGCACCTGGGGTGTAAACAAATACCGCTTACGGATGGAACAGTATCTAGCTGAAAATATATTAATATATATAATCTCTCTCCCTCATGTTTCACCTGCACTAGAGATGCTCTTTGCCGGGCTGTGTACTTCAAGTGTGTGTCTACCACACACTTAAAGAAAAAATGTCCAGGCGTATAATTTGAGGACTCTGCGGTCCGGAGGTCACGTTTGGTTCTACAATATTTTGAATGTTTTAATGAGCAACAATTAAAGTTTAAGAATACATTTGGAGACGAATACATTCACCCCGCGACTACAGCCAGGGATTTTTTCAAGTATTTTATTGCAGTGTCTAAATTGCATCAGTACTTTCTGTTCTGCAGCAAATATCAACAAATGAAGGACTTTCTGCAAATTATTGGAAGCAGATGTCTGTCCACATATTTGGCAACATAATTTTTCCAACCTCAGACGAAGGGAACAAATTCCTTGCATTGTCAAAAAACCAGGGTCTCATAAAACTGGCACACTGGGTTTTTGACATATGTGTAAGTGAAATGCATTATGGAGTGAAATACTGCTAAAAGCAGCTCTCGATTTCCCTAACAAGATCTATACGATAGCTCCATAGTGGTGGAAGTTAGTTGGTCTACAGAAGCAGATCGTTTCTAAATATCGGCTTGATAGATATGTTATTTATGGGTTTAAGTGTATACATATTTGCAGTTAGTTGTCTTTGTACATACAGTGCAGTGTTCACGCTTTTCAATGGCCGTTGGCGTTTGTAGGCCTGGTGAAGTGATGGTCCAGGCAGGAGGTTGCCAAATTGGGTGGAATACATTTCATGCCCATTAATCTTAACAGGTGTTTGTGTTACTACCTGGAGTGTAAATGTGTAGTTTGAAAACCTCTCTAGTGTGTATTTTGTGCTTCGATTTGCTCAGCTTCGTGGTAACTCATGTGGCACTGCTGTTATTGTGTGCTCCGCATCCCACTCCTGGCTCATAGCGTCTGGTTTTGAGTTGTTCCATTGATATCTCAATGGGGAACAGAAGAGTGGGCTCTCTGTTCTTATTGGATACTGTCAATGTAAGCAAAGCTCACAGAGGATGGATGTGTTTAGACCCAGTGGTTTGCTTGAGCGATTTTCTATCGGTGCGCCAGGTCCTTGTACTCATTGGTGGAGTTCTTACTAACGTTGTGTGAAGTACACATTAGACGCACGTTCCTTCTTGTCTTGCTGAGTGAGACGCCCGACTACTTCAGTTGACAATCCTGGTGCGGTGCTGCAATGAAGTATTTCTAGTATGGCGGACATGGTGCAGAGAGAACTAGTGTGTAATGGCTGACGTATTATGTTGAAATATGTGTTTATAAGATATAGGGTGACCAGATGATGTGGAGGCTTGTGTTGGTGAAAATTAGTGGTGAGGACTGATGGGGTGTTACAGTGTAATGTGATGAGAGAACTGTGTTTGTGTAGGGTCTGGTGGGGAGTTGGGTAGTGTAGTATCTCGGGGTTTACTTCTATTTCAAATTGTATTTTAGTGTTTTTGTGTGGTTATTTAAGTTGCTCGGTTGGATGCTGTAAGACTTTGTGATGATAAAGGGTGTGCTCCGAAATTGTCATGCCATGCCCGGTTATGTTGTCTTGTCTGAGTTGCTGTAATGTAGTGATTTGTGTGACATAGTGTGAAGTGTGTGCTTTTAGACAGTACTCGGCAGTCTTGAGTGGTATCTTGGAATATGGTATGGAGAGATGCTGTCTTGTTGTGTTTGATGTATGTGTGTGGTGCAGTAAGATCTATAGAACACAATTTTAATTCAATGGTAGAAGTATAGCGAGTAAAGTTTGACAATTGGGAGATGGGCCCATGGCGGTACTGCTAAAACAGCTAACAATTAATGGGTTTGCCAAGGAGAAAGGCAAAGAAATGTTTGCATGTTCTTTTAATTGCATTTAAGTTATATACATGGCTATCGATTATTCCAAATTATGATGGTTCTGCAGATGTCTGTAGTGAGACAGGACTGACTGTTTAAAGCATGCTAAAATGAATTACTCCCCTCAAAGGTACCTCCCCTTCACCATATGCAAATACTTAGGCAGAATAGCTTCACTGAAACTCTCCTGAGACTGTCCACATTGTTCATCTCTATAGTGGAAAATTAGTAATACATACTTGAAAAATGAAAAGTTGAGAGTACTGCTCAGCAGAAAAGACTGCCTGCTTGTGCAGTACATGCTAAACTTAGACTAGCGGCTCTGAACCACTTGACCTTTGTCTAATCCCACTGAAGCATTACTGGACTCTGGGAACCCCCACTGAGTCCTTACAGGAAATCGGGGAATCAAGCCCTAGCAATTTCAAGGATTCGAACCTCAAAATAATGCATAAAAAGACAGATACGAGTCTACATTAGACAAATACACGAATAATGAAATATTTTGATAAACAGAGAATAATCTAAAATTTATTTTTAATGAGAAGGTGGAGCTCTTATTAAAAATAAAACTTCTAGCATATCACATTGTCGTTTTGGCATCTAACACATGCTCTCTTGTTGGCGTGTACTTGCCCTCCCCCCACAAATCAATATAAGGATATCCATGTCATTTTTAGTCTCCAGTTTCAAATTCCTTCTCATTTTTTGCTTCCTTGCATGCTTCAATAATCTGCTAATATTATTACATTTTTAAACCATCACAGACACCCTGAGTAGGTATCTTGGACCACCAGGGCCCTGCGGGTTGCAGGAAATGAGCCTCTGATTTCGACTGTGATAAAAGCACGGATTCATCCAAAGGATGCACCGTCCCTTCACTTCTTGCAGAGACCACCATTATCTGGTTATTTTGTAGAGATGGCATATCCCTTATTAAGGCTGCCTGCCTGTTCCCTACGTGTGACGCGCACAGTGCCAGGATGCTTCCTTCGAAGCAGCTGTTCGTGCTTTACAAGTACCACCAATTCATTCATCCAGAGTGGGAATTTAACTCTTTCGTTGAAATGCCTGCTCATCCACCCTGTGATAATTCAGGTCCGTGCTGAAGTGATCCAGGTGTGGCTTTTCCGCATACTTCTGTGTACCCCACCTGCTAGCTAGCTGGTGTCAATCTTTGTGTGTTTTGTCTGCTTTCTGTTCAAATACATTTATAGGCCAAGACCTACTCCATATCAACTTCCACTTTCTCACACTCAAAATAACTCTTAACATTTTTCTGAAGAGCAGGGAAAACGCTTCCTAGAATTTGTGGCAATAGTATTCCATTTTCTCCGCGAGGGATTCTCTTCGTGCTGCAGTCTTCGGGCGCATGAAGCTGCGCTCCGCTGCAATCCGGGTGTAGATTCTAATCCAATACCTCACTGTTGCAGGTAGTGAAGTCACCCAGTGTTAAATGTTGAAAAGTCCAGAAATAATATTTGAAGGTAATGAGCAAAGCACTTTAGTGGCCTGTTATTGCTCCCTGAAGCACTAGCCCTAAATTAAAATGGTATGAGAAGTCCAGCTATTCTAGAACTGGGTTTGCCCTACTATGGTTGAATGTGTAATGTCAGGGCAGTAGCATAAGCGGTCTGGAAAAATATCCCTGCTGCGCCACAGCATGCTTCCTTTGATTGGCTTCAGGGCAGCCATGTTCATTATTGTTAGTTTGGTGTAGGGTCTTTTTACCCCCCAGAAAGACTGTGGCCCCTATGGTCCTTCTTTGTCTAGGACCATCAAGAGTGGGGTTTGGAGGGATGCATGATGATCACTGTGTTTGGGGTAAGATCTCACCTCATGCTCTAATGCTGTTGAGATCTCCCAGCTGTAGGCTCTGTCTGTTGCCCCCTGGTGGCTGCCTCCTTCACGTCCATTGTACAAGTGGCTGTCAGCATCTCTTACTACCACAGTCCTCGTGGGGTGACTGCCAAAAGAGCTACTGTTGCAGTGGACATCACTAGAATACTTATGGGTTCTAGTTCTGTTGTATCGGGCTGAGTGTTTTTGTGTGTTTGACAGTCGTGTGTTGTCTTCGATTTGCAAACGCCAATCACATTTCGACGAATCCTGCGCCAGAATAGACCATACCTACACTCTGCGTGAAATTATGACCCTGTTGTCGCCCACCGTGCTTCAACCTGCCCCTTCGTCCTTCCCCCTGCATTTTCTCATTCTTACTGCTTTTGCTCTCGCCACCCTCCCACCCCCCGCTTTTTTCAAGTATCTTGACACACTGGTCACTCTGTCAACCTCACCCTACAGGTCTGCCCCCACATCCTTTTCCCCTCTTAGCCTCTCCCCTTCCCCTCTTAGCCCCTCCCTTGCGTTCCCCGGGGCAGTCTCCCTTTCCTCCCCTTGCTCGTCCCTTCTCCCTGCATTACCCGTTCTCCCGCCTCCTCTTCTGGTGCGGGGGTGATGTTTCAAGGTGAAGCTTTGCACTTTTGCTGCTACTGTTCTGTGTTGTGAGGAGGGCTGGTATGCTGCTGTACCTGATGTGCAAATATTTATTTGTATGGAAAGGGAATCTAAACACTGCTAACTAGTGTGTGTTTGCGCATGAGTAATGCTTGGATCATTGCTTTCCCTGCTCTGTTCATTTTGTGCGTGTGAGAGGTTGACTTGTTGCTGACAGTGCTGCATCTGTGTCTGTTTTAGGCTGCTGCTTACCTTTTTGTGCCTGTTGTGTGTCTTGGTTAAGAATTCCTTCTACTATTATCGAACCTAAATGATTGGCCTTGTCAGTGCTTGTAGTTAACCAGAGACACATTCCCAAACAGCCAAAGGGAGACGCAAGGTATGACAGCAGGTAATTAAAATCCTATCCTGGTTGGGAGAAGAACTGTGCTTGCTGATTTAGAATGAGAATTCAGATTGACTTACGTGGCACATCTAAATCTGAGCATTTTGGAGAATATATGTGTGCATGCATATGCTTCAACTATGAGTATCGTACATACCTGGGTGGGGGTGGACGCTTCAGAGTTCGATCTGCTGGCTGCATGAAAATGAGGTTGGAGGGCTTGTGTTGGGTTCTTTTTTAATACCACCTTAGAGCAAAATATTAATCGTCATTGATCTGTATTGTTTGCTTCTCCGTTACCAAGACCTGAAACAGGCGAGTTCTGATGCTTGGAGTTGGTAGGATGTTCCATGCAGAAGGCCACGTTGCACTCGTTTCCTGGGCGTGACCAGGCACACAGGTCCATTTTAAGGTTGTTACAGAATGTGCATGTGTGCGACTGTTTCTAAGGAAACTGAAAGGATTACCGAGCTCATTCTTCACTGTACTCTGGATCAATCCAAGGAAACTGAAAGGATTACCGAGCTCATTCTTCACTGTACTCTGGATCAATCTAAGGAAACTGAAAGGATTACCGAGCTCATTCTTCACTGTACTCGGGATCAATCTAAGGAAACTAAAAGGATTACCGAGCTCATTCTTCACTGTACTCTGGATCACAGGGGGTCATTGATGCCTTTTGACTTTGTCTTACGACACATACTATATTGGGTTGCATGTTTGGTACGTGTTGGCAGATGCGGACACCCCATTTAATCGCATCTGGATTTTCGTTGTTGAAACTGAGCGCTCTGGTTCTTTCAGTCAATTCTAAAGGTACAAGTTGGGCATTTGTAATTCCTGGATGTCACGCTATCTCTTGAGGATTCGAACATGTGGCTTACACGAACTGCCCGTCACACTCCTCGATCAAAGATCAGCCTATAATCACTACCGCATTAATGCGGAGACAAGCTAGCCGTTGTTACTGCCCATCACCCGCTCTGTGTGCAATGGATGAAAGAACTAAGACATAGTAAGTAGTAAAATCCAGCACCCTTCTGTTCTTTACAACAATTCTTCCTGATAGGACAGTAATCTTCATTTTCACTCCGCCCTACTAAGCTGCTCTTGGAATGCTATGATTTCTGTGTTTCATGCTCTCTGTTTCTGGCTTTGCTTTTGGGTACTTTTGTGTAACACCTAAACGTGTGTTCATGTGATGCCAACTTCCTCTTGGAATGAGTATTCCTAATTGAAATGGCTTCTTAAAAGAGGTCTATTTATGGCAACGTGCCCTGTTGTTATGGTTTTTCCTTAGTGGCTCCCTCATTCAGGCTCTGTGTGCTCTTGACTTCTTTTTGGGGTGTACCTCATTCTTGGTGGAAACAAGCCTGTTGAACTTGTGTTTTTCACAAGTCCAGTCTGTCTCCAGGTATCTGACATGACACTTGCATCCGCACTGTCGCTTCACATGTTATGGGAAATAGATTATGAGCCCCTAAAGTTTCCGGATGTCTTCACAAGATATTCTCCTTATGAACCCCAGATTTTGCAGCACAATAGGAACTTTGTGTTTAACATAGATCTGTGTGCGTGGAAGCGACACCCTTGCGCTTTCTTCTAATGTTAATGAGTTTAATCAGTTCCTGCTAAGAGCCTCTGAGAGACAATGCATCCTGCCTGTCTGCTGCTCCTGATGGGAGCTTTGGGCCTTCAATAGTCTCCGGCTCGGTGGATTTATTTGATTGATTAAAAATGAGTGGAGCTTTTGAAAAGGGTTATGTGCTATTTTGGTTGACCACAAAAAAGTCCTTGAGCCAGCAAAGTGCAGAGAATCTGCAGAAGAGGCAGTTCTCCGTCCTCCGCTGAAGGCGGCGAGGCTTGGCCGCGCCACTTTTTCAATCCGAACCCATTTCCATCCGGCCAAATGCATTTTTGGGATTTGTTCGCAGCCCATTTGATTTAAGTTCTTTACACAATGAATCCAACTGTCCACAGGTGATGTGGTTTATTTCAGGACATACACCGCAGTGCAGCAACGCTAATGCAACACTTAAGCTAGTTAAAGACATCTGAGCAGCCACGTTGGTGCAACACAATCCCCTGGTCCTTTACAGGCTCTCACTTCTTTTATACGAGCCTCCATTGCGGTTACAGACAAGAAGTTAAGATATGTACTCATTGTTAATAATATATGCTTTTTGCGTTTTAATTGTGCTTTTTGGATTGCTTTACAAGGGCAATAAATACATTTCAAAAGATGTGGCAAAGGGCTTCACTGCGCTTGACTTAATACTTCAGACACCCTGTACCTGATGCCTTTCTTAATTTTATTTAATGTCTCATTTCAACTAAACCCAGTCTTCACATGACTTCGCATTAACTAGATAGTTACTAATTTCTTGTATTATTTTTATGAACTAGATGACAGCATCTCGGCTGCGAGCACCTCCGATGTCCAGGACCGGCTCTCCGCCCTGGAGCTGCGCGTGCAGCAGCAGGAGGACGAGATCACCGTGCTCAAGGCGGCGCTGGCCGACGTGCTGCGGCGTCTCGCCATCTCCGAGGATCAGGTAGCCACTGTGAGGAAAACGACACCTAATAAAGGTATGTGCATCCACGCCTGCTGCCGTCTCAAGGTGGTTACATTCTGGATTGTTTTACGTTGCACTAGTTTTTGTTTTTCATTGCGTCATACCCGACACCGCCATGCTTGTGTGGTAAGAAGCGGTCGATGCACTGTATGCAGGACCTGGCCCAGGCTGAAGATGGAAAATCACCACTGGCAAAACATTTTAGATCAGTCTGACACCAAATGTGAGAAAGCAAAGTGAGGACAACCCACACCCGCTCTTTGGGGTTTCCTACTCCACAGAGTCCGCCAAGGCACCTCTCCAGCCACCACAGACCATTTACCCCTCAGATCCCCTCAACCCACCCTGTTCAGGCCTCATGCACTCTCAGTAAGCCCCTCCCACCCAGGCAGCTGACAATCACACCTCCTCTGTCAAACCTCAGAGACCTTCATGAAGTCCTTAACACCCCACAAACCAAACTCTGAGAACCTCTGCGGTACCACCAGAAACTGAGAGATGAAGGGACAGGGAGGGAGGGCAAAGACATGCATAGTATGTACAGATCGAGTTTCGCTTCTTTGTTTATTATGAATGTCTAGGTTAAAATGTTACTTTGTGTCATTGATTTTATTTTCTGGTATGTGCTTTCACTTTGTGTCATTGATTTTATTTTTTGGGAGCTTTTACTGATCTGGATTTTAAATTAATTCAAATATAATTGTGTTGCTTGATTTAAATTATCCCGTTTCATTAAACAGTCTACAAATGTTTTCATTTAAAGAATTGTATTCAGGTCTCCGTATTTAGTGATATTTTTTTAACCGGAAAATAATTTGAAGGTGCAATGGGTTTAAATTTCTGGATTTGACAGTTCGCCATGTTACATGTGCTGGAGTTATGGCCTTTAAAATTGCAATGTATTTATGGTTGCTTTAAGAAATGCAAAACCTCCTCTTTATGGTACCTGCATTCCTATTACACTCTCCAGATAGTTTTTTTGGCACTCTAAATATATATTTAATTTATTCTGCCGGTCTGAGTTATTTATTTACATTTTTTTAGGCACTAAGGAATTGATATGTCGGGTGGAAGTAATCCATTTCTATTTAGATGTACACTTGAAAACATAATTTATTCAAAAAGCACAGCTGTTCCATGAAACCCATTCTCCCTGCAAATAAAGCCCCAGACGTGACTTGCATGCATTAAGACATCAAAAAGTGAGGGTGGTTGTTACAAAAGAGAAGTTTGTACTAAAAAAAATGTCATGATTTGATAACATCCTGGCCCACACCTGCCCAGGCGAATGGACCGCCATTCTCAGACTATTGACATATTTTCTGCTGCTCTAGCATGTACAGGGCTCTTGTAAGCTTCAGCTTGGCTGCACAGTGCTCCAGCTGCAGGGCTGTCTCAGTGCTAGGCAGTTCAGCATCCCGCTCTCAGACAAAACATAAGCGCATCATACGGATGCCGCTCAAAACAATGTGCGGATGTGTAGTTTTAGCCGTTAAAATAGCAGCACCACATCCTGCCCATTAAAGGAAAGACCCATAGCAGCGATGCAGAGAACTAGTCTATGCCGATAACAGGGTAAATAATTAATTGGCTGCCAGTAACCCCTGAGGGGCTGAAATCGGCCCCAATCTGACACAGCGGGTGTGCAATCCCACAGTGAGAGTTTATACCTGTCCTCTGTTACTTTATTGCTTCGTTGTGACCTAATTATCCCCCGGTTACCTTGACCTCCACACCCTTCCCCTAGATAAGCCTGTAAAGTTACTCGGTCTACTCTGTACCTACTGCACTCATGTAACCTGCACATCCATAGCCTCTCTCACTCCTGGGTAAACTCCCAGTAGTACTCTTTCTAGTAATCAAACACTTTATCCTTCGAGATTGGATCCCTTCCCTCGTAAGTAGAGAACTCTCCCTATGGGCTTTACAATGTTTGTGGTAGGGGTTGTCTTCTGTCACTCCTGTGTGGGCGGCATATTATGTTCCCTTGGTGATCTCACTGTGTTCCAAATGGGTTGGACCATTGGTGCTCCCAGGTTAACTTCATAGACCTTAGTGAACGCCTCTGATGCACATCAGCTCTCCCTTTGACTTGGTCAGTGGTAGGTATCTGCATGTGCAATTGCATTTGTTCTCGCACTCTTCACAGCACCCTGTGCATTCGAAGCCCTATACCTATTCCACGTCTTCAACACCCACTATACATGTTGATACAGGCTAAACTGCAAACAGCACTACTGCAGCCTTGCACTCGGAAGGTTGCTCTTGAAGCAGACGGCAGTGGGAAAGCTTCACAGCCTCACCAGGTGTATGAATCACTAGATGAACAATCTAACTCAAACACCCAGAAAGTGTTCTTGGCCCTTGCCTGGACTAATAAAGTGCAGTTGTATATGCATATCTGTGCAACAACAGGGATGCGATTGCTATCCAGGAACCTTAATGAGGGAATATTGCTGGGACCTCCAGCTTTATAGGATGTGCCAATTGAAGACAGTGGAATTTTGGGAACAATTTCTAGTTGGATGGAACTTAATTTAAGACACGTGGCATTTAAGACCTCCAGGAAACACTGGTGCAATGAATTGGCCCTCATGTGCACGGTTAGTGTGTAGACCAGGCTAGAATGAATCATCTGTGGTTAGTACCAGAGTCCATGAGCCTGTCATTCATTGAGGAAAACAGATCTTGAAATAAATGGAAGACAGTCTATTATGAGTAACAGCGGTGCGCATCAGAACTGTGACCATATTCTCCCTTCCAGGGGGCTACCTTTAGGGTGCGCACTTTCAGTTCACCATGTTTTTGTAGCGCACCTTCAGTGCACCTCCCAAAGGTATGTTTGCCTGTGCGCATGTCCATAATATGGCACCGGGGCAGCGGCAAAGTGATTACCTTATTTGCATGAGCCACTACCCCACGCAAATCAGGAAACGCCATCTTATGATCGCTGACGCAAATATGTTACGCCTGCGCTATCAGTATTAGAGAAAGGGACGCACATGTGTGTGTGCCCCCTTCTGTAATGGCATTGTGGCCTGGGGGCGCACACGCCCATTGCACCCCTGGGACACAATGTATAATACGGCCCCTGGTCGAGTGATATGGAATGAATAACTTGTAGAGGTGCCTGGGTCTGTACTGTTCGGTGATTTGTGTTCCATGCACAGTATTTGGAAGTCGGTTCTTTGTTAAATAGTTAACAAGCGGAGAGTTCTTATGGCTGCAGTGATTTTGTATTTTTGCGGATCCTTCAGAGCAGAGCGTGGATTTCCTACTTTTTTGTGGCGGATATTTTCTTTGCCTTCGCTATATACAATAATTATAGATGAAGAAATAGCAATAGTGTGCTCATTGATCAGCATCGGTAGAATGGCACAAGTCTACTTCCATGACCCTTAAAACCCAGTGCAATCCTGCTAAGAGTTATCCAGAAACCTCTCACTCATTGAGACTGTTTTCACAAACACGGCCTCGGGGCCACAGTAGGGAGTAGAAAGGAAGCACACAAGAATTGTGTGTTTTTGTATGTGCTTGTCCTGGGGATGGGTGTGTGTTTGTATGCGAGTGGGTATTTGTTGTAGGGTAGACTGTTAAGACCTCTCCTGCAGTTTATTTACTGTCCCAGACTGTTGACCACAAGCTTTGAGTTCCCACACTGATGTTCCTCTCTCTCCAGTTGAGTCTTTTTGTTTATACTGCAGGGCTCTGTGTGTCCTCGTGCTGCAGGCAGGCTGCGTGTTCTTTCAGTCTGTTAGCACTCCATCTTCTATGTACGTGTTAGGTTTTTCTGTGCTCATGTACACCGAGGCCTCTCGCACACAATAATTAGAAATGTACTTGCATAGATTTACACATTTTATGAATACATTTTTGACTTTTCAGGGCATTTCAGGAGTACTTGTGGGAGCCAAAAATTGTCCTATGTTCCAGGTGTGCTACCTTTGCACTCATAAACATTTTTTGTTTGCCCATGGAGAATATAATATTTCCCTCAAAAGACTACTATTGCGTCCTTAAATATTGGGGATGGTCCCTCCCAAAGCATTTACTCTTGACCTCTTCAGGAATAAATATACGCCTGTTTCCAGGGAGCAAAATTACCTGCCAATGGTTTGTGAATACTCATAAACTAGTGGGTTTGTGGGACATCGGCACCTTTTACTAGGCCTAGGCGGAGTTCGCGGAGTTACCAAAAAATTTCTGCAGCGCTACTCAGAGTTCCTCAAGCGGCAAAGCGCATTAGGTCGCACCGTTCACACTGATTTTTAGCTCCGGGTGTTTGCCCGTGCTAGAAAATCAGCACAAACTATACTATGTGCAGCGCAAGAGGGCGGTGCTTCTCTCTGCCGGTCGAGTAGATGTTCCACTAGAGTGGCACCTTCCTCATTTCGAATGGAAGGTTTATCAACACGAGTGGTTACGGCCAACTGTGACCGCTTGCGTTGAGAAATCTCGTCACGCGGTGGTCTGAAGTAAGAATTTTCTTGCTCGCACTTGCCAAATTAATGTTGGTGAACGCGAGCGAGGAATAAATTCCGCTCTGTGAGTTTTTCGGAACTCCGTTAGTTACGCAAAGCACAAAACACTCCACAAGTGGAGCAGAATTCCATGGCCAGGCCTACCTTTTACTCATGTTCTGACACAGGAAACTCTGATAATCCCACCCACCCCCAGTGCCGATTTGTGAAAATTCAATAGTACTGTCAGAATTATTTTATGTTAGCAAGTGAATTTACGAGGGCAAATTCCCATTATTTTACCTGCGAAGGTGCAGTTCCACTTTTCAATGAAGGTAGTTGCACACCTCAAACCTTTGGTGCAGGGATGCCCTTGAGAATTGGACCTTGTGGAATACTGCAAGTATGTTGTAGGTACAGCCATTTCGGACATTCCTCGCCTCTCAGTAGTTCCTAGTGTTTGTTTTGCTGTCTTCCCTCAGACATGGTTGTTCAACATGCCTTCTGTCTCTTGTCTCACCCAGAAGCACCGTCTTTCCTGTTCAATCCCTGCTTTCTTCTCTTTCCTTTCATTTCAGGCTTTCGTTTCTAACAGTGCAGGCGTGTTCTATGATAACTTTACAGAAAAGCGAGAGAGAGAGTTATAATTTTGAAAACGTTGCATTCATTTAGCTGCAGGTATTTTTGCTCCAGAGAGAGCCAATGATTTTGATGCTGCTTTGGTGTGGGATTTTTCACAACATAACACGTTTGGTCTTCAGGTGCAGAGGTGATTGGTTTGCAAACAGACTTGAAACCGACACATTGGTAGTTGGTGAGCTTCTTGGACGCATACTTCAAGGGATGAGTTTCAGAAATTGGCCAGCAGAAATGAGAGGCTGTGTCTGCCTTGCATTTGGGGGGCTGCCATTAACCATAAAAAGAGCATCTCCTAACGGGTGCGAACAGCATTATCTTCCAAAACAAACTGTTACTAGATCTTGTGTGCACTGGGAGTTGGCGTTAAGATTTCCTGGCTGCCGCATCTGGTCCTCATGTACCCTGATTCTTCATGATCTGGGCCCTATGACGGAGGAAGGGTATCCTTTGAAGCCTTTCACAGAGGCCATAGCAGTAATTTCAATAAGGCTTTCCTGCATGGATAGCCATTGTAGTCAAGGCAGAAGTGGCAGTGTACCGTGCAGTCTAAAGAGCCGGAAAAAAACTTTTGCTAACCCAAGGACTTGGACTTGCATGTATAGTTCAAAGGCTAGGTGTGAAACAAGCATACATTGTTACTCTGAAGCCGTCTTTCTATTTAACCTCAACAAAATCAATAGTTATTGCCGTACTTTAAAATCAATACGCGTGTTATCACCATAGGTACACCAGTGATGGCTGCTAATTTTCTGATGTGTGTCCCTTCCACAGTGACATTTCGGGGATCTAATGGTTAGCTTTAAATTTATTAGGAAGATGTTTTTCCTTCGAGTATTAAGTAGTTTTACTTTAAAAGAGAAAGCTAATGCCCCGTATTATGTTCCATCCTCAGGCGACGGGTAGGTTTTAAGAAGTGGAGACTGATTTCAAGGAGGTGGAAAGAGTTTTCTACTGGGAATCACTGTTCGAATCGTTGCTGAATTTTAGAAAATGATTCACATGAAATGTAAAGTGAAGATGTAGTGAATAAGTAGGTTTGCATAGAGCTGCAGTGCTGAATATATAAGTGGGTAGGACTAATGTCTGCAGTGGCCTTAAATATTATCCAAGTTGTCCTGCATAAAAAGATGGTGGCAGCAGCACAGTAGATCTAATAATACGTTGAGAGTTTGTATCTTCATGATGGTCTTCAAAAGTAAAAATAAAACAAAAATAGCACCTGAGATTTTTTTGACCTGTAGTAGTGAAGCCACAAAATGAAGGCTGGTGTTCCCCTTTAAATAAGGACACGCCCACACTCTTCGGCAGACACACGCAGAACGAGCAGATCCCAAGAGCCCCACTGCAGAAACCCTTGTCACTAGTAAACCAGCATTATTGTCCATGTCGGGGGAGGACACTCCTGGACGTTTGTGTGCATGATCACTTAAGGCATTGCGGGCGTTGCAGTCTTGATTAGCTTCCTTTGAAAAAGTTGTACTGACACCCCCGATAGCAGTGATTTTTACACTGAAATTCCAAGACCGGAAACCGTGTCCATAATGGCCTGCAGTGAGGTGGCCACCATAGCACAAGTTTCCTTAGGCTATTATTAACCACTGTGGGGTTAACCCCCCACTGCTCTTATAAACTGTCAGTGAGACTGGCTTCTCTTTCTCTAATCAGAGCCGGATTAAACCCTGTGGAGGCCCCTAGGCAGTCGGAATTTCGGGCTCCACCTCCTTGCAAATTCTCTCCTAATACTTTTTTTAATTTTACCAAGCTACAATTTTAATTAACAACTACATTACATTAATACAGAATTTTCTCTATAGAGTGTTTAATGCGAATTATTCGTTTTTTTGAGTTGATTCATTTTTCTCTATCTTTTGGAAGCAATTCAGGAAATCTTGATTGTAATTTTCTTTCAAGATCAAATCAATACTATTTTTGTCGCGGGGCCCCTAAAAGGAGTGGGGCCCATAGGCCGGTGCCTACTTTGCCTATTTGGTAAACAGGAACTGTCTCTTATGGTTGTCCTGCACCATTTCACAGAAAAAAGATACAATTGATAAAAAGAATTTTCCCCTGGATAGAAAGCGGCATCGACATAGAAGAGACACTTCAGCTGATAATCACGGTTATTGTTAGTAAGTGCCATGGAGAAGAAAAGGGAAGGAACGGGGTCGCCAAATGCTCTAGTTAGGATATATGTTTTATACCCTTAAGGCAGGTTTGTGGCTATTTATGTCGGCGAGGTCATTTTGAAATTACACTGCTAGAATGTTATCATTTGCAAACATTTCTTCAATGTTGTAGAGGGATTTACATGTTAAAGGAAGCCAAACAGAAATATGAACATATCAAATAACTTTAGTTTCACATTGCTATTCAGTCAAATAATCATTTTCTGCCCTTGCTTTAAATTCTTTTTTGAAAGGTATTTGGGAAGTGTTGTGTGGAATGCTGCGTGTAGTCCCTTCTGCAGCCGTCCCGTCCCGTGAGAGCATTGAAGCATGGCCACAACCTCAGACTGTCCTAAACAGCACCTGCCCCAGCATGCATCACCTGTCAGACTACCTGTACCAAAGTTGCCAGACGGATTTCATACCCGAGGCGTCAGCAGGACAAGTCCTTTTGCAGCTGGTTGCTGGAAAAACCATTAAGGCCTCCTGGGTCTTGAAGTATGCGCTCTTGTAATACGAGACTGTACCTTCAGAGCACACTTATGCGCCTGCATGCTCCAGTCAGACAGACAATAGTGAAATACCAGCAAATCCAACAGCACATAGCTCATTGGGCAAAGCAAATCGGTGCACGCTTAGTCAGGTGAGCATTGGCCGCCTTAAACACTTGATCGTAGCGGCGATGGATTGCATCTGTCACCTCGACAACGAATATTGGAAGCGCTCTTTCATGTGTTGGCAGCATGTGCTTCTGTTTTAGATTTCATTTAATTCATTTATGAATTTTTGTGAATTTTCGTTTTAACACAAACCATACAAAAATACAACTACTAGTCATGGGAGTCGATCAATAGATTTAAAAACTTGCATTTGTGCAGATGTTTAAAGAGCCTAGGTCATCGATAACCACTGATTGATTTATTGTAAATGATCCTTGGTGTGTAAAATAGTTAATATTTAATTCAAGAACAGACTAAAGAGGGATATTACATTAAAGGTTTGAGTGGTTGAGTCTTACCAAGGAGAAACGCCTGGAACAGCTAAACTGGTCACGCAGAAGCCAAAAGCGTTCTTTTCCTATGAACCAGTTTGGTGAATGACCCAATACGGTAATTCTGCTTTCTTTAAGTTGAGTTCCTTCCATATGTCTTTGGCAATGGACAATCCTGTTCACAAACAACTTTTATGCTGGAGTGTCACAGCTTGTTTAAATGCCCCATGGGACGCTACTGGAGCAGTATGTACTTCAAACCCAAGCACGCGATTTTAGAAGAATCAAAAGTTACAGGAGAACTATCGGAAAGTTTGTCCAGTGATCTGTCCAAATCTTGTGTAATATTTCATGCAGTAACAAATGATCTTGCAGAGCAGTGACTGCAGCAGTATTTGACTCCAGTTCATGTTTTGAAGTCTGTTGATGTAGACCAGTGGGTTGGCCTCAAAGTTTGTCTGCACAGTCCATCCTCTAAAGGACCCAAGTCACATTTGGCTTTGAGGACCAGATGGACACGCTACAGGTAAAGTGGGGAATTACATAAGCCTAGGATAATGTTTTCTGTGTGGCGATATTTTGTACTGTGCCTTTACTATTAGATGTAGTAAGATGCTACATGGCAGACTTAAGCCTTCCTTTACCTCAGTTAATGGTGAAAGTTGATCATTGAACTGAAAAGATAGAAAATACCGATACATACCACTTCTAAGCTCACCCATCCAACCAGCCCTTGTGCCCCTGTCCTGCAGACTCCGCGCTGACTAACTGGTCCTGGAGGTTTATAGGAAAACCACATTTTTTTTCAGAGAATCCCCTTTGTTGAACATGATTGGCGCTTGGATTGACATGAGGAAGGAACAGAGAATTTGAAAACTTTGGGGGGTGGGCTTGTTTGTTTATTTTTTTTTAACTAAGATTCTCACATTTGCCATATTCTGATAATGCCATTTTCTGAGCGCGCATCTGCAAAAACTACATGCGCCCTCAGGCTATTGTTGGAAATTATTCGAAAAATGCAGATGTCTCATTCCTTCCTCTCTTCCCAGTTCACAAGCGTTAGTGGAACTTAATTGCATAGACTGAGCACCTTGAGAAAGAATATCCCAGATTGGACTCAAAGATGTATAATGGCGTGCATTTTTTGTTTGGAGGAGCATGTATGAATGTGATAATTACTCAGGAGCAAATGTCCGACTTTTCCAACTGACCATTTGTGATTGGACCCACAGTGTCTGAAAGCGCATGCTTGTAATGACAGCCAGTAGGCAGATGCTTTCTGAGAAAGAGCAAGGGTAATTGAAGAAACTTTATTTTCTGTCTATCCCTTAATGTAACGAAGGAAACCTCATCAATTTGCTATTGAGGCCTATACTCTTGGGAGAAAGACAGCATTTACACATCTCTTCTAGGTTTGCATGCTGCTACTTATTTATTTATTTGGAAAAGCGTCTTAAATAAATTCTTTGGGCAACGCCCTTGGGCATAGTCTGCATTAGTCAGGATGATGTCAACTGAAGGCCCGCACAACATATCTGCTATCTTCAGATTCAGTTTTTTTCTTTTGGGATTGAAATCTGGAATTAGGACTCAACAAAGTCGCCCATGGGGTCTTGCCATATTAAGTTCGTCATAATTGTGGCTACTGGAATTATGCTATACTGTGGCTTGCTGATTTCTGCATAATTCTAGATTGTCCATACTGCCACATAATCCACCATCTTGTGCATACTTTGATGATGAGAACAAAAAAAATGTTTCAGCTTGAACTGGTCAAAAGTTCCTGGAAACGCTGCCATGTATGTCGATACTAATGAGGTGAACCCTATACTAAGACGGTGTTTGCATGAGGAAAAATGACAAAATATTGATATAAAATTCCAACAAGATGTGCCACATAATGCCCTATAATTTGCTTTTCATGCTGCATAATTAAGTCAACCCGTCTGCATAAAAAGGTCCTCCCCTGCCACATAATTCCATTAGCCCTGTCCATTGTGCAGACTGCTAATATTTCCCCCTTCACCTTCTAACCTGACCTGGTAATAATCTCTCAAAACAAGAACGCATTTCCGGGCCACTTACGAGATTTTATTAAGCACCAAATAAACAGGCTAATGGTATGTAGCCTCTAGTTCCTGTACCCTCTGTTGCCTGGTGTGTTGAGCTTAGTGGTTTACACTGATTTGTTTTGCTGTTTATATACTGCCCTGCATACAGGAACCTCATTGTCTCGTTCCTAAATCTCACGTCTGTCAATTAAACCTCCATTAGCTATTTTATAGTATTGTTTTCAGCTCACTAAAACGTTGAATGTTTTCATTCAGTATCACTTTAATTAGCTTTCTCCAACAATATATTCTCTGGAAAAGATGATGACTGTAGCATTAAAACGCCTTGAAGTCTGTGTTTTACTTAATTTGTAGTGACTTCAGGGGCCTAGGCACCATTGAACCCTGAGAATTAAGGTTGTTTACGGCCCCAACACAAGCTAAAGGGGCCATTTTCTTTGCTTGCACAAAGCCCAGGGCATCCTTGCTACGTTAGTCAGTGACTTCGTGGACCCAGACTCCCATTGGTCTTTTTCTGTAGAGTACCGCCCTCTCCCAAATTTGGGCCTGGGTCTCCCTTTTCCTCCTCTGTCTACTCGCATGAGAGTGGGCAGAGACATCTGTAGTTACTTACGTAGATGTTTACGGGCATGCAGATATTTAACAAAGTGGTGTGGGCATGCCAATGTCTACTAAGACACTACTTTCAATGACCACTCGCCCAGAGTTGTAATTTTCTTCCTTTCTTCTCATTGCTCAGTCAGAGAACCTCACCTCATTTAAGCCGGCTTTGGATTAATAGTAAAAGGCTTCTGTGGAGCTAATCTCTAGTTCCTTAAACCAAGTCTGGTGCAATTGGAGGTGCATCCCAGGGCAGCAGACATGGGAGGTGTGAGTTCAACTTGAGGTACCAACAATGTTTTCATGGGTTGCACTTCTAATATTGTGGATTCCACTACTCCATAGGGTGTTCACTCTTTCTGTGCTACCCAACTTTCTCCCTCTGCTTATGTGGCTGGATGTTCAGTTCACTGCCCAGGAACTAATTTCTGGACCTCTTTAAGATTTTCATCTGCAACAAAAAATGCTTGTTGGCATGGTACCAAATAAAGCAACCTTTTGTAACTAATCGAGCATGGTAGTCGTGATTTAGAAACTGCAGTACAGCTTGTAGTTTAGTAAAAGCTGGATTACCTTAAATGATGAAGCACAATTTAATGGACTTCACTTTCCTTAAGTGAGTGTAAATGTTAATTCCACATGGTAGTAGTCCCTTCATAAAGTTCTGGGATTATTTTTACAAGCTTCTGTCCAAGATTACTCCTTTAAAATCAGATAAGCAGAATGAATTATCAGGTTTTAAGAATTTGGTTACAATTAAATATATTTTAGACTATTTTTAATGCAGTGTTAAATATATTGTGTCATAGTCCTTTTTGATGTTCTTTCTCCCTCACTGTACATTTAATTAACTATATTGTTGGTGTCAACTAAGCCTATGTCTCTCGAGCATAACCAGTGTAAGTGCAGAACAATATGCACATAAGTGATAAAATTGTGGCCCTGGCAAGCGCCAACTGTAGCTTCTCTCAGGGTTGGTTCCAGTAGGCCAAGTGAAGCATCCACACTGCACAGCTGGATCCCTATGAGAAGCAGCGGAGGACAATCCTACTTTGGCATTGCTGTCAAGAAATCTATTTGGACGCTGTGCTCCAGGTGTCCTCCAGAATAGTAGCGAACTACCAACAGTTCTGATTTTCACAAGTTCAAGAAAAGCACACCCGAGAGCATTTGTTTTTTAACACCACAGAAAAACATAATTGTAGAGAGCACTGTTTCAGATATTTTAATTGCTTCACATTGGTGTGATCAGCTTTAAAGTGGCATTTCAGGCAGTAATGGTGGCACCTATCCAAGAAAGCTGTTCCACACAAGTGTCAAGGGAATCCTTCTTTGCTTACCTGGGAGAGAAAATCTTTCCCGGGATAATTTTTCTTGATAGACTGGATATATACAGATGAAGTAGTAGTGGAACCAGTACACATTGCTGTATGATTCATACCTACATGGCACACATCGTTTGTTTCCCTAATTCTTGACCGCTTCCCAGCCCCCAGCAGTTTTTAGGTCTCGCCTGACCCAGCGCATGCGCTGGTCTGGCGAGACTTATTGAGAGGGCTCCAAAAAGTGCTACCAGGCCAGCCTAGAGCTACAGTGCATGTGCGCGGGAGCGCGCGCGACTTTTACCGTGATTACTTTCACTTTTGCGGCCGCACAGCCGCTTTGATGTTTGATCGCGATCACTTTCACTTTTGCGGCAGCACGGCGGCTTGGCATAGCCAATAGGTCTCGCTTTTGGGACCTTATAAGTGTTTAGTTATGCAACTGTTGCATGGCTAAACACTTATAAGGTCCCAAAGGCGAGACCTATTGGCTATGCCAATGCTTGTTTTAATAGTATTTGTACATTGGTATACAACGTCACAGGTATTCCCCAGCTAACCGGTTTCTTCTTCGGCAAGTCACTATTCATTTGGTGAAATGTTGGGGCACACTTTAAGAAGGCACAGTGTAAGGGACAATTAATTGTATTGACTGTATGAATTGCCAGGATGAAGCTGTTTAGAGTGGAGGTAGTCTTGGAGAAGCCACATGGGATGAATGAAGGTCTGCTCAAGTTTTAACCATTTTATAAGTCCTGGGAATAAAATATTAACATATAACCTTCTAAGACTGGGTGAAGCATTTTCAGGAGTCTGTATTTATTCAGACTTACTGCTTCACTTTAAATTGGCAGAAACAAAAACGGACACTTGCCTCAAGAAGCGCCATGCTATTCCGGTTGCTCCTTCCGCACCGGTATTTTGGCCATAACCCACTATCTAAGACATAGAGCGTACAGACTACGGGCCCCTCTGTCTGGATCCTCCGCTCTCGACCGCTTGAGAGAACGGTTTACTCAAAATTTGACAGAACCACATAACTCTTCAATCTCCTATCATTAGAATGGCATTGAGTAGCACAATAATATCACTATATAATGTAAGGTTGTGTCTCTTGCGTATTAATCATGCCAGAGAGCAATAAGCAGGATACTTTGCATTATTTTTAACTAACCATTTCTTTGGACAGAACAGTCGTAACAAGCTCTTGGCCCTGCTAGAATTCATGCTTCTGAGCATTTTGGCCTATTTTATGTAATGCCATGTACATGCTGCCCATGATCAGCCTAGTGTTTGCCTCAGATTGAGTTTTGGGACTGATGATGCGAGTTAAACATAGAGGACAGGGGGCTCGGATCACTCCAAATGCTGCTCAATAGACTATAATATTCAAATCATATATTAATAATACTTTACAGACATGCCTTCCAGGAGTAAGGACTTGTTAATAACATTTTACTTTGACAATCAACGAGTGTCTTTTAGGTATCTTACTAATAAATGTGTTTACAATGCATTCACACTCCTAAGATGGGGTATTCTTTATCATTACCTGGTAGTTGGCGACATTTGACTAGGATCAAATTCTTGGTTTGAGATACCCATGCATTATCGGTCATCAGACCTGCCATCATATGCCAGACTAGTAACCTCAGACCCTCTGAATTATTACCCAGTGCCTCTTGGAAACTAGCAACTTTCAGTGCCAAGAGGGAACTCTTTTTCTTCATGCCGTTATGTTTATCTTCTTTGAGTAATATATATTAAACATGTGATGGGATGTCTTTTAACTGGATAAAACTCACGATATGCGTAAGGTAGTGGCACCAAAACATTGTTGCAAGACATTGTATTCGCCTGATCTGTCATCGGTGCCGGGACTCACCTTTCACCGCCACAAAATGGCATTCTCCGTCCACTCTCGTTCAATGCAGCTCCCCTCTGGGGCAGTCTGGTGCCACTCCAGGCGTTGAAGCCCCCTTCAGCACTGGTCTCACAGGAGGTCCTGGCGCACCACTCCCATCTCACAAGGTCTCCTTGGGTCTCTGGTCTGCAGCTATGGTGTTTCCACCAAGTACATCTGTGAATGACATTGTTGCTGATCCTTTAAGACTGGTGATTGTCACTGATTACGGCACCATGTGTATATGAAAATAAATGTCACACATCTTCTGTCATAGCCTGTCCACAGTTTCTTTTCAGGAGAAAGCCTGGGAAGCACCATGAAATTGATGTATGTCATCCCAAAAGCCCCCTAAAAATGGAAAAAAACAGGTCGCACACCAAATGTGTGCCAATAAATAATGATTCATCAACTCTCCTTTTTCAATTGTTAGGGTGCTGTAGAGAACCACTTCCCGACCTAGAGGTGTGGGTAGAAAACTCCAAATGAACTATATGGCTCTCACCACTGGAGAGACAACTCATATGAGCACTCCTGAATGCGATGAAATATAGCTTAACCAAATAAATGTGTATGTTAATTATTTTTAAAGAGTATTTATTTATCATGCCCCACCATGAGAAGGTAGGTGCAGCCCCACTCCCCTGCAAATCATAATGAAGCCAAAACATTATCACCCCAAGACATTTAGGGAATGTGAAGCCGGGGAGCATGGTTGCATACACAACACTTGGCCAATGAGATTCTCTCTTTCTCATTGCCTCTTTTTTCTTCCCCTCAGGACAATTTTCTCAGTTATTTCGACTTGCAAAATGTCTCGAGAATCCAAACGTTTGAGTGATACTGTTACTGATTCCTTACCGACCTCTCACACCTTTTTTTGTTTCTGAAAGTTGTATCATCGACATACAAAGATTCAGATTTGTTTGTAGTTGAAAGGCGTAATTCGAGTGAAAAGTGTTTTTTTTCAATAATAAAATGAAGCTTTTTTTTCTTCTTGGCTTCATTGTGTATTAGTGTTGCATTTTATATATGTATATGCTTTCTGAAGTCCTCCTTATTTCCAGACAGTACAGATACTACGTTGATTTCTGACGGTTCATTTTTTTTATTTTGCTTAAATTCTGGTGAGCCGACATTTTGCCTTCTTTTATTTAACCTCCTCCACCCTATGCCCTCACGCTTCCCGTAGTCTTTTGTGGTTGGTTAGTGTTAGATCTGGGGGTCTCTAGTTGGCAGAGGTATACACCTTAGACCAAATAGGGACCCTTGCTTCTAGTCAGGGTACAAGGACACATACTGTAGATAACCCCTGCTCACCCTCTAGGTAGCTTGGCTCGAGCAGGCAGGCTTATCCCCAAGGCAATGTGTAAGGTATTTGCACGTAGGCACCACAATGATCCCCCTCCGCACACCACAAACTTAGACCACACAGGTGAGTTATATCAAAAATAATATATCTATCTAGTTTCTGCAGTTGAAATCAAGCATCACAGGTTTACACTATATTCGCTTTCTTGGTTGGTCGGGATCTTTAAGACGATAGTCTCTAGTCTCTTGCGTGATTCGATACTCACTGAGAATGAATCAGTTTGTAGGCTCTTGATGTTTTAGGCAGCTACCTTGCTCCGGCGGTGTCGCTACGCTCGTTGTAAAAGCGCTCCTCTGGCTGTTCGGTGCAAGGTTTCCACAACTCCCTCGACGAGCCCCCAGTGACGATGTCGACGTCACCGGAGTCAGCCACTCACAGTGCGGCTTCGTAGAGCAGGGAAGTACGACTCTCGATCTGCTTCAGGTCTCCGGGTCGCGGCAAGGCACGTGCCGATGAGCACGTCGGTCTTCTTGATGCGGCAACCGGTGTCAGGCCCGGGTTAGTGCGGCACTCTCCAGCAAGACAGAGAGCAGCCAGCCCACTTCACAGGCAGATGTTGAGAGGCTTGGTAGAACAGTCCACGGTCCCTGCAGCACACAGCAGCGCAGGGGGGACACAGCAGAGTCTTGAGTTCTTGGCAACCTTTCTATCCCTGGGTTGCGAAACAGGAGGCCAGCTTTTCTCAGGCCCTTGGAGATTCGGTTTAAGACACAGCACACAGCAAAGTCTTGTTTGGTCAAGTGGGTAGGGTCAGCACACAGCAAGACCCCTTCTCCTCCTCAGCTTCAGTTGTACAGCAGAACAGGTCAGCCCTTAGAGCACACAGCAAGGCAATCTTCCTTTAGTTCTTCAGCGGTCCGTCTTTCAGCAGAGGTTCCTCTTGATGGTAGAATCTAAAAATCTGTTGTCAGGGGTCTTGTACTTATACCCCTAAAAGTCTTTGAAGTCTTGGTGCAAGTGGGTCCTGAGCCCGGTCTGATCCAGTTCTGGGTGTTGATGGAGCACTTTGTTTTCCTGGCTTCTACATTCTTTTCAGAGTGAGGGGCAGAGTCGTCAGCCGCCCAGCAGGAGGTGGAGCCAGCAGCGTGGCAGGCAGGCACAACCCTATTCACTCCCAGGTGCTATCTCCTCCCTCCACTCTCCTTGCAAATGTCGCCATTCAGCAGAGGGCTGACTCAGCCAACCTCCTGGGGGATCCCCAGCCCCTGTCACTCTCAAGCCAGACAGTCAATCCACAAGCACGCCCAGGCACACAGAAGGGTCGGACAAGAGAACAGCTACTCTCTAAAAAGTACTATTCTCCAACTCAGGATTTAGAAACAACCTCTCCTAAAAGATGTGTTATTAAATGCTGAGCTCAGGGATATCAAACACTCATGTCCTATCTTGTTCCTATGAGAAGATAGGCGGATAGCCATTGGCACCAGCCTCCCCCATGTTAGCCTATGGAGCAAGATAACCTTGCAGCAGTGAACACACAAAATGGCCGTTGTTCACTACCAGAACATGTTACCTGCACTAGTACATGCTCTACCTTTTACATACACTGCACCCTGCCCAGGGGGGTACCTTGGGCCTTCCATAGGGATGACTGACGTGTATAAAAAGGGAAGGGTTAGGCCCGGTCAGTGTGGACACTGGCCAGGAGGACATGGCAGTCTGGGGACTGCAGGCAGGCCTGCGGTGGCAGGCCTGAGACACCATTTTAGGGCTACACAGGTGGGTGGCGCAATCAGCGCTGCAGACCCACTAGTAGCATCTGTCATCACCAGCCCTGGCACACACAGTGCACTTTACTAGGGACTTCATGGTGATACAGATATGCCAATCAGGTATATCCAATGAATATGACATTTTACACAGGGAGCACTTACACTCTGGCACTGATTAGCAGTGGCAGAGTGTCCAAAGCATATAAACCAGCAAAAACGAAATCCATCACAGCATCAAAAATCCAGGTAGCAGAGGCAAAAGATAGGGGAAAAACCCACGCCAAGGATGTCAGGTCTAACAGTTAGCTTTTTCAATCTTGTACAACTTAAAAAAAAAAAAAATCAAAGCACACTGCTATTTTGTGTAAAGAATTAATCTTGCATAGCAAAGCATGAGAATGGGGTTGCTTTGCAGAGGCTTTCGGAAGCGTATTATGATATATGCTGTCATGAGGGTCTGAATCTCTGTCACTTGAAGACTACACATATCTACATAATTTTTTCTACCTATGCACTTCTAATCATTGTACATTATTTTTATTCCTTCCTGAGAAAGGTTTGGTATACTATAAGCTTTCCAGAGGTGAAAGCCGTACAAAGAGAAGTTGCAATTTAAAGAAAATCCTGTCTGTGCAGTTGATGAAAACATCAAGTCCTCTCTGGCGTGTTCTGTGAACGATTAATATTCCTTTTAGAATTTGGAACTTCCTTTTATGTTTTTTTTTTACTCTTGTTTTTATATTTCCTCTGAATGCTTCTCTTTGCTTTGGGTAATTGGCCCATCTGGGACCAGAGATATCTCATTCTGTGAAAAGGAACCGAACACAGATGCAATGCGCCCTCCATAAACTATATTTGACCACTGTTCTCTCTGTCAAGCGTGGCTCTAATCTTTGTCCCCATACGCTGGGTCTCCTTTCACATCTACTGTGCTTTCACCCAGCAGGAAGGCATTTCTCACACAGTTTACATTATTAGTTGACACGTGACATGGGATTTATTGTCTCATCGTGTGAGAAGGAAACTGGTATTTTTAACTAATGTGGTATTATTTCTTTAGGCGGTCGCTCTCGGGTGTCTGCTTGCTCCTCTGCCAGCATATTGTTTGTGGCAAACAGGGTAACTGTTCATTGAAAAAGGTGATAAGTGCTAGAAAAAAAAATATATAAAAGCCCCATGTAAGGAAATCACTGCTCCTTGGAGAAACGACATTTTGGGCAGAGCTGAACCATCACAGTAGATATCGAATGCCAAGCTTTAATGGAAATACACACATACGTTTTTTGGTTTTCAAGAATTCTTTTTTCTTCTGGCTTTGAGAAGTAACCAGAAATATAGTGCTCTCTACCTCGAGCATGAGCCATCTATATTATTCTCAAGGCTCAACTATGCTCACTTCACTCACGTAAACCAACATATGTTACATTTATTTTCGACCTTTTTGGTTTATTAGTCCAGTTTTGCCCAATTGTTATTTAGATCACTTTATTTAATCAAACAAGCTCTTGCTAAGACTGTGTATCCGATAAGATTCAAAGTAGGACACTATCTGAGCTGGCCCGCTTTGTACTAATCAGATTTTCAGTGGATTTTTTGTGTGTATTGTTACATGATGACAACCAATGGTGCCTTTGATTGGCAGCTAAAAATTTGAAATTGGTCCGTGTACCATTTAGCCTATAAATATCTTTGAATTCTGTAACCTAACGATTACATACATTCCTCCTTTGAGATGCTTTCTTACGCAGCTAGGCAACGTTAATCTGTGCTCCCTTCCACTCTGGTTTCTTCCGCTGATGTTTGCGGCCTGATATTTGGGGAACACTTTCTGTCACTGATGGATCTTAGCAGAGGAGGCGATGAGGATCTGACTTGGGCACCTGAACTTCTTCCAGGTCACAAAAAGATGTCACAGTTTGCTAGAAAGCCAATTACTAAATCCTAGCGCAAGAGAAATGGTTGAGGCTCTGCCACCAGGCACTCAAAAAGGAAGCTAACCTACATTCTTGGTCTGGTTGCACTGGCAATGAAAATTTGTGTACTTTTAGATACCACCTCTGGGAAAGCATATGGGTAAGGTAATCCTACGTCTTGTTCTTGTAAAGGCCCTTTTAGGTTTCCATAAGAATCAGACAATCTTGTTTCCTACTTTTTACAGTTATAGCTCACTAATTTCTCATGTCTCTCAATTGAGTCTGCATTTCCATGTTTAATGTTTTGTTTATAGTTGCTGGTTGCACGCTTGGGGTAACATGGTGTGAATATTGTACAGTTGTTGGAATATTAGCTGTTGTTAATGTTCTGTTTTTCATACTGAATCTATTATCCACATCTTTTGTTGTGTACCTGGATTACCAGTTATAAAATTAAAAAGAAATTTCAACCTAGAACCCTTCTTCCGGGGTTCTACTTAATTTAATTTTTCTGGAGAACTCTGGTTTTACCTGGGCCCTGTAAATGCACTTCCTCGCTCATGTATTTGTTTTAAGCAGCAGTAAAGCCTCTTGAATCCTTTATTTCCAGCTGTGTTGCGACTTCTGTCTTCAGAGTAGCACTTTAATGCCGAATCAGTCAGCGAGGCAACACCAGTGGATTTACAGTTCGCCGTCCCTCTGGGGGTGATGTGCTAGGTGACTACATGGGCTATTCCCTTGATGTTTTCAAGAAGGATGTATGTGATACTAGTCCTAGGGCGATTGCTGGGTTTGGTAAGTTTTTGAGGAACCTTTCCCTGACCATCTGTAGCATTATTAAATTAGCCGCCTCCTCCCTGTGGGTTCTGTGTTTTGAAATCTTCCTTTGAGTCTAGATTTTAGAGCATGTTGTTTGGGATGTAGTAGCAAGTAAAAGTTGCTCACCCAATGGCTCTTGGATTATTACTTCTTTAGCGTCCTCCCGCCACAGAAGCCGCATTCCGTTCATGGTGTCTTTTTTATGTCCATACTTTGCTGGGCAGATGGAAAGAGGAAAGCTGCAGGAATGCTTCTGTGCACCGTTCTACTAAGTGTGTTCTGTGTTGTGCAAATAATGCTTTTGTTCCCTCTGCATAGGGAGGAAGGCCTATCAATTTTGCGGAAGGACTGACTTGTGCAAATTCAGAGTCAATTATTAACGTTTGATTTCAGGGGCATGTTAGAAGATGGATCATATAATTTGGAATCCAAATCAAATAGACTTGTAATGTGCAAACGATTACCTTGTTACTCTTCCAAACAGTTTTACCCTGTAGCTATAGGGAGTGTTGAAACAGATTTGCGAGTATGCTTCAGTTTTGTTATTTACCTCTTTGACTGCAGTATTTACTATTGATCAGTGTACCTCTTTACTAATATTGGTGGTTGTTGCAGGGCCTGATTCACCGTTTTGGCACTTCTGATGTCAGGCCTGCTAAAACAGGGATGTTTGGATTTTAAATCCTCATTACAGGGTAATGATTTTTGGAAATTTGTTTGGAAAATGCAGAAATTCATCTGAAAATCTACCCTTAGTGTACAACTGCTTCCTTTGCAAATGCAGGATTCTGGTCGTCCAGGCAGGCAGTTCACTTAATTTTAGAGAACAATATCGGACTCCTAGGTTTATAGATACAACCATTATTTTGCAATTACTCTCCTCCAATGTCCGCAAATGTATGTAATCTCTTTGATACAGGACGGTTTCCAGCATGGAATGGTGAGGTAACAGTCTTAAAAGTGGTGTCCCCACAGGAATTTTAAAAATCCACGTGGTGCAAAAATAAATAAATATATAAATGTGGAAATGCACATTATTCACGAATGTAGAAATTTTCGTCATATGGAACTTGCGCATGTGTAATTTTGTGCATTGGAATACTGCAAGGGAATCCATCTGTGCCTGTTGTAGATTGTTTATAGAGTATACTTGGGATTTATTTGAATTTCCAAAAACACGAAAATGTGCTAAAAACATTTGGGAGCACATTTCCATCTGTCTGCAAAAGCCTTTGTGAACTGGATCCTAGAAGAATTGAATAGAGTTTAGCTTTTCCGAAACTGTTCCTTAACTGGAGCAGAAAGTAATCTTTATTGCATGCATGCATGCAAGCTGAAGCAACACGCAGTATGCTTTGAACCTCACGGTGAGGCAATTATTTATATCGCTGTATGCCAATGGTATGGTATTTTATATATATATATAACCCTAAGGATAACCTGGCGCAAATCATACAGGAAATTATACAACTCCGTGCCCGATCAGGGTTATTAATGTATTGGGATGAGTCTCTTATATTCCCTTTACACCCTTTGAATATCCGCTTCAATGGAACATCGACTCAGTAAAATATATGCTTGTGGCGTAACCAGATACAAAAATGGTTATGCAGGCATAATATGGCACTAGCATTGCTAAAGTCAGACTAATCACCGGCTAGCCTTGCCCCGCTGCCTGGCGGGGAGAGTTACACTAATGAAGATTATTATATTGCTTAAATTCCTCCATTCACAAATATCTCCGTGGCAGTACCCAAACAGTGTTTTTCACGCCTCCCAGAGGCTAGATGTGTAGCTATATTATTTGTGCACACAGGCACACTTTGCTCAGTTCTGGAACCACCCATCTCCTGCCTCCACAGGTAACTATAGAGAGATAATTTGGCTCTGGTTGCCTTATAGGTATCACTACATCATCATCAGCGTAGAACAAATCGGGCTGAAAATGACACCATAAAATACACAGTGCAGGCTTGAGCAAGAATGCGAGGTTGCCGCTCCTATACCACCTTGCGCTCACTCTGTCCAGCGAAGAGCAATCCAGACAGCTGAGGTGCAAATTGAAACTAAGTGAATTTGGTGATCTATTTGGAAGGTGTAGGGGGGATTCATTTCAGTATATTTTGACACAGGCGCATAGTGTACCCTGTTATAAATCTTCTTATGTTGCAGATTGCAATAGCTTGCAGGGCCGAGCTTGGTACTTTCCCCAGGAGCTCCCCTTATTTTAAAACGATTTCTTTCCTCCTTACAGCCGAAACCACGGAGTGCTTAATCATACACTTATCTAGGTCTATATGATCAGAAGCTCCAATTCATAAACCTAGTGCAAGGGAAAAATGGAATTTAGAGGTAAATGGTCAGCCGTCTGAAGTGGAGTGGGTTTACTGTTGCAAACAAACTGGTGCACTGTCGCCTAATAGCAAACTGTGCATTATACATTTCAGATTTCTTTATAGAATATACTATTCTCCACTCCGTTTGCTTGCTAGCCAACTAAGGGACACCGAGATATCCCCAAATGTAGAATGGCTGACGTAGGATTTTTACATTTGGTGTGTTTGTGTTCTCTGATCTTGAGTTATTTGGATACTTTAACCAAGACAGTGGCAATATCCGACCCTGTTAATCTGGACCTAACGATATGCAATTCGGGACATGTTAAAGACATACCCGCTCGGATAAGCAAACTGTTACTTGTTAAGTGTTGCATGGCTGTGCACAGGGTGGAGATTCATACCCACATGAACGGATTAGCGGGGAGATCTAGCGCATTGTAATGAGCAGTTGGAGGTGTATGCAGAGCTACTCCACTCGCATCGCGTCCAGGGAAGTATGGGCTATTGTGTACTTACCTTCTAGACTTTGGCTATGCGTCAGCACCCGATTAGCAACTTCCTCTTCTGCAGACCTGGTATAGAGTGAGTCTGAATGGAATTCTGCTGTTCAAGCAGTAGTTCTGCATGTGCTTTCTGTGACTTTGTGCATTCCAAATGAATGGTGTACCAGACATGTTGTCCATCCTGAGTACAATATAGAGATAGGCTGTCTCCGACTAAACACTTAACTGCAGAGGAACCGGTTATCCATTCAATAGAATTGTGCTGTTTCTGTCAACGACCATATTTGAAATTATTTTAAAGGAAGCTCCGCTTTCTGGGCTTGTTGGCTTCTGAACTGATCACAAAATTCTAAGGTGTGATGCTTATTGCTTTCTTCTTTGTTACAAAGCCTGCAGGAACGTTGTTCAATCCTCCTTCATGATGGCCCTCTCCCTGTTGATGACATTGTTCATTCAATTGTTGAAACTTGGGTCTATTTTAGTTTAAAGGCTTTAGTTTTATATTGATGTGACGAGTACTTTATACAATAGTCAATTTTATCGGGACCATAAACAGTTTTGCGATTTAAAAAAAAAAAAAAGAACTCAATGAGGTTTTGTTTGGTGCCTTAGGCTTGTTGGGTGCTATAAACCACTATAATTCGATTTTGTATTGTGACATAAATGATACATTTGTTATTGCATATTTTTTTGGGATTCTATAAATGAACATTTTTTGATATAAGTATTTTAAAATACGTAACAATAAACTTGATTGCTTGTTGATAAAAAGAACATCACTTGCCTCCATTTTTGCTTTTCTTTAATTCACCTTCGACCTCTGTCTGTGTATGTCCTTTTTGAGCTCCCTTTCCATTCTTTTTTCCAGCCTTGCATTTTTTAATTGTAATGCTGTTGCGTGCCCACACACTTAACATTCCCCCATCCTATCCCTTCACCTTCTTAATAAATTAGATGAGTAGGACAATTCTACAGGTGCACATTCTTCATAAGTTCAACTCAAAACATTGTCCCTTTTAAACCAGTGTCCAGGAACGGAGGAGTGGCCACCTTATACTCTACTGATGGAACACTTCACAAGAGATCAGAGGTCCCCGGATCACCTTCAAGTCAAAGTTCCAATCAATGTTGCTCATCCGTTTTCTTTTTATTCTTGAATTTCCACTCTAGCCCAGGGGTTCCCAAACTGTGGATCGTGTGGGAGCAAGAAATAAATATTCCTTAACATTTTGTAACATTTCCCTATAGGTGCTTCAAAGACGGAGGTCAAATGTAAGAATATGTTTTATAATAAATTTCTGAAAGATTGGTGTTTAACTACTTTCCTTCTCGGACTACAAAGTGAGAAGTCTAAAGTAAATTATTTGATGATCTTGCTGGAGTCTAGGGTATGTCTAAGGAAAGGCTGTGGGGTGTTGTTTTTGCCACACACTACAAAATGTAAATAACTGTAAAAACTGTAGGCATTCGGCAGTTGGGAAAGCAAAGATGAAGTAATTTGTTTTGTAATTATGAAGGGTACTGGAATCGATTTTAAAAGCATCAAAACAAATCGAGATGCTTGGTGATTCACAAATGATATATGTTCACAGAAAACGATCTCCACACTTCATCAATTGTGTGCTATATTGTTCTGTCAGTAAAACTGTACAAAATTAGTGGCAATTTCGATGGAAAATGTGCACTCGATAAATGACAAGGCGCAATCACTCAAAGGTTTAGTTACATTAAAAAATCGCCCCTTCTCTCCATTAAAGTAAGGGCCCAGACACGCAGCTTCAGTTCCTTACTGTGGTGCGGTGTTGAAGAATTGAAACACACAGACGATGCACTAAAAGTCTGGATGCGCTGCGTCGATGCGGCAGCAGTAAAGCAGGCTCCGTGTCGTTTCCACCGCCGCAGCCGCGGATGCGTCTGGGTTGGAGTGGGTGCTTCGGACCTAGGTGACACGGAGCTCAGGACTCCCACTGCGGCGATTTTTATGCTGCACTGCATCTATTCTTCGGCTGCATTGCGACGATCTTGGGCCGCGATGTATCAGTAAAACAGGCCCTGGGTGCCGATGTGTAGATTTTCTTCTTGGATAACCAGATTCTACTTCCAAGGGCACAGGAACTGGATTTGGCAACACTTGGCAAGTCAGGATTCTTACTAGAAGAGCCCAGGCACTGGTTTGTGAAGCCTTTGATGACCCTGAAATGACTTAGACACACACAAGCCCTTTGAGAACCTTGAAAGCAGGATACAGAAAGCAAAGTCCAATCCATTCACTCCCAGGACAGCAGCAGCAAGCAGCAGGCCAGCACAACAAAGCACCAGGCAGAGTGTCCGTCCCTCCTACAGCATCCAGATCTTCTTGGTAAAATGTTCTTTAATCCAGAAGTGTTCTGAAGTTATGGTGTAACAGCGCCAATACTTCCACCAGTTTCTGCCATTGAAGTAGGCAAACTTCAAAGGAAAGTCTTTGTAGTGCCAAGACCCTGCCTTTGTGGCTCTAGGGCACACTGCAGGGGTAGGGGGTGGAGACAGATTTGTGTGAAGACAGGCACAGCCTTATTCAGGAGTCGCTGACTACTCTTCCCACCACTCTAGCTCAGGAAGACCCATTAGCCTGGTGATGCCCCATCTGGTTATGCAAGGCTCACCTCAGTTCCCTTTGTGTGACTTTCAAGAATGTATGCTCAAGAGACCAACTGTCATCCTAACCCAGATGTGGATTCTACAGACGGGCACAGGATGGTCAAGCAAGAAAATGGCCACTTTGTAAAATTGGCATTTTCAAACACTCAATTTAAAAACCAGCTTCACCAAAAGATGTATTATTAAATTGGGAGTTCAGAGAGCCGAAACTCCAAGTATTTATATGCTCCCAACTGGGAATTACAATTAAAAGATATTTCTAGGCAATCCCCTTGTTACCCTATAGGAAAGATGGTCCTTGCAATAGTGAAAAATGAAATTAGCAGCATTTCACTATTAGGACATGTAAATCACACCAATCCATGTCCTACCTTTTAAATGCACTGCGCCCTGCCCATGCGGCTGTCTTAGGCCCACCTTAGGGGTGACTTGAATGTAGCAAAATGGAAGGTTTGGCCTGGTAAGTGATTGCAATGCCCAGGTTGAAACAACAGTTTAAAACTGCACACACAGACACTGCAGGGGCAGGTCAGAGACATGTTTGCAGAGCTACTCATGGGTGACACAATCAGTGCTGCAGGCTCACTCGTAGCATCTGGTTTACAGGCTCTGGCACACCTAGTGCACTTTACTAGGGACTTACTAGTAAATCAACTATACTATTCATGGATAAGCCCCATCCATGTTGCTTCTTTCCCCCCTCCCATCGCTCCATCACTGTTGCTTCTTGAGCCTCATCCCTGTCGCTTCTGCCCCCTCCCACCCGTCCCATCCCTGTTGCTTCTCTACCCCCTCCCACCCGTCCCATCGCTGTTGCTTCTTCCTCCCATCCCTGTTGCTTCTTTCCCCCTCCCACCTGCCTCATCCCTGTTGCTTCTTTCCCCCTCCCACCCGCCTCATCCCTGTTGCTTCTTTCCCCCTCCCACCCGCCCCATCCCTGTTGCTTCTTTCCCCCTCCCACCCGCCCCATCCCTGTTGCTTCTTTCCCCCTCCCACCCGCCCCATCCCTGTTGCTTCTTTCCCCCTCCCACCCGCCCCATCCCTGTTGCTTCTTTCCCCCTCCCACCCGCCCCATCCCTGTTGCTTCTTTCCCCCTCCCACCCGCCCCATCCCTGTAGCTTCTTTCCCCCTCCCACCCGCCCCATCCCTGTTGCTTCTTTCCCCCTCCCACCCGCCCCATCCCTGTTGCTTCTTTCCCCCTCCCACCCGCCCCATCCCTGTTGCTTCTTTCCCCCTCCCACCCGCCCCATCCCTGTTGCTTCTTTCCCCCTCCCACCCGCCCCATCCCTGTTGCTTCTTTCCCCCTCCCACCCGCCCCATCCCTGTTGCTTCTTTCCCCCTCCCACCCGCCCCATCCCTGTTGCTTCTTTCCCCCTCCCACCCGCCCCATCCCTGTTGCTTCTTTCCCCCTCCCACCCGCCCCATCCCTGTTGCTTCTTTCCCCCTCCCACCCGCCCCATCCCTGTTGCTTCTTTACCCCTCCCACCCGCCCCATCCCTGTTGCTTCTTTACCCCCTCCCACCCGCCCCATCCCTGTTGCTTCTTTACCCCCTCCCACCCGCCCCATCCCTGTTGCTTCTTTACCCCCTCCCACCCGCCCCATCCCTGTTGCTTCTTTACCCCCTCCCACCCGCCCCATCCCTGTTGCTTCTTTACCCCCTCCCACCCGCCCCATCCCTGTTGCTTCTTTACCCCCTCCCACCCGCCCCATCCCTGTTGCTTCTTTCCCCCCTCCCACCTGCCCCATCCCTGTTGCTTCTTCCCCCCTCCCACCTGCCCCATCCCTTTTGCTTCCTTCCCCCTCCCACCCGCCCCATCCCTTTTGCTTCCTTCCCCCTCCCACCCGCCCCATGCCTGTTGCTTCTTTCCCCCTCCCACCCGCCCCATGCCTGTTGCTTCTTTCCCCCTCCCACCCGCCCCATGCCTGTTGCTTCTTTCCCCTCTCGAGTCCGAAAGCATTAATTCAGAGAGGGTTTGTTGTAACGGCCAGAGCTACTAACTTTGGAGCTGGGGAACCAGGTTTGAGTCCCGGCATTGGATCAACATCCTGTGATTCTCGGCAAATCACCTAATCTCACTGTGCATACCAAAAATGTATGTGTCCTTGAGTAATGTAACTTGGGCCTCAGGTAAAGCGCTCCCATACCTTTGGGTCGAGTTTGCGCTTTAGAAAACTACAAAACAAAAGTTACATTACAATAGGATGCATTCAGTTTTAGGTCTCTGCTATACAGCAAGTGCACTGGCTCTTCGCCCCCAACGGCTATACAGCACATGCACTGGCTCTTCGCCCCTGACGGACACACCCTCCACCCATGGTAAGTTTATTGTCCCGCCCCTCCTGGCACACAAAAATAGCGCGATTTTCACAATTGTGTGGACAGTTGATTATTTAATTTTAAATGTCTTTTTTTTTTTAAATGTTAAATAGTTTTTATTGGGAAGACAGAAAAGTATACAACTATTATAGTTAAACATAAAACAGTTCAGTAATGAGGTAATGTTTTACAAAGAAAGCAACCACTCTTAATATGCAGTAACCTGTAGTGAACAAAAAGATTACAATGCCTGTCTCAATGTAATTCTCAACTAGAGACATCAATAGTAAAAGCTCGTAAAAGCAGCGTGACAATTGTACAAAACAACAATATAAGAACATTATAATGAAACTTTAATAACTTTAACTGAGTTTTTAGCAAGTGAGGTCAAATATGTGGTGAGTGGTTCCCACAATGTTTCACACTTGACACGTAAAGAGATAGAATTTAGATTATATCAATCTAGTTGATGGCTATGATATACCAAGTTCCACTATTGTTTGAGAGTAATATTTTCCGTAGATTTTCAATTAGAGGGAACCACCTGTAAACCAATCACGGGTAAAAAGTCCACCAACTTGCCACATATTTTATCATGAGACCAAAAATTATTCAAACTACATAGGAACAAAGAAACTATAGAGAATGGAGTGCGAATGCCAGTGATGTTTCTTATTCTTGTCCAGATATGCACCCAGAATTGAGATAATTTGGAGCATAGAAAAAAACATGTGTAGGTAAGTTCTTGATTTACCCTTACATAGCCAGCAGGTGTCTTGTTTCAGCTATTTTAGTTTGAAAAGGGATGTGGGGGTAAAAAGAGTTGATTGTAAAAGTAGTATAGTGTTTGAGTAAGATTGCCTTGACTTGTAGTAGTGTGATTTACTTTTCCCCATAATTTATCTCAGGAGGGTATAGGCCAAGTGAATTGTAAGTCGGATTCCCATGTAAGTCTGTTGTGGGTGTTCACGGTCCTTTGTAGATTGATGCTGCTTTAGATGACTTGGTGATGAAAGTAGGAGAGATCTGTGAAACCTGACCTTGTGTAGTAGACTATGTGAAGGAACCAAGTGTAGAGGTTGGCAGTAGTGCCAATAACTGATATGGTTTCTGGCATTTAAGGGCAAGATTAAATGAGGAGAAAAATGTCTCAAAAGAAAGAATTTGGATATTATGTTGTAGTAATTGAAAAATTATAATTAAACCTTGCATTACTTGACCCAGAAGGCAATATGAAACAGAGAGAGTCTCAGAAGTTGACTCCGCCTGAAGACTTTGGTAGCTTCAGCCGTAGGAAGGATATGCTGGAAAATTGACCATTCTAGAGAAATCTAGATAGAAGCTACTGATGGCTTTAAAGTATTTCACAGGAATTTTAATGGGTTTCATCTTGAGGTAAAAATTATTGATAGGAAGAATCATCATTTTAATTGTCGAGTCAGCCCACCATGATAAAATTAATGGTAACTCACCCTGTATTAGTGCAGTAATTCTAGAAAGAAGGGCATCCATATTGTATTTCAGCAAGTCTCTGATATTATTCTGATATAAGATTTCCAAACATTTTATCTTATTCGTGTTCCAAGAGAGGCCCTTTCTAGTGAATCAGGATTTGTAACAAAACTTATTTTAAAGGCATTACTTCAGACTTTTCTATATTGAGTTTATACCCCAAAACCTCAGAGTATGCCCTTAGTTCTTCTAAGAAATTTGGAAGGGAGGTTTCTGGTTTCGAAATATAAAGAAGGAAGTCATCCGCATATGATATGAATTTAATGTGCATGTTTTTAAGCTGAAAGCAGGAAAAGCCATGGGAATGTTTTTGTCTATAAAGAAAGAGTTTGAGAGCAAGAATAAATAGCAAGAGTGATAGAGGACATCGTTGCCTCGTGCCTTTCTTAAGAGGAAAGTAGGGAGATTGTATTCCATTGATAAAGACAGATGAACGGGGGGAAGAATAGAGTAATGAGATGAGTTGGAGGAATTTTGGATGGAACCCATGCCAACAAAGATATTGTAAGTATTTCCAATTTACTATATTGAATACTTTTTCAGCATCCAGAGCGATCTCCGCGAATGAATGTTTGAGTGTGATGGCCTTGCTCAGTATGTTGAGAAGAGCACACAAGTTATCAGTTATGTTTCTATTTTTAACAAAACCTAATTGTTCGATATCCATTAGATTGGGCATAACATTATTGCATCTAAGGGCTATTGCTTTGACAAAAATCTTACAGTCTGTGTTAATTAGGGATATAGGGTTATAGTTTCTGTATTGAGAAAGAACCCGGTCTTTCTTTTTTAGAATGAGACGAATCATTGCCTTGGTAAAAGAGTCTGAGGAATTATTGTGCGAGAGAAAATGGTTAAGTAAAGTGAATATTTTAGGGAGCAGTAATTCTGAAAAATTGTGAAGGAACTCGTCCGGACCGGGTGCCTTACCTGTTGGGAGATGTTTAAATGCTGAGAACGATTCCTCCAGTTGTAATGGTAGCTCAAGTGGAGCCAAATTAATGTGTGAAAAGACTTCTGCTTGCTCGAGTGAGAGAATCATGACCGAAGAGACTCTTCGGACAACTGAGATATAGGGGTGGAGAGTGTTTGATAAAAGTCCATGAAGCAGCTAGTAATTCCGAGTAACGAAAAAGATGGGTGCCGGCTTCATTAGTGATTGATTTGATGAATGATTTTTCTCCTACATTTCAAATAATTAGCTAATATAGTGCCTGTTTTATTTTTACCACCATATCGAGCATTTATCTCAAGTAGAGTGCCGTATGCTTTTTCCGTGGTGGATTGATTAAATTGGATCTTCGCAGCAACCAGCGTGTCCAAATCAGCTTTGTTATTCCTGGATGTAAAGTATTGTGCTCCAAACATTTATCATCAAGAAGATTCTTTCTCCATAACCTTTAGAAACCAAGTTTACGCTAAACCTCTAAAAGTAGCTTTGAAGGCGTCCCAAACTAAATGAAAAGAGGTCTCCCCTGTATCATTAATTCTTGGAACACTCTTACTGCTCCTATATTGCTGCAGGGAAATACCAGGTGAACATATATAAATATCACAGCTTAATATCCATACCCCATTGAATTTTGTAAGCTCAGATCGGATAATATGACACGCCAGCACCATCACCATCACTGACCTATAGTCTGTGGTTTATCAACTGTCTATCTGTATCTAATATTGTGGACATGGGCAGTCTTCCTAAACAATTTTTTTTAAAACTCTGTAGCTCTAAATCTGTGGGCTGTAGGTGATTGCACCAGAGTATTTCATAGAAACATTTTAATTAATAAGACTTCTCTACATTGTTGGTTATCTTTTGTCCCTTAACATTATCATCCCACCCACCTAGTAGCGTCCCTATACCTTTTAATTGTGCTAGGAGTTTTTTGGTCCAGTTTCATACGTTTTCCTCCAATATTCACTTGGCACCTAGACTGGCATATGCCAGGCATCCCTCTCCATAAACAGTATAGTTGCCTCTAGATCTTCCATAAATCTTAAACTTTGGTTCTTTTTATACAAAATATGCAACATGACTTGCCCTCCAGCAACTGTCTTATCAGGATCCTAAAAAGTACCTGAAAATCATCAGTTAGTGTTTTCAGAGAAAAATTTAACAATTGTAATTTCTAAACATTTATTAAGTGATTAATCCCCAAGAGCCCAGGAGTTTGGTCTCCTTATCTAATTTCTACTTCTGCTAGAATTCTTTACATACATACCTTAAAGAAATTGGAACAAAAAGTTTTCTTCATCAGGCTGAGAAAATAATATATTGAGGGAGCCTGCGGCTTCCATGGTAGGTGGGGAAAATACATGGAGCAAAAATGATAATTCCATGTTTGAAATTTAAGTTTTGCTTTTTGAATTCTGACAACAAGCAGATAAAGTATAAAAACATTTTTGTGTAACTCATCTGTATTTACTCAGCTGACAGAAATGTGGTATAGTTTCTACTAGATGAAATGAAAAAATCTATTTAATTGCACCCACAGGTTTTGGAAGGTGAAACAAATGCTTAGCACCTCATGTGGAAGTAGTTCTAGTGAAGCTGCTTGGCAAGAAAGGACATTACTTGGACAGGAGTGCAAATCTGCAGAAAAGAAACAGGCCTTTTTTTAGGTCGTGCCTAGCGACAGTGCGTATTCATGCTCGCTCTGCGAGACTGCTGTAGTAGAGTACGGGAGAGAAGCCAGCGCCCACAGTCCGCCCATATTTTTCATTACCTTGTGTCATTGACTTTCGTAAATGCTGCCTTCAGATTCTTTAATAGGCTTGTTAGTCCCTCCTTAGTACGGCCTTGTCTTCATTTTTAACCTCCCATGGCACTGGCCTCTTTACTTTGGTTGTTACATGGGACCTGTTATTTAGTCTGTAAGCACTATTTTTTTATTGAGTTTTTCTTACTGCAGGCTGGACATGCGCTGGCTCAGCTTAAACTGCTTGTGTGTTTTTTAAGCTGTATGTCCGCCCCTGTAACACTGGCACCTGCTTCCAATCACTTTAACCAGGCATTATTTTGTGTTTGTTTCAACCCCCCAAGTACAATGGATTTAGAAATGATTAGCGAATTAATTCATGTGAATTCCAGGTAGCACATAATGGTGTGCTAATGGGCTGAAGCTGACAACAGCACATCTGTTACATGTCATCTGCACTAAAGCCACCCGACAGGTTGTTTTCAAAAGCCTGTTTTATTAACAACACTACCACCAACACCAATAATACCACCACCGCCAATACCACCACCACCCTAATACCACTACCACCCTAATACCACTACCACCATCCCCAATACCACCACCACCAATACCACCATCACCAATTCCACCATCACCAATGCCACCACCACCACCAATATCATCACCAATACCAGTATCACTGTACGAGGCCGGAGCTGCAGCAGAGACCATCCCTCCCTCTATGCCCTACTACAGCTGGAGTGTTTTTATAGCCCCCCCACCCACCGCTCTTCCTCCTGAGCTGCAACAGTGTAATCACGGAGCAAAAGGTGTTGGAGCACTTTGTTAGTGTTTATAGCTCGGATCATATGTAACACTCACTTTATACTTTGTGTCTGTGTAATTTACAGCACTTACATATCTTCACTGCACTAGTTATCACTATTATGAAAATGTCGCAGGTCGGTCTCTTCCTCTGATATTTACAATCTAACAAGCGATCGAGAAGGCCCTTTATTGCAGTGCAATAGGCCTCACATTTGCGAGAGTTTAAGCTATTACTATCGGAAATGACCATGCCTTTAATTTTTTTTTAAACCCAAAACATAAATAAAAGCTATTGTAATTTACAATGCCAATTGCTCAAACTCGCATGCATGCGAGCTGTATTGTATTGCAAATGCTTGTCTTCCCTGTAGGCAAATATTGAATAAATGGTTACACTTCTATCACTTATGGTTCACACTATTAAATCTCCCAGGGCAGGGTTCTGAAATATTTGAATTGGTTACTGGGGTGGATTTGGCAGAGCCGGGGTGAGCTGGTCTGTTGAGAGTTGTGATGGCAATATGCCCTGTGCACTGTTTACTAGGCCTGCTATAGTGTTCAGCCTATGGTGGTCGGGAGTGGACTTCCTGGTTTTGAAATATAGACGACTGGACAGTTTTTCATGAATCCATGTTTATACGATCCATAAAAAGTCCTCCATAGAATTGTAAATTACAGCAAGAAAAAAACTGCAATGATTCTAGCAGTGACGGAATGGCCAAGCAGGGCCATAACTATTTCCCCCCCCCCCCCCCCCCCCCCCCCCCCACCCTCCCTCCTTAAAGGTTTACAGTGTGAGATTATTTAGCAGTGAAACACATTTAAGTCTTATGTAGAAGTGGACTCTTTTTCTTGTTAATTATACATCAAAAATGTTAATTACCTGTATTTGTACCCTGCCATGCAGATGAAAACTCACAAGTATGTCAAGTGTCACTTATCTGTTATTTTACCAGTAAAAATAAAATCCAATTCAATTTACTGTTAAAAATTAATATTAACTGAATGCTTGTAACATTTAAGTTAAAAAAGATCTCCGATTTTCTCTTGGATTACGGTCCCTTACAAGTTTCACTTTACAGTTCTAAAATATGTTAGGTTAAAGGTTATTAGTGTTGCATTTCACATCTGGAAAAGAAGTGTAAAATCCTAACTAAATTATGATAGTAAAACAATTAAACTAAAGCTGACAACTTCGAGTGTCTAAAATTTAAAAAAGAACTATCCTTGGGTTTTTGAATATGCATTGTCCTTTACTTTCAGTGGTGTCTGGAGGCTGCATGTGGGTAGCCTTGTATTTAAACCTAGATTTAGAAGTGTCTAATTTCTGCAAAACTTAAATATATGGTCTTCCGCTCCAAAGAGATATTGGAGTTATATGTCCCCTTGCTACTGAATTGAGTTTGAAGAAATGCAGTGAAACTATTGCTAGATTCAGTCTTTAGCTCTAGGGTTTGAAAGACCTATTGCTAACAATATACCTAGAGGGGGCTTTGGTTCTGCCCTATTCAGACATTTTTTTTTCTTTGGCTAGCCTTTGTTAGCCACTGACATCTTGGCTCGGTCTTGTGAAGTATTCATGTCTCACCTAATGATATTGGCAGTATGGTGGTATCTTTCATCTGTAGGCATGCAATTAGCAGCATGAGGGAATACAGCTATAGCTCCCGCTCTCCTCTCCTTCTGGCTTCCTCCTGTGTTACTCGCTCTAATTTTATTTAGAAATCTGTTTATTAAGTTTTGCAGCAAAAATCATACAATGCAGTTCAGAATGGCAAAGAGCATAATTACAACTAATGCACAGTAAGGTCTCAGAGCATATCACATATAATCATAACACATTACACCAGTTGAGGGGCGTTCAGTATTGACTAAAGTTGTAACCCGTGAGTCTGTAAGGATAACTATCATCACGCGTGATGTTGCAGTCTCTGTGCTAGCTGAAAGTAGCAAGTCGCAGTCTCGTTCGCCAAAGACGTATGCTGCCCAGTGTACCCCCTGATCGATAATCAAACATCTCTGTGCTTCCATACTGCAACTGGGTAACTGTCCTTCCTGCCACATAACAACGAAAACAACATTCAACAGCAGCTCTCCTATTTGAATTCTAGGCGTCCTTCCCCCTCAAACCCCCCTCCCGTCGAGTCCCGCCCCCGGCCCCCACCTCAGGAATATCATGTGTACTATCATCCGGGCTGCGGCATGCAGGGACGCCAGAATCCAAGCAAACCAACCCCAGTGCTGCGGCACCCCGTCAGATCGGATTACCTCCCTGCAGCTAACGCGGCTCCTGCAGCTCGCCCTCGTCCCCAGCCAGAGTCACTCCATCAGACTGTAGCAGGACCTGCAGCATCTCTCCCCATTGGGATGCGATCGGTGCCATCCGGATGTGTTACTCGCTCTAATGTGCTAAGACTACACGCATTAGCACATGAAACTCAGACCGATTGGCTTTGCCATTGCTTCTTCTAATTAAAAGTACATCTTGGAGAAGAAAAAGAAACTAAGTTGTAGTTTGTGCTGTCCCGAATGGACCTAGCATTTTATATTTTTGTTTTTACTCATACGTTTGGCCTACCCTTATTGTTGACTAATGTCCGGCATTTAAAAACTCAAAGGAAGGATAGTTGCCCAGCTGTTAATGAAGATTTGCTCTCGGGTTGTGAAATGCTTAACTTGTTCCTCTGTTTGAGGGAACTGCCCTCATTCTTCATAATTGACCCTCTTTCAGTATATCTAGGAGTTGGCACAAGCTTGTGTTCAAGCACTGGTACTCGAAGATAAACAAGGATTGGCAAAGCCAGTTGATCTTTCCTTTGAGCCTATTTGCGTTGTCAGTGCTTTTTGGTGATGCTATATACAGCATTGGCAAAAAGCTCCCCAAAAAATAAAAGCAGAAAATAAAGTAGTGTGGTTGAGGTACGCCACCGAGGAGCGGATTGGAGTGATGAAATAAAAATAAAGAGGGTGGTGGGGGAGATGGGAAAAGCAATACACCAGGGAGAGAGCAAATCAAGGTGAGGGGAGAAGCACACGAGGAAGAGAGGGATATATGAGGGAAAAGGCAACACAGAGTATGGGTAAGGTGGGAGAGAGCCGGAGAGTGCACACACGGTCATTGTGTGCTTAAACAAAAAGAAAAAAAGCTGTTGCCTAAAAGTGGTCAGTGGCAAGATATAAGAAGGCATAGCCTATGCTCTAGCAGAGGGACAAACAGATGAAGATAAAGGCAAACTAACAAATAAGAAGCACGTAAATGAGTGACCATAAAGCCAGCGAGTGGTAAGCAATGGATGAGTTTTAACCCCTTCTGTGCCACGCCCTTTCCCCCTCCTGTGCCGGGCGTTTAATTAATGGGTGGGGTTCATGACGAGATAGTCTCGTCATGGGCACAGCGCGACCGTGCTCCATGACGAGACTATCTCGTCATGGGCACAGAAGAGGTTAAGCCCACTGTGAGATTTATGTAGACCTACAATGGGCAGTGCTTAATGGTTTTCAGTGCTCGGCACCAGCACTTAATTGTCCGCATCGCAACTTATGATAGTCTGCCACATGATGATGCTGTCTGTCTAAATTAGAGATGAGCACAACAACAGTTGTTTATTAATTATTTGTTTATTTAGTTTATTTATTAATTCAATAAAATTCAAAATGACTAATTCCTGCCACCGAAGCCATTCTTCTTGCTTTGGGGTCCTGGAATAGTCTGAATTGTCACTCTTGTAGGAGTGTGATAATTAGTAGTAGTGTTGGTACTTTCATTGGAAGTGCTTGCAGGGGCAATGGGTTGTGCAAACTGCAGTGACCTCCTGAGAAGGGCCCTGCCACTTGTTTGTTTACAAATTAAGCAGTGGCAATAGGCCTTACGGAATCAGACAGCTTGAACTGTCCGAAATGTGAGACATAAAAAAATAATTTAACCCCCCCCCCCCCCCCCAAAAAAAAATGGAGCCACAGCGCGCTTTGAGGTATGTGCTGCATGTTCACTGGAGCTTTTGTATCAGTTCTGTGGACCGCCACTTAAATCATTACTGGAATCCAAAGACCCTATTCCCTTTGTCCCCCACTCCATTGAATCATTATGGGAATCCGGCAATCCCCACTTAATCGTTTGTGAAAGCCGGGTACCCCAGCCTAAACAATTTCAATGTTTTGATCAGCAAAACAAACCACACAAATTCAGACACAAGCATTCATCAAATACATACACAAATGGTATTTTTTTTAATTTAATTCACAATTATTAAAAATAAAATTAATGAGGAGGTTGGTGCTTTGCTGAATTAATTAGAGGCCACCCATCTGAAGTATTGAATTCTGTTTAACTCTGCTCGCATGAATCAATTTGAGGATAGCAACTTAATTTGTAGCCTCCAGTTTCAAATTCTTCCACGTTTACAGAATGTTTTAAAATGTTACGTTGTACATTTTGCTTCTTCGTTTATTAATCTGTTAATATTATTGATTTTTCTAAGCAGCCACAGATCCCCTGAGTGGGCGTTGCGGACCCACAGGGGTCCTGGACCATAGGTTGAGAATCGCTGCTCTAGATGTTAACTCATGAAAATAGTGCCTTATCTTGTAATTCTTTACTCCACAATATGCTGATCAGCAGTAAAATAGAAAAATCGAGAACATTGTGAAAGAGAGGCAGATAGTTGCACATAATTTAAGAGTTTGACATTTTAGCTTCCTTCATAGATAGCGCCCATCCATTGGCCCTTGCGAGAGATGTTTTGGGTGTAATCTTTAGTTTGCTAATAAGTATTAGTGCACATGAATTTAATTCCACAATTTCTCTATGAGCAGTACACACCCGCTAAGAAATCTAAAGTTCAGGTAGTTAAAGAATAACTGTCCTGTTCTTTAACAATTAACGGCCCGCTTGAGCTCACCTTTAGACTGTTCAAATATTTAGCGTTCTTACTTACAGAAATTATTTTTTTTTTATTATGCTGTGATTTTCGGTAACATCTTGTAGAACTATTCAATACATCTTAACTGAACTGTTAAGAAAAATAAACCCGCTCCATGAAGTTCCTCATCACTGCAAAACATTTTCAGCAATGGGGTTAAAATACGTTCTTGTGATTGTTTTGCTTCTGTCAATGTTTGCTTTATGATAAGTTGCCTCTTTCGTGTTTGACGGTTGCAACGTCTGTTTTTTGAACTTCTGATAGGTCAGCCGGCTCTTCGAGAAGCATTCTCTTTGTCCTGCATCACCAACGGAAGTGCTGGCACCAGGAAACCAACCCACAGTACCTCAGTTTCCGTTGCTAAAAAAGATACGCTTTCTTCTGCTGCTAAAAGGTAAATAGCTGTAAAATATTCAGACTGGAATCCTGCTAAGATGTCGTAGATACCCACCCAAAAGGAAGTCCTTTAACGTTGTTTGATTTCATAAGCACTTAAAAAAAAAAAGTGTTTAAACCGGATCAGAGAGAAGGTTGTTTTTGGAAGTACAAGTGTTGAAAAATCGTCAATCATGGTTTTGCCCCTAGGAATTTTCTGATGATGTTTTGACACCAAGTGAAAGACGACACAACTCTACATTCCTTAAGAATAATAGGGGCTGCCCTTTCATGCATCTTTTTTTTTGTTAAAGTTGCATGCATGTGTTTTGGGAAGGACTCTTGATTGATTGGAACGCTCGTTGTGTGCAGGAGGGATATTTCCTATTCCAACAATGGAGTGCTCCGGGCTTGTAATGGCTGGTATGGTCTTTCATCAGGTGATCACATTCGACCTGGAGTCTTCTCTCATACTTGGGTATAGTTTTTACCATTTACGGAGTACAGGGCATTGACTTGAGGGAAACCTTCCTCAGTTCTGCTCCACATCTTTCACGCACAAGCAACAATCTAATCACCCTGCTAGGCTCATCTGTCATTCTCAGACAGAGACTTTGCATCACTCCTATCTTGTCAAGATGCACCACTATTCTAGCATTCGTAGCTAGTCCGCTCCCTGCACTGTTTCCTCCCCCTTTACCTTAACGACCGCAATCTGCCTTGCTTCTAGACTTTACCCCATCCCCTATGGAGCTCATAGCTTTACTGATGTGTGCAATTCCATCGTGTGTCTGCAAACTAGCAGAGTTCTCACTTTTTCTTCGTCCCTGCCTATCAATTCTATTTTAATATTCCCTCTGATCTATTGAATATTCGCAAAGTTTTAAATCTGCAGCTGTGCAACTTTTACTGGAAAAAAGTACAGCTCACCTTTCCTCTCTTTTTAATTATCTCTGTCTCCCAGTTCCTGTTCTTCTCGAAGATATACCTTTCTGTCAACTGTCTGTTACATGCCTCTCTACTAACAACCTACTCCGTCCTGTTCAGTCGGTCTTAATTTAAGGGAAACTGCACTTTAACTACAATCCAAATCTATCACATTTGCCTTTCATCCTTCCTCGTGTCTGCGTTTTTTGACACTTGCTAATCCTACTGTACAATCCTTTCTTAACACACCGTGCATACGCCTATTTTTCCTGTTTGGGATTTCCACCCACCTCAATATCAGTTGGTGTCCCATGAAGGTTGGTCCTAAGTCCTCCCCTTTTCCTCTTCAAAACTATCCCCTCATTTACTTTATTTTACTGTCTTTACAGAGACAGTACCTAGATGTATTTTACTCGTCACTCCCTCCTCCAACCACATTGTCAATGAACTCTTCCAAAACGGAGGTCTTTGTATTACCTTATCCCCCACCTGGCTAGAAGTCTTGAAGTTTTGTTCTGCCCCTCAATGAAAATGTGGTCATAACCACTGCTGCCACTCCAGTATTCAGTGCTAAACATTTGCCCTTTTATCCCTTTTGATGCAGCCAAAACTCTAATAAGTTCACCAATAGTGTAGCAGCTGTTCTACTATACAGTTTGCTATTGGGCCTAGCTCTATATTTTTGTCCCCATTGGAAAAGGTTCTTAACTTTTTTCTTGACCTTATGTAACCTTTCCAGGTGCACGCCAATCTCATTCAGTTTGGCTATTTACAACAAATAATGCTATTTCCAAGATACTGATCCAAAGTGGTTCATGGCCTGATCTCTGACTTGTTTATATTTCAACTAGAACCTACAACATGCCAGCCTGAAGTTCGGGTTTTGCCTGAGCGACCTTGTGCCCAGGTTCCTATCTTTCTGCACGTTGCCACCTGCGATCTGGGCTTGCTTCTCATTCTAAGAAGGGCACACCATCTCGTATACCTAGGAGGCAAAATGTAATTTCTTGCTTTTTGGGGTATAGATATAAATGTTTGACTTGTCTTTGTAGATTAGCAACAGTAGCACAATATGTTAATTAATACATAGCAATACTTGCCACACAGCTTGATATGTTAACCACCCAATATGATTATTGTGCTATGTACTGTTATTGTCTTTTGTATATCATTTCTGTTATAATTGTTATTATCAATTAATAAATGCTTGCTATATAGAATCAAGCTCAACCTTTAAAGCACTTCTAAGCACCTTTTCACCAGAAAGAGCTGGAAAAACTGATGTGATGTTTGCCTTGGTAACTGCTATTCTACACTGTTTCAGTTTTCTAGAAAAGTTAGCAATTTGTTAAGTATCTTTCTGCATCGTACCATTGGTTTTTAGATCATGCTTGTTTTGAATGTCTGAAATTACGTTTGTGTTTAATCATTTTTGGTTAAAGGTATATTTTCATGCAATTTTGTTTCCAATTGCTATCTACGTAAAGGAAAGAAGAAACTATTGACAGAAAATTTCCAAATCTCAAGAAGCATAGTCGTACTACTCCACATTGTGGGGATTAACAACTTTTGTGGATGGCTGAAGTAAATCTTAAATGGTCGCTTGCAGTATCTGTATCTTTCGTTATTTACACACCTAATTGTATGGTAGTTTCACAAATGTTGGCCAAGCATTTGCTTTGCCACAATCTAACTGGGCAAAATTCACATATTGCAGAAATTCGGCTTGCGTGCAGTTAGGAAATGTATATAATTTCGCAAACTCAACTCATTTTTCCTTTTGAACTCTGCACTCAGTCGACAAAAGAAAGCTGAAGATTTTTATGAATTCCTTTCCTTTCTGCACCATTTATCACGTTTAGAAGTTTAGATAAGTGCAGGGCAGGCATTGCCCATGTGTGTTGATACTTGTTTAGTAATGGCCTAATGGATGTTCATCTGATTTGTATTTTATTTTCCTAGTCCCAAACCAGGTGTCTCTTATGAGTGAGGTTGGAAACATTCTACACTCATAAATGATATTACTCTGTACTGAAATAATTCTATCATATGTTTTTTTAGTTCAAGTTACAGTTTCCATGCAAAGTCTGGAAAATTAGCTATGTATAAGTCCCACTCTCGGAAAATAGTTTGGAATTGAGTTAAGTTTTTAGATTCCCAGCATTGACTGGAGAAAACCCAACCTGACTGCAGCTGCTCCATGTGAATGAGACTGCGTAGTATTGTAACTGTCTCAGTGAAGGAAAACAATCATCCCTTAAAGTTTTCTTAAATTGGAATCATTGTTGAGCAGATTATTAGAATTCAAGTAATTAACCAAATATAGCCATCCAACGACTGTTTCTGACAAGTTATTTCTAATAATTCAGCGTTGGGTGGAAGGCGGGCAGCGTCATTGCCACCCTCTTCACGTATTGCCATAATTTGTGTTGATTTTGTTGTTAATTATTTAATTTTAGAGGGTATTGCATTCCGTAACTTCCCATAAAGGAGTGTAATCAAAAATGAAAAGACACTCAATCGGTAACGCACAGTCTAATTATCAATCAATATTAAATGTTCGACCTTCCTATCATCATCTGTTAATCAGCTTCATTTCAGTTTTGTTTTGATTATTTTTAATTGCCTTTGTTCTTTTCTTCCATCTTATACTTTATTTTGCAGTGGTACAGAGAAAAAGAAGGAAAAACCCCATGGAGCGAAAGAGAAAAAAGAGGAATCTCATGATAATGATCAGACTACACAAACTCAAGCATCACCTTCTCCCCAGCCCTCCTCACAGCCTCTCCAAACACACAAGCAAACTGCAGAAAGCAGGAACTCTACTCCAGCCAAAAGGTTTTCACTGCACCAAAGGGCGGAACCCGGGCAGGCTTGTAATGATACTATTAGTCTGTCTAATTCGGGAGTGTTCTAAACCCTTTCTAAAGGTGTCTATGAAGAAAAGTCCACTAACATAAATCAAATAATAAAGACACATATCTATGCTGATGGCACAACTGTTGCCAAGGGCAACTGCAGGTTACAGCAGTCGGTCTAGTGTTTCATTCTGCTGTTGACCAGTGAGCGCGTCACAGTAGTTTAAATATTAATCCTAACAAAATTAAGATTCTTGTATTCAGGACCCCAAGAGACTTCCCTGCCAAATGAGATCTGGTCTTACGTCTTAGAATCATAACCTCCTAAATTAGCCATACTTTCTATTGCTTGTCTTCCACCCACATGTTTCATTGCTTGTCCTGCTTCCCTTGCAATTAAAGGCACTCTTCTACCTGAAAAAAATGTAAATAGTACTTCCAGTTCTCAACATTCCCCTGTCGTAGTCAGTCTATTATGGTTCTCATTTTTTATAGGAAGCGTATGCACATAGAGCATGTTCCGGCCTTCTCCAAAGTTCTTTTGACTGTCTGTAGCATTTATAGAACTGTAACACATCCTCCCCTGCTTCACATTATTCATTGACCATGTGTGTTCACCCTTTTATTCCCTACTACCTGGGAATGGATAGAATTCAAGGCTCATTGTAGTATGCATCAGGCAATCTGCCTTTGAACTTCCCCTTCCCAACTTGTTTTTACTGAAAAAGTAAAGCTGTGTCACTCCGCAATATACTTAAGTTCGGCTTCCCCTCCATGTGTTGAGGTCCAATATGTGAAGAAGGTAAAAACCCTGTTGCAAGTTTTTTTTTTTTGGTAGTCCAGCTGTGGAAGGCATTTCTTTTTAGTTAAGTACTGCTGAAGAGCATCTTTACTTCATGCATGCTTTCAAGGCCTTAGTATTGTAGCACTAGAACAAAATCAGTCTGTCTCCCTTTCAGTCCTCTGTGCCAAATGTCTATCCCCGTTGTGTAAATTACACTTGGACATCCATACAAATGAGTATACTAGTCACTCTTTGTGACTGGAAATCTGAACACCCCACAGGATTTGTGAGCTTACCCCATAATTCAAAATGCCATTTATTTAAAAAACAAAACAAAAAAAAACCATTTTAACATGGGAGTTTTTGGGCTATATGTTGGGACTGCATAGTAGAGCAGAGCCACTGGGATGGTAAAACCAGCTTAATCACACTTATCATTTTATATAGATTTGTCCAATGTTGCTCTTGCTCCAAGGCAAGCCTTGTCCACATTATGTAAATAAGTAGTGCAATAGAGTATCTAATAAATGTTGGCCTTAAAGCGATGTGTGGAGAACATTAATCTTATAACTGTTGTCTAAATAGGTCTCAGAAACAGACTGCATCATTGTCTATTCACTCCTATCTGCTAACAAAGTGTCAGACCAGGTGTATTGTCAACGCCATGCATTGTACCATGAGAAACCTTGGATATTCTCATAGTCTATGTAGGGTGACCAGATTTTGAGAATCAAACAACTCGATATTTCACATTTATAAAAGGTAGGACTTCAATTTTGCATGGAGAGAGGTGCACAGAATGACTTAATTGACGGTGCTCACTAGCATAAAAGCCCACACAATGCGGCAGTAAAGAGAATTAAATGCAACTTTTACACACTGTATCATCTGTAATGACTAAATTACATTCTGCCAGCGGGTGATTACTGATTCAAGGCTGCAGCAAATTAAAAGGTGCCTTCTTCTGTGTTCAGCTGACACTCTCTGAAAACTTGACCATGAGCTAAATTTACTAAAATTTGCTGGGCCATAGGGTGAAAAACCTGGCTTGTCCCAGCGAATACACGAAATCTGGTCACCTTAATCCTATGGTGTCCATATGGACTCTCGTAATACCATGCGCAATCTTCACTGAAACAATGGGAAATATTCAAGACAATGGGTAAAATAATTTGAGGCAAATATGATAAAGCAATTATGAAAAGTCACTGGGCAAGCACAGAATTCAAATTGGGGGGGGGGGGGGGACAAGCCTAATATGCTGGTCTGGGCAGGCAACTAGACTGTTTAGATGGATCCACCATCTATTGTTACTAACACACCCAAACCTCTACACCTACCCCTCTGTTAAAAGCCAGGTTTTAGAAGTTAAAACAAAAATAGCTACTTATTTTAGTATTTCATTATTTTAAAATGCCATATCCTTTGTCATACTAAGGAGCTGTTCTATAATCTACAGTCACAAGCACATTGTGAAAGAGGCAGACGCTTAGACAAGAGGCAAGGAGCTAACAATTATAATCTCCATAGATATTGTATATCCAGTCGCTTGTATGAGAGTTGTATTGGGCATAATATGTAGTTTATATCTTACAAACATTTAGCAATAGTTTTTCATTATTACGTCCCTTTCTCCCATCCACAAATTTCCCTTTTGAAATTTCACTATTTATAATGACCTGTAACTGGTGTGTGTTATAGAAGTTGCAGTCTTGGTGTAGAACATTGGTGCGTCATGTGATGTCTCGTGATGTTCTTTTATTGGCCCAGCGAGCCTCAAACTGCTAATTCATGAGTGTCTTATTAGCTATGTCTTATAAATGACACTACACGTCTCATGACATGTACTATTGCCTTTAGACACACTTTGGTATCATTACAAGCCTTGCTTTCTCATCCTGGTTGAGGGCTTGATGTGGCTGCATCTTTACCTTTGGGACTTCTTTCAAATTTCCACTTGACTCCAACACTGCACTTTTATATTCCCAGGTTTCCATTTGATTGATGCAGTCACACACACTAACGCTTTGCTTTATTTTAATATTTTTGTTTCAATGCATCGGACAATTCGAGCAGGCACCCAGCACAGCACTCTCTATAGTACTGTTTCTGACGGGACATTTCTTTTGTATTTTGCAACTAAAATGATGGCAATGACGAGCATCTCTCTTGGTAGCTGGTATTTGCACTGAATGTCATCTTCAGTATCGTGGCCCCTGGCACTTCTCTGATTGGCTATTCTCTTGGAATCAATGACACTGTAATTTAGAGCCCCCTTCTTGTCCATCTGTTGCTGATTTCCAGGACCTGCCTAAATTTCAACACTCGCTGTTAACCAAGTTATGTTGGAAGTGTTGCAGTGATAAGCTTCCAGTTACCTGCTAGGGTAGAGCAGCTGCCTCCTATCATAAGTAAAAACTTTTCGTAGCCCTTTATCTAACCTGAAAATCTTATTTTCTTGTTGCAAATTCCCTATATATTTGAGGATGTCACAGTACGTACATCATCAGTGTGTTGGTTACCTTCTAAACATTTATTGTCCTTTTCCCTAGCCATGTCCTGTTTGAAGAATTTTCGTTTAGTCCTAATTCGTATGCTAAATCTCTAGATCTGTAATTATTTTATTATCTTTCCTTGACTATATTAGAGGTTTAATTCTTAATTGCTGATGTAATCAAAGTTGAGGACAAAGTTCTACTTGTGCTATTCACTATGTGCTATGAAGTTGAACTACTGCTCTACACCTCCTCAGCCAGCCTCTATTTCATACAATCTAGTACAAAAATTATTTTAATGGAGTCGAGAGATGCGCACGTGTGGTCAGATCCCTTTGTTTCAGATACCTTCCAAGCTGGCTTCATGTGGGTTGGGTGCCTACTGATGAGGCTTTGGAAAGTACTCCGTGCCAACTTCTGCATGGAATCTAAATTTGAAGCGTTTTGGAGAATGTGACAGAAGAATCTGAACTCTTTTCATCCTTCTATTTAAACGTTCAACGATGACCAGCCCTTCTCCATCTTTACTACTGCCCTTTATCGTTGCCCCTTGCCTTAGCGTTTCAATCTAGTGTTTCACCACCTTGGCTTTCTAGACTTTTTGGATCGTTGTTAATTTTTAGATCCAATTTTCTCGTTTCCTTTTTCCCTTATTCTGTTCTGTTTTGTACCCAATACAAATCAAAGGCTTTTGATCAATTTACCTACGTGGTTGTTACGAGGTGAAAATGGCAGCAATTTGTTTTCAATGATCCGGTAGACCATTTCAGGTGTATAGCAGTAGTCCAGCAAACTTGGCTTATCAGAAAAGGAAATGCGATTTGTTTAAAAATATTTATTTAATCTACTACTTTTGGTGGTATTAAAGTCAAGAATACGATCTATGTATTAAGTCCCTCTTTTCCCCCTTTGAGTACATGTGTCATGTTGCCTCATCTTTGTTCCCTCTGGGTCTTAACCATTCCGTCAAAGCACAGTTCTTGCCTTCCTAAACACCTAAAAAATACTGTGAAGACAAGGATGTAGTTTCCCAGCTTGTTTATGTATGCAGACATATTCTAGATAATCCCTTCATTTATGTTCTTCATTTTTTCTTGGGTTACTTTTGTAATTCCATAAATGGTCCTTTCCTCCCTCCTAAAAACACCAGTTCAACCAGATGCTGGTCACCCTGGCATCTATTTTCTTATGCAATTTTGCAGACCCAGAAAGAAGACCAACAAAGCTTCTTGAAACAAGGAAGGCCAGGATTGGGGCACGTATGTAGTATTTCATTATTCTGCCCACAACCCCACTTCTTTTATCTATATATTTGGAAGGGAAAGAGGTGAACATTGATAAACTGACCTGAGATTATTCTGTATGCATGTGCCAAGGTCCTCATTAGAGGGCTTCACTAGGGTTGAATGATGATACTCTACAATTGATTGGTGAGAACTTTGCTTGTAAGCATCCCCTTCTCAAGACGGAGTGGTAAAACATGATCCTATAAAGGGAAACACATGTTTTGGGTTAGGAATTCCTCGTTGAATAATGATTAAGAAATACATACATACATTTGGCAGTCTAAGTTATCTTTTACAGAGTTACCTTCTTAATTCATGAGTTTTTCAACTTCTTTGGACTTTTTTCTTTGTAAGTACTTTTATACTTCTACAAGTTATTTTTTCTCAACAACACAGTTTGCTAGAAGTAATTGAATAGTTGTCTATTATTTTTGCACACATTTTGCTACCTGCTCCGGCCTCTGTATCCATTATTCCTTCTGCCAGTGTCTCCTTTTTTCATTTAGATTCTCTAGCTTTTTATTTTATCTTCTTCAACCATGGATGCTTCCAATTTAAAAAACGTTTTTTCTCCAGTTACGTCTTTACCATCTGTTGGCTAAGTTATTAATTTGATAACAATGATGGCTATAGTGTGGTTTCTAGTACACAAGTTTCTGTCTTATGAACACTGTCATGTTTGGCACATACAGTTGGGGTGTAGGCTCTCCACAGAGATCAAGGATTGGGTGAATGGCTTTTATCTCAATGTTCCTATGTGAATAGCTGCCTCTAGACGGAGGTGGGAGTTTTAGGCAATATATTGCTGTTGGCTGTTAAGACACTGCTGTATTGATGCTTTATTGGGAGCTTTGGCATCCAGCGAGTTTTCCAACCAGCACATCATGATGAAAACCCATTCAATATTTGAAGTTATTTCATTCCTCTCTTTGACTGACCTCAAATAAGACACCCATAAGGGCGAAGCCTTCAGATCAGACTTGTTTTGATCTTGTCTAGTAGAGACCGGCAACCTCAGCCTTCAGTTGCTTGATTCTGTATTGTGGTGCTCTGCTCAACTTCTACTAAGAGAGGTGCAACGTCATTGAATGTCATGTCTAGCGCAAGGCAAAACAGTCCAATGCAGGCATCATTCTGAGTTTAATTTCTTCACCAACAAAATTAATATCGAACTAGAATAACTGCAAGAAATATTTCAAAGTACATTCCCTTTTTTTTACTAATACGCTATGACATTTCCCTACCACACAAGGATCCTTAAGAATTTTTTTTATTGAGTAATACAAAAGACCCATACTAGCATCCAAAATATGTTTTTTTGACTTAAATTCAGACTTTCCTTTTCGGCTGCTTGATGACCGTCTGTTAATATGTGCATGTCTAACAGCCATAAAAGGCTCACTGCTTGCCTTTCGCAAATTTCTGCTGGATTCCTGCCTGGTGTGTAAAACTTGTTTGCGCCTGCTGTTTTTGCATACTAATTGTTTGGTGTGTTCAAAGCAAAGTTTGTCGTTGAATGCTGTTTTTTTTAACTTGACATGAACATTTCTTTTACAACCACTTTTCCTTCTAGACATCCTATGGGACGTGGTACCGCACAAAGTGTTTTGGACAGGATGAGTGGAGCTGTAGACTTTGCAGTAGCAATGTAAAGCCGTAGGTGAAAAAGTGTGCATGAGCCCCCTTCGTTATGAAGAAGAGATAGATTGGTGATGGGGGTTTCCATAAATTCTGCCACAACCAGTTGTCATGTGGGACCTTGTGTGCTGTGCCAACTTCATCTTTGGCTTTGAAGTGGCATGCAGTTATGTTCAGCTGAATATAGACATGCAAGCAAAAACTTATTACAAAATGGCGGCCAGTGATTATTTTTTTAAATAAAAACACACGCATTGGCCACTTTATTTTTACTGATGAGACCCATCTCTGTTCCCTAAAGACTGTCTGTATTCTGGGCCGACAAAGACACACTGAAATGTAGTGCTGTTGAGAGTTCTTTTTAATATCCTAGGAGACCAAAGAAACCATTGCGAGACTTTTCATGCCTGACTTGAGCCTTTCTTTGATCATTTTGTACATACAAAAATTAGACAGTGGCTTAAAATAATATATATGTAATTGAAAACCGAGATCGGATTAGTCTCGTAAAGCAGGGCTTTTAACAAAAACTTCAATCATACAAGAAGAATTACTCCTGAATTGAAAATACATGCTTGAAATGTTGTAAAACATTTTGACTCCACCATCAGTCTGTGGGAACGCGTTCTTGCATTTCCACATATTTGCGAATTGGAAGACATCTGCCTATGGCTGCTGGCCATGCTAAATGTAACTGTAAATCACACAATAATGTTATAAAACTCAGTCTTAAACCACCAAGATGACAGCATGCCCCAGGACAACTGCTGGAAGTTTTAGAAGAACTATTTTAATTAACTTTAGGTTACTTCCCAAGAATGGGAAGAACCCATTTTTAGACGATTAGCAGTTGAACACACAGTTTAAAAGCAAAGTGAACCTGAAGAGATTGTTGACTGACTACAGAGAGAATGTATTGTGATTGACTAAAAACAGAACCACACAAATATAAAAAGTTGAATGCTCGAATAAAAATACAGTTAGCCCCCTACTGCCATCCTCCTCATAGAGCAGTCCTGTGAAGGATGAAAGTATCGGCTAGACCTTACTGGGTACCCAGGCTTTTTCTCCCATTGTGGTTATTCAAGCCTCAGGCATGTATCTTTTGACTTCTGGTTGTACTCCATGTAGCATTGCCATCACCACTCTGCCTTCCTGCTGAACACCCCTGGAGCTGTCTTGATTCATGTGGCCCTCTTTATTTGCATTTAATATGGGTGACATAACTGAGGATTCACCACCACCAAAAAAAGTCACTGCAACTGCTGAGTCGGTGTCATACTGGAGACTGACTCAAAAACCCAACTAGAACCTGGAGCGAATGTTTTTCCAGGATGAATGCTTACTTATAAATCATGATCTCTTGATTCCATGCTTTGCCATGTCTAACAGCATCCACTCATCCTACCACAGCTTTCTAACTGACCTTTATTTCTGTTTCCTGACTCTGCTTTAAGGAAGTCCTGGTGCTGCCTCTCTATCTTGCTCCTCCACCTTTGCATCCAGTGGGATCTCCGCAGCATAAAGTTTTGTTTTGTTCATTCTGCGTCTCTTTTGCTTTTCAGTGTCAAGCGAAGTAACACAGTTGATAAGACACATAACTCAAGGGACAGCTCAGACAGTAAACTACTACGGGCAGTTTCTGCATCGAAACTGGGATCAAAAGCTTTAAAAAACTCAGACAAGTAAGTTGTAAATTTGGTATTCTTTAAATTAGAAATGTGTAAGATTTGACAAACTATTTTATTTACTGTGTGCACTAACCAACATTTTCAAGATTGACAAGTTCTTCGTTGCCCACCCACCCCCTTAGCCTTTTGTAATGCATTCTTAGTGTAGGCACGTGTTGTCTTTTCTAAATTGTCTTTTTCGTTTCTGTTCTTTTGTCATGTGGTTGTTTTTTTCTGATTCTTTTTAAAGCACATAACACTGTCACATTACTTTTTGTAAAGGCTCCTAATTTCGCTGCTTCTCTTATTGTGATACTACAAACTCTTTGTCGATTTTTAGGTCTCACCTAGCGACACAGCGCATGCGCTGCTCGTCTTGGCGAGACCTATTGTCGTCGGGTTCTCTGCCGAAGGGGGACAGGAGATGTGCACGCGTAAGACAGGAGATGTGCACTCCGTGCGCGTGCACATCTCCTGTCCCTGCGTGGGGCTATCGTTTCAACACAGTGCGCGCATGGCGCGCTTTCACTTTCCTTCCCTCCTTCCCGCCGTCTTTCTAGTTAGTTTCAGTGTTGGAGGATGGGAGGAGGGAGGGAAAGTGAAAGTGCGCAGTGTTGAAACGCCAGCCCTACGCCGCTCCCGCTGGTAATACGGAAAATGTTTTTTTACTTTCTTCACATTTTGTAAGTAGGAAGGTCTCACTTTCTTGATAAAATCATCATAGTTCTATGGGTGCAGCCTACAAAGTACATGGCTGCGTAACCAGTTCAAATGTTTCCCAACAGTGCACCCTAGTGGCAATATAAATTATGGTAACTTGAACAACTACATATAAAAACAAGCATTTATAATATGTCTCGCATTTATGCAAGTTTGAGCCATTGGCATTGTAAATAACAATGCCTTTTATTTAGGTTTTGGTTTTTAAAACATAATATAAAAGTCATTGTCATTTACAATGCCAATAGCTCAAACTTCCGTAAATGCGAGACCTATTGCATTGCAAATGCTTGTTTAAGAGCCTTATAAAAAAAGATTTCAAGTGATAAAAAATACTTAGATTATTTTTTTCTTCCAATGAAACTTAAAGTGAAATTGATATTAGATTAAAAAACATCAAGCAGTTGTTTATTTCTTTACTCTGCATTTTAAGCAGCATGTAAAGGATAGTCTTTATGCATGTTCCACAGTCACGCTACTAGTTGTGAAGACATTCCTTTTTGTAAGTCACTGAACGTAATTGGAAAAAAAACATTTCAAGAACAGGTTGCAGAATTCTAAATAAATGAGCATAAGTTCATTTGCCTTTTTTTTAAAGTATCACTTATTCCATGTGTACTTTATGAAAAATGATGAGTCGTGACGTTTTAAAGTTGTTTATACTGTGCGTTTCGATTTTGCTAAGACAGCCTAATCTAAGCGTTGTTTGGACATTTATACAAATATTCAAAGTACTGTCAGTTGTTAGATTGTTCGAGCGATTGAAGCAAAATGTTACATTCCTATCTTTCCTACCTCAATTACTCTTTTCCAGCTGATTTTTATTGAAAGAAATAATAGCAGAGTTACATGATGTTTTCTTTCCCTTTATTTCAGACATAAAGACATCATCGTAAGCCCAGGTAAATAGCATAATTCCCTTCTAATATGTTTCATTCTATATAAGTGAGGTCATGCGAGTTTTCTTCTCAATTTTATATTTTAATTTTGTTGCTTCTATCAGACAACCAACAGCAAGATGTACTTAAGGTCTGGTCGCAAAAAACAGGGTTGCAATTTGCAACGTAACATTTTGCAATTAAAACTTGTTTGCAGCGTCTGGTTACCCTCTCGGGTGATTAGTGCACTATACAAATCAAAGTAAGAAAGGGATTTAGATTGAGTTGCCGAAGACCTACCTAATATTAATTAGGTAGGGCGCAAACTAAGAATCAACCCGTTTGCTCACCATCAGTGGGATGGTTGCTGTAAAGGTCAGCAGACCACCATTTCTCATTATTTTACTTAAAGTAATTTTTTTTAAAGCCCCATCATTTCCTTAAAAGAAACTGGGCTGCTTTTTAGAAAATGTTTTCTTTTTTGAGAAGTTTCTCAGAGAGTTGGCAGCAGTCTTCTGGACCACTGCCTAGGCCCCTAGAAACCTTCTAGACAATTCATAATGGGGGCTTCCCTATTTACAACAAGTTACCTCCCCAGTATTTGGAATGGATGTCCAAAATATACCACATCCATATACCGAATCAATATCCATTTGCACATCCATTTTAAAAGTTGGTAACACTTAGCTGACTCCTAAAATGGATTTTGTAAAAGGATAGGCACATTTTTGCAGGTACACACTTTGTATTTGAATGTTTGGGAGTGCAATAATGTTTCCTACTTCTTGCTCCAGAGTCACCGCCATTCTACCCTCTCCCTTCCTCCGCTTTTGCTTATAAATCACGGGTTGAAAATGGTTAGGAGAGGTCACATAACGGTAACGGTTTCTGTAACCCGCTCAGTTGCATAAACTGAATTCTAAAGGAGCAACCCTGAAATAGAAATTTTAGAATTTATACAATTTGAAAATGCTTAACCCCTTCGGTGCTCATGACGGAACGGTTCCGTCATGAGCCACGGTTGAGCTGTGCTCATGACGGAACCGTTCCGTCATGACCACGCCCGCGCAAGATTCCGTCAGCACAGCGGCGGAATCTGCGCAGCATGGAAGGGGTTAATAAAGCCTCCATTTACAAACTGAATGGTACAGTAATCAACAGTTTAAGTGGTAAAGATAAACGGTGACTTTTTTTCTTAAACACTATTAAGGAAACCTGTAAACACCATTAGGCAAGGCTATTGATGTTTTTTTTAAGTTTGAGTTTATTAAAGTAAAAAGAAAAGGGGGGAGGGGGGTACAATCAATCATGGTAAATATTACATATAATAAGCAATACAATGGGGACTCTCAATAAAAGTAAATATGACAAGCATGAAAAATACAAACAAACCTATATATAAGAAAATATCATATGATACAATAGAAACAATGTCATAACAAAGGGTAACACTATAGCAGTAAAAAATCAACTCATGGCGGCTTACGTACTTCAACAGTGTCAAGGTCTGGAGAAGCATGTGTTGGGGCAAAGGAGGAGAGATAGGATACCACAGGTGACCAAAGCAGGTCACGCTTAACTGCTAGGGAAATGGGAGATATGAAATTGGTATCTAAACGATGGTGGAAGCAAACTGCATTCCACCAAGAGTGATAGGAGACGTTTGCAGCCTGTTTCCAATTAGAGGTAATGGTATGAAAAGCCACAGCAATTAAGAGGTCAAGTAATAGATAGTGGGGAGGCGATCGCGGGAGACTTGGTGATAGGGAACCTAGAAAAACTTGCAGAGGGGAGAAGGGAATTTGAAAATGAAATATCGTTTGTATTTGCGCCCAGACCAGGTGCCAAAATTTGGAGATAGGGGGGCAATCAAACAACATATGTTTGAGATCTGCAACAGGACAGGGACAGGACCAACAAGTAGGAGATGTGTCAGGTGAAAAGCGAGATAAAATGTGTGGGGTACATAAAGATCTAGTATAAATAAAGTATAAAGTTTGGGTAGTATTAGCAGCTCTAGAGGTTTTATGAAGTTTAGTCCATATTTTGTCCCAGAAAGACAAAGGCCAGTCCTGGGTAAGATCCAATTCCCATGCAGTCTCAATTTTAGATTTTAATCTATTAGTGGAGAATCGAAAAGAATTATAGATAGCAGAGGCCGATGGAGATGTCTCCAATAATGAGGAGGTAGCTTTGCGATCAAAAGGAACAGTGTTAGATGGGGCCAAGGAATGAAGATATGAAGTCAAGACTGGAAGTAGGGCAATGTATTGTGATCGAGCAGAGGAGGGCAGTGAAAAAGAGGATTTAAGATCTTGAAAAGAGAGAGGAGTGTCTCGGTAAATTAGTTGGGAGATCCAACACAATCCTTTAGAGTACCATGACTTCCAAAAAATAGTACGATTACGTATTTTGAAGAGAGAGTTATACCATATAGGCTGCTCATGAAGGGAGAGAAGAGACGGGTAAGATGATGATAAATAAGGAAGAAGAAGAGTGCGAGAATGTGAGATAGTAGGAGAGCGAAAGCGAACCAAGGGAGATGTGAAAGATAAATACTCGCGAAAAGTAAAAGGGGAAAGAAAAGAGGATTCCATACTTAACAAGACGGGTGGATAATACGGAAGGTCAGAAGAGAACCATCGGATCGATTGCTTCAAAGAGAAAGCTCGATGGTATTCTCTGAAATCCGGAAAACGTACGCCAGATTGGGACTTATCTTTGCGTAGAGAAGCTAAAGCAATCCGGGAGCGTTTACCATTCCATAGGAATTTCAACAACAGGGAATCAAACCGTCTAAAGAAAGAAACTGGAATATGTACTGGAAGCATGGAAATGGTATATAGAAGAAGAGGTGATAACATAATTTTTATGGAATTAAGCCGACCCCACCAGGACAGAAAGAGCGGGTTCCAACGTTGAATAGCCGTGTCCATTTTCTTGAAGATATAATCGAAGTTAAATTTGAGTGTGTCAGACAGGAGAGGGGCGAACCAAACACCCAGATATTTGATCTTAGATGGCTGCCAAGAGAAACCTGTTTGGGAAAAGAGATGTTTTTGACAGAGAGGGTTTAGGGGAAGAATCTCGCATTTATCAGCATTAAGACGGTAGCCAGAAACCGCAGAGAAGGAGGACACTTGTTGAAGGAAAGAGGGAATAGAGGAAATAGGATCAAGGCAGTAAAGAAGAATATCATCAGCATAGACCGACATTTTGACCTGACGTGAACCAAAATTAAACCCAGAAATACTGTTATCCATACGAATTCTAGTAAGAAAGGGTTCCAGGGCTAGAACAAAAAGTAATGGGGATAGAGGACAGCCTTGTCGTACTCCCCTGTGTAATGAGAAGTAATCCGAGGACATTCTGTTGACAAAAATAGAGGCCTGGGGATTAGAATAGAGTAAGGAAATGATAGATATGAATTTGGGGGGAAAGCCGATCCAGCGTAAGGCCTGAAACATAAAATCCCAACCAATCCTGTCAAAAGCCTTCTCCGCGTCTAAAGAAATAGCCGCGAAGGGAAGTGACAAAGAGGTAGTCTTGCTAAGAATATTAAGAAAAACACGGGAGTTGTCAGATGCGAGACGGCCCTTGACAAAAACCGATTGTTCAGGACCAATAAGGTCGGGTAAGAGGGGATCCATGCGTAGTGCCAATAATTTTGCCAAAATTTTGTAATCTGTATTAACCAGAGAAATTGGTCTGTAGTTTTTACATAACGAGTGGTCCTTATCTTCCTTGGGAATTAGACAGATTAAAGCCTGTTGAAAGGAGCCACTGGAAGATCCCGCCGCAAGGAATGATTGGAATAAGAGTAATAATTTAGGGAGGAGTAGGGAGGCGAAATGACTGTAAAATTCAATAGTGAATCCATCAGGGCCTGGGGATTTACCATGTCGTAATTTAGAAACTGCATGAGAAATTTCAAGGGGCGTAATGTCCCGATCCAGATCCGTAAAATCCACATGAGAGGTCGAGGGGGGAGGAATTGAGTGAAAATATGAAAGGAGATCCGTAGTTTCCGGAGTGTGTTCGGGGGTATAAAGATTGTCATAAAATTTAACAAATTCAGAAAGAATATCTTTATCCTTGAAGCACGAAATCCCAGAGGAAGTCTTAATGGACTCAATCTTTGAACGCTCCTTCCTTATCTTTAAGTAATTAGCCAAAAGTTTCCCCATTTTGTTTTTGCCTCCATAATATCTGGAATTACATTTTAATGAAAGATTAGAGGCAGCATCAGTTGTAAACCTATTGAAGGAGATTTTTGCATCAATAAGTTTTTTAAGAGAAGCCTCAGAATTAGAAGCATGATAATCAAGCTCCAAAGTCTTAATATTGGCTAAAATGCTTGTAGACTTGGCCTCTCGAAGTTTCTTGCGACTAGCCACAAAATTAATAATAAAACCCCTAGAGGCTGCTTTAAAAGAATCCCAAACAGAAACAAAAGAGGAGTCAGGGGTATGGTTGAGAAGAAAAAATTCCGTGGCGAAGGCAGTAAATTTAGAACAAAAAGTCGAATCTGTAAGCAAAGCATTATTGAAACGCCACCTGCCGGAGTGGGGGGAAAAAGGAAGTAGGTCTAGGTCCACATGAATTGGGGCATGGTCCGAGATTAGAATAGAACCAATATCTGAACGAATAGCGTGTTGGGATAAGGATTTGCTAAGGAAAATATGGTCAATACGGGACTGCGACTGATGTGGAGGGGAGTAAAAACTATATTCTCTGAGATCAGGATTACATAATCTCCAAATGTCCACCAGGGCATTATTTTGAAGGGTGTTAACAAATTGAGAGTGCATCCTAGAGGGGACAAATTTAACGTTGGAATGACGGTCAAGGAAGGGATCGATAATTTGATTACAGTCCCCCCCCAAGAAGAATATAATCTCCAGAGAGGGAGGACAGCTTTGTTGAAATAGAGGGCCAAAAATATTTATCAATTCCAGTTGGGGCATACACATTAAAGAGAGTGATAGGAATATTATCAATAAGTAATGTAACCATAACCCACCTACCATCAATATCACATTCATGAGAAATTGAAGAAACATTTAACTTTTTATGTAATAAAATCACAACACCATTTTTCTTGGAAACTGTGGGGGAGCATAACACATGACCCACCCAACAACGTTTAAGCTTCAAAGCCTCCGAATCAGAGAGGTGTGACTCCTGAAGGAGGGCAACATCAGATTTAAGTCTCGCTAAATGCGATAAAACCCTTTGTCTTTTAATGGGATTGTTTAAACCCTTAACATTCCATGATGTAACACGGAATGGAACAGCAAAGAGATACAACTGACAGCAACATGCTTGTTATTGCAGAAAAAATAATTTGAAAAAATTGAGAAAGTCTCAACAAAGTGATAAAGGGGAAGGAGCAAAGGGAGAAGGAGCGAAAAGGGGAAAAAGGGAAGAAAGGAAAAGAGAGAACCATTATGAGAATAATACTGAGTACAAAAAGAGGAAGAGACAAGGGGGGGAAAAGAGAGGAAAGGGGAAGCAAAAAGAGAGAGGAAAGAGAAAAAGGTAAGAAGTCAATTATAGAAAGAGAGACCGAGACAAAAATCAACAAAAAGACAGTACACGTTCGAGACGAACGACTGAGGAACATACTTACGGAACGAAAAATTCAAAAAACGAGGATGGGGCGATGGCGCCGGGAGACAGCGACGACAACAACCAGAACACACAGACAAACCTCAAATACCATGGATCCAATAGCGCACTGCGAAAAGAATAACATAACACATCAGGAAGAGGGAAGGCAATGTCTGTAGAAACAAAAAGGATATGCGATGAGAGGAAAAGACGTGTCACAGAAAAATAAGAAGTATTAACTACAGATGAGCTAAATTACACTTCATAACACCACAAAAGGGGGCACGTGATAGCAAAAACAACTGTCGGACAAGGAGACAGTCATGGTTTAACTAAACAAGAACGTTAACAAAGAGACAACAGAATCATAAACCATCGAATTCAAACAAGGAGAAGCAGAGTATGTCAACCAGGTCTGGATACATCCATAACGTCAGGGCCATGTTGTTGGAGAAACGCCTGTAAGGCCACAGGGTCTTCATACGTGATTGTTCTGTCCTTATAGGTGACCTTGAAGAGACAAGGATGTAGTAGACCATATCTGGCATTTAGGGCCCGCAGCTGAGGCCGCATGTCCAAAAATTTCTTCCTACGATCTGCAGTAGCCTTGGAGACATCTTGTGATAGATAGAGGCGATGACCCTCCCATATAATTTGTTTCTTGAGCTTGGCAGCTGAAAGGACCTGTAAGAGATCAGTGAATTGTAGAAACAGCATGATAACACCTCTGGGTTTACTAGTGGTCCTCGGGCCAAGGCGATGAGCTCTTTGAATATTGATGGAGGTTAAAGTTGGGGCGTCCAAGATCTTGGCCAGAAAGGATTGGAAGAAGGTGGTGGGGTTTGACCCTTCTGTAAGTTCTGGAAGGCCATAAAGGCGTAGATTATTTCTGCGATTTCTGTTTTCCAAATCCTCCGTCTGGCGCTTAAGTAGAAGAATCTCCTTTTCCATTGATGGAATGTGGGAACAAGAAGATTGTAAGGAGTCTGTGTGGGATTCCAAGGACTGAACACGTGACTCCAAAGATGACCATTTCTCCTGCATGGCCTGCATGTTCTTGGTGGTAGCCTCCATGAAAGGTTTGAACGCACGGAGCTCCTCCAGAATTAGATCCATGGGAGCGGATGAAGAGATACTCTCTGGGGATGGTGGATCCTTCTTCAATCGTTTAGAAGAAGCGAGGGAAGAGGACAACTTCTCTTTATTGCGCGATTTAGGAATGGCTCCTCGTATTGGATCTGGTTTTGGTGTGATGGCGTCCGCCATATCTCGAGGAGAAGAATCCGAATCTGAGTCCCCAGGAAGTGGAGAGGGAGTGGACAACTTTAAATTCCTGAGTTTTCCCATGAAGAATCGTGCAAAAAGCGACGATTACCGCCCCGAGGGAAGGCAAACAGAGATTCTGAGGATGCACGATATGTCCGTGAAAGGAGCTTAGAGTCAGACACAGATCAGAAGGACTATAAACGTGAGATGCCGTGACGATTCAGGGAGCCTGCTCTGATGTAACCTCTCTCATTGGTTATTGACCGTGACTCTTCAAAACTCGGAATGATGCAAAGACCAGGTATTAGACGCATATGTCCTCTTATGCAATATCTGACTCCGTTCACTATAACATGACTTGGGTGCAATGAAAGACAAGAAAGTGCACCATACAGCAAGAAAAAGTTCTTTAAATTTATTCACACTCCTTGTTGAAGTTATCTGAAGTCTTAATAATTCATTTTCCCTCCATTTGCAATAATCCACAAAATAAATTTGAAGAAGATTAAAGGTTGGATGCACCAAAAAATAGTTATATTTAAAGAACTAGGAGCAATTGGATATAAAGGACATTTTCCCCCTCAGAGAGAATAAAGTAAAAAAAAAAAACTCCACAGAAACCATTCCATTCCTGGTAATGAAATTATTGTTCTTGGGATGTTTGAGGCAAATGGACACTAGATGGCAGCAAAGAGTTAATAAGCAGAGAAAAAACGGTCACAAAAGTCATTTTCTGAGGGCTTGTTTAAACAAAGTTAGCTTCGTGAAGAAAATAGGTACTTATTATGTGAGGCAAGGAAGAGGCAGCCCATTACAACAGCAGACGGCAGCTCCAGGTAATTTAGAGGGTCGCAATTCAAGGAGAGCTCCGTGAGGGCAGTGCGTGATAAAATTCCTGTCAGCGCGCGAGCTGAAATGGCGGCCGTTAAACGCTACAGAAGCGCTCGAGTGAACAAATAAAAATAACGGCTCTTACATGGTGGTCCCGTTATTGTAAAGTATATCGTTGCAGGCAGCTTCGCTTCCGACAAGCAGGACGCGCTAATAGAAGTTCGAATAAGCGGTCAGCACCGCGTTAGGATCGTCGTTCTCCCCCGTGACCAGGGAGGTCAGGGAGTGTCCGCCATCTTCAACGGGCGCAAGCCACGCCCCCCTTGATGTTTTAACTTTCAGTAATCCGGTCTACCTGTAATGCAAGGAATAGCCATCTTCCTTCTGCCCTCTTCCACACTCTTCCGCACTCTGCCTACTTTCCCACCACCACGCTTATGCTACCTCATCTATCCTTTTCCTCTCTTCATTGGAGACCTTACCACGAATTGTTTTCTAAGCTGCAAGCCAAGCACAATTTCCTTGCCTTGTGAAACTTTTCATTTTCTAAAAGAAGGGATAAGTGAGTTATAAGCTAAAATGCGCTTTCTTGTGTGCGTCTTAGTTAAATATGACTTGCTATTTCCAAATTTGCACCGGGAGAGCTGCAATTTTGTGGTATCACTTGTGCGAAAGTATGTGAGGTTGGGGAAAATAACTTCACCCATAATATTAGACAGTGAGCTATGTCACCAAACTGGTGTGCACCACATGGGTGTGATATCCTTTGTGTTTGGGGCTCTTTTCCCTACTGCTCTCCTGTTATCTGATGTGCTGGAGGTGAGCCACACAGGCAGTGTCAGAGAGAAGTTACATTTTGAATTCTTTGTGTATACACAGAAAAACCTTTGCATCATTTGATTGGTCAACTTTCTGTTTTGTTATGTGGCTGCGTTAATTTTAATTAGGTATGACCAGACAATGTTTATAAACAAAAAAAAATGTCATTTAATGTTTCTATAATCTTCAGGTAAATAGTAAAATGGCCAACGTCTCTAATGTACTTAACACACCTCTATAAGAGTACCTTCACTGAGGCATTTACCTGTAAAATTGACGTAGTGAATGATTGCATTACCTAAAAATCAGTTCAAGCATTCTACCTTGGAATATGTGTTCCTTTCCGGCCAGGACTATGGTCAACAGCTGTGTTTGTGTTCTATGGCGAGGCATACCTCATTGTATTATCTGTTCTTCCATATCATCTGACCTGTTCTTCACAGTTGTGACTAGCTTTGCCTTATCCTTCTGCATGTTGTTTGTTCCAGAAATTTAAGCTGTTGCTTTATTCTCTGCTGTCTGAAATGTTGATACCATATTATGGGCAGTGGAAAAGATGATCTAAATAGAAGATCTCAGAACACTTGGCAAATGATGTTCTCTGAAATTCTAAGTAGTTGTTGATGGAAAACGGTAGTTGTTGGTTCGCTACAATTCATTATACATGAAACTTACAAAGATAAATAGGTGGAAGATGGCTAAATCACAGAATCTGTCATTGGATTACCAGTGCTATGGTGTGCTTGTTTATAGTGAACTAGTCCTCAATTTCTTGGGCTCATGGTGGTGCTGGTGGTTGTCTTGGTATGCAGATGGATGTTTGCTGGTTGTGACATAGCCAGTAGCAAAGGAAGTCGCAATAGAATGGGGATTTAGGTGTTCCTATCTCTTCCAAACCTGTGATCTGCCTGACTTTTGCTATAGGTTAGATGTGTGTTTCACCTGTCCATGCGTGTGTGGACTGTCAGCTACTAGTGGGTTTTACTGAAGGCTTGCACTCAGGTGGTGGGTCGAGTCCTGAGACCAATCTTCTCTAATCCCTCTCTGCGTCTCATGCCCTTACTGTTTTGATTTTTCTTTGCGTGGTTCTAGTTCTCTGAGCTGACTGAGGACGGATGTTTAAAAGAGGAGCAGGGTTTTGAGAACTTTCACCTGCACGTGTGAATGTGTTCAGTCAGTCTTAAGTTGTGTTTACAATTTGCACGTCATTGTCTTCCTTTCTATAATGTTTGCACTGTTGGTGCAGCTTTTGTGTTGGCTGCAGGGGTGTGTGTTAAGGGAGTGGGGAGAGGGTGGTGTGACCTGCCCTCTGTGTACTTGCTGCTGTCTGCCAGGTGAGTTTCTGCTACATACCTGTGCAAATGTACGCTAGGGTTTTATATTTCAGTTGTGTTTAATTATCTTCCTCCTCTGGGTTTGTTTTTCTATTGGTGGGCATGGTAAGAGTGGACATGTGAGGAGATGATAAGAGGTGGAAGAGAGTAGGAATGAGAGAGATTAGCAGAGGAAGAAGGGAAAAGGTAGTTGGAAGGTAGAAGGGGAAGGGGTAGAAAGAAGAAGGTGGGATTAGACTAGGGAAGTGAAGAGGTCGTAATCTTCAGTGTGAACCTTTTGCTGGAAGAAAGTTAGACACAGAAGGTTGTTTATATTGATGGCTAATCTGCTGCTAATCCAGATACCTCCATATATATTACTGCTGACTCACAGAAGCTGTCTATTACGTTTTCACTTTGGTTGATATCTCGAAAAGCTTTCAAGTTAAGCACTGGTTTAGTAGAGGAAAGAAACATAATATTTTAAAATTGTTACTTCTGTCTTGTAACCAGCAAAAATGTCAACTCGTGAAAAAAACAGCCTAGGTAAGATTACTCTTAATCTATGCTGCAAATACTTCTTCTTGCGGGTTGCTATCTGATTTTAACCTTTCCTGGATCTTTCAGTTGTCGTGTTAGTTTCCCTGTGAATGTTTTCATAACTGTGCTCACGGCACAATTAGCTAAGCAGAAAAACGTAATATGAGAAACAGTATTTTTAATTGGCACCCTACATTATGCTTTAATAAAAACATACCTCCACTAGACAATTGAGGCTTCCTGTAATGGCTGTAAAAGGCCATCATGTACTTTTCTGTATTTTTTATTTTGATTAAAGAACATTTGCTTTGTTCTTTTTCCCTTCGAACGACATAACAACTAAGAGATCCAGCTATCCTTTGCCTTCCTTTTAAATCAAGAACAGAAATATGCTGACAAGTAATGAACTGTAGGTCGGAGTTTTTCTTTGTCAGGATATTTCTTGTTCAAAATGCCTTTACCCAGTTGCTGAATCTTGCACTATTGATTTGTTCTGCAGCAGTCGTATATGTGTATTTCTGAAAATTGCAGAGTTCAGACTTAAGCTATCGATAATCAATATCTCAACCTCAGCTTTCCGGCTTGGACGTCCTTCAGATTACTCAAGCATGCTGCTCTCAAGCATTGTCGCATGTCACTCACATGCATGCTTTATTTACTGATAAACTTGATTTGTTTTGTCATCCATGTCTTTTTTTGTATTCACATTAATGTAAACTCATTGTTTTTCCATGCTTCCAACATGTTCCTCTTAATGATGTTCAACCGTTTGTTCCTACATTTTATTGAAATCAAAAAGTAAAACCTTTTTAGGTCTCGCCTGACCCAGCGCATGCGCTGGTGTGGTGAGACTTATTGAGAGGGCTCCAAAAAGTGCTACCAGGCCAGCCTAGAGCTACAGTGCATGTGCGCGGGCGCGCGCTTTACTGCGATTACTTTCACTTTCGCAGCCGCACGGCTGCTTTGATGTTTGATCGTGATCGCGATCACTTTAACTTTCGCGGCCGCTTGGCATAGCCAATAGGTCTCGCTTTTGGGACCTTATAAGTATTTATTTATGCAACTGTTGCATGGCTAAACACTTATAAGGTCCCAAAGGCGAGACCTATTGGCTATGCCAATGCTTGTTTTCCATTTCAAATAGTTTTGACAACAAAGGTTACCATCTTTATGGTTAATATTCTATCGTTTGATAAAAGTAGTTCTCGGTGACAGGCCTCTCAGTAGATTTCCAGCAGACTGGTCTCTCTGAAAGACAAGTAGCTCTCCTTTTTCATTTTTCTGAGGCCGCCCTCGAAATATCTTCCAGGACAGCTGCTCGCAATAGTTACAAAGATTTGTCAGGGTGGAGGGCTTTAACTGTTTTACTCTACCCAAATGTGAGGTAAAATAATATGCCAGGTAGTGCCCCTTTGAGAGTGCAGAAACACTGCAGACCTGTAAACCCTGAGCACCAGATGTTTCATGGTTCTGAGCCCTTCAGGGTGTTGTGGTTCGAGCCCTTCAGGATAGGTTGTGGTTCTGACCCCTGCAGTGTGTGTTATGGTGGTGAGCCATTCAAGGTAGGTTAGGACTCTGAGCCCTTCAGTGTGAATTATGGTTCTGAGCCCTTCTGATCCCTGATCTGATCTGTGCCGAGAGGAAATCCAGCCACTCAATGCATCTAAGTCTGTAATTGACATAGTTCAATATTGCCATGTGTGTGTAACCATAGGAAATCGTCTTTACTTAGGCCATACTTGTCTTGCTCATCACATCACTTGCATTTTGTCGGGTACATGGCTGCTTCTGAAAGTTTGGCAGAGGTTGAAAAACTGTCTTAGTGGGCCAGTGTCAAGTGCTTTTAATGCTTTTAATCTAATCCAAAAGGTGAACAGCCTTGGATTTATCACATGTCCGCATTAACAATGGCACGCTTGCAGGACCACGAGCTTGTTGTTCGCATGACAAACCACCTATGAAAGGCAGGTACAGGTAGGTTAGGGCCAATCACATGATAGAATTGCTTCTGCAAGGCTAGGAAGGCTTGTGCAGATTGTCACAAGTAACCGAAAGATCAGCAGAACTGGGCGCAGTGGTATGTCAGCATAACCTCTGGAAGACTGGTGGACTTGTTTAACGAATCGCTAAACTAAAAGAGATAATTTTATTCTTACTTTAAAAAATACAAGGTGAAATGGAGACCAAATGTGAATAGTAATTTGTATTAAGTTTCTCGGCCTGTAGATCTAGTGGCCATTAGTTTATTTTTCAGACCTAGTGAGGTTACTAAAGGGAATGCAATGACATTGAGTGATGAAAATCATTATTGAAGAGCAGCCTGCTTTCAGTCCTGATGCAGACAAAGAATAGGCCCCCATCCCTTCCTTTGGCGGTAAGCCAGCGGTGCATTGTTGTCCTTAAACCTCTGGAGCCACTGCACCTGCTGCACTGATGATGGTTACCCCTCTAGAGGAGTCAGTAATACTTCAACACTGTATACGAACCCGTTAAGCAATAAGTAGAAAGAGGCTGAAGAAAGGGCAGTGGGGAAGCCTTTGCTCAAATGAATTTTTGTTGTTTATGGGACTGTGGAGGAGGAGAACGAGGGAGCTGTTGGGTTCGGGAGTCAAAGGCTCGGCCAGCCTCCATTGCTGCAAATTGTTCACTCTTGCTGAAGTTTATTAGAAGCGACAGGACAGAGGGCTTTTAGAGCGAAGGCTGGGCGCAGTTAATTGATCTTAGTGCTTTCTGAAGTCCCAGACCTCACAGTATCCTTCACACAAATATTTCACATGAACTTTACAAAAATAACAAGCTTCTCATAAGTTCAGGAGCTTGGGGCCTGCCCAAATATGTTCACACAGTCGTACTTTAAGGAATATATTGAAGCTTTATTTTAGTGCGCCTTATTGTGTTTTCTGCAAGCCCTTGTGAAGAATGCAGAAAGACGATATCTTTTCTTTTTCTTGATTTACTATTTAACGTACATGTCTCAAGCGTGGGCCCAGAACCATGACAGATTTTCAGGGTAACCACCGATTCTGTAGAGAAGCTCCAGTTGAGAGTTGTGCGTAACTTTATCTTTTGTTGCATGGATCCACACCTCCCCAACCCTTGTTGCATAACCCCTTTTAAATACCTGTTGTTCATTTGCATGTGTAAAACATTGATGATTTTAAACATGTCTGTCCCTCATTTAGTAAGATGTCACTCTAAACCTGGTTTTGCTCACAGCTTACTGGTTCATCATAATTTTCAATGTCATTAACTGTCTGCCATAGGTTCACAAATACACAAGAGGTGATGGGAGGAATGCTTACAATTTGTCTAACCATTGGCAGTCGCTCGGGGTAGCCAGAGGGCTAGTGTCCTCTTGACATTCCATCCATCTCTTACCTTATATGCACTCCTAAAATACATTGCGGTGCTCTCGATACCATGGAAAATGGTATTCAGTGTTCAATACTCCATCCAAACTCTTTCACTGTATTTTTTATAGAAAGATGTTTTCTTGTCTTAGCGGAGGTGAAATCACATGGTTGAGAAGGTTTTCTCATTTTAACTGGAACTGACTCTGCAACTTGATGTCTTAGTTTTTAATTTTTGGTGCATTAAACTACTGTAGAGCTCTCTTCTAGTATAGTCTGCCCATAGCAGCCTCTGAAACTGGGACAAAGTAAAATATGGGGAAAGGCGGTACAGCTCCGATGCAGTTCCCACCATTATTTTGAAAGCGGAATGTGGCGATACCCTAGTTAAAAAGGTGGGGGGTCTAAAGTACGCCATGAAATATTCTGCATCATTGAAGAACAGTGCTGTTGATATCTGCCCATAGAAATTTCCTCCATGTTCAAGCCGATCGTTGAGCAAAAAATTGAATCCCCAGAAACAAAGGTGAACGCATTATCAAGACCACATTTAAACTCTTATCTAACAATGCAACATTAACAGTAAGAAACCTCCCTGGAAAAACTTGCATCATATCCATTGACCATTTGTTTTTGAGTGAGGCAGTCCTATAAGTTTATATTTGAAAGACCTAAAAGCTGACAAGGATGAGTGGAAATTAAGAAAATACTTTCTAAAACCGATGGGCAGCAGGAATCGCAATGAAATGAAGTGTCTTCTATTAGATGATCACAATCCCACAGTAGCACAGACTTTCATTCATCGGCAAAATGCTGAAAATCCCAAATATGAATGAGGGGGAAAGCAAGACCCAGTGAGCAGTGTCAGCAGTTGATATAAAAAAGCGGACATCACAGTTAAGTGGTATGTGGATAGTTGAATACTAGAAAACTAATCACAGCTAGGAAGCCATATAGAAAGCATCCTATGTTAGACCTAGGTTTGAAAAATATGATGGTATCAGACCACTTTAATATGAATATAATGTTATACCATGCCTAATTTCCTCCCACAACCCCCAAAGAACATTTGGAAGAGCAAGTTGCACTCTGTTCATTATGGACAGAAGACTTTTGTAATCTTGTGAAGATGAGTCAGTATTGTGGGAGGTTTGCCAGGAGACTATTACAATAATGTAGTTTAATCCTAAGCAGTATGTTGATGTGTGACTTTGCTGTTTGGAAGGTGTGGTGTTAGTGTATTGCCCTGCTGCTGAGTATTTGTAATATGGTCTCTGTAGTAGCAGAGGTGCTAAATGAATACAGATGTGTGCTGGAATTAAATTTAACACCATGGGTATGTTTCAGAGTGTCTGTGGTGAAAAGGTAATAGGAGGCAAATGTCATGGGAAGTATTAAGGCAGTGTAATGGAGAAGGTCCTTAGAGGAATTAAGCCTTACAGAGAACCATTGTTTGTCTAATAGCTGGGCAACAGAGATTTTAACTTGGGATAGAGATATGAAAGTAGGGAATGCGATGATCGGTGTATCGTTTGTATATACGTGGCACATGGACCCAGATGAGGTGATGTCACTGAAGTGATGAAGGATAAAATAAGTGGTCCCATTACTTAAATTTGGGCACACTTCAGGCATGGGAACTCCGTCATGGCCAGTCCCAAGCCCAGCTCCAAAAGGAGGGTTTTGCATGGGGCCAAATATCCTAGCTGCAGAAAGGTCAACCAAAAGAAATCCCAGCCTTGGGGAGAGAGGAATCTCCTTCATGGAGAGCTATGACACCTTGTGGTGAAAGCCGGACATCACTGGAAGCCACAAAGCTGATCTACATGCTTTTGACAAAGACCATCAGGACATGGTGCAGGAGAACCATATACGAGACAGGCAAGACAACCCAAGTGTCGGCGGAATGAAAAAATACAACCTTGCCCTGCTTGGCATCAGCTAGACTAGATGGACACACTCCGGACAGAAAAGACTGACTCCAGGAGGAATGCTGCTGTATTCTGGACACAAGGAGGACTCATAGTTGCACTCATGTTAAAGCCAGCAGACAACAGAGTTCTGATTGAATGGGAAGCCCACGGTCCCATATCATCACAGCAACCTTCCGTAACAAAGAAAAAGAGGATAAATATGAATATTGTCTAGTGCTATGCACTTACAAGTGACAGCAAAGAAGAGGGGAAAAAAACTATTTTACAACAGTCTCAAGTCCATCCTTGAGAAATGCCTTGGGAGAGATAGCACCATACTGATGAGGTACCTCAATGCTAAGATTGGATTCAACAACACTGGGTATGAAGAAGTCAAGGGCAACCATGGCCTTGGCGACATAAACTAGAATGGTGAAAGGCTGGCAGATCTCTGTGCCCTGAACAGTCTCTAGTGATAGGAGGTAGTGTATTTTCACACTTAAGAACACACTAGGCAATGTGGGTGTCTCCAGACCATTCAACACGAGAATCAGATGGACCATGTATGCATTGCCAAGAAGTTACGGTGGTCTCTGCAAGATGTAAGAGTGATGTGTGGAGCAGACGTGGTGTCAGCCCTTCACCTTTTTGTCTCCAGGCTAAAGCTGAAGAAAGCATGGATGGAACCGACAAACCAACGTTAGCGATATAACACCTCCCCTTCCTCAAAGATGTACAGAAACTGAATGAATACTCAGTCACCCTCAGTAAAAAGTTTCAAGTTCTACAAGAACTAGAGGACAACAGACCCAGTAGAAGAACAGTGGGAGAAGATCAAAGAAACCATGACATCAACCTGCCAGGAGCTATTGGGTCCCAATAAACACCAGTATAAAGAATGGATCTCTACTGAGACTCTTTGCAAACTCCAAGTGAGAAACGAGAAAAAGCTGTAGTCATCACCAGCCGCACCAGAGCAGAAAAAGAAAAGGCAAATACACCAAAACCGACAAGGTAGCAAAGAGAAGCTTGAGAACAGACACACGAAGATTCATCGATGGTCTTGCCACAGAAGCCCAGGAAGAAGCAAGTCATGGAAACTTGTAAGACCTCTACAACATAACAACGCAACATTACAAGGAAACTCTCCAGCAGATACAGCAATCCAGAAAGTCATGTCAAAGACAGCGTTAGAAAGACAATCATGGGTAACGAAGGCCAACATGAAAGATGGGTAGAGCACTTTGGAAAAACTGTTGAACCAGCCCATGCCGCAGTCTCCACCAGACATACAGCCAGCTGACAAGGACTTGCCAATTAACTGCAGCAGACCAACCAAGGAAGAAATAAGACAAGCCATCAAGCATCTGAGAAATGGGAAGGCAGGAGGACCTAACAATATTTCTGCAGAGGCACTGAAGGCAGACATTCAAACATCAGTAGACCTCTTACACCCCATGTTTGGAAGGATTTGGGAAGAGGAAAAGGTGCTTTCACCTCGGAAGGAGGGATAGCTCAGTAAGATCAGCGAAAAAGGTCACCGGAGTAACTGCGCAAACTATAAAGGGCTAACGTTTCTATCAACCCCCGGCAAAGTGTTCAACAGAGTCACCCTGAACAGAATGAAGGAACAAGTTGCTGTTCATTTGCAAGATCAGCAAGCTAGCTTCCGCAAAGATCCATCCTGCACAGACCAGATTGCAACACTGCACATCATCATTGAGCAGTCCATGGAATGGAATTCCAGCCTCTGTCAATTTCATAGACTATGAGAAGGCGTTCAACAGCATGAACAGAGAGGCCCTTTGTAAACTCCTGTGCCACTAAGGTGTGCCAGATAAACTCCTAAGAATCATCAGGAACTCTTAAGAGGGAATAACCTGAAAGATAGTCCATGGAGAACACACAGAAGCCTTCCAGGTGAGGACCGGAGTCTGCCAGGGTTGTTTGCTCTCACCTTTTCTCTCCCTGCTGGCCATAAACTGGATAATGAAGACATCCACAGCAAGGAGAAGAAATGGGATTCAGTGGACACCTTGGACGCTGCTGACGATCTGGACTTTGAAGACTACCTGGCCCTACTACCCCATACCCATCGGCAGATGTTAAAAGAAGACCGACAAGGTCACAACCACATGAGCACAACTTGGCTTCAACATTCACAAGGGAAAAAAAACAAGATCATGTAGCCTAACATGGCCAGCCCAACTGCAGTCACTCTTGCAGGCGATGCACTGGGAGAGATTGAGGTCTTCGCCTAACTGGGCAGTGTCATAGACAAAGCAGGTGGGCACAGACGTCAACGTACCGGCAAGAATCAGTAAAGCAAGGGCTGCCTTCATTCAGTTAAAGAAGATCTGGAGTTCCAAAGACCTTACAGGGCAAAACAAGATTAGGTTTTTTAACACCAACGTAAAATCAGTTATTTTGTATGGAGCAGAAACTTGGTGGACAACAGTGACCACCCCCAACAAAGTCCAGACCTTCATCAACACCTGCTTGAGGAGAATCCTCCAAATCCACTGGCCAAACACCGTCAGCAACGACGACTGAGGCAGCAGACATATCATGAAAGGACGCTGGGGCTGGGCAGGTCACACCCTCTGCAAGCCTGCATCAAACACCACCAGGCAAGGCCTGATCTGGAACCCTCAATGAAAAAGGAACAGAGGAGGGCCAAGAAACATCTGGTGACGAGGCCTTGAGGCCGACAGCAGTGAGATGGGTTACACCTGGAGGCCGATTGAAAGAAAAACCCACGACAGGTGGCTGGAGAGTCCTGGTTGATTGCTTATACCCCAGGCGGGGTAGTAGGCAGAAGTAAGTAAGTATTGGATGAATGGGGGTCAGTGTGATGAAGAAAAGGAAGTAGTGGTTGCAAAGGAAGGATGTTAACCTGTTCTGGGCCAATCCCAGGGAGGCATGGATCACATTTAGTATTCATGGTAACCTTGAAATACTCTGAAGAGAGACTCAGAAGGCTAAAAATGGAAACGTTGTATATTTGCACAAGACTAGTATCCCTGTCAAGAAGGTGCATTAAGTAGGTTGGATAATGAGAGGCAATGGGTAAACCAGTTGAAGCCTGCCATTCAGGGGTTTTGGTAAAGCAGGGAGGTTGTTCTACTTGATGGCAGAATGGAAGCCTGGTTGTGGGATTTTAGAGCAAAGGTAGGATAATTGCAAATTTAGTAAAGGTACTAGCATTAGGAGAGAATGTGTAAAGAGGTAGGAAAGAGACATGTAATCCCAAGAAGCTGGGGATAGAGGTTTTGAAAAATATGACAGAAGTTGGACAAAGCTCATGATGTGTTAGTAGATATTAGTAGAGAAACCTGTTCTATAGGAGCTAATGAGGCAAAAGAGTTAATTTGTGTGGATTGTGTAATGGGAGGAAGGAGGGATTATAATATGGAACATATCTGTAATAGTGGCGATTCTGGATGAAGGTAGGATGTAAAGTTGCTGGCGTTGCAGTATTTTATGTAGGGATAATGAAGGAGCAATAGTGTCTGATAGTTACTGAGTGTGAGGCTTGAGCATAAATAAGAGGCCCAGATATTGCTTCTATTTTGCGGAGTCAAAAGTTGAAGGCTTCTTTCTATGTGTCTGGGGGCCTTCTCTGAAATGTGCCTACAGGTTATGGAGCAACTAGCTGCACCTAAACAAAGCAACCTACAGAGGTAAGCCAAATTGTGTAAGATGTCCATCGGAATCTATTACACACTCTTAAAGCTTCCCCAAGGGATCCATTAGACAAAAGAATTGTAAGGCGCTATACAAAGCAGCAATTAGGTGTAGGAAAGAAGAAAAAAGAGGGGAGGCAAGGCTGCAGCTCATTAGTTCCCCTCCCAGGATTAAAACCACCCAATTCTAGAAGATAGTTAACACCCCTTTTTTCTCAATCCCACGCTAGCATCGATACTGAGGTATTTATCCCTGAACACGAATAGGTTGAATATTTTACCAAGGTGAGCAAGCGCCAACAGAATGCTGCACCAATAAAGACTTGGGGAGTCTAGCAAGCTCAGAAGATTTCGCAGTCTCCCTGGGCGATATCATCTCTGCGGTAAATAGATGCCCAAGCTAAAAAAGGACCAGGTTCAAATTAAGTTCCAGCCGATCTTTCTAAGGGCAGTTTGGGTTTATGGCCCCAGTTTTTGTTACTTTGTTAATGATTTTAGGAATGCAATTCGGGATACTCCCGCCAAATCTTGGTCATGGGCAAAAATTGTCCCTATCTTCAAAAAGGGGGACAAAAGTGATCCTCATTGTTATCGCCCTATATCATTAATTGACTCGACAGCGAAGATATTGGGCAGAGTCCTGTTGGATCATTTGGTAACGTTGGAAAATGATAATCAGATTTTGTTACCAGCTCAGTATGGTTTCAAACACGGCCAGGGACAAAGGACCAGTGTCCGAATCTTCATTTGGTACTTAGTAAATACTTGGCCACCAAGGAGGGTTATCTCTACTTGGCGTTCATGAATCTAAGTGCAGCATTTGACAGTGTCTTAAGGGGAAAAATTATGATCCATGCTATTAAGCAAAAGGGCTAATCCTAAAATTGTTTACCTGCTTTCCCACTTGCATGATGATGATGATGTGGAAGGCAGGATTAGGTTCGGGCCACATGGGGAGTGTACCTCTTACATAAAGATTAGAAAGGGAGTTATGCTAGGCTACGTGTTGGCCCCTTACCTTTTTAGCTTTTATATCAATGGGCTAGAGAAACACCTGACAAAGTGGAAGCAGCCCACCCCCTCGACCCACCAGGATTGTGACACGACAGCTACCTGTCCTTATGGACGCTGATGATTGTGTGCTTATCGCCTGCACAGTGAGGGCACTCCAGAAACTACTGGATTGCTTTGTGGGTTTTTTGTCTGCCCTAGGAGTTTCATCAAATACAACCAAATCTTACGCTATGGTCTGTGGGCATCCACGAAATAGACTAACTCCATTTCGTATGGGTGATAGAGAGCTTAAATGTGTTCCCACTTTTTCATACTTTGTGGGGGGGGGTCCATTTGAGAGCCGGTGTACATGGGTGCGCTTTAAAAGTGTACGGTTAACAGAGTTTAAGCATCCTTTTGCGTCCCTTTTTAGGTCTCGCCTGACCCAACGCATGCGCTGGTCTGGCGAGACTTATTGAGAGGGCTCCAAAAAGTGCTATCAGGCCAGCCTAGAGCTACAGTGCATGTGCGCGGGCGCGCGCGCCACGCTTGGCCACGATTACTTGCACTTTCACGGCCGCTGTGATATTTGATCGCGATCACTTTCACTTTCACGGCCGCTTGGCATAGCCAATAGGTCTCGCTTTTGGGACCTTATACGTATTTAGTTTTGCAACTGTTGCATGGCTAAACACTTATAAGGTCCCAAAGGCGAGACCTATTGGCTATGCCAATGCTTGTTAAATGTGGCTCTCAACCAGGGTCTATGCCTTTGTATGTAGCACTCACCATCTGCAAGGCTAGTCCCATAGCAGTAGCCACTTATGGTGCTGGTGTATGGGGGAAGACAGACTATTAATGTTAAAGATCAGAGAAAACAATTTTCGCGTTTGCTTTTGCCCCTCCCTAGCAGCATTCCCTCGTCAAAAGTGCACTATGAATTAGAATTGCAGTATTTGGGGGACAAAGTAAGGATGGAACCTCTGTTACTTTGGCTTTCAGTTTGGTCCAGATCTGAGCATTAACACAGTCCATGATCAGTGATTGTTCAAATTTATCAGGGGCCTACAAGATCAAGTCACTCAACAATGTGAAGCACAAGTTACAATCAATAGGTAGGGTGGAGTTGTTTACTGATCAGATGTCCATCGACCCCCTGACCGGATTACTGGTAAAAAGGGAGCTACTGCTTCTGATAGCCGAAAGGAGGTGGGAGGCTGAGCAGAAGAAGGGTTTGGTGAAGATGTATTTTTTGGTGTCTTACCATTTCAGTGTTTTTACTGAGAAAGATGCGACTCCATGCCAATGCAATTCAGTTACGCCCCAATCTCTAATGCGCATGTTTGTTCTATGAGGTTTACAAAGAACAGAGAATTCGGATCCTAGAGCACCTTATGACGATTTTAAACATTAGAAAGGCTAATGGGCTTTACGGTATCTACAATTGCTCCAGACTGAGCAAGTTTGTATAACTGTACATAGATGTATTGAATGTGTTATGAAACACAGGAAATTAGTTAGGAAATAAGGATGAATTATTTGCACTCGCTTGTTTTAATACTGTTTAAGTGTAATATTTTATGAAGTATTTTATTTTGTATGTACTTGAGCACGTTCTTAGGAGATGAACTAAAGTGTACATATTTTATGACTACTAGTGTTTATGATCGACATTTTAATTGATTTATTTGTATGCCCATATGGTTTGTTTCTAAAACCGAATAAAGCTTTTATAAAATGTGTCCAGGTTCTCTTGTGCTCAGCGCTTCCTCCGTCTGTGGAGGGTAGGTGTTCATATGTGTTCTTAAAGCCAAGATGGTAAACGTGATTCAGGACTGAGGTCCGGGGCAGAAGGTTTCAAGTTGCACACAGGAATGTTGTAATTAATATACCATAGTGCACAGTTGAAATATTCAAAGGAGGATCAGTTTGTTATGAAATGGTCTAGGAATTGTGGTATTGCGCGAAGCCGAGAATGTTCCTGAGTGATGAGGGTCTTGACAGTAGGTGTGGGAGAAGAAATGTTTGGCATGTTGTAATACATTTGGATTAAAGAGTGGCTGCGGGGAGTAGATGTTTTAGGTGAATGGATGAGTGTTGTTGACACTGTGATAAGTTCCATGGGGTTGCTGTGGAAGTGGGTTGGCAGCACGTGCATTTTGGAGAGGGCTAGGTGCAGTTTGAACTGCATGGTCTGTATTGCCGCCTTCATAACAAGATTGAGATTCTGTGGTTCTTGAGGGGGTACCGAATGGTGTGGAATCTACCAGTTGTAGGCAGTTCTATGGTGTTTTACCTTCTCTCCCATTACTTTTTTTGTGTCCATAGTCTTCAGAAGGCGATTTCTTACTGTTGGTGCAAACATCCACATTTACCCACAATAACTATTTGAAGACTGGTTAGTTATCTTCCCTGACCTACAATCTGCAGTAAGATCTGATATACATTCCAAATTGTTCTGGGGTAGTGCTCTTTAGTATAACCTCCCTGGGTTCCATTCCACCTTGTTCAGAGAGTAGCAAACGCAACAAAACTACTGGAGCTTCTTGACTGTACTTTCTGTACATTAGCTGACAATCACAAAATAATTGACTTAAAACACTGTGCTTGGCCATAATCAGTCAATTTCCGAAATACTTAGTTCAGATCTCTTATTTGTTTATTTCTTGGAACAAATCTTTTTATTTGGATTTAAAGAATCATACACTCAATTACATCCGAATGCCATCAAGGAAAAAAAGATGTACAAAAATTCATAGCTACAGTAGCAGCACATAATCCCATCCCCCTTAATGTACCTGTAAGAGATAGTAAACCAAAAAATAAATCTGATTACACTGGACTTAGCCTTCACAGCTAGATTCATCATTCCAATCGTTGTGCTCTGCTTTCATGCCTCAAAGCAGTGCAGTATGCTTCTGTGGCATTATAAGATTTTGTGGGCACTGGAGCTCACTGAATTAATCCAATCGGGTAATCTAAAAATTGCTCCCAGTTGCGACGTTCTCCATCGTATGTCAGGTGACATTGAGATTATCTCCATTCCCAGAAGGTCCTAAAGCCCACGTAACCATTCTTTGAGATCCGTGGTCCTGGTCCTCCGTCTAGAAAGCAGCAATAGCCTGTCTACCAGCAAATAGCATAATTTATATGTGCCTTAGTGTATTAGAGGCTAAGTCAGTCTGTTAGATAAGCTTAAACATGTGTATACTGTTCAGTCTGGAGATAGTAGTGTCAGGTGCATTAATTACATAAGTCCAGTCTTAAAGATTGGGATAGTGCTTAATGAACTGGATTATTGTATCCGAGTTACCACATACACCAGCATTTATCTTATTTCAACGTGGCCCACTGAAGCAATTTCAAAGATATAATCCCAATACAATGTTGGTTTAGCCAAGGCCTTCCTCTTCGTGGGGCTCTTACCTATGGAATGCATCTTACAGAATATCTCCTCCCGTTCATTCCTTAAGTGATCACTTCTATTCAGCCTCCCAGCACCTCTGGCTGGAGATATTCCCACAAGCAGGGAGGGTAAGAGGAAGCCATACATTTGCAAGACAAATTATTTAATTGCCCTCTTTCATTAGTATCCATTTATCAAATTGTGTTTGTGAATGACTATGTGACAAATGTGGCAGTATAGGTATCTCTCTGACTTCGGCAGTCATTCTATAATCAATCCTGATTGTATCAAAGGATTTATTACCTTCCTCCATAAGTAGGTTGCCCATGGTAGCACATCCCTTGTAGCTCCACACACTAAAGACATCTTCATTCATTGCAATTATGAAGTTAAGATTCTGCTGTATGGACTTGAAAGACGAGAGGATCATAGACGAGCCCTGTGTTGTCACCATTCAGCTCCCCTCCCATTCCAGGGAAAGGACAAACCTTAAAGGAGAAAGAGGGCCGAGAGGATCCTTCTTTGTATTACAAATGGTTGAGAGGATTATCCCATTGACTGTCATGCAGGCAGTAGGACATTTATATCCAGTTAACTCTCAATCCCAGAATCTAGGCCCAAAACCCATGGTTTCAAGGGGTTTTGGCCAAAAAGCCAGAGATAACTTTCTCAGTGTTGAGAGAGATAAACAGGGCATTCTTTCATATTCAGTGAATATTGTCTGTAACCTTGCAGAACCTTTTGTAGTAGTTTCCTAGCAAGTCCCCCCTACAAGGTAAGCAAACTTGTTATGATTGATTAGGGCTGAGAGAGCAAGCCCTAGTCTGGCCACTAAGGCAGCTTTTATTTATAGATTTGTGTTTGTGTTTAATGAAGAGGAGGCCTTTAGGAGCTACTAAGTGTGTGACCTTTGCTCAGTTTGGGGTGACTGCAGTCATGGTCTAAGTTATGGAGGTGGCTATTGCATTAACTTCAGAAAGAAAGTTGAAAAGTCAAGACTAGGGCAGGAACCCCCATTAAACATGAAGCTGTCGGACCTGGTGCTTATACTGGTCTTAAGTCTTACTATTCTGGAATTAAGCCAGTTTATTTTTTAGGATGAGTCTAGCTGCTCTGTTTTAGAATACAATTTCTGCACTGACGAGCTATCCATGTATGCATTAATTTGGCCTGAGGAGTCCTCTTCTGTGCAATCCAGGTTGGCCTCAAAAGCATCGAAAGCTCCAGCTATCTCTGGGTCATTATGCCTCAGTTTATCTTCTGAAGACTTAACTGCTGCTGCCTTGTCTTTTACAATCTTCACTTTTAATAAATGTCAATAAATTCCCTGCCTTATTTCCTCCGCTATAGGAGTGCTGCATTACGCAAAGGAGTGCATATTCAGTTAGGTCCCTAAATCATGCCATATCTGCAATAAATTTACTCCAGATCTTTTTGTGGAGTCTGTCTTTTGTGAATTCCCTTCAGTTCTGTCAGCTGGCAAACCCCCTGTCCTCTCACCTCTAGCCTTGTTTTGGTTCACCTAGAGGAATCTTAATTGAAGTACCTTGCAACCAAAGCTTTCAGTGTGTCCGACATGACACTTGCTCATATGGCCCACGCGAGGAAGCGGTGTGGCGCCGCGGCCAGGGCGACTGATTCTGGAATCTGGGGATCACGGTTCGATCCCCGGCGGCAGATTAGCCCAGCACCATGTGATTATAGGCAATAGCTTGCTTAATCTTCCCGACAGCCCCCAGCGGCTCTAGACCCTTACTGGTGATTGTTCACGCTTTACAAATGTGGATTATTATTGATGTAATTTCCACCTAACTGGGTTGTCCGGTAGGTTGATATGTCTATCCATCTTCATCTATTAGTATAAGTCTGCAGAGATTGAGAACATCAGGGACATTAGATCATGATTTCACAAATATGTATGGCCCATCCCTTTTCCAAGTGTTCTTGATATGATAGAGGTCACGGGGAAAATGATCTAGCCTGGTATATTTTTGGTAAGTGCCTGATAAAAATGTCAGATCAGGATGCTGAGAATGTAGTGTATCCACAAAGCTCATATTCTGTAGCCGCTCCTACCCTTTTCTGAAAGTGACTCAGTCTGACCCACTCTTACGCTGTCAGTAACTATGCGGAAGTCTCCTTCTATAATCATGTCTCCCTCTGCTCCTTGCAGAGCAACAGTAACAGCAGCGTTAGTCCAGTTCTCATCACCCCTGTTGGAAGCTTAAACATCATCCATATTTTAGTGTTCTCAAGCCTATCCTAAGGAGCTAGGTTAGTGATCTGTCCACATCAGCCATTGCAACTTTAACAATCTTACTTGTAGAATCCTCTGATGATGGTATAACCACCCTTCTTGTCTTAAAGGGTACTTTGCAGAAGAACTGCCCTGGGACATGCAACTTATGCTGCAGCACTAGAATTTTTGATGGAGTATTCAGACCCTTCAAACAAACTGATAAGTTGCAGCTTGATAATAGAGACCAGAGCATGCAGCACAGAAATTTGAACCTGTTGTGTACTCAATGTCAGACTCAAATCACTACTAGAGCAAAATGTTGCTGTGGGAACAAACAATGTGGTGGCCAGCAGTTCCACCCCAGATGTTAGCGCCAAACACATATAAGAATTGGTGATGATGCCAAAGGTGGGTAGGTGAGACAATTATATGAGAAGATAGCACACACAACATAGTCTGTTTGTAGAGAGACAGCTCGTCTGGTCAGATGGAGGTGTTCTCTGATTTTGTGAAAACTCATGAGTGATGGCTTTTTTAAAATAAATGGAACTGAAGACTTCGGTTACTCTCTGCTCTTACATCAACTTAAAATACACACATTTTTGCATTTTACATGGATTTCACATGAATGACATTTGAAATGAGACGCACGCCAGATTTACTCTACTAACTGATGCTTTTTTGATGAACATTAAACAAATTAGTGACTCAATACCTTTATAGTGTTCGAACTAAAAGACTCGTCTTGGGAATGGTCTTGCCCCAATGTACTGTAGCAGTTGTTAATGCTTCACATCTTTCGACACCGATCAGAAACAAAGGTTCAGATTGGATTTTAATACAACACTGTGGCACTGAAGAGACATTTGTGTTAGCACAACTTTTAGGGCATGACCGAATCTCCGTACTGGGTGCAAGAGCCAGACCGGATTCCCACAATCCAAGCAATCAATATCTAACTCTCCCTAGCTATCACTAAGTGAAGACCCCTACAGACAGCCCTGGGAGATGTTGAATTATTCAGGGATGCAAGTAAATTCTTTGAGGTGATGCTGCAGAAGGTATTTCAAGAACTGCCGCAAACAGAAAAGGTCTGGGAAGATGTTCTCTGTCTAGTTTGAAGAAAATCTCGACCAGAGAGAGAGAGGAATACAGTTGAAGAACCGTGCCAAGCACGGAAACACAAGTGATGAGTAGAGCCTACGCAGACGCTTCCTCTTATCGACAGAGAGGCAAGGCAGGCACCTGCCCACGTGCTGACTCTGTGGACTCCTCCCTCCAATCCCTCCGTATCCTCCCTTGTACCCCAGGCAATAACTGGAAAGCAAAAAACATATAGAAAGAAAGTTTTCTTTGTAAAGATCCAATAGGGGAATCTCAGCCACTCGTGGAGACTTGCATCTAAGCAAGCATGTGTTGATGTGTGGAAGACCTACATACCCTCCTCCCCTACAACTACAGTTGGCAGCACCCTTTGCAACTTACAGATATACTTAAGAGTGCTCCTGCAGTCCTGTAAGGCGGCTGTCGAGTCCACTGTTAATCTTGCTGTGCAGTGTGTGTTGGTGACCTCTCTCATCTGCTGCTACATGGTCTTGGTAGCCAATTTCTGGTTCTTATGGTATTCATCCTTCTGATCAAATAATGATTAAAACAATGTTTGTCTTTTTTTGTGTCCTAATTTGCCTTCTTTCCACCCTTCGTCTTTCTAACGATGCCAACCTAGGGTTATATAACCTCATTCGCTGTAGCAGGGGGTAATAAAGTAGAGGATCCCAAAACCGCATCCACACCACCTTTCAAGGAGACCTCCTCCTTCTTTCGACCGCACACCCTTCCCCATCCATCTGCTCACACAGAAAGACTATAAACAGCAGAGGCCGAAGAAGGCTTAATCATTGGACCGATCCCTCCAATCATAGAGTTCCCCTAGACACAAAGGGAGTCCAGAATTCATGTTTCTTTTTCCCATGATCTGAAATATCCAAATTAGCAATATAACTCAGATTTCTACCATTCCTCCAGTGTTGGAGGTGTTGGAGATACCCATAATTTACATATCTCCCCTACAAGCTAAAAGCATAGCATAAAAAACCAATTGTGCACAATCTTTAGTAACAATACTTTGGCATTCCAAACTTCCAAAAATCTGCAGGTTTAAAGCGCTAGCCAGGCATTTTCTTACGGCCTCCCAGAAGAGCTGTAACTTCGGACAGTATAGAAACATATGCAAGTCATCAGCACTCTGACTGCCGCACTTGGGACAGACCACCACTCTTCCTGACCCAAATTTGGAGAGCCTTCGTGGAGTCCAGTACGCCCTATGCATAGTAAAAAGATGATTCCTCCTCAGATATGCAGGTTTAACTATTTTATAAAGCATAGACAAAGATACTTGCCATTGGTCTTCCAGCTCGGTCTCTGGCAAGCATCCTCCCCACAGATCCACCGGCAAGGTAAACACAACATCCTCCATCTCCAGGATCATCCAGTACCATAGTGCAATTTATTTTTTAAACACTGCAGTAGAGAGAAGCTTTTCCTCAAATTCGTTTGATTCTCCTATCATTACACCGGTTGCCTTGAACCAACTTTGTACCTGGAGGAATTTAAATCTTGAAACAGTTGAGCCTACTGCCTGCTCACACCAACTCCATGAAACCATCTGACCCTCCGACAGCAGATGCTTCCATCTTAAAATGCCTGCTTCTTTTAAAGGTAAGGCCAATGAGTCTTTTGTCCATTCAGGAGAGCCTGGTGCGTCCCAAATCGGAGCCCAATAACTAAAATAAGGTATGTTTAAAACCTTTCTGATTTTAAACCACCCCTCCGCCATTTCTCTCAGAATCTTAAGCCTAACCTTCTTAAAGTATTTCGGATCAGCAAATGTATACATAAAACCCACGCCAGCTCCCTTTTCCTTTGTCAGCATTACTCTAAACATTCTACCTATCTCCAAATCTATAGAGATGTCCAGTAGCATTCTGCCATTTGTTAGTAGAAAGGCCCAGGAATAAATCATAAAATCTGGAAGAGCTAAACCACCCTTCGCCAACATTCTTCTGAGTTTGCGCCATGATATCCGCTGCCCTTTTGAAGCCCAAATAAACAAACTTAAATCACTCTGTAGCTTAACAAACCACTCTTTTCTAAAAGATAACGGAATTGAATCAAATAAGGTGGTCCGTTTTGGCAGCATGATCATCTTTAGTAAGCTCACTCTGCCAAACAAAGTTAAAGGAAGATGCATCCACCCCCGTATATTAGCACAAATCTCCTTTCTAACCCGGTCGAAATTAACCTTAGTAAGGTCTGCAATATTCTGAGTGATCCTAACTCCCAGATATCTCATTTCACTCTTCGTATCGATCCCAGTCACCCCCATGTTTCAACTCGTCACTTCTGTCTTGACCTTGTTAATATGATACCCTGACACTTTGCCAAACTCCGTTGTTATTTCCATCACCACCCTCAAGGTTTGCGGAAGGTTTCTTGAGAAAATTAAAATATCATCTGCGTCTAGCCCAATCTTCTTTGTCCAACCATTAAACTCAAACGGCAAAATACCGCTGCTAATCATAATTCTCCTGGCCAATGGCTCGATATAAAGGACAAACAGTAAAGAGGAAAAGGGACACCCCGGCCTGGTACCTCGCTTGATCTTCAATGGCAAAGTCAGAGCCCCGTTAAGTAACACTCTAGCTTCCGGAGCAGCATAAATGCTTTTTAAAACTCTACAAAAATTAGGACCTAAATTGAAATGTTTAACCACATTCTGCAAATAAGGCCAATTAACATGGTCAAACGGTTTGGCTGCGTCTAACGCTATAACTGCCATGGGAAGACCATAAGCAGTTGCCATATCAATAGAGCCAATCAATGAGTATGTCAGCTCTTTCAGAGCTTCTCCTCTTATAAACCCCTTTCGATCCTCATTTACCATCTGAGACATAACACCATTTAGCTTTCCCGCCCTAAACTTTGCAAACAGCTTGTAATCAGCGTTTAGCAGGGAAATGGGCCTATACGAATCTACTTTTTGGGGGGATTTCCCAGGCATTGGAATTGGAGTTATAATTGCCCCTTTCCAAGATTCAGGCAGGGCAGTATCTGTCAAGAATATTGCATTAAAAAGGTGCATTAAAATAGGACTTATTATACCAGCCATGGCTTTATACACCTCAAGAGGAAGGCCATCTGGCCCAGGAGCCTTCCCGCGCTTACCACCCCTTATCGCCTCTTCAAGCTGTCGCTCAGCACTGCCCCGGTCTCCTCACAGCTGATCTCTTTTATAAAGTTTCTGACTTGATCACTCTTCGCCTTCCAAGCTAATAATTTACTGCATCCTTCACCGTACTCAAAATGTGCCAACTGGCTAGCCTCCCACCTCTTTCTATCTCGGTCACTTATAACTCCGGACAAGCCAGCCTTTAGCTTTATAATTTCGGCCAACTCCCTCTCGCCTTCCTCCGTTCCTCCTAAGTTGCTCAAAACCCCTTCCAACTTCCGGATCTGTTCTTCTAATTCCAACACTTTTCCAAAATAGGCTCGTCTTTTACTTGCCACTAAAGTTCCTAGTCTTCCCCATAAATAAGCATCCCAAACCATCCCAATCGTGGCTGAACCCAAATTACTGTAAACAAATTATTTGGTCTCTTAGCAACTCGACAGACTCATCCTCCAATAAAATTGTGCGATCTAGTGTCCATCTAGAGCTTACACTCCCTTCTCCTAACCTCAGAGGAAGGAGAATAGCTGAATGATCGGACAGGTGTACACCTATATGCTTAGCTTCCACTACAGCGTCCTTTAAAGCCCTGTCAATCAGAAAATAGTCAATTCGAGATTTATGTTTAAAAATAATTTTGAGAACACGACTATTGTGTAGTATTAAATGTTTCGAACATAATTAGACCAGTATCCAAGCTTTTATTTTACATGACTTTTGCCTTCGGTGCTGCGGTACATTGTTTGAAAATAACTGAATCTGTGCCATCAACTTGCAGTTTCAAAGAGTTGTGCATTACTATGTTAGTGCCTGAGGCATTAACACATCCTAGAATGTGTGTTTTTTTTTTTTTTTTCAACCTTTATTTTCAAAAGTCAGGACACAGCTATTCAGCCGACAACCCGGAGGTTCGGCAGCATCGATATACAGAAACAGAGATGCGTCCCCAGTACCATGAAAGGAGAAGTGCAAAGGTTCAATTTTAATTAAATACAAAAACGCACAACAAACCCCAGCAAGGCAAGAACACTGAAAGCCCATGATGAGCCCCACAGGGGAGGCCGGACCCCACACATCTAACAGTTACAGTACAAAGTAAAGAGGAAGAAGAGGGACTGTAGAGGCCAAAAAGTCCATAAACCATACTGAGCTGGAAAGAAGGTTAGGAGGAAAGCTGTTCCTCGGGAGGATCCAGATCCGGGGCAAGACATATTCCCCCCCTGTATTGATTCCACCGCCCCCATATGGCGTGCCACTTCCGGGGGCGACCTCTAGCGCAATAGACCGTCTTTTCCCTTAACATACTCCAGTCCATATTTTCTTTCCACGTGGTCAATGTGGGGGGCCCCGCGGAGCCCCACAATCGCGCGATATCTCTCTTAGCGACCATGTTGCCCAGAGTCACCCATTGGGTCTGCGCCGCATTATGATCAGTGGGCCCCCAGACATTCAGTAGACAACACCGCGCTTCCGGCTGCATAGCAATGCCCGTCACCTCCCCCATCACTGCATGGACTCTCCTCCAAAATTCCGTGATGACACCACATTCCCAAATGATATGCAGGAAAGTACCCACCATACCACAACCCCTCCTGCATAGGCCGTCCTCCGAGAATCCCATGTGAACCAGCCTTGGCCCCGTCACATACACTCGATGCAGTATTTTAAGCTGCACCAGCCTCAGACGCGACGGGATCGCCACCTCCTTAGGAGAGGAAATGGCAGACTGCCAATCCTCGTCATCCAACTCGAGGCCATCCCTAGCCCACTGGTCCCTCAACCCCAGAAGCATATCCGCCCGGACGTTGATCAGTTTCTTATAGATGAGCGAGATCGTGCTCTCGGGCATATGGCCATCAAGGACCCGGTCCTCCAAAGGAGAGGACTCAGGCACCTTCTCACCCTCTATGAGGACTGACCGGAGGGCGTGACGCACCTGAATATAGCGGAAAAACTCAGACGGCCCCAGCTCGTACTCCTTCTGCAACTCTTCAAAGGACTGCACCCTCCCCTTAATCAGGACATCTCCGACCCTGGAGATGCCGATCAAGTCCCATTTGTCAAAGCCTTTTGTGTGCCAAAGCCTACCCAGTCTCTCAGATTCAAATAACGGGGTAGCGAGGGTGAGCCTATCCTTCCAGCCCAGCGAGTCAGTTGCCATCTTCCACACTCGCACTGCCACAGCAGTAGGCCCCGTGAGGGACGAGTCCAAGGACCGCGAATACAACGCCCTGTAATAGTTACCACCACGCAGCAACCACCTGTCCATGGCATACCCAGGGCTGAGGGCAGGGCCATAAAACCCATGATTAATCGCACTCAGCTGGGTGGCCCAAAAGTACCGTTGGATGTCTGGGAGCGCAATGCCCCCGTCGTACCATGGAAGCGTCAACTTTGCAATAGCTATTCGCGGCCGCCCATCCCAAAGCAACGTTCGTTGGAGGCCTTCGACCTCCCGAAAGTATTTGGCCGGAACCCAGTCCAAAGTATTCTGCAGTGCATAGAGAAAACGGGGAAGCGACATCATTTTGAACAGGGCCGCCCGCCCAACGAGGGAGAGCGGCAGCCTCCGCCAGCCTTCAACATCCCGCCTCAGGCGTGCCAGGGGGGGGAGCAGGTTCTTCTCATATCGCACAGCAGGGTCCATGGAGATAAAGATCCCCAAATACACGAAGCCCTGCTGAGCGACCTGTATCGAACATGTTCTAGGGATCGGGGGAACCTCGCCACTAAGAACATACAAATATGATTTACTCCAGTTGATAACAAGACCCGAGTTCCTACCAAAAGATATGAGTACGTCACAGACCACTATAAGTGATTTCTTGGGTGAGGCAAGATACAGCAGGATATCATCGGCATAGAGCGAAATACGGTCCTCGTGTTCAGGCGACCATCTAAGGCCCCGTATATCCGGGTGCCAACGTATCCACGCAGCCAGCGGCTCAAGGGCGAGGGCGAACAACAAAGGCGACAGGGGACAACCCTGCCGGGTACCCCTCCCAAGCTGAAACAGAGTCGACGCCCGACCATTCACCACCACACTCGCAAGTGGCCCCTCATACAGCAACCTCACCCAACTCACAAAACCGCGGCCAAAGCCGAACTTGGTCAGCACGGCCCACAAATATGCCCATTCCACCGTGTCGAATGCCATCGTGGCGTCAAGAGACGCCACAATAGCTGGTTCACGCAGTGTGTCCGCCCTGGCGATTACACCATGAAGGCGCCGAAGATTTAACGCTGTGTTTCGGTGCGGGATGAAGCCGGATTGATCCGGGTGGACCAAGTCGCCTAGTACCCTAATCAGTCGGGTCGCCAGGATTTTAGCCAGAATTTTCGGCTCTGCGTTAAGAAGTGAGATAGGCCTATATGAGGCGCACTTATCTCGGGGTTTGCCCTCTTTGTGTATAACCACGATCGACGCCATTCGCTGGTCCAACGGGAGGGTCCCACTCCCCCGCGCCTCCATAAACATGGCGCGCAGGTGAGGGGCGACCCTATCCGGAAATAGCTTGTACAAATCGACCGGCAAACCGTTCGGGCCCGAGGCCTTACCCAAGTTTAACTCGTCAACCGTTATGTCACCATCTAGATCGTCCCTATCTATGTCGGAAAGACAAGGCAACTCGAGATCACGGTGGAGGTCAGACGAGTCCTCGGGCGGCCTATCCGACACTGAAGCATAAACCCTACAAAAATAGTCCGAGAAACACTGTACAATCCTCTCAGGTTCCACAATCGCCTCTCCCCTCTCTCCCGTCAACTCTGGCACAACTCTATTGACCCGTTCTTTTTTGTCCAGCCAAGCCAGGAGTTTCCCTGCCTTGTCACCAACATCATACAATCGGCCCTGCTGCTCCCTACTGAGGGTCTTAGCGGCGTTCTTCACCGGGTCCTTATACTCAGCTTGCTTCAAGCAAAGCTCATGCAGTGAGGACTCTGTAACCTCCTCCTCCAGCGCTCCCTCCAGAACCGCGATCTCCTCAACCTGCAGAACCTCGCCATCTCTCCGCCGCTTGGCAGCTACTACTAGGGAGAGAGCTTCCCCTCGGAGCACGGTCTTAAATGCTTCCCACAGCGACACTGCCGAGTTCACGGATCCCTGATTATCCTTGAAAAAATTATCTACTTTCTTTACCAGCGCGCTGCGCATCTTGGAGTCTCGGAAATACCACGGGTTGATAGGGGCCACCCTTCCTCCTCCCTCCCGACCTAGATCCAGCCGGATCCACACTGGCGAATGGTCAGATATGCCACGCGCCATGTGCCTCGCCTCGGAGACCAATGAGGCATGCGCAGCAAGAGTGAGTAGGTAATCAATCCTGGAGAGACTACCATGTGCCCCGGAGTGGAACGTGTATTGGCTCTGTGTGGGGTGCCGGAGCCTCCAGCAGTCTATCAGGCCAAGCGTGTTTAGGAAGTCTGGGAGCCACCTCTGAGCCCCCCCTGTGTCTCTGGGCGGGTATCTATCCAGCAGGCCGGAGCCAACAGCGTTGAAATCACCTCCCACCACAAGCATACCCCCCGGGAGATCCAGCAGGGCCCTACCCAGATCTGTGAACGTGGAGGCCTGCAGGGCCGGCGGGACATAAACCGAAACTAAAACCAAAGTTCTTCCTTCCCACCGCCCCGCCACCGCCACAAACCTCCCCCTATCATCAACAATGGTGGAGTCCACCTCAAATGGTAGCGAGGCTCTGACTAGGATGCCCACACCCCTGGACCCAGAGGAGAATCCCGAATGTGCTATGAATTTATAACCCTTCCTATTCAGAGCATAGCACGTATTACCAATAAGGTGCGTCTCCTGCAGCAAGGCGACATCCGGCATTGACCGCTTCAAGAATTGCAAAACAATCCCACGCTTAATGCGATCCCCCAAACCATTAACATTCCAGCTTATAACACTTAAACCCCTACCCCCCATCCTCAAACGTAAAGAGGCCCACCCCACTCCCGAAGAGCCACCATGGAACAGTCCTGGAAAGAATCATCATGCCTTGCAGAAATAAACCCCCCAACAACAAACCCAAAATCCCAGAAACCCCCCCCACCCTGCACCCCTGCGGCCGCTTACAAAGCCCCCCCAACTTGCAGTGTGCCTGTCGCCCTACAAAAACCCCAAAAATCTACAAAAAGTACCCTAAGGGAGGAAAAGAGCACCCCTCGTCCTCCCGCCGCCCTCCGCATTGACTACACTCTATTCAAGTCTTCAAATATAGCCAAATCGAGTCAGACCGGCTCAGAAAAATCAGCCCTGCCCATCCCGGCCACTGTCCCCATCCTCGGCAATGTCCTCCCCCGTCCGTCGTCGGGGCAAAGCGTCCAGCCATTCATCGGCCATAACAGGAGAGTCAAAGAAAAATGTCCGATCTTCGTGCACCACACGTAGTCTGGCAGGGAAGAGCATGGCATACTTCAGATCCCTCTCCCGAAGCCGCCTCTTTACCCCCAGAAAGCCCTGTCTCTGCCTCTGCACCTGCTGGGTGAAGTCCGGGTAGAAATTCACCGACGCGTTCTGGAAGGGGACCGGGCCCGTCACCCTTGATGCTTGCAGGATAGCGTCCCGATCTCGAAAATGAAAGAGCCGAGCGACGATCGGCCTCGGTGGGGCACCCACCTTGGGCCTCCCACCCGGCACTCTATGGGCCCTTTCAACCGCAAAGAACTTTCCAAGACCTTTAGGCTTCAGATGATTAAGCACCAAGTCCTCGACAAGCAGGTCAACCGAAGCCTCATCCGAGGACTCCGGGACCCCGATGACGCGCACGTTGTTGCGCCTGGCCCGGCTCTCAAAATCCTCCAGCCGACGGGCGGCGAGATCACCCTCGGTCCTCAGCTTACGAACCTCGATCTGCAGTTCCGTGACATCATCGGTGAGGCCCGTGGTCTTGAGGTCCAGGGTCCTAACCCGTTCATTCGTTTTGCCCAAGTCCGCACGGATCAGGTTAACATCCACCAAGATGGCATCCACCTTATGCGCCAGGGCATCAAACTGTTTCCCAATCGAGGTCTGCATCCCTTCGAGCGCGCCCATGACATCCTGTAGTGAGAGCTCCGGGGCCAAAGGCGAGGCCTCCTTCTGGGTATCCGGCGACTGGCTCGACCCACTCGGTGATCCCTTCTGCAGAGCATAGCGGTCCATACTATTGACTTGGGTATAAGCTCCCCGCCTGGTAGACTTAGCCTTCAGCCGATCCACCTCTGCTTTGCCCGACATGGTTGATACCAAGCAGGTCGGTTCAGATAAGACGGGTCCCTCTCAATGAAAGGAATCAGGGGTGATCAGGTCTGCAGTGGGCCACCAGAGTAGCCTGCAGAGCGTCCATAGGGTAATAAAGCCACCAAGAGCTCTCCAGGGGCAGGGCTGACAAAGGGAGAGAAAGCGAAAGTGAAAGGACGGGGACCTCCGTCCGACAGTTCACACCTCGCCTGGCCGTTGTTGTTCAACTAGAAGTCGGGCATCCTGCCAACTCTAGCTCCTGGCATCCCTCGGAGACAGGCCGCAATCCTCCGCCAGGCATAAGTCCGGTTCCCGGTGGGCGACCCGACCGCGGGCAGCATCAATCGCCTCCCTGACAGGTCATACACACGATGCCATGCATACCGACAGGATTAGAGACAGGATAGTCGACGGAGGGCGCGAGGGTCTCGGGAGCTCGGAGCTCACGCGGCCATCTTGGTCAAGCGCTAGGCTCCTCCCCGAATGTGTTTTTTTAAAGACTTGCACAGGATGAGAAAGAAAGGATAGACATTTGCATATGATCCAGAGGAAGACAGACAGGCAACTATTATAGATCCGAATCTCAAACATTCTGAATGAAATAACGAGCAATTTAAATCATGATTTCTATGCTCTCTGCCTTTGGGGCTAGTATGGGACCCGCACAGGTGCTGAAACTTCTAGCGTAATTCTGTCTCTTCTCTTCGGCCACTGTGTACTCCGGTATTGGTCTCACCTGAGACAAATATACAAAGGAACAGCAACAGTGACCGCCTACAGGTGGGAAAGTGGCGATTCGGTAGCTGCAGGAGTAACTGAACTATTGTTCTCATGCTTGTTCAGCAGAACATCATGCTTGTTTGCTTTGTAAGAGAGATTTAAAAAAAAAAGTAATTTAAGCGGCAATGCAGGTAAAACTTGTACATCAACAAATGAGTAACTGATCAAATTTCACATTTCCTTTTGTATATTTTATACTTCAGTTTCATGTATTGGGAAAGCTTGCACAAACAACCCTCAAACTAAAGTGTGCACAATCTTGTTGTGCTATTCAGCAATGGGGTTCAGGTGTAATGTTTATAGGAACTGCAATAAAAGCTCCTCCATCGTGAGGCATAAGCCCCAGAATGCCGTACAGTTACCCATGCCCTCATCACGTCTCACCTGGACTATGCCAACAGCCTTTATGCTGGTGCCCCCCAATATCTGATAGACCGGCTTCAGATTGTCCAGAATGCGGCGGCCAGATTGATTGGTAATATCCCCTACCGTCAATCAGTCTCCGCTTATCGTAAGGAACTTCACTGGCTACCGGTGGCCAGCCGTATCCAGTTCAAGATCCTTACCCTCGCCTACCGAGCCATCAACGGCCTCGGACCCAACTACTTGAAAAAACGTGTCTCAATATCCCGTTCCATCAGATCCCTGAGATCCAATGACCTCCGCCTTCTGATCTCTCCCCGTTTTAGACTCACTAGAATGGGTGGCAGAGGGTTCAGTGTTATCGCGGCAAAATTGTGGAACGCTCTGCCAATCGATCTTAGATTCTGTCCTTCGGAATCCATCTTCCGGGCCAGACTCAAAACTTGGCTCTTTTCTGGACTCTGATTCTTATCCTGCTGTTTCCCTCCCCGCCCCTTTCTTCTCACCTGGAGGTTCAGGTTCTAGCGCCGGGACACCCCCTCGGGGGTAGCTGTGCGCTCTACAAACTACATAAATAAATAAATAAATAAATAGGAGGAAGCATTTGCCAGAGAGGAACACAAAGAGTGAAGAAGAGTTATTGCCTGTACAGTCATCTTTCATGCTGAAGCGGTATCGTAAACCCTGTGGTGTTGTCATACAAAATCAACAACCTGTCTACACCCACTGTCGTCAAAATGTTCCAGACTCTGTCATGAGGAGGTCATGTTTGAGCAAAATGCATGCTCTCCATTAAATGTATATTCAATATAGCACTGAACTCAAATAAAAATCAATTACGTGCAATATCCTGGCAGACAAATATAAAATCTGTCTAAAGGACTCACCTCCCTGGCTCTAGTTTGCCAGTTCATGATATTTAGGTATAAAGATGCCACGTTTTATCTTAGGGCACATAGTGTCGGTGCCTATTTTCTGTGAGCAATCTTCTTGGGTACATTTTCTGGAGCCTCCTTTCTCCCTTGTGCTTTGCTTTGGCCTTTGATGACCTGCTTAGTAGAAACTGATATGTGATTCAGCGCCATATTGTTTATACCCTCTACAGGGGAAAGGGATGAGATGCCTCTTTTTCTTTTGTTCCTTCTTGTTCCTAGCCTTTGACTCCAAGTCCTATTGACTACCTTATCCCTTTTATAAACCCCATTCATTACGAGGCAGGCCGTTGGCTCTCCTTTGATTTCCCGACCCATACTCTCTCCACCATCCCACAAACTCACTGTGCCCTTTAGTTGTAGAGGAGGGTACGCAGAATTAGATTTTTTATTACTGCATTCTGCAGGCTGCATTGTTATGGAGGTCTGGCAGATGGTATTGAGATTACCTGGAAGGCCCTAACCCAGTTTTTTGTAAATCAAAAATAGATGTAAAATCGTTGCTCTCATACTAGGGAATCCCACTTATGTCTTCTAAATTGATAAACTCTTCACATAGATCATTAGCAATCCTTTTTAATTTAGATGTCAATAATGCATGGTGTCAATGACATGGTTTAAATGTTCTTGATCTGATTATAGGAGTGACAAAAATAAAAAAAACCCTTCTTAATTAGTTTTACCTCTCTTTCGGTAAAGAAAATGCAGTATTCTAATTTGCTGCTTCAAGAAGCCGCACTAGTTGATTCTATCAACAAAATAAACTCTATAAAGCTACCACCTGTCTACATTGCTGTAAGTTTAGGATTGTTGAGCAGTTTCAGAAGGTGTGGTACTTTATAGTCCCTCAAATCATCCTGCTCACAATTAGTTTCCCAAACTTCCCAAAAGCCATACAGGCTTAATAAAATATCCTTTTTCCTGAAGAATGGCCTTAAGCAATCAATGGATAATAACAGCATTTATTAAGATATTAAGGCTGCAACCATCTGTGCTCTAGTCAGATAGCAACTGACCGTTTACACATGAACTCATCCTCACATTCCTATCCACTCTTTATTAATCACTGTCTTGACTAGCCTTCGCCAAGGCACCCGATCCCAGATACAACATATCTCCCTCAATAAACAAATTAAAATGAGCCTATTGCTGTGTCTTATGTTGATTTATGCTTCTCACATATATAAACTTTGTACATGTTCAACAAAATATACAGTTCATCGTTGGGTATCTTAGGCATGCTCATTGCAAATAAAGTATACATAAATGTATACTGCATTACCATATACATAGTCCTTGAACTTCCTGTGAACAATCCTTTGGCAATTACTCCTACGCACATACGTCTCAAAACTTGACATTGCTATTCTACCATTTTTTCCATCTTCATTCATTTGTTTAATCTCTGCACATTTCACCTTAGAACTTCCTCCATCTTTTGACTGCTCACCCTTATGTTTAAAACCTGCTCTGAAATGTGCTACTTCAGTCTCACCACACTTCACCAAATTCCTTATATTCCATCTTTTTCCATCATGCATTATAATGGAAAACTTCAATACCCCTTGCAATTTTTTAGGTTCTGACCATTTAGATTCTCCCTTACTGGATATATGGAATTTGCTCACTCTTACAAAATCCTCAACTTTGGTTTTTGAGGCACTATCCACAGTTTCTCCCTTCACAAATCCATACTTTCGCTGTTTCCTATGCACACCTTCTATCATCTTTTCTTAATTTACTTTTGCCATCTTGCCCCTATTTATCCAAGCCAGTACATCTACTGTACTTGCTTTCCTGCCTTTCAATAACACAAATGGCATTTCCTCTGTCGTAGAATGTGGAGTAGCTCTATAATGCCACCATTTTATTTCCACTTTCCAATCCAACCTGCTCTGTAGAGACAATTGTATGTTTTCTCCTACTACCCTATTAAATCTCTCAAGAAGACCGTTTTTAAGTGGGTGATAGCATTTCTCTTGTAAATAATTCCACTTTGTGCCAGAAACTCTTCACATTCTTTTGTTACGAATTGTGGACCATTATCTGATATCAACTCTTCAGGATATCCTTCTCCTCTGAATACTTCTTTGCAGAATTCATTCACCACCTTAGCTTTCACCTCCCTAACAAACGTGATCTCACATCCATTTCTTCTCTTTGCCATGCATGTTTCGGCAACTCCACAGCTATTACATGTGTTCCTTTTGCAGTATGCGACTTGTCACTTCAAGCACAAGCTATACATGCTCTCACATATCTTTCCACCTTGCGATCTACTCCTGGCCACCAAAAGTCCAATCGTACTTTACGTTTCATGGCTGACATGCCACCATGACCTTCATGCAGAGCAGCAAGTAATGTGGCAACACCCCTTCTTAAAATGCCATTGATACAAGATAGTTCTGACCAAACGTATTTGTAATTTACAATTTCATCCATCTTGTCCCATTGCATGCTCTAACCTGATCGGTAAACGTTTAATGATTTCTTGACAAATCTCATCTCTTTAAATTTCAACCTTCCATTCTTGTTCTGAAATTGCTTTAAAATTCACATTCTCTATATCAGTAATCATCCAGTCCTCTTCATTCTCATCACTATCTCCTTGTAATGGTGAGTGTGATATGAAATCAGCATTCACATTTTTTACACCTGGAACATATTTCACCTTAAATGTATGCTCTTGCAACCTGAATAACCACTTTGCTATATGTGTAGTTGCATTTCTCGCAACTTGGGTTGTAAATACATCAATTAAAGGTTTGTGATCAGTCCATAGTTCGAATTCTGTGCCCAACACAATTTCTAAAATGCTGCATGCCTCCCCAACATGCCCTTGTCTCTTTCTTGAATAATTTAATGTTGCTACCTTCGATGTCACAGAATCAAATGCAATCAATCTTTCATGGCCATTTATTTTCCTCTGCATGAGTACAGCCCCCAAACCATGCATGCCTGCATCCGTTGCAATTATGGACTGATCTTGGGTGGGGAGAACACTAAAGCTTTGCTGATACATCTCTTAATTTCACAGAAGGCATTTTAGCACTGCTGACCAAATAAATGCATTTCCTTCTTTCATTAACTCCTTCATTGTTTGTACTCTATCAGCAAAGTGATCAACAACTTTCTCATAAAATTCTAACAAACCTAGAAAGGACTGCAATTGATCTTTGTCTAATGGACTTGGAGCATTCTCAATGACTTGCACTAATTTTATTTAGGCTTTATTTCTTGTGATGAGAGAGTATGTCCCAAGTACTTCGCCTCTTGTACTAATTTGCATTTATTCAATTCTACTGTTAAATCAGCATCATGTAACTTTTCTAACACCTTTCTTAAAACCTCATCATGTTCTCGTTTGTCGCAACCTCAAATTAAAACATAATCCTGGAAAAATCTTACTTGCTGTAACCTTGCCAGCAGTTTGTGCATCACACGCTGAAACACAGAAGATGCGGACCACAAACCAAATGGCATTCTGATATAACGATATGCTCCTTCAGGTGTAACAAATGAGGTTAGATGGAAAGAATCATTGTGTAGCAACACCTGGTGGTAAGCGCTAGACAAATGAGTTATCGAGAAATGCTGTCCTTTATTTAATCTAGGCAACAATTCTCCCATGTTCGGCAAGGGATGTTGATCCACCCAAATGCTGCTGTTTAAATCCCTGATGCCTACACACATCCTGTTTTTTTAAATTTTGCTTGCGGACCATAACAATAGGACTCAACCAATCCTAGGATTCAATTGGTTCAATAATATAATTTTTACATAATCTTTCCAATTCTTCCCTCAATTGAGCTCACAAAGCCAAAGGTACGCTTCTCACCTTATGCACTGCATGTGTAACATTTTCTTTCAAGATGATTTTATGTACACATTTTTTTAAACAACCTGGCTTCTGGCCAAAATGTCTAGGAAATGCACATGCCCATTTAGTCCTATCATTATTCACTGTAAATAGTACCTGTTCTTCACCATTTGGATCTAACTTTATTCCAAGTGCACGCTGATCCCTCCATCCTGGTAATAACCTCCCTTCCCTCTACCACATACACCGTACATAACTTTATCCTTGAAGCCAACTTTAGTTTGGAAACAACCTATGTTAGGCAACTTGCCTCCACAAACCCTTTTGGTTTAATGTAGATTTTGCTTAAACTTGCACAACCTAACTTTACCCAAATCTGTTTGTTAGTCAATGTATACGGAGAGAACACAAATCAGCCCACATCCATCTATCCATTCCGCAAATATTTACCTGCCATTTGGGAGGATGGTATTTATCAATAGCTCTCAACGATTCCCCTTAACTGTGCTTACAGAGTCTTGCTACATTAAAACTTCCACGTCCTCTTCAGAGTCCGATGACGTTTCCTCACATTGGCCACTATTACTATACTGATGTATTATGTGGACAGAATTGGTCCTATTTCCACTTCCACCTCCACTTCTACATATTCTCGCAAAATGTCCTACTTTTTGACAATTATAACATTTTACTCTTATAGCAGGACAATTACTAGATGTAGCAATGTGTTTCCTGCTTCCACATCTATAACATGTTTTCCTATTTCTTTCACTATAATTCTGTTTCTCTCCATCCTCTTTGGGCTTACTCTTACGAGCGGATTCTTTTATCTTACATTCACTCTCTCGGGATTTCAACTCTTCAATATTCTTAGATGTGTTTTTAACATGCATAGCCACCATTCTAGCTTTATCCAACGATGGCTCTTTCATCCTTAGCAGTTTCTCTTGTATCTTAGTGGTATTTGTCCAATTGATCAACTGCTACCTTATTATTTCAACCTGCATTTCTTTAAATGTGCATGTAATAGCAAAGTTTTGTAATTCTGCCACATACTGATCCACTGACTCATTCACACCCTGTGCACGAGAAAACAATTTGTGTCTTTCTACCACTACACTGAACTTGCGACTAAAATACTCTTGCGATGTTTTCATCATACACACATACTCATCCTCAGAATTATCCCCTCCATTATCCTCAAAATGTCTCACTCCTGGCAAAGTTTTTAACACTTTCTACCTTCAACCCCAAGGGTAGGCTTTAGCATGGCTACCTTTCTTTTCGCAGTAAATACCTCACCACCTATTGCTTCCAAATACTTCACAAATGCCTCACGCCAGTCCTCCCAAGGCATCACAGGATCACCTGGCTTAGCTAAAAATGTAGGCAGTGGTGAAACTAATTGCAACATGGCTATACTGTGCACACGCATTTAACAACTTTACTTAAATTTGAAGGTAAAAATAATGTGGCCATGCGCACCTAAGTCCAATTTGAGAGTAATACCAAATGATGTGACCACTACACACAATTACATAATTTTTGTAAACAAATAGTTAACATAAAAAAGTAGTCACCGTTGTCGTGCTGCATCAATTTTGACTAAAATAACAAATCAACACAAATAAGGTTGTCATCGTAGTCTTTGTTCTAGTAGCAAAGAATTGAAGGAAGTTAACCAGCAATTTCCAAGCAGTTCATTCTGTATCCCAAACTTTAATGGCAACACTATGTTAATCACTAACCTGAAAACAAAGTATTCTTTCGATTTCTACTGTATTGCCCTCTGACGCTCCTCCTAAGTCGACAGGGACAGATTACATTTAAACAAGGTGCCAGCCACTAAGCCCCAACTTTTATTATATATTTGGGCAATTCTTCGCCAGTATAGCTAGGATGAGACAGTCCGCGTTCTAAGGAAAACCCTCCAGCAAGTAATCACTGTGAGGCTCTTTACCACGTGTAGCAAAGTTACTGAGGGGTCGCGCTGTACGTTGTTAGGCTCCATTTTATCAGAGCATGCAACAATAACGGAGGAGCTACTCGCAACACGTTGCGATGTATAAGGTGTAAAAATACAACCAACTTACCCGTTGTATACTACAGACACTTTACGCTACTTTAAAACGGTCTTCTTTGCAGTCACGTTTGAACTCCACACAGCAGTTTCCTGTGAGATCGCGCACTGACTCGTACTGCGCAGTAAACCATTTCATACTCGATCACACCTCGCTAAAATTGACCCTTGGCAACTTCCCAGCTGCCCTCCTTATCGTAATGCTTTCAAGGTCGATGTTTCAAGAAACTAATCTAAGTGTCATGCTTTCAAATGTGTGGCAAAAGTCATTGTGGCAAAGTGAAGGCAACTTTAGGAAAGAACCGTGTACATGTAAAAATGAATCTTTTTCCTACCAGGCCGAACACGAGCACAACATTTTCTCTGGTGAAATAAGCACGTAGGCCAGAGGGCGGCTGTTGCTCGGCCAGCCTATAACCGCCCTCGATAAACAAGACCAGCCATCTGAAGGTATTTTTTTTTCTGAATAGATGTACCTTTTTTCATCACAGAGAAAACTACAACGAGCTGGTCATCTACCCTATAGTCTTTGGTGGGGTTGATGTAAAAGCTTAGAACTCTGTTTTGGTCAAGCCGATGACGGTTTTCTTTCAATTTAGATGTTGGAGACAGGATGAAGAAGGCTGGCAGGAAGATAAACTGCTGAATGTAGAAGGGCTTGACAACTTTGGGGAGAAATGACGCCCTTGTCCTGAAGGTTAGCTGGTCTGGGAAAAATGTTGTATATGTCTGCTGGACAGAGCGTGCCTGTACCTCACTGAAATAATCACTGTGATGAATGTTGTTTTTAGTGTAAGGAGACCGAGTTGGTTCAAATGGGGCGCACATGATTGAGGCGGTAACTAAATTAAGGTCCCACTGAGTCAACACAAAAGTTGTTGGCTGGAACATATGTCAGCCCTTTTAAGCCCCTTTAAGAAACTCGTTTCAATAGGTGATTGTAAAAAGAGATGACTGATCAGGTAGACTTAAAAAGGGTGAAAGGGCTTATACTCAACCTTCATCTGTTGACACAGCAAGCTAAAGAAAGAGCAAATAGCTGTATGTCCGCTAACTGTGTCAGTAAAGTCTGAATTTTACATCCTGCATAAACTGTTTCGATGGTAGGATTCATGGTTGCCAGTAGGACACTACTACTCCGGCAGGAAAATCGAAAGCCGTCAACTGCTGCTGCTCAATCTCAATACCTGAAGGTGTACGTTTCGCAGGCTCCGGTGCAGGAACCTGCCCTCCTGCTGTGACAGGATGTCATCCCGAAAAGGCGACCGGATCGAAAGTCAGAATCTCATGGCCAGAATTTCAGGGTAACACACACTTCCTAATCAGTCCGGGGCAAGTAGGGTGACTTGGGACCAGTCTCTACTGATTTTCTTCAGAACTCTTGGCAGGAGAGGCAGAGGCGGGAAAGCATACAGGAGCCCCATGCTCCAGTCAAAGCAAACGGTACCCCAAATTGAGACCTGCCTTTGGAACTCCCAACACGTACAAGCTGGTTCCAACAGCACCCCATTCTTACGAGTCTAGAAATATTTGGTTGTGTAACCAAGACTGCTACTAATGAAAGCATAAAGGCTTTAAGAGAGCTATATGTAGCCTGTCTGTTTCTATTTCTCGTGTAACAAACAAGATAAGCATCTTTTAAATCTACCTTTACATTTTGCATGCTTTCGATAGACCAATAAATGGCAAACCATAGGCACTTTGGGTTTCATCAAATTTATGTGATGAAAAGCTCCAGAGCTTCCAGTTGACGTCAAAAGTCCTACTGTCCTGCATTCCCCACTTCTCTTGATTAAAACTGTATCCTAGTTGTGTAAGGGGACCTATGCCCAGGACTGGAACGGACCAACACACATGACTTTGTGAAGTGATTGTTGTAGCAAAGTGCTCCTCATTTGATTTCCGTTTTCGCCCATTCCTGTTTTGTATGTTAGGTTCAGCCACACGTGTATTGCTATTTTTTACTCAGTGTGGGGATGCTGGATAGACTGTCATTGACAGAAAGTTGTGGAGTATTATATCACAGGAAGATGAAGACATTTTACTTTTAGTTCATACTTGTCCCTGAGAGTTGCCACTGTATGACTCTGCATTGGTTGCCCTGAATATTCTTCTGCAACACCCTTCAAGCCCCACCCCCACCCCCACCCCCACCCCCCAGTTTTCCACAATCCTGTATTGTGGGGGGGTCCAGCACTATATGTCCCACACTCTATGGGTGTGGTGCAGAGGATGTTAAGGTCATGTCCTCTAGTCTTAAGAGATTAAACACTTTATTAATTTCACTGCTAAAAAATATATGTAGAAAATGTACAAACCTTTTAGTAAGAATCGATTTGAAGGATATTGTTTACAAGTATACATAGGTCTTTACATTTTATCAGCATAAATTGTGGAAAGCTATAAATTAACATGTGGATGTATGCCATTGATGAGTCGCAAGAAGGCCTGGAGTATTGTATTTGTGTGCTGAGGAAATGTTTCTTAACAGAAGCATGAGAAGTACCAAAGGCTGAAGTATCATTTCTGAAGTGAAAAAAAGGTGTTTGTGTAGGAAAAACGGCATAGTAATCAATGCATAGGTAGCTCATCGGGTGTGAACTTAATGCAGGTCACAGGTTCTAATTCTGGCAGCAATAGACACAAATTAGGTTGATATCAGTGACATGGATTTAGGCAATACACCCAAGAATTATCTATCTACATTTGCAAATTCATTTTTAAATTTCAAGTTTCAAAATGTTAAATGTCAGTGGTGTCCGAGCTTGGATGACGACAAGACGCTTGCTAAGCACGTTCATTTTAAACTTCGTCTGTTGAAGGAAAAGGGCATACTACATTAAAAAAAAAAGTCGACACAAAAATGTCCAAAGTTTATTTTGCTCAGATCTTTCATTTTACTGCGATGTAGTAAAATATGAAATTTACCCACTTTTAAAATGTCACCTTGTTGTAACTTAATGCGTGCAAGACTTGTTTGAGCTAACTATCTCTAAACTGTGTATTTTATTTTGAACAGAGGGAGAGTACATTAAGATGTTCATGCGAGGTCGACCAATCACAATGTTCATTCCTTCTGATGTGGAAAACTATGATGACATTAGGACAGAACTACCTCCTGAGAAGTTAAAACTGGAGTGGGTGTATCCTTTCTTCGCTTTGCGACCCTCAGATGCTGCAGTGTGTGCCTCTCATCATGCGTTCACCTTCCACAACGACATAATTGTCTCGATCCCACCCTTTGTAAATTTCAGTTGCATTTAATCAATTTGTCAACTTTCTAGAATGTAGATTGGCACCAAAGGATGAAGACAGAAAATGTACTTAGTAGAGTAGAGAACCAAAAAACTGGGTCTTAATCTACAAAAGCACATTTTCAAAAGTGTAATTGACAAGTATTCTACTCGTGCAAGTCTGGGGTATAATGAAAAATTTCCTAGCTATCGTAACGGAAAGTTTCAATTCTATCAAGGACTCCGAGGCAGGAATTATGCTACTCTTTCTCCACTTTATTGAATAGCAGCCATTTAAAGAAACTGGTAAATAACTACCATTCCCATGAACCATCGGGAATGAGACAAAGTTTTAACAATAGAGTCCATGTATAGAGTGTCCATGTGGATCCACCAATCACAGGGCTACGGTTACATCATAGTCCTCTGTTAGCTTCTATTTACCCTCTTTCGTCGCTCGTGGACAGCCAGTTTAGACGCCTCATGAATCCTGTTTATTGGAGTCTCCTGCTGGAAGCAAACACAATTAGGCAACAGCTTTGGCTAAGGATTAGCCCTGTAGGGGGAAAAGGAAAGGCAAACTGCAATCGACAGTATATACAACCAAGCTGAAGCTGAATAGGCTAAACAACTTACTTACCCTGATACGAGGGTGGGCAGGTACAGGAAGTTGTAATCTGGGTGGGATGATAATCCTCGCCTCCGAGTCCTTAATAGAATTGAAACTTTCCGTTACGATAGCTAGGAAATTTTTCATTCTATGTCCGGACCGGAGGCGAGGATTATGCTCATTCAAAGCTTACTCGCCACCAAGTGAGCCATATCAATCACCGGTTTGCAGTAAAACAGTTTGAAGGTAGAGTCTGAAGACCAGTCTGCTGCATTCAGATTGTCTTCAAGACGAGCACCCAGGGAAGAACGCTTTAGAGGCCATCGCCCCTCTGGTAGAATGGGCACCGAAGGCCCTAAGATCAATGCCAGCCTCTTGCATCACCCAACGCACCCAACGGGCTATTGTTGGGGAAGAGACAGCCTTGTAGGGCTTTGTGATGGCAATGAGCATTTGCCGCTCACCTGGAGGGCAAAAGTCTAATGACCTCTCCTCATACGCCTTGAGTCAAGATACCACACATAACTTTGGAGAATCCGGGAATGCAGGATAAAAATAGTCTTCGTGTCCGTCTTTGTCAGTCTACGTATTGTAAACGTAACCCCCTTAGGGGAGAAAATTCTATCGGAAACGTCCAGAGCCCGGACGTCTGACACACGTCTGCACAAGACTAGGCAGAGGAGCATGGCCAATTTCGCCGAAAGTTTCTTGCGTGAGAGGAATCTATTCGGTTGCCATGACAGAAACAAGTTCAAGACTTGATTAACATCCCAAAGGACAGAGTATCTCCGTTCCGGAGGAAGAAAGAGGCGTATGCCTCGTAGTAAACGGCAAACCAGAGGATGTTCCCCCAAAGGGAGAACCATCCAACATGGTGTGACCCGCTGAAATACCCGAGCGGAAAGAGTTAACTGTGCGATAAGTCAAGCCTTCCTCCGCTAGGCTAGCCAAGAAATTCAGGCCAGAAGTTACATCCACTGCCACGGGATCGAGACCCCGACGCACACCCCAACGGCACCACCTTCTCCTGGTGGACCTGTAACGCTTAACGGTACTGTTCGCCCAGGACTTGGATATGAACCTCTCAGCTGCTCCCGAAAGGCCTGGGACCGCCCATCATCCCTGGTAATCCGCCACGCCATCAGGGCTAGGGAGCCTTGCATGATGAGCAGGGGATGACTCTTGTCTGGACTGAGGAGCAGGGATGGAAAGTGGGGGTGAGGGATTGGAGAATCCCAAGAAAGTTCCAGTCGAATCGGAAACCACACTTGCGACCTCCAAATTGGAGTAACTATCACCACGCTCGCCCCTTGTCGGCAAACTTGGGCCGAGACCCTTGTGATCATAGCGAATGGGGGAAAAGCGTACCCTGCCTCACCCCGCAGGAACGCATCAGTCTTCTCCGCTAGGGGGTCCGGTCTCCAACTGAAAAAGCGGGGAAGCTGGTGGTCCAGTCGGGAAGCGAAGAGGTCCACTGAAAAGGGACCCCAAACACTCTGGAGATCCGCAAACACCCCCGGATGCAGCTTCCAAAGACTCACGTCGTGGAAATGGCTTGAATGGAAGTCCGCCACCTTATTGTCCTGCCCGGGAAGATACTCCGCTGTGACAGAGACCTGATGGTCCAGGCAGCAAATTCGCTGCTAGGTCCGAGAGGGCCTTCAACCTCGTGCCACCGAGGTGATTTATGTATCGGAACGCCAAAATGTTGTCCATCTTGAGACGGACACAAAACCGGATCGAATCCTTGGTCCAGCACTGAATCGCAAACGAGCCCGGCAAGAGCTCCAGACAGTTGATATGAAACTGTTGTTCTTGTGGTGACCACACACCGCCTGTGGTAAAATCTCCACATCTCGTGCCCCAACCGGATCTGCTGGCGTTGGATTCGATAACGATATCCGGTGTGGACCCATAGATCGTCCTCCCGTTGCAAGCCTCCATGTTGGTAAGCCACCATTGAAGCTCTTCCCTGGCCTCCGCAGATAGTGGAACTTTTTGAGAGTAGGTAAGGCCACGGCAAAGATACATTGCCTTGAGGCGTTGGAGGGCTTAATAATGCAAGGGGCCTAGGAAAATGGCTTGAATCGAGGCTGAGAGGAAGCCCACTATGCAGGCAAGCTGTCTGAGGGAGGTCAGCGACTGTGTGAGTGTTCTCTGAATCTCGTGACAAATCCTCGTCATCTTACAGGATGTAAGACTGAGGGAGGCCTCGACAGAGTCGATCAAGAATACCAGAAAAATGAGTATTTGGGCAGGAACCAGGTTGGACTTGGTCTCGTTGACCCCAAACCCTGCAGGAGATTCATTGCCATCTGAAGCTGGGAAGCCAGAGTCTTGGGGCATTGCGCCATCAGGAGGATATCGTCGAGATATACAATGAGCCGTATACCCGACGCACAAAGGCGTTCTATGACCGGCCGGAGGGCCTTGGTAAAACACCAAGGGGCCGAAGATAGGCCGAACAGAAGTGTGGTGAACTCGTAGGTCATGTTCTTCCAGAAAAACTGAAGGAACCTCTGGTGCGGTGGGAAAATGGGGATCGCAAGGTAGGCGTGGGGGCGGAGAATATCGCAAAAGAGGTGAATCCCCTCCATTTTGAAGTGACGATAAACAAGCCACTCGTTGAACTCTCGAAGATTGATCACTGGCCGCTGGCCCCCATCGGGCTTGTCCACCAGGAAGAGGTGTCCACCAGGAAGAGGTTGCTGATGAAACACCTGGGATGGAGAGAAGCCTCGGCGATTGCTCCTTTGGCGAGAAGGGAGTGTACTTCTTGGTCCACCAACGCGGTGTCTGCCAATGAAAAACAAAGAGGGCGCGGCTGGACGGGTTGCGAGGTGTCCCTGTGGAACTCTATATGAAAACCCAGTGCCGTCTAGAACCCAGGCGTCCCCCGTGATGAAAGTCCAAACCTGGAAAAAACACGCCAGACGGCCCCCCCACTCTTAGAAGGGAAGAATGGAGAACACTCACCGGAAGAGTTGGAGAGACCACCTCCTCTGCGTTCGCAGGCGAGGACTTGGCCATCTGATTGTTGCTGTGGTGCTCTGTGACCTCTACAGGAGCTGTGGGGAAAGCGGGATTTTCGGCGCTACTCTACCTGAAAGGCTGTTACCCGACGCTGGGACTGCGAGGCCCAGGGTGCTTCTGGACATCGCACCTGGCGCCTCTTCCCGGCCCCTCCCCTCATTAACTCTCCTTTAAAACGCCTCACGGCCCCCGCTTCGCGGGAGCCGTTCGCAGGCGAGGACTTGGCCATCTGATTGTTGCTGTGGTGCTCTGTGACCTCTGCAGGAGCTGTGGGGAAAGCGGGATTTTCGGCGCTACTCTACCTGAAAGGCTGTTACCCAACGCTGGGACTGCGAGGCCCAGGGTGCTTCTGGACATCGCACCTGGCGCCTATTCCCGGCCCCTCCTCCCCCTCCTACTTAAGCCACGCCTTCTATCGCGTGAGCGGGACGCGTGCGGGCCGCAGTCCGGGGCGAAGACCGGGCAAAGAGCGGGCCGTTTGAGGGCGACCGAGGACGGGACGGACCACTTAATTAACCCCTGCAATTTGGTAATTGTTACATCTTCCCATTTTCACCGTCATTAGTACTCCATATGTCTATATTGTATATTCCCTTCAATTTGGATCTGCTTAATTGAGGTATTTTTATAGCTTTGTGCAGGTTAGTTTATCATCATGCCTCTAGAAGCAGGGAAATCACGTACCTTAACTGTGAATACTTCGAATGGACCTGTCTCCGGCACAATAGATCAATTTTTTAAACGAGTGACTACTGTTCTGGAGAAGGAAATTGCAGATACCGAAAAGCGTTTATCTTTTGATTTGTTAACCGGTAAACGTTCTTCATTGGGTAAAATCGGGAATGTACTTTCTCCGGGGGTGATAACTGAGAAACCAGGCCCTATCCCTGAAAAGGAGGTAACAATAACTCTCCTGACAAATCCTCCATGCACGCCCGTCTTGTCTGACCACTTAATTAGCCTAACTACATCAGGGCTATCAGATTCACCCAACCTGGATATTTCTCCCCCACCGGTTATAGGGATTCCCAAGAAAAGATATACCCAAAAAAAGAGACGCTAAAAACAAGAAGACTAGATTCCCCGCACAACCCTCAACTCCCACTGGACCAGCAGTGTCAAATAACCCTTCTTCTAGCTCTAACACTATAGAAATCCCCACTGATCAAGACTTGATGGGTGAATTATTTACCAAAATTGAGACCATGGTTAAGTCCCTCCTACTTCCCCTCTTAGAGAGGACAAGATTAATAAGCTTGCACCTGGAAGATTTGGGTAAACAAATTCAAGGGAACAATTCGACCCTCTCCGAACTCTTAAAAAACCAGAATAAAATTAGCACCATTGACTCAGCTATCTCTCCCTCAAGCTTGCTAGAACATCCATCAACTAGTGGCATTCATGGGAAAATGCACACCGCTCGGGGGGGGAAATCAGTGGAAAAACCATCCAAAAATACTATAGACGTGGGTAGAACTATCCCCCCCTCCTAAAAATAAAGAAATAGGTGGGGAGATAAGGGTGGACAGTAGATTTACACCTGGAATGTCAAGAAATGCTGAAGACTTGAAAAACGATAGTAAAAGCAACCCCGTGGATGTAAACAATATGAGTAAAAAAGATAGTATGGATGCAAGGAATGGTGAACGACTAATTGTCTAAGAATACCCCTCTAAGTAGAAGGGTCGACCTTCCCCCAGAATCAGCCCCGTACACTATCATCATGACAGGGGTACCCGAACTTCCAGAGGGCACTAGTGAGGACTTTTATGCTTTAAAAAATAAAACCATTTATTGGTTAAATCAAAACCGACCACTTCCCGCCCATATAAATGGGGAAATTCTAATGGTGAGACGTACGAGCTGGGTGGGAACTAGACCAAAAGAAAAGAGGGGGATGCGATAATTATCAACTTTAGGGACCATAGAGCCGTTAGATGCATTGGAGATTGGTACGAAGCTAGAGGGGGGGGGACGCTATTTCAACGCATTATGTAAACTATTTTTACCCACGAGAATTGACTTCCCACTCTAAATCTCATCCCGCAAAAAACCTTTTCACTGACTGGAGAGAAGCAGACCAGCAAACTCCCTACCAGAATGCTCGTAATTACCTGCCTAACCCGCACCCTAGGGGGAGGCCTTTGATAAATGATCAACATTCATTTCAGCGCCTAAATTATTTATCTCAGAATAATTGCTTTGAGCCATATCATAGGTTTAACCTACCTACCCGAAACTATTATTCAGTTCTGAGTGATTTCGAAAATGTAGACTGACTCAGCGTTGAGGAGGCACAAGTACAAAAACTCATTACGGTAAATCAAATTACCCCTAATGATGCTGTTCCCCGAAGCGACAGTGAAGAAATACAAGTAAGGGAAAATAATAACCCATTATTAGTTAGTGCAGTAATGCAAACAATGGAAAATAATTATTCTCATTCTGTATCTACTTCACCATTGCTTAGAGGACCTGAGAATATCACTCCGGGGAATATTCGTGCCCATCAATCTCTGGAGAAGGGAGATGTAGAGCACCAATTAGTCGCGGAGGCAGTCCATACAAATAAAAGTACAAATAATGACATAATAATACAAATTATGTCATGGAACATTGCTGGCCTACGAACAAAAATATTGAATGGGAGTCTGTCTGACTTCGTTCAGGACTATCACATAATCTGCTTACAGGAGACTTGGTCTATTAATGAACATCACATGATAGGCTATAAAACCTACTTTTCATCGGCAGTGGCTAGCGCCCATGGAAGGGCTAAGGGGGGCCTGACGGTGTTCATAAATAATACTGTAGTGGGGCTAAAAATAACAACTCTTGGTCTATATCCTAATTATCAGATATTGAAACTCTCATTCCCGAAGAACGGGACAATAATACTGGTAAATATGTATGATAATTTACCAGAAAGTGAGAGAGTAAATTTACTTGGGTCTATTCGTAATAAACTTTCAATCCTGATAAAAAAGATGCAAGGATTAGATGTCCCAAGCATCGTTTGGTGTGGTGACTTTAATCATCACCCCTGCGACAAAAAAAACACCAATATCTGTGGTATGGCAGAAAATGATATGACTCATTTCCGCCACACCAAGGTAGGAGATCTGCTCAATGAAACACTGTCAGAACTTGGCCTAGTGATTTTAAATGACATTAATACTGTCACTAGACAGCCACAGGCTACATATCTGGGTAGGGGATGGGACTCGACGATCGATTACATACTGGTTTCCGCAACAATTGAGAATAAGGCTCAGAATTTTAGAGTATTAATTAACACTTTAAGCGACCATGCCGTATTGGCCTTTGAATTGGTTACTGACCAGGTGCAACTCACACCTCAATTGATGATGACCGCACTTGCCCAGAACAATATTCACCTCGCAAGAACAAATGGCTATGCCTTAGGCTGGGGAAAGATAGACCCAACAACCATAACAAACAAGGTAGTCCATGCGGTATATCCTTCAATTGTGAAGTGTCTGGACACTGATACCAGTGAAGAAGAACTTCTTCACAATTTCGGTCTAATTATGGAGAAAGTAAAGGATTTCCTAACCGTTAACAAGAAAGGGATTAGGGGCGGGAAAAAAGGGTGGTTCGGCCATAAATGCACCTTGGCACATAAATCCTTAAAGAAAGCATTGGCAAAACCTGTAAGAGATCAAGAGGAGATTTCTAGTCTAAGGAGGTCTTATCGACTAGCCTGTAAAACCAGAAAACAAGAACTGAAAAAAGCGCTCTGGGATCAATTATATGAAAGCTCCCAGAGCAGAAATAGCGAGCAGTTCTGGAAGGTCGTAAAGACCCCCTTTTTGAACGATCCCTGTGATCAGCCCATAGTGGAAGCAACAATTGAGGGCCCAACATGGGTAAGTCATTTCTCCAAAGTTTTTGGCAAAACATCAGGAACTGAACCACTGGTAGAAAGTGAACAGATCACACAAAATAGTCTATTTCCGATCCTCTTAAACTTCGAAATGAACGAAATTATAAATGCTGTGGAAAAAAGTAAACACGGTAAAGCCCCTGGCCCAGATGGTGTACCGGTTGATTTTTTTAAGTTTGAATTAGATTTATGGGCTCCAATTTTAAAACGAGTGTTTGACGCAGTTATGAAGCGTGGGCTAATCAAGTCCTGGACCCAATCGATTATGGTTCCCATCTTTAAGAAGGGAGACAGGGAAGACGTGACCTGTTATAGGCCAATTTCACTATTGGACTCGCTCGGGAAAGTCCTGGGCAGAGTGGTTCTCCAGCGTCTCCAGGAGTGGGTAAATGATCACAATATATTATCTGATGTCCAATTTGGCTTCAGAGAGGGGTTCGGAACAATTGAACAGGCATTGAACCTAGCCCTATTGATGGGAAAATATGTATCTGCAAAGCAAGGAAGGTTGTACATGGTCTATGTCAATCTTTCTGCGGCATTTGACTGTGTCTCTCATTCAAAACTTTGGTCAGTGCTCTCTGACATGGGTATAGACTCAGACCTAGTACACCTCCTTCGTGCACTTTATTCCAACGCCTCATCTAGGGTTCGCTTTGGAACAAAGGGCGAACTATCCGACTCTTTTAAGGTAGAGCGGGGTGTGAGGCAGGGATGTGTCCTGGCCCCCTTTCTATTTTCTCTTTATACCAACAGTCTCGAAGTTGAGATGCTGAGAGGGGCCCAGGACCTCCCACGTGTAAAAAATCGCCTCGTGCCTGCGCTGTTATACGCGGATGACGCCGTAATATTGGCACGTACCCCGCGAGAGTTGCAGAAAGCCTTAAATAGATACTCAAATTTTATGGGTAGTTTGGATCTTAAAATAAACATCAAAAAAGCATTTGTGATGGTGGCAGGAAAGGGAAAGAACAGGGGAAGGACTATCATTTCCCTCGCTAAAGAGAGAATTTATCTGACTACGCAATATCCATATCTTGGGGTCGTGATAGACGATAAACTCGACTGGAAGGCGGCTATTGAGGCTCGCAAACACCAACTTTTGCGTGCAATAATCGCTCTTATAAAATTCTCCCAGAAGCTTGGGAAGAGACCACCAGTAGAGCTTCTCCGCATTTATAAAGCCAAGTGCCATTCCATTGCACTTTACGGGGCGGGCCTCTGGGGATATAAAGACACCAACGCTCTGCAGGTAGTAGAGAACACATTCATGAGATTTCTTCTGATGGCACCAAAGCGAGCATCGACCTTTGCTTGCCATGCAGAACTTGGAATCCCCCACATTGAAGATCTGGCTAAGATTCAACCTCTTTTGTTGTGGCGCCGCATCTGGACGTCAACAGATAACTCATTTACAAAAGATATAGCGGCCGATTGTATGTCCCTAGTACATACGGGGAAAATTGAGTGGCTGATATATGTGAAAAATCTTCTTACAGATCTAGGCCTCAATAAATATTTTGTTAACCCCGAATTAATTGCAGAGATCTCGAAGAAAGATTTAAAAATAAAGGCCCTTAGCTATATGGAAGAATCCCGGTTGAGTAAGGAGATAAGCAAAACATCTGTTCAACACTCCTTAACAGTCATGACCACATTGGAAATGGAACCCTACTTGGCCTATGTCGAGTCACAATTTGAACGTTTTTTGTTGACACGTTTTAGACTGAATGTCTTTCATAGGCTTGTAGCCTTTCCTAAAAACCCAAATTGGAGTGAGCGTTTAATGTTATGCCCTTGTGATGAGAAGTCGGAACAGTCAACTATGCATACTGTGCTGTTTTGTAAATATTATTCTACTCATCGTAACCTCTGGCTAATTCCACTGCTGAGAACCCTTGGTTTTAGAAGGTGTCGTCCCGCCATGTTGTACTTGCAATTTTTGGATACTACATTTACCACGAAATGCCTCAGCACGTTTTTAAAGTGTATTTTTAAACATAGAGCGAACCTTGGTTAAAGCATTTTTAGTTGATATAAGGAGCCTTTTAAAATATGTACATAGTTTGTGATATGTTTATGCATGTACTTTTATGGTTATCACTGTTTCACTATAACCGAATAAAGATTTACCTATCTACCTACCTCCTCTGCCACCTCTGTTCTTGCCGCGGCGACCTCTGGTTGGGTAGAAGTTCCCAAATCTGGCTTGATCTTGGTAGTGGCCTTGGTTGGAGCCTTGTCCCCTGTTGTTACAGGGACGGCCGGACTAGCAGCCCCTTCCTCGTCCGGCCCCACGGAAAACCCGTGGGTGAAAAACATTTTTGATAGAGGACTGGGCCTTGTCCAGGGATGTAAAAGTATTGACAAAGCGCCCCAGTTCCTTTATAAAGGGTTCCTCAAAAAGGCCGACCTGGGCGACCGGGCCCGCCTCCGAGTCAGCGAGGTCCCCTAGTTTGTGGTCTACTTTATTAAGTAGGGACCGCAGCCACTCAGTGGACAGTGCGCAGTTGGCGTTCCCTAGAAAAACCACTGCGCCCAGGAAGAAAGGTGCTCGGGGAGATTAGGGAGCCAAAGGACTTGGCCTCCTCTGTCTAATATTTTAGTGATGGGACCCAAAGTGTCTAAGAGCTTGTCCTGGCAAGCTCGCCAGGACCTGTCTATGCCCTTCTTGGGGTCTTTAACAAACTTCTGTAAGAAGGTAGCCATCCAAGGGTTTATATCAGGGGTATCAGCTACCTTACCCTCTAAGGAAGGGCGAGGGCACCCCGCCCGGAGACAGTTGCGCGCACGCTCGGTTCTAAATGCAGACGAATGCGGCTGGCCACACACTGCGCAATCTTTCCTGAGGGGGCCCAGTCCGAAGACCGTGGGTGTAAAATGTCATCCGGGTCCGGCATATCGCCACAAAGGCCTTCGTTGCTGGGGCCCGGGGTTGGGCGGAAAGGGAGCCAGGGGCGAGATGGGCTGGCGTCATCGTCGGCAGCATCTTGGTCATCGGTCCCCGGGTCGGCGGGGGGTGCAGGTGGTTGAGTACTGGCCAAGAATGCCTGTTTAAGGTGGTCAAACGCATCAGCGTCGACACTCGCGTCTCGGGAACGTTTCGGTGGTGGGGGCTGGGTGTCTGCCGAAGAGTCCCTGGGTGGGTTAGAGGCCGGCGTGGTATTCGCCGCTCTGGCCAGGCTTTCACAGGCTTGATCTATCTTGCGGGACAGGCGGTCTTCCAAAGCATCCATGGCTTGCGCAACCGCAGTGTGTATAGAGTTGTCTACAGCGTCCTAAAATTATCGTCCCATGGTAGGGCAGATAGGGCATCCTCCTCCCACTGATCATCCTGGTATGTATCCTGATAAGTGTCCATAGCACCAGGAAGAACCTATGCGAGTGAGTGGGTAATATGGGTGACAAGGAAGTCAAGTATGGGGGATGGGTGTCAGCCTAAGCTTAGGGCGAACAGTGTTCGTGTGTGAATGTGCTTAGAAAAAAACCTGGGACCCAACAGCCCTGGTGCAGAAAGGTATAAGAGGGCGGCCTGCCTGAAAGGGCCCCAGCGGGATAATTATACCCAGAAATACAGACTTGCAAGGAGTGTAATAGAAACAAAGGCCTGATACTGACCATCAAGTCAAACAATATGCTGGCTAATGGCAGAGTACTGACCCGTTGTGCAACAAAATGCGGGCGTAAATGGGGGCGTGAGGCACAGCATAAACTGCCTAACGGCAGAGAGAAACCAGCAGACCCTGACAGGTTTAGCAGGCAGACAAGGCTCTCCCTCGGCGCTGCTGCTCGGCTGAGGAATGCAGGAAATGCGTGGAATTCCGAGCGCGTGCCGCGGGTTGAGGTGCACACAGGCTCCCTCTAGCGGCCAATGGAGTGAACAGCGAGCCTGGCACCAATATCAACAGCCGTTTGGGAGCTCAGGCGCTCCCACGGCCGGAACGAGACAACCCGGGTAGCGGGCGCACTTGCATGAAATCCCAAAGGGAAACCTGAGTAAGAGAGAAACGTGAAGGAATCGTGTCTAGATCGGACGTGCCACGGTGTGTGACCACCCACCAAGCGCGTTCGAGCGAGGACCGCAAAATAAACCAAATGGAGTCTAGAAACACACAATAAGGTGCCGAAGGCACTTTCCAGGCAATTACACACACACAATAACACACAGCTAAGCTGAACATTACATGAGAAAAGAACATTTGTTAAGAAACATAAAGGCAAAGAACATTCCAGAATCTCTGAGAGAAATAAGGAAGCACTTATCTGGCTGCAAGCAGTGAAGAAAGAGGGGAAATTGAAGCCAACAGAAGACTATGATGTAACCGGAGCCCTGTGATTGGTGGATCCACATGGACACTCTATACATGGACTCTATTGTTAAAACTTTCTCATTCCCGATGGTTCATGGGAATGGTAGTTTTGTACCAGTTTCTTTAAATGGCTTCTATTCAATAAAGTGGAGAAAGAATAGCATAATCCTCGCCTCCGGTCCTGACATAGAATTGTCTTTGCTTATTATGCAGTGGACAGTGCCTTTGTGAAAGGAGAATTCTGGCGTGTTCCAATCGTGCCAACCTGTTTCCTAGAGCTCATCATCCTGAGAAGACCTGGAGACTTTCCATATGTTTTTCTCCTTGTGGGGTCCCTACAACCTTAAACTAGAACTGTTGCTCAGCACCTTTGTTATTCATTAACTTCAAGCAGTAAACATTGGGGGGCGAGAGCGCAAACTTTATTTTTGTATGCAATGAAAAAGGAGGTGGGAAATGTGCATGGCTAAAGTGCTTTTTTTCCTGGGAGTGTTTGTTGTTTTCTTCTTTGTCAAGTTTTTAGAACTCTTTTGCTTTGTGTAAACACCTTCTGGTTTTGATTTGTGTGCATTTGCAATTCGTTTTTATGCTTTGTTCTCCTATGACTTCACCTCTTACTTAAATCATGCAGGAAGCGGGATTGATTGGTATTCAAACATTCCTTTTGAAGTCTTGTCCTCAGTAATGGAACTCTTGCAAGTTTGGAGTTTGAGGTGCAAAGCGTTTTTTTAATTTATTTATTTTTAAGAGTTTCTCTTTATAGGTTTTAGATCTGGGCCATAATCTGAATTTTCTGTCAAACCAGAATTCCACAGATTTACATTTGTTGATCAGTTCCAACTTCTCATGAAGATTTCTGGCCAAGCCTGTTGTATCTTATTCTTGATCGCATGTGGTTTCACAGCCGTTTATAATACTGACCTCCAGGATTCGTCTATGCCCTAATGTAACACATCATGTTTTAAGATTCATAAGACATACTTTCGGCAGTGTTAGAGAAATGGAAATTTCGAATGACTTATGTTAAGTTTTACCTTATTCTCAAGCGGACAATCGCAGTACTGAACCTGGAGACAGGCAAGAGTAGTGCATGCTGGTGGCTTCTACCCAAACCTTTCACCTTTACTACTACAAAATAAAGATATAATTGTAAAGCAAATTACAGCATAAGCCACTAAAAAATGTGATTGTGTGGCAGTGGAGTTTTTAAGGGATTTCCTGCACTGGTCATGCTATCTATTGCCTCTGAATTAATTTGCCAATTTTGATCCAATATAAAGTTTCTAGCTCATACAGATCCAGAGTTGTCCAGCTAATGAATACATCCCCATTTGATGGACTGGGAGGAAGTCTTTTGTTTACAGCAGGAACTAAAACTCTTAAACAATTAAATGTGTTTCAGACAGGGTGATTAAATGATTCCTTTCTTGCCACAAATAATGTTTATTTTGCCATTAACACTAATTTGTGTTTCCTTCACAGCCACAGGTGTTAAAGCTGCTTTTATTTCATTACTTCAACAGGTCACTCACTGTGGAAGAATCAGTCACGGATGTATGGTGGTACCACGCAACACATTGCCACGCATGGCTTTACAGCATGCTCATAACAATGACGCGACACTACCATGCAGGTCTTTACCACGTATATGCCTTTACAACAAAATTTGCATAGTTAAGGCATGTATGGTGAAGGCGTATGCGTGGTAAAAACTTTCCAGGTAAGTAGAACACCCCAAAAATATATATATATAATATATATCTTTTTTGTGTTTTTTTTAAAAGAAATATATCAAAATATATTTTTCAATATTTGTATATATAATTATTTTTATATACTTATAAGTAATTATAAATATACACACAAACATGCATACACCCTTGCCATCCCAAAACTTCTACCCCCTCTAAAAAGCTCTTAGCACACAAATACCCATACCCCCTAATCCCTAAAAATACCCCCCAAGACCCATACCCACCGTAAACCAGGCACCTCTTACCACACAAAAACCCATACCCACCCTAAACACCCCATACCATCCAAAAACCCATACCCGCCCTAAACCCTAAAAATCCCACTGCCACCCAAAAACCCATATCCACCCTAAACCCTAAAAATTAGCTTGCCAACCCCAAAACTCATACCTTACCTCATACCTTACCTTAAACCTAAAAACCCATGCCCACCCTAAACCCTAAAAATAACCTTGCCACTCAAAAACCCATACCCACCCTAAAAACCCCTTAGCACCCAAAAACCCATACCCACCCTAAACAGCCCCTACCATCCAAAAACCCATACCTGCCCTAAACCCTAAAAATCCCACTACCACCCAAAATCCCATACCCACCCTCAACCATAAAAATTAGCCTACCAACCCAAAAACGCATACCTACCCTAAAAATACCCTTACCACCTAAAGACCCATGCCCACCCTAAACTCTAAATATAACCTTACCACTCAAAACCCCATCCGCACCCAAAGCCCCATACCCTCCCTAGTGCCTAAAAATACCTTTGCCATCAAAAAGACCCAGACCCACCCTAAACCCTAAAAAACCCTTAGCACCCTAAAACCAATATCCGCCCTAAACCCTAAAATTATGCTTGCCACCCAAAATCCCAAACCCAACCTTAACCCTAAAAATGTCCTTACCACCCATACCCTAAAAATACCTGTGCCACCCAAAAACTCATACATACCCTAAAAATTCACTTACAATGCAAAACCCCAACCCACCCTAAACATTCCTACAATCCAGAAAGCTTCATACTCTTACCCACCCTAAAAAAAGCTTTCCCTAATATATATACACACACACACACACCTGTATATGTGTGTGTGTGTGTGTAAAGAGCACTTAAAACTTGAAAACATTCATACTTACATATACTTACCTTTAAAACGTTTACAACTAATATGCTTTTACAACAAAATTCTTTGAAATGGCATGCATGGTAAAGCCATATTCGGTGTAAAATCCTATGTGGTAAAGACTTGCGTGGTAGTGTTGCCTACGTGGTAACTGCATGCGGGGTCACGGCTTCGTGGTAAAGGCTGTTCCCCCATCAGTCACACATGTGACATCTCTTTTCATAGTCACGTTTTGAATCCTAAAGTATCTAGCAGTTTAACACAAATGTCATTAAGTGTGAAATGCACTGCATTGTACCGCGGAGCTATTTTTGATGCAAAGGTAGTTATAGTTCAAAATCATTTTATAAAATTGGCACAGTTGCAAGAAAATTGTCAAGTTTTGACTCTTAATGGTGTTCTACAATTCTTAACAATATTCTATGTTTATTAGACAAAAAACTGACATCACATTTTTTTATCTTTATAAAAGACCTTAACACATTACGCACATAGTTTTCCTTACTTTTTATCTCAGCTTGTATTTTCCAACTTGGTCCATAGAGCTGTGCTAAACATAACAGTGAAACAATTTATGGATCTCATGAGTATGTATTGTATGTCGGCAGTTTGATATGGCACTAAACATTTTAATTTTTCTCTGCCCTTCAGTAATGAAATGGGAGATGTAGACTTTATTTAGGTACATCATGTCTTCTACAGTACTTGGGTTCGCTTTCATCCTCGAAAGACTATAGAAACAAACTTGAATTTAACTTACCACTGTGTGCTTACAGTGTGTTCTAGAGCTAGGACTAGGCCTATGTTGAGAGAACACAGCATAACGGGTTTCCACTCGAGAGGTGTTTTAGAAAATTGTACAAGAAATAGTTAAATTAGTGAAACACTTCCTTAAATGGAAACATTGAAATATCGGGCTAGTAGATTTTAGTCTTTGGTTAGTCCCACCTGCCTATCAAATGGCTAATTTATTTATTCGTTTAACGGTTTTCTGTAGTGGCACTTCCTGGTTTAGGTAGTAGTATGCTTAGCAACTAACATAGAAGTGAATAGTCCTAAAAGTGAATATGATACAAAAAGTATCAGAAAATAAGTTCCAGCAGTTTTGTTGCAGCATATGTGAATATGTGATTTAAGTGGTGGGGAAGTATTTAGTTTTGGTATTTTTAGATAAACAGTATTTTAATCAAGAATACTTGCTATCCATTCAAGGTAGTTTTTAGGTAGGTAGGATATGCTGGTTTGTTTAATTTAATTGCTTTACATGTGAGGCAGCAGAATAATTAATGTTATTCTCTTCTCCTTAATGGGAAGCTTACATAGCTCCCTTAGTTGTGGGGCAATGTGCTCAACTTCCTTAACCCCTTCACCGCGGCAGGAATTCCGCCGCGGCGCTGGGGGGGTTTGGGGGCAGTTGCGGTGGCGCTGTGCTCGTGACAGAACCACTCCGTCATGAGTCACGGGTGAGCTGTGCTCATGACGGAGTGGTTCTGTCACGTCTCCGCCCACTGCGCTAATCGCCCGCACAGGCGGGGAATTAGCGCCGCGTGGGCAGAGCGGCCGCCAACGGCCGCAGCATGACGGAACCACTCCGTCATGAGCACAGCGCACCCGTGGCTCATGATGGAGTGTTTCGACTGATCGCTACGGATGCTCTACAGCGAACTCAGCGTTATGCCGTGATAGGATGCACCTACCTAAAATAAATGAATAGCATCCGCCTTAGCATAAATAGAAAGAGGAGTCCCAGGACTGCTGTCTGATCCTACTCCCAAACACCAACTATTGTTCTGAAAAGATTCGCCGCAGTTGATTGTTCAAAACTACCGGGAGATGTTCATACAAACCCCTGAGTGTGAATGTACGCCCACATTCCGACCTGCTAAGAAAAATCTATTAGCTGTACTATTGACACAGATGATTTTCTCAGCTGGAGACACACGCATTGCCTGACGAATTCATAGACACCCAGACATCTTTTATATGTATCTCATTCGTTAATACTTGGCAGTTGGTCCTGAAGAAGGTGGTTTCCCACTGAAACGCGCGTTGACCGCGACATTGTTAACATCAGAGACATTGAAAGTTAACATCTTTTCATTTTGTCAACTGGAGAAATCTGACCAATCTAAAAAGTTTTAGCTTTCCTTTTATCTTTAAACTATCCTTTCTATTCCTCATTGTTTGAATGCGAGTATGAATGATTAGCAAATGCTTTTTTATACCACGGATGTCTAGGATGTTTTTCTCTTATATTAAATTTGTAATATGTCTGTATTTCAAATCACAAGTGTAAAACCAGATAAATGTTATCTTCTGCCCTAAATTATGTGTAAATCATAAACAAAAAAAGGAAAAAACAAATAAACATTTCTTGTTTATAAAATTTTAGTGGATTGAATCTATAAAAACAATGTCATAATATGAAATATAATGTATCTTTGACAGTTTGATTGGGAAATGCAGAATCTTTAGAGATCAATTGAAGAAGTGTACAGGCCGGTTTAGAGGTTTCTACTTGATATTTTCATGATGGAGTGGTTCCGTCATGAGCGCAGAAAGGGTTAATGAAGGAGCTGTATCTTGTGTGCAGTCCGCATGCAGGCCTCAACAGGGAGGTGATCACTGACTGTCTTGTGATAGAGGCCTGGAAATACCCTGGTTGCAATATATTAAGACAGAAATGTCTAATCTGGGGGGGACCAAAGCTTTTATCTAAGCCCTTTGTTATGTCCAAGACAGACCTGGCCTGGGTTAAGTATGTGTTTAAAACTAGGAAACCTCAGTTTAGAGAGGAAGGTGAGATCATTAAGGGAGTATCTGAATCTTCAAACTACCCTTAAAATGAAGCTGTATCTGGCATGTAGATGTTACCTGGGATAGAGTCCTCTTGACCAGATTTAGGCACAGCCACCATGTAAGGTGGCACATAGGTGTCCCCTTGGTCCAGTTTGACCCTAGTAATGTGTGAATCTGCCCATGGGATGAGTCTTCGCCCCAGAGCCTTCTTCATTTTACCTTCTTATGCAAGTATTATATGGTTTATTCTGGGAGGTTTTTAGTTCCTCCAATTAGAGAATGTGATGTCAGATGATGTGCTGATGCCCTGTCTTATCTGCAACAGCTAAACTCTTCCACTCGTAGCAGCATTTGCTCCTTTTTAAAGAGCGCAATTGCCAAAAGAAAACAGATGGTATTTTTATCTTGGGCACTTCTAGTCACACTTGGTCACTTTATCAGATGCTAACCTAGGGGCATCGTGTGGTGTATTTGTTAAGGTTTTAGAATTCCAATTGTGTGGGAATTTAACTCTGGTCATTTGACCTAGGAGTGTTTTTTATTGTCTATTTTCATCATGCATTGATTTACTGTTCATGAATTCTGTGAGTAGACAAGGCCACGGTAATGTTCTAATCATGTTTTAATGTTTTGCATTGTGCTTTTATGGCTGCTTTTTTTCTGACTAAATTAAGTATTATCAATCGATCAATCAGGATCTTGCCCAGCAGTGTAGCACAGCTTCAAGACTGGCATTGAAAGTTTGCTTTTATGACAATAGCTAGGAAATTGTTGGGAAGTAGTTCTCACTTGCATCTCTAAGCTCTTTTTACAGATGTGGGAGGTGATTGTTAGTGAATAGATTGGACTAACGTATTGCGTCTCCCCCTTTGATTAATCTCGGAGTCACTTATCAAAAAGCATGGACGTGAAAGGAAATAAAAGACTCAGCCTACAAAGGGTAGGCAGAGTCCCATCCAGAGTGCACATTATGAGCATTTCATGCTAAATGACGTAGGTTGCTGCCAAGAGACATGGGTGGCTGTCGTGTACAGTTGGCCAAAAAGAGTTTCTCCACACTTGTTGGGGTGACTGATTTTTGGGAAATGTAGTTTTGAAGGAGGGTCGTTAATCTTTCTTTATTGGAATGAAAAAGATAGAAATATGTTGGCGGTCTAATTGGTTTAAAAAAAATGAATTGGTTAAATATTGAAGAGAACTGGAAATGTTCTCGGGCTATGAATTATCTAGCAATTATGACTGATGTGAGACCTGTAATGGAAAGATTTGATAATTGAGTCGGGCATGGATTCATGCTGTCATTAGCATTTATCCTGGAACTCCGTCTACATCTGTGTTATCTAGTTGAGGTTTTGTGTGTGATTAAAACATCACTGACTTGAAAGGAGTATTAGGCGACAATGCACGCTTTGAAGCCAGAACTTTACTATAATTTAGGGTGAATCAACTAGGTAATCTGTCGAACAAAAGTACAGCTGGCATAAATATTTACAGGTAAAAAGCAGATGGTGCCAAGTTCTTAAAAAAACAAACGTTTCTTCTATCCTGAAATCTCCTTATTTGCTGTTGCATGGTTTGCGGATATTGTGGCATGAAACGTATTTTCTTGGCATTGCTCTATATTTGTGTCCAAAGCACCCTTGATATTGAAAGGTAGTTATAGCATCTGATGGATTTATGCCAGATATACATAACTTGTTGAATAGCTTATGGGTTTTTAGAACTACTAGGTGCTTTTAAAGCCATCATAACATAAATTGTCTTCATTTGTTGGTAAAGCACCCCAACAGCCAGATTAACTTCGTAGCACTGGAAATAAAGGGCTTTGTGGGTGAGTGAGGATTCATGTACAGTATCCCTACTGGGTCATTGAATGCAAGAAAGATCATTGACGAAGCAGAAGTATTTCAATAAAACTCTTTCCTTGACTGTTTGTCAGTAAACTAACAATAGTCTGGAAAGATATAAACTCTGAGGGTATGGTGAGCATCCTGATTCTACCAAGGCTGTAATTTAGAGTTTTGACCAGGAGTACTCTGCACATGCATTTAAATTGTTAGAGCTAGGACTATGGTGATTGGTTATGGCAAGTGTACTATAGGCAAGATTCTGTTTAGGATGCACAGATGGATCAAAACAGATTTTTTGATGTAGTTGACTCAAGGAAGAAGCGGTGAGGGTAATATGCATGATAAAAATGTTTTGTGTCTGAGGAGAGGATAACCTACACAGAGAACCTGCAAACCGGAAGTGAAGTAGTGTAACCTGGGCCTCCGCAGAGTTTGAGTCTTGAAATTATTAAGATGGAGGCAGTTCTGATTCACTCATATTTGGCTTTGAGGAGGGCAGTCTATGACATCTTTCAGCATTCAGATTTGAATTTGAGCATCTTCCTTGCACATCTGCCAACCAAGATTTTACTGTGAAGGATGTTCACAAGTCATATCATGTAGATATTCAGGAAGGATGGTGATGGTGTCAATTTAGGAGTAACTCTGCGGGAGAATTCATGAAGCAGAAGGTGGTCATATTAACTTAGTGTGTCCGTTGTATAAGACTGATGTGAGTCAAGGAGGGCTGATTGTGTGTCCAAAGGTGGTGATTCAAATGACTAGAAATTTACATTGCTATCTTTTTGCGAGTTGCAGAGCTGTTGGGGGTACTTTTTTTCAGGAGAAAGCAAATACCAAAAGGTGCTGGAAGGAACTGCTTAGAATAGTATTCCAACCTGCCGTTGTTTTACGTACATTGCTACTTCAGATTAGGCTCAGCCATTTATAAATCAGTCTTGGTCTGATCCAGTAGCAACAGTTCGGCCCACACCTTTTCAGGCAATTCAGGGGCAATGCGATTACCAGACTCAAATTGTACTAAATAGAACCTTTTACCACTAGTGTCTTGTGGTTCACCTTATTGTTGGACCCAAAACTAAGTACCAAGGTCCGCACTTGACCCTCAGGACAGGGAAGTGTAGCAATCCCAGGCTTACTCAGTGAGGTGGTGTGGGATTGAGACGCAGATTTCAATTAGCAATATGCAATAAATCACTGTCCAACCAATGCGTTTGTTTAAGAAGAAAAGGTACTTTAATTATGACACCATAACTCAATACTATCCATAAAATGTAGAGGACACAGTAATGCACACGGTTATACTTTTGGCGTAGTCGCAATGTGGGGGACTCGGCCAGTGTTGACTTAGACTGGTCCCAGACTTGCTAGAGTATGAGGTATTGTAGTCAATATAGAGCACGATAAATTGTTGTATGGAAAAATGTGTAAGTTGTATTTCCTGACACTCTTCTGGAATTTTAGCTAGAACCCCAAGAATGGCACGGACTGGTTATCAAGTAAAACATATATTGTCCAATTGTCTCTTGCAATCCCTGCAATGTTTATTATTTCATGCAATGCTCTTAAGTGGTCTGATATGGGATATGCCCACTTCAGCAAGCTGGAGCTGGTGTGGTGCTATTCAGCATGTGTGCGTGTATGTACAGACCATGAAGAGAGGCAGCATTGGCACTGCCCTGGGTCTGCTGACTTCTCTCGTTCTCATCTCAGGGCTGGGAAAGGAGGACTGCGCGTCGCCTGTTACATTCATGGATTGCAATAACTTTCTTGGATCCTCCTCTGACACACTGGATAGGGGTGGGGGCGCAGTTCTGGTGCTTCTTGATCTCTCCGCGGCCTTCGATACCGTCCCTCACAAGCATCTATTGCAAAGACTGGAGGAGGGCGGGCTTGGAGGCTTGGTACTGAAATGGATGAGATCTTTTCTCAGCAACCATTCTCAAACAGTCTGGACACCCCCTTTTTCAGCTGAAATCCCCTCCTTGAATGTGGGGGTCCCGCAGGGATCTATTCTTAGTCCCACGCTGTTTAATCTGTACATAGCCCCTCTTGCCCTTCTCGCCGAGAAGCATGGCGCTAAAATAGTGTCATATGCGGATGACACTCAACTGCTGTTCACGTGTGTGAAGGGGTCGGAGTTTGATGGGGACTGCATAAAAAACTGCCTCGGGGAGATTTTTGCATGGTTTAATGACAACCAAGTAAAGTGTAACTCTGATAAATCGGAGATCATCTTTTTTGGTTCCCAATCCCATGAGGCTTGGCATTCCTGGTGGCCACAGGACATGTCCCCCCACTATCGGAAGTCACGACTGTGAAGAATCTGGGGGTTAAATTGGACTCTACTCTCTCTATGAAGACTTAAGTCCAATCTGTGGCAGGCACTTGCTTTGGGATTTTGAAGATGTTGAAAGATTTTCTTCCACTTCTCCCAGTATCACATCGTAAAACAGTGGTCCAGGCCTTGGTGTTATCCAGACTGAATTATGTCAACTCGCTGTATCTGGGACTTCCCGAATATTTACTGAGTCGTCTGCAGATCCTCCAGAATATGGCTGCCAGGGCTATTTTTCTAACGAAGCCTAGAACACATTCCTCACATCTTTTGTCTTCACTCCACTGGCTTCCAGTGCAAAAAAGAATTTATTTTAAAGCTTTAGTCCTGGTTTTTATGGCTTTCCATCGGATCAGGGCACCGTACCTACGGGAAAGATTTCAGCCCTACTTACCTCGGCCCTCTTTAAGATCTTCCTCCCAGTCCCTGACCTTGATTTCAAGGGTCAGGCTCTCGCGGGTAGGAGGAAGATCGTTTCAGGTTATGGCCTCCCGACTTTGGAACAGTCTTCCTCTCTCACTGCACCAGTGTCCGGACCTTCTGACCTTTAGACGAAACCTGAAGACGTGGCTTTTCCAGCTTTAGGTTTCTTTTTCTGTGACGGTGACTAGGGGCGTTTTCGTTTTGTTAGTTGTTAGTGGTCTTCTGTAGCTCCGGGACACTCCTTGGAGTAGCCGCGCGCTGTATAAATCATAGATAACATAACACAATCTCACGATCCAGGAAAAAGAAAGACCTCACTACTGGTTGTAGAGGTCATCAAGTCAGAGGTATATTTGTAAACCACCCACTGAGTCACTTTCAGGTCTTGATGAAACTGCTGACCACAGTTGTGATTCTTCTTAGTGCCCAGATGTCCCAGGCACTTAGTGATGAGGTCTGACTTTTATTGTTCACTAATGACCGCACCATCTACTTTCTGCAGGTCTTCAGGCACCAATCATCGGAGGTGCTCTAAATGATCATATGCCCACAGCTGCAGCGAGTGCGTGATCGTACTGTGGGGGCTCCTTGCAGGTATCCAGGGTTGCATGGCCCAACCACAAGTCCTGCAAATGCAGATCCTTCCCTGGGCTACAGTGGACCAACTTAATTTCTTACCGCACAGTTCCTCACGACCACACCCCCTGCCGACCTCCTCCTCGACACACTTTCCAAGATCCTGTATCCCTTCACAGTGATTAGTGGACTCCATCCTATGAAGAAATGTTGAGGTGTCTTCCCAGCAAGATGCAGTAATTCCAGGTTCCTGTTCTCGAATCTGCCAAGGGTAATTGTCTGTCAGTGAACCCAACTAGCTAAATGGTCTTTCTCTGTCTCCACTGGTGTAGAACCAGTGGCAGTGGTAGATAAGAGATTCTGTCAGCATGACTAGGGGTTTGTGCCCTATACTTATATTATCTTTGCAGACTGAGACGTGTATTTTAAAGTTCCAGCTGTGCAACCAGATTTGGGTGGTTCCCTACTTTTGCGTATTCTACCCATACTGGTCAAGCATCAGTCTTTGTTCTCTAGTATTAGCAGAAAGTAGGGTGGGCCTGGGAGCTCACTGCCAGGGAAACCTAATACCAATGTGCAAAAAGAGGGAGAAGTTCTCATTTTAGCCACTTCTCAACCTGTTAGGGTAATACCTCTGTGGAAAAATGGAACAAGAAGGGGGCAAGTGTTGTCCTTACATTTCAGAAGGGCCCTCTATCTCCCGTCCTAGACACCCTAGATTCTGGTCCGATAAAAATGACCTCAGAAATGCTTTAAAGGGGCCATGCAATTCACATTGTTCTTTGGCAATCTCCTTCCGGTCTCCCACCGATGTACCATTCACAGACATGAGATCCAAAATGGATTCCCGTGCTGCCAAGCACATCATATATGCTCCACACTCATCTTACCACAATCGCATAAACATAAATCTGACATCCATCTCCCACATGACCGGAGTGAAGGACACAGTTGTGGGGGACTGGCAGACAGTTTAAAATGGGAGCAGCCACTTGGCTGTTCTCACTATGCAGGCAATGGAAAACAAGGCCTGTCCTGCTTCTATAATCAGTCCATGCCACCACCGTCAGTCCTCCACAGTTCAATGTGCTGATAGTCATGCGTAGTACACATGGGCACAGTCCCTAGCTGTGTGCCACCTTCTGTGTCAGAGTGGGACATTGACATACATGCAAAACTGCTGGGAGTGCTGAAGCTAAGAAATAAAACAAATTCCATAGACTTGCTACATGGAAATTTGTGGGCAGGATTGCATCCTCACCCATGCTATGCAGAGTACATTTTCCATCCCAACAGAGGTGTTGGAGGATCTGGCCATGGGAATAAAACTGCTCCGAGCCCTTGACCTCATGAGAGGGCTCAGTTCCACATTGAGACGTTAATCCGGCCTGATTCATTATATTAGTTTTGTTCTTTGGAGTTGTGGAGGTGGATGGAAAACTTTGCATTTACCACCATTTCAAGTACCGCCTATGAGAAAGACAAGTTGGTGACGATCACATTTTTCTTTGAGCGCATTGGTGACGTCTCTGTGTTCAAGAGAGGTGTTGAGGAAGTTCATAATGTGCTTATGGATCAGCATGTGCAGTTCAATAACTTTGGGGTTGCAAATTTATCTCTGGGGTTTGAGGCCGGTGGGATTCCGTAAGGCTAATATCTTTGATAATTTGTGCCAGCCTTTGGAAGTGGCAGGGAGGCCTCGCTGATAAATGACTGGTGGAGGACGTTGGTGATGGGTATGACAACTGACTGCATTGCGGTGCCTATCCACGGTTTCAATTTGGAGGTTGCAAAAGGATACTTCTATAGTAATCTTTTACGTACTCTCACATACTAATGTAAATTAACCCCCAAAGCATGTAAAATGGGTATGTTGAGGGAATATACATATAAAATTAGTATAAATGCAAAGAATTGTGCCGCCTTTGCACTTTACTAATGAATAATTCGACATTTTGTGGCCGATTTACAAAAGCATCTAAGAGTAAGCAAACCGTGTTCCTACACATACACTCAAGTGCCTTTGCGAATAGGCCCCTCTGTGGCACTTTAAAGGCGGCCATGAGTCCACGCACAGAACGAATCATTGTAACTGAGATAGGAGGTTTGGAGGCTTTCCTGGGTGTCCTGCTTTTGTGGTACGTTTCTTGTGTCTGACAGATGTGACTCGCAAAAGGAGTTTGTTTCCCTATATATTATTATAGTTGTAGTTAAAGTAGGGGTTGCAAATGTGCATAGCCTTTTCTGTGCGCCAGTTGCAAAGGTCTGAAAAACTTAACAAAACATTGCAAAGTTTTTTCTCTTTGAGCATTGTGCAATTTGTAACTTGTGACAAACTGGCTCACATATTCTCATTTAATACTTACAGAATGGTTGCACACAAGGATTTCCCTGTGAATTGCAGCTATGCATAGAAAACCTAAGTTAGAGGTAAACTTGGGAACAAAATGCCTTCAAACATTTCCCTTTAGACATTAAAAGGATTTGCAAAAGGTAATCTTGAAGGGACCTATTCTGCATATGTTTTGCACCTTGGCCGGGTTCGACTAGAATCTAAATTATTTGTGTATTTTGATAAGAATGATCTTTTATTGCGGATAAAACCTTTGCACGGGCAAATAGAAGTGACAGACGTGCTGTAAAAAGAAGAAAAATAACTTTGCACGCAAATAGCTTAAACAAACGGACTATGCTATACTAATATCTGCACGCCATGTTTCATATGCTAAGTATCATCTTTGTTCTTTTGATTCATAGGTTAGCAAAACTCCGTGTGATAAATCATTGTAGTGTGTTGTATGGCCTTGATTACCAGTTGGGTAGATCAGAATTTCCACGTGGCGTTTTGCTTCATTCAAACACGACTGTCCAGATACTCCCACACCCGGTTTTCTTGGGTGCGGTATCACCAGACCCAGTGTTACCAGTGATGCATTCTGGCAGGTAAAATTGATTTGGGGCTTCAACTGCAGCAGGAGGCAGGGCTCAGAACTTTGCCCCAACCAAGCTTCTTCTCTGGCATAGGTGCTCCCCGTGGCCAGAGCGATTCTACCCTATCCGAATGATTCTTCCCTGCCCTCCCTCACACATTTACCATACCACCTGTTCAGAGCATGGAAATCCCTTGACTGTACAGTTATTCACCATTCCCAGAGGTTTCACTCAAAGGGGGTTTAACTGTGCAATAATATTGATTTCATGTGGTCCACTTCTACTCCTGTGATGTGCACATTTCCCCTTTTCTGCACACAAGTTGCATAAGCTGCATTTGAACAGTTAAATAGCCTATTTTCCAGTTACTGAAACAATCCATAAAAAATACTGCTGTAAACCTTGACTGATCTTAAGGTATGGATATCGTGGGAGGGACTGTCGAGCCAATGTCTACCTCCTCCCCACCGGCGAGATCGTGTATTTCATCGCGTCAGTAGTGGTGTTATTCAACTACGATGAGCGAACGCAGAGGCACTACCTTGGCCACACAGACTGTGTGAAATGGTAAGCATGAAGTCTCAAGCCTTGTGTTGGTCATGCATGTTATTCTGTTTGGTGAATTTTACATGTGCACTCACACTTGATGTAGCACAGAGAGCTAAGGTGAGCACAGGTGAGCACAAAGAGCATATTGTTAATTGAGGGTTGCGGGTTAGCAGTGGCACAGACAGTGACATGAACCCAGAAAAAGTATAGGCAACATCCCTTAAGGAAAGTTCAGGTTTTGATTACTGTTAGCGGAATGTGATGTAAACAGCAATTATAATTGAAACGAAATGTTTATTTCTAAACTTTCACCATCAGTTATCATTTCAGATGGCTGTTGGTGGGGGTAGCCTCTAAAACAATTGCTTAAGACTTGTAATAAACACGCCTTACCTCTGTTCCCCTCAACTTCTGTAATTAAACACAGAATTCAACAATCATCTGTAAAGTAAGACCCAGCAAACAGAGATGGTTTATTTCCGACATCTGGGCAAGTGTTTTAACCTATCTAAGTATTTTCTGTTAAAGTGAGATTTTCGAAATATTCATTAGAAAGACCTGACATTTTATGTAACATGGAAATATATATATTTATAGTTTTAAAAATACCAGGTGCAAAAATATCCTAAATGGTAACTTGTGATATTTAAACTGAAAATGGGGATACATAGACTTGCAAACTCAATTGTGGAAAATTGGAGCAGTGTTCAAAATGTGCAAACCCTGCTGTTTGCCTACTTTGTGAAGGTTTTTTTTTGTTAAATCGTTGACAATGCTGCAAAGTTGGTGAGATTTAAAAAAACAATTAGTGGGAGAAAAATCCTGCAAGATTTGCTTTGAAAATTCAATGCAAAAAGTACCTTCTTTATATTCTTCCACTGATCCTTTCTTGCTGTAAATTAAGTCTGCGTGTCAAGTTTGGAGACCGTGACAGACCTTGTGAAGTTGCCGAGTCTGTCACTTTTGCAAAACAAATACCCCAGTGAAACCTGTTTACGGTGATTTTCTCTCGAACAATACAGAATAAACTGGCATGTATTGGTACTAACAGGGGCAGCTGCCCATTTCTTATGTCCCTTGTTCTTTTTTTCTGTTTTGCTTAAGGAAAAAAATAACACGCACAGCATTATAATAGTCCAGTAGTGGGCTCTAGAAAGGTTGTGCTTTTGTGCTAATTGCTAAGGATATCTGATCACTTGCAATGATTGTGTTTACATCCAGAGTAAAACACAGGAACGTTGTCATCTCAGTTGAATACATTTGAGTGTCGGAGTATCTCCCCATTCCACTTAAAATACTCGCCCTCTATGAGTGCTGACAAAAGAGAGACAATTGATGGACGGAATGCAAAACAAATCAAAACCTTCACCCCCAGTCAAGAGATCTGGGTTAAATCCATCATTCTTTTGCTCACCATGCCACCCCAGATTAGACCTGGCCATATGCAAATCAGTCTTGACCCTGTGCCTCATGGGAACAATCCAGCCCGAACTGCCAAGCCAGTTCCTCCCTGGACCGGAAACAAGCTTCCTAGGACCGGTTTCAGGGTTTCACCCCTCTTCATCCAGGATAGCTTGATACCAGTGGCACAGTGAGCCCAGGACCCATGTCTGGGCATACCTGGCGCACTTAGGGCGAGAAAGCAAAAGACACACAATTGATGGATGGAATGCAGAACAAATTAGAACATTCACCCCTAGTCAAGAGATCTGGGTTAAATCCATCATTCTTTTGCTCACCATGCCACCCCAGATTAGACCTGGCCATATGCAAATCAGTCTTGACCCTGTGCCTCATGGGAACAATCCAGCCCGAACTGCCAAACCAGGTCCTCTCTGGAACGGAAACAAGCATCCTAGGACCGGTTTCGGGGTTTCACCCCTCTTCAGCCAGGATAGCTTGAATCCAGTGGCAAAGTGAGCCCAGGACCCACGTCTGGGCATACCCGGCGCACTTAGGGCGTGAAAGCTGTAGGTTATATCAGTCGTTAAAGTCACTCTCCCAGAGTTAAAACCCTGAGCCGCAGGGAAGAGTGTATAACTCGCTCCCACAGCCATTAACAACCAGTAATGCCCGGCAGCAGGCTGTAATTCTACATTACTTCACATGAACTGCTCAACATTAGAGTCTATGATTAAAGTTGCAACTTTAGCTGTAGATCACTTGTATGCCTTCTAAATGTTTGTTGTCTCTCTGGATGCTTCCTCCTAGTCTTGCGATCCACCCGGACAAAATCAGGATTGCCACCGGACAGATCGCTGGAGTGGACAAAGATGGACGGGTGAGTAGGATCTGCTGAGTGAGGATGCCGCGACGACTGTGGGTGCCAGACACCAGCACGCTTGTGCATCCTTTTCCCACCCACATGTGGTATTTGGAAGCCATTAGAAGAGGGGCCGCCTCTCCTCCGAGTAAACACTGTCATAAAGCGGAGGTCTCGCGGCCGACCCCCGAGCTGTGCACACTTAGCTGCTGCCTCGCAGTTTCCGCTTCTCTGCAGAGTAAACCGTGCCAGACTGCACTCGGGGATTACCGTTTCATCGCTACCCTAAAGGCGCCTTTACTGAATGAAGTGAACTTAATGTCTAAATTCTTTGCACTTTGTTTTTTCTTTTCCAAGTTTAGCATTTCTTTGAGGTGCGTGGTTTTCGTAGCTTTTAATTTAGTACCTCAACATCTCGGTACGGATGTGTTGTGAAAAGTGTTATTAATGAGGCAGGTCCCTCAGATCAGAATGAGAGGCACGGGTCGTGTTCTAGACTGGCATGACGTTTTGGGTCGCTCTGATCTTTTAGGGGGCTCGACAGTTCTTTTTTAGGTCTTGACAGTCTATATGGGTCGCAACAATTCTTCATACCCTTCCTGTAGCAAGCATAGTACAACTGTTTGTTGAACTCTGCCAAGTTTATCGTTCGGGTTTTATGAAACAGCAGGCCTCTTACATAAGGAGTGGTGCATCCTGGGTACATGTTCACACCCTTGGCGTTCTAGCTAGGGCAGCGCCTCGTGTCTCTTTGGGGATTGAACCCGAAGAGGCTACCTGACGTCTTGCAGTCTGCTGTCTAGCAGGCAGCTGGAGTTTCATTTTTCAGCATCAAGTCTTTGAGGCATTCTGCGCTGGTAGAATTTGCGTATTGATCCACCAAGTTAAAATCCACTTAATCGATAGTTCAGATATAATCTCAGTATTATTAATTGATCCTATGAAGCGCAGGAATTAAAAATTGTAATGTAAGTGTGATGGTTGGCGTTGGATTCGGTCCAACCCGTTTTCTTGGAGTTCAAGTACCTGAGTTCCAGGCCCTCCCCTTGTGCGTCTGCTCCCAGCCTCTTCAGCGGAGGGCGGGGTCTGCATGAGAGGTCGCTGGAGCAGGTTTGATGAGTGGGCGTTGAGGGGTCGCCTGGTGCGGAAGGCAGATGCTGCTAAGAATGTGGATGGTCCAGTGGGTGACTGACTGAGAGATTCTGGTTCAGCCTGTGGTGGGCTCTTGAGGACTCCAGGCCGATTGACCTTAGAAGCCACGTAGACAGAAATAGAATCCAGCCTTTTCTCCTCCTCTGTTGTCAGTGGTTAATTGGCACTTTAAAAGCAAAGGCATTGTGACTTAACTTGTTTTATTAGTCTTTTGCAATTTAAATCCAGCTTTTAGATTTATGATAGACCGTGTGCGTGAGTGGTGGCCAGACCACTGCTTCAGTCACACGCATGCAACAACATGTGGCACCTGGAACACCAGAAAAAAATATATAGTGATTTGCAGCCTGGGTGGGAAGGAGCCGGTGTATAGCACTGGTCCTTTTGTGGCTCCTCCTCTCAGCTAAAGAGGAACTGGGGGAAACTGACGCAGAGCTTCTCAGCCTTTCATGGGATATTAGAAAACACTCGTGCCCCACTCCGATTTAGAACCAGTACTTTAGTTTCACAAGTCCAGGCCACGGTGGCCTCACTACACTTTCATTTAATGGCCTTCTGTGGGATTTCAAAGAGCTTGATGTGTTTGCATGGGACAAGCCTCTTTCTGATGGAAAGTAAATGATGCAGATGGTGACAAGATAGCTCAGCGAGTTGAGCGCACTTTTGAGTTGTGTAATATGCAGCTGCTAGGTTTGAATCACAGCGAAGCTGAACCAGCCTTCCAACGTCGATTTGTTAAAATCACTGTGTCAATAACAGTTTAATAAGGAGGAAAGAGAACATGATAAAAAAAACTAGTCTTTTAAAGGAGTGAAAAGTTGTGGGCCTAACTGTAGTAGGTGCAGATGATTGAACTGTAATAACTTTTAGTATAGAAGGAATTTCCCAAACATAAAGCACATTACACAGAAAATGACGGTGCTTGTGTAGTGGTGGTTGTGACCGGGTTGACGTCATGGGCGTCCATGCAGATGGTTGGTGGGGTAGCAGGGCTCTGCTTTTAACACTTCTCCCCTTCCCGCAGCCTCTCCAGCCCCACGTGCGGGTCTGGGACTCCGTCAGCCTGTCCACGCTGCAAGTCATCGGCCTGGGGACCTTCGAGCGCGGAGTCGGATGTTTGGACTTCTCTAAAGCAGTAAGGACTTTCAATTATACTTTTTTCAAATTATTTTCCTAAGCACACGCCTCGCCACAAACTGTGAAACGCCGTCGATGCTTTTTTATTCTTAAACATGTAATAACCTGAATGAGGTGGATAATGACGACAAGGCATATTTTACAATTAATAAAAGTGTCTTAAAATTGTAGAGGGTGAATTGGTAGCGCATTTTATTATGGTTTATTCAACTTCGTGCTCTGAAAATAAATTGCTGACTGGTAAATGGCGCGAGCCTTTGATCTGTGGCATCCACAATGTCCGTGTCTAACAAGAGGTGGAGCTTTGGAAGTCGTACCTTCCAGGCAGGTGGATGGGGCGTGTTAGTGCCGTCTGCAATGGTTTCAATGATAAACCCAGTCTTTGGCAATGCCAATAGGTCTGGCTATAATGTACAGCACCCTTCATTCACACAGGCACACTGCTCACTATGCACTCACATGGCCAGGTTATTTTACTTGTAGCGTACATGGAATATGAGCAAGAACCAAGAAAGAGTGTCTGCCTGCTCTGGTTCGATGGACTCAACCAAGAGTGCATGAGAAGAAGAACGGTGCATTTGAGAGGGCTCATAGGATTGAAGCCAAGAGCTGAAATGTTCAGTGCAAGTGCCAGCAGATGCCTTGAGCACCGTGCAAAGTGTCTTACGATCTGTTTACTCACTCATAACCTGTGGAGGAAGTCCAACTGTGGAGTGGTGTGGCTCACTGGTTAGAGGTGGCAGACCCGTAAGCAGAAGTCGGCCCGGGACCAGGGTTCGATTCCCGACGTGGCAGGATCTTGGGCCAAGGTCAGCGGACTTGATAATTCTCGGCTCGGTGCCTACTCTAATCATGGATCCCACTCAGCAACTCTGGGCAATAGCTTGCTTAATCTCCACTTACGGCCCCACCAGCGCCGGGGATGCTTGTCTTCACCTTGGAGATTCCCAGTAGGGATCATCTCACAGGGAAAGCCAGGATGGGTTCCCCAGTTGCGCTCAGCGCCGGGATACTCGTGAGTAACTGCGCGCTTTACAAATGCAATATACATACATACAACTGGAATTTAACAGAAGCACACTAGACAGTGGCGGCTTTTGGCATTCGTTAATGGTGAAGCGGGGGGAGGGAATACAAACAAAATGGAACATAATTCAAATTAATAAAATTGCACTTACCTGCTGCTCCGACGGATGCCGCCTCGCACCTCTCTGACGACAGTCGACTCCAGCTGTACACTGCACATGCACCCAGATGCCAATTCCAGCGCTTCTCTCATGCTGGGAATACTATTCCCAGCATGAGAGAAGCGCTGGGGTTGGTCTTAGCAGCCTGGTTTGCCTCTGACAGTAGCTGGGAGTCTGTGGCATTTCTCCAAACCCAGCTGTGCAACACACTTAGAGAAACCTAAGTGTGCATGACAGTTTTGCCAAACTGTCATGCACACTTAAAAGCCCATTCCCCCCACCATGCCTGTCGCAGGGGATTGCCTGGCCCGGCCCCGCTGAAGACTCGATCCGGCAGGGAAAAATAAAAAAGTAATGAAATGCTTTTAGCATTTTGTCATTTTTAACGGGGGCGGTGCTCCACTGCAATTAGGGACGAGCCGCCCTTGACAATAGGGTAAATTAAGGAACGTGTGAGCTGCATTTTGCTCAGCCTGAAAGTGACAGATAAGCTATTTAGGTAAGTTGAGCAAGACTGTGTTCCTTCTAAACCAAACCGGAAAATGGTCATAGGTAGCACCCTAAGAAGACAAGAATAGCATTTCTTCTATTAGCCAACGCAAAACTATAGTACACCCTACTTCCATTCGGGCTCAGTATCAAGTGTAGCGAACAGTGTTGCACTGTGCATTCAGTATGTACATCTGTCACTTCCCTGAGCCTGCGTGTCACCATGCTCCAGTAAGCCGCCAAACCCAGACACCCCATGCCATGTGCAGGAAGTCTGCCTCGGCCACCGCACACCTGGGGCAGGTGCTCGACCTGGGTTTATATAATCCATGCAGCCTCTTTGGTGAGAGATAAGCTCAGTGCAAGACATACAATTGCCTCAATGTGAATCTTGCATTGCTAGAGATTCCTCACACTAGTGCGCAAGTCTTTTATCCAGTCTGTCAGTCAAGGGCTCCCAGGTCTCCGTCCCAACTTCGCCTAACTACCATCCAGACTGCCAGCCTATTCCGCCGCAGCGCTCCAATTTAGCAGGAGATTAGCCATCGTGTAACTCTACCTTTTAGTAGTACCTCCAATGTGACTATGGGCCTTGGGGTCTGTGGGAAGGCAGTACAGATGTCACTGGCCGAGAATAGCAAAGTGTAAAACTGGCCAGGTTCCACCCCGGACATGTCTTGTGCATCCACAAACATGAAGCACTTCTCTTCCGAGTACAGTGCCCCCAATGTTTTACAACCACCCTCGATCCAAGCCGCTATGGACATGACCTCTTTAATCTGTAAAACTGGTTTCAGCCGCCACAGTGGGAGTCGTGTAGAGAACGGGGGCCAGTGCAATACCGAACGATCGCGGACTCCCATGTGCATGCGGTCTGCCTCACTGTGTACGGGCAATGTTTATATATCCAAGCCCCCTCCATAAAACCGAAGAGCAGTTTATCCGCTCTCACCGTACCTACCAGGAGCCTCTTGTCACTGTTAGGACCCTCAGCAGTCCATGGTGCAGCATGCGGCAATTGTGACGCCATATAATATAATTCCGTATCTGGAAATCCACGCCCTCCTTCTCCATGTTATGTTTAAGCACTCGGAGTGATATGCGACTGCATTTACTTGCCCAGATTAGGACCACTGAGGGGTCATCCAGTTTTTTTAATGCCGAACGGGCTATGGGGCACTGTGTGTTCTGCAGTCCAAACACACAGTGGGCAGGAACACCATTTTGCCAATCGCCAGCTTACCTGCAACCAGTCGTGATAATTTGTTCCAAAAAGCAACCAAGGCCTCTAGACCTGTCAGGACTCTTCCTATATTGTATCCATACTGCTTCTCGGCCTTATGCGCCACTTGGATACCCAGATGGCGGAAGCTTTCTTTCTCCCTGCGCAGACACAGGTCCGGGAGGGGGTCCCTTATGTCCTCATCCCATCCTGCAATAGTGAAGATCAGGGACTTGGACACACACACTCTAAGGCCTGACAGTTTCTCAAATGTGTGCAGTGGATCCGATAAGAGTGGGACCGTGCTCGTCGTTCTCCGTAGGTATACCAGGGCATCATCTGCGCATAAGGATACTATATGCTCAGTGTCCACCCCCTGTAACTCCTAACCCTGCAGCACTGCTCACAGATACAGCACCAACGACTCTATAGGCAGTGCAAATAGGAGGGGCGACAGAGGACACCTCTGTCGAGTCCCCTTCCATATTTCCTACCTGTCGGAGACAAGCTGTCTGGAACAAACTGTGGCCATTGGCTTTGAGTACAGTAGGGCTATCCATTTTAATACTTGCGCCCCAAAGCCAACATGAGACAACACCTCCCACAGGTGTTCCCCATTGACTGTGTCAAATGCTTTCTCTATGTCTAGTGTTACCACTGTCATCTTCGTCTGCGAGTCCTGCTCTGAGTGCATGACGTGTGAGCTTGTGGATGTTCATAGGGATACTTCTCTGGGGTATAATAGCCAGCTGACAAATTACCCCCCGCAATCTATTAGCTAAAATCTTGGAGAAAATTTCAGATAAATATTGATCATGGACAGCGGACGGTAGAAACTTAGTTTCTCTGGGTCACGATCTGGCTTAGGGAGCATAATTATAAGAGCTTCCTGCTTGGCCTGGGGAAGACCGCTCCTCTCGCCCGCCTCGTTATAGACCTCAAGCAGATGCTCTGCCAGCACATCGGAATAGGTGACCCATCGGGCCTGGGGCTTTATATGTTGGCATAGCCTTGATCACGTCCTGAAACTTTTCCTTGGTCAGGCCAGATCCAATATCTCTCGTTATGTGGGCTCCAATTTCGGCATGTCCAAGCCCACTAGAAACTTCTGCACCACAACTGTTTTACAGCGACCCCACCACTAATATAACAGCGCAAAATACCGCTGCAGCTCCTTATTAATTGTGGCTTGGGTTGTGACAAATCTGCTGTTCTCCAGCTTTAATGACAGAATAAGGGTACTCTGCCTCTCCCTGCCAAGCCACGAGGCAGCTAGGTCTGACACCCTACTTATGCACCAATTGCCTGTATTCCTTTAGCATAAATTTGTCATCTGTCCCAGGTCACCCTCCCTACCCGCTTGGCCTCTATCTGTTTACCCTGCGATAACAAATCCCTCTGATTCCCCCTCCCCTCCACCCCCTGTTGGGTCCTCACCAGCACACCCTCTTAATCTTTGAGCTCCCTTCCGAGCGGTCTCTTTATACCATACACCTGAGAGAGACACTCTCCATGCAACACAGCTTTGAGGGCATCCCACTCATTAGCTGTGGTACCAGTGCACTCCCAGTTGGCCTCTTGAAGCACTTCAGGGCCTCACTGATATCTGCTCTGAATGCAGTCGTCCAGTGCCTCTGGGCGCTGACACCACACATAGGCGGGACATCACGTCTCCAGGAATACGTGAAGAGCACTGGAGCCTGACTTGACAATAAATGCCCCAGGTCGTCCACCACTCAGCCAGTTTGCGCTATTAGGATTCTGTCCAACCTGCTATACATGCAATACGTTTCCGAATGATTGGTATACCCCATCCATCAGTTGTGTTGCTCTCCATACATTGATACAGTCCACCCTCCTCATCGCCATCTTCAGCGTCTGTCATATCCTGTTTTATGTTCTGTTTGGTGGGGGTGGCACCTGTCCAAAATGCAGTTTAAAGTCGCCAGCCCAAGGAAGCGGTGTCTCCAGGCTCGGCAAAAGTATATCTAACACCTTCCCAAAAAATCCACTACCATCACTGTTAGGAGCGCATACATTTAGGCAGCTAACATCCCTTCCATCCAACGCCCCCTAGAGGAACAGTTATCGACCCTCAACATCTGCACACGCCTCCCGCATTCTAAAAGGTACTCCAGGAGCTATCACTATGGCAATTCTCCTCGAATAGGAGGAATAGGTGGAGGCGAACAGCTGCCCTCTCCTAATGGCAACATTTTTGGTCATAGTATCAGGGGCTGGTAGTGGGCTCAGAGCCAGTGACTACCAGATGGAAATCCAAGTCTAAGAATGATGTCCTAGAACAACACCTCCATTTGATCAGCATTCACATTCAAAACGTTATTAGTCATCAAACATGACTGATGCAAGTCATTCACAAAGTTTAAGGAAAACGCTACCACTTTGTTGTATCAAGGAATGAATATCAACAGCGTAGTTTAAAAAAGTGTGTAAGTCAAAAGAACAAATGAAAGCCGCTAAAGGGTTAAATAAAAGTTATATAGTTCCATATAAGGCACAGTAGTTCCTAATGAAATAATGTCCAGTGTTTTTACTTTTAAAAAGAAAACAATACTTAAATTCGCACACAACTTAATATTAAGCATACATTAAATATGGACACAAAATCGTAAATTCCCAATATAAACCTGCTCCTTTTGCATTTCTCAGACAGTTCACAATGTAAACTCGTTATAGTGTGTTTGTAAAAGTTCACAGTGTAAAATCTGATAGCCATGGTTGTCAGCCGCAGCAATATAGGGTTGACTCAGGGAGGTAGTGTTAGTTAAAAATTCAGAACTGAGGAAACAACAAAAATAAAATACAAATCATTGTCCAAAAGGAAAAGTACTTTAATGCTCTCACAACTAAATACTATACTCACAAAGGACAAATATTTACAAGAGTTTAGGTACAGCTTTTCAATTTTAGCTACAGTTACAAATTGGAACGCTGCTTTCATTGGCCTCTGAGATTCAACAGGGTACAAGTCACATAACCTAATGAAATATTAGAGGGGTCTTTGAATGTAGTCAACTCTATATGTAGTCTGCTGATGCTAGTGTTGGTGACTGTTCGTTCACCAATACCGCTTTTAGCGGAAAAACAGCAGTGCCCCTATTTTACCCGATTTTTACACATAAAGCTTTTAATGTCATCAAGGTTAGGGATGCATGCTTTCAGTTAATTGCAATGTAACTTAATGGCCTTCCAATTTCCCTACTTAAAAACCCTAAAAGTAAGCCTGTTGGTTTTCACACGAACATAAATATGACCATGTGGTCTCTGAGACCAGTCAAATATTTTAGGCAGACACAAAGTATACACTGACATGAATATAATGTCTTCCTCTGGAGACACCAAGCATTTACTAGGGCCAGACTTAAAAGGAGACCTGTGGACTAAATCCTTCTCAGGACACTTCTCCCAGGGTCCCAAAAGAAACATGTCTCCTATTGTACTGGTCACATAGTTCAAAATGCAAAATCTCTTCCTGCGTTTTTTACCAGCAGCGGTAACAATATAAATCCCTTACTGCAATTAATGAGGGGCCACACTATAATGTAAAACCCTTTGCTATTGCTTTTGTTAGAGTCCACACTGGGAAAGCAAACCTTCATAGTGTTGTCGTCTCATTCTTAGGGAGCCAAACAAATTAGATTTTTTTTAATTTTTCTTCAATCATTACTTATAAACCGGTTTCTATTTTTAATGATTTCTCTTTATTGGAAAAAGGTCTAAACTCTTGTGTTTCTGATTTTCTTGTACATATCATTTGACTGATAACAGTATAGAGCTGCGCTTTTGGTAGCAGAACTACACTAAATTATTTTGTGTAGTACACAAAATCATCATTATATGGAGTTGTTTTCAGTCACTGTCCTGTGAAAAAGAGATCCTCAGAGGGCAATTCAAAAACAAGACCAATAAGTAGTTGATGGTGATGCCAGGAGTAGACTACAACCTCTACGTGTGTTGGCAAACACCCTTGAATGGTCATGTTCTCAACTGACTTCAATGAGTTATTGAATGGCACAAGTCCACTTGCGCTTTCTACGGTTTACTCGCTTCACAGTATTGATGTTGGCCAACAATAGTAGTGTTCAGTACTTGTTAACCTAGCATGCACTTCTGATTACGTTGTTCTAATAGTCGTAAAGGTCATGTAACAAGAAGCCGCAACACGATTTCTGTCGCTACATGTTTTTTAAAAATCATACAGATTAGATGTGAATGTCACTGGATAATCTTTTTCTGTTTTTGCAAGGATTCAGGTGTACATTTGGCTGTTATTGACGACTCCAACGAGCACATGCTGACCGTATGGGACTGGCAGAGGAAATCCAAGATAGCGGAGATAAAGGTAAGGGCGTCAAATGTATGAATGTTCATGGTATATTCACATGAGATAGTCTTATACGGCAAACGATACTCCATGTCTTTCCTTCCTCACACACGCTAATATATGTATGATGTATGTGGTCCTAACCTGCAATTGCCATGTTTGTGTGCAGGTTGCTGCGGTAAGTAATCTGTTGTACAGCTGTAAATAGAGCTTATATTTTTATCCACCTTTTGTTTTGGCGCGCATTTATGGTAAGAGACCTGAAGGCACTTCATTAACATACATGCACACTGGCTTTTTGCAACATTTACTATCCTTGATGCATTTTATGCCTTTGAGGATTCCATTATTTGGTTGTACAACACTTCCACGTTAAGACTTTTTGTTGGGCCCGGGCAATTTGGAACATCTTTAACATGTTTACCCATTTTCTGCTAATCCAAGTCTGCATGATGATAAACAGTATTGAATTATATGTTAATCTTTCAACAACTGGGGAGCGCACACAGAGTAAATCTCAAGGTGCCTGGAGTCGGCCAGCAAAATGTTGACAAAGGATAGCTTGAAAAAGCAATAATGAAGCCATTTCCTTTTGTGCTTAGTTTTACCTTCACTTATTCATTTGTCTTGCAACCCTATAACACGGGATTCCATATCAAACCAGCCTATTCCTATTCCTTCCATGATAGGAAAGACACTGTGATAGTTTGGTATCTATTTAATAGGCTACTGCATGCTAGACATATTGAATTGTAATTGTATTGTATTTATATAGCGCTTACTACCCCTGACGAGGCATCAGAGGGCTTTTCAGTGAGTAGCACACTACTCCAGAACCCAAAAGGGATTTGTGGTGGATTAGTGTCTGAAATTTGAGTTAATTTGCGTGGTGGACATGAGAGTCTAATATTGGGTTGAGAAGGATAAAAGGGGGATGGAAGAGGGAAGAGTCTAGAAAGGTTTTATTGAGAGACCATAGTAGTAGGAGGAGTTTTGGAGTGAGTCAAAGGAGGGCTATGTGAGGTAAGAATTTAAATGGGTTGATTGGGAGATCACAGTATTAAAATGAGGTTTGGGCTTATCCAAGGAGGGATAGAGAAGGGTTGAATTGATGGACTTTCACTATAAAACATAAATACCCCTTCACAACTGCCATTTTCACTGCAATATTGAAAGTCAAAGCACTACTCGGAGGATTTTCATTATTCATTGCGTGGCATCTGACTGTTCTTTCCTTAATTTGCATCACGTCTTATCCCTCATCTCCTCTTTTTAGGTGTATACTTCTCTGGCTAAACCGTGATCTTCACCTCTGCGGAGTAAAAGAGACGTGAGAATTAATGGTAGTGGCTTAGCAAGAGAGATGGGGATTAGTGCAGAGTGTGGTAGAAATAGAGATGAGGTAGAGATGTACGCGAAGTTGGGAGAGATATGAAGTGAGAGAAAGGTGAGTTCATGTGAAAGAAAGATGCAGAGGAAAAGGCAGGTAGAGGAAAAATGTAGGGAAATTAAGTTTCAGAGTGAGATATAGAGGGAGGAAGAAGGTAATGTAGCGATAGGGAGAGGGGTGGGCTACCAAGTTTTGAGGTAGTGAGACAGATATGGTAGGCAGTTAAGTTATAGCTAGAGATAGTCTGGTGAGCCGTAAGGTAGGAAGAGTATAGAGAGATGAAAGGCAGAGAGTGGTGAATTAGAAAGAGGGGTTTTGGGATGCAAGTGTCCTCTGCATGGTAATGGACGTGTATCCCTGCCCTGAGTGCCCAACTGTACTGTTGTCTAGCAAACACGGATCGTGTGTGTCCCATGACATAGGCCTGTATTGCGGTATTTTTGGACCGAGATGGGAGACCAAATCACTACTGTAATAGTGGTGAAAGGATACTGGCTTCACCTAGTGTTAAGCAGCTCGTGCGCGGTGGTGGCAGCATGTAGTGATGAGTAGAAGTGAACAGGTCCTTTTTAACCTGTCATTGGAGTGAGGCTTTCAGGCTCACTCGCCCTTTTTGAGTTCCGCTTCTGTGTACTTAACTCACCCTGGGGCCTACATCAGTTAGTTATAGTGTACTGTGTAATGCAGGGGTGGTGTTTCTGGGCTGGGTTTATGTGTACTTGCGAGAAGTACAGTGCAGGAAGGGGTGAAGTGTTGCGAAGTGCGCGCATAAGGGATGTGTGTACTGGCAGTGTGTGTCTTCACAAATAGCACACTAAGGCTCAACACAAAAAAGGTACAGTGCTGAGCAGTGGGCACAGAATGAATGTGTGGGCTTGAATGTATGTGGGTCTGTGATACCGCAGTGCATGGAGGTAACAGTACTGCATGGTGTATGTGCTATGTCCATCCACTGAGTGCATGTGTTCCTGTAATGGTGCATTACATCAAGGACCCTGGGTTCCCTTTTGGGAAGTCCAAGCCTGCCTGGTGAAGACATGAGGAATAGAGAAATCCCTCGGACAGATTTGTGTATTGTTGCATTGGGTGGGACACACTGGAGGAAGGGAGAGAGAGAGACTCCTCCTGCACACTTCAAAAGGGTGCTCTTTCATTCAGTGATAGATTACAAAGAAGGGGCCTGTACCAGGGCTTTAAGTGGGCTGGGTCCTGCCGGTGCTCATCACCGGCAGTTCTAAAAAGCAGGTGCCGAGACGGGTCTCTATCGAGCTCTCCATTTTTGCCCTCACCATCAGGGTGAAAAAAAAATCGTAACTCTGCAGCGGGACTGCCTTCACTGCCTGTGATGTAACTTCAGAGAGACTTGTTATAGTTCTTGCACAGTCTCATCATTTCAGAACTGAAGCATTTTCCATATTTTATTCAACGAAGCCATAGTTGCTGCTTATTTATCTTATGCAGCTAACAACCACTGACAAAGCCAATAGTCCTGGCTTGTTGTAGGTGTAATGTTACATATTGTATTATATATCTGGATACAATGACAGAATAGGCAAAATACTAGTCTGGCGGCACACTATGCTAAGCACACATTGTTTGCTTAAATGTTTTAAGCCACGCCCTTAATTAGATCGACCACACCCCTTCAAGAGACCACCCAGTTTTTTTTTTTATCCCAATTCAACCCCTGTCCTGTACACGTATTGGGATGGAGATGGTGCTCATAAGGGAATCATTAAGAGTAACGCTGGAAGCCCTGGTTCAACCTTTTGATGTACTTGTCACTGTGGCTGGCATCCAGGTGTCAGTAAACTGTAGTCACTCCCTGGCCTGTATTGTGGCGCTATCAGTTTCTGAGTCTCTCCAGCTGTGAAAGACAGCCTCTTACGAGGAAGAAGATAGACAAAAATGAACACTTCAAAAGAAGCAGAACCCTAACATACGTTTTAAGACCCAGACCCTAAGTCACATTTGGCGTCTGGCAATGGACTATAAGAAGGGGAGGTTGAGACCCCAAAATGTGTCATGTGTCAAGCAGCCAAGCAGGCTGTGTAAGGAGGGGAAGCTCTGCAAGACTTTTGCTTGTGACCAGGACGGTGGGCCAAGGCCTGCTAGCCTCCCTGCTGGGTGAGGGAAAATCATCCAGGGAAACTAAGATCACCTTCTCTGGAGCATCAGCGCCTGCCTGCTTGCCAAGACCAGTGTGCCCTGTGAGGAAGAGAATGTTAGAGGGAGGGAGTGAGGTTGAGTGGGGAGCCCAACCCAGTGGACCTCTGGTGTGAGGAGATGGCTGCTGCACCGAATGGGTCCTAGCCTGTGTGCAGATTTCAGTCTGTGACCTACCACCCCCTACCCTCCTCTCCATAGTCTAGGAGGGGGCTGCTGTGAAAGTTAGCACCGGATACGAAGGGTCAAAGGGAGCCTATCGGCAATCCTGTATGCCCAGAGGGGCCGTAGTGGTATAGGCTACCATGTTGTGATGGCCCGTGCCTTGGCCAGAAGTACTACTGCAACCCCATCTACCAGTAGCGGCTGCTGAGTGATTGCAAGGTTCAAGTCATCGCCCGAGAAATGTGAGCCGTGACCCGTAGGTCACCACGAGGCAACGAGGATTGGGCTGGAGCTGCCCCGTTCTGCTCCACAACACCATGAGGGAACCTTGAACTGCTCGATAACAGCTACCACTAAGTCAAGTGCAGAAAGGGTGCTTGGCCCAGTTGTCAGGATCGATAGTGGGTCGGGCCCCGGTACATCAGAAGTATAAGGCCTCAACCCCCACGGTAGGTCCCAGTAACCCCTGCGTGTCCAGTGGCCCTCTGACAAGGGGTACCAATAAGGGGCAAAAAGACAATTGTGGTCTAGAGTGGCAGATTGGGTAAAGAGTACTGAGGCACAGAAATGGATAGAACGAAGGTTGAAGGGATAGGCCTTAAAGAGAAAAGGTTAAGTAGTGAGAAAGATATGGTAGATAGAGAGGTGAAGTTGAGTAAGCTTAATTATTGGAGGTAATTATAGAAAAACGGGGAAACGCAAGAGGTGACGAAAAAGGAGTGATGTAGTGAAGATGTGGAGTAGTGAATAAATGATGAGGTAAATTGGGAGCTTGAGTAGAGGAGAAGGGGGAGTGAAAGATGAGGTATTAAGTAGGATAAATTACAGAAAGGAAGAGGTGTGAAGAGTAGTGATATGGAGAGAGGTATGGTAAAGAGATTGAGGAATAATAAGGTTGGAGGTAAAGAGATGAGGTTGAGAGAGGTGGGGTAGATAAAAGGGATACAGGGACAAGGATGAGAAGGAGGGGGGTAGAAAAATGAATGTGGATGTAAATATAACAATAAAGAAGTGAGCTTGTCATAGAGAAGTAGAAAGTCATGAGGTTGAGAAATTTAAGGTAGAAGGGGGTAAGGTACATAGAGATGTAGTGATCGAGAGGGAATGAGAGGTACGTTAGAAGATGCAAGTGGATGTAAAAGAAAGAGAAAAGAAGTGAGACTGAGTAAGAGATTGAAAAGAAAAATCCAGGTGGTACATAGAGGTGACGGAGAAGTAGTCAACCTGTGAAATAGATAGATAAATGAGGGAGAGAAAATGGTGGGAATGTAGTAATGGTAAGGTAAAGGGAGAGAAATGAGGTACAACAAAACAGGTAGAAATAGAGAAGGGAAGTTGAGAAAGTTTAGATAAAAAGAGGGGGAAGGGGCAGCGAGGTAGATAGGGAGGTGAGATGAAGAGGGCAGTAGAAATAAAGGCAGAGTCCGATAAAGAAGGGCAAGGTCAGGTAGGAAGAGATAAAGGAGCAAGACGTAGAAGAGAAAAGGGTAGATCAAAAGATAAGAGTGTAGGGATAGGGTTAGGTAGAGAGAGGGGGACAGAGTCAGAGGTATACATAGGCATATCTCTTCCATAGTCCAGGCGGGTTCCACCCTGACACTCCTTCCTGGTTCAAGAATCTGTTGTTTTCAGTTCTGTCCAGATACAGTAATGTGAGCTTCATAACACATTATTCTTACAGTTATTTTTCTCGAATTTGTATGCCAATGCCAGTAAGGAGTCCGATATTCAGAAGGATCTGTAGATGTATTTTGGTCACATTACATTTTCATCCACATAAATACTTGAGTGGAACATGTTGCATAGTGCCTGGAATGTGTTGTGGAAATGTATGTGATTTTTACTCTGTTTCAACAGACAACGAATGAGGTGGTTTTGGCTGTGGAGTTCCATCCCACTGAAGCAAATACGATAATAACTTGTGGCAAGTCGCACATTTTCTTCTGGACATGGAGCGGCAATTCACTTGCAAGAAAACAGGGCATATTTGGGGTAAGTCTAATTGGTGAATTTGCTATATTTTTTGCTAGGCCACAAAGAGAGGCTGTGGTATCAATAATACAAAATACAATGTTTTTGTAGCACATGTCTTGTATGTTTGATAGGATTTAACTTGCAGGTGTTCTTAATTACATCTGGCAGTCTTACCTGTGCTAGCTTTCAGAATGATATAATTTGTTTTAAGAACTGGAAATCAGATGATCATAAATGAATATGGGAAGGAGTTCAGAGACACTTTCTTTCTTGCATATTGTAACATTTAATTATTCTCTGCCTCTATTTAATCTAGCTATAGTTATATATTGGGCGATCCCCTTCCCATGACTAAGTTTGATAAACACTAGCCTGGATTGAAGATTTAGGGTTGCCAATTATTTCTCAAAAGTGGGAAAAATATGTAGGCGGTTAACCAAATTCAAAATTGATTTGCGATTAAATTACTCAACAGAGAGTTCGCCGTAGGGTTCATTGCCTCCAGTTAGGGTGTTTACGTTATGTGGACAACTGCTGGGATTATAGGCATATGTTCTGGAAAATGCTTCTCTTTAGGAATGAGGATTTAGAAGTGTGGAGCTGGCTGTGTGTGTGAAACTGAATCTGTCACCTCTGTAGAATTTATTGCATTGCTTTACTAAATACAAATAGTAACATTTTATGGATTATTAGATCTGTGGTAGTGGTAAAAAGATATGTCTGGTTCTTGCATGCAGCCAGCATCTGTGATGAGTTGTATGTTTTCCGGCAACTAAAAATAAAACAAAAACATGATAAAACAAAAACATGTTTGGTGATTCTCTTTGTAATTTCTTCCCAGCAATATGAAAAGCCCAAATTCGTACAGTGCTTAGCATTTTTGCCCAATGGAGACGTACTTGCTGGAGACTCGGGCGGAATAATGCTAATATGGAGCAAAACTACTGTAGAACCTCCGCCGGGGAAAGGCCCTAAAGGTACAGTGTGCCCATTGTGCTCTGGTTCTACATGCATGGAAAGCGAAGGCCAAATTCAACATGTGAGAAAATTACAAACATGTTTGTGGTGGACCATGCACAGCACACATTTACAATGGTTAGAATAAACACGGTCCATTCCTGTACTGATGACCAAGAAGAGATGAGGATCATTCGTATGTCTTGCATTTTGCTACTTTGCGCTCTGTATTTGCAAGGCAAGGAGTTTTCTCGCCTTGAGGTGTTTTTGATGAGTAGCGGGTGTCTCACATGGCCTCTTTAATGCTAGACTGTACATTACACATTACAAAACCATCGCAAGGGCGTTGAGGTGGCCTTGACTGTGTATTGATGCCTGTCCGCACTTCCAGCATCCCCTCCAGGAAAACACCTCTCATTGTTAATGGATCAGAGGCCAATGGGAATGAATCATAACTCTATAATGCTACCCCCATAGAACAACACGGGATTCCGGACTGCCACCAAAACCACACCTAAATAAACACAAACCCTGGAGAAGATTGACTTTGGTGGAATTGGGGAGGGGAGGCAATTTTTTTAAATCAAAATATGTTTTAAACCTCTGTTACAAACAACAGTTTTCAACTCTCTGTTTTTAGCCGCAATAAGTTGAGCACTTTTACTGTAATGATTTTAATTAAGTTTACGGTTAATAATAAAATATACAAAAAATAGTGCTAGACTGTGTGAGCTGCACTGGTGCTCATCGAGTAAAAGCGGTCTTCTCAGTGTGTGGCAAGCTTGGCTAATAGTCGAGGTTCCCGGGATGCATAAGGCATAGAGTTCCTGAGTTTGGCTGTCTTTACCGAGAGGGCCTTGCCCCCCACATTTGGCAGGCGATCATGTTGAGACTTGGAGAGCACCTTGACTTACTGGCCTTAGCGTATAGCTAGAAAAGCATTGTTTGATCATCTGAATAGAGAATGATGGTCATAATTTTTTCATACGCCTAATGCACCAAGCAGAGAGACTTGCGTTGTACCGGTGTGGTATTTCCAAGACTAGAGAGACCATCTCTTCCCTGGTGCTACAGTCAGGGAAACCTTGTTTTGTTTACACTGTGATGGACACAGCAGAAAAGTTAGAATTAAAAGCCAACTAATGCTGTTACTGGTATAACTTCACCTATGTGCCGTGTCAGCAATTAAAAACAAGCATTGGCATAGCCAGTAGGTCTCGCCTTTGGGACCTTATAAGTGTTTGGCTATGCAACAGTTGCATAACTAAATACTTATAAGGTTCCAAAAGCGAGACCTATTGGCTATGCAGAGCGGCCATGCGGCCGCAAAAGTGAAAGTAATCGCGGCAAAGCGCGGTGCGCGTGCCCGCGCACATGCACTGTAGCTCTAGGCTGGCCTGGTAGCACTTTTTGGAGCCCTCTCAATAAGTCTTGCCAGACCAGCGCATGCGCTGGGTCAGGCGAGACCTAAAAAAATGAATTGCAGATTAAAATAATTAACAAAACACACAGTCCAACGACTATGCTCTGAACCCATTTATGAAAAGGCTCTTTTTTTGCAGCCGTCATTCGTCCCGTCTCTTGTTTCTCACACGTTGTGTTTCTGTTGTCTTTTTGTTTTTAGCTGTAGTGTTTCATATTTTCTTGAAATAAGTCCTCATTTTTTTCAAATTCCCTCCTCTAAAGATCAAATTATATTGTTTCAAGTATACTGGTTCCTGAAATGGAGAGTTTGAGGAGAGGCTGCCTGCAGGTATTTCAGGGTGGCGAAAGTTCTGAGAGCGTAAAAGTATCCAGTATTTCCAGGCTCCAAGGCTTATTAGAAAAAAGTATGCTCAACAGATTAACTTAACTCTTTCACAGTTTTGCCAACAATGTTGCTTTTAATGAACGTCTAACACTGCTAGCCATTTTCACAATGGCGTTCGTCGATCCATGTTGAACTTAGGTGCAGAAGTGACATTTGAAATTCTCAAAATGAGACCTTAATTCAGTTTCATCTCACACACACAATCACACAATATGTTTTTTTTGTGTTTCAATTTTTTATTGAAATTTACAAGAAAAAAAACATATATTATAATAACTGTATGCATTGTCATACAATAAATACATAAGAAATTTGTTAGGCATAAGCATGTAGTAAAATTTTCTGAATAATTAATTATATTATACAATTTAATAAAAACATTAATACATAAATGTAAAGACAAATATTAGCTTAATATTGAGACCATAAAAGATGGAATCATGGGACACACAATATGGTTTTAAGTAAAAGTAGCACACAAAAGGTGAAGGGAGGTTGCTTGCAATAACTCTAACCACTGGCAATCACTAGGGGGTAGCATTGAACCTCTTCTCACCATGCCACCTCAGTTTGCACCCATCCATATGCAAATCAGTCTTGACCCAGTGCCTCATGGGAACAGTCCAGACCGAACTGCCAAGCCAGGTCCTCCCTGCACTGGAACACTAGCAACCCAGGACCGGTTTTGCCCTAGTTATGGGCTCATCAGCTGGGTACAGCTTGGTTCCAATACCACAGTGAGCAGGTGACCCACCTTTTGGGCATACCCATGCGAATTAAGGAGGAATATTAAACATGCAAAAGGTGATTGGAGACTATCCATTTCCAGAATAGGATAAAAAGAAAAGGACCACACAACATTAGTGGAATTCTGTTGGGAAGGCATTTCTCCAAAGGAAAATGTATTTTCTGTTTGGAGAGAAAGAAAAAAAGTTAGAGTACAAATGCACGTTTGCTAATCATCTACACTTGCATAAATGTCACAATATGTATTTACTCGCGTAAACATATATGAATACTTCTGGAAAGTTGTGATTGTTGCACTTTTCCCATCAGTTATTTTCAGAATTTTTATTGGGACACACATTGTAAATTCACTCTAAACCTAGGTGTAAATCTTTGGAAATAAATTACGATATTCTGTGACTCGTACCCTCCGTTTATCGCTGTTGAGCCCGCCGCATGTGCATTTATCCTGATTAGAAATAATTGTGTTCATCTGACAGAGGAGGTTAGGTTTGCCTGCTGGTAGAGTACATGCATTTACTGTTGCTTGGGACATGTGGGTATACATGTTTTTGGGCCTGGTGCCTGGCAGAGCGATTATACTAATTACACTTCATGAATATTTCAAAAAAGACCTGTGGGCAGAGAAAAGTTCGCAATGGTGGTGCGTTTTGTAAAACTTTGTGCGTTGTTCAAGCTCCATTACCAGATAATTGATCTCTGCCAGTTATGACAGTTAAATATATTTTAATTCCCTTCTGGCACCTGGGAAAAGGTTATTTTTTGTTTTTGTTTTCTCAGCTCCGCTTTGTTCCAGTTGCTAGAACAGTATTTGCCATTGGACACATGCTGGCTTGGCAGCGTTGTGCCTCAAGGTAGATCTTAAGTGTAAAGACAATGACTTTTCTTGGCAGCCATTTTCAAACCCTCCTGTTTTACTCTCTGATGCCAGGGAGCACATTCAATTAAGCGGCATATCTGTCAATCATCACGGGTAAATGTTTTCATTGCATAAACATGTTCGTTTGCACAGGCACTCGATAAATAAAAGGATTTAGGAGAACTAGCTTTCTAGACTGGCAGGCTCAGAACTACTCAGGCCGATTATTATTGTAGGGCTGTTTTGGATAATTTAGTGGTTTAAATGAGTTTTTAAAACTTGAAATAAACCTAATTTGTAAATGAAAAGGAAAAATTAAATGCTGCTTTAGATAGCGTAGCTGTAATCATCTCACTGTTCCCGTTCTTTTATCATAAGAAGGGATGACTTTGAAAATTGGTTGTATTTGGGTGTAGTAACACTAAAAAAGGTTTTGTTTAGTTGAAACTGCCCTTTCTGTGCATTGGGCATACTTTTAAAATCTTCTGTTTAATGCTGCCTGTTCAGAGGCTGGCGGTCACTTTTAAGCATCTGTACAAAAACTCTGGTACTTTACCAACCACTTTGGAAAAATATTGTTTTAACCTCACACATTGGGTTGGTAAAATAATAGACGGTGGAGGATCTAATTTGCAGACACACGAGTGCTTCTTTGACACTTGCCCACAGCCATCTACCCCTATATCTTCTACACGTCTCTAGTTTTTGCTTCACTTTTGATCCAGTTTTCAGTTGACAATGTAGGAATGCATTCAGTAAATGGGCCCATTTTTGTTTACCGGATTGGTTGCCACTTTCTTCAGGCTAACTGATAGCACATAGATTTTTGTAATTCCTCATCTTTTTCTTGAATGGTTGCCTCTACATCCTCCAAGTGAGTCCGCCTTGGGAGTATCCCAGCCTCGATGGATTAGATTCCTCCGTTCGGAATGTGGTCCCGTTGTAGAAGAGAGTGACTAGTTTTATTTAACTCTTTTCATAGTTACTGAACACCAACTGGTTTCTAGTTCTGTTAGGGAAAAAGACTCAGATTCTCTATTTTAGCCGCGACTGAGTGGTACTGGTGATGACCTGTTTGTGTTTAATACTCCATGGAAAGTGGCAGAGTGTGACTGTTCCTCTTAGTTGTGTTTGAGCGCGTTTGAAGGAACACATTCTCCATCTTCTCCAGTGCTGGCTTTTTCATAGAATCACGCACCCAAGCCACAGTTCAGCCTCTCAACACCACCCTACATTGTGCAGCACAACAGTCCTAAATCAACCCCACTGGCTACCATTAGGAGCATGCATTAAAAATAGCTTGAATAACACAAGACACTGCTCTCCACCTCGGGTCAAAGACAAACTATCTTCACAGGAGAGAGACTGAGAAGAGGTAAATTCTGTATTCTTCTGGAGAGTCGTCTGGAGATCCCTAAATCGAAGAAGAGCAAAACTGCAATCCTGGATTTCTCTTGTTTAGTCTTGAAGCTTTGGAACCTGTTCTCTAACGCCATTAAACTTAAACCTTATATCCTTTCCCTCGGAAACAAATCTTAAAACTGAGCTGTTCAAACTCATTTGTATGGACCAGGCTGCCTTCTCTCGCCATGTTCAGTTTCCTATTGACTCCATTCCTCCCACTGCAGTTTTATGATGCCTTTCTCTGTTTTTAGGTCTCGCCTACGTAGTGCGCATGCGTTGCTCAGGAGACCTTTAGCCGTTGTGCAGCTCTTTTTCAAAGCACATACTTGTGCTTGTGGCGGCATACGCCTTGCGGGAGACGCAGCAGCGCGCCACAAGAACGAGTATGTGCTTTGAAAAAGAGCAGACTGCTCTCCCCAGTGCGCACGCACCACTCGCGGGTGCACCCCTCCGCCTTTTTTTTTTTTTTAACTTTCAGCGCGATGCGCACGCTTGTTCTTTATTTATTAATCACACGCTTCGCCCTTTCTCTTCTGCTTCTTCCCATCGCAATCTGCTTTTTATATTTTCCCCTTCTTTCCTCGCCCACTCTTTCCATTTTTATCAGCTTTTCCCACCTTTTTTCACCCCTCTGACTCACACCCGATCTGCCGCCTTCTTTTCCGCCTTATTATATCCTTTACGTGCTCTCACCTCAAACAATTCTACCCTTCACTTTGACACTCCCACCATTTCACCCCTCCGTCACTCATTCACACTCAGTTTCCCGTCTTTTCCCCTTTCCTCTCATTTGTTTTCTCTCACACTCTGTCCTATCTATATTTACCCATCTCCAGCCCTACTCTTCTCCATCTTCTCGCTCACGTTGCCCTACAAACGTTTCTTCACACGCACTCGGTTTTCCTGCCCATGTCTTACACGCTGCCCCAGAGTCTCTTCTCGTCGCTGGCAGCCTTGCCTTCTTTCTTCACCCTTCCTTCTTGCTCACGTTGCCCCTACAAACATTTCTTCACACGCACTCGGTTTTCCTGCCCATGTCTTACACGCTGCCCCCAGAGTCTCTTCTTGTCGCTGGCAGCCTTGCCTTCTTTCTTCACCCTTCCTTTTCTTCTTCTCTCTCTTTTACACACTCCAGCTTCTCTTTTCATCTTTCACCTTCCATCTCCATCCTAAGCTCCCTCCAAACTGTTTGCCCGTATTTATTTTCTCTCCCCCATTCTCTCTCTTCCTCGCGGTTTCCCCATACTCCTCTGTTTCATATTTCTATTCCAGCACCCCCCTCCCTCTCAGGCGCGCACCTTCCATTCTTCCCGTCTTTCATTTTCTCTCTCAATCTTTCCCTTCCACCCTTTGTCCCTCTCCCACTTCCTCACTGTCAGGCGCTCTCTACTCATTCAATCCAGATGCAACGCCTCTAACACCTCCCTAAACAGAGGTCGCAGCTCCATAGCCAGAAGCAGGTGGTTAGGGGTCGTGCATCTAGTTCGGCCACGCACTAGATGCATGACCCCCCCCCCCCCCCTTTTTTTTTTTAAATGAACAAAACCTTTTGGGTCACACTTATTACCCTACTGTGGAATCCCTTTTCCGTCCTCTGCCCAGAGCAGAGTTGGGTTACTGGGCCCAAAAGGGACCAATCCGAGCCTTTTACTATGGATGCCCTTGGGCTTTACCGTACAAAGGATCCCAAAACTGAGCACCAGGTACACCCTGTTAGCATTTTAGTGTAAGTGTATGAAGTTAAAGAATCCAAGGCTTATTCTGGAACGTGGTGTGGGGTAGGAATTAAGAACTCAATACATAGGGTGACCAGATCTTGAGGGCAGAAATAAAAGAAGGACGCAAGCCTTTAATCTCACTTTTATATCTTGCCTTTCCCATTTTTTGGCGTAGCCTTGTAAATGTGCGCCTATACGTATGTGTGTGTGTTTGTGTGTATGTTTATATGTATATACACACAAACACATACATTTACAAGGCTACATATACATAACATTAGCTATGGCTTGACCTCCACCGTGCGCCTACCCCCCTCTCTCTTCCCAGTCTGTTTCTCTGCTGGGACCAGACAGCTGACTGCGTTGCTTGGTAGGCAGAAACAGATAAATTACTTCAATTATTTCAGACTTTGTAGGTGCATGTGAATGGAGAGCATGCCTTTGACTTATTCTTTGCTCAAAGACCTGACCTTTGTCCCAAAACCAGGACATTTATTTAAAATGACAAAGTGTCTGGACACCGAGACCGGAACTGTCCGGGGAAATCTGGGACGTCTGGTCACCCTATCAATACAGCATTTCATAACAATCAATAAATCCATGCCCAGCCAGTGCTTTTAGGTAAGGAAAAAAAGTACTTTAGTTTCAATGCAGTATTATACATACAAAATCAGAGGGCAGAAATAAGGTACATAGTTATCAAGGCAGCAATCACTGTTTGAGAGAGTTAACTAATATTAGGGTGTTCCCAATGGTACTGTACAACAAGCATTGGCATAGCCAATAGGTCGCGCCTTTGGGCCCTTATAAGTGTTTAGTTATCCAGCACAATATCCTTGTTGCAACAACACCAAGTGTTGCATGGCTAAACACGTATAAGGTCCCAAAGGCAAGACAAATTGGCTATGCCAATGCTTGTTTTAAATTAGTTACCCTGTTCCTGCATTATGCTGTAATTGATTTGGTCCACTGCACCTGTGCCTAGGCCCACATTCTATACATTTTATAAATAAACACTTCAATTATTCCTCATCACCAAGGTTGTTTTTCTAGGTAGAAAAACGAAAACTGCAAGTTCATGCTGCAGTCCTTTCCCAGGTAACATTTAGTGACTAACCACCTCATTATTGTCAATTACACGCAGCTAGTGAGGTGGAAAGACTGTGCTTCATTTGCCTTAGGTGCTGGCACTGTGTGAAGCAAATGTATACCTCATCTGAGACCTCTTCCGTCCGCAAATGGATACAAGCATTTACTGATGCATCTTACTTTCTCCATGGGGGCTCGGCATCATCATTCACAGTAGCAGGGCTCGGAGGGAGCTCCTCCATATTGTTGTCCGGTCAGCAGGTCCAGGGGAAACCCTCACTTTTGACATTTCACTTTGCTCATTTTGTTAGTAACGGAGTCATAGTTGAAAAGGAAAAAAAAATCCTGCAAACTTGTGGTCTGCTAAAGTACGCTAATGTTCACACTCAGAGGGGCAACATTTTTTCAGGTAAAGTTTGAGTTCAAAGTCCATCTCCTTCTACCTGCGCCGGCCAAGAAACAGCAACGAAGAAAATGGCTAAATGTGGAGTACAAGGTGGGCAGAGCACATAAATGATCTTAGCCTCCTTTGTAGAGTGTTCACGCAAATGCCAAAACTACGGTGGCTGATAGTAAGCATATGAAATCCACCCTCCTTCTAATGTTTGTCCTCATAGCTGAGGACGAAAAAATCTAGACAGTGGCACTCCTTATCGACCAATACTTAACTAGATCCTACTCGAGCCATCCCATTAATGAGGAGCTCACCAGGAATCAGCCGATTAATGACTTGGAGAACAAGAGGGTTTTGAATGTGAAGGGTCTCTAGTATCTGAACAGTCAGTCATTGAAGAGGATAGCAAGAGTAATTGTTTTGGAACTGAACAGAAGTATTTGTACAAGTCCCATGCTCCTTAACAGCGACCTTTCTAATAAGGGTCTGATTTTAATGGAAAAATATATTGCAGATACCATTGGGAATCGCGGTTAGGAAAACGTAGTTTTTGAATGAAAGTAGAAAGAAATGGGTAATATAGCCAGGCTTATCCAACAAGTAGCTTGTGAGCTACAGGTAGCTCTCCAGCTATCCGTGAGTAGCTCGCCTCTTGTGCCGTCATCTTATTAAATTTGAAGCTTTTTCATGTTTTATTTTTTTTAACTCACAAATATTGACACCATCAAGAACTCTGGAGAAATCACAGGCAACTGAAAACTTCAGACTGTTCCATCGTGAACAGAACTATTTGGGGAGGGGTTTTCGGGGGTCCAATGTCCGAACACTGTTGGTTGTTTACTTTAAGTGACGTAAAGGAAATACCTGAACTGTTGGGGCACTGCGTTGCCAGATATCTTGATAGTTACCTTATGATTTTTTCGGAATTGACTGAAGTCATTATATAACTCTACATTCTATTACTCCAGCTCTTGTCAGAACACTTATTAGTCCTGAGAAAGACCCCCTGTGATGTTTCCCAATTGACACATACATCCTGGGTCGAAACGTCGGCGCTTAGCAACATCACGTCCTACCCCTGCAATCATTGTTAAGGATAACACAGGGTGTAATCAGACGGTTCTGTTCATATAACTTTGTTGTTGGCCCTATTCTTGTGTTAGTTATTTGTTGTAAATATACATGTTACACTGCCACACAATATGTTGTATTATTTCTTTCTGATTTTTGTCCTGTGATTTAACTGTACCCTATATTCCATGCAACATTTAATGGATATATACATTTTAACACATTAACTCTGTTCTCTTGTTTGGTGTGTTCTGACTGATCTGTTGATTTTATAAGCTTTGTGTTTAATCCTGATTAATATCCTTGACACTAAGCAATTGTTTAACCCAACGGAACATATTGTAGCAATTATCATATGTACCCAGGTTCTGAGGGACACTGGGTTGCTCCATTATATTTAATGCTTCTATGTGATCCAGCTGGACTTGAAGCCACAGTTGTTCCTTAGCTGTCTGGGTGATGTGGTTGTACTTTTGCAGACACTTGCTGAAATGTCCTGCAATGTTTGCGATGTCTTTCAAAGGTGGCAAGGTAGTATCTGGTATGCTGTTGCGCATTGAGTTGCCTTTTTCCATGTAGGAAATTTATTCTTTCTTGATCCAAAATTGACAGCTGGGGAAAATGTTTTAATATCTTTAAAGAGGAGATTTTGCTACCATCCTGTCTTGGTTTTCCTGGTGATGTATTTGTTGAATGTAAGATCTGTGTCAAGGGTCAATTAAATTAATGTTGCATTGTCTGTCATCTGGGCTGTGAAGTCGTCTAGGAGAGCCAGAAATTGAATTTGCGGTTCTTTTGAGCTATTGTTGAACAAGAAAAATGTAGTCTTCATTGGGTAGCACTTCATGACATCTAAATCTGGATTTGCTGCTGCCTGTGTCTCATGTAGGGACACAATCGGTCGGTGGCAGCTTAGTACGTCATTATTATTCAGACATGGGTTAATGTACCCTCACCTCCTTCAGAAGAGCTGGGGTGTGGTCACATGGGGCCTTGTGGGGGCATCATATCTGGGGGTTAGGGGTTTGTCGAGTACCGCTGTGGCCTAGTTCTTATGGGGCCATTTCCTTCTTTGACTGCCTCAGAGAAGAAACCCACTCTACTGCTCAACCTATTTCTATTGATGAAATATGGTCATTCGCACCACTCAAGACGTTGGCTGCCTATTTGTATTGTCAAATTATGTTCTTTTTTGCATTGCAGGTGAAGTTACACAGTGATACAGCCTTTTCGATGCTCAGAAGTCTTCCATTTAACACTGCCCAAGAGAGGAGGTGTAGGCAGAATACCTCAGGGACCGTGGTTTAAAGACTGTGACACTGAGTCCCCCGGCACTAATGCACACTCGAACAGATGGTTTTGGGGTAGCCTGTAATCTCTCCACCTTGGCGGAAGTTACCTTCCTCTGGACCTTGGTCTGCAGCAGTCGGATAACCCCTCGTAAGCCAATGCTGCATCATATGAGATTTTATGATGTACCTTTGATCCTTGTTGAGCAGTCAGTGCGAAGTTTTCAACGGTGGCTGCCACCTTTGGATCACCCCCAGGTTATCCTTGTAGCGGGGTAATAAACCTGTGACCTGTTATTTCCCAACAGCGGTTTGTGCTTCATCTTAGTTGCTGCATCGCACTGCGTGGTTACTATGGGAATATACTAATGCCTGTGACTAAGGTACATCAGTGCTAAGGTCACAGCAGATTTTGAGGTCATAAATGTCCTTTCCGGAGATATTGAAATAGTTGAATGTTGTCAACATATTTACATGTCTTGATGTATGGATCCAAGCTGTCCCATGACGGTGGTGGTAGAGGATTGAACTTTGGTGTACTTGCCATGAAACCGGGAATTTCTGGGGTTTGTGATTCCTATCTGTGAGTATTGATGGCCCTTTGCAAGGCAGGAGGTGATCCTCAGCAGGGTATTGTATGTGAAAGCCATGCATGTTTCAGGCCTGTGGATCAGTGCCTAATGAACTCTAGTTGCGCTTGATAATAAATGGTTTCTAAAAAATATATATCTTCTCATTACTTGCACTTTCCACAAATTAGACTAACCCTTTGCCATCCTTGGGCACGGTAACCTAGAGAAGACTTTATCCAAGCTTGCTCTGCCTGCATAGCTCTTTGTGACAATAAAGCAGATAAACCCCTCTACCAGAGTCTGCGTACACCCTACTGCCAAAACATTAATGGCTCCTGTAATCAAGTACAAAGTTCTTTCACTATGGTTGTTGCCATTTTTTCTCTTCAATTATGCTGATCACTCTGCTGATGGGAGATACTCTAGATGCCCTACCTAGTATTCTTGCTTAAACATATGTACTTTAGAAAGGAATAGGTCTCATAACCAATCTCCTCTAGACCCTTACTGGGAGTGGGGGTCAGGGGACTATATCTGCTTACAAAATATCACTTATCACCAGCTCTTCACTACTGTGGCATGTTTACAGGGCTTCTCTCTTAGATCTTTTCCTTGCTGAGGTTATTTATTATGGTAGGGGTCCACTAGACTCTAACCCCCTTAGTTCCCTCTGTAGTCTCCTCTTAGAATGCTGTGTGTGTTCAGCAGGCCATCAGTCAGCCACCCTCAGTTCCTCAATAGCCTAAGTATTTCCATAGAGATGGTAGTTGTTGATGCTGCCTCTCACCTCCCACGTTTCTGTTTTCCCAGTGTTCCAAGCAGAACGGGGCAGACCTGTCGATTATTCTCCCTTTTTAACATTCTCCTTACATTTTGGCATCTGGTGTTAGTGGAGGGTTCGTTGTCCATAGGCGGGAGTACGTTGGCACCTGTTAACTAGTGTTATGAACAACCTGTGCTCTTACTCCGTGATATTCTCACGCCTCCATGACCATTGGAAGTCCTACTCCAGGTTTTTCACTTGAAAGTGAACCTTTGCATGCTGCCTCCTGTTGGGTTTTTATAGGGGGGTGCACTTCACTTCCTTCACTCAATGCATGAGAAAGAACTTCATACCTCTCCTCATTGGCTCACTTTGGCCATTGCTTTTCTGATTGACATTAGTGCATATTTTGATAAACCATCCTTCAAACACTCCTCTACTGCAGTTCACCGAGTAGATACGGGCCAGATGTTCTCATTTGAGCATCCAGTACCGGCTCCAGTTTTGGTCATCCACTGTTGGTGTTACTGCTTGTGTACTTTAAACAACTCAAAGATTATATAAAGAAAACATTCTGCGATTTGAATTTGTACGGTGTTTTTGATTTCTGTTCAGTCGATCTCACTTTAAGGTTATCTTTGCACATCATGGGCTTAAGAGCTGATCCCCCATGCTGTCTCCTGCGACTGAACCTAAATGTTAACAATTTCTATGCGTACATGACATGCATTTCATACACTTCATTAAAACCATCATCTAATTTTCACTTAAGGCTCCTCCAGTCAATCTGTCTTGCACTTTTCACGTTTTACATGTTCATTTTGAAACATATTGCAGTTATGTGTATTTACACAAAGCACATTGATGCCACAAGCTTCCATCATGTTCACAACTTTATGGCACGGTCTGATACCGTAAAGTACCTAAGGGCTGCGCAGATCACACAGATAAATGATACAGGATTTGTTCAGCAGTGAACAGCAGAAACAGGTCATCAAAGGTAAAATTACACTGCACTACAGTATCCAATCCTCAAAACATTAGTAATTCGTATATATGAATGATGAATTGATGGCGATAAGATTTTCATTGAAAATCAGTTTTTTGTTTTTGTGACAGGTGTGTATCAAATAAAAAAGCAGATCCGAGCTCATGATGGCAGCGTGTTCACACTGTGTCAGATGAGGAATGGCATGCTGCTGACAGGAGGCGGGAAGGACCGGAAAATCATTCTGTGGGATCACAATCTGATTCCTGAAAGAGAGATTGAGGTAAGCAGCAGGACCACGGGGGTGGGGCAGCTGGTTCTCCACTCCGGTAGAGATGAGACCCAGGAAGGGAATTAAGGCACATTTCCTGTGTTCAAGAGGCCACCAGAAGGCAGCGCTTAGCCCGCCCGTTCTGCTTATCTTGTAAGTCGACTTACAGGCCATCTTGACTAACCCTGGGAGTGAATTCCGCTCCGCTCGCAGAGTTTGCGGAGTGTTCCGCACTCTGCGTTATGCAGAGTTCCCAAAAACCCCGCTTCACACAGTTTTTTTTCCTCGCTCGTGTTTTTTTAACGTCATGTTGGCGAGTGAGAGCAAGGATAATCCCTCTTCCCCCCGGCGAGATATTCCCTCGTTTGTGATCGTTAACATCAAGTTGGCGAGCGCAAGCATGGAAAATCAACCTCCCGGCGAGATTTCTCCTACGTGGGGGAGTCAGGTTTATCATTGCGAGTGATTGTGTATGCGTGCGACCGCTCATGTTGAGAAACTGTCTGTTTGCGTTGAAAGCTGCAGCTCGAGTAAAAATCTACTCAAGCGGCAGAAAGGAAAGCAGTGCCCCCTTGCGCTGTGCATGGTGCCATTCGCGATGATTGCACAGTGTGGACAGGCATCCGGCATCGCAAATCAACGCGAACAGCATTTTTCTAACACACTCTGCCACTTGCGAAGCTATGCGTAGCGTGGCAGAGTTTCCCCCCCCCCCCCCCCCACTTCCTGGAACTCCGCGAACTCCACCCAGGGTTAATCTTGACGTAGCAGCAGGAGGTGGGTGTCAGCCGTGAGAGACCCCAAGACAGTTCTTATCTCTACAGTGCCTGATGACATTTCCTTGTTTATGCTTGCTCTACTAAAACAGTCCATATTGACACAAGGAGTTCAGCACAGCTCTGCAGTGGCGTACTTACATGCTCTGCGACATTTTATAAAGAGTTTCTATACGAAAGCTGGTCACACTAAGCTAGCATCAAAGCCTCAACCAGAGTTCTTAAACTACGGTTAAACCTTTATTGTAGTTTGCAATTGTGCACGTAGCACATCTGACTGATTCCTTGAAGAGCTAGACCACTCGAGTTCTCTTAATACACTGGAGTGCAACACTCCTATAATTTGAGTTTACGTTTCACATAGTATTAAACTGTTTGTTGGCTAGGCTGTGAGCCATCGCCACCATGCTGGTGTCCAGGAGGTGAGGGGCAGAGTCCTGATGTCTCCTTCCACCATCTTCCACACCACTCCAGACTACACAGGAATCCCAGAAAAGAAGCATTGCTTCTTGGTTTTTATGTTCGTGAACAAAGTGCAGTGATTTCACAGTCAGAAGGTAAAAGTTACTCCGCACACCTAAGTGTTCCTGAGTGTGGAGATGAATTGGCTTATATAGCTTTCCATAACAAGGGGTGACGGGCACATCGTCCGGTACGGATTCGAATCTATACCTGTCTTAGTGACATGCTATTTGTGTGCGAGTCTGAAAAGAAAGTATGTATTTTTAACTTAGGCACGAGAGGTTTGTTTTCAGCTTGTTTTTCATATGCAAATACGTATGGTGCAGATGCATGATCAGTCTATCTAACGGTCCTCCTTTCAGACCCATTTATTTGTAAAAGCAGTCAAAGTTACAGAGGGGGCAGTCAACAAGAAGCATTTCCTATTTTAAACCCCATCAAAATGTGCGCCGAGTGGTGCCATATCTTGGTCCTGGCAAAGGACTGTGGTATATATAGGGTGGCTAAGAGCCTGGACCAGGCAGCTGCACTACCTTTGCGACCAATTGATTTGGCAGCCTGCAGTAACTTGTATTAATATTTTCACACAGAAAAACCCTCAGAATGGTGTTTGCCTTACACGCAATGAAAAAGAGAGAACTTAGCTTTCAGGTTCTGACTTAATTTTGAGGTAAAAGTCATGAAATCATGTCCTGTCTTTAGATTTGGTTCCAGGTTGGGATGCGCTCGGTGAAGATTAAACAAGCTAGATTGTTTTTTTCGTCAGGAACTTAAGTGTTCTCATTCTACCTGGTGTACGAACATTCATGTGATATCTCTTTAGTTCTAGTTGTCGGTCATCTGACTGTTCCTTCTCCCAAGTCTAGCACAGTTTGCTTCAATACTTCAGAATAGTACTGTTTATCTTTCTGCATATATTTGTGTAGCATGTGGATAGCTAAACATAAGACCACCCAGGGAATTGTGTGAAAAATCTTGTTTCAAGAGGTTGCTGAGCATCCTCCCTCCTTGAACTCCTTTCTGGTACCGTGCATGGTTTTGCTATTTAACAAGGACACCTGGTCCTGCAGGCTTTAGTGCCCATTGTGTTAAGGCAAGCTCACAATTGTGGTGCACATTCTTGAGACATAGAAAGTTCATGTGACCTGGAAAGCTTTCCCCTGACTTGTATTTCCTCAAAATGGTCGGCTCTATGATCTTAACAAAAATTCTGAGTCTGGGTACAGGAGAGCCGGCTTTTGTCATGGCTGCTCTTTTCTCAGGCGTTGCACTGCTGAATCGCCCATAGTTGTGTTCTGGGAGGAAACCTGTTACTACTTTAGTAGTAATGTTTTTTTGTGGGAATCCTCTTCATGCATCGACATGCCCACTGGCATCCGCCTGGGCGCCAACTTGACACCTTGGAATAATAAATCTATCTTCGAAAAAAATATATTCCGAAACGGGGTGTGGCCGTTAACTGTGTTATTAAATTGAACCGTGTGTTGAACACGGCATGCGATTCAACTATTAATTGTTAAACATTTGATAGGATGTTTTTGGCAATGCTTTGCAATTTTCCCAGTTCTGTACATGCACATCCATGAAAGGAAAGACGGGGAACCATACAGTGTAACAATTGTACCTGTTTATGGTTCCCTTTGTTTACCTTGTTATAGCATGAATACAAAAAGGTGGCAGTGTTGAGACTAATGCAGGAGCGTGTAAAAAGAAATATAAAGAGAAATAGTTTGCAGGTAAAAATATATTTTGATAATTGGTGGTAATCTTCTAAACAAACTGCAAATTGTTTATTGTGCTTGTTAATAAACACAGACTACACTACGTGTATTCTATTTCTGTTCGTTTTTCTGCATATTTCAGGTTCCTGATCAGTATGGAACAATTCGAGCAGTTGCTGAAGGAAAAGCTGATCAATTTTTGGTTGGCACTTCGCGGAATTTTATTTTGCGGGGAACGTTCAATGATGGATTTCAAGTCGAAGTGCAGGCAAGTCTAATTCATTCATTTTGTCTTGATGTAACGCTTCAATCCAATTGCAAGTGCCTTTTGAGGTACAATCTTATTAAGAATGTATCCAAGTTTGTAAATTGTGATGTTTTTGTTTGTAGGGTCATACAGATGAACTCTGGGGTCTGGCAACGCATCCCTTTAAAGATTTGCTTTTGTCTTGCGCTCAAGATAAACAAGTGTGTCTATGGAATTATGTGGACCATAGTCTAGAATGGACCAGGCTTTTAGATGTAAGTCTTAATTTTGCAACCTTTCTTTGCTACAGAGTGAAATCTATGTTGTCGAAACCATTTTCTTTTTCAGTAAAAGTTGTGAGTGTTTCACACTCATGGGCATTATTTAGGGTTCGCTGCCGCAACTCCTGGCTTGCTCCTTGCAACCCCTGGTACTGTCTTTGCGAATCTTGCCATCAGAGGTGGCAAAGTCGGTGCCAAAAACACAGGGGTGGCTGCGCATTCCTTTTTTTCTGACAGTTCTTTTCATTATAAGTTGAATAAAAAACAGAACACACTTACAAACTTTATCACCTGCGGTGGTAAGTAAAAATGGTTTTACATGAAAGCTGTGTGCATACTTGTGTTGGTATGTATTTACATGTAAGAGAATGTATGTGTGAGCAAGCATGTCTGTATGTGTACACATGTGTATGTCTAAGTGAAAATGAGTGAGAGTCAGTGACCGGTAGTAAGTGAGGTCAGATTTCCTATTCTCTGACGCAAGGCAACTCTGCACCAAAAGTTTCTACTCTGCCTTGCGTCAAAGCAAGAGAAATACAATGCGCCATATCTACTGAGATAGGGTGACTCTTTTCTATCCCCATGCACTGGTGCAATTCTGGCAGGTATGCACCTGTGCACACACCCATGTGCAAGGATGTGTGCATTCTTTGAATCATACGTTTTGTACTGGAAATAGTCCTTTCAAGTACAAAAAGTATGCCTTAAGGCTTTCCCACTTTGTATGTGTGCTGTACAATGCAGCACACATGCAAAGGTGAAAAAACGAGGACAAATGAAAACATTTCTTCTCGTTATACCTGTCTCGAGGAGCAATATAATTGTTGTGCAAATTCCTATCTACTAATGTTTGTAGATAGGAATGTTTGTGTCACTAAAATGGCATAACCACGGGCAAAGCTTTGGTAAAGTAAGTATGAGTGAGTAAGATTAAGAGTGAATGCAAATGGCTGAGCATGAATAAGGAGCGTAAGGGTGTGTAAGAGTGTAAGTGAAAATGGATGAGTGAGTGACTGGGAGCAACATTGTGATGTGATGCTTGTGAGTTTGTCGTTGGCCCTAGCTTACTGAAGATAATTGTTGCCTTATAGAGGCACCCTGGACAAAATACTGGATGTGGCATACTTGCAGCAATTCTTAGTATTGCAGACACCTGCGACAAAACACTGGTAGTGGCACACCGGGGGTAATTCTTGGTATAAAGTGCACCAATGGCAAATTACTAATACTGGCAAATTAGTGGTAATTCATGGCACCCATTGAAAAATACTGACATACTTGAGGAAGATCTTGGCAGAATGCTGGTATTGGCAAAATGTAGGCAATTCTTTCCATAAAAGGTGGACAAGGGTGTGTGGCAACTATCACTAAATGCTGACCCTGACAACGTTTTTTTTTTAAAAACATAATATATATATATATATATATATATATATATATATATATATATATATATATATATATATATATATATATATATATATATATATATATATATATATATATATATATATATATATATATATATATATATATATATATATATATATATATATATATATATAGCACCCATGAGAAAATGCTGGCCCTGGCACAGTGGAGGTCTTTTTTTGGCAAATGGGGGGGTTTTCATATTACATTTTGGAAAATAAAAAATGGGGTCAAATTCTAGGGAACGTCAGGTTTGATTGGCCTGGCAAACCATAAAAGGATTTGAAAATGTAATGAGGGCTCTTTCAGTGTCCATGGCATTTTAGCAAATTTATGGTAAAATTATGATTTAAAATGCACAATTTCACCCATTCGTTTCCTTATTTCTCAGATCTGTTTTACTTGCTTTGTTTGCTCACTATAATTCAATGCAGACAAGCGGTATCCCCCAGAACATTCAAAGTTCAAGTTAGCACCATAGTACAGACAGTATCTAAAATAAAAATGTGTCTGTGTTTGTTATTATACTAAACATACAGTTCAAGTCAAGTCAAAAAGCTTTTATTCGGTTAGTATAAATACAACCACATAAGCTGAACACACATAATAATATACAATAAAAAACTTTTATGACATATATTTGACTTAATTACAAACTAATGACAGATCACTGAACCGGGACCAGTATCTTGCACGGACTAATAAAGTACCATACATAAATACACATCAATAAAATAAAATCAAAATCCAACAAATGTCGCTAATAAGTTAATAGATGTTGCAAGGTAAACTTAGAATCAAACGGAATTATAAACTCCACTTGCTAATAAAGTGATATGTGCATAGTACAAAATTTAGGCATACATATTTACATTAGTATATTGTTATTCAAGGAACAAGAATTCCGTAATGTAGGAAACATTCCATACCAAAAATAAAGTGACGTGTGCCTAAGTATAAAATCCATGACATGATAGAAGACACCCCCATGCCATAGTAAAACTAATGCACTAGATCAAACGTAACAGGATAACCTTACACTAGTTATTACAACTATGTGTAAGATAACATGTGAAAACATAAGGCTATCTAGAGCACCACCATATAATCATAGTAACTTATACACATCTACATGATAGCCATTATAGAACACATTTCTCATAATCATAAAATTATGGATTTCCTGGCAGCTCTACACTTCAAAATAAAAGATGCAACATAGAAGCAGACGTCTGGGCTTTGAAGGGAACATAATAAGTTCATAGCGTCTGCTGTTAAACGGATATTATATTTTAAAAGGATAGGTTTCAAATAAAACTTCCTTAAGAAAACGTAAAACTTGCAGAATAGCAGGAAATGGCAACAACTTTGTTTAGAGACGTTATCACATGGGCAATTTGAATTGGAACCTGCCCCTATCACAGGGAAGGATACTAGATTATGTACAATGCCTAGTCTTAAACGTACTAAAACAAATCGGTGCGATTTAATAGTCACATCCACCAAGTACGACTGAAGCCCACTCTTAAGGCTAAGCTGCCTATAAAATACAGAAGTTTTTTGGGTCCGAAGTTGTTGACTTCTTTCTTCCATCTTATACAATATAAAGGTGTCTTTAATGTCCTTCTTTGAAAGAGGTATTATATACTCTGAATAAATATTAATTCCAAACAAAGTATTATACCAAGAAATAATGTAATTTAACCACGGAATACGATGACATAGATCTAACTTAAGGCAGTCTTTAATTACAGACTGTGTGAACGCAGTTTCCTTTTTGTGCCATATTGCACGCCATAGTAATAGGGGGCGTACTGCAGCCAAATCAGAAATATAATTGAGGCCAGTTTCCTGATGAATCAAGTCTGTGGAAGCTGCAGCCGGGACACATAGCAGTCGTTTTTTTCATTTATCTGGAGTTGGGCAGTAGAGGAATAACCCCATAATCCAGCTCCATATAGAGCTGAAGAAACACATCTTGCATTATATATGGTGAGCATGTCCTTTATTCTATGGTCCCCTATTTTCGTTGCAAAACGAAAAATACCATTAGAATTCCTATTTACTTTATGTCCAATATTTACTTGTTCGTTAGACCATTTGCCGTTGCCATCAAAATTAATACCTAAATAGCAGAATGTCTTAACAGCTTGGATCTTTGAACCTTCTAGGAAAAAGGAACATGGTGACTTCAATTTTTTACCGCATGTCATTGTGAAAGTCTTAGATTTATTAATCAGCAATTTCCTGCCATTTATAAAATAAGTAAAAGCGTCGATGAGACGTTGTAGTCCCAAAGGGGTGCGGGAAATTAGGACAGCGTCGTCCGCGTATAACAATACCGAAACGACCATATTGTCAATTTTGGGGGCATCGGCTGGGATGTTGTTTAAAATAGATGCAATTTGATTAATAAAAAGAGAGAATAAAAAGGGTGCCATAACACATCCTTGCCTTATGCCTCTACGCACGGTAAAGAAGGGAGTTCGCTCGCCAGTGGGCCCGTAGCGTACACTGCAGGAAAGTTTTTCGTATAGCCTTGCTAGAAAAAATACAATCTCCTCCGGTGCTCCAAGGTCGAGCAGTACTGACCAAAGGAGCGAGTGGTCCACTAGATCAAATGCGCTGCTCAAGTCAGCGAAGCATAAAAACAAGTTACCTCCTTTCACTGTAGTATATTTGTTAATAAGCAAATCCAAGTTAAGGCATTGCTCGATAGTCCCAATGCCTTTCCTGAACCCGTATTGAACTGGGGTCAGTACATTTGAATCTGCAGCCCAATCTTCCAATCTTTTTAAAAGTACCCTACTTAGTACTTTAATATACAGTTATTATGATACTTCAACAATGTCAATTGTTGTGATGTCGAGGTCATGTGATATGCCTTCCTGGATAACATCAGGGTCAAGGTTCATATGATGTCTCTTCCTGTGATGCCATTATGGCCAAAGGGTATGTGATGTCACTTCCGTACCCCTGGCATTTTGGTGAATTCCCGCCCATGGTGAAACTGGTGATATTTTAAACTAATGCTGATTGTTAGACAATAGTTGTAAGTAGAATATTCTATTTGTACCGTATGTAGTGATTTGCTAACTATAGTTAAGCATTGAAGGGTTGTGTTTTGTACTTTAAGACCTCTAAATACTTTGTTTGTTCAGCCATTATCGGGAGGTAGATTACTTAGTAAATGCTTTTGTTGACTGAGGAGCACTCCATCTAGGTAGCTAGGGAAAATCAAAATGAAGGCAAATACTTAGTATTCATTTATTAATTTATCCATAAGGCGTTATGAAAACAGGGTGCATAATTAATATTTCTGACATGTTGGGAAAAATGCAGAAAGCAGGTGTGATTAATATCAACTTAAGGAGACTTTAAGCAGCGAGTTATACAAACCCAGTATGGAGAATTTTGTATACATTTTCAGGTATTTAACCCGGATTTTGTTAAATACTATTTACAGAGCCAAGACGAACTTTCTGTTAAGGTTTTTTCCAACTCTGTGTGATCATGTGTTTTAGCCAGCGTTCAATGGATGACTTGTTAGTATTTCCCGTCTCGTAGATGATTTTTGGGTAATTAATAAAGCTTTTAGAGTTCTAGATCAAGGTATAGTTGGCATACATTTTAACAATAGATTGATCAATGAGCATTCGATCGTCTGGACTAAGTGAAGTTAAATTGCAGTCACTTGGTCTTAGTATTGGGGAGAAAGGTAAGTTATACATCAAGGGATATCTTTGCATTGGTTCAATCCATCGCTTATACTGGATTTGATGCATTTATTGAGCATGCATTACTATTGAAGGTTTCTTAACAGGAGCTGCAACTCAACTGGCCAAAATCCCAATGGCTGATGAGCTTTCAAACCTGTCCATAATAATGATAAATGCCCAATTTGTTTGATATGGACAGCAGATTTTGCCACAAGTTTTATGCTGAGGAACAGCACCTCTCTCCTCTAAGAGAGAGGAACTGGATCCAGTCTTCCAAAGCCTGAGTACAGCAGTCTGAATCACTCATAGGAAACAATAATTTCCTTTAGAAAAGATTATCTTCGACATATAAGATTACCTGGTTTACAGAAAAAACGTTAACATTTTTGCCATTGCAGCTTTCCAAGGAGTGGAGCAATATGGTCTACTTTAATGTTTTTGCCTGAACACCAGAATTCCATTTCTGGTGGATGGTAGATTTATCTATTTGATTTTTCATTAGTGATGAAATGTGCAAAATAAGATCTAGTTAGTACTTTGAAAGTAATTTGATAGCATCCCTTGTGTGCAACGAAGTTATTACATTTTTTTTGCCACCTCTACTTCTATATATCTAATCTTCGCACCAACAAATGACAAAGTCCCAAAATACCTCCAGCCACTAGCGACAGGGGTCTGTGACAGGCTCGGGCTGCTCCTAAACTCCCCAAAGAGTTCTCAGTCTTCAAAGAACAGCCACAGACACTATTCCAGAGTTGCAAAATATGATTTATTTCATACAGTTACTCCTCACCTGGGACTCACATACCCGTGAGCAAGGCTTCAGACGATTCACGTCAGATGGGGAGGCCCTGAATGGAATAAATCATCTTATGCAACTCTGGAAGTGTCTACGGGTGTTCTTCAGAGACTGAGAACTTTAGTTGGATATCTTCTGTAGATATGTTTGCATACATCTGTGCTTTAGACTGTCTAAACTATTGGCATACATTTTAGTTTTTCTGAAGTTTCAAAAATTCCAAAGAATAGTCCCATGAATATAGTGCGGAATGTAGTAAAGTCGTACCCGAAGTGAATTAACTCAGTTGACCTTGCATTTAACACCTGAATATAATAATGAATAGTTAAAAAGGACTCTAGAAGATTACATTTCATAGCTTTTCCAATGCAAGGTATGTAACATTAAGATAGTCTGGTAAAAATTATGCTTTCCTCATTTCATACTCCAGAATTTTATAGATCAGCCAGGTAATGTCACAAAAGCAGTATTGCTTCCACAAATCGCAGACAATGATATAATGTTCTTAGCAGAGAGGTCCATTGTCTTTTACTTTGTGAACCCATGTCCATGCTCGAAGTTTGTATGCTCCTAGTCACTCTTGCTTGTTGTTGGTCCTTGTCAATAATTGTCATAACAGGCTTTAACCCACTACAAGAACCTGCAAGCACATCATTTATCAAACACACACTTCCAAGTCTTCAGGCAAAACCGCTAAAGTTCATGTCATCCTGTTCATAAGAATAACAGAAATATATGTGCTTATACCTTACAGTTGACATTTATTGCTGTCGGGGAAAGAAAGCAATCTAGTTGCTGATTGAGAGAATACTCACCTCCATGTCCCTAATAGAATGGCAACATTTCTTTAGAAAAGCTAGGAAATGTTATGTTCTTTCAGGACTCTTGTTGAGGATTATGCATAGTTAAAGCTACTAAGGAAGCAACCCCCAACACCATCTTGAAATAAAATTGATTGGAAATTCGATTCAGAGACCAGTCTGCCGCATTCCAGTCACCTGCCAGGAGCATGCCATTGTGCCCTTTCCTGATTGGGCCCCAAAGCACGAGTAGTCATTACCAGTGTGTGATATGATCTCACATACTCACCTGGCTATCATTGGGGAAATCACTCCAAATTGTTTGCAAATAGATCTCAAGAATTGTTGAACACCTACTGGTCTTAGCTGGGCTATTAAGCTCTCATGCATGGGCTATTAAACCTCTATCAAGCTATGCTTGGACAAATGTGGGCAAATTTGGAATGGCCTGGATATTGGATTTTGTCCATCTGGCAGTAGCAAATGTTACCCCATCAGTCCTCAATATTTTGCTGGACAAGTCCAGTGCTCGGACATCTTAAAACCTCCTGAAGGAGACTGTGCATAAAAACATTGCTAGCGTCACTGAAAGTGATAGCTTGACCAAAAGTGCTTTACGGGAGAATTATTTTTTCTGATGCAAAGAAAGAAAAAGGTTCAGGACTGAGTAGATCTCCCACATCTAGAATTATATAGGTTCTGGTGGCTTGTAAAATCTCATTTATTGAAATAGATTTCAAATGAGGAATTGTTCTCCAGCTGGGGATTCTGCAGTGGAAAATGATCCACCAAAATTACATACCAGATGGCATTATGGTCCTTTAGGCCAGATCATCTTTCGCCAGCTCAGTCAGGGATCCAGATGATGTCCCAGACATAAACAGAACCTCTGCCCCCACACAGACCTGTATTGTTTAGACACACTGTCACCCAAACCTTTTTCATAAAGGCTGTAGTCTGCTTCAAAGGTCCTGAGCACAACCAACGACCCCCGGTAATCCTCCATGTAATCACATAATTGCAGTTGAGTTCCCTGATCCTACTTCCCCTCCTGAGATTACTAGTTTAATATTCCATGAGTGTGATTTAGATTGGGTATCTCTTTTACTTCCAATGGCTTTGGCATTTCTAAGCATATTTATTTTCACTTGAGTTCTCAACATGCAAATATCCTGTAGTTGAATCACAATCTCAGCTACCCCCAAACAATTGCAGACTTTCTTCTGATGTGCCTGTAAATGATTCACCTCAATCCAAATTGAAACAATCCCACTCCTCAGCAAGCTTCTCAACCCTTTATATGTACAATGCATGGTTCATCATGGTCTGGCTCCTCAGTCTCTAACTTGATCCCACTGCTTTGGCCTGCTTGATCACCTTGGTTCTGGCACGTATTGTATTCTGTTAGACCATGGCGATCTGGTGCCAATGTCCTATATTACCAAGAGTGAATTATTACGTTAAATACAGGAATAGCACTGCAACAGGCCTAAAAGTAGATTCCAGTCTTGTGTGCCCTCCCAAGTCACAGAAGTCTCTGGCACCCAAGCATAAAATGGATGCATTCCCCTGCTCTACCAACACTTGAATCCTCAACACCCATGCAAAAGAATGTGAGCTGCTGCAAACGGCCCCTTGACCAACTCTAGTGAGCCACAGGCATTCCGCTTCACATCTGAGTTCCAAGTGGCTCTTCAGTTTTGTTTTACTTTCATTACGCAGCTCATTGGTCCACCACACAGCTTATCGGTCTCTGAGGAAAGATCCCAAATGGCTGCAGTGCTTCATGCAATGTCAGAGGTTCGGTCCCAGTGGCACCTCCTCTACCGCCTGCAGATCCGCCACAGTGTTTCCTTAAGCTCTGCTGTGCAAGGCTCACAGCTCCATTTTTGGCAGGAATCACCCTTTGATAAGCTAATACTATCCTAAGTTCTGGAGTTGTGTGGGGAACATGCACCTCCCCGTTTGAAATCGCTTCAACCATCAGCGTGGCCTGGTCCTTTTTTTTTATTTTATTTTTTAAATCAGGAAAATGGCATTATGTACAGTGGAGTTGCCAAGACAAATTGCATTTAATCAGGCGGTCTCCAATGTGCTATTGCCTTTGCAACTTTAATGTTTTTGCTAGTTTTATGTGACTGCCTCGGAACAAAACACAGCTGACAGGTGTGGTGAATCGGAACTTTAAAAAGCCTATTCTCCGCGGACTGTGTTCAAGTGCTGGGGGTCCTATGGCTGCACTTTTTAACCAGATGACCGGGAGTACCGTCTTCGAAAATCCAGAACTCTCCTCTTCCAAGGACACAGCAAGATGCACCCTACATTTTTTAGAAAGACCTGGCAGAAGTTTCCCTTCTCATCTCTGAGAAAGGTCCTATGAGGCCCCTGGACACAGTTTAGGCACGTGCCATGGGCTTTCCAAAAGCTCCCCTCCCCTTAAGCATTTGAGTGTAATGTTAAACTTTGTCGACTTACTCAAGGAGTCCCACAGCATAATGGCAGCCATGTCAGGGGGGATTCATTACCAAACAGGACAGCCAAGGGATAGTGCAAATAATGCTGTGCCATAGCTCACACATTCTAACCTTACTTAATGGATGTTATGTTTGTGATTACATGGTTGGTTATAGGATCATCTGTCAGATCCACTCTTTCAAGCTCTCCAACATTGCCAAACCTGAATGAATTGGAGACGATATGAAAACCACCCGTCCATTACATTACTCCATGTGATATTTGCTACATCTTTAGTCTGTGTGTTTTGTCTATATATTTTTTTTGTAACCAACAAATATATGCAATCCTGTTGTTATAGCTGGGAATATTGTTCAATTTCGGTTGAAATTATTGTATATCAGAAATATTCAAATTATTGATCATTGTGAACAACCAAAACATGTTTATGATATGTATGTATGGATAGGTGGATGAATGTAGTCTACATGTTGATTTAAATGGTTACTTCTCTGTCATGAACTTTATATATTGAATAATATTTAGAGAAAATTATTAATAAAAAATATATTTGCATTTTTCTAATTCAGAGTGTTAGCTTTCCTCTCCTAACATTTTTTTCCCATTATGGTTGTTTAAAACATGTTTTTGAAGTTGCCCTAGGAATTTCACAGTATACAAACCTGAAATAATCCCAGCACATTTAAATGTCCTGTTCTTGGTTCCGAATCTATAGACATCAGATGTTTGCTAAAGATGGCTCCAACAGTCTCCTATGTCCATTGTTTTTAAAACAAATAGGCATGATTGTTTCATTTTTTAGTGTTCTATAATGTATTCAACACCAATAGAATGTGTTGGGAATGCAAAGAGGCAGACTGCTTAGAATGCCAACATTCAGTACTTGGGTGTGCCTGCATTCAGTGAGCATGTGTAGCAGAGACTTGAAGCACACCCGGGTAGTCTGAGTTTGTGTCTGCACATTAGGGGGTAATAGCTAGAAGTGGGCGGAATTTGCATAGTCGCTCTACGCAAAGCACAGCGAAACGGTAAAAAATCTCCGCGAGCACGCAGAGTTCCACGAACACGCGGAATTGCTTGTTCCGCCCGTTCGCGATGCTTTTTTCCTGTTCACGAACGCTGTTTGCGTGCTCGGGGGAAATATCTTGCGAACACGCATTTTGAAAGCGCGAACAAGCAGAAAAATTCCGCGAGCGAAACGGAATTTAACGCCCAGGCCTAGTAATAGCTGTAATGCCCACATGCAGTCTGACGTTAACAGCTTCTAGTTGCTTTTTCTCCCTATCGCACCCTTAGCTCTGGGGCATTATTGCAGGGAGGTCCATTACAGCATTGGAAACCTTGGCAGTTGGCAGTAATGACATTCTAAATCCTATATTGCTTTTATTGATAATTTACTATCGTTTCAAGCATGCACTAATCCATTCAGGAAGGTGAATACGTAGAAGAACTCAATGCATGTACAACGACCCACAAAATGCACTTAGTGGCTTTTGGCACTGCATTCTTTCCAAGTTTAATGTAGCTTGGTTCAGACATTAAGGCCAAGAAAAAGAAAAGATCTGTGGGAAAATACCCTTGTGCAAACCACTGTAAATTCTGGACTGCTTAACAAATCTTCAGCTTGCCAACTTTGTTAATGTTTGAGGTTTACTGAAATAAAATGTACTGACAAAGTGAAAGTAATGCCTTGGTTTTAACCTTAACTCTATAATCACCACTGAGAGAGTGCCTAATGTTTGCATAGATGTGTGTGGGTGTGTGAATGAATATATATATATATATATATAGAATAATTTTCACAGAGTCAAATCAAAGGTCAGAATGAAGTTATGGTTGGCTTTGTTTGTAAAACTTGTATTTAAAAACCTCAGATATTCAATGATGAAGCCACAGGTAAAGTGCAGTTCGGGTAATGATACAAAAGTGAAGTCACTTAATTCCACCAGTTATGGTTAGATAAACTAACCACAATTCGCACTCCAGTCTTGCACTGCTTTTGACTTTGCACATGACCTCTTTTGTCACATGTTAAATGGCATAATTGATTACATCACCGAGGACATATAAAATTACATTGTTGGTCTATCGACTCACCAATGCTTGTCGTATTAGGGACTACATGTGAAAATGTTCTCATTCATTAACAGACTATGGTGAGATGGCATTAGTGCTCTTCAACCATAACCTTGACCCATGTGTGTGTAGCAGGACATGATGGAGCAGTATGCGGTGCTCCTAGTATTAGTTGATACTGATATGGTTTGCAGACATATGGGATGGCCCTGCATAACAAATCTGCATGAACTTTCCCCAAAATACACACAGCAACGGCAAAATAAAACACCCATAGGATTGCTGTACATGTGTTCAACATTCTACAATGTAATACAGAACTACCATTTTAAAAACCAAAACTGCTCTTTTTGTAATTTCTAACAAAATATGCTGGCAGCTCGCAATTGCTAGTTTGTTCTCACTCTCTGCTCTCCTCAAATGGGCCTGGCCTGGAGATTGTGTGAATGAGAGATGGGAACTTGCGTGTAGATTCATTATGTTCGCATATTTATGATTGTTCGGTGTGTGGGGGTAGCTAGCATTGATTCCCAGCATGCTGTGTGCGTTCTCTGCCAAGAAAATCATATGCAGCACTACATAAAAAGGCACTTGCAAACCAAAAATCAGTGCACCAGACATTACTTTTGCTGTTGTGCTGGACGAAACCGAAACTGCGGCGGATTCGTGTACACTACCCTGTGGGTGAACCTTACACTGCTGTCACTAGCAAGATTGGGTGTCTGGGCTTGGTGGAGTGCATGTCCACAAGTGAAGCTTGCTCAAGCTGCCCACGTTGTAGTGGTTCTGTGTGTGTGAGAAGAATACACTGCTTTTTGTTTAAACTAGTAAGCTTTTAAGGCTTGTGAAGACCTCGCTGTACAAAGGCAACAACTATCAACCTTATTAGCCATTGTTCTCGAACAATGATCTTTTTTCCCCCAGGTTTAGCCTCTGAGTTGCCTGGATTCCTAAGCGTTTCATTTTCTCTGCAAAATGGACTAGTCCTTTGTTTCCATTATTTTTTTCCTTGTTTTTTAATTGTTTTTATTTGTACTGTGTAGACGAGCATCACACGTTTCTTTGACAAAACGTGTAGCTTTTAAGAGTTTTGCCATTTAATATTTAGATTTTCTTAAACTCAAGCAACATAATTGGCAAGTCATATTAATGTGAACAGGCAGAGAGCCAATAGAACATTTTGTAGAGACAATTTGTCTTCTGCAAACAAAATCGAAATCTTTCAAAATAATCCTGAGCTTGAACCACACGGGGCACCTGTTTTAAATTATCTACTGGGTTTAAATGTACAATTGTAGCCGTTCTCCTTTAACGGCTGTTAATGTTTTCTGGCTGTTACCTCCAAGCTGACAAAAATGCATTAGTCGTGCCCTGGGTTGATACTCTTTATTAGCAAAACACATACATTTTTGCTTACCGTTTCTTGAATTGAAGGTCATAATACCTAGATGGTAAAGCCTTAAAATTGTTGTATAGAAAAAATACAGAATTGTAAATACCTAAGACCGCAATCAGAATGGATAGAACGCTGATTCTGTAAACCGATTTTTGAAATGCATGCAGACATGCAAAATCAGATAAAAGCCTAATGCAGACTAACTTTAGCATATACCAGCTTCAGGCTGCCTGTGGACGAAAGCCTCTTGTGGACAATCCCCAAAAAAGTACAGTGGACTTAGAACCTGCCCTTTGCTTACAGTTGGTTGGCTTTATTGTCACTCTCACTTAATGATTCTTATTCGATGGCTTACCACCTTCATGTTGTGTTAGTCCCTCCACTGGAGCATTAACCTCTTTACCATGCTTTTGACTGTACGACTTGTATTCTTCCACTGCTTACATTCAGTGTACTACTTCTTTCAGCACTCCAAGTGAGAACTTGGTATTTACGATATTTGTGTTTAACATTATAGTGTTTTATTTAATTGTCTTTATGTCCATTTCCTATGCTCTTGCACCACCTCCTGTCCGCTTTAGAAGTTTTATCTCTTTTATGATTGCATACTTTAAAACACATTACACCCACACTGCAGATCTTACTTTAAGTGGACACTTGCTTGGATTCATTGTCTTAGTCCCTTTAAAATAAAACTAGATTACTTCTGAAATGCAAATACCTACTTTACATGGTGGCATGCCTGGTTTTCATATTCCAGCCGTAGCCATGCTCGAAAGGTTTCCTCTTGCTTAGTAGATGGCTGCGGCGTTTTGTGCTCATAGTAGGTGATAGTGCTGATAACATTGGACAAGCAGAATGGTCACGGGGTAGTCCAAGTATCAGAGGATTAAGTTGTTAAATCTGCAGAGCCAACAAGGTTCAGCATTATAATACCATCTGTCTCACCCTGTTCGGGTGGACCACAGGACCAACAGGCTATGGGGGAACAGCAGCTGTGGCTGGAGTCATTGTCTTCTGGGGTTGCTCCTACTGTGGCTCTGTAAACTGTGCCAAGTGCACTCTTTCCTCACTTGACTCGCATGGTATCAAGGGCGGAACAGCCAACCAACAGACGCAATAATGTATTGTCTATCCCAGTGGCTGTCTGTTGCTAAAAAAAGAAAGTGCTTGACACTCACAGCAACATGAAATATCATACAGTTCAATAACTGTTTAGTTACAGGGTTGTAATCTCATATACTATCATCAGTAAGGTAATCTTTTCCCTTCTCTGCCCCCTCTAATAGGTCTGCCTACAGTCTCCACTCTGCCATCTGGGCATAAGCATTAATCAGACAGAGGTGTATATTGCCCAAGTTTACCCCCACTAGATAATTTGTAGATAAGATCAGTAGCTTTTGCCCAGTGCTCAGTTTGTAAAAGAATAAGCACTGGGCCAACGTTTTGCTCAGAAGCCTCTGGCAGGTGCTAAAGAAGGTTAGGGTTGAGGATCCCACGGCTAGCTAGTCTTGGTTCCACCTCATGTCACTTTAATCCTCAACCAGACACAAAAACACACCTTTTCTCTTTATTCCACTCTTGAAAGTTCTTTTTTATCTCTGCTGTCTCACTCTCTAGCAGGTTTCTCTTCATTTCCCTATTTTTTATTTTTCTGTATCTTGTTTTGGATTAAAGTCTGTTGAGGAAAACTGTCTACTGCTTTACCTTACTCAGTGGAGCTGTGGGCCTGGTGGTGTTGGTGGGACAATCTGCGTACCTGTTCCTTTAGCAGCAGATTCATTTGTGTGGAGCTGCGGTGGCACCCTCACTGGGGTCACAGTCCGCTGACTGGTATCAGTGCTGCAGGGCTACATTGCAGCACTCATTTGCTAGTGCTCGGTTACAACAGTTGCATTCTCCGGTCTGGTTCTTCAGCAGGTTATCATCTTTGGCAGTTGCAGCTTCCCAGGGCTGATTGCAGGCAGGTACTTGCTCATCGCAGTTGTGGCCTCCGGGCCAGATCCGGAATTCCACATCACCTGTGATGGGGGTTATACTTGAGGCAGTTATGACGTCAGGAAGTGGCAGCACCAGTCTTTCTGGCACACAGCAGGATACTGGAGGACATGATGTTCCTTCTGCCTTGAATGGCCTTGTACAGTTCACAACAGGAGCAACTCAAAAAGACCAAGAGAACCCACTCAGCACAGGTCGCTCCTGGCTTTACTCCCACTGGCTGTCAGCTTGTTCTGGATGTCCCTCAACCTGGAAACATACCAGACATCTCCTGGGACAGTCTCTCCTCCTGCCGGATCAGTCTCTTTCCTTCCTTCTCTGAGAAAACAGGCAGGCTTCAGGAGACTATTCACACCCACAGCTCCTCCATCAAGAAGTGCAGACTTCTGGTGATGTCTCCTCACATCAGGGAGATGGGCAGTGATGCAGACATATGCCCAGGTCACGCAGTGGCCTTTCAAGTACTGTGCGGAGCACCTCCCTCCTTGATCAGGAAGAACATGATAGTGAAAAACAGTGAAGGCGTTAGGATCCCGTCTGCAAAAGTAGTATAAAAGTGGAATCCAATCTGTTTTCGCAGTGGGTTGGTTCAGTTCTCTTTCATATGCCATTTTCTCTCGGACTCTCACTCACAGCCTTTGTGGAAGGTGATGGCTCTTGTGTCAGCTAGCAATGATTTTGGCTATAAACAGTAGTGTCCAAAACTAGTGGACAGTGAAGTGTGATATCCTTGCAGCTAACTATCATCAGCCTTACTGAAGCAGTAATCAGGGAAGAACGAAAGAGCAGGACAGACAATCCCTAGAAACGTACTGACATTGAACAAAAATTGCCGCCCACCTCACTCCCACCATTTACAAAATACCAGTGCTGAGGAATAAGCAGCCTTTTGATGACAAGGTTCTTATTGAATTCCTAAGAGTAGCCCTGTCTCCACTCTTCGTCACTTAAGTATCTCGATCTTTGTCCTCCAATCACAGGGATGCAATTGGTGCACTTCTACTGTCTGAGGAAGCTGTATCCACCCTCCATCCTTGTGCCATGCCAAACGAGGGGCTATCTCAGACTCTCACTACACACAAGTTCTACTACCACATATACACAGTCAGCAAGCACACAGAATGTCAGCACCAGGGTCTGCAGGTCACACTAAAGGGGAACTTTGCACTCTGCTCACACTGGAAAAGAAAGGTCTATTAGTAGTTAAGGAATCACAAAACTCTATGCTGCCACCAGCACTTTGTGACTAACCCAAGACTTGGACAGTAGTCCTATGTCAACTATGAAGGCATGCTTGGTGAACTTCTGCAGGTTCCCATACAGCCAGGGCAGGGGTAAATTACAATTTACCATGCAAGGGACAGCTCATCACTCCACCACCCTTCTAGCATTAGAATAAAACATTCAAGGTGTTGTGAGTAATGAGTAACATTGGAGGTGAAGTCACTGACATAGTTTATTTGTAGTTTCAAGAAAGTATAAACAAAACGCTAATGACACAAAAGAAGTTGTAGCCGGACTCTGCAAGCCTACGATATTCAATGACCGGTTTAAGGTCTTTGTAAATCTATAGTCAGTTACCTTATAATTGACCTCAGAGCATAAAAATAGTCCAAAAAAGGGCCTAGAATGTGTAATGGGCCACTCTAGTTGTGGTTGAGCACAACAATAGATTGGATTTGTAGAAAGGTGTAGCAGTTGTGGACATCTCTTTAAACATTTACCAACATGGCTGAGCTCGAGTTGAATGAACAGTACTAACATATTTTGTGGTTTTTAGCCAAACTGTTCTTTGTGTTCCTCCCGACAAGGGGTACCCAGTGTAGGCACAGGAGAGCTGAGTCCTTCACAGACTTTCAGTATAGCAGCCATGTTGCCATGCTCCTTTTCGGTTCATTGTATCTCTGTGTCTGTTGTGGATCATGAACACATGACGAGGATCCTGGGCCCGCTTCAGACCCTCTGCTTTGTATGATGGTAATTGCTGTGACAGCTTTTATTAAATGACGAGCTTCTTGGCGGGAAGCATCACTCTGACTAACAAGTTACTTTTCATAAAGCATCTTCTGACAATTTTCCCCCAACAGTTAATCCATCATCGACTTATCTCCTCTCTGTGGGTTCTTAGGGCGGAGGGAGTTCATCTGTTCTTCTGGCCAGGGTTCTCTGCTCGCTGCATCTCAAGGAAATGAGGCCAGGGTGAGTTAGGTGTTGAGGGCGTCACTGCTCTAGGTTTAGTTGCTGTAGTTGTGGGTAACTCCAGCAGCCCCTCTTTGCTCTGTTAGTCTTGGATGCTTTATCTGTTTGTGGATCGTAATGCCTGGACGCCTCAGTATGTTGTACAGTCAAACTACAAAGAAAATGGTATTGCCAATTTAAAACAATTTTATTTTTAGTCTAATTTAACTTGCATTTCCTTTTATATGAACAATGATAAAGCAGTGTTACTGTGTTGAATGAAAGAAGAGAAGTGGATGCAGTAAAATATGATTTGTTACGTCTTTCACTTATTTTTGATTACACATCATAACGTTTGTTTTATGCTGCCTAGCTGAATTTAGGTGTTCCAATGTGTTTGCTGCCATTGATTTATTTTTGGTACTGTCCATATATTTCCTAGGAACCTGGACATTGTGCAGATTTCCATCCCAGCGGAGTAGTTGTCGCAATAGGAACGCACTCTGGAAGGTAAGTTTTGTCCCAGTCAGTTGGACGCTCCTCCATCCCCAGCCGTGATACGTTTGCATTCTGTAATCCATTCATCTAACTACAGTGTTGCAAGTAGTAAGGGAATTTGTGTCTATTATGTGGAGGTTTAGGCTAGTGGTAAGATATTTGACGCTTTGCGTAGTTTGAAGATGGAAAAAAAGGCACCTTCAGTTTCACAGAGAGCGCTGATGTCTGAATTCTGATTAAATAATTAACTTGGGGAATAACTCCATTACCTATTTTGCAGTCCTACAGTTTCGGCCAAGTGAATCTTTTCTTTCTGTTTTTGCAACTCTTTGCTGCTTTCCTAGAAAGCTTTGCGATGTACTGCAGCAACGCGAAGATACTTACATAGCATGTAGGGAAGAACTAGACATAGAGGAAGAACCGTTGTCCCTGACTAGGTAATCCTGACTTTTTATTGAATATATTGTTTTCATTGAAACACGAACAGAAGCACTGGATCGACACTGAGTGTAGATGTATCGAGATGAGTATGGATGGATGACAAGCCTCACCCAGTGACGGCTGGCATTATTTGCCAGTGGTAAGAAGAGTTTGGAGGGGTGGCTAGGAGGGGTGGAGGAACGCGAGGGAGGGTGGGGGGAAGACCGTTAAAAAAAGAAAAGCAACACTTACCTTGCCGCACCTGTCCCGCGTCTCTGCTCCTGCTGTCCTCATCAGACAGAGGCACAGGAAGCACAGAAAAGGCCCCCTCTCTGACCAATCAAAATGCTGCAATGCAGCTTTGTGATTGGTTTTGAGCATCCTGATTCTACGCTCAACCAGGGAATGGGGGCCTGGGCTTGTTCTCTACGCAGGCTGTAATGCAGCCTGCATGGAGAACAGGAAATGTGCGCATGACTGGTTGGAGCGGCCCGAGAGGGCCGACCAGACAGTCATTGCACACTTTGGAGTGGGCAAACCACTTCTCCCCTGCCGAGAGAACAGAGCAGCCCGCCAACCCCCGCAAAGGAAACATAAAATGATAACTCAGTTATCATTTCATATTTCCTTTATTTCACTGCTCAAAAGCAGTGGGGCGACGCTCCTTCACCTTACGGAGGAGCTGCCCCTGGCCTCACCCTCTCCTGAGTTTTACCACCTAAGTCATAGGCAAAGGCGTCTTATGGAGGAGGAGGTCATCAAATTCCAGTGCAAATGAACAAACAGAAGTTCCTGCCCAATGTAGATGCCGTAGCTGTATCTGCAGCAGTGTTATCATGAGGGTCAACTATGGATACCAGTCTGTAAGAAAGAGCTTCCTGATGAAGTTTGGGTGTAAAGCTACAATGAAAAGAAATTTTTTAAAAAGAAAAGAACCTCCAGCTGTGCACAAGAGTGGCATTGGACCGCTGTCAAACACGGTGCTTTAGGAGCACGAGGACATGTACAACACCAAGCTCACAGCATTAAAGGCAATGGAATCACTTGTGTGACAGTACAAAAGATGAGAGTGCTCCTCCTTTGCCACATTTTTGCCAATGGTCTTAGGCGAGAAGCTCACAACCGAGTCACAGGACTGTTCTTCTGAGTATAATTGGGACTCAGGAGCCACAGCGGGCAGCATCTTCTGAAATACCAATAATAGAACTCTGGGGTAGTCTCTACACGCTGCGCAGCAGTATCCGGCACAGGAGCAAAGGATCACAATGCGTGTGTTAATTCTATTTTTCAGTGACTTCCTTGCACTGAGAAGAGCTACCTTAATTAAATTGTAGGCTAGAATATTGTCTACTCTGTTTCTGGTCTGGGATAGTAGTTATTTATCAGTTGGGAAAGCTCTGCGTCTCCCCTTCGGGAAACTCCATCCAGGATTCTGCAGGAATTTGAAATGAGTGAGTTGATGGGATGGAGTTGGAGCCCTTTGGCACAGTGATGGTGATGGTGGTAGTGGCCAAATGCTCTAAAATTGCTTACAGCACGTTTGTGACTACTCTGTTTCAAGTAGAAACATTTTCAGATGTCCTTCAGATGGTTTAGCTCTACCCAAGGAGTGGGATTCCACATCTTCAGGTCTGAAATCGCAGTGATCTCCCTCCATGTTGCATCCCTGTGGATGATCGTTGGGTGATGAGGTTTGCTGTTGATGGAAGCATGTTCCTATTTGGTGTGTAGTGTGGCACAAATTATCGATGCGTCCTGGTGCTTTGACACAGTGGGTGCTATTGACTACTGTGGTCGAGAATTGTTTCTTTTTCTCTTAAATTCTACTGCCCATTCCATTAACAAACGTAACTTTATTTGTGGGTGTTTAGGGTGCACATTTTTATTTTCAACTCCTGAACCTACCTAGCCACTTTACCAGCACTTTGTAGCCATTATCTTCTGTAAAATAGGCACAGAAATTCTCCATTATACTGTTCAAGTACTGATGTCTTAATTGTGCTCGACTAGCCACTTCCCCCAAGCGGGGCCTGATCCTGCTGGTCTGCCAGCTGTGACCTGGTGCTTCCTAACTTTGCATTTCCCGAGAGTGCGGCCTCTGCAAGACTTCCAGAGAAGCATATGTATGCCTCCTAAGCCCATGCGCTGCCAGCGATGCCAGTGCCACCCTCGGACCTGATTCCAGAGCTGCTTCCAAAACCTTCATAGTGGACTGAAATGGTCCCCTTGGCAAAAGAGACGGTTTATCACTTGATTTTTTTGGTGATGAACCCCTAGCCGAGCCCAAAGATCTGCAAGTGTGGATAACCTTTTGATCAGACCTGGATGCTTTTGAGATACCAAATAAGCATTATCAGGGCCTGGAAAAAGACACTTCAGAGTCTGACACTCTTCTTCCTCGTCATTACGGTCGCTTGTCGCCAGTCTTTTTTGTTTCTGTTGTACAATAGGCTGTAGAAGCACTGGAATTGCCCAAATCGACTGCAGAACCAAAGGCTAACATCAGAGAAATCCTGCAACTGTCATTGTCCGTTTCTGAACCTTTGCACCTTTTGAGTGGGCCAATTTTAGCTGCCTGCTAAGTCTTTTTTTTTTTTTTTTGGGCCTAGCAATCCTCAGATCGTTTTCATGACACCATAGACCAGTGCCCTCTGATCCAAATTACTTGTACTCACACCCATCTCAGGAGAATCTAGTGGTGCACGCGTGCTCTGCCAAATGAAACCCAAATGCCTTTTGTGCAATTTGTTCAGACCAGGGGTCGAAAAGATTTGACCCTATGGGCAGAAAGATTTTGGCTTTGGCAGTCTAGCCCTTTGCACTGCTTGCTCCAAATGCCTTCTTAGCCTGTATGTTCACGCCTTGTGAGAATTGGAAGCATGGCTATAAGCCTCCCAGAACATGTGAATAAACCTTCAAGATCCAGGAAGGGGTGGTACAGATGCATCTAAAAATGTTGAATTGTGGCCTGGATTCCACATTACCGTGGCATGATCTATGGCTTAAAAATCGTAAAAAATGGTTGTCTACAGTATTGTTTTGTCTCTGTATTAGCATATATAAAATCCAATATTTGTTCACAATTAATGTCTTTTTTAACAGGTGGTTTGTTCTGGATGCAGAGACGAGAGACTTGGTTTCGATACATACAGATGGCAACGAACAGCTGTCAGTGATGCGCTTCTCGCTAGGTAGGTCATGATGCATAGCTCTGAAGTGGGCCCATATTAACCCTCAACTTTCTATTGAAAAATGTGTCATTGAACTGCCTCTACGCCTCTGGATTAACCCCTCATTATATTACAAAAGTAAGACTCAAATAACATGAAGGAGAGAAATTGTAAAACGTAAAAGACCATCTGAAATGAAAGGGGAATTTCCATAGAATTATAAGTCTCCCCTCTTCTAACCAGAAGTGCTGGATCCTCAGAACTGGCTAGTCTTTGTAGGGAGAATCTCCCAGCTCAGTGCCTGGTGGTGAGGGCAGCTTCCCTGAATTACAAAGAAGTATTGCATGAACAACAAGGAAATGAAGTGTCTGGAGAAGCAGGGTAAGAAGGTTCAATGGCACAGTCGTCTCTCCCAGTGTCCGGCCACTGCGGCAAGCTACACTCGTCCCCTGTGGCAGCTTTGGTTCAAGTTCTTATACCCCTGATAATGCCGTCAACATTGTGTTTGGTGTGAAAAAGTTGTTCTGTTATACAATGAACAAGGTCGTCCAACAATACAAGACACATACGGGCATGGTTTCCAGACCTCTACCTCTTTTCCAACTAGACTCGAGCTGAACCTCCCCCCTCCTCTTTTTTGGGAAGCAGGAATGCATTGATGGGATGCTTCAGGGGGAGAAGATGACCCGAGCCTCTACTTAGGCAAAGCCATGGGTCGTCAAAAGTGAATAGTGTGTATTCCTTACAACTGCCTTGTCCTGCCCTATCCAGGCAGCCTTTGCCCCAGTCTGCATCTCTAGACCCAGTGGACGAGGCAGAAAAACTGCTCTTTAAGAGCCATCAACACATTGTCGCCCTGAGAAAGAAGACTGTCAGGCAGGGGAATCTGCCCGCATTTTGTATCCCTGATTTAAACCCGCTTTTCCCCTACTTTCTCACCCATTACTGTAAACCCTTTTTTGTATCTCACGTTAGCTACTAATGTCACTAATTGAACCACACCGGTTCTTCCCATAAATGATTGGTAAGTCACCCAGCCAGAATGTAAATGTGCTAGGAATTTGGAATAAGGGTAAGACAGTGTTGAGATCAGCTCTCTTGTTATTGATCCACAATTTACAAACATGCAATGCAATTTGATTTTCTTTATGTAGATGGCACGTTTCTGGCAGTGGGATCCCATGACAATTTTATTTACCTCTACACGGTTACAGAAAATGGACGCAAATATAGCAGATATGGAAAATGCACTGTAAGTATTAAATATTCACATAATCAGAAGCAAAATCATTTAGCCTAATCAGAATGTGTGAATTGATTCCCGTTCTCTATCTTTGGGTTTACCTCATTGGTGATATCTCCTTCCAAATTTAAAAATCCCAGTTGGACAGCCCTGGAATACATTTCACAAAAAAGTTGGTTCTGCATGTTTAACCAGACTAATGTACAACTCCTGTATACAAATATATTCTGATAGTATCTGTTCCTCTCTGTTAATTTCTCAGGATAGTCAAGGCTTTTAGTACTGTTCAGTGTGAAACATGCTGAAAACTTGCTGTTCTTCTTTACTTTTATTACTAGATCTTTTTTTTTATCCATTCTATTTTGAAGTTATTGTCCTCGTTCCCTGCCTATGCTGCTTAGGTTCTTGAAAACAACCCTGAACGTCAACTGTACGCTTGGGGCACCGAATTTGTTTCATGTTCCTTTCCCCATTCACAAACATGGTTTGTTCCACAAATTAGGCAACCTGCTACTTCCGCTATGTCATGCATTCAAATAAAAGAAGAAGCAGAATGAATGTTCTTGTTGAATTTTAAACCTCTCAGTAGTAGCCCAAGTGAAAAATACTTCCTATTGTCAGGGCATTCCTTCAAATAGTGATCTCATTACCCTTCTTTGAGCACAGTGTGCCCTAATTTACATATGTTATTCATGATCTTGGCACATTGCCATAAAGATTTTTGGTTAGGCTGTTGTACAGTTATTTCTTGCTGAAGCCTGAGTGCTAGTTTTGCTGGGAATTGTTCTAAGCATCGTCAGTGCCAGGGTGGATTGGGGTGAAACACATAATATCTTCGTTAGTTCTCCTGGTAAGCAAGTGGTTCACGTCAAAGCCCAGATTCCCTCAGTGTATTTTGGAGTGCCCACCCATTGATAGCCCTGTAACGATTGTAGTGAGAAATTCAGAAGTTGGTACACCATGGTTACCTACTCACTTTACCTTCAGAGTTTATATCCATGCACTTCTGAATACGTTTGTTCCGCCGTGTTTTTGCTGTGGTAATTTGTCACAATGGAGTGTACTGTGAATGTCATCACCAACTTAATTAAAGTCATTTAAGTCAAAATCATTTGATTGAAATTTGTCAATCGAGTTCCAGATTATAGTATGAATATTTGCTGCTCTATGTACTTTGTTGATGAGATTCAACATATACTCCTGCATTCATTGAAGCATGCACATAAGAAATCTATGTTTTGGTACTTTTCCTTAAATGTGTTTAATCCATGTTCACCATTTATGTTAAAGGTTTCTTGTCTGCATTTTCTCTCTTGTTGTGAAAAATTTGGTAAAATGGGATGCAACTACTTCGTTTGAAAATGTTAGCAGTTATGGAGGTTATCAATACACTATGCAACCCTCTGCATCCTACCGTTCAATCCCAGGCAGTAATCAACAGCAAATTTGTTTAAACAACTTTTTGGCCATATACAGTGACCATTGGGAAAGGTTACTGGGAAAGTTAAAAAAAAAACACAAAGGAATATGATAAAATCCTAAATATCCGGTCTAGTTATTACACATATTAAAGCTGAATATTGCTGTGTATTCGGAGGCTTACGGTCTTCTTTTCCACATACCTCTACATAGTCTTTTCGTAAGGTTTATGCTGATCAAGATCAGTACTTGATGAATGCCAGATCCCAGTATATCAAAAAAGAAAAGTGATTTATATTGAGATGAACCCTTCCATTAATGTTGAATTTTATGTGTGCATACAAGGTCATGTACAATAAAAAACATTCATAGTGTACAAATGGAGAATATGCAGGCAGAGCATCTGATCTTTGTGCCTTAAATTGAAGCAGTGGTACGTAAGTGTACTTCCCAATTTTGCATGGCAAGGCAGACTAAGGTTTTAGCCTTCCAAGGTCGATAACATGATTACCACTTCCATTTTATTCCTCTTTCTTTTTAAAGTGAAAATGCATGAGTACACACAGAATAGAATCAAAAATAACGCCATAGTTTTCACTTTAGAACTATTGGAATGATAACATTTTGGAGCAGCACTGGTGGGTAACTTTCCTCATGTTGGAGTAATTTATGCTGGTAGTACATAACAGATTATTAGTTTGAGCATTATTCACGCTTACAGAATTGTTTGTTCTCCACTTTTAAGTGCACTTACGTATATTTTGAAAATGGGAAAAAGCATGAGGATTAATTCAGCTGATATTAAAAATAAGCTGTGTAGGATCATAACTGGCAAATCGAACCCTTTCAGTAAAATGGTAGAGGGCTTACTGGGTCCCCCATCCTGCAAAGTAAGTGATGTCCAGTTTGATTGGGTTCAAATTAGACATTATAGTCCAGCGCAATAGCAGTTGTTAAAGGCCGGAACCTGAGATATTGGCCAAGCATTTAACTGTTTTAGTCGGTGGCATTAGTAGTGTTGAGGTAAATTTCATTTATATAGCTCCGTGGTACCAAGCCCCCATCGCGGACAATAGAATGTAATGTAAATTCCCATTACGTTAATAAATCAACACAACAATATATGATTACTTGACATTACTTACTTAACATGCTTGTCCTTGCATTTCCCAAAAATAGATTACTCCTTGGCACACATTTTATTAGAATTTCTTTCCATCAATACTCGTCCTCCCCTCTCATTCTTCAGTGCTACTGCCTGGTTCCCTTGATTTAACGTTAGAGTCAAACTTTAATTTACATAAAGAAAAAAATAAAAAGTAATTAATTGCCTTTCATTACTCACCTTTCAGTGACTCTAATCATAAATCAAAGCTAGAGTGCAGGTTGAAACAAAGCTATATTGATTAGAAGGCAGAAGGGAACGTTATTTGAATGATGGAGTGATTTGATGTTTGCTGTTAAAGCTTGGTTCTTCCTTAATATCCATTTCAGTTACTGTGCTGCAGTGTGCACAAGCTATTAACATGTTATAAATTATTGTATTTACCTGTGAGTTTGTTTGATAAATGTGCAGTTTTGTACAGCTTGCAAAAGTTCATGTAATAAAGTGCTGAAAAAAAACATGGATTAGTGGTAGGTGAATGAAGTGCATCATGAAAACATATACAAATTCACTGAAAAACCATCATTGAAAGTTATTGTTTAATGAAGGCAAACCTGGAAGACCGCTGAAATTTAATTGAGGCCGCCTGCCATGTTTGGCTCTTGGTAGTAATTTGTTTTTGTGCCATTGGCAAAGTGTTGTATTGAGGGTGGCTTGAGTTATCACGTGTGTTGCATACAGATCTCCTGCCCCCAACCTTTTTTTACCCTTCCAAATGCACTGCTTATGTCCAGACAAGACATATGAGGAAAGGGATGAACTCACTAATGTTTAGTTTCAAAATGTTTTGCAGATTGGTGTATGGTCTAGCTAGTTCTTTTCGGGTAACTCAGAAGTAACATTTCCCATTTTTAATTCCAGTCTAAAGGCCTATCTAAAGTAAAAGCTGCTGAATGGAATTGCACCAAACTTGTCAAGAAGATTGAATTTCACTCAAAATATATCTGTCTGTGGCATGGTTGTGGCTTGGTGTAATTTCATTCAGATTTGTTTTAGATACAGGTATCACGAAAAAAGTGTTTGTGTTGCCGCTCAAGGCTTTTTTTTTTTTTTAATATATAGATTTCTTTTTCCGTTAATGGCATTTTTATTGTTTGATAACTTTGTACAGAATGCACTTGGTCCATTTAACTAAAGGTCATCATTTTAGATTGGGCAAAGGGTGTAAGAGGGGTAAAGCAAAGCAGCGCCTAATTAAAAAAAAATGCTATTATTCAGAAGACTACAGCCGGTGTTATCGAAGATCAGGGTGCCCAAGGCTGCGTAGTCTTGAATCCACCTCATGCCTTTTCCATTCACAATCAGACACTCCCTGCCACTTTATCTTACTCTGTCCGTTTCTTTTTCATCCCTGCTTTCTCCCTTTGTCACTGCTTGTTTTTATCTTCTCCCTTCTTTAGTTTTTTTCCCCCTCTCTTGCTCTGGATCAAAGTTGCTGAGGAGAAATTAATGCAGGTGGGCCCAACCTGCAACCGCCAGCTCAAATTAGGCACCTATGCAAAGTAATACTGGGGTGATATAAAATATCATTCTAATTTAAGTCCCTTTAGAATTTTTGGTCCCGGTTACAGCAAATATTGCTGAAAAGAATAGCACTGAACTAGACCTGTGTTAATCATCCGATTCCTGTTTTTGTTCTTCTCTTTCTTCAAGAGAGAGATTCATCATTAAGAATCACCTCCATCTGGAAAAATTCAGAATTGCACACAGAAAATGTTTTGTTAACCAGGTCTTAATTTCCAGGAGAAATGCATAGCGACTGGCTGAAAAGGTTTTCTGAATCTCCTGAGAATGTTTGCCATGTGTCTGATAAAATCCCATTTTCAAACACATTGATGATATTCACATAACACAATTCCCTATATGTAATTATTTGGATAACCCGTGATTTTGTAAAGTTTCTAAGAAAACATTTAATATTTCTGACAGGAAAGTTACTAGTAGTTAAAGTTGACTTTTCTAGTAACCAAAATGTATTGATGCCTGTTGGCAATCTGTGTTTTTAGGGACATTCCAGCTATATTACACACCTCGACTGGTCCCCAGATAACAAATTCATAATGTCAAACTCGGGAGACTATGAAATACTATACTGTAAGTATAAAATATTTTTTTCTTTGTTATATCCTTTGTAAATCTGAAATATTAATGTTAGAACAGGTTTTTATGTGAAATTTGTACCACAATTAGCAATTAAAATGTTATGATGATGATCCTTTTTCTGGGGAATGTGTTGTTTTTCAAGGCTCTTCCATCAAACAGTGGCCTAGATTTGAGAATTTGAAATTGAGCAGAGCAAACATGTCCAACATAGACTCTAGAGCATCAATATTTGCCTCATTTTAAGGATAACCACTAACTTTGTTAATCATCCCTGTTCCTAAACATTATGTGTAAATGTAGCTCCTGTGAATGTCCTAAAAATCTGGAATGGATCTCGACCTACCTTCAACACCCCTTCCTCCACTACTACTAAGATTAAACAATCACCTTGTTAGCATATAGTTGCTTAGAATATAGTGTGTTTGAGGACAACATAAACATTAACTCTGTGTAAGACTGATTCTACGCACACCATAAGGATATGTTGGCCTTAGTCCTGCTAGCTCACAGTGCACTATCTGTACCCCTAACCTGGCAAGATAATGGGTGGAACGTGCAACCACAGAACATGACAACAAAGACTCCCCTAGGAAATTGTGGAATCCTCTCTATAACCCTTTTGTTTGGTAACTCATGCATACCCAAAGAGATACACAAGAAAGGAACACATGGAGTTTCAATATTTATTGAAGCATTTTGATTCTAATGTAAAATACGTGCACTGCGATATTCAATAGAAGGAAGCAGAATAGCGTGATCATCATTACGAGAATGGTGAAGAAGATAAACAATTCAACCATTGTGCTGTTACAGAGAATATATGATTGCATATAAGCACTGTTATATTGTGCTCTTACGTAGCGCTACCTATCCTAGTGGGCCTAGAGCGAGTGAATGTGTCCGAATCCCTGTAGGGTGATCTAACGCCCCCATTACCTATGGTTAAGTGTTATCAGGGAACCCGTCTTGGTGGAGAGCTGGGCATCATCCATTGAAAGAGGCAAACAGGAATAAGCTGTGCTGGAATTCCAGCATGGGGGCAACCTCAGCAGTGTCAGCGAAATGCCCCTCTGCCCTAACAAAGGAGTGATGTTGTTTGTATAATAAACTGCACTTATACAATCATGCCGGAGCCCCAGTCAGGCTGCTATTGTTGATTCTTTCGTGATTGCTCACTTGCCGAGCAGACAATAACAAACAGCAGCATTTTGCGTAGTGAACTTAGCCTATGAACAAAATGTTCAAGGCACTTGATAATATGCCTACAAAGAAGTGTAAATGTAAGCAAAGCCATTACAGATAATATTATCCAGCAAAGGCACACAAGCAAATGTGTTTCAGATGTCCGCATTTCAGAAAAGATGGCAACTTTACAACGTGAGCATGTAAAATGGTGGTGTACCTACTTGGCCTAAATGTAACCACATGACACCCACTCCTTGGACGTAAGGTGCCTAAAAAGCTTCCTAAAATATATGCATGAATAAAAAAAAGATACGATCATTAAAACCTAACATCAAAAAAAGCATTGGTTCGAGGCATATGAGCGGCAGATCACACACTGAGCATAGATCGCCATCTGGTGTTGGGCCCGGATATGTGCACTTGTTTTTGGATCATAGTGCGTATGGGCATCGACTCCATCCTCAGATTGTTTTTTTCCGCCATCGGGCTCGGATGTGTTTATCGCGCTCCAGCTCGGTACCGTTACCGATCCCACTTTCGACGCGCAATCCTTCACCTTTTTCTACGGTATTGTTTTCGATCCTCGCGAATCTCACCAACATCGAAGTCCTCGATTCCGGTCGTCAATGAAGGCCTTCGGGCCTACCTGAGCCTCTACATCTGGCTCATGGAAAGGACTGCATTCAAGAAGTGTCCTCAATGTGGGTCGAAATTCCCACACACAGATCTGCATGAGGTGTGTAACCTCTGCCTTTCACCGGAGCACGAGGCCAGAGACTGTCCATCTTGTGCCTCTTTCTGCTCCAAAGAGACCATTCGGGATCGTCCAGCTCGAAGAAGAATGGCTTGCTCGCCGACTTCCATTCCCGACGACATCTTCCAAGAGGGCGTTGATGTACCAGAACCGGAGCGGGTCGAAGAAGGCCTCGTCAGCGCCTCCGAAGCAGACTCCGACATTGAAGACATCACTCCTAGGCAACGAGTTGTAAGTACTGCCGTCGACCCCAACTCCTACCACCGAAAAAGGCTTGTGTCACACCTTCACCTTCGGACCCAGGTGCACATGAGAAAGTAATACACATGCCCCGCCACCGGGCCAGGCAAAGAAGCCAACAACAAAGCCTTCAGGCCACTCTGGATCGAGTCAGCCTCACGTCGATACCGAAACTCTGACCCCGGCACCGAAAAAAAAGACACCACACTCCTCCGCGGTGCCCACTACTGCCTCCGCATCGATGCACTCGGCACCCAAACCTACCGGCACCAATCCCTTGACTACGAAAAAAGCATCGGAACCGACCAAAAAGCCGCTACTGAAGACTACAGACTTTCAAACTTCTGAGCCAAAAAAAGCATTCGGAACCGAAAAAACAACCGCTTCGGCAGACCCCTACAGACACCTCAAAACCTCATGGTTCCAAGCCCAAAGAGCACAAAACCACTCTACAGTCGGTGCCGCGCAAGCTTTCGGAACTGAAAAAATAGGCACCGAAGGACATGCCTCACACAGAAGAGCTTTTTAAGCCAGATCCCAGCCAAAAGACTCTTCTTAAAGATTCAAAGACTGGTCAACTGATTCTGAGTTCTAAAAAGAGACCACTGGACTCGCCTACACTGGCTCCAGTACCTAAAAAGAGGGACATTGCAAAATCTCCTCTCAGAATCCCTTCTCCACCTCCTCCTCCTACACCTCCTCCACACCACCTCCTCCACCAGTGGACGATGATGACACTTCTGATGACACAGGGGAGGGTGCAGATGATGAGCCACTAGGGGATCCTAGTCCATCTCATACCCCAGACCCATGGGATGATTAAAATACACCTGATGTCCCTAACATGCCACAGGATGACCTCTTTCGCTCTAGACCTTCCCCTCCAGAGGATATCATGGGCTTCAACCAGCTCGTTCACAGAGCTGCACAGTACCACGGGGTTGACTTACACACAGACCCCGTGGATGAGGATTTTTTAATGGATACTTTTGACATCTCTCAAAAGACCACCTGAAAGGGGTAATTAAACATACACCTGAAGTGTTTTAAAGACCCCGTTAGGGCTAGGGTTATCAACCCATGAATAGAAAAGAAATATAAAGCCGCCCCAGCAGACCCAGCAAACATTAAAGGCCACGTTCCGTTGGATTTGTTAGTAGTCTCCAACGCTAGGAAGAGGGCTAACTCTCAAACGTCAGGGGATGCTCCACCTCCCGACAAGGAGTCCAAACACATGGACGCTTCCGGTAAACGCACAGCATCTCAAGCAGCTAACATATGGCGTATCGCCAACACTCAAGCCTCGTTAGCTAGGTATGATAGTGTGCACTACGACCAGTTAGAGACCCTATTGCAACACCTGCCTGACAAATATAAAAACAGGGCTTACAACCTCATACAAGAGGGTAAGCCCATCACTAACACCTCCATTCGTTGCGCTCTAAACGTGGCAAACACCGCCTCCCGAGCCATAAACACAAGTGTCCTCCTGCGTAGACACGCTTGGCTACGCATTTCCGGTTTTAAACCTGAAGTACAAACTTCCATTCTCAATCAGTCATTTGACCAGGAACACTTGTTCAGACCTACCGTGGATTCATCTCTCGAGAAGATGAAAAAAGACACTGACACGGCTAAATCAATGGGAGCCTTGCAATCGCAAGCTCCCAGACGCTCCTTTCGTCGCTCCTCTTACAGAGGCAACTCCAGAGGCTATTCCTCAGACAACCCCTCCAAATCTTACAAGACTCTCACCCAAACCACATTCACCAAGGATTATCAGAGAGGAGGCTACAGAGGCAATAAAAACAAAGGTAGAGGCAGATCTAACAACACCCGCTCTGCCTCCACCCTTACCCAATGACTTACCTCTGCTCCCCCCGGACCATCCTACACCTGTCGGGGGAAGATTACTACGGTTTCTTCCTGTCTGAAACACCATCACCACAAATGGGTAGGTGAAGCAAATCGTTCAAACAGGCTACTGTCTGGAACTCACCTCCACTCCCCCAACCATACCACCCAGACAGCACCCAATGTCATTAGAACATTTATCACTTCTAAAGCAGGAGGTAATCTCCCTCCTACAAAAACATGCAATAGAACCAGTCCCCCTGCATCAGCAAAACACAGGAGTCTACTCCCCGTATTTCCTCATCCCAAAGAAGGACGGATCTCTGAGACCTATCCTAGACCTCAGACCCCTAAATCTCTAAATACACTCAGACCACTTTCACATGGTCACGCTTCAAAAAGTCCTTCCTCTCCTGTCCCAAGGCGACTTCCTTGCCACTCTAGATATCAAGGACGCCTACTTTCATATTCCCATTCACACCTCTCGCAGAAAATATCTCAGGTTTGTAGTGGAAGGCCAGCACTACCAATTCAAGGTACTCCCTTTCGGAGTCACCACAGCACCCAAAGTATTCACCAAGTGTCTGGCGGTAGTTGCAGCTCATCTGAGAAGGCAACACATTCACATCTTCCCATATTTGGACACACTCACTCAAAAATCCAGCTACTCCACAACTTAGGGTTCACAGTAAACCACGCAAAGTCTCATCTACAACCGTCCCATATACAACAGTACCTCAGTGCCACAATAGACACCTCAACAGCCCTTGCATACTCCAGTCCGGCCAGGATAGCAAGCATGCAGAAACTCCTAACAACATTTCAGCCGCAACACTCTCTTCCAGCTCGAGTGTTCATGCAGCTCATAGGGATGATGGCCACTTGCATATTCATAGTACCTCAGGCAAGAGTCCAAATGCAACCTCTGCAGGAGTGCTTAGCACGTCAGTGGAACCAAGCTCAAGGACAAATCTGGTGTTGGTGGACGGTCGCACTTAACGCACTCTGCAGTGGTGGAACACCAAAAACCTATCCATAGGGCAACTGTTCCTCAAACCGGTTCCACAGATTGTGTTAACAGCGGACGCATCGCGTTCCGGCTGGGGAGCTCATCTATTACATCACACCATGCAGGGCATGTGGACTCCACAACAAAAGTTACTCTACATCAATCACCTGGAGTTGCTAGCGATTTTTCTGGCCCTAAAGGCATTCCAAAAGCAAATATCAGGCAAAGCTGCCCTAATCCGCACCGACAACATGACAGCTATGTACTACATACAGAAACAGGGCGGGACACATTCCCTACAGCTCTCCCAGCTAGCGCAAAGCATTTGGAGATGGGCTATTCCTCAAAACATTTTTCTCCTAGCCCAACATGTTCCAGGAGTGCAGAACAGCATCGCCGATCTGTTAAGTCGTCAAACGCAACAGATTCACAAGTGGGAACTTCATCCACAAGTTCTTCAACCCTTTTTCCAGTTGTGGGGGCAGCCAGAGATAGACCTCTTCGCCACACACAAAAACGTCAAATGCCCAAACTTCGCCGCCAGATATCCACACCCATTGTCCAAAGGCAATTCAATGTGGATGAATTGGTGAGGCAGATTTGCATACGCTTTTCCGCCTCTCCCACTCATCCCACTGATAGTGCGCAAACTACAGCAACAGTCACTGACCCTCATCCTAGTTCCTCCAACATGGGCCAGACAACCGTGGTACACCACATTACTGGAACTGTCTCTAGTCCCGCACCAAAAACTACACCTCTCCCCACGCCTCTTAACCCAGAACCATGGAGAGATCAGACACCCGGACCCAGCACAGCTCAACCTAGTGATCTGGCTCATGAGGTCTTGGAGTTCGGTTACCTTAACCTTCCCCCTGAGTGTATGAACGTTATCAAAGAAGCTAGACGCCCCACCACTAGAGCCTGCTATGCAGCTAAGTGGAAAAGATTTGTGATATATTGCCACAACAACACCATCAATCCTTTAGATGTGTCAATTCAACACATCATAGGTCACCTACTGCATCTCCAAAGGTGTAACTTAGCCTATACATCTATTAGATTACACCTCGCTGCCATAGCAGCCTATTTACACAAAATAGACAGCACTTATCACTCTTCAGGATAACTGCCATCAAAGCATTTATGGAAGGTCTCAAAAGAATAATTCCCCCCAGGGTACCCCACTCCCCTGTGTGGAACTTAAACATTGTCCTGACAAGACTAATGGGTCCTCCTTTTGAACCTCTGCACAAATGCGAAATACAGTTTCTAACATGGAAAGTTGCTTTCCTAGTAGCCATTACTTCCCTTAGAAGAGTCAGTGAGCTACAAGCACTAACTATTCAAGAACCGTTCTTACAACTCCATCATAATAAAGTTGTTCTCAGAACCAATCCAAAATTCCTCCCTAAAGTTATTTCTCCCTTCCACCTCAACCAGTCTGTGAAGTTGCCCGTATTCTTCTTGCAACCACAGACCGTTGCAGAAAAAGCTCTTCACACTCTAGATGTTAAAAGAGAACTGCTTTATTGCATTGAAAGAACAAAACTTTTTCGTAAGACCAAACAACTTTTCGTGTCCTTCTCACCACCACATAAAGGCACCCCATATCCAAATCTGGCATAGTAAGGTGGATTGTCAAATGCATACAGATTTGCTATCACAAAGCTAAACGCACCTTATCTGTTCCTCCTAAAGCCCACTCTGCCCGAAAAATAGGGGCTTCAATGGCATTTTTAGGGAACATTCCCCTAGATGACATATGCCAAGCAGCCACATGGTCTACACCGCACACATTCACAAAACACTATTGTGTAGATGTGCAAACAAAACAACAAGCTAGTGTGGGCCAGGCTGTACTCAAAACACTATTTCAAACTACTGCAACAGATACTGATGGTCGCCGCTAGGAGCGGATACAATCTATGCTCGGTGTGTGACCTGCACCTCATATGTCTCGAACGGAAAATGCTACTTACCAGTATGCTTCTGTTCTTGGCATGTTGAGCTGCAGATCCACACACGCCCACCCGCATCCCCGACTACCTTTATCTGTTCCAGTATTATCTTTTTTAGATTCAGCATACATGGGTATCTTTTCTCTTTCTTACAAAACTCCATCATTTCCCTGATGGCAAAAAAACAATCTGAGGATGGAGCCGATGCCCATGCGCACTATGATCCAAAAGAGGAGTCGCCTATCCCGTGACTTCCAAAGACTTTTCCAAGACAAAAACAAGTGCACATATCCGGGCCCAACACCAGATGGCTATCTATGCTCAGTGTGTGGATCTGCAACTCTACATGCCAAGAACAGATGCATACTGGTAAGTAGCATTTTCCTTCTCTTTAATAATAAATGCATACTAGACACCATTCAAATAAACTACTCGCAGAGGCCAAAAAGCCTGGAAGACAGACCAGGGCATGAAAAATACTATTTTTTTTTTTGCACATCTTGCATGTCACAGCTTACCTCCCTCTAGTCACAAGTCCTACACTTGACCAGCGTTGTATGAAGAGATTGAGAATGTCAGTGATAACACAAAGGCTTGAATCTGAATTTCCAGGCTGAGCCGAGCGATGCCAAAGCTCTTGCTTCATATTTATTTCTCTAGTCCCGCACCGCAAATATCAGTTTTTGCCTCTCCTTCAAGCAGCCAGCCACTTTCTTAGGTTGGCTGTTTCTCTTTACCAAAAAGCCTTTTCAAGTCAGCTGTTTTATCCAGAGCACAGTCATCGTCTCGTCTGTTAGATCTCATTGTAGCCCTGGACTGCCTAGTGGATAGAGCTGCCCCTTAAACTCTGAAATACTACTGTACAGAAAGCAAATCCCGAGCAGCTCCATCACACAGTAACAATCCCCTACACTTTACAGAAAGGAACGCAAGCTCATCGGGTCTACTCCCAAGAACTCTGCTCTTACACTTTACTTATCTAAATTGGCTTTTAAAATTATTCGGTTAACAAAATCGAGGTTTTCAAATCTCAGTGTAATGAAGTATAAAATGTGAAAAGCAAAAATAAAACTGATCTTTAGTAATAAATATGAAGCAAGAGCTTTGGCGTCTCCCGGCTCAGCCGGCAAATTCAGATTCAAGCCTTTGTGTTATCACTGACATTCTCAATTACTTCATACAATGCTGGTCAAGTGTAGGACTTGTGACTAGATTGAAGTAAGCTTTATTTGAATGGTGTCTAGTATAACTCGTATACATTTTGCTGGTGGTCCCTTTGGGGGGAAGGGGTGGGGAGGGTTTAAGGGCTGCCCCCACTCTGTCGAATCATATTTTGGACGCTACCCACTTGGGCCGGTGTTGTTGGTTCGGATTGCTTGCAGATGAACCATTTATGATCTTTGTTTGGTTGGTTCTGGCTCTTTTCCCTTCTTACCCAGTTCATGAATGCCAAGGTATTCAGTTTTTTTGGGGTGCCTTTGTTCGTTCCAGTGGTTTTTTTTTTCTTTTTTTGCTGAGCCTCAGTTTGCTTTCTGGAATTTGCAGGTTCTATCTTTGTAAATGTGGAGTAATACAAATACCACCATGACAATACTATTATTTGGTTGCTTGGTGATGACTGAAGGAACCAAACATTGCTTTGTGCCACTTTGTACCAGTGCGCCTTGGTACTTGCAACTTGCCATTTTTTACATTGAACAGGACGCTCAGCGCAGGGCACCTGGGTGAAGAGGTCAAAGAACATGATCCACCTTAGACGCAGAAGATAAAAAAAAAAGTGTGGTTTCACTTCAGTATATTCTGACCGGCCTTTCCCAGATGTTTCACCAAAATGAACATATGTATCTACCTGTTACGGCATAATGTGTTCCGGTTCGAACACTTTTTGTGTTTTACAAATTGCTCAACAAATGTTCATTGTGCCAACTCGAAGATGCACATACTGACAGGACATTAATGAAATGGATGGTAGCTTCTGGCCATGGTTGCTAATTGTGTACTTCCCAAGAAGGATGCACATTAACATCTGCTGGAACACGCTTTACACTGTTTTGAACAGCTTACATTGATCCAAAAGTGCAAAGCATTATTATGCAATAGATTAAATGTAACTTTATTATTAAAGTGAAGAAGAAATGATGTGGTATAATTTACTGGATTTAAATTCATTATCTAACTTTTTTTAGGTGGCTTGTTTCAGAGATCAGAAAACTTTCAGTGTTCACTTTTCCTCATAACTATGCACCCGCTACACTGCTCAACTGTTTTTGTACATTATTGCACAAAGTGAAAATGCATTGGTCCAGACCATAATAGCCTTACTTGAGGAGGAAAAAATATAACATAAACTGATAAAGAAAAGCACTATTTAATCGAGTGCTGCATATGCATGTGTCCCTATTTAAAATGAGAAATATCTAAAACTATTTTAACCCATGTACCTTTTCAGGGGACATTCCAGGTGGTTGTAAACTAATCCGGAATCGTTCAGACTGTAAAGACATCGATTGGACAACCTACACATGTGTGCTAGGCTTTCAAGTGTTTGGTAAGAACTATTGGGTAACCTTGCTGTGCTATTGCTATTGTTGATAGACACTTTACACATAACATAGTGCAAACTGTACGCAAGCTGTTCAAGTCTAAGATGGAATTTCCTCCTTGTTAGGTGGACAATACTGATGCTAACTGCTCTCTTATTTCCAACCAATGTGGTACCATGCCGCCTAGTCACCAGATCAGGACCTGCTTGCAGAGTGACTCCTCAACGCTTTTCATGATCACTACAAGGCATAAGTACACCTGCAGGGGGTGAGAAAACCTCAATTCCCCGAAGGATGTTCCCAATCCTCAGTTCTTTTTTTCTAAATATTAAGGTGGACTGGAACCCTCCGCTCATCCAGCTGGCATTCCATTCCACCTTTTATTTATTTGTACTTATTTCGTCTTGCACGTCCCACTATGGACATCCCATGTCACAACTTTAAGGTCAATCATTGTGCATCGTGCCACAGTCTTATTTGCAGCTGTATATGTGCACAAAGACCTATGTAGCATGTTTGGGGGACAAAGCCTTCTGGTGCATGCCTGACCCCTGTGTGATAAACTAACCATGTGGTTGCTTAAGAATTGTTTGGTGCGTTTGCAGAAAAAAATAGACGTATTTCACTAAAGACAATGAGTTTCACATTTGAGCAGGAAGAATAAAGAAGTAAGCTCTGGAGCAAAGGAACAAGTGTTTTTAACATGATCCTTGAAACCCAGTGCAGAATTGAGCTGTCCTGTCCAGAGACCCTAGCACTTGGGGTTTACACTGGTTGACCAATAATCAACATTTGCAGTTACACACAATAAAGGGGAATTTGCTTGGTCACACAGCACTATCACCTGGTACCTGGAGATTTGTTTCTGAATAGTCAAGGCAATGGGCAGTGCTTGATTTGGAATTGAAAGATTCTCACAAACTGTACCTTCTGCTGTATTAGGAACTGCTTTGTATTCCCAGGCTTGGTGTGGTGGCTATGGCCAGTGTTTGCCATTTATAGTCGGGCGAGTCTACAGACTAGACATTTGCACAATGCGGTACAGGAATTCTCAGCCTCTCTAAGATGGGATGGTTTGGAGAGGCCGCACTGGAGAGTCTAGTGTCTTCTTGAAGACGGCACGCTGTCAGGAGTGTAGTGTAATCTCAAGATGAAAAGACAAAAACTGCTGGTTCTCTGTTGCAGCTTCGCAGTTCATTGTTATGCAGGATAATCCAGAAGTGATGTAAATGACAGGAGACTTTGCCCTGGTTGTGGATGTCCTTGATCGGTAGCCACATAATCCGACCTTGTGGGCATTGGTTCCAACGGATAACAGAAGATGTGCTCTGCGCCTGCATTCCCCTTCCAGTCAATTATGTAAGGTGAGGAGTGGGTCTGCAAGGCATGTCCTGAATGCTTGTTTCAAAGCTCGCACTGTACCTTTGGTCCGCTTACATTAGGTTCCTTCTTGGCAGATACTTCTCTTGCTTATTACCTATCATGGATCATCACTTGCATGGAGGACACCTCGTATCACCAAGTAGACTAGGACATGGTTAATCCAGTCAACCAGGATTCGCTTTCCTAACATCACCCAGTTTCTCCTGGTCACAGACGCTCTTAACGGCTTTGAACAAGCCTTCTACTGGACAATCCGTTCCAAGCGACTCGGTCTTGTTAACTCTAGCAAGTCACAGTCAGTCACAAAACCTGTTTTTGCCCAATTGCGTCCATAAAAGTACAGATAATAAAAACAATTCTAGCAAGTCCTTTGAACTCTGCGTGAGAACTGGAAGAGGAACTACTACCAGGGATGTTGAGAAGGCACGCAACCAGCATTGGCCTCCTGAATCTGAAGTCCTGATGCACTCTCCACCCACACTAGGCCTTGCCTTATCCTCTGGTTGAGTCACGAGCATCTGCAGTGAAGGGTCCTTTGTCAGTTTATCTACTTTGCTATGTCACTGAGGAGGTTTATGTTGGGTGATGTGACTGATCCTGCAGAACAGTTTGAGTGGTACGATGGAAGTGGTGATGGCAGAAGGGAAGTCCGTGGATGCACGTATGTGATTTGAAGGTTGCACTGTAATGCAGAAAAGAAAACAAGCAGGTACTCATGTGTCAAGCTTTCTACACAAACATTTTCGAAAGAATTGTTAGGCAAATCCTTATCATAGTGCAGAATGAGAATTGAGAAATAAAATGCCCATTAATGCATGAAGATAGTTTTATGAACCAAATTCATAAAATATTGAGCAATATAGTTCTCCTGAGGCTGCATTTTGGTATCTTGCTTACCGCCTACGCCTAATACTTTTTGTTTGCAAGTGGACTCTAGCTCTGTCTTTCCACTTAAAATGTGCATCGTTGTCTGTGGCTATTTGTTTGTCAGAATCTTGCCTGTAGGTAAATTTTAAGCCCGTTTTAATTAAGTCAGTACTGTGAGGAATAGGAGGACTTTATTACAACCTGATGCTGATGTAGCTAGCCTGGATGCAACCACAGACGCTGCTCTATTCTGTCTGGACACAGAAGACAAAACATGGACTGGAAAAAATGGCTTAGTGCACATATTCCCAGAAACAAATACTAGATGGAAATCAACAAATTTTGTACAAATTAACTTATGCTTCGGAGGGAAAATTTGTACAAGTAAGCATGAAGTAAAAGATACTATACTTCGACGTAAGTGACAGAGCAAAAAGAGGAGTGGATAGGGAGGTCACAAACCATAATTGAACAATCACTTTAAAAACGAAAACAAAATATAGCTTTCATTATTCTGTTCAATTTTTTATAGAGGTACAGTAATAAGCAGAAACTAAATATTTATGTCAACATGTTTATTTTTTCCATGCATTAGGTAATTATAGGAAAGATGGAAGCTCTCTGCATGCTTCTATAAATTCTGATCTACTGCATATTTTTAAATCGGACTTGATTAATACTGATGGATTCTGATTCCTTTTGCAACACATTTCTAACTGCTTTTTGGTGTGTTTAATTTTACACGCGAAATATTAATTTTATTGTTCATGTTTTCAAATATCCTAGCTCTTTCATGTGACAGAGCATCACACAAAGGATTTAAGTGGTTAGAGGGAAGGGCGATGGTATGATCTTGTATTATAAGGAATAAAGGACACCCTGCTGTACAATATAAGGATATTGCAAATCACGTTGGATTTCCATGGCATTCTAAAAGAACTCCGCCCTTGTCCACCTATATGGTCATAAAACGGCTCGGTGACTTGCAATATACTTGGTATGTTTGGTGGAGGAACTTTGTCCGATATATATTTTTACGTACATTGGCGGCTCTAGTACCAGTTTAGTTATTGTTAGTTCTTACTTTCTATATTAAAGGCATATTTTTGTTTCTTTAATAATGGGCTTCATTCAATAACTCTGCACAAAACTTTAAGAAAAAAAAAAGTACCTCGTTCATGGAAAATTTCATGCTAATCTGAAAAGTGGGGTGTCCTGAATCATTGATTTCTCATGCTAATTCCCAATAGAAACTTATCTCTCAGATTCAGGAAAAAACGACTGAACAGAATTACACCACAAATGGCAGAAAGTTCGAACTTTACTCCAAAATAGTGTTTTTCATTAATTAGCGTAAATCCATTCAGTAACTTTAAAGAAATTTGTGTTTAAACAATGCTCATGTTGATTATGAAAGGGCTAATCCCCTGCAAAACTTGAAGATAGCTGGACGTTGGTGTCCAGTTATGCTCTGCTTTGCCAATTAAAAGGGGACAAATCAATAATAATGGCTGTCTACAAATGAACAATATGTTGTGGCAGCCATTACAGGACTCAGGGACATCATCCCTGCATCCTGAAAATTATTTAAAAAAGAGGCCGGGTAAGTACCCAATGGAATTGGAAAGGCTGAGACAATCCCAACAGGATCCCCAATTAATTTGCTACCACAACATAGACATTGTGCAGCTATTACAGGACTTGGGGACAAAGCCCCCATTAAAATGCATTGTAGCGACTGGCAGGATTAGAGGTTCAAAAAAGAAACCCATATAAAGGGTGATAACGGATTTTAGTCGCAGTATAAATCATTTGTGGTATTGTACTCATTTTAGAAATGCTGATGATTTCTCATGCGATTATACTCTGTAAAAAATGCTGACCCTCTGCTACGAATGTGATAACCATGTTGTTGAGAGAACTGTTGCCTCTCAGGATTTTCGCATAGAGGCTATGGGAGGTGCTCCAGAAGGTAAAACAAGAGCACAGTATCTATAAGTTCACACGATCTTCCTCAGCCGCGTTAGAATAAAGTCTGATATTCTGAGTAAAGCATGTACTTTCAACAGCAGCAGAAGTGTTGGTTGATTCCCTCTGTTCTTCTGTAGGTTCAACTCCATGTTCTACTGAACAACTAGAGTTCTAGAATTCTGTATTTGTGACTAAACTGTGGCACACCTGAATGTCATCTTGCCATCTTGATTGAATTAAAATCTGTAGAACTGAAAGCATTTTCTACAGAGGATACTGCAGTAAATGAATAAAGTAAGGGGTTCTTTTTGCCATAAAAATTATGGTTCGGGCTCTAGAAAGCTAAAATTATGACACTTTTTCCATGAGTTCTTAAAGATTTACCTCTGCCCTTTCAGTAAAACGTTCTGACATGCAGAGAGAAATGTGTACTTCCAAAACCAGCAGCAGTCTGTCAATTAGCTCCCTAGTAATCCACTGCAGAGTGCTAATATTTCGTATTCAAGGCAGATGTTTGGGTGCCATTTTGTTGGGATGGGAGATGTTGCATTTGAAGCATTTCCTGTAAAGCAGGCAGAGATAAATGAGTACTGAGCTGTGAATATAGGTATGAAACCAACAACTTAAAATATGAGAGGTATGGGTTTTTATTACTTTGGGAAAATAAGGTATTTTTAAAAGGGCTAAAAATAGCTGGAGCGAAATGTCTGCACAAGTACAGACCCCGTATCCATATCTGTTTGCACAGCCTACCCATCTTCTCAGTTGCTAAAAGTTTGCTAAATTTAAAATGGAAACATTTTAGTGTGTATATGTATGTATGTGAGTCTGTGTGTATATATTATATTTTCAGTGAAAAAAACAAGGTTAAAGTGACATTATAATTAGAGTAAGTGCTAGGACCTTAAATTATTTTACAAAAAAAAGGAAATTCACTGAAGGAATCAAGAGTTAAAGTGGGTGGGTGTTGAAATAAAAGGAGCAGGATTTGCTAGATCTTAATTTTCGGATGTATTCATGAAATAACCCCCACCACTGGTCGTATGAACTTTTGTTAGTCGACTAGGAGAAATTAAAAGGAAGATTCATCTACATCAAACATGTAAAAGATAAAATCATTAAAGACTTTTGTACAGTCAATAATGAGAATTTGTGTGAGTTAAAGAATTTTATTAATCAGTTTTTAAAAATCAGTATTAATTCAATACACATTATTAAGTATGAACATTAGAAATGAATACAATTCAGTAATCAATATTAGGAAAAATACAATATTTGTGAGAATGACAGTTAAAATTTAAATAATACGGCAATCATGCTACATAAAGGAAAAACCCTAATCTAAATTTAATTGGATTGAAATAGAATAAGGTGTCAATTCAGAAACCCTGTAAAGAGTTCTGACGAGAGAATAACTGCATAAGCATTAAGCCTTTGCACTTTAATTAAAAGTCTTAAACTGGAAAGTATTCTGAGCTATAAATCAGCAGACATCATAATAAAGCAGAAAATACGTTTAAAATAATCTCTCATAAAGAAATAGGTGGTACCAAGGAACCCAGTGATGGGTCTCCAGGAATTACAAGTAAGAGACTCAATCTCTACTCTAGGAACACGCGCTAATATAAACACATCAACCTGTGAGTTGAAACAAGTTTTACATTCTTCGTTCACAGCAACCAATAAGATTTCAGCAGATTCCTGGGAATAGGTAAACTCCTCAATTTCTCATGTCTTCACAATGAGCCTTAGACACAAGCCCTTCAAAAGATACTTTGTCCACATTTTGCGGTTAAGACCGTTCTTCCCATGAATCATCATTGTTGTCTCCTCTTTGTGAGAACCTCACTGTCAGTTGTCTAACACAAAGCAAATGCCTATTCCCTAGCTAACAGAAGGCTTCTGGAAAGTTACAGCATCTGCAGCAAAAAAGAAAAAAAAGAAAAACATTCCATGCAAAACAGCACTTCAATGTTAAAATAGGCCTTTCAATGCTAAAGTGAAGCTTCCATTAATATGGCATCAGCAGTCAGGTTGACTTAAATCAGCAGTTACATTATTTTATTATAGACTAAGAAGATCTAGGTATGATTACCTACTGCAGATATTTAGTTTATTATAGGTGTTTTAGTTAAACATCAAATTTCGCACTGTTCAATAAAAATGCACCCGTCATTAAAAATTCGCTGTAACAGAATGAGACCTGAGTGAACATTAAAAAACCTCTGAAATACACCTATTTTATTTTTGTGAACTAACTAGAATCCTCATCATGCACTGTTTATGACCTCATATATTACGTCACTCATGACATGTTAAATGACATCATTGATGACACCACTCATGACATCTTGGTCATAGCCTCCTGCCAGACCCTGCATCCAAACATTAAGACTTGTACTCAGAGCCTAGGCTCTGGCAGGGCCCTGTACCCAACGCTACACAGGCATTAAACCTCCACTGCACACAATCTTCAGCCATATATAGAACAGTTTTGACCCATGGCTTAGCCTGTAGCCAGGGTCCGCACCGCACCTCCAGAAACAGGAACCCCCCCCCCCTCTTTGCACAGATTTTGAACACACAGAAGAGGTTGTCTGCAGGACCTGAGGTCACACCAGACTGTGCATCCAACATACAATAGAGGTTGGGCTGTGGGCTTGCCCTGTGGCCAGAATATGCTCCAACCCTCCGAATGTGGCCAACCCCTGCGACAAAGCAAGGGACTGGCCGCAGGTGCCCGCCTACAGCCAGGCCCTGCATCCACCCTTATATGACCACCTAACCCACTACTTGCTCAGCCTTCAACCCTTCACAGCAAAGATTGACCAAAGGGTCTCTTTTTTTAATGATGTTCAGCCGCCATCTATCTGCACTATGAATTCTCAGAATGTCAGACTAAATTATTTTAGAGGTTTTCATGCAAGTGGCTAATACTAGCTCCTATATCAGAGAATGTTCTTATTTTTTGACAACACCACATTTAGAAAGGTTGATTGTGGAAACTCATTGGTACAATGGATGTATCCATCCTGTGGTTTTGTGCGAACTAAAGACTTCTAGTAGAAGACAAGGCTTCTCATTGTTCCCTCATTTCTGAGTATATTCTATAACAAATACTCTGCTGCTGTTGAGAAATGGAGAAAGTCACCACAAATTAGCCCACTTAGCCAAGAATATAATATGTTCATTTATTTATTTTTAGTTTTCATGCGGTATGCATTCCATATTATATGTGCTGCAAAGCATTTGGAGAGGTGTGGGATACATAGGGTTAAGCTGAAGCTATTGTGTTAGTTTGTAATTTATTCTTGTTCTTTTTGATACTTTTATGTATACTATGTGTTAAATAAATTTTTTTGCATCTTAGGAGTGTGGCCTGAAGGGTCAGACGGAACCGATATTAATGCCGTAATAAGATCCCACAACCGAAAGATGATAGCCGTAGCTGATGATTTCTGCAAGGTCCATCTATTTCAGTATCCATGTTCTAAACCAAAGGTAAATCTGATTTATTTAGTTAAAGACTGGTCGTTGAATCTCCAAGGAACATACAAATATCTTTTACATCTTAACTTTATCTGTATTCCAAATGATGGCTTAATATTCGACTTTTTGTTTCCTGCATAAACCAGTTTATTTTAAAACATCATGTTTATGCTATCTGCTCATGTATGCAGCATTTCTGACAAGTGTCGCTCTGGTTGCTTCTTTCTAAAGACCGATAATCTTTGATTTACTCAATGCTCTGTGCAATTTGTTTTCTTCTGTACTACATCAAATTAATAAAGGTTCTCCCTTTCTTGTCCTCCACTTTTAAGAGGTAGTTGCACAAAATATTTTTTCCCCCACAGTATCCAATGAAATGTGTGCAAATAAAGATTCCTCAAACACACAGTACCAACAGTTTAACCTGTTTTTCCTCTGCAGATAGATTTGTCACATACCCAAATTCTGGCCTTTACTAAAAGAACAATGTACCTCCTTACTTTCTGAAAATAAATGTATTTACACAGACTCATCCAAAAATAGCAACCACTCTTACTGGGGAAGGTGCCTTTCCATTCTGAAACCCGAAAATCTTGATTGGTCACAAAGTAAAGTCTTTAATCTTGAAACCCGTCTCTTGTGTTTTAGTCCTATTTATCCTTTGATTTAATCTGTTGTACTTGTGACTACATTATTTGAATTCTTAATTTAACGTGACTGAACCTCTTTTCGGTGTGCCATCACTCACCATAATGGGTCTTGTGTTTAATTTTATGTTTGTAGCATGTGTAGCTGTAGATAAACATGCTCTGCCTACTCCTTCTATCTAGTGTTGCCCTTGCTATTGCAACTTGATTTTTTTATAAGAACTCAGAGTCAAAAGAACTGTTGTGACCCCTCTATTAGTCCACAATACATGAGGACAGAAACTCCACCTTGGGATTCTTTTCTTCCAACATCTGGTTTGAACCGTTCGAGCAAAAGCTCCAAAACAGACGCATTCACGCCTACTTTTCAGGCCAAACTCTTAGACACTTTGTGACCTACAATTAAGAACACAACTGGCAAACTTTCTCCACCTCCGAGAGACTTGTAGTTAACAGGTTGAATTTTCAGAGGGTGGCCAAAGGAGATCTTGGAAAGTGCCTCCTTCCAATTCTGCCTAAGTTGCAACACTAAATACTGGTGGTTGGACCAGTACAGTGTTTTCGACCTTTGTCTCTAACCCCCTTGAACATGACAACAACACGTGCAACTTCTACGCTGCCTTGAGCTACAAGAAGACATTTGGTGGTTACTGCCTAGAGAGATGCTAAATGCATCTTAAGATGCAATGACTATACTCGCTTGAGACCCTGACATCTTCAGGAAACGGGACCCTTCTTAGCCCGAAGAAGCTGGACGCTTGGGCATTCTGGTGGCAGAAGGCACAGCCACCCCCGAGATACTCTGCTCCAACTCCTCTAACAAGCGTGACAAAACTGAGACTCCAGCTCTGAAAACTTCCAACCCTCACACCAAGAGACACCCGGGTGTGCTGGTGTGGCACGGACATCCAGAGGCCAGGTAACAAAGCTGTGATGACAAAAACACGCCAAGGCAGAGCCCCGCTTCCACATGAGATGGGTTATGAGCCCTGAGCGGAGCCTTAAAAGGCAACGACTTTTAGGTCTGACTCCAGCCCCACATGCTGGTTGACTTCAAGACCAGGCCTCGACACCCACCAAGTCGCTGCTGCCCAAAAGCATTGAGCCACACCAGTAGCTGCCAAACAGATGCCAAAAGCACCTTTAATGCCAAGGTCAGACAGCTGCTCCTATTCTGCCACCTCTACCTGAACTGAAGTCTGACACCAAGCAAAGTACTCTTACACCCAAAACCTGCAAGGTGTTACTAGGTGAGCCTGCTTATATGCTCTCGTGCACACACACAACAAGGGCAGGTTCACATTTTGAAGAGGAGCTGGCCTCAAGAAATGAAAGGACTAGCAGCAGAAGGCCGCAAACCCACCTTCTTACTCCAAGGTACTCTCCTTCACCAATTGTTCTTCCCTCCTTCCTCCCACTCAGCCACCATATCCTGACTCCTTGGACAGGGCAGTCCACACTTTTTCAAATCCAGGGAACCCCACGTCTAGACGCTAGACCCCACGACCTATGGAGTGGGATGACCCCTGATACTACTATAGAGTTGACTCTATAGACAACTAGAACATAGAGCCCTACTCCACAAACCATTTCCTACAATTACAAGGAGCCAGTAAAGGCGCTGGTTGTCATGCCTAGGGTGGACAAATAATACAAGATGCTCGCCTTCTGACCCACTTTCCATTCACTGTCTGGTTACTCAAGACTCCCTTGATACAGTGTGGAAACCTGCTTCAGCACAGGCGACATGTGAGGTTTGCTAGAAAAGGAGAGCAAGTGTATTGATGTAGCTGGCAAGCCAAGTGGGGACCGCCCCCCTTTGGTGCATTACCAAGTGGGCCTCCTCTCCCCATATGTTAGGTACCATTGGTAGAAATTGGTAAAGCTACTCCAAGAAACCCATAGGAGAAGGGACAAGAGCGTGTGACCAAGGAAACAGTTATATCTAACGCCAGCATTCACTACACCCTCAAATCAGCAAAGCCGATACCCAATGCATCAATGAAATATCTTTATACAGTGCCATGTTGGCTACGTATCTGGGGGATAAGACCAGAGGTATAGCAGTATCTTCTCAATCTTTTGTTCAACGGAGAGCATTTAATTGGCTCACAGGTCAAGATACAAGAGAAAATGAACACACTGAAATAGCCAAATCTATGGGTGCTCTTCAAGACACTGTCCTGAAAACTGTGTTTTGGAGACAGCAGTTCTGAGGCAGAGCGAAGAGAACTTCACCCAGTCAGGAGCAAGTTTAGCAGTGCCAACATCTGTCCTTTCAAGGTCCAAGAAACGCAAGAAGTACACCAAGAGCGGTTACAGGTCAACAACTGGGGCAAAAGTACAGGCAGCTCCTGCAGGTCACCTCCAAACTGTGACTTTGCACTGGTCCCAGATTACACACCTGTCGAGGGGAGATTAGGGTATTTCCTTCCCTACAGTGAGGAGATCACCTCGGATCAGTGGGTCCTCGTGGTGGTCTAGTAAGGCTACTGTCTCGAACTGCTGGAAGGCACTCTTCGCTAACGGCGCCATTGAACTGCTACACCCACACCAAAAAGGACAGTAATTTGGTCAGGTCCTAAGTATCTACTTCAATTACAACATCCTGTTGGAGCACTCTCACATGACCACCCTCTAGGACTTAATGAATTAGCTGGGTCTAAAGGATGCTTACTTACATATCCCGATCCACCGGCGCCGCCACCGGTTCCTTCACTTTGTGGTAAGTGGACAACACTGCCAGTTCAAAGCTCTGCCCTTCGAAGTGACTTCCACACCAATGATGTTTATAATGTCAAGAGGTGGCAAACATGCATCTGTGCAGAAGCGCCATCTGTGTCCTTCCATACTTAGCTGGCTGACTGATAAAGAGCAGCAGCAGCCAACAATGCCTAGCACACACTCGGACACTGGTGTTCCTACTTCACAGTCTAGGATTTACTATCAATGTCCTAAAATCCTACCTCCAACACCATAAATCAAGCCCTTTCTAAGCTCCATACTATCTGTTACAGAGAGCGCATACAATGGTGAGCAAAGGGTGAAGCAATTCCAAGAGGTACTGCCTCCTGTTTCATTTTGGGTTTTTAGTTACAATTTGGAAATTGCCACTTTTGGGAAGTTGACATTTTCTTGTCTCAGCCATTTGGTGCCTGCAGCCTATATCCTGGTTCACATGACAAGGTGCAGCTGGCATTTGGTATTTGTGTATTTCTCCCAAACAAGGAGACAGAGGGGGAATAGGTGTTGACAGGATGGGAAATCTCTGACTTGATGAGGGGAGGAGCTGTCACCTACCACACTTACATAGCACAAAGGCTCTGCCTCAGCACACTCACAAAGGGTTTCACATGAGTGTTTTGTGCCCCCAGACAAGCTAGGGCCAAGGCAGCAAATTCCAAATACCTCTGGGGTGGAAAACTCCAGAACCACCTTCTACTTCAAAGCTGGCACCATAAGCAGATATTGAACCCGCACTCTTCAGTACGCCTCTGGACCTGTGGAAGGCTCAGAAGGATTTCTCTGCTACCCTACCTTCTCTACTACCTTCGAAGGACTGGACCTACATCTTGAACCCAGGACCACCAGAGTACCTCCAAGGGCTAGTTGTCTGGTCTCCTGATCAGAAACTCAGGGCAGAAGAGGCTCCAACCAACTTGCACCTGGAGTCTGCCTGCTGTGAGTCTTGCCACCCCAGTCCTGGACCCTGAGAAGTAGGCCTGAAGGTGCTCTGCCAGCCTAGCTGTGGTCTCTTGGGCACAACCGACGCAGCGTGACGCATGTCCTTGTAGCTCCATAGTGGAACCGCTGCTGCACATCCCCGATGCATGAGCTCACATCGCAGCTCCTAGAAACTGCCACTGCATGACACATCTTCAACGCAGGACTTTGCCTCACAAGCCTTCATCAACATCCTTCTCTACGCCTATGCAGGACCTCGCATTGCAAGCACCGTCGACTGCTTTATGTGAACCACTGCTGAGCGACGCGTCTCCAATGCAGGATCTCTCATTGTAGCCCGCTGCTTCTTCAGAACTGCCAGTGGCGCAGGATCTTGCAACGCTCCGCAACCAGGATTTAAGGTACTTTGATCATCTGTCCTAACTTGGTCCCTGTACCCAGCCCATGCTTCATCACAGTCAGCCTGAACTTGGAACTTTGTCCTATTCTGACACAACCAGATAACCACAGTTGGCTCTTGGTGCTTTTAAGCACTATTTTTACCAAAATCTTTAAAATTGCTAACCTCCGGTAGTATTGATTACATTTTTGTTGTTTTCGGTCTAAAAAAAATAAATTACATTTGACTCTTTTTTTTCTAAATTGGTCAACTGGTGTACCAGAGGGTTGAGCACATGTTAATTTTGGGGTTTCTTGTGTCACCATAACAAGAATTGTAGTTGCTGCTTGAGGTGGGTTTTACCTAACTCAACCAGTAACCCAGTTTTCTACACATTGCAATAGTGCCCCAAATGGGATTACACATGCACATCCCTCTAAGAGTGCCTTGCACAGTAATGGTTACGACCGGAAGGCTTGTGATAAAAGGTAGTGTTTTTAAAAGTGAAAAGAGCTAGTGTTTTTAGAGGCCCTCATTCAGTGAATTATGCAGTGATGAAATGGCAACAGACTGTTGCTCAGCGGGCCTTTCCTCAACACTCTCCCACAAGTGGCCATTATCACCAATGCCTCACTTTTGGAAGGAGGGTGCACCTTAATCACATCCCTGTTTAAGGCACCTGGACTCCCCAGCACCAGGTCTGTTCCATCAATTACCTTAAACCCCTGGTGGTCCTTCTAGACCTGAAAGCCTTACTCAGGCTCAACCAGGGAAGACAGTCATCTTAGAGAACAACAACATGACTGACATGTAGTAAATTCAAAAGGAAGGGGTAAATCTCACTCCCCACTGCTGTCTGCACGTACTCTGAAGAACTGCCATTGGGCAATCTACATCCAGCGCCACCTTGCCTGGGGTGGACCGTGACTTTGTATACCTACTCAGAACATGTCCATAAGAGAATTCCACCCACAAGTTATCCTTTCATTGGTGTGGCACCCCCACCATTGACCTCTTCACTACTGCAAAAGAAAAAGATTTCAAAACTTCACTTCCAGGTCCTCTCACACATAGTCCATGGGCAATGCACTATAGATGAATGGGTCAGGGATATTGCCTATGCTTTTCCTCCTCTTCCCCTCATCCTGTACCTGTTAAGGAAGATGCGTCAGGTGTCCATGACACTCATCAGAGTGGCCTCTATGTGGAAGATGCAACCTTAGTACTCCATTCTATTAGAGATGTCCTTCAGCCCCCAACTGCAGGATGTCACTGAGGCAGAACAGTGTCACTCAACATCAAAATGAACTCTTACACCAAACAGCTCAACCTAACAATTTGGCCCCTGAGTTCCTAGAGTTTAGTTATCTAAGCTTCCCAGAGGAATGTATGCTTATGCTGTGTGAGGCTCTTAAACCCACCACACATACATGTTACGCGACCAGGTGGAAAAGATTTGTCCTTTACTGTCTATCACAACAAATAGACCTTTTGCAGCCTCTGTGCGAGATATCATCTGCTACCTCCCGTCCTTTCAAAAGGGAGGCCTGTCATTCACCTCCATATGCTTGCACCTAGCCACAGTTACAGTATATATGCAAACGAGGGAACTATCATTCGTTTTCAAAATGCAGGTGATGACGGCCTTCATGGAGGGGCTGCCCTATGAACTACTCCACTCCTGTAACTTGCAGTTTCTGTCATGGAACGTAGTTTTCCTAATATAGCCTCTCTCTGACATATTAGTGATCTTTATGCCATGACAATTCAGGAAACCTCTATTCAGGTCCATTGGTAGGGTGAGGACCTCAGGACCAACCCAAATGTTTTGCCCAAGGTAGTCCCACACCTTTCACCTAAGTTAGACAGTTGAGCTGCCTATATTCTTTCAACAACCAGACTCAATAGCTGAAAGGGCCTTACACACCCTAGATGTTAAAAGGGGACTCGTACTATAAAGATAGGGCCTAGTGCTTTTGTGAAACAAATCCACTTTTGTTGGCCTTTGCCAGACCCTACTAGGGACACGCCATCTCTGAACTGGGCATTGAGAGATTAACTGTTAAGTGCATTCAGACTTGCTATGCTAAGGCAAAACATGCACTTGTGTGCCCCCCCAGCGCACACTTCACGTGCAGAAAGGGTGTTTCCTTGGCTCTCCTCTGGAACAGCCCGCTAGCGACTTCTGCAAAACTGCAACATGGTCAACACCACACACATTCACTAAACACTACTGTGTTACTATTCTAGCCTGTCAACCGGCAGTGATTGCCCAACTTGTGCTAAGAACTCCGTTCCAAACATCTGCGTCATCTGCCCGCTAGCTACCCCTTGTGAGAAAGTGTTTTACAGTCTATGCAGAACATGTATATTTAGAGTCACATGCTACGAACTGAAGATATTTCTTACCCTGTAAGCATCTGTTTGTAGCCTGTAACGCTGTAGATTCACAAGCGCCCACCCCTCTTTCTGGAAGCTGGTGAGGTTCACAGATGTTTTTCTTTTCCTTCAACTTACATATCACAATGCACAGCACACTTGTCTTGAAAACTACACTCAACTTGCACTACTCAACTGCAGGTTAGAAAACAATCTGTTTCTGTGTCCTCGTGCATTGTGAACTGTGGAAAGTCACAATGCATCTTATGACTGAGTACTTTTAGCAAAAGCAAGTTGCAATGTTTGAGCTGAACACTAGATGGCAAGAGTATGCAGAGCAAGCACATCTATACCATTACAGTCTATGGACAGATGCTTACAGGGTAAGTAACGTTTTCCTTCTATTTCTTTTGCACAGAGACAGTATTACCTTTATGTGCATGGATAAACAGGTTAATAGTGCAGTCCTTAGGGTTTCACATTACTGCTATACTTCATAGCATTTTGTTAGGAAAAGAAATGCCTTTTCCTTCGTTCATGCAGTCATTTCTGTGCTTGGTTTGCTTACATCATCTCTGTTAAGGCCATCTCATCTTTGGGCACCATATAGTTGTATATATCTCAAAGAGGAAAGTTCCAAATGAATAATTGTTCCCTTATTGCAAGGGAAGGAAACAACAACTTCACCTCTGTTTAATAGACCTAAAGGCAATGTTTGACAGTGTAGACCGTCACCTCCTATGGAAAAAACTGCGAGCCTGGAAAATTCCGGAGAGGTTGCTATGATGAATACTGCAATTCTATACTAAAACAAGATAGGAGAAGGTTCTAGACTATCCAGGAAGCTGCCTACTACCAAAGGCCTAAAACAAGGTTGCATATTGGCGCCACACCTTTTTAATTTGTTTATGTCTGATCTTGCACAAAGACTTGATCGTATTAATTCCAATCCTCCGCAAATAGGTAAATTATTACTTACACATCTCTCGTACGCCAACGATGTGTTGTTAATGAGTTTAACTAAGATTGGTCTTCGAAGAGCTCTAAATGAGATGTCAGAATATTTTTCATTTAACAAATTAGAAATAAATATATCAAAAACTAAAACAATGTTGATTGGTAATCACCGGAGAAGCAAGCAGAACATCTGGCTCAATGGCAACCAGACAGATGAAGTAAAAAGTTACAAATATCTGGGTTTCTATATAGCTAATAGACAAAACTATCGAGAGCAAAAAATGTACGTCACAGAGAACCAGTGCAGTTACATTTGCCTTCAGAACACTGGCAAAAGAATTGAATGGACCGTCATGCAAATCTCTGCTTGCGGTGATTGCGGCCAAAATGCTACATGGCAAAGATTCAGACCTTTTAAACTGACTAATAGTCTCAACTTATAAAAATGTTTTCCAGATACATCGGTCTGCTTCACCGGCCCAGGTTCGACTTGAATTTGGTCTCTTAAACAAAACTATAGGAAGAATGTATTCCACAATAAAACTTTGGTATCAGTTGAAACAGAACGCGTTTACCTCACCAATTAACAAAGCCCTTTGGACATAAGTGGATGAGGATAAAAAAATCACCATACAGCCAATATCTATATAAATCCTTGTCAACAACCTGCACGACCGAGTTATGGAATAAAAACTTGCCATATCAGTCCTTTAAACAAGTAATAAACAAATCATAAAAATTCCATTCACTACTGTTTGACAAAAATATCTTCAGCTTAAGGTTGCATGCACCAGCACCTTACTTGAGCATAACATTCTCAATCTACTTGAAGAAGCAATTAATGGCTATACGTTTTGGGAAACTACCTCCGATAGAGGACCAGCCAACCTGGGTGCTTATAGGGCCTAAATCATGTCGACTTTGCGGCTATAACAAAGAGGATTTTATCCATATAATCTGTACATGCTCTTAACTTCACAATGCACGAGTCACTTTACCTAGAAAAACCTTTAATGCCAGAGGTATCAGGACCTGCAGAGCTGCAATAATTTTAGGGCTAGACCCATCGGACCCACAATTGAATTGCAAATTGAATAAATTCCTTAATGTCTTCGAACAGGCCCTGAAAATTGACTCAAAAAAATCCAGCCTGAAATTGGGATTTTTTTTTTGACTCCTCTGAAGTAAAGCAAGAGAATCAAACTTTTAAGCAACAGATCAAGTCCGTTGAAATGGTTGGGATTTTGCCAGTGCAAATAGACGGGATCTGGACTAATAATTGGAGCATGTTTAATTAACACTGTTTAATATTTTATCAGCAACATATTGATGTCAAGTTTTAAAAACTGGTAGATTTTATTGATTGTTTTAAATGTCTTTTTATATTGTTGAGGTTTTAACTGACCAAACAATAAAACTTACTTTGACTTTGTTCCCTTATTGATATAGCCTAGTTCCATGATGTTGCAGGCTGTTAAACAACGTTTTTAAATACACCTCTACCTGAAGCTATAAATGCTTATATCGATTTGGTAATCTAATATGCACCTGCTAATTAAAAAACTAAAAAGTATATACCCAATTCTATCTCAGAAAAGGTTTCTGGATTAGTGTCTAGTTCACAAATCTAAGACAGATGCACTCAGACTGTGTAGAAAATAAGGGGCCAGTCCTCTTCTCCAGGTGAGTGCATTTTGTCCCCCCAGCTGTGTTTCAATAACTGCATCAGGGACATTTATTTTCCTCAAAACAAGCAAGTGTTATAGCCAAGTTGTGGTTATAGGCAATGAGATTAAGATTGGAGGAGTCCCATATTACTTCACATTGCAAGCACACATACACATTGGAATTGACAGGGCACTTTCCACCTTGCTTGAGTAATAGCTACATTTTAAGTTCTTCCTTGCCAATTTTAGTGCTTTCTATATAACACTTGTATGAAAGTGTTTTTCCCCCAGATATTAAGGAAAGTTTGAATAGCAAAGCATCTTCTTTCTACTGTCTTCTAAAAAGCTGGAATATCTTTCCTCATACGTAGGAATATTCACTGGTGCCAGAATGGACACTGACATTGATTTTCTGTTGTCTAGCACCTTTAGAGGTGTAGCCTCAGTTCCATAAAGAAATTGCCTGTGACTTGAGTTCCTTAGTTTCCAAATAGCACAAGTGCAATATATTTTCTATTTTGGATAAGTTGTTTTTCTTTTGCAATACCCATGTCTGTTTTCAAACGTTACCAGGATGGTATCAGATGTTGATATCAGAGGTTGAACGCTAAGGCTATTTTCTGGCCGGATGATTGCATTCCTGACCTTTTTGGTCCTGAAACATGGCTGATCTGAGTGCAGTCTCATCTGCCACGAGAATTGGATGAGATACCAAATTAGTGAGATAACCGTTTTGTTAGCGACAAGATTTGAACAGTTTTTCCTAAACCTCAGGTGGTACTAATGTCACAACGTGCTTTTGTTCTTAAACGGTATCAGATTTCAATTTAAATCAGTTAATTTATTTGACCGTTTTCTTTCAAATTCCTTCAAAGCAATCGTAATAAACTTTACGGGATTTGGATGTGAATTAACTGCTAAAATACTACTAGAGTTTGTAAAATACTACTAGAGTAAGTATATAACACAGGCTTTTAATTTGCCTTACCCTATTGAATACAAAACATTGTTAAGAGACAGCAACACAACCCATCCCATCCTGGTACTTACGGCAACCCATTAAGTTTGAGACAGCGCCACCTCATCTACACATGATTGCAGTGTTTTTGTTTAGTATTTGTAGCGCAGGACCTGCCCGTCAGTTAATACTACATCTTCAGTATTGCTTCTGCCTGAGGCTTGAAGTGCTGTATTGGTTTAATTTAAAGTTTATGAATCTGAGAGGGATATCTTACAGAAAAACTTACCTGTAACATTAGTTCTGTGTTGAGGACATCTTTTCCGGGTTCATAAACAAGTCTCTGCCAATCTCGAACGCATAAAAAAGAACAGCTGTAAAAGAGTTCTTCAGGAGCTGAGTTAATTGAGCTGACGTAGGCCCAATTCGTCTTCAAAACAAGACATAAATGGTCAGTCACCCTTATGCATTGGAGCTACTGTTTAAAAGGTTTTTTCTTCTTTACCTGTATTTTTTTACTTTTTTTTTTTAAGTGAAGGAGAAAACAATTATATATTTATCGGAAACATTTGTAAATATGTTTGGGAAGTTTTGAGGTCTATCCTGTTTCTGTGAATCATTCTATTTTTTAGGAATCTAGGGAGGATGCCCTCACTAGAAAAAAGTGTTGCAGATATGTAACACTTCACAGTCGAGCATCCTTTAGGTTTAAGCAGATAAAACCAGTTCTTTTGGGCCAGAAATACTTGCAGACAATGAAATAAATGTCTTCCGTCTTGATTATGATACGTCAGCCAGTGACTTAACTCCCATAAATTGCCATCTAATAGAGGGTCTCTTTCATTTTCGTTTTCAAAATTAGACTGCTCGCAAAATGTCTGGGATGATGAACTGTTGGTGATATAACCCTTTTGTTGATAAATCTTATTATGCTTGCTTATAATGCAACAAATGTCTTCTGAGAAATTAATCTAGGCGTGTGGGGAAGCCTGTGCCCATCCCACAAATTTCCCAAACATTACAAGTGAAGTTGCTTAATTGTCTGAAGATCTCGAGGAGCAGTTGGACCTATTCTCCCATCAGACTAACAGAAATCAGGTGGCATCGTGTGTTTTGGAGTTACTATTCTCATTCCTGTTCCTGCCTTGTCTGAGAGAATGGGTATTGGCGTCCTTTTGTCTTGAAAGTGCAGTTATCCCACATAAAGTTCTGATTAGATGATTCAAAATTGCCATATATGTTGCTCCTTCCTTGATCATTCATAGATAAAACTGTTGTTGAAATTTGTTCTTTGTCTACAACAGTATAAATTCCGTCACATGCCCTATTTTTCCCCACAAATGGGTCGCTGAACAATGGTGCTTGAGCCACTGGTTCTATTTCTACGTGGCTGGTTCTTCCAGTTTAGGGCCAATATTCAGAAGAAGCCTTCATTACAGATAACATCCTGCTGTCTTATGCAATTTCCATAATTTTATCCCGTGGGCCAGAATGGTACAGCAGCATATTTTGGCATGATAATCATTCCATGTCTGACTTTCTTGACATTCTAGGAATACAAAGGAGGGTATTCATGTTAACGTCTATCTCCATAGTATGCGCCACTTTAACCTCCGTCATTAGTCAGGAGCTTCTTAGCTCAGACTAGTATTCTGACCTAATAGACTAGCAGTTTGCAAAATTTGTGTTTAATGTCATGTGCTAGTTTGAGAACTGGAGACCCCACATAGAGCTTGTGAGGGATGTCTTCCTAGTCCAACATTTATCTTAGGTGCCTCATTTTATCACTTTGCAGGTTTGGGACCGAGGGGTAACGCTAAGGTCAAATCATGCATCAAGAGTAGACCTGCAACACACCCGCACCCGCCAAACCGAGCACCAACAGCAACCACCTGAAGTGCATCCTGCTCAACACCCGCTCCGTCCACAGACACACCGTGGAACTAGGGAACCTGCTCGACACCACCTCTCCGGACGTCGCCTTCCTCACGGAGACCTGGATGAACGCCTCCTCAGCACCCGACGTCGCCATAGCCATCCCGGACGGATACAAGATCACCCGGAGGGACCTCGTCAAACAGACTGGAGGAGGCATCGCCATCGTCCACAAGAACACCATCCGCATCACGACCAACTCCGACGACACCCTCACAGCCGCCGAACATCTTCACTTCCAGATACACACCGACCCCAAGACCACACTCCGAGGCACCCTCATCTACAGACCCCCAGGACCCCGCACACAATTCAGCGAAGACATCGCAGACTTCATCAGCCCACACGCCCTCCCCTCCGCTGACTACATCCTCCTAGGGGACCTCAACTTCCACCTGGAGAACAACAACGACAACAACACCACCACCCTGCTGGACAACCTCGCCAACCTCGGACTCAAGCAACTGGTGAACACCCCCACCCACTACGCCGGACACACGCTTGACCCTATCTTCTCCTCCAGCAAGCACATCTCCTTCAGCCACTCCACCTGACTCCACTGTACAGACCACAGCTGCGTCCACTTCAGCTTCAGAAAGACCACGACTCGCTACCTCCCGCAACAGGTTCCCCGCAGGAACTGGAACAAGATCACCACTGACCAACTCACCACATCACTGAACCAGAACCCTCCCGCCAGATCAACGGACCCCAACCAAGCAGCCCACAACTTCCCACAGTGGATCACCAACTGCGCCGACTACCTCGCACCCCTAAAAACCCAGCCCAGCAGGCCCGGAAGCAAGAAAGCCCCATGGTTCAACGACGACCTCAAGAACTCCTTGAAGAACTGCCGCACCCTCGAGAAAGCCTGGCGAAAGAACCCGACCACAGACAACTTGACCGTCCTCAAGCACGCCACCCGCAAACACCACCAGCTGATCCACACCACCAAGAAGTCAGCATTCAAGGGCGACTAGACAACAACGCACACAACAGCAAGGAGCTCTTCAGCATCGTCCAAGAACTCTCCAACCCCAGCGCCGGAAACAACGACATCACTCCCTCACAAGACCTCTGCGACTCACTCGCCGCGTTCTTCCACAACAAGATCGCAGACATACACAACAGCTTCGGCGAACACTCCGAGCACCCAACCACAGAACCAACGCCCACCACATCCACCCTCCGCGCTTGGACCCCAGTCAACACCGAAGACACCACCCACACGATGAACACCATCCACTCCGGATCGCCAACCGACCCATGCCCCCACCACGTCTTCAACAAGGCCGACTACGTCATCGCACCCCAACTCCGGGACATCATCAACTGCTCCTTCAACAGAGCCACCTTCCCGGAGAGCTGGAAGCATGCCGAACTCTGCGCCCTCCTGAAGAAACCATCAGCAGACCCCACCGACCTCAAGAACTACCGCCTCATCTCGCACCTCCTGTTTCCTGCCAAAGTCATCGAGAAGACCGTCAACAGACAGCTTGCCGCCTTCCTCGAGACGAACGGATCCCTCGACCACTCACAGTCCGGCTTCCGAGCCAACCACAGCACCGAGACCGCCCTCATCGCAGCCACTGACGACATCCGTACCCTGCTCGACAACGGGGAAACAGCGGCTCTCATCCTCCTGGACCTCGACGCAGCGTTCGATACTGTCTGCCACCGCATCCTAGTACAACGCATCAGCAACGTCGGAATCCAAGAGAAGGCACTGGAGTGGATCATCTCGTTCCTCGCCGGAAGAACCCAGAGAGTCCGCCTCCCCCCGTTCAGATCCGAGGCCACCAAAGTCATCTGCGGCATACCACAAGGATCATCACTCAGCCTCACCCTCTTCAACGTATACATGAGCCCCCTCGCAGCCATGGCACGCCAACACAGCCTCAACATCATCTCCTACGCCGACGACACCCAGCTGATCCTCTCCCTCACCAACGACCCCGCCACCGCCAGAACCAACCTACACGAAGGGATGAAAGAAGTAGCCGAGTGGATGAAGAACAGCCGCTTGAAACTGAACTCAGACAAGACGGAAGTCCTCATCCTTGGATCATCACCATCTGCCTGGGACGACTCCTGGTGGCCCCCGGCCGCGCACCCAAACCAACGGACCACGCACGCAACCTAGGTTTCGTCCTGGACTCCTCCCTTTCGATGACCAGACAAGTCAACGCCGTCTCGTCATCGTGTTTCAACATCCCACGCATGCTCCGAAAGATCTTCCGATGGATCCCCACCGAAACCAGGAAGACGGTCACCCTCTACACCGGAACCACAGCCAAACTGCAGAAAAGACTCCCAACGCATCCAGAACGCCTCCGCACGACTCATCCTGGACCTCCCCCGTCACAGCCACATCTCCGGACACCTGAAAGACCTGCACTGGCTCCCTGTCAGCAACAGAATCACGTTCCGCCTCCTCACCCTCGCACACAAAGCCCTCCACGACCTAGGCCCCAGATACCTCAATAACCGCCTGACCTTCTGCACACCCACCCGCCAACTACGATCGTCCAGCCGCGCCTTCGCCGCCGTTCCGCGCATTCGAAGAGCCACCATTGGAGGAAGATCCTTCTCCTACCTGGCAGCCAAGACCTGGAATTCCCTCCCCATCCACCTCCGTCTTACCCAAGACCACCTCTCCTTCAGGAAGCAACTCAAGACCTGGCTGTTCGAGCAGTAGCGGACTCCCTCCCCCCCCAAGCGCCATGAGACCCTCCGGGTGAGTAGCGCGCTATACAAATTTCTTGATTGATTGACTCTTTAGGAGTGACCCATGTATACCACTGTGATTCATTCTCAATATCCTGGCACTGGTCATTGGAGATAGTGTCTTCCCGGTACTTCATTTCAAGTGAGTGCTATACTTCAGGTTGGGGTTCCTTCTTGCCGCTGTATTTCAAGTGCAGAATCTCCTTGCTGTTTAGGAAAGCGTATTTTAGCTTGTCAAATTAGATGAAAAAGGGGACTGAGCGTACCTTACAGCGCTTACTTGCCATCCTGAATATCCCCAGTACTTTCCGTTCGTCAAGGTAATAATTAATGAACAGCTCATGGACCATCTTTACATCATTCACATATACACCTCGTCTATGACCCCAAAACTCTTTTCCTTGCTCCTCAGCATCGCAGATGAAGAAGCGCAAAGGACAGAAAGTAACATAAAGTAAATAGTGGTGGAATGCTATTGGCTGTAGTCAGATGTTAAAATGTAGAGACATCATCTTTGCTGTGTTAATAAGACTTGTTAAGTAAATATTGCTTCCGGGTTAAGTATAAAGCATAATGTAACCCTTTGTTCTAGTGTTCTAGACATAAAAACTGGTTTGTCTTTTATTTTTCAATAAAAATGTTGATAGTACTGGGAGTTTACATGATAGATATGCCTTCTGAACGTTTGATATTACATTGGTGTTCAGAAGAGATTATGTGATAACCTATTGTTTGTTGTGAAGGGTAACAATTTAAAATTAATTAATTACTTTTGGTGTGTTTTTTGTTCCTTCTCCCTAGGCCCCAAGTCACAAATACAGCGCCCACAGCAGCCATGTTACCAATGTCAGCTTTTGTCACAATGACAGTCACTTGATTTCAACTGGAGGAAAAGACATGAGCATCATTCAGTGGAGAGTGGTGGAGAAAGTATCTCTTTCACAGAATGACAATTCATTAGAAATCGGTACCACTAAAGCCCATGCTCTTCCCACTGACAATGCTTTACAGCCAGGAACCCCAGACTCACTCCCTCAGTCTTTCAACGAAATATCACATAACCAAAATGCGATTTCCAGTTCTCCTGTGTTATTAGAGAACAACGTGGAGGAGACTGAGGAAACGCCTGAAGATCAGATGGAAGCAGAAAGAGAATCTAGCAGCCTAAACCCAGTTGAGACAAACAGTCAGGAACCATTTAATGAGATGAACGAGGAGCAGGATGAGTTGACTCCTCTTACTGAAGACCAGCAAGATACCGAAGACCAGCAGGATACCGAAGAGCAGCCGAATAGTTCACCAGTGTCTTAACCAATTGAACTCAGAGGATCATCCTTTTTCCCCCTCAGTGGTGTTTGCTTTCGTTTTGGGAAGAGGGTTTCTAGTTGGGAGGCGTAAGTAGCTGAGAATGGTGAATCCCCCCAGGCTTATGGGGTTTTTGTGTGATTGTTGTCTGAAGATCTATTTGAAGGTGTGGAGCGAAAAATGAACGGGCCGTTGTCGACAGTAGTGGGACAGAACTGTAGCTTTGTTATTATTCTGCAGCATGTGTCAGAGTTTGTATGTTGTATATGTTTGGAAAGGGTAAGGGTGGGGCAATTGTAGTATTGCACTTAAAAATATCAAAGAGAACTTCCAACACCAAACTAGAGCACTATCAGATTTTGCCACTTGATTAGGTGGCTTGATTGTCGGTGCATAGCAGTGTGGCAGGTGAGGCGGGCCTTTGTGAAGCCTATTACTTTCCTTCTAAGGAAAACTGATGTGATGCTCATGGCACTGCCTTCTTAATGAACACATATGCAATTTTCTTAAAGTAGTTGTAGCTTGTGGACATGTGCTGGCAGTCCTTTCGCCCTGCATGCCCTTCTTAGAGAACCATTCTTAAGAAACACTTTGTCTTGTAGAACTATTGACAATAAACATTTTTAAGAAATGACTAAGCATTTAAAAGAAAACGAGTGTAGATAAATTATGAACTACATATGTACTAAAAAGATGAAATTGTTTAGTGTGGGTGCGGCTCCAGTTAAAAGATTTTTGTATTGGACAAATTTAGGTTTCGATTACTAAAATTACGTTTTCTCTGCACTCTAGACAGAATATCACAAAAAGGTCTGAATTTTAGAAGATTCATTTTCTTAATATATGGTGAATTCCCTGGTGCAAAAGCAAACAAGAAATGGTGGTGTTTCAAATGATTTAAACTGGTGCTAGGGATTTATGCGATGTATTGATATTTTTTATATTTGCCAAAATTAAGAAATTAAGATTTTTCTTTCTTTAGTAACCCTGATATAAGCTTTTTAGCTGCACATATTGTGCATTTGTTTTTCACGACTTTTCTAAGTCGCTGTTGTAAACCCTACTTTCATATGGCTGTATTTAGCCAAAAATGGGACATCATGGCATTTTTGTTATTAACAAAGACCGGTTTTATGTATATTTTATTCAACAATTTCACTTTTCATACGATTCAGTTTTGCTAAATAAGGAAAGCCGTCGACGAAAGTGTTTTCCTTTATATTTCTCTTTTAGATTTTGATTGCATAAAACATTTTTGGAAACTTGCTGCATTTTGCTAATATTTTAGGTGAAAATGTTTAGAAAGGTTGGATGAGTTTGAGTCTTAAGTGTGCAAGCGTTTACGTGATTGCACCATTCCAAAGTGCATCAGAACTGTCATTCCCTTTTAGTATTTTCTCAGGAGTAATGCTGCAGCAGATCAGGTATTTAGCCATCAGTTCATAGAAAAACTAGTTGAGTGGACTTCCCTAAGGACTTTAAGGAGTCTATTTACTAAAACCTGTTGTCCTTGGCGCAGAATAGTATCTTCCTTTTAGTAAATAGAGTCCTTATATATTTATACATATATATCTATATCTTGTTTACATCAGTTCTTGAAAACCTCAAATTACTGTAGTTCTCTTCACAAGAAGAGCAAAATGAATTCCATGCAAAAGCCATCTGTTTTAAGTGTGCTCTGTATATAGCATATTATGAGAAGAGGTGTAGTGTCTGGCTCCTCGATTTGCTGAACAGTAGCAATAGAACACAACATTATTGAGTCTTGGTTAGGTTACACATAATAAAATATCAGGCTGTATAGTAAATATGGTTGGTGTAACAAACAGTGCAGAAATTGGTATTTCAGTGTATCTTATGTTCTTGTGTTAAAAATACCATTTCATTTTTAAAAATCTACAGGTGTCAACCTGGGGTTTTCATGTGAGTGAGATTTATGGTTGTGGCAGTTTCTTGTGTTGTAGTTCATGTTTTTTACTAATATGCAAAAAGCCTTACAGCTTTCAGTTGCTGGTAACTACTGTTTATTGGATACAAAAATCTGTGATAATGGATGGAAATGAGTGGAATCATTTAATTGTAGATGTTTTAGGGAAAGACAATTGTGAATGAAATATGAATAAGAGTGTTTCATGTGAAAATGTTTGAGCCATTTCTACCTATCATGCATTCCTGTCTCATGGCAGAACATTTTAAAGATTACAAAAACAGAATAAAATAATGAAAATGCAAGTGTTTGTATTTTTGATCTGCAAAGTTAGTTCGTTAATGTAAGGATATTATGTTTGGGGTATAACCAAATAATACATGATTGGGCTTTAATTAAATAAAGAAGCTTTCCAAAGATAAGAAGGCTAAATAGGTAAGTTAGTTCCTGAAATGTTTTCATTGAAGTTACAGGACTGTGACAATTTCAATGGTTAGCTGCCATTGTAGACTGCTTGAGGCCGGCAGATATATATATATATATATATATATATATATATATATATCTCCAATTATAGGGGCATTTCTTCTTAGAAATAAACATCCAGCACTCCAAAGTAAAATCTGGGCACTCGGTTTCTTTTATTTAGTGAAACGAGATATATATATATCCAAAGAAAATCCATGGGCTGGTCCAGTAACACCGGCGCAACACCAAGGCACAGACTCCACAAGCGATGATGAATCAAGTGTCTTTATTCCAACATAAAGATATCCAAAAGTGACGCGTTTCGGCCGCCAGACATGCGGTCTTGTTCACACATTGGGCTGCATAGCAGTGAGTAACATTTATACACATACATGGTGACACATAAGACGAATAGTAACTTTGCTATGTTCATGCAGTGAGTAGACGTTTTGCAACATGACCGTGCGTTTTTACAGCAGAAGTAATGCTTTACTGTCAGAGATTGCGGTAAGTCCAGGATTGTGACTCATCAAGCGATATGGAAAAAAGACTAACTGTGCCATGTGGCACTAGAGGCTAATAAAGGAAGTACTAGTGTGAGTTGGACGATTGATGGCCGTGCAACAAGGTGTGCTATGTGCCTGCGGCTAAGGACTATGGAGCTCCAGAGGCAAAGTTGCCAATATAATGCTCAGTTGCGGTAAGCTCAGATCTTTTACACTATGAAAAGAGATGTAATATCTAGCAGGCAAACACGGGTACTATTTGACCTGGCCAAAGCTAAGTATAGATGGAGATCTTAGTATAGCACGTGTGTGTCAAAGTATGGGGAATCGCTTGTGAAAAAATAGTGAGCGAGCGCTGGTCAAAAAGGATATATAAAATAAAATAATTTTAATTAAGTATTTAGAAAAAGAGCGTCTACTTAATGCTGGCAAATGTAATGGTACACATAGATGGTGATTAGTAAATGAGTAATTATGTGTTAAATACGTGTAGTAAAGGGAGAGAGAGGAGAGGGAAGGTGAAGGGAAAGCACGTAGTACTTTACCTGAAGCTAAATAACGTGGTGCCGACAGTCGGGAACCTGACGTGCTCATTTAAAGAAAACCGGCGCTTGGGTACTGTGGGGGCAGGTTCACCGGTGCTCTATGTGTGGTTCAATTTATGAGTGAATGTAAATGTAAGAAGTCAGGATAACGAACCCTAAGCAGACCAAAGTCAGGGTTATAGATAAATGAAGCCAGTCTTTACTATTACAGTTTCGGTTAAACAACCTTACCTAGTAAGAAATAATAAATAAATATAAAGAGAAAGCTGGGGATATTAGAAATAAAGAAAACGTTATGTATCCAAGGAAGGGGTATAAGGCTTACCCCACGTGAGACCAAGGTTGTGTCACATATCTCAATGAACTTAAAGGAATTGGAAGCATTAACAACTGATTGCAATCGACATAGGTCTCCCTTAGTTAACCCCTTCGCTGCCAGGCCTTTTCCCCCTCCTGTGCCACCCCCTTTTTTGGCTATTTGGGGTAGTGCTCGCTGAGGCCCCTGTAACTTTTTGACCACATAAGGTATCCACGCCAAATTTGCGTCCTTTCCTTCCAACATCATGGGTATTCTGAAGGTACTCAGGGTTTGTGGATTCCCCTGGAGGGGTCACAGAAATGAGCCAAAATACAGCAAAATTTAGGTTTTTGGGGGGGGAAATGGGAAAAACGGGCTGCAAATGAAAGCATCTGGGTTTTTCCCTGCAAGTGTTATCAAAAAAGGGTTTGTGGGGCTGAAATCACCATTTTCTCAGCTTTTAGGGGATACCAGACTTTTTTCAGAAACCCAACATTTTTTACACAGTTTTGGCCTTTTTCTGGGACATAGCCTATTTTTGCTATTTTTTGTGTTTTCGACCTCCTTCCAGTTGATGGTAGAAAATGGGTACAAAAGCAATAATGGATCCTGGAAAGCTATACATTTTAGAGAAGTAGACAAAATTCTGAATTCAGCAAGGGGTCATTTATGTAGATCCATCAAGGTTTCTTTATAGAAACTAGCAGTTAAATATAGGATAAATTGAAAATTTGTTGAAAAAAAGCGCCTTTTGTGTCAACGTTTTCACCTGTAACTTCTTCTAATTATGACAGCTCTTTGAAAGCAATATACCGTTACATACGCTGGACATTACTGGTTGTGGGGATATATAGGACTTGTAGGTTCACCAAGAACCCGATGAACCCAGAGCCAAAAACTGAGCAGCAACTTGCAATGGTTTTTTATTATGTACCGGGTATATAGTAATTATTCTGTAAAAATGTGTACATGTAAAAATCGGTATGAAAGACACCTATGAATTTCTGAAATGGGAACAAAATATAGAGTTTAGAAACAGTAGATATTTGCACATTTCTGAATTTGGGAATACTCATACTAGCATGAGAATTATCAGTCATTTTTTAGAATTACTTCTTTTTTACACAATGTCTTTCATTTGGAAGGCAGAAATGCATCGAAAGTCAATAGGTAATAACAGTTCCTTTACAAATCTGAATTACCCTAAGTCTCCCAATAAAAATGGTACCTCACTTGTAGGGGTAGGGATAGTGCCCACGACAGGAAATGGCTCAAAACCCAACGTGAACACACCACATTTTCACAATGCAAAATCACCCTTTTTTAGCAAAGTGCCTAGCTGTAGTTTTTTAACCCTAGCTCTGCCGGCACCTAGGGAAACCTAGCAAACCTATACATTTTTGAAAACTAGACACCCAGGGGAATCCAGGATGGGGTGACTTGACAGCCTCCCACCAGGTTCTGTTACCCAGAATCCCTTGCAAACCTCAAAAATTGCCAAAAAAAACACATTTTCCCCACATTTCTCTGGTGGAAAGTTATGGAATGTGCGTGGATCTACAAATTTCCACCCACCCCGCGTTTCTCCAAAGTCTTCCGAGAAAAATGGTACCTCACTTGTGTGGGTCGACCTAGTGCCCGCGACAGTAAACGGCGCAAAACGCAACGTGGACACACCTCAATTTCGCTGTGAAAAATGACCCTTTTTTGGCAAAGTGCCTAGCTGTAGTTTTTGAACCATAGCTCTGCCGGCACCTAGGGAAACCTAGCGAGCCTATACATTTCTGAAAACTAGACACCCTGGGGATTCCAGGGAGGTATGGCTTGCGTGGATCCCCAACGTTTCCTTACCCAGAATGCACTGCAAACATCAAATTTAGCTGAAAAAAATCACCTTTTTGACACATTTTTGTGTGGGAACGTTGTGGCATCACCGGGCTGACACAAATTTCCTTCCACCCAGCGTTCCCCCGGGTCTCCCGACAAAAACGGTGCCTCACTTGTGTGGGAGGCCTAAGGACCCGCCACGGGCAAGGGTCCAAAACGTAGTGAGGCGCACTACGTTTAGGACCCTTGCCTGTTGAGGCGATCCTGTGACGCTGACCCCTGAGGACCTGTGTGCCCCTCATCTGAGCACCGCGACATCTGCCACCGGGGCTACTGCGAGCACCGCAAAGACCTGTCTACCGGGTCCAAACACCGCAAGCATCTGCCCCCCGAGCCGTAGCTCGCACCACAAAGAAGAGACTGGTTAGGCTCTGAGCGCCGAGCCTCTGCGACCCCCCTGGCTGTGGAAGCCCCTGCAAGAACCTACGACGCACTGTGTGTCCTCCCCGTGAAGCCGGCAGCGCGACGCGCTGAGTAAATTGCCCCCGAGCTGCCCCTCCTGCTCCTGAACTTTGTTGTGTGCCTGGAAGCGCCCCACGAAGCATCGCCATCCACTGACCTCAAGGGACAGCAACGCGACGTGGGACACCCCTCGACGGACTCCTGAGGCTGCCACGAACCTTGTCCCCCAAGAAAAGGTACTGTGCATGAAGAGCGCCCCTGTACGAAGCTTCCCGGGCTTGGTACGGTGCTAGCGTCGCGCTATGCGACTCACGCGTGAAGTGTGAGCCTTGGTACTGTTCGTACCAGCTGTTCAAAGCGTCCCGGTGAAGGTACGGCCCGTCCCGCATTGAATATATAGAACGTTGCTCACGCGGGAAGCGTGAGGTTTGGCAATTGGCGTCCCGGACGTGTCCGACGCGTACCTACGAGGGTACGGTCCGTACGGCTTCAATCCAGCGTACGCGTGCTCACGCGAGAAGCGAGGGAAACTGCAAGCGTACGCGTGCTCACGCGAGAAGCGTGAGAAACGGCAAGACACATTAAAAACCTTGTAAGAAGCGTACCGAAGGCGCTACGAAGCGCACAGACACCCAAAGAAGCATTTTTAAGGTAGAACACTGCCATTTTAAGAACTGTGGACTGCCTAAAAGCATTGAAAGTAACTGGAACCTTATTTAAGTGAAGAACTGTATTTTAACAAGCCTGCGTAAAGAAATCTTATATATAAAGAACTTTATTTTGATATAAATACAGCCTTGTGTCTTTGTGTGGTGGGGTGGTGATTATTGTGTGGGACAACTTGAACGCTTAACCTAATGCCCTCTGGAAATCTAGCCTGACTGCTCGCGCCACGTTACCTAGAGGGTGAGCAGGGGTTATTTTTAAAGAGGTAATCCTACGCCCTGACTTAGATGAAAAGGGTCCCTGCTTGTCGCAAGTGCATACCTGCGCCAACCAGAGACCCCGGATTCTAACACTCCCCTTTCCAACGATACCTCTCCCGTCTTTCTACGTGCTCAGGGGGCTGAGATAGCCCCCTGAGCACGTAGGAAGTGAAACTGAAATGAGCCTTTTGGCTCATTTCAGTTTCACTTTCAGTGTAATGACGTCGGCGCGACGTGCGCGCCGATCATCATTACACTGAAAGGGGGGGGGAGGGGCTCGGGAGCTGGGTAAGCTCTTCCCCAGCTCCCGAGGCTATTTTTAATTAAAGGGAATCCCTCTGGTACCCGCACCAGAGGGATTCCCCAGGGAATGCCTCATGACGTGCTGGACTCGTCATGGACACAGCGCGACTGTGCTCCATGACGAGTCCAGCACGTCATGGGCACAGAAGGGGTTAAGCATGAAAATAGGTCTACCATGCTAACGAGCAGAATAGCGTTAAAGTAGAGATCACAGCGCTAGTGCGCAATGGCTATTCAAGACAACAAAATGAAATAGTAAGATGGTAAAAAAAGAGGTATAGCTGGTAGTACACAGGGGGTGTATATACAGGTATCTAAGATGAATACATAATAGTGAACAAATCCACATTGAAGAATACAGATCGCGGTAAGGTATAGGTATAGCATATGTATTTACACACCATCCGATTCTCCACGCAAAAATGGGACACCGACACGGGGACATTTCAGGAAATACAAGATTTATTCCTCCATTATGCTGCAACGCGTTTCAGCATTCACTGCCTTGATCACACAGTGATCACTTCCTGGTTAGCGCGCATATATTAAAATTTGACAGAGTTACCTGATCACATGATCGGAGCTTTTTCATGAAGCAGGAAAACAGACTGTTTTATCAGTATAACAACCCAGTTTCAATCATTTCATTTTAAATTAGTTATTGCATTGTTATACTCCGTATTATTGGGGAGAATCTCATAATTCATTTTAAACAGAAAATTCCTTTTTAAATCCACAAAAGAATATGTCAAACAGAGTATGCAATAAATTTCTATCACCTCCTGGATTGACGCCGGACTGCCCTGTGACTCCTTTTGCCTTTCCTTTGTCAGCAACTCGCCGGACCCGCTGCGCGGGTCCCGCAGCGTGTTGGAAGTTGGAGGAGCTGTTAGAAGGGGTCGCCTCTGACCTGGGGTGAGCGCATTTGGCCAGGGCTGCGAGCAGCAGGGGACTCCATTGTCCAGGAGTCCCTGCGAGCCCAACTGGCTACACCTGGGCTGCTCTCCCTGGACGCCACGCCCCCCTGCACACACGGGAGTAAAAGCTCACCATTCACTCTCTACCTTTGGGATTCTTATCACCTCCTGGATTGACGCCGGACTGCCCTGTGACTCCTTTTGCCTTTCCTTTGTCAGCAACTCGCCGGACCCGCTGCGCGGGTCCTGCAGCGTGTTGGAAGTTGGAGGAGCTGTTAGAAGGGGTCGCCTCTGACCTGGGGTGAGCGCATTTGGCCAGGGCTGCGAGCAGCAGGGGACTCCATTGTCCAGGAGTCCCTGCGAGCCCAACTGGCTACACCTGGGCTGCTCTCCCTGGACGCCACGCCCCCCTGCACACACGGGAGTAAAAGCTCACCATTCACTCTCTACCTTTGGGATTCTTATCACCTCCTGGATTGACGCCGGACTGCCCTGTGACTCCTTTTGCCTTTCCTTTGTCAGCAACTCGCCGGACCCGCTGCGCGGGTCCCGCAGCGTGTTGGAAGTTGGAGGAGCTGTTAGAAGAGGTCGCCTCTGACCTGGGGTGAGCGCATTTGGCCAGGGCTGCGAGCAGCAGGGGACTCCATTGTCCAGGAGTCCCTGCGAGCCCTCCTGGCTACACCTGGGCTGCTCTCCCTGGACGCCACGCCCCCCTGTACACGTATCTCCCTATTTTAAGACGTGACTCCCCCGCTGCGCGGGAGCGCCCGGGGCTAAGCCCGGGCAAAGGGCGGGCCGTTTGAGGCCGGCCGTTCGAGAACAGAAGAGACCGGACCGGGCCATTCCCCTAAATCTTTTCATTCTCTGTGTACTGTTTATTTATTACTACATGTACTTCTATTCTATTACCATTGGGTACGTATGTTTTTTAAGACTGAGTATCTTTGATAAATCTGTGTACATAAGTCCCTACCTATCTGTACTGGCCTCTAGGAAATATGGTTCTAACCAGAGGAAAAAAAAGTAAAGTAAAGGGGGGTGGGGGCAACCTTTTAGGCCCTATGGACTATTTCATTGTCAAGGCAAACACATTTATTGATCAAAGTATCAGTCTAATAGAAGGCAGGGTGTCTTTGGATTTAGCTTTGGCTAAAAGATCATCTATTGGTAACTTAAGGGACGCGAAAACCCCGGAAATGTCTAGCATTACTGGGTGTCGGTCGCTTTGTGAGGGTAGGCGTACCTGTCGGCTTCTCAACTTTCTGATTTCCAGTTAAGTCTAGACTTAGAGAGGACACCAGAGATGATTCCCCAACTAACACCGGATGAACTAAGACAATCAAGAGGGAGGAGGGAGGGCGCTATACGGAAACGAAAGAACAACTTAAAAAATCTTACCCCCCGAGAGATTAGCGACCAGCGTAGTGGGGAAGAGATCGTACCTCCTAGTGCAGAACAGTTAGTTGATTCTGCGATGATAAATCAGTCCTCACATGATATTTTAGAACTTATTAGAGAGGAGGTCCCTATGTATTCACCATCTAGTAAAACAAGAAGGGATAATAAACTCACAATTGATTAATAACATCGCAGCTCTCCTAAAATCTTCCCTCGCTCCACTCGAAGTAAGACTGACACAGATAGAGCATCAGCTATCGAACCTGGTCAATACTACGAAATCTAAGCAAGCCCATGGGGACCAAAAAAGGGGAGGAATTAAGACGCCCCCTCAAAAGCCATTACATAGACAAAACAAGGTATCAGAAATCTTACCTTTAAAAGTAACATCTAAACTACCACCTTCTAAAGTACGAAACACCAACAGAGCAGTAGAATCTACCCTAAATGTCACCATAACTTCACCTCAGGGTAATGCCCTGACAGAAAAAAACCCAGTCCCGATAATTTCGGCACCTAAAAAATTGGTGCCTAAAACTACAACTTTGTCCACAAAAAAATCTGCCCCAAAAACCGTGGCGCCTGAAACTAATAGAGGTGATACAAGGAAACCTTCTGAAATTAGTTTGGCTGTTGATCTGCCGCCAGAAGCAAGTCCTTTCGTAGTTGTTATGACAGGTGTCCCTGAGATAGAGGATCATAAGCAGAACCTACATGGACATTGAAAAACAAGGTCCAATACTGGTTAAATACTAATCGCCCTATTCCAGCAAGTTGGACCTGTAGGATTCTGATGGTACGCAGGACTCCTTGGGTGGGAAATAGTAGAACAACAATACCAGGAGACTGCATTTTGATTACATTCGAAGACCCCAGTGTGGTAAATTATATTTGCTCTTGGGAGTTCTCGAATGTTAATGGAGAAATAGGAACTAGGAGACTCTCCTTTTTCTATCCTTCTAGGCTTTTATAGGGATTCCTAACAATTTTGAACGCCCCTGGGAAGTAGCAGCCTCACGTCATGGGAAATATCCCAATAAATGGCAAGTAGCGGGTTCTCGCTATCGTGATTACGATGGTCCCTGGTATTCACCGGGGCCACGATATTGGGGAGGAGGACGGGATGAATGGGGCACTCGTACCCTGAGGTCGGCATATAGAGAGCCGCCCCAAAGGGACGCTTGGTCCAGTATTCCGACGGCGAATAGGTTCAGCGTCCTTGAATTGGTCGACTGACCACTAGTGACGACAGAAACCACTAATTCTAAGATATGTCATCTAACGCCCAAGGAAAAAACAATTTGTCTAGTAAATGAAGCTGTGACCAACATAGAAACCACCAACTCTAAGATATGTCATCCAACGCCCAAGGAAAAAATGCTTTGCTTAGTAAATGAAGCTGTGATTACAGAACTGCAGCCCTTACCTATCCTCTTTTGGAACGTAGCGGGTCTTCGTTCCAAAATTGAGGATGGGACGGCCGCAATTTTCTTGGAGCCGGGAAAAATTATATGCCTTCAGGAGACATGGTCCATGACGGAGCTCCACCTTCCGGGTTATAAAACATTTTTTACCCCTGCCCTGGGTACTGGTGTTGGCAGACCCAAGGGGGGGTTGATTACATACATTGCAAATACAGTTAATCTCTTGAAAGTATCTGTAGTAGCTTCCGACCCAAATTTCCAGTTATTCTCCCTTGTATTAAAAAAAAAAGAGTCCATCCTCTTGCTCAACCTTTATAATAATTTAGAAGAGGACCAATTTTTGACCCTTCTCTCTAACATCAAGGAGAAGTTAACCCATAATCTAAGGACAGGAAAAGGGGTAGTCCATCTCCTATGGGGAGGAGATTTGAATCTACACCCATGCCCATACGTCGGAAAAAATCGATGTGGGATAGTGGATGAACATGATGTTCCCCTTATGCATTTTGCTCATAGCAGGGGGGGGACTGCAATGTATAATGTTTTACTAGACCTGGAACTTGTAATCGCTAACGAGCCAAGTCTAGGTTCAAACTTCCTGCAACCAACATATGTGGGTCGGGGCTACAAAACAACAGTAGATTACATCCTCTTGTCAATGGGACTGTTGCCCCGAGCTAGGTCTTTTGAGGTCCTGACAAATGATCTAAGTGATCATTCTGCCCTTAGGATGGAGTTTTATGTAACTGATTTTCAATCTCCAACTGTTGCCATAGCAAAAACCCTCGCACAGAACAACTTAGAGCTAGGAAGGCAAAATGGTTATACACTAAAATGGGGGATGATAAATTCGGAAGAAATCACTGGAAAATTGGTAAAAGAGGCATACACAAACATAATCAAGTGTTTGGATTTAGGAGCATCAGACGCAGAAGTCCTAAATAATTTCTCACAAATATTAGAGAAAATTAAGGTACTGCTCACAGTAATTTCAAATAATTCAAATTCAACTACTAAAGGGTGGTTTAATCATAGCTGCACTACGGCCTTAACTAAGTTAAAGGAGGCGCTGAATAAAACAGATAGAGACCGGGAGCAGATCCAATCCTTGAGATATCAATATGGAAGGGCACGTAAGCAAAGAATTAAAGAATTAAAACAGAAATTATGGAATGATCTACATTCCAGTGCCGATTCCAAAAACAGTGTCGCTTTTTGGCGAACTGTTAAAACCCCCTATTTATTAGATAAAGATGGCCCAAAGATAGAAGTGGCTATAGAAGAAGATATCTGGGTGTCCCACTTTTCTAAGATTTTCAAAAACACAGAAACATTTGTATATCCAATCTCCCTGTACTTCGACATTTGTGAAGTTGTAGCGGCCTTGGAAGTAAGTAAAAGTGGGAAAGCCCCAGGCCCAGATGGGGTTCCAGTGGATCTTTTTAAATTCAATCTGGATCTCTGGTCCCCTATCCTTACTAGAGTATGTACCGCAGCTATGAAGCTGGGTCTGTTAAAATCTTGGACCAAATCGATCATGGTCCCAATTTTTAAAAAGGGTGATCGTCAGGACGTGAAATGTTACCGTCCGATCTCTCTATTAGATTCTCTGGGCAAGGTCGTTGGTAGAGTCGTGCTTGAACGACTCCGGCTCTGGGCTGAGGCGGGAGACATTATTTCAGATCTCCAATTTGGATTTCGGGAGGGGTTTGGAACGGTAGAGCAGGCCCTTAATCTCAGTTTGATAGTGGGCAAATATCTCCAAGCAAAAAAGGACACGGTATACATGATTTATGTAGACCTGTCCGCTGCTTTCGATTGCGTTTCACACGCAAAACTCTGGACGATCTTGGCCCATATGGGAGTGGACCCCCCTCTTTTAGACTTCTTAAGAGAGCTATATTCAAATGCATCAGCAAGGGTGCGTTTTGGTACGAGGGGGGAGCTGACAGCACCTTTTGGAGTAGAGCGTGGAGTCAGGCAGGGATGTGTCCTGGCCTCCTTCCTCTTCTCTCTGTATACAAACAGCCTAGAGGAGGAGATGTTGAGGGGGGCTCAGGATCTTCCAAGAGTAAAACAGCGCCTGATTCCCGCTCTGCTCTATGCAGATGATGCTGTCATTTTGGCACGCACGTCGCGAGAATTGCAGAAGTCCTTGAATAGATATGTCGACTTTATGGGTGGGCTGGACCTACAAGTAAATGTTAAAAAAACGTTCGTCATGGTAGCAGGTAGCGGAAAAAAACGACTAAAGAACATCTACCTCAAAGATCAAAAACTTGAGGCAACCACTCAGTACTGCTACCTGGGTATCATGATTGACGAAAGACTTAATTGGAGGCCAGCAGTAGAGACTAGATGCCATCTTTTTAAAAGAGCCATAATGTCCTTGATGAGTTTTTCTCAGAGACTAGGGAGAAGGCCCCCAGTGGAATTATTAAAAATCTATATAGCCAAGTGTCAGGCGATTGCACTGTATGGGGCGGGAGTCTGGGGATATGTAGATGTTAGTGCCCTTCAGGTGGCCGAAAACACTTTCCTCAGATTCCTTTTAACAACACCGCGTAGTACTTCAATTTACGCCTCCCACTTGGAACTTGGAATCCCTTACTTAGAGGATCTATTAAGGATTCAACCACTATTGCTTTGGCGGCGTATTTGGTCCTCTGACAAAAATGTTTTAACCCAGGAAATTGTGGCAGACTCAATGATCCTTGATCAATCTCTAAAAATAAAATGGCTTCGGTATATCAGAAATTTTTTCAAGGATCTCGGATTGGAGAAATATTACCTTGAACCTAAAGATATTATCGAAGTATCTAAGCAAGCATTGAAACAACTGGCTCTGACCCATTTAGAGTCCTTGAGGTTGACATCTGAGTCGACAAAATCCTCGGTTCTTCATGCCAATATGATTCAGCTCACGTATTTTATCCAGCCCTATCTAACATTACAGATCAGTACCTATGATAGAATGTTATTGACAAGATTCAGATTAGATCTTTTCCACAGACTAGTATCCTTTCCTGAGAGGAAAAGTTGGGATCTAATTCTCCCTACCTGTCCTTGTGATGAGGAATCAATACAGTCTAATCTACATACAATACTGTTTTGTAAATTCCATCATCTACATAGGAGGGTTTGGCTACTACCCTTATTAAAGCAATGGGGACTTAGACAATGTCGTCCTGCCATGCTACGTCTCCAATTGCTAGAATCTGAACTGGTTTGTTATCTTGTCCTTAACTTCTTAAAATGTATTATAAAGCATAGGAAAAATCTGTAAAATGTATGCTGGATTTACTCCCAGATATTGTAATGAAATTATAAGAGTCCATGTTTGTATTATACTCGACTTTGCATTTGTGTAAATTTTACTTCTCATCATGATTTTTGTTTTATTGTGTACTTGTATTTTTTGAAATGTATCTTTTATGGTTTTACAATTTGTAAAAACCGAATAAAGAAGATTATATAAATTTCTATGTACTACTGTATACAACATTGGAGTTCAATAAAGTGCAAGTGCAGAAGTTAATCAATGAGGACTCATTGATTCTTTCACTGATTTCATAGTTCTTTACATGAATTATATAGTCCAATAATGGGCAAGTGCCCATAGACCCCTGTTGAACCTCACATACGGGTCACTTTCTATTATCTTCTATGCACCACAATCTATAGATCTAATCTCGCAGGACCAATTGCATTCTCATTTATAAGTCATGAATCGTCATGCAACATGGTATTCATTAATGATAAAAACATATTTTATCATTAAAAACTCTCTAAAACCCAATGTGTACCTGCTGCATACTCTGATAAAAATAAAAAACTAAATTATAAATATGACAATTCCACTTAGCGAGTTCTCGTCCCCAGAGGGATGTGGATATCGATCATATGTCCATATGCATCAATTTCTCAATACTTTCTTGAGAATATTTCATTCAAAGTTTTCTTTAAAGATGTCATTTGCCATGATCTGAAATGAGATTTTTTTTATTTGTATAAACTGATCTAATTTCAAAAAATCCCTTTTACCCTTATAGGCATATAAAAAGATTTGTCAATATCCCAATGCATGGCAGTGTCTATGATCAACAGCCCCGGTCTCGTTTACATCAGCCCAATAGTGCAAAATACCGCATTAAAGTGCTAGTGCAATACAGTACTTATATGTATGTATACCAATGTTTTCAGTGCAAATTCCTGTTCCACTGGCAAGCAAATATAGTGCATAATCACTTTCTATTACAAAGTGCAAGTGCATTTCACAATTCTTTCATCTTAAAAGGCCAATTATTAAAATCACAGATGTACAACTTAGACAGAACACTCATCTAAAAGACCCTACTCGGTCTTCCTACTATACAATTAGAAAAATATTAAGAAATACCTCTGCGCGACATCTATTTTTGTTTCCAACTAAATGAATGTCTTATGTCCTAACATAATAATTCTAAATCTTTGGTTCTCCCTATAAATGTTCCTGCCTGTTAAAAACAAAAATTTTACTCTGCTGTACAATATAAAAATTTGGAGAGACATTCAACTGGATTAGCATAAATGGACATACAAGTCTTCTTCAGTATTTAGTCCATTTGGCATCTTTGTATTGAATAACATGACGTACTTTGATTCTAGTTGGCGAAGTCTGCCCTCTCTGTCCCCTCCTCTTTTCAGTTTGGGTACTTAGTCAATGGCTTAGTAAGATAACTCATCCAGATTCCCTTTGTGCATTTTCATTCAAGTGACGGGCCACCACATAGTTCTTATCGTTGTTTTTGACACCCCGAAGGTGCTGTAGAGTGCGAATGTAAATCATGTGAATGGTACTGTCTACATACAACTCTGGGCATGTACATTGCAAAATATAGACAAAGTAATCGCTTCTACAGTTAAAACATTGTCTAATTTATAATATATAATAAGGGCTGTGCATTAGTGGTGATATCACTTGTTTCTCGTTGCGTCCAATCTTACACGCTTTACATTTCAAGCATCTATGGAAACCCGGAATACTCTGCAGCCAACCCGATTTCTTGATAACTTCAGGGTTGTTGACCACTAAGGCCGCCCTCATGGATTTCGCTCTATTGAAGGTGATCATAGGTTTGCGGGATACTACCTCACACAAAACCTGATCTCGTTGGATAAGGTGAGATATATATATATTCACTGAAAAAACCATAGGTTTCACACATGTTATAGTTAGTGGAAATTTTACTGATAAAAAACCAATGAAATTCCCCCGTTATAGTTAGTGCAGGCAACTATAACTCACGCGACCGCAATCCTCTGCTGATGCTAATACTGTATTTAGACACTTATTTGCCCATGTCTTCTTCCATACATTTTTAGCTATACATATATTACAAATATTTTTTTTTCATAAAGACACATATGTCATCAGCAGAAGATTGCGGTCGCGTGAGTTATAGTTGCCTGCACTAACTATAATGGGGGAATTTCATTGGTTTTTTATCAGTAAAATTTCCACTAACTATAACGTGTGTGAAACCTATGGTTTTTTCAGTGAATTAGTACGGTTTTTTAAATGCTAAGTTACTTTACGCCATTCGAGGCGTGCGCGCCCACTTAACGCAGTTCGTTCCGTGCACGGTTTTTATCAACTTTAATAAGCCCTGTACATTTGGTGGCCTTCGGCCACCAAAAGCACAGGGGGTGGGGTCAATGTGCATAGTGTTTTTTTTATTTCGATTTTATAATTTCATGTTGCCAAAATTTAGTTTTTTTTACCTATTAATAAGCCCTGTACATTTGGTGGCCTACGGCCACCAAAAGCACAGGGGGTGGGGTAAGTGTGGATAGTGTTTTTTTCCCTTATAATAAGCCCTGTACATTTGGTGGCCTACGGCCACCAAAAGCACAGGGGGTGGGGTAAGTGTGGATAGTGTTTTTTTCCCTTATAATAAGCCCTGTACATTTGGTGGCCTTCGGCGACCAAAAGCACAGGGGGTGGGGTCAATGTGCATAGTGTTTTTTTTATTTCGATTTTATAATTTCATGTTGCCAAAATTTAGTTTTTTTTACCTATTATTAAGCCCTGTACATTTGGTGGCCTACGGCCACCAAAAGCACAGGGGGTGGGGTAAGTGTGGATAGTGTTTTTTTCCCTTGTAATAAGCCCTGTACATTTGGTGGCCTTCGGCCACCAAAAGCACAGGGGGTGGGGTAAGTGTGGATAGTGTTTTTTTCCCTTATAATAAGCCCTATATATATATATTCTTTTTTTTTTTTTCTTTTTTTTTTGGGTGACAGCATGGTTTATGACCTATCTTGGGTAAAGTTCTGCAGTTATAGGAAACCAGGGGCCTAGCACTGACAACCCATGTGCATATTTCTGATCAATGCGACCTAACCTTTCGAATATTCCTCAGACATCAGACTGGATCTGGAAAATATTTAGCAGTACCTTACAAACCAATGTCGTTCTAGTCTAAAAGTGATGTGCAGAGTTGCATGTGATCACCACTCATCAGTCTCTTTCTTTCTGTGCCCCCAGACGTGGATCTTGGGTTACACCTTGTCTCTTTGGGACAGTTTTGCCTTAACATTTTTCAAAAAAACGATGTACTAGGGAAAATCCCCCTACCGTGCAAAACTACAAGGTTCAAACCTTGTACGGTCTGTCTCAAGCAAATGTCTTTGACAGATCCCAATCAGGTTTGCTTCTGGTTCCTGGGTTCAGAACACAACTCCAAGGCCTGCAGTGACTGTTCCTTGATGAATCCCAAGTCCATCTGGGAATGCAAAGCCAAACTCTATATCGACAAACATTGAAAAATCACGCCTTGGCTAGTCAAAGGGAAGTTACCGTACCCGCTCCCAAAATCATTCCAGTGGTTGGTCTTCTTTACACTCTAAAGTATGTAAGTAAGTTAAAAAGAAAAGTCCTAGTGTGAATCGGACCCTTTCTGCGTCTTTCGAACTCCAGAGAAGGTGCAAGTGCGTCCGTGTTCTCGGTCTCCCTCCAGAGGTCTGTCCCTTTGGAGCCGATTCCCACCCTTGTTCTTAGGCCCAGAAATTTGGGTTTACAATCATCCGCTACAGCAAATCCAGAACTCAAAGCCATGCTAAACCTATTTGACTCCTTACCAGCTCCCTCTGGCATACCTCTGGTTCCCAAAGACCCGCGAGGACCTCCATCTGGGACTTCACCCCTAGGTCCGTCCTCAGCTCCAGTCGGATCCTCTGGACCTCCTATGGGCACATTTTTTGACTCGGTACCCCACACCAGAGAGCCTGGTCTTATAGGCCTCAGTGAGTAAGGTTAATCAAATGCATTTCCTATCACTCCACCACATCAAGACTCTAAGTACTTGATAATATGTGAGAACCACATCTTTTTCTCTACTGTTTGGCCCTGTGCCCAGAGAATGCAGCATCCACCAGAGGTATTATGTTCATGCAATTTGGAATTCTATTGCCAGAATTTTGCCTGTTGTCCCAGAAGAGTTACGTCCTTCTCTCACACAAGCCATTCAATATGGCCTTGATGTGGCTAAATTCAATGTTGCTTAAATACAATGGATTGCCTCAGTGGGATTTTGGCACCAGTGTTTCTATGGCCAGTGATCGAGATGTCTATGCTCATGGGATTTTCTATCACATCCAGTCCATCCTGATGGACATGCCTTTTGACAGGTCCAGTCTCTTTAAGGAAAAATGCCACAGACCATGTAGACAACAAGGGCAGCGTCTAGCTCTGTTTTCTGCCCCTCCGGCTGCTGCAGGCCTCAAAACGTCTTTAATGTGTTCTACATAGCACCTTCCTGTGAGAGGGAGGATACAGCACTTTATACCAGGCTGGCATGCCGTGACTTGGGACAAGTGGTTCCTAGAGATTGTTCAGCAACGTTATGCCCTCCCATTTATTGCTGACCTACTGCATCTACCACCATCCCCAGAACAGCTGATGGAGCACCATCTGCTGGAAGTGCAGGTCCTTCTGGCCAGAGGTGCCGTAGAGCGGATGCTAGCATCAGACGTAGACTGTTGTTATCCCTGCTACTCTCTGGTGCTGAAGAAGGACAGATGCCTTTGTCCTATTTTAGACTTTCACCATGTGTGGAAAGACAGATTCAAGATGCTCACCCTGGCCCAGGTCTTCGCTATCCTTGACCCTGGAGATTGGATGGTAGGTTTAACCTGTATGTTGCTTATTTTCATATCACTGTCTTGCAGACCCCCAGGCAATATCTGCAGTGCATGGTTGGCAGGAGCATTTCCAATTACTGTGCTCTCCTTTGGTCTCACCAGTGCCCCTGTGTGTTCATGAAAGTGATGGTGGTGGTTACAGTGTCAGAAGTCCCAGTTTTCCCCTACCTCGATAACTGGCTGTTGAAGGTGGGCCCAACCCAGCCACTTGTCACCCACCTCCAGACTATGGCAAACTTCCTGACATTGTTGGAGTTCACTATTGAGGGAGATGGGTTTTCTATACCTTAATATTAAGGTGAGGTCATTAAATAAGCCCAGCCACTGGTCGTATGTACATTTGTTCATCGACAAGGAGAAATAGGGCATTGTCATCTACATAAATACATAGCAACAATTATAGGCATTTAGTAGAGTCAATAAAGATAATTAGTGTAAGTTAAAAGGGTTTCATTTTAAATTCTTTTAATTTTTCATCTTTTATTCATTGAATATTATTCTTTAGATCTCAATATTAAAAGTAAATGTGATCCCTCAATCGATAGTTGATTATAAAATAGAATACAGTGTGTTTTAAAAGAACAGCTAAAATTGTAATAATACAGCAAGCGTGTTCCATAAAGGAAAATTCCCTAAACTAAATTAAATTGTAAAAAAGTGTCTGTTCAGATACCCATAAAGAGTATTGATGAGAGAATCAATTCGCAAGCATAAGCCTTTGCACAATAAGCTGGAAAGTATTCTCAGCCCAAACATCACCAGACACAGAACTATCCGAAACTCAAAAGCGAGTCTCCAGTCAGAGCGTCGGGGAAGTAATCCTACTCTACGAACTTTGCTAATATATATACACACAATATTCTATGTTGCAACATTATTTTCTTACGTCTCCTGAGGCCTTCAATAGAAATTCAGCAAACTGCTGGGAATAGGCAAACTCCACATTTTCATTCACTGGCACAATAGACATTCAGACATTGGACCTTCAAAAGTAACATTGTTGGTTTTCTGTGGTCCAGACTGTTCTTCTCATGACTCATTCCTCCTGTTGCCTCCTCTCCTCTTGGTGAGAACTCTCCATCGGTTGTATTATACTAAATAAATGCCTATTCACTAGCTAACAGAAATCTTCTGGAAAAATAAAACATTTGCAACAGAGAGAAGAAAGAACATTGTGTGCAAATAACTATTCAATGTGAAAAACAGGCCTAATTAATGCATTATTTTTCAGTTAACATGGCATTGCCAGTTTGGCTAACTTAAATCAGCACTTTCATTTTTCACTTTTAGGCCTATAATATTTAAGTATGATTAGCTACTTCAACTTTTGTATTTGGCATATATTTCACTTCAAAAAAACTTTGCACATTATTAATGTAAGCATTTTGTTAGCGAATGAAATTTGCTCCAACACTATCAATATGCTGAGGTCACACCAGATGCTTCCCTTCATCAGAGCCGCTTTGAACATGGTGCGGTTTTGTGCCTTGCCCTCTGAATTGAGAGTTCACAACATTTGCGCTATAATCTTGAAGATTCAGCCTTTCTCCTGAATCTTACTGAGGATAACGGAGGCAGCTGGAATCAGTGGCTTCCTGCATCCTGTTGATCAAGCATGTCAGGTGTCATATGCAGGAATCTGCAGTGGGTTCTGAGGTTACAACATCATGGGGACCTCTCCAATTACATCCAGATTTCAAAGGAGACTGCAAATGATCTGCATTGGTGTAGCTGGACCAAGATAGGGCCAGCATCAGGCCCCTCTCCGTACCCCATCCAGAGATAACAGTGGTGATCAATGCATTTGGGAGACAATCAGGGAGAGGTGGAGATCAGAGACATCTGGTCTCTGTGGTGGCTTGACTCCACATCAGCCTTCTGGAGCTGTGGGCCACCTATTTTTCACTGAAGTTCTACCTTCCATCCCTCTAAAGGAAGCTACTACTTGCAAAAAATAAGGGGTAGTCAGGTCGTAGACTCTGTGCTAAGAGGCATTACGCTCCTAGAAGTGGCTGGAGCACCAGGAGGTAATTCTGGTGGTACTCCACCTGGAAGGATCTCTGAACACCAGGGAGAACAACCTCAGCTGCCGACTCTATTGGATCACAAATGTCAATTATACTCTGAGGTGATGCAGGGTCTCTTTAATGAATGTGGAGAATCTTGACTTGATCGTTTCACCACCACTGACAATGTGCAATGTCAGCCCCTTTGTGCGTTGTTGTTTCCAAGGAATCTCTCAGAGAAGCGTTCCGCCTACAGTGGAACTCAGGACTCCTGTACATATTTCCACCGATACTTCTCCTGTTACAAGTTAAGAAAACTGGGAATGGCCAGGCCCAATTCATCCTAGAGGCACAGGATTGGGAAAGGAGAGTGTGGTATCTGGAACTCCTGGGCATTAGCATCTGTCCACTGATCAGTCTGCTGTTTTGGGAGGATCTTCTGACGCTGCAACAGTGCAGGGTCCTGCAGCAGGCCTGTTTAGTCACCAGCTCCTTGCTAGGAGATACAGTTGTGGCAGTTGACTGCTTGTGATAGCCATCTCCAGATTGCCGATGAAATCTTGGCAGCCAGGCGTCCTTCAACATAATCAGTATATGTCTGCATTTGACATAAATGTGTTAATTGGTGTGGTTAATGACAGATTGACCCTCTTCACGCTACGCTGTCCGAAGTGGTGGAGTTTGTGAATCCTTAGGCTAGAAAGTCCTTGCTTTTGGCACAATTGAAGGGTACTTGTCGGCTCTTACAGCTTTTATGCAGTTGCTGAATCAGCCTTCTTTGTTTCAGTCACCTGTTGCGATATGTTTCTTGAAAGGGTTATCACACATGTTTCCAACTTTTCTTTCCATTTTGCCACAGTGGGAGATGAATTTTGTCCTGATTCTCCTCATGAGTACTTCTTTTGACCTCATGCACTAATGCTCCTAACCCTCAAGATAGCGTTTCACATCACCATCATGTCCGCAAACTAAAAGCCTGCTCCATCAACCCGCCAGACACGGTATGTATACAAACAAAGTGGTCCTGAGAGCACGGTACTCCTTCCTCCCGAGAGCGGCGAACCCGTTTCATATCGGACAAAATGTGTTCGCTCTACCTCAGCCCTCTAAGCAGTATGAGAGACTCTATTGGTTGGATCGTAAAAGAACTCTTAGTTTTTACATTGATCTTACCAGGAAACATTGTGTGGGTGATCAGCTCTTTGTGGGTTTCGCTGGAGCAGATGCAGGCAAGATAGTGCAGAGCAGGGTCATTTCATGGTAGATTGTGTTCTGCATTAAATTCTGGTACACATTGTACAAGGAGCATCCCCCGGTATGCAGGGTTGGATTGGGATAAAATTGGCCCGGGCACACCAAAAAAAGTGGCCCACATTTGCATATGGCCTTTCAGCCAAACTGCTTCTGCTAAGTTTTATGAAAAGAAAGGGGGCGGAGGGCATGTTTTATTAACTTAACTTAGGTAAAGGAAATGCACAGATGAGTTCACACTGCTGAGCCACACATGAATGCAAGTGAGACCACTTCTGCTCAGGCCACCTGTCCCCGCTCAATTAGCATACATTAATGGGACGGCCCAGCGAGAGAAAGAGAGTGATACATCCGCCCCCCTGCCTCTACAAAGGCCACTCAGGCACCCACTGGGCCTCTGCCAGCGTCCTAACAGCACAGACAGCCCCCAGGCTGCCCAAAAAAAGCAGCCCACAGCTAGAACTCAGCTATCAGCCCTTCGGCCATTTCCCGATTGCCCTTGTTACCAATCCGACCCTGCCGGTATGGTTACAGGCTCGTTTCACCAGAGCCAAAGCTGCTACAACTGCATTAGCATGCAAAGGGCCTGTTATAGATATTTTACAGGCTGCTACTTGTGCGTCTTTTCATCTGTTCACAAAGCATTACTGTCCGGATAGCCAGGTCCATCAAGATGGCATTTTGCCCAGTCAGTCCTGTAGGACTTTTAGGTCTGAGTCAGTTTACAGACCCAATCGCCTGGAAGAAGTGCTTTGGTAGCTATTCAAATGGTGAAGAATCTGCAGTCAGAATTACCTATCAGAAAAGCAAGTTACTTACATTCAGTAACACTCTTTCCGGCAGAAAACTAGGTGCACGTTACTTACCAACCGTCCAGACCTCTCTGTTCTGTGAATTGCACTCTGTTCCACATAAAAAGGACCCAAGTCTTGAGATGTGCACACTGATCCAAACCAATCTGTTACTGGACTGTGCATCTGAGGGCGCGGACAGCCTAGAAAGCAATTATCCACGTGTGTGCGTTCGTTGGGTTTATATGTAACTCTAATGATCACTTCTGGAGTGGAAAAACATTGGTGCGGAGCTGAAAAACTCAACTTGCTGGTTTGCAGAAGACTGCTGAAGATTTTCCGGATCTAGTTGGAATATGGGGAATATTCAATAAGTAATCTGCAGTTAGAGTATCTACCAGAAAGAGCGTTACTGAAAGTAAGTGACATGTTCGTGAAGTGTGTATTTAGTGAGCGGTGGACACGTGTGTTATAGGACTGTGTGAGTGTGAGTACTGAGACCACGAAGAACCACTTTTGATGCATCTAGTTGTAGCATAAAAACACACAAATGATGGGATGCAGAACAAATCAACATTGACCCCCAATCACAGATCTGGGTTAAATCGTTAGGTTTTTTTGCTCAGCACACCACTCCAGTTTGGATCCAGTCATATGCAAATCTGTTTTGAGCCTGCTCCCCATGATAACAGTCCAGTCAGATGTGCCAGGCCAGATCCTCCCTGGCCCGGAAAAGAAGCATCCTGGGACCAGTTTTGGGGTATCACCATTCATCAGCCAGGCTAGCTTGAATCCAGTGGTATGGTGAGCACGGGACCCATGTTTGGGCATACCCTTCCCACTTAGGGCGGCAAAGCAAAAAAAAAAACACAAATGATAGGCAGAATGCATAACAAATCAAACATTCACCCCCAGTCACAGCTGCATGGCACAAGATGATGGTTAAGGATGGTTTCCCCAGTTAGTCAAAGTGTATTGCCTGCATTGCTATAGCTGGATGGTCGAGACCCAGGCACTGCAATGAGTAGGATAGAGCGAGGGCTCTCTGTAGAAATTCTATGAAGACTTTGTTAGCAAGGGGGTGCTGATTAGTTCTTCTAGAGCACTGTAATTTGGGTGATGGTAGAGATAACACTGCAGTTTCTGTTGTTCAAGATGAGGAGCTTTGTAGGCAGGCCCAGCAAGCTAATGATTGCCATGTGCAGGGATCTCAAACTTAATTACGCCCATGTTGTGGGTACTCCTGCTTTGATCCAGACTCATTTATTCCTGCTGTGAGAGCCATCACTTTGCACAAGACTGTCGGGAAACTGTCTGGAAGTGACATTTGAAAGGGAAATAACTCGTACCGATACTGAAATACCAGCATACCTCAACAATCTGCTCTTGAAGTATTGGGTGAAGTATTGGATCAACGGCCAGCGCCAACAGCGATCTCGACAGAATTCATCATTGGATTGCTGCGTATAGCTATGATGAAGAATTTATTCTTTTTTCAAGGTCATTTTGATTTACAAACGAAAGGAGTAGCGATGGAGGCTGCCTTCGCTCCGGACCTGCCCATTATTTTTATGGACAATTTCGAGAAGTCTTTCATTTTCAGAGACTCAAACCCCTACACCGACAAGGTGACCTTGTGGAGGAGGCATATCGAGGATATACTTATGATTTGGATTGGCGATTCGACAGAGTTAGGCATGTTCCACTTCTGGCTCAATGGAAGGAGTCAAGATATACAATTTACTATGCATTCTGATTCCAGAGAAATTGATTTTCTAGACATCACCATCCGAAACGAAGGGGTTAAGGGTTAAATTGTATACCACATTGTATCGCGAACCAGCCAAAAGAAATTCCCTTCTTACGATACAACAGCTATCATCCGAGAGGACTCAGGGATAACCTACCCTTCTGGCACTTCTTACGGATCCGCAGGAATTGTTCCCAAAAAACTGACTATATGGCGCAATCGGATGATCTGAGTAATCGATTACCGGAGAGAGGTTACCCCAAGCGGCTGATTAGGAGAGCACAGAAAAGGGCCTGGTATAGTCCTCGCGAGACCCTATTGACACCGAAAGAGAAGAGAGATGCGTCCATGCAAAGGATGATCTGCGTTACCACCTTTTCCACACAGAGCAGTGCCATCAAGAAGGTGATAAATAAACACTGGGGCTTGATATCTGATGATAAAGAGCAAATCAACTTACCTATGAACTCATACAAGAAAGCGAAGAGTGTGAAAGACCAAATAGTTCGCTCTTTTCTTGAACCCCCGGAGGCGCCGTCTATTCAATCTCTGTGGAATCTGCCACCGACACTCAGCCATTTTAAGTGCGGCCAGTGCAAGGCATGCCAAACAACTATTTAAACCAAACAGTTTGTTTACAAACACCATGTGATCAACTTGAAATCCTTCACGAATTGCAACACCAGCAATGTGATTTATGGAATTGTGGGTCCTTGCGATCTTATATATGTCGGCCAAACACAGCAGAAAATAAAAGCATGCATACTACAGCATTGTAGTCGAATAAGGTGTGGTGTTCAGGGAGCTCCTTTGGGCGAACATTTTAGAACTGCAGACCACAGCCCAGATGACCCGCAATGGATAGTACTTGAGAAGGCCTCCCTTGGCCCCCAGAAGTGGCGATATTGGAATGATCCTTAACACAAGGGAATGTAAATGGATGTCTCTCCTAGACTCCATATAGAACGGTCTGAATGAAGCTGAGATTAGCTATGCCCAACTACCCTGTCTTGTATTTGAATGACATTCTGCAGCCTCTGAGTGTTTCAATACAGGTTCCGCTTTACACTCCACATTCATGGTAGACGTTCTAAGTGCATTTCACAATAATTTGTTCATGTAATACTGTTCTAATTGTGCCCCCGTTCTTTGTTGCAATGCATCTGCCCTCATTCCTTGCTGTAATACATCCTATTCTACAATAAAAAGTATGGAACTGCCGGGTTATGCATAATGTCTAGCCAAGTTGAAATACATTGTATTCTGAATTATCCGGCAGATAATGACTTGCATATGTCCTGCAATCTTCGAGTATTTCGGCAGACGTAATTGTGGCCAACTGATTTTTTTCTGTGTGTGAACAATACCATTCACTTATAGCCATCTATCCAGAGCAATTTGCAATTGCCTATTGCATGTGTACAGTCAATCCTATTTTGTGTCAATGTATCCACTTTTGCTCATGTAATGTACTATTACGGGTACTTTATCAGAACAGTGCACATGTAATTGTTTAATCTGTTGCCATGTGTCTTCACTAGCAGATACAAAGTCAATCTAAGCATGCAGTTCAATATGACATACTCCCCCACGAGAATATTAATTCTGACTTACGAATTCCATTGCAGGATGTATTTCTCTACAGGGTTCACTTCTCTTTACATTTTAGAGAGACCTTCGAAGCCTTTTCTCTTTACATTTTAGAGAGACCTTAGAAGCCTGCCTCTCCACATAGTCTGTTTTCCATGAGACCCGAATACTTGTCAGGAATGACGAGCATCGAGCATATGTTTCACTTAGTCACGCCACGCCTGTTCTCCATGAGACCTGAAGACTTGTCGGAGTGACAAGCATCGAGTGTCTGTTCAACTACGTCACGCTCGTGCATGGCTCAGACAAGCCTCCCTACTTAAGCATTAGGTTTAACCAAGCTCTGGTTCCCCTCTGCAATACAAAGACATTTTTGGCGAGCAGCGTTAAGTTCTAACAATGTGCCTCTCCCCCCCCCACACGCTCGTATTAACCGTGTCGAGTTCGGTTTCTAAAACTGGTACTTTTCTTTTATTGTTTATAGATTGTGTAACCCACGGGGCCTTTGCCTGGCCAGAGGAATTCATCAGGTATTTTCTTCCTCCCCCTTTTTAGGTCTTGCCTGGCGTGGGCTGTGCACATGCGCAGTCTCGCTGGCTAGATTGAATGATTTGGGGTATTTCTGTAAAGGGCATTAAGCCCCGCCCCTCTTTTCCATTGGCCGGCGTCACCGTTTATGCTAAACGGTGGTCAGCCATTGGAAAAGAGTTGTTCGTGACATTTTTGTTTGGCTTTTTGAGCCGTCCCATTTGGACGAGCTTGTCTGCCTTCCGTCCGTCGTGAAAGCGTTCTTATCTTTATGGGGCCATGTGTTTCAAGCACATGGCCCTATTAAGACAAGAAAGCTTTCACGACGCACGAAAGTGAAAGCGGACCGTGCTTGTTCTCCTTTTACCCCAGGTAGTCCCGCTTCCTTCCCTGTCGTATGCACTTTTCGCCCCCGATGTTCCCACCATACTACACCACAGACGTATGCATCTTTCACTCCAGTATTCCCATTTCCCTGCCCTACACACTCTTTACCCCTAGACCTGCGAAGATCACAGAACCAAAAACAGGGCCACAAAAGCTTTCATTGTTGGGTCATGACAGCCCATCCATCAGAGAATGCCAGGGTGGCACAACGGTCCAGTACACCATTACTACTTCTTCATCCCAATGCTTATGCCCCATTTTCTCCAATCGGATACTAGTTCCAGCTCTCGATCCAAATGAGATGTGCCCAGTATGCCCCTACTATTACCACCTCTCACCCCCACTGCATGGTGTCCCATTTTACCCCAGTACTCCCACCTCTGTGACAATGCTGTACACTTCTACTACTTGGCATTTCCCGCCCCATGTGCTATATATATCCCAACTCTCGCACCTCCAAGGTCCATGTCTGATAGCCCCACTTAGCCCCCTCTCCCGCACTCTGCTTTCGAGCAGTACGTTTTAATTCTCTTTCCAAGACCCTCACCGGTATTTGAAGCTTAGTCCTCCCCGATCGCTGCCCTCACGGTACTGCCGGAGAAAATCATTCAGCCGACACTTCACATGGCTTCGATGAGCGGGCGCCTCGTCGCCGGTCCCTCCCTGGGAATCGCCACCCAGGCCCCCCAAGCTGTCGCTGAAATATACCCCCAGCTGGTCGAAGCCTGACATGACTATAGTGTGCAGACACAAAAACAGCGGCTTAAAGCGAAAAGACTCGCTCACGATGTTAGTAGCTCCACAACGACTAAGCTAGGAGAGTCCTCGGGCCAGTACCAACCAATCGCAGCAGCCGCTGGGTTGAGCAGATGTAGGCTGTGGCCAATCACATAGAAAATCGCTCCAATAGGCGGAGCCTCATCACTCTCTGTTTTTTTAACGCGCGAATATAGCTCGCAATTTCGCGGCAAAAAACTAGGCACCTCCCCTATGATTCAGGATTGGTCCTTTGCGCAGTCTCTTTTCCGGTCATTCCTTTCCGCTATTGGTCGGTGAGAAAGAAGAGCTGAAGACAGAGAGAGAGAGATGGACTTGTTGGCGCGAGATTCGTTCCCTCAGACGTTCTGGCTAAAGCCAACCCCCCCTACCAAGTGCTTGGCGCGAAATTGTAGAATAAACAAAATGGCGCGGAGTGGAAATCCGAATGTTCATGGCGCAAGCTATAAAACAATGTTGTGTAAAACTGTCCTGCATTTTTCAGATTTGTCCTGCAATTGCGGTTTCTGTCCGGCTCCTCGCACGGAGGACTTTCGGAGTCTCCAGTTTCCACGCGTTTTGGTTTCTTTTGTTTTAACCCTCTCACAGACAGGACAAGTAACTTAACTCGTTTCTGCACTCTAACAACTAAGTGCCTGTGGTGACACTTGATGATCACACTGAATGTGTGATTAAAAACCATGCTGTGGGGTCCTTGGGAGTTTGCACTTGGTGTTTATTTCTTTCTTTAAGTTTGTATCAAAGAGCTTACATGTTGACACCTTTTGTTTTATGTCAGCATGTTAGGTTAAAAAGAATTTTCTCTTTGTACAGAAATAGAGACTTATGTTGCAACAAAAAACCTACTACCATTCACCCACTCGCAAGCGTTCGGACAAGGTTATAACCATCTAACGTGTAGTGTTGGAAAAATATCAATAGAGGAACTCTATAATTAGTAAAAAACATTGATTGAAATTTATTAGCAAGATAAAAAAACATAGAACATAATCACAATACATCAAAATAAAAAAGTCAAACACATTAGCTAAAATTTAAACCTCAACCGTGACAGTAAGGTAAAAGTATATATGTACGTTGTGTCAAAGGACACAAGTAATTATAAAGCAAAACTTTCAATATAAATTAAAAAACCACAATGAGACATACATGTAGATGTGTAATGGGAGGAACAATGACAGACATCCAGGTTATGTCTTGGATGTGTGGATTTGTAATACCAGTAAACAGACACAGTCTGGTGACAGTGCACCCTAGTTACTCGGGGTTCTGTTCTGCGACAAATTCCACCAAACAATCTATGCGTCGACGCGTTTCAGTGGTGTATCGTGATAAAAACCACCTTCTTCAGGACTGACAATTTAAAATCCTCCACAGAATACCTTTAACAAACGTCCCTAAACATAAAACATAATACAACCATTAAAAAAACAGAATCCAAAAAAATGAAATACATATATGTGTTCTAATTACACATTAAAAACATTTTTTCATTCTTTTACTTATTTCACTAGATGGTAAACATTGCCCTATAAAGAGACTAACTACATCCTAGTTGTAATAGAGTAACCTCAAAGTTTCCAACATTACACAGAAGGGACTACATTTAGGCAAAAAAAAAAGAGAGGGAGACAAATCTCATTCATCAATCATACCGAAGTTCATTTTGGCAGAATATATAATGGCAAGCATTGTTGTTAAGGATATAGCTAATGTATAAATGTATAGATCGATTTTCTCTAATTTTAGGGCCCCACTCCATTCATATTATTAAGTGGAATCTCTATCTAATACCACGATTTTAATTATGAAGAACAATGGTAAAGAATACCTACATCTCTGTCCCAATAAAACATTGCTGACAGGCGAATTGGCGGCTAGGATAATGCCTATCTTTGGCGTATATCTTTTGTCTGAAACAAATACAAATTTAAAGATATAACAGAGTGCTTTAATATGGGAGATGAATAGAACCCATTATTAATACTACTTCCCCTCAGTATTGGCAATACTATTTACAGCCAAAGAGTATTTTATGTCGTATAATCTCACCTTGATCCAACAAGATGGGGCCTCACTGCATACATGAGGTCATGTTCATTATCTAGACGTTTCGAAAAATTCATAAAAACAAAGGAGATCCCAAATCTATTTGGTTGCTCTTCAGGGATGATACGATCTCTAGGAGTCAACAGTAATATAAATCCACTGTGATCCATTTATTTCGTGCATATCGACAAAGGCATAACTTGAACCTAAGTTATTTGACTGAGACACTTACCCTATATGGTGATGCACTAATGGGTAATTTGTTGGGTTGCCAAAGCATCCACTTATGCGAGCCGTTCTATCAGGGCCAAAAAAGTGTTTGTCTCGTTCACCCGAAGTTCTGGGTATGGCTAAGAGTAAAATGAAGATGAAATTCAAATTAATGATGCGCGGCAAGATTTTATTTAAAGAGAAGACAAACGCGCTAATCCTAATTCAGACCCTATCCGTCATGCGGAAATTCATAAGTGTCAATGTTCCCTCACTCCGAACCAGGGAACTAACACTACATTTATTAAGTGCTTAATACTGCCGATTTAAACCCGAGCTGAACGGCAGTTTTCAGCTAATCTACTCTTTTCAGTAGGTGCAAAGGGACACCGCTATTCTGTCTGCTTGCTTGAGTCATGCTGATATCGCAAGAGGCGTCTGTGCGTGAAGGGAAGGCTTCTAATAGTCTCGCTACTCAACCTGCTGCCCGCTTGTAACCAATATTAAAACCCGAGTTTGACCAAGATTGGCCTGGCTAGCTAAGCCGATATGTTCCCCCGTGAGCTAGAGGGAATCAACGCAGGCACCCGAGCGTTCGCGCCAATATTCACAGGCTTCGTGGTTTCTTACCTGCGTCAGTTACAGTACGCATTTAAACAAACGTCGCACGATTCAGAATCGCCTATCTCAAGCCCACGTGATTTTGAAAATAGACATAAAGAGCGACAGAGGACTCTAAACTAGGAATACAGGAAGGTTACTAGCCCAATGTTAAAACAGACTCCATATTGGAGTGGGAGACTTCTTGAGTATCGTTTTATCTATAAATGACAAATCTCAATTAACATGTCCTATATTGTTGAAAATATTTATTTTCCTCTGTCGCTCTTTGTCTATTTTCAAAATCACGTGGGCTTATAGCGGTAACAAAAAGGAATTACGTAGGAACAGGCCTTGAGATAGGCGATTCTGAATCGTGCGACGTTTGTTTAAACGCGTACTGTAACTGACGCAGGTAAGAAACCACGAAGCCCTTGAATATTGGCGCAAACGCTCGGGTGCCTGCGTTGATTCCCTCTAGCTCACGGGGGAACATATCGGCTTAGCTAGCCAGGCCAATCTTGGTCAAACTCGGGTTTTAATATTGGTTACAAGCGGGCAGCAGGTTGAGTAGCGAGACTATTAGAAGCCTTCCCTTCACGCACAGACGCCTCTTGCGATATCAGCATGACTCAAGCAAGCAGACAGAATAGCGGTGTCCCTTTGCACCTACTGAAAAGAGTAGATTAGCTGAAAACTGCCGTTCAGCTCGGGTTTTAATCGGCAGTATTAAGCACTTAATAAATGTAGTGTTAGTTCCCTGGTTCGGAGTGAGGGAACATTGACACTTATGAATTTCCGCATGACGGATAGGGTCTGAATTAGGATTAGCGCGTTTGTCTTCTCTTTAAATAAAATCTTGCCGCGCATCATTAATTTGAATTTCATCTTCATTTTACTCTTAGCCGTACCCAGAACTTCGGGTGAACGAGACAAACACTTTTTTGGCCCTGATAGAACGGCTCGCATAAGTGGATGCTTTGGCAACCCAACAAATTACCCATTAGTGCATCACCATATAGGGTAAGTGTCTCAGTCAAATAACTTAGGTTCAAGTTATGCCTTTGTCGATATGCACGAAATAAATGGATCACAGTGGATTTATATTACTGTTGACTCCTAGAGATCGTATCATCCCTGAAGAGCAACCAAATAGATTTGGGATCTCCTTTGTTTTTATGAATTTTTCGAAACTTCTAGATAATGAACATGACCTCATGTATGCAGTGAGGCCCCATCTTGTTGGATCAAGGTGAGATTATACGACATAAAATACTCTTTGGCTGTAAATAGTATTGCCAATACTGAGGGGAAGTAGTATCAATAATGGGTTCTATTCATCTCCCATATTAAAGCACTCTGTTATATCTTTAAATTTGTATTTGTTTCAGACAAAAGATATACGCCAAAGATAGGCATTATCCTAGCCGCCAATTCGCCTGTCAGCAATGTTTTATTGGGACAGAGATGTAGGTATTCTTTACCATTGTTCTACATAATTAAAATCGTGGTATTAGATAGAGATTCCACTTAATAATATGAATGGAGTGGGGCCCTAAAATTAGAGAAAATCGATCTATACATTTATACATTAGCTATATCCTTAACAACAATGCTTGCCATTATATATTCTGCCAAAATGAACTTGGGTATGATTGATGAATGAGATTTGTCTCCCTCTCTTTTTTTTTTTGCCTAAATGTAGTCCCTTCTGTGTAATGTTGGAAACTTTGAGGTTACTCTATTACAACTAGGATGTAGTTAGTCTCTTTATAGGGCAATGTTTACCATCTAGTGAAATAAGTAAAAGAATGAAAAAATGTTTTTAATGTGTAATTAGAACACATATATGTATTTCATTTTTTTGGATTCTGTTTTTTTAATGGTTGTATTATGTTTTATGTTTAGGGACGTTTGTTAAAGGTATTCTGTGGAGGATTTTAAATTGTCAGTCCTGAAGAAGGTGGTTTTTATCACGATACACCACCGAAACGCGTCGACGCATAGATTGTTTGGTGGAATTTGTCGCAGAACAGAACCCCGAGTAACTAGGGTGCACTGTCACCAGACTGTGTCTGTTTACTGGTATTACAAATCCACACATCCAAGACATAACCTGGATGTCTGTCATTGTTCCTCCCATTACACATCTACATGTATGTCTCATTGTGGTTTTTTAATTTATATTGAAAGTTTTGCTTTATAATTACTTGTGTCCTTTGACACAACGTACATATATACTTTTACCTTACTATCACGGTTGAGGTTTAAATTTTAGCTAATGTGTTAGACTTTTTTATTTTGATGTATTGTGATTATTTGTTTTTTTATCTTGCTAATAAATTTCAATCAATGTTTTTTACTAATTAAAGAGTTCCTCTATTGATATTTTTCCAACACTACACGTTAGATGGTTATAACCTTGTCCGAACGCTTGCGAGTGGGTGAATGGTAGTAGGTTTTTTGTTGCAACATAAGTCTCTATTTCTGTACAAAGAGAAAATTCTTTTTAACCTAACAATTATTGGTGCTCTATCTCTTTGTACTTGATTGAGCCCCTCTCCTTGTTTTGCAAGGTTATGTCAGCATGACCACTATTTTAATGTCCTGGCCGGTACAACAAGCATTGGCATAGCCAATAGGTCTCACCTTTGGGACCTTATAAGTGTTTAGTTATCCAGCACAATATCCGGGGGCATGGCCAACCGCCTAAGATGGCGGTCGCAACGTAATGGGGCTCCGGACCCTGGGGGGGACAGAATCCGGACATCCACCATGCTGCGACGTTGCAGTGGAGCCAGTGAGGTCCCAGAATCTCCCCAGAGTAATCGGGGACCTGATTTCCTCCCTGATGCAGAGCAGCGACTGCGAGGTGAAGATCGAGGAGCCGAGCGCTGACGGGGCCTGAGAGTACTCCACACCGGAGTGCGGCCCGCACCGTTCCTGATCGGCTTGCCCGCTTGGTATTGGTCGGGAGACTGGCGGACCGGCCAGGAGGTACGGGGGGCCGAGCACCGACACAGCGCGGAGGGAGACGCGGGGACAGAGACTTGAGCAGGGATCGGGCGTCTCTGCCTGCTTCCGTTTTCCGCACCGGGGTCTGCCACATTATAGAGGAGCCGCGCGGCAGAGGAGCTACACATGGGAGCTGGCATGGGCTGTGAGGTGTAAGGGCAAAGTACTGGAGACCTCCTACAGGTGCCAATGCATGAGCGCTGAATGCGGTTTCTTTGCACCCCCCCTCTGCACACATTACAGCAGTGACGGCAGCTGGCACAGGCGATATGGAAGGAGCTGTGCTGGAGCTGATCGGGTAGGGGGAGGAGAGTGTGTGGGGACGCCTGCAGAGGAAGGTCAAGGCGCAGCACCACGGAAACCAGCCTGAAATTAGATGAACCCCTCAGGGACTGCAGTATAAATTGGGGCATCACGAGGCGACAAGGACGGTGATCAGAAGAGGAGAGGCCTTGCTTCAGAACTTGCAGATGCTGCGGATCACCACCCGGTGAGGAGGGGAATTTACCGACTTAGTCACTGCCAGGCTGCGCGTGCTGAAGACCCATAACACCAGTAATACAGACTACAATTAATTGGCTTTCATGATGGGCAGACTCAAGGGCAAAGTCTTGGATGTTGGCTTACCTGCGGGGGGGACCCCAAGACTCCGGCACCAAGGGGCCGCCGCTGAGTAAATTTGCCTCTGCCCCCATGGAGTCCCACTCGGAGAAGTTGGAGTTAATACTGCAGGAAATCCAGGACTTCAAGAAGATGATGGAACAGCAGATCGGAGCACTCGCGACCGGCCTTACTCTACTGCGGGCAGATCATGGGAAGCTCGCTGATATGGTGAGAAGCCATGACACTGCGCTGACAAGCATAGACCCTCAACTCAAGGAACAGGCGACGCAAATAAAACAACTGCAACACCAAGTTATTGGACTACAGGACCGTATTGAGGACGCGGACGGACGTAACCGACGTAATAACGTTCGTGTTATTGGTCTGCCAGAGAGAAGCGAAGGAGGGAAACCTGCGGATTTTATGGAAACATGGTTTAGAGAACATGTCGCCTCGGAAGGTCTGTCCCCATATTTTTGCGTGGAGAGAGCGCACCGGGTGCCGACTGGAGCACCAAATGTGGGAGCCCCCCGCCACCTTTGATAGTCAAAATCCTGAATTATAGGGACAGAGACATACTACTCCAGAAAGCGAGGACAAAGTCGAACATCCAATTTGAAAATCAGCGGATTTCATTGTACCCGGACTACGCGATCATGGTACAGCGACAGCGGACCTCCTTTCAAGCAGTGAAGAAAAAACTGCGGGCGGCTCAACTTAAATATGCCCTACTGTTCCCAGCCAGGCTCAAAGTCATGCACGACAAGAAATCTTATTTCTTTGACGGCCCCAGGGATGTGGAAGAATGGCTTGAGGTGATGGAACCAGGTCCTAGTCAGGAGGTGCTGTCTGGTTCAGTACGACACAGCCCTATACCGTTACAACAACAGGTACCCAGAGGACGGCGAAGAAGCCCAAGAGACTCTGCAAGACTAGGTCCGACTCCAGCCCAGAAGCAGAAGGATAGAGAGGATGCGCTGGCGGTCGCTGGATCCTTCTGGGAGGACAATACAAAGATTTCGACGGACTCGGAAGACAGCACCATACACTCTGATTCGGAGCATAGCATAACTCTTTTCCCCTCGGCGACGCCTCAAACGGGAGATGGCCTGCTGGACAGCTGAGGGACGGTCCTGAACTTTCCCCATATCAGGCTCGCATAGACACGATCTTACTCATTAGGCAGTATCCTTTATTCATTGATTTTGTAGAGTTGTGTGACTAAAAGTATATACGATGCCTGTATTGTAAACTGTGGGGTTATGCTATTTTCCTAGGTGCCTACTAATCGGTAAGCCAGACTAGCGAGAATCCACAAATTAGAGTTCAACCCCAGGTCCTCGCAGGCAGCATAGGCCAGCGGACTTCCTGGTTCCAAAGGCGTACATTTAGACCATACAATGCACTGACAAATATGTATTGAGTGGCACAAAGTCCCCCCCCCCCCCCCCCCAGGGCTTTGTAGAGCGGCCAGAGTTACACACCCATACAGACAGTAGTATGGTTGACTGCGCATACCCCCCACGAAGCACATGCACGGTTCTATGGTTTCTGTATGTTGTCAGTTTTGGTTTGGTCCAGCACGGTTTATTGGGTGCACCGTTTATAGTTCGTTTACAAGGATTAGGGATTTCCTGGTCTGTACCTATTCATGGGCTCCGCACTACGTGGTGAATGTCGCATAGCACACGGATATGTCACATACACGAACCGGCCGAGGCACATACAACCTATTGACTTGGAATGCAGGGGGATTAGGGGCTGTGAGCAAACGGCACAGAGTGCACACTTACCTACTTAGGAGGAGAGCACAGATCGTGTTCTTACAGGAGTCCCACCTGATGGAGGCGGAGGCGGCGAAAACCCGGAAAAAATGGGGAGGCAGATTATACACCACTAATTATTCGGCCTTTGCTAGAGGGGCGACCATCTGGATACGCCATGGGGTCCTGTTTGTGGAAGAGGATCGCCGTATAGACGACCAGCGGCGATGTATCCTTTTAAAAGGCACATTAGACGGGCTCCCTGTAACCCTGGGTTGTATATATGCGCCGAATTTTGATCAAGACACATTTTTCACTGATTTGGGCAGAGCCTTGGTGGGATGGGAAGCCACTCCCTGGATCCTATGGGGAGACTGTAATGCGGTCCTAGACATTTAATTAGACAGATCCCATCCACCACTACACGGAGCCAGTACACACAAGCAGGCTGAATTCCTGAATACTTGGATAAGGGGCTGGGCTCTCATAGACACATGGCGAATGCTCCACCCTACGCACAGGGAATATTCCTTTCACTCCCCAGTCCACCAGCTTCATACTAGGCTCAATCGATTTCTTTGTTCCTACTCTATAGCTACTCAAATACACCACTCGAAATACCTAGCCAAGACTTTTTCAGACCACAATCCCTTAGAAGCTACTCTAGCGTGGGGTAGGGTTCCGACCCCTGTACCGACTTGGAAACTATGGCTCCAATTCCTGGAGGATGGCCCCTTTCGGACCACGTTGTCAGATACTATTAGTCATTACTTTAAAGACAACTGGAATACAGTCTCCTCCAACCTCATAGATTGGGACGCATTCAAAGTGGTGGTTAGAGGCTCGGCAATTAGTGCTACTGTAGGGGCGCGCCAAGAAACACACAAAAGACTTATAGCTACAGAATCGCTGATGACAGAGTTGGAACAAATGCAGTGACAGATGCTGATAAAAGGGCAACTCTTCAGGAGGCCCGTATTAGCCGTGCTGAGACTTTGGAAACACTTAGACTCATGGATTACCGAGTATATACACAACTGAAACACACTGATGCCGATAAGTCAGGTACATTATTAGCACGGTTAATAAAAGATAAACGGGAGATACCCCTAATCACATGTATTCGTGCACCACAGAGGGGACTGCTTCATACTCAAATGGAGATTAATTAAGCTTTTTGTGACCATCTCAGTACTTTATATGCGGCACCAACGCACATCGACGATGGCCTCATAGATGGCTTCCTCGATGACTTACAGTTTCCCAAGATCACGGAGGCCATGCGGAAGGACCTCTTAGGCCCCATCACCCAACATGAAATAAAAGCAGCGTTCAAAATCCTTAACCGTAATAAAGCACCGGGCCTGGACGGTTTGCCCGTCGAATTTTATGCAACATATTCGGAGACTTTAACGCCAAAACTAGAGGAGCTATACAGGACGGCTTGGGAGACAGGTAGATTACCGCAATCCACAATGCAGGCTATGGTGGTGTCACTTCTCAAGCCCGGGAGAGACAGCACTGAAATGTCCAACTATAGACCGCTGTCGTTACTGGCTACCGAATATAAAATTCTTAGTAAGGCTTTAGCCAACCGTTTGGTCCCCGCTCTTATACACAGTGACCAATGTTGGTTTCTTCCGGCACGTAACACTTCACTCAATACCAGAAGACTCCACCACATAATGAGGGCTGTTCCCAGGGATTTTGACAAGGTCGGATGTCTGGCATTAGATCTACGTCAGGCATTCGACTCCATAACCTGGGAATACATGTTCGCAGCCCTGTTGCGTTTTTGGTCTCCCCAAGATTTTTTGAGGTGGATACGCCTACTCTATGTTGAACCTATGGCAAGGGCACGTACGGGGCGATATATCGCCCCAGAATACGCGATACACAGAGGTACTAGACAGGGGTGCCCCCTCTCCCCTCTTCTGTTTGTGCTATTGCTGGAACCGCTGGCTATAGCCTTGAGACGGTCGGCAGGGGATTTGGGAATTCCCATACAAGACAATACACACCTTGTCTCAATATACGCTGATGATATTCTTATATATTTGCGCGATTTGGAGAATGGGGCGGGCCCGATTCCTGTCGTCTTCTCCGCCTTCGAGACTATATCGGGGCTGGCGATTAATGCAGGAAAGTCCTATGCCTTTTATTTCCAAGAAGGTCCTCGTCCGAACATACTCCGATTTGGCACTTATCAGATTCCCGTGGCATTAAACACTTAAATATTTAGGCATTAACGTATACAGGGCGCCATTGGACCAACTAGAAGGTAATTTGATGAAGGCCATAGCCTCGCTGCGCCCGAGCGTCTCCTTCTGGACATCTCTGCCACTGTCTGTGATGAGGAGGATAGCCATCTCCAAGATGGTGATGCTGCCATTCTTTGTTAATCTACCCCTGATGGTGCCCCAGACCACTTTTCGCACTCTAGACACACTCTTGCTGGAACTCATATGGGGCGGAGGCAGGCACAGAGTAAGTCTCAGAAAGTTGCAATTGGCATCGAACCAAGGAGGGCTGGGTGTCCCTGATTTCCGAGCATATTATTATGCCGCCCAATTACAATGGCTGTCTTTCTGGACAGCAGGCAGGAACTTGCAAGAAATAAACTACACCACTCATGAGCTAAACAGGGGTACACTACATAGCATGCTGCTCCCAAGGGCTAAGCCACCCTCTGACGGTCCACCGTTGTTAAAAACGGCACTGCAATGTTGGAAAAAGGCCCTACAGTACACGTCGACCACGCCCCCCTACGCCCCCTACATCCCACTACTGGGGCTGCCGGTTATGGGCAGTAGACTCACAATGGCTAGGATACAAGAATGGACGGATGTGGGAGTAGCGGAGGTGGGTTCATTCTTCGGAGACGGTATGCTCCTAGATCATGACACATTTGTAAGGAACACGGGGGCTCCCGATCGCCTTTACTTGCTACATGCAACGACGGCACATTACATCAAAATGACATGGGCACCCCAGCGTTGCGAGCCTCCACAACATGACCTGGTCCATCTGCTTTATTATATGGGAAGGGGGGGACACCTAGTAAAGTGGTTGTATACCGGCATCCGATCACAGGCCTCCATTTGCCTTACAGACCTCCGTGAGAAATGGGCAGACGCTGCAGATGTGGTAATTACAGACAAGGCATGGGAAAGAATTGTGGAACACCCCAAACGGGTCTCCAGAAATGCAAAGCTCAAGTTTATACAATATATGGTGCTTCATAGGGCGTACCTGACCCCAAAGCGGATACATTGTATGTTCCCGGAAGCCCAGAGCTACTGCCCAAGGTGCAGGGAGGAGGAGGCGGGTTTTGCTCCTATGTTGTGGACCTGCAGATGCCTTGGAGAATATTGGGGAAATATTCGTAGCATTCTGGGAGAGATTACACATCTCACGATGACTGATAACATATTGGAGGGCCTCCTGGGTCTACGCCAGCGCACCAAGGCCCAGAGGGTCCACTTACGGTTCCTAGATCTAGCACTTATATTAGCGATCAGAGCAATCACAATAAGATGGAAGTCACCAAGGAGCCCCCCGCTGCATGAATGGAAAGAGGAGGTAATCAGGTGGGGTAGCACGGAAAGCGCTGCACTTCGACGAGAGGAGGCGAGGGGGTTGAGGAAACGTCCCATCTCTATTGACTGGGACATTATGTTAGAAGATCTTTCACAATTGGATATCCCACTTTCTTGAGTCTATCAGACATTTACTATGCAGACGGCGACAATGGGGGAGCGGAGGGAGGAAGACCCATGGAATACGGACAGTATAGGTTGGAATTCATGAGTCTTATGGAGATAGCCCGGAATCGATGGAGACACACGGACAGACCAGGAAGGGGTAGGGAGGGGGGTAGATTAAGTTTCATTTAGTTTGGGAATAATAGTATAAATCCCAGCCAAGATAACTTGGAGATGTTCGAAATGCACATATGACCCTGCATGCTACATTCATAGCGTTATTATTTCCGCAAGGTGGAACTGAGGGATATAAGGGTTGAAATGTGCATATTTTCTTATGGAAACAGAGGAGTCCATATTACACCTAAAATAAAATGAAAAATGCCAGTAATATTTGTTATATTGTAATGTGCACGGAACAATGGCTCAATAAAGTTTGTTACAAAAAAAAAATCCAGCACAATATCCTTGGTGCAACAACATCACGTGTTGCATGGCTAAACACTTATAAGGTCCCAAAGGTGAGACCTAATGGCTATGCCAATGCTTGTTTGGCACACTCTGTGGCACTTTATTGCGTTTCTAGAACTAGCGATGGTTTATCATTTGGTTCTGACTAGCGCCTGTCTTTCATATTATATTTCAGGATTAATAATAATTCACGGTCCAGCGGAGTAGTCCGGCTTTGATCCTTAACAGTATTTGAAAGAAATATATACCCTTTTAAGTAAGTGGATTGATTCACTCTAATCCCATCTTGCCACCCCCTACCAGTATACTTTTGGGAGGGCCTCTCAAATTTTGCACCTTACTTTTGCAAGTGATTGTCCTTCGCTCTCGCCAATTTGGAGCCTTCGCGCCCACGCCCACAATTCAGCCCTTAGTGAGGGGCTGTCTATGGTAATACAATGGGCTCTAGCCCCCCCTTCGTGTCTAGTTTATGATTAGTATGGGTTTTCTTAGCAATAAGGTGTCTTTTAATTTCTATCCCTAGGTGCCCCCTTTCCCTCGCACCCCTGTCCTGAGGAAGACCCCGCCGTAAGGGATTAAAAAACCTACATTGTTTTAGGGGTCGAAACGTCAACACTTTTACCATTGGCCAGCTTGATCAACAGCGATTTTTCACTGTGATAATGTTCTCAATCATGGCTATTTATCGTTTGGATGTAACTTCGAATTGTGTGGCTTGAAACATGAGCCTCGTTTTTATGTGACAATTATGTGATTTGCACAATATCTTTTCTATTTACCCTCTTATCCTCACTCAGATCACAATACCTACCTTTTCACCCATATTCCCTTTTCCCCTTCCTAGGGACACTAGTTTTTGATACTGTTTAAGCGCTACTAATTAATGTATGTTCAGTGTGATTAAATAACACTCTAATTTTAAGTATACTACATGTTTCTTTCATTGTGTTACTATTCTTTCCTTGGTTATTGTATTTTTGTTGTTAAGAAGCTGTTTATTGGGACCACTTTTTGCATTGAACTGAAGACTACACCAGTCCTGTGAAGATTATCCTCCATTCGGCAGCCATTGTGGTGATTTACAAAGGAGTAGTCCACGCTGTGAGGGCGGGAATATCATCTGTGGGACAGCCCAGATGGCCACCAATTGCCAGCTGATAATCATGGGGCATGGCTGCACCTGAGGACGAGAGATCAACTTGAGACGCACAAGCATTCTGCCATGCCTGCTTGAGACTTTTTGATACAAAGTTCAATAAAAACATAGAGCTGAGTTGCACCCTTGAGTGAACTGCATCAGAGCCTAACCCTTGGCTGTGCCGTAGTATAGTGAGGATGGTAATTTTAGGCTCTTGACAAAAGGCGTTGGGAAAGCGGCTACCTGGGAGGGAAGGGGAAGTGTAGTGCCTAATTACTAAAACGCAACATATACCAACACGTTATTACATGTTAATTATATTGTCTAATATTGGGCTCTGCTGTGAGATTAAAAATACTTTATTTTTCCTAAAGATAAGCACTGGGCTGGACAGTATCTTACTGTGTCTGGTGGTTGATAGTTGAAGTCGAAGTCTCTTCCCACACACTTCCTCACCGAGAAACCTGTGACTGCTCATCCTCTCTACCTTGAGAGTGCAGAAAGGGTTGTTTTTGGCCTAGTTAGCAGAACCGTAGTAGGATGGGCCCCAACACACTAGTGGCAAACAACCTCAACCACCATGGTTGGGACCATGTAGCGTCAGCCGGCAATGTGTGCACACCGCCTTTCCTCCTCCGCTCCCACCAAATGGGGTCTGGCAAAAATGATGTACCACTCCTACAAGATATTCATAAGGGAAGAAATGAGCCCTAAGGTGACGGATGTGTAGATGCAATAGACACCTTTAGACAATCACTCCCACATACCAACATGCAGTGGTACAGTTAGGAAAGAGGCTTGCAATAAATTTCAAAGACACATACATGCAAATGTCGGAACAAATAACCCTAAACACACTGGAATGGAGAATAATTGAATTCAGTTGTCTCATTTCCATTATATATTCATATAATTTTTTTCCATACAGTTTTCTGTTTAACTAAGACATTATTTCTAACAACTCTTTCCATTTAAGACTCCTCCAGTGAATTGATGCCCCCGCCCCCTCCCTGATTAGTCTTGCTTGGCATTGAAATATGAAACCCGTAGGACCAAATAAAATAATGACCCCGCAGGACTTTTCCTAAGAATTAACATCAGATGAAATATATTAAATCACCGTGAAAGGATAAACATGGTCACAAATTACACATCTTATATTTTCTATTCCTAAACGTGTTAAAACCTTCTCTTCACTGCAATAACACGAACAGACTTCTTCGCCTGTAAGCACAGCAATAAAACCTGTTTGCTTTGACCTGCCACTGCGCTCTTAAAAACGCCCCAAAGGCCGAGATCGACATCTTTTCCGCCTGTCAGAACAGTGATAAACAACACGTTTTCCCTGGGCAAAATACATTATTACTATCTCTTCGAACACACAGTAATGTTACTATTCAGTTTTTCTGTTTAACATCGATCCTGTCCAACAAGACCATTGTGCACATGAAAGGAGCCCCCCCTCCCGCCTCTCCTGAAGGTTTTTCTTCACAGCACATCCAGATAGAACCTAGCCCAGGGTTCTCCAACCTTTTCTGCAGTGAGAGCTAGTTCTGCTCAAGGAAAGTCTTCCTGAGCTACTAGCAAATTTTATAACTGTAAAATAGTGACTACACTATGACCACCCAAAGCAGGATTTTCAGTAGTTACCACCCAAGTATATCAAGTGCGGTTACCAGCAGAAATGCTGGAAAAAGGTTAATCAATATTAAATGCCTCCCCGTGACTTATGAAGTAACATTCGAATCTTGACGTGCCCTTTGGCACAAAGGATATAAGCACAGCAGTACGTCTCCCCAGCTCCGCTTGAATTATCATTCCCCAGTTTCTGAAAATGCACATTTTCTATTTAATAACATTTTGCACTGTGGGCAAACAAACTCAAATTTCCAGAAGAAAACCCATTTTTGAAAACTAAAACTGCCTTTAAAATATCCGTTTTCAGTTTTTAGGAAATCCGCAATCCCAAAACATCAGCTTGTCCTTTTCATCATGTACTCCCATGTACAACTGCCTCATATGGACAGACTACTTTGAATTCCCAGATATTACATTCATATGCCATGGATACTCACCATAACACCACGGATGCCTGTATTATGCAAGTAATAACCATCATTATACTGGGACCACAGTTGTGCCAGGGCTGTTAACTATAAGGATCAGGGATGAGACCATATATCAGTCATGACCATTAATATGTCGGGAATAGGTACATATAGGCCAGTCATGCTCTTAGTATGTCAACGATGGCTGCCAGTATACCATGACTAGACCCACAATAATAAAATAGTCAAGGATTACCATTATTATGCCATTGGCACTATTATGCCAGGAATGGACACAATTATGGCAGAGATGACACTCTTATGATAGGGGCTAGCATATACATTTGGCGGTTCTTAGTACCAGGCATAGTTTCAGGAAGCAATAGTGTTTATTATGGACACAAACATAAATATTGATGAATCTCTTAATTTTCTCTGGTCTGGATCATACCCTGTTCTCCTCGGGTCATGGGCTGATCATGCATCCAACTGACACGTTTTCACTCTGACTCCTGCATTTCCACACTTTGGTGGGTCATCACTGATTACTGCTCAGGCTACTGCTGCCATATTTCTTGGATGGTGCACTGTTGCGACTGATAAAGGAGGGACTACAACAATGGTCATTCTCCTCGTGGCTTAATTATATTGAGATTGAATACAGACGGTCATGTAGCAGGCCCTATAGATCGACACAGTGTGTGTTTGAGTGTTAGCATTAGTTGCTGCCATAAATGTGGCTGGCTGTCACTCCAAGGGTCTTGAGATGAGCAGTGCTGCCTTCTTTAATATGAACCTACTGTCTGAATTTGATACTGGCTTTACTTCACCTCAGAGAGCTACTTTGAAGGTACCGGCGAGCTACCAGTAGCTCCCGAGCTACTCGTTGGAGACTCCTGACCTAGCCTGCCCTCAGGGCAAAGTCCCAGATGAAACGCTGGGAGCAAATGCGAGGTGATGGACGCAGCTTGCGGCTGGAAATGTAAGATTAGACTTGCACGTGGGAGAGCGGGAAACAGCCTTTACAACAAAGTCTTTACCACTCTTCCTTATTCATACAGGTAAGTACCACACAGGTAAGTTTTCATCCATGCCTTTACCACAAAGGTAAGTATATATATTTCCAATAAAGTAATTGTAATTTTTTTCATAAAAAGGGTATTAGAGGTAGTGGTCGAGGGAGGGAAGGGTAGTTGTAGGGTTTATGGATGGCTAGCGGTAAAGGGAGGTAAGGGTAATTTTAGGGTTTAGGGGTGGGTAGTGGTTAAGGGAGGCTAGGAGTAAATTAGAAACTTGAGGGAGGAGGGTGGGGGGGGTTGGACGAGGTTCACTCCAAAAACGAAATATTGAATGAAAAAAAAAATATATATATAAATTCAACAATTATAGTTAGCGTCCTCTCACGTAACCATAACGCATGCCCTAAGGTAACTATAACTAGCGCGCCTGCCATACGCAGTTATCTCGTCAATTTTACAGCAAATGTTGCACTGATATTATTACTAATGTCATAGAAGATGTCATGAGTTATGTAACGGGGTAATTAGCAATGCATGGCGAGGACGCGAGTTATAGGTACCCTGGGACACGAAATCAGCCTTGTTCTATTCAGCCGTGGAATGGGGTCCCCGGGGTCGAAAGCGCCCCCCCCCCCCCTCAAATTGTTATTTATTGCCCCCAGGACCTGGCCCACCCAGGGGATCACTAAAACAGGTGTTGTTTTTGCACAAACAAAATTGTGGCTGCTTCACAAGGCTTTTTGGACCCCCTGCACACTTATTCTCATTAAGCCTCCGGGAGGGGGCACTATGCTGGAACTGTAACAAGGGGAAGGGGGACCTAGCACATCTTATCTTCCAATGCCCAACACTCAAAGTATTCTGGGAAAACATCTTTGGTTTCATAAATGATTTGTTTGAGTGTACAATAGTAAAAGAATTTTCCACCCTCACCTCGGCATTTATGAGCACAGAAATGAGAACGGAACAAGATAAGGACCTACTAGACCTATTACTGACCGCAGCAGTGAAAATAGCCAACTGGAAGGACACAAGTAAGACAACTTACAAAGGCTGGATCAACTGGATCACGCATCTTAGAGGAGCGGATAGCATTGCACTACAGAACTCACCCTGGATACCGGCCTCCAGAGGGATGTGGAGATCTCTGGACACTTACCTAGACTCTTATGAACCTCCATGAAAACGCTAGGCCTGCGAATCACACTCTGGTACCCCCTATGATCGTACCACCAAGACAACTGTATCTAACTCGTCCCAAATGGTTGCATACAAATATAGCCCTGTCGGGCCTGCATGCGAGCTCACACATCTTCACAGAATGTCAGATGTAATTAATAAGGAATGTTTCTCTCTCATTGCCTGCTCCCTACCTCTTTTTTTACCCCTTGCTTTTCTGCCCTTTTCTGTCTGCCTTTCTCTCTTCTTCAATAAATAATGCCACGTGTGGTTAGCTAAATAAACACCGATGTATAAACGGCAATGGATTCAACCTATGCTAACCGTGTAACAGCTGTTGCGAATGTTTTCTTGTATATAAATAAATAATTTACAAAAAGAAAATTTTAAAAACAAAAACATGTTTTGTTCCCAGTGGCACCCCATCACCAGACCCAAGGTATTCCTGCCTTGCACCCTTGACTTTAAAAAAAATGTTTTTTCTTGGGACAGAGTCAGTCCCAAGACTGCTGCAAACCAATGTTCCCTCTAATTGTTTTCCTCTATGTGCAGCAATTAAAGTGCTCCATGCACTGTACCTAAGGCTGCGTGCGCCGAAGATCAGCAATAACTTAATATGCAAGCATGTGCAGTGTGCAAGCTACCAACATCAGTGGTAAGGGTGCCATGGGCCCAAATGCAAACCAAAAAAGAATGCCTCCCCTCTTTGGTTGGTGTTAACTCCTTCCATGCTCATGATGAAATGGTTCCGTCATGAGCACAAGTTCTAGTGTGCTCATGACGGAATCATTCCATCATGAGCACCTGCTCAGGAAATCCCTCTGCTGCAGACAGCAGTGAGATTTCCCTTTTTTTTAACCTGGGGAGGTGGGGAAGAGCTTTCCCAACCTCCCCAGGCCTATTTTTGTATTTCATTGCAATGCCGATCTCGCGCATGGCGCGCTATCGTAATTGCAACAAAATCGAAACTGAAACTTCGTTTCAGTTTGTCAGTTTAGTGCTTATGTGTGGGGACTGCCATACCAATGCCCCCACCCCCCAAAAACATAGCCACAGTCCTTCTGCCTCCCTTGGGGCATATTGGGGCAACCCCCCCCCCGATTCCCCACTAGGGCGGCAGAAAGCCCACTAGGCACAGACTTGTTTTTAGCAATGTGCCTACCTGTGGATTTTGGGCCCTAGCGCAGCCGGCACATAGGGGAAACCTAGCAAACCTGTATATTTTTTTTAACTAGACACCAAGGGGAATCCAGGATGGGGTGACTTGTGCGCCTCTCAACTCGTTCGGTTACCCAGAATCCCTTGCAAACCTCAAACTTAGTTAAAAAACACACATTTTCCTCACCTTTCTGTGATGGCAAGTTCTGGGATCTGCTTGGATCCACAAAATTCCACCCAGATTCCAGAACTTTCCCACACAGAAATTGGAGGAAAAAGTGATTTTTTTCAGCTAATTTTGATTTGCAGTGGATTCTCGGTAGGGAAATGTTGGGGGACCCACGCAAGCCATACCTTGCTGGACTCCCCAGGCTGTCTAGTTTTCAGAAATGTGTAGATTTGGTAGGTTTCCCTAGATGGCCGCCGAGGGGTATTTTGTGATAGGTAATTTTGAAGTCGCCTCAATCGATTTTGGGCCCTTGCTTGTCGCGGGTACTTGAGCCACCCACGCAAGTGAGGTACCATTTTGCTCGGAAGACTTTAGGGAATGCGGGGTGGGTGGATTTTTGTGGATCCCCACAGATTCCAGAACTTTCCACCACAGAAATGTGAGGAAAATGTGTTTTTTTTTGTACAAATTTTGAGGTTTGCAGGGATTCTTGATAACAGAACCTAGTGAGAGCCAGACAAGTCACCACATCCTGGATTCCATGGGTGTCTAGTTTAAAAAATGTATAGGTTTGCTATGTTTCCCTAGGTGCCGGCAGAACGAGGGTTCAAAATCTACAGCTAGGCACTTTGCAAAATAGTTTGTTTTCACTGTAAAATGTGGTGTGTCCAAGTTGTGTTTTGAGCTGTTTCCTGTCGTGGGCACTAGGCCTACCCACACAACTGAGGTACCATTTTTCTCGGAAGACTTTGAGGAACGTGGGGTGGGTGGAATTTTGTGGATCCATGCAGATTCCAGAACTTTCCACCACAGAAATGTGAGGAAAATGTGTTTTTTAGACAAATTGTTAGGTTTACAAGGGATTCTGGGTAACATAACCTAGTGAGAGCCAGTCAAGTCACCCCATCCTGTATTCCCCTGGGTGTCTAGTTTTCAAAAATGTATAGGTTTGTTAGGTTTCCCTAAGTGCCAGCAGAGCTAAGGTTCAAAATCTAGAGCTAGGCACTTTGCAAAAAAATGGTCAGTTTTCACTGTAAAAATAAAGTGTGTCCACGTTGTGTTTTGAGCTGTTTACTGTCGCGGGCACTAGGCCTACTCACACAAGTGAGGTACCATTTTTATAGGGAGACTTAAGGTAACACAGAATTGTAGAGCATCTGTTATTACCTATTGACTTTCGATGCATTTCTGCCTTCCAAATGAAAGACAATGTATAAAAAAGAAGTCATTTTGAAAAATGACCTATAATCCTCATGCTAGTATGGGTACTCACAATTTTGGAAATGTGCAAATATCTACTGTTTTTAAACTCTATATTTTTTTCCAATTTCAGAAATACATAGGTGTCTTTCATACCAATTTTTCCATGTATATTTTTTCCCAAATTAATTGCTTTATACCCAGTACATAATAAAAATCCATTGTAAGGCCCTGCTCAGTTATTGGCTCTGGGTTCGTCGAGTTCTTGGTGAACCTACAAGTCCTATATATCCCCACAACCAGAAAGGTCCAGCGGATGTAACGGTAGTTTACTGTCAAACAGCTGTCCTAATTAGAAGTTGTTACAGGTGAAAACGTTTACACAAATGGCTGTTTTTTTCAACTAATTTTTAATTTTTCCTCTATTCAACGATTAGTTTCTATAAAGAAACCTTGAAGGATCTCATAAATGACCCCTTGCTGAATTCAGAATTTTGTCTACTTTCCGAAAATGTATAACTTTCCAGGATCCATTATTGCCTTCATATCTATTTCTACCATTAACTGGAAAGAGGTTGAAAGCACAAACAATGGCAAAAATAGGCTATGTCCCAGAAAAAGGCCAAAACTGTGTAAACATTTTTGGTTTTCTGATAAGTCTGCTTGTCCCTGAAAGCTGGGAAGATGGTGATTTCAGCACCACAACCCCTATTTTTGATACCATTAAAAGGAATAAAAACAGACGCTTTCATCTGTAGCCCTTTTTTCCCATTTTTTCCCCAAAATTACCTGTATTTTGGCTAATTTCTTGGTCCCCTTTAGGGGAATCCTCTAACCCTGGGTCCCTTTAGTACCCCCATGACATTGGAAAAAAGGATGCAAATTCGGCGTGGATACCTTATGTGGTCAAAAAGTTACAGGGGCCTAAGCGGGAACTACTCCAAATAACCAAAAAAAAGGCTTAGCACAGGGGGGGGGGGAAGGCCTAGCAGCGAAGGGGTTAAAAGACTTCCATTTGCATTATCTTGCAGTAAGAACACACATCCTACTACTAAAATTGGCTAGTGCCTATTTAGAAATTCTGATCCAAATTTGCTAGCACTTTTTGCTGAGTTTGCCTCACAAAACTGACACAAACCCAGCACACAGTGTTCTGGTAGGATTCACTGTCCAAAACAAATCATGATTTGTGTGGGAAAGTTGCCCTCAGTAACGCAAAGTAGCGGTTTGCCTTACATTTCACTACTTTGCATCAAAGCGGTGTACCATGGGTGGTACATGGGCGATGCCCGTGTGTTTTAAGACAAATCCCTATCTTTTAACATTTACAGACAGGGATTGGAGCCCAAAATTTACGTCTCCCTGTGGCAGGCCTAACAGTGAAGCAACTTTTAAAAGTCTCCATATTTTTCAAACTCTGCATATGCACAGCACACATACAGTGGGAAGGGTCTTAAAGGATATCGTTTGTACTGGAAGGCTCCCTTCAAGTACAGTACCTATGCTGCAAAGTGGTATACCCGTCACAAAGCTTGATTGATCACATTTCCATTGCTAATTGGTGTATTTGGGTGTTAATTGGTACTTATGAGGTTAGGCATTTGTGCAGACTGTGTTAGCATGTGTGAAAATGTCAAAGTAATACTGTCATAAAAGGGCATCTATTCTTGCTGCATAATTCAACCCTGATGTGTAATTTGGTCCTCTCCTGCCTCACAATTCTAGTGGCCCTGACTATGGGGCAAGGTAGAGGTGGGCAAGCCAACAAATTAAAAGGGACAGCTGAGGTTGGCTCTGGCTCTTAAGAACCCATGCAAAAGCCGAGACTTGAAAGTATGCGGCATGTCAAGCATGCAGCACAGATCATGTCAGGATATAGTAAGGTGTAAGGTATCTTCAAAATTCAAAAAATTAAAACGTGATGTGATTCTGCTGCTGCAGCTTTTTAACATAATTGTGAATTTGTCACATAATCCATGATCTGCTAGATAATCTGCAGATTTTAACCCCAAAAATATGTTTAGCTAAAACTGATCAAAAGTTACTAAAAATGTGCCAACATGTGTTCGCACTCAATGAAAGACCCTTTGCAAAGGTTTTATGGTCATCTTTCAGTTCCTTATTTCTGCATCTGTTTGTTACATTGGTAGTCATGAAGCGAGATCTTTGAACAGACTGTATTACCATGTGTAAAAATTATAAAACAATGAAGTAATACTTTAAAAGATGTGCCACATAATTTGCCTTTTCTTGCCGCATAATTTTGTCAACCCTGCAACATAATTTGGTACACTCCTGCCACATTATTCCAATGGGATTGACCTTAATGCATGAGATTATGTGCAAAGTATTTATTGCACGTGATCGATTTTTAAACATGAGCTAGGAAATGTTCCTGCCCCCCCACACTTCCTTATAAAGAAAATGCACCCCCCCCACACTTCCTTATAAAGACAATGCTATTAGTCTACCAAAAGTGAAGTCTGAGATCATGTGAACTCTATATGTGACCTGGATTCTAATTATCGATTAAGAAAATGTATAGGCTATTAAATCAAAGGCAAAATATCTTTTGTAAATTACAAAGCCTGTTCTCTCATATTTGAAGATGGCCTGAAGATTAACAAAAAGGAGGATCAATTAAAAAGTATGTGCACCATTCTTTAAGCTGAAAGTTTTATTTTTTGCAGTTATGTGTACCAAACTCGTCCGGAAAGTATTAGAGGGCTTTACCTGAGCATTGAGACGGGAACCTGTTTCCCCAGTTCCAGAGTGAGGAGTCCTGGCAGTAATGCCATATACTCGCCCTCTCAATGTGAGTGAAAAACAATCATACACGTGTCCGATCTCAAATCAAAGAAGCAGCCCTTTTCTGTTTGATGGATTTGCTGGGCCTCCTGGTGCACAGCGTGCGACGAACAGAGAAAACTGAAGTTATCAAGCCTCCATTTTAAGTCTTTAGGTCCTTGGAGCGGCAAGCGTGCTCACACAGAGAGTGGGTGCTGGAAGAAGAAATGCTGCGTACAAAAGCACAGCCTACTAGGAACATAGCTGACAACACTTTCTGGTTGAAGTGCTGGCAGCCAATCACATCTCATTTTGAGATCTGTTGAATCCGCAAAATATTCACGTCCCTATATGTACATATATCTTTTTTTCTTTAATAACTCCAAAACTACTGAATGGATTTATGTAATATTTCAAAAAGAGCTTGTTCTGGACCAAGATTTAGTTTTCTGCCAAATTTGGTGTAATTCTGTTCCGAAGTTTGGGCTGTAGTTGTGTCTAAACCCCTATGGGAAATTGCATGAAGAAAATGCATTTTGGAACCCCCTTTTTCTCAGGCTCCTGTTTGACGAATCACTTTGAAACTTTCCAAACAGCAGCTTAAGTGATTGGCATACTAGTTTTGAAATTTTGTGAAGATTGGTCAAACAACGCCAAAATTATTAGCAAAAACAAAAACGCTTTGTCTATGAAAACTAGGTCATAACTATACCAACTGGCGATCGCCAACAGATAAATATATATATATATATATATGTTAGAAATGGGATTTCTGGTTGGCTAGAGCTTGCGCCTAAGCGGCGCAGAAACCACCACTCTAGTCAGGGCAAGGGAGTTACACGCTGAAGATTACCCCTGCTCACCCCCTTGGTAGCTTGGCATGAGCAATCAGGCTTATCCCAGAGACAATGTGTAAAGCGTTTGTGACACACACACACACAGACACACACAGACACACACAGACACACACAGACACACAGACACACAGACACACAGAGACACACACACACACACACTCTCTCTCTCTCTCTCTCTCTCTCTCTCTCTCTCTCTCTCTCTCTCTCTCTCTCTTTCTCTCTCTTTCTCTCTCTTTCTCTCTCTTTCTCTCTCTCTCTCTCTAAACAAGGTTATATGAAAACTGCCTTTGTATTATCATAAACACATTAGAAACCTAATCACACATTTACACAGTGCCAACTGGCTATAGGCAATATTCTCAGGGGATTATATACAAGACCAGGCCAATTGGGCCACTGTCAGAACCAACAGTATGCAGGTAGTAAATATAAAACAAAACCAGTAACTACTGGTACCATAATGACCTCCGCATTATCATAGTAGCATTAGATACCATCCTAAAATATCATAGCATGACATTAGGCCCAAACCTCATTAGCATAAACACATTACGTATTAGGTCCTTAGCATTATCACATTAGGCATAAAACACATTAGGCCTTAGGCCTCATAGCATGACATTAGGCATAAACATGAGGCATCTCATTAGGCATAAATCATGAACATCATAAGGGTAGTTAGTAACTATTAGCCAGGGCTGCCTCTGGCACAACACATTATGCCTAAACCTCATTAGTGCACCTTAGGGACTACTAGCCGTGTGCACATGGTACTGTAGGATCACTGCTAGAAAAAGGGATCACCCCATGTGCCTTTACATCCGGGCAATACAATCACGAGCAGTACGTGGCATAGGTCGTAAAAATATAATTAGCAGAAAGGCAGGGCAACATCATGACACTTCATGCCCCTCTGTCCCTGAGAGCCCCCTGGCCGCCAGATCAGCCGCCTTCAGGCAAAACTGCAGTCGTCTCTCCAAAGTCCCAGGAACCTTCCTGGCCGTGTGGGTACTCCCCCCATAGGAGCGGCGGTGATCCTTTTGACCCACCCTTACTGACACGAGTCGTCCTACTACTCCCTTGAGGCAAAGAGAGTAGAAATAATGCCCCTCACAGGTACGCGACAGGACCTCGACCCACAGACACGGGTCCAATGCCAGGTGACCCCCATCCCTTCGCGGGAAGCCCAACCAGGTACCACTAACGTGAAAGGCTGCAGCCCGCCTCACCCTCTACCAGGTTGGACGTTGTGGAGGGGACGAGGCTCTGGTGCAGGCTAGCTAACACGACTCCTCACCAGGGGCTCCACGTGGCTTCTCTGGTCTTCGAGGGCTTGGGGAGGCGTTCCGCTTGCCTCCGGCAGCCCTCTTGATGCAGCGTGCCTCCTCTTCTCCCTTGCTCACGACCAGGCGTAGAACACATGAGGGGCTCTCCTCGCCCTTACGGGGAACCCCGCCCACAACAAGGCATCCTGCGCCTGACTTCCGGTCTTTCCTGCTTCCCACCTTGCAGGCCAGGCCGCCCACGATCAGGCTTTCAGGATGCCTGACTTCTGGTTCTGCAGGTTTCACGCAGCGAAGTCTCCATGCCATAGGGTATAGGTTGGGCAGATTTCCACGCGCTGCTCCGTGCATCAAGACCCCTGGGGCACTCCACACAAAAGGACAGACAATGCAGGGTGGGCTCCCGCTCTGGTCCCCAAAACAAGGGACTCTCCCTGACATACGGGAGCCCCGCTTGGAAAGTGGCATGGAAAGCGGGGTAGGCTCCTGCCGCACAAGAGCACAAATATGCGGGGTGGTCACCCGCTCTTTTAAAAGGCAGAAACGTGAGGTGGGTACCCACCGGTAAAGTGCACACAAGTGTGGGGTGGGCTCCCGCTCAATCAGCAGCGCCAGGGGGGATCCCACGTGCCGGGATTCCCTCACAGCCTCACGCTGCAGATGCCAGCATCCCTCTTCCTCTTCTACTGGCAATAAGAATAGAGCGCCCACTAGGCGCCTAGTTGCTCAAAGGTCAGGATAAAACTGGGCAAGGAATTAAAAGGCCTTGGGGCTGGGGAGACCCCAGCAGGGCGCAGCCAGGCAGGCAAGCACGCAGGGACCCCCAAGAACCTGCAACTGGGTACCAGGGCGGTTCCTCCTGGCAGAGTGTCCTCCCCAGCCCAAGTACGCGCAAGCACCGCTCATGGGGTCACAGCCCCTACATTTATACTACATTTCTCCTTTGACTGCAAGCACAGGGCTTGGGGGAATCAGTTCCAACTGGTTCTGGGGGGTGTTGTGGCACTTTGTGTACAGTGCTCACACCCTCCTTTGTGAGATGAAGGCTCTTCATCAGACACACCACAGGGGGGCGAAGCCAGCGTTCACTAGGGTAGGCACAATTCTATTCAGGGGACTATTCCTCCCACTACTCCAAATGCAGATGCCCTATTCAGTCTAGCGCTGACTCACCCTGCTCCTTCTGGAGCCGCACACACCTCACCAGCCCCTGTCACTCAAAAGCCAGACATGCAATTCACATGAGGCAGGCAGACACATAGCACAGAGAAATGCTAACTCCTAAAAGTACAAAAGGGGGTGGTGATGGACAGAGCATCCGAACCAATCAAACACTCACACCCAGTCAATAGATCTGGGTTTGATCCATCACCCTTCTTTAGCCCACTCTGCCACCCCAGTTCAGACATGGCCATATGCAAATCAGTCTGACCCTGTGCCTCATGGGAACAGTCCAGCCCGAACTGCCAAGCCATGCCTTCCCTGGACCGGAAACAAGCTTCCTAGGACCGGTTTCTGGCAATTCAGCCGTCTTCAGCCAGGCTTGCTTGAATCCAGTGGCAAAGTGAGCAAGGGACTCACGTCTGAGCATACCCTGCCAACTTATTGCAAACAAAACGGTACAAAAGGGGGTGGTGATGGACAGAGCATCCGAACCAATCAAACACTCACACCCAGTCAACAGATCTGGGTTTGATCCATCACCGTCCTTTAGCCCACTCTGCCACCCCAGTTCAGACATGGCCATATGCAAATCAGTCTGACCCTGTGCCTCATGAGAACAGTCCAGCCCGAACTGCCAAGCCATGCCTTCCCTGGACCGGAAACAAGCTTCCTAGGACCGGTTTCTGGCATTTCAGCCGTCTTCAGCCAGGCTTGCTTGAATCCAGTGGCAAAGTGAGCAAGGGACTCACGTCTGAGCATACCCTGCCAACTTATGGCGAACAAAACGGTACAAAAGGGGGTGGTGATGGACAGAGCATCCGAACCAATCAAACACTCACACCCAGTCAATAGATCTGGGTTTGATCCATCACCGTTCTTGAGCCCACTCTGCCACCCCAGTTCAGACATGGCCATATGCAAATCAGTCTGACCCTGTGCCTCATGGGAACAGTCCAGCCCGAACTGCCAAGCCATGCCTTCCCTGGACCGGAAACAAGCTTCCTAGGACCGGTTTCTGGCATTTCAGCCGTCTTCAGCCAGGCTTGCTTGAATCCAGTGGCAAAGTGAGCAAAGGACTCACGTCTGAGCATACCCTGCCAACTTATGGCGAACAAAACGGCACAAAAGGGGGTGGTGATGGACAGAAATGCCAGAAACCGGTCCTATGAAGCTTGTTTCCGGTCCAGGGAAGGCATGGCTTGGCAGTTCGGGCTGGACTGTTCCCATGAGGCACAGGGTCAGACTGATTTGCATATGGCTATGTCTGAACTGGGGTGGCAGAGTGGGCTAAAGAACGGTGATGGATCAAACCCAGATCTGTTGACTGGGTGTGAGTGTTTGAGTGGTTCTGATGCTCCGTCCATCACCACCCCCTTCTGAACCGCTTTGTTCGCCATAAGTTGGCAGGGTATGCTCAGACGTGAGTCCCTTGCTCACTTTGCCACTGGATTCAAGCAAGCCTGGCTGAAGACGGCTGAAATGCCAGAAACCGGTCCTAGGAAGCTTGTTTCCGGTCCAGGGAAGGCATGGCTTGGCAGTTCGGGCTGGACTGTTCCCATGAGGCACAGGGTCAGACTGATTTGCATATGGCCATGTCTGAACTGGGGTGGCAGAGTGGGCTAAAGAACGGTGATGGATCAAACCCAGATCTGTTGACTGGGTGTGAGTGTTTGATTGGTTCTGATGCTCCGTCCATCACCACCCCCTTTTCCATCACCCCCTTTTGTACCGCTTTGTTCGCCATAAGTTGGCAGGGTATGCTCAGACGTGAGTCCCTTGCTCACTTTGCCACTGGATTCAAGCAAGCCTGGCTGAAGACGGCTGAAATGCCAGAAACCGGTCCTAGGAAGCTTGTTTCCGGTCCAGGGAAGGCATGGCTTGGCAGTTCGGGCTGGACTGTTCCCATGAGGCACAGGGTCAGACTGATTTGCATATGGCCATGTCTGAACTGGGGTGGCAGAGTGGGCTAAAGAACGGTGATGGATCAAACCCAGATCTGTTGACTGGGTGTGAGTGTTTAATTGGTTCTGATGCTCCGTCCATCACCACCCCCTTTTGTACCGCTTTGTTCGCCATAAGTTGGCAGGGTATGCTCAGACGTGAGTCCCTTGCTCACTTTGCCACTGGATTCAAGCAAGCCTGGCTGAAGACGGCTGAAATGCCAGAAACCGGTCCTATGAAGCTTGTTTCCGGTCCAGGGAAGGCATGGCTTGGCAGTTCGGGCTGGACTGTTCCCATGAGGCACAGGGTCAGACTGATTTGCATATGGCCATGTCTGAACTGGGGTGACAGAGTGGGCTAAAGAACGGTTATGGATCAAACCCAGATCTGTTGACTGGGTGTGAGTGTTTGATTGGTTCTGATGCTCCGTCCATCACCACCCCCTTTTGTACAACTCCTAAAAGTGGCATTTCTTAAATAGTTATAATAAATCTGCGCACACCATTGTGCAGCATTTAATATTTCCATTCCAAATATACTAAACTTGACCACACTGCTCCTCTCATATCAGGAATTGCCACAGAAACCCTTCTCAGGGAATACCCAATGCATTCCTATGGGAGGGCAGCCCCACAGTAGTGAGAAACGAAAATGGCTGTTTGTCACTACCAGGATATGTCACACACTTAGGGTACATGTCCTATCTTTTACCTACAATGTATCCTGCCCATAGGACTAGCTAGGGCTTACCTTTAGAGGTGACTGACATGTAGTAAAAAGGGGGGGGGGGGGGTTACAGACATGGCACACACTTTAGGTGTCACGTCACAGCTGCAGTCACACTTCACGCACAGGCCCTGCAATGGCAGAGGCCTGAGATAGGTGTGAAAGGCTACTTTGGTGGGTGGCGCAATCAGCGCTGCAAGCCCACCAGTAGCATTTAATTTACCAGCCCTGGGTATATGAGATACCACTTTACAAGGGACTGACAGGTAAATTATATAGGCCAAACAGGTGTAGACCAATCTTACCATATTTATCACAGAGAGCACACACACTTTACACTGGACAGCATTGATAAAGGGCCCAGTGTCCTAAAACCACCAACACCATGTCAGAAAGAAGGCTAGGAGAAAGGCAAAAAGTTTAGGGATGACACTGCAAAAAGGGCCAAGTCCAACAAAAAAAAAATATATATATATATATATATATATATATATATATATATTCCAAACACAAACCTCCTATCAAGGAGATGCCACTGCGCGAAAAAGGTGATAGTTTGTGGGAAGGGATTCGGAATGGAGGACAATCCACTCTGATCATTCCTGTGGAAGAGCAGCTTTTTGGAGGCGAAGGATTGATAAGAAAAATTATGCAAATCTGAAAGCACATGAATGCAGAAAATAATGTTCACTAAAGTAATGCAGGTACTTACTATGAACTGGGGAACACCCGAGCGAATGCGGATCTATCAAGATTCCTTGTGATACTTTTGAATTATGGTATACTGCATTATGGGACTTGTAGGATAAGACCATGTCATGTGACTTTGAAATATAAAAGCATGCACTGTGCACGTAGCGTTTTCATTGTGTTTCCACCTGTGACCAAGGCTGTAAAGCTGAAACGCGTAAGGAGTTTGGAAACTAGCGTGCTGCTGTCTTCGCAATAAATGCTCTTTCACTCGAAATGGGCCTCAAATATTCCTTGCTATATATATATATATATATATCCTACTGGTGGTTGGCAGTAGGTAGCTATAGTTTGGAAACTACGCCCTAATGCCATGATTTGCTGGCTGCAACCTGGAAGGAAAGTTGTGGTCACCATTTTGTGTATTGGGACTCGGTCCCGGGGCGGATTAAAGTTAAAATTGATAAAAAAGCGTCAGTGTAGAGGTACCATGATCCTATGGGACTGGTAGAGTGGTCTGCGAAGGCGCCTCATGGACAAGAAATGGCCCAAAAATATTTTTGGGGTGTGTGCGAGGATCCATGGATTCACTGCGGAGCTCAGCATTGCCCCCCATGTGAATCCATGATGAATGTGCAGATTCAGACCCCAATTAAAAAAAAACACTCACAGGCCCACTCACACACTTTCACACAACCACTCACACACCTACTCACACATCCATATACTTACACACCATACAGTCACTTACACATCCACTCAGACCCAGAGTACCCCTCACAGACCCACACAGGTACTCACACACCCATACAGCGACTGACACACTGCTCAGTGATCCTGACAGTGACGTACACACCCACCCATCACAGATGATGTAGATGATAACTTCACATAGAACAGGATGCAGTTTTTTAAGTTGTTGAGGAACACCCTGTTGCCAGTGTCTGTGAAATGGACTCTGTCTTTTCGATATATTTTATCCATGTCAAAGTGTAAGTTGTTATGGTATATAGAGCCCATGTTGTGGTCTCAGAGAAATGCAGAAACAGCTTTATTGACGTTTCCTGGATTTCTCTAACTGTGGACAAAATTGGGTTGACCACTGATGGTTGGCAAATGTTGGAGAACACCAAGGCAGTATGTGGAAAAAGTGACATTAATTTACTAAAGATATCCTTTATTAGGATTTCCAGTTCTACCAAAGTAATTGTGCCTAGGTCATTGCCACCACAGTGCACAAGCATGAGATATAGATATTGGTAATCCACAAAACTTTCAACCAAATGCAGCAAATGCAGAAATCCCTCTCCAGCCAACCAAAGTAATATCTACATCAGGTAAACATAAGTCCCTGTCAATGCCACTCTTTCTAACACGCACTCTGGCCCAAAACTATGGCCCACAATACATACTCTGACCATTTCAGAGACAAGCAGGAACAGTACTCAGGAAAAGGCTGTAGCAGAATAAGGCAGCTAAAATGGAGGGCAACAAGTACAATATAAAAGGACATACTTGGTTGGATGGTAGAGATGTGCAGGGGACTAAAATAAAGTAATGAAACAAGTATTTGCAATGTAATAGGTCTCGCATTTACGTGAGTTTGCGCTATTTGCATTGTAAATTACAATCTTTTTAATTTATTTTTGGGTTTTTAAAACATAAATAAAAGGCATTGTCATTTACAATGCTAATAGCTTAAACTCTCTCAAAAGCTAGACCTATTGCAACAAATGGGTTTCATTGTGCTGGCAGAATGAATCGTCAGTTACACGTGGTCTGTTGTGTGCGCATCAGGTCATCCGTAACACACAAATTAGGTGTGGGCGTCACAGTTGAAAAACGGTGCACTGAAAGTACAAGCTGTAAATCATATGTTAGCCTACTATGCACCTATCACATTTGACATTCGCATGCAGATCTGGTTGGAAAATAATTCATAAAAACAGCTTACCTGAGTTTGCATTTTCACCATCACAATATGTAGTCCCCTCTGCAGATGCACAGTACTAATGGACTATTGTGTGCTCCGACAAGGTAACCCGTTGTGCATATCACTAATGATTCTGAACTGAGACTGACTCTGTGGAGAAACTGGCACCTTGGAGTCCAGGTACCAGCAGTGTCCATGATATGATGCTTATTCTAAGATTACGGCAGATAGCATCACTATATGCCTCATCCACTTGACTTCCCATGTTTACATTAAGTTGCAGAGCCCCACAGCTGGAATGCAGATGTATTTCACAGTAGTTGTTTAGCCTAGTAGCCACTGGACTACGGCTCACCTTGAAAAAGCAACAGCACTCCTGAGCAGTGCCACCTAGTGCTCATGTCACACCAGAATCAGGTGCCACATCGAACGCAAGACTATATCTGTCAATATGTAAACTGGGCTCCATGAGAGGATAGTGCCTCAGCACTAACTTTGAACAAATGACTTGCCTCCAACATGCATGCAGTCCTTCCCATTGCGCAAGGATCGTCGCCATTGAAAAGAAGTGGCGAGGCAAATATAGGCTCAGTACTATATTTCAGCAGAATGCGACTGAAAAGCCCGAGGTCCGAGAAGTACTGTGGCCCACCTGACCAGCATTCCACAGGGACATTAACACATTATCTAATGCCCCAACATTCCAGCTCTACATACAATTCCACGGGCAAAACCCAACACATAACCATAAATCACAAGTCCCCATATGCTCATTACGTAATGAGCTGCTCTTGGAGTTTAAAACAGACAACTTTGTGATTCAGTGCAGCGATGGTTGGCTAGTCTGTGATGTTAGGGTTCTTTGTTCAGTTCTGGCTTCAAACGAGAGAAGTTAAAAAACTCAAATGTTCTCCTATGTTCTTGTCTGTATGACTACAGCACTGTGACACAGGCACTGATGATGTGGCACAGTGTTCAAAGCGCCTTCATGTCAGTGGTAATCATTATGTCACCAGGGTCTTTGGCCTTGGTAACTTACCCTCAACTGAGTCATGTGTGGATTGCTGTGAGAAAATGAATAATGCCCCGGAGCCGCTCTGGCCTTTTTCGGTCAATGTAGAGCAGGGCTTTCTTCGGCGCTACAGCGCTGGGTCGCACACTGGGTTATGTGTTATAGAAATTGGCACAAGGTGCGGCTTGTGGACTCTGTCACACCACTAGGGAGCATGAATCACATACGTCACAGGCCGATTCCTTTGGCTCATCAGAAATACTCTTCAATGCTGGAGTGCAGTGCAGCACAGTAGGGACCGCTCGGGTCTGGATTTGAATTAAATAGCCACTCTCCCCCCACTCTAACTCTTGGAGATGAACTCCGGTGTGTCGAGGCACATAACCACACCAATCCTCCAACCTTTCAGAGTGCTGAACATGTGCCAGGCTGGTCATAAATGCAGGGCTCAGAATACGCTCACTCTGGGACGAAGGGGCTGTCCACAGCACTCCCCACGTGCTGAGTGGAAGGACACAGGGCACGTCCCAGAGCAGACCCAAGCCACCTCCCCCTGTCTTTCGTAAAAAGAGCAAGACACTGTAGCTGCAGTCAGCATTATATTGGAAGGGCACGACTTCCAGTTAGTGTCCTGAAATGGGAGGTTAATATCAATTCCTCTCTCTTTCCCCCGTATTTTTTGTAGCCTAAAGACGGGAAGAGCAAACATCCTGTGACTCAAAACATATCCCTTAATCTCACGGCTGCTCATGTAAAGCGCAGTCATACCGTCTGGTCAAGTTTTCACTATATAAAATGGCAACAAAAAAAAGCAGTGTTGGGAGAGTGCTGCTCACCGTGGCCCTTACATACCAATGAAAGACACCTAGATGCTCCCATTCAGCGATGCTCATAGACTGGTTGTGCTGCAACCATGATTGCATCTCTGTGTATGCAATTGAAAACAAGCCCAATCCCTTTATAAAAAAATAGCCCAAAGTAAAGCAAATCCTACCAGAAAGAAGCCCAATTGCAGAGGACACCAAAACGTTTAAAAAAAGCGAAATAAATACAATAAACAGAGCGGGACAGCGAGAGGCACAGTGCCTGGAGCAGCACCAATACAACTGGGGCAGTAAACGGAGATGGGAGGGATGCTATATTTCCATGTAAGCAGCAATGGCACCGAAGCTGAACACAGGGAAACAGTAACAAACCAAGAAAAAACATAGTCCCTCTAAGACCACATAAACACCCATAGCGGAATGAGACAGTAGTTAATCCCTGCTGCATGGGAGGAACGGAAGAGAGAAAGGAGGGACAATGAGGCAGGACTGACCACTGGCAAGCAAGGATTTTTGAAGGACACTGAAACAAACAAATCAAAAGCTGGGGGATGGCTTTAAGCCAACATAAGAAATTACAACAGGTCTCGAATGCTCGACCTAAAAAGGAACTACCTCTGTGTTTGGCTTTGGAAAAAAGTTATGTTGTTTGTGATATACTTTCAATTGCTAACCATCAACCACACTTGCTACAGTTAATGTGAAGTTAGTATGCTATTTAGAGAAAGTCTTATGCACTTTTCAGCTACTTGTAGGCAGAGACTACTGGAAACATGGTTACTATGGAAACGGAGATATAAGTGTGGGGGAAGGAAAAAAAAGAGAGCAATGTGAAACTGAAAAGCAGATTGTATATAAATTGCTCAGTAGGGAGTGTCTTGTAATTGACAATATTTTACAAAATGAAACATAAATGAAAAGCACTAACAGCAGATTTGTTATTGCTTTTAAGGGCTTCTGTGTGAACTCACTGCACGTTTACACTGGGGGCACGCTGAGCGCCAAGGTCTAGCCATGAAAAATCTAAAAGATTCTTTACAGGAAACATGGAAAGGGTTAAAAAATAGTTGCCATTTAGGAGTGGTATGACAAAAATAACATATGAAAGGAAGTCTGTGATTCGCTCAGTATAGGGTACGAGTAAGAGCACATGGGGAAGGGTAGTCATTTTATGGAACTTTTCTGAGAGTGGAGGAGGATTGCCATAGTTCTGATTGAAGATATGCAGTGGAAAACGGATGTTAACAGATAGTACACTAAAAATTGTGTCACGTTGCTTGGTTAGACCCGGGAAGAAACAAAGCCATTTTACATGTACGCGTTTCTAAAGTTGCTTTTTTTTCCACACACTAATTTTTGACACACATTTGCTTACGTGACCGTGTGAGATTAATTTCTGTGAATCTACATTGCTTACGAATCCACTTCGTAAGTACACTATCACGACACCTTGAACATTCAGTACAAGGCCTAAACATACATTGCGCAAATGTTGTTTATTAGTCGTCCATAACAATAAACAATGTCCGCTCAGCTGAAGACTCGACACGGAGACATGAATACTATTGCTATACATACAATCGCATTTGGATATTCTAATTAGGGGAGCACTCTCCTGTCATTGCGAGGTCATCACTATTGTCGGCAATTAAGCACAGCTGATTCCTGTTTACCCTCTGCAAGGAGGGATGTCCAACCAGTAACCAAGACAAGGAGCTACATGCTTTGCCTTCAGGGAATGAGTATTCCGATAATCCCATAGGGGTTTCTTGGCAGAACACCCGCCCTGGGCATCTAAGTTAGGGTACAAAAGGGGGGAGGAACCAAGAGCTTTTGTCCTAGGTCCTGCACAATGCTCCAAACATATAATTAAACCAAAGGTGTGCAGTTCCTCAGGGAAGGGGAAGGAAGGGAAAGGGGAAAGACAAGTCTCTTATAGAATGCCCTAACACACCTAGCAAGATGTCATGCTTCATCATAGGGCGTGCTCCTCGTCGGGCCGGCGCTGCAATGCCCGACGGGCTCCCACGTAGGGGCTCTTTTTCGGAGATCTTTTAAGAGACAGCCGTATGGGTGCATGGGGGTAAGTGCAACAAGTGTAGTGAGTAAAAGTGTGGTGAATTAAAATAGGTTTGGTATTACCAACAAGGAGCAATTTTATTCTGGTGGTATACTAGCCTAATTAAAATAGGTGGTGCCTGTCAGGATAATAATGATCCACAGGGATGTATCAAAAGGTCGACATGTTTCTTGCCAAATGCCCATACGAGTCGGTGGCAATTCTTCAGGACCGTGGTGAGTAGGTGCTCAAAATAATCTCTACTACAGTGGAAGGTGAAAGTAACAATTGTACGTCACCAGAGGGGGTCCATGACGTCACAAGGGACTGGTGGACCCACAGTTGCGAGACCTAAAGGAAGAAAACACAGAACACAATACATGGAACAAAACAAGGGCATATCATTAGGGCGTAATTGATGGCAAAGGTGAGAGCCAATCCAGAGGTGTAGTGCATGCAAGAATAGCTATGCGTCAAGTGTGCATCTCTGGTGAGGTTCACAGTAAGAGGTAAAACAAACTACAAAACCGTATCGTGCCCTAAGCTGAAAGGAACTTATTAGTAGTTCCAGGGGATGTGACAAAAGGGAGGCTACGGCACGCGGGATAAGTGCTTAAGTGGTAAAGGTAGCAAGCATAATACGTGTGAAGACTGCCGCCCCCAGTTATAGGGTCGCGGGAAGCCCAGGTTGCCGTTGTGAGGAATTACAGACATCAGCGTGCAGAATTCAAAAATGCCAATGGCTACGTGTGTAAAGAACTCCGAGAGGGGTCAACTCACCCCCTGGGGTGGAATCGTTGCTATTCGGGTAAGCCTAATAAGCAGAATTATGCTCACCCTGGCAAGAAAAAAGCGAAATATTAATATCCCTACAATCGCCATTATTGACATTTTACCGAGGGAACCATAGGTTGTGTACTCACGAGTGGTGGGCGTGCGATTAGCCGTGCTCCTACCGTTGCTCTGGCTCCCGTAGGATGACTCCGCCAGCGTGGAGTTAATATACGGAAGTGCTGCCCAGGCAGGTAGAAAGGCTAGAACGGTAAAGATGTCGGCCATCTTGGGAATACTATCCCCCTGAGGTCGAGACCTAGAATACAACTTTATTGAGGTCAATACGGAGTGGAACAAACGATAAACCTGCAGTGGCGGTGAGAGCGTAAAAGTGCTGTAATTCCAAAAAGTGACTAGGGATCATTAAATTAGATGGGAGTAATCACTCAATTACTTATGGGCCAACCAAGGCGTTTTGTTAACATAAGATCTAAATGGTTGGACTTTAATGGAGATATTACTGAATGCGGAATGCATGTAATTATGTGAGCTGGAGGACCAACTGTGTGAGGCCATCTGAGTTGAGGATTAATAAAAATAAAAATAAAAAACGTTGCCGTAAGAGAACATCTTTCAATATCTCCTGCTGTCACTGCCGCCGGACCTTCACCACCGTCTGCACCACCACCACCGTCCACACGCCGAATGCCAACACCTCTGAAGCCTTGAAGTGCATCCTCCCCAGCAAACATGAACGTCTGAACTTGCACATCAAATGCAATGCTTATGACCTCACAATATTTGTACCCATATATAACACTTAAAAGTGAAATTTAATTAAACAGCAACACATAAACAAATCAACTAATGATACCAAATTCATGGTCATCTCTGTCAAACTGGTAAGGGTAATGTGATATGTAATATCATCTGTAAGTTGATTTACAACATTTGTTTGTTTACATTGCTGTTTTGCGAGTTGTATTGGGCTCCTAACCATAACTTGTGACTTTCAGTGGCTTTTCTGTTTTAATACATAACCATAATTACATTCAGAAAAGATTTCTTTGTTTGTTTTGTCTCAAACATGTCTGTTTCCAATCCGTGTGAGATACCTGTGCACGTTTCTGTCCAAAGTGTTTCTGAAAACGTGAGAAAAAAGAAATCATTGCAAAGGTTTCACTTGCCTAAACTAAGGTAGCAAGCAAACCCATGACATATGAAATCCCCAGCAGGGATTATATATTTTTTTAACATAGACTGTGAAACAATCACATAGTCCAGTGCTGGATAAATCTCAACTAAGCCAAATTACATTAGAATGCACAATTTGGCATTTTCTAGTGTTAATTTTGTTACTGTGTGTGGTCACTAATGTTCTACTTTAGTCAGGTGTTTAAAAAGCCAATTATAATTTGTGATATAAATGTTTTAAGGTATGGATTTGCCTGTGAGTTATCTATTCAATCAATCAATCAATATGGGGTTTATATAGCGCACTAGTCACCCACGAGGGTCTCAAGGCGCTGGGGGGGCTAGAGGGGCAGCTCCAGATCAGTCGAAGAGCCAGGTCTTGAGGTCCTTCCTGAAAGTGTGCAGGGTTGGGGAGCGTCTGATGTTGACGGGGAGCTCGTTCCAGGTCTTGGCTGCGATGTAGGAGAAGACTCGCCCGCCTGTTCTGTTCCTGCGGATGCGGGGGACCTCTGTCAGGGTGAGGGCGGCAGAGCGGAGGTTCCTCTTAGGTACATGGAAGGATACTCTCTGGTTGAGGTATTTGGGTCCGATGTTTTTCAGGGATTTGTAGGTGTGGGTGAGGAGTTTGAAAGTGACCCTCTTCTCGACGGGGAGCCAGTGGAGGTCTCGCAGATGTTGGGTCATGTGTTCGTGACGTGGAATCCCGAGAACGAGTTTGGCGGTGGCGTTCTGGATGGTCTGCAGTCTGTGTAGAAGAGTTCTGTTGATTCCGGCGTATAGGGCATTGCCGTAGTTGTCTGCTGGTTATGAGTGCGTGGGTGACGGTCTTCCTGCATTAGGGGAATCCATTTGAAGGTCTTGCGGAGAATACGCAGGCAGTTGAAGCTGGTAGAGGCGACGGCGTTGACCTGGCGGTTCATGGAGAGGGAGTCGTCGAGGATGATGCAGAGGTTTCCTGCGTGGTCAGTAGTGGTGGCAGGGTTCCCGAGGGCCACCAGGTGTTGTCCCAGGCGGAGTGGCAGGGTCCGAGGAAGAGGACTTCAGTCTTCTCTGAATTGAGCTTCAAACAACTGTCTTTCATCCAGGCTGCCACGTTCTTTATTCCTTCCTGGAAGCAGAGTCTGGTGTCTTCGGGATTCTTCGTGAGTGAGAGGATGAGCTGGGTGTCGTCGGCATAGGATACAATGCTGAGCCCATGCTGTGACGATGGCGGCAAGGGGGGCCATGTAGATGTTGAAAAGCATGGGGCTGAGTGATAAGCCTTGGGGTACTCCGCAGATGATATCGGTGCGTTCGGAGAGGTAGGGGGGTAGTCTGATCCTCAGGGTTCTGCCGGAGAGAAAGGAACGGATCCAGTCGAGGGCAGCTCCTTGTATCCCAGCGTCGTGAAGTCTGGTTGCAAGCGTGTGATGAGAAACTGTGTTGAAAGCTGCGGAGAGGTATAGAAGGATGAGGGCCGCGGTGTGACCCTGGTCGAGTAGCGTGCAGATGTCGTCAGTGGTGGCGAGGAGAGTGGTCTTGGTGCTGTGGTTGCTGCATTATCCAGACTGGGAGGCGCCTAGGATGGAGTTCTCTTCGATGAAGGTGGTCAGCTGTGCATTCACGAGTCGCTCAGTGACTTTGGCAGCAAAAGGGAGGAGAGAGATGGGCCGGTAGTTTTTCAGGTCCGTAGGGTCGGCCGTGGGTTTCTTGGAGGGGTTTTACCTCTGCCTGCTTCCAGTCGTTTGGGAAGGTGCCGGACATGAAGGAGGCATTGATGGTCAGCCCCAGTTCGAATGCAATGGCGGCGGCAGCCCTGTGGAATATGTGCAGTGGGCAGGGGTCCGTTGGGGCTCCTGAGTTGGTTTTCTTCATGGTAGCAGTGATGTGTTCGACGGTAGCAGGATTCCAGGTCATGATGGTTGGCTTATCGGCGGCGTTGTGGGGGGCGGGTGAAATCCAGCGTTGGTTCGCTGAAATAGTCATAGAGGGCCCTGAAGTATGAACTGAGCTCGTCGCAGAGTTGTTGGTTGGTGTGATGTCTGTGGCTTCGCTGGGGGTTTTGTGAACTGCTGAATGACGTTGAACAGTTCCTTTGCGTTGGTCGCGTTGCACTGGATTTTGCCTCTTATGAATGTCCGTTTGGTGTCCCTTATGCGCTGGTGGTATTCCTTCAGTGCGCTCCTGTGGTTGCTCCGTGCTTCCGTGGTTTTCTGGTTTCGCCAGGTTTTCTCTAGGCGTCTGCAAGAGCGTCTGGCTTCCTGTAGTTCTGTGGTAAACCATGTGGCCTTAAGTAGGCGTTGTTTGGCGGGGTGTCAATTGTTTTACTGCAAACCAATCAGGACTACTAATAGCCCATGAATTATTTTATAAAGAAATCTAAAACTACTGAAACCTATTTGAACAACTAAGGAAGTTAAATAATGTTTTTTGGGCATTCTGCTTTAGCTGAAAAACCCACTGGAAATGCCTGGGGTTATTTTAAATGTACATTTTCTGTTAGGTTAATTACTAAACCGATGTTGTGAGTGTACATGCATGTGCATGCCTAAATTTATATAGTCCAATACTATTTTATAGGGTCTGTCGCTTTATTAAAACCATACAAAGAGGAAAGTTGGTTAGTACTGCAAGGTACTATAATGCCTTGATATTGGTGCTAATTAATATTGCTTTACATCATGCATTGCTTCAGTCTTAATAGGCTATTAAACCTGCAGTTGGGGCTCATTCCTTAGGGAATGACGTGTGGAACTGAATTTCATGCCACTCCGCTTGATATCTGTACAGGGCTGGAGCCAATTTTAAAAGCCCACTTACTTGAATATTTTTCCTTGAACTCTTCAGATACTAAGGAGGAAAAAATAGCATTTTTATTACCTCCTCACTTTGAGGTGCATCTATTTATAAAGACTGGTGGCCAGTCAACTTATGAAAGAAAATTAAAAATAATTGATTCCACAATCATTAGATTAATGCTATTAATCTGTGTATGGTTTAGTTAATTTTACCTACTAATGGTCTATCAAGATTCTAGTGAACTTTCATCACTACTGCTGCACTAGCATGAAGCGCTATTTATGGATTGCTTACAAAAACATTTATTGTATGTACAGCGTGTGTGCATGTGGTGTGCAGGTCTGGTAGGAACTGGTCCTATAAAAGTCATTTGTCAAAGTTGCCTATAGACTGATATTACTTAATTCATTGTGTGTAACTTATGGAAGTGTAGAAATGTATATGTCAGCACATGGTCTAAACACAGACATGTGACAGGTGACTCTGGCACTCTTTAGCAAACCTTTACTAACATGCTGTGATGTATGGGGCAATTGACCGCCAAACCATGTGTTGTGTACTTGATGTCTCAAAGAGACTTTTAAGTCTCAGTATAGTACCTATGTGACTACAAACTGTGTAGGTCTGTATGTCTAAAAGCTCCCAGTATTGGCATATTGACAACCAGGACATCAAACTCCAAAACTCCACCCATAAGTGAAAATATTTGCAAGAGAAGATGTAGCGAATGCATTTACAAATACTTCAAATAAGTATGCAGTGTGTGCATTCCCCCTCTCGTCCTGTAAGGAACGCATCTGGTAAAGAGATGTTTATATGTGCCCTGAAATAACTCCTATTGCAATAGAAGTTACTTGTATCATCTTGGCAAACAGATTCAATAAACATGAGATTCATACTCAGACGTCCAATGGGGAATAATCTTTTTGTAGTCAAGCAGATACCTATTTAACAATATGAGGTAACACACCAATATTACGCCGGATGATCCGGAAATCAATTTATAAGTGTAAAATTGCCCTTTTGAGTGTGCAATCAGAACTACTAAAAAATCCAGAAAACCGAACATTGTAGTACCAATGTTGCTTAAATTGAGTCTTTGTATCAGTTCTTTAAGGTTTGTTTTCACATTGACCGGTGACATGAGTAAACTTAGTTTAATGCACCTGTGCTGAATGTGAAAAACCGGTTACTGTAGCCCCCACAGAACCCCACCCAATTCATAAGTGAGGTGGTGTCAGTACTTTTGGGTTACTAACAAGGAGTAGTGTTAATCCAAATGATAATTCATGAATGATTTATACACTCAATATCTCTAGAAATGGAATATGTATTTCAACATATTTATTTAAAACTAGTTATTTTAAAATGCCATTATCTAGTGCACACAATATTGGTAAGGTCGAAGAAGATGATGAAAAGCAACTAAGCTTTTAAATAACAGTGAAAACAGGGAAAAATTGTAATATCACAATTTATAGCCCTTACACCCTCAGTATGCTATCTTTAAGCGCTATGCTAGTTCTAGCAGATGAATAAATAATAACCCTGAATTTTGGAGGTGGTTCGCATACCTCGACAACAGGGTTTGTTGTCTGTTTGGAAAAGCTCACCAGCTATTTCGATCAAAAGGCCAAGAGCTAGGTGGTTGCGTCTATCCAAGAACATAATCTTGGCACCAGTTTGTGAAGGCAGAAAGAAATGATTCACAGAGCTTCAGGGAGTCTTGCCGGAGTCTTCTTCTGTCGAGATGGAATCTGGTGCTGTGCTCATCTGGATCTGCGTCTCTGACCTGGGTGAAGTTTCTCTCCACTTAAAGGGACGAGTGGTGGTCCTTAAATGTCAATTTATTATCAAGAATGAAAACCTTTCATGTAGTTTTCGGACTGTTCAATACAGGCTACGGGCACCATAAGAAGTGTCTTAGACACATGTTTAGGAAAATAGGGGCAGAAGGGATGTGAATTCGGACTACACCCCTTTGATGACTTCTCTATGGATGTTCTTTTGATATTTGACATTATGATAAGTGAACACTTGTTGCATCAGATGTTCTATTTAGGTCGTAATGTGAATAACTTGACACTCCCACAGTTCGAGGAATGATAAGGGCAAATGACAATAGTGTTATTATGACAGTGATTCGGCAGAGAATGGGAGAAGTGTTGTTAGAGATGGAATTGGGAGCCTACCCAGAATAGAGTCGGATCTTATGGACTTTTTTAGGGCAGCTCATCCTGCCAACAACTTGTTCCCCTTTGTCCAACTGTCTGAGAGGAATACACAAAGCCCAACAGCTAAGATATTCACAGTCATATGACCGAGAACACTGGCAGCAGGCACCAAATGGTTAGGGCAAGAAAATACTAACTTTCTAAAAGTGGCATTTTCTGAATAGTGACAAAATCCTACTTTACATTAAAGAGGATTTAAAATTATAATTCATTTGAGTCCTAACATGATATTTCCACCTGTTCCCAATAAACGTTAGCACCTATTAAATGCAATAAGGTAACCCAGTGTTATCCCATGGGAGAGATAGGCCTTGCAGTAGTAAAAAACAAATTTAAGAGGACATGTAACATTTATAAACGCATGTCCTATGTCTTAAATACATCGCATACTGCCCTGTAGGCTTTTAGGGCCTTCACTAGCAGTGACTTATACGTGTTTAAAAGGGAGGCTTAGGCCTGGCAAACAGTTTATTTTGCTAGGTCTAAATCACAGCTTTAAAACTGCACTACAGGCTTCAATGGCAGTCCTAAGTGGGTCTAAATGGATGGCACAATGAGTGCTGCACTCCCACAAGAAGCATTTGATTTACAAGCCATACATGCAGTACCATATAATAGGGATTTATAAGTAATTTAAGTATACCAATCAGGTGTAAGCCAATTGTACCAAGTTTTAGGAAGAGAGTACAAGCACCCTAGCACTGGTTATTAGTGGTATGTGCACAGAGTCCTAATGCCATCAAAAACAAAATTCAGAAAACAGAGGGGGTCTAGGATTTTATATATTCACTGAAAAAACCATAGGTTTCAGGGACGTTATAGTTAGTTGGACATTTGACTCATATAAAACCAGAGAAATTCACCAGTTCAAGTTAGTTGAGCTAACTATAACTTGTGCGCCTGCAATGCACTGGTGATGACTTCACATATTACATCACTCATAACATGGTCAGTGACATAACTGATGACATCTCAAATGACATCACTGATGACGTCATCCAGTGAATGTGTGTTTCTCTAAACTTGAAATATTTTTCATATATATTTATGCCAAGGTGTATTGAAGAATGAGTGGATTTACAAGTGCCTGAAGGGATTATTTAGTAGGCACATGACTGACTGTATAAGTGAGTGATTGAACATGTCTTACTGAATGCATGGGTTAGTGACTAAACTGTGTGAAAGTCTGTATTAGTCTGTCAGTTGGTGTGTAAGCGGCTGCATGGGTTGGTAAGTATCTACATAGGTGTCTATATGGGTTATTGATTTCTTTTCTGAGTATGTGTATGAGTGCCTGAGTGTCTGTGTGGGTCGGTGGAGGGGGGTGTGACTCTGTGCACAGATGTCTGAGTGGGTAATTCACTGGTTGTATGGATTCAAAAGTGCATCTGGGAAGGGCTGTATGGGTGACTTAGTGTGTGTGTGGTGAGTGAATGAATATCTCAGTGGTATATGTGTGAGTAACTACATATGTTTTAAGGCAGTATATGTGAGTGTTGGAGTATATAAATGACTATATGTCAGAGTAAGTTATTTGAAGAGTGGGTGTATAAATGAGTGTCTGCTTGTATCACTGATTGTATAAGACAATAAGTATGTCTTAGTATCTGCATAAATAAGTGATGTGTGTGTATAAATAACTCAGTTGGTGTATGTAACTGTATACATGAGTAAATGAGTATGTAATTCATTCTTTGCATGACTAACTAGGTGTGTGACAAAGTCTATGGATGAGTGGTAGAGTGTGACTATGTATAGGTGTATCAGTACATATTATAGTACTGTACTGATGAGTAACTGTATGTGTAAGACACTGGATGTGTGTGTAGACCTAGGAAATAGTCAGTGCTATGTAGTATCTGGCATTCTTGTGTGTATGGTTTGAAAAATAGTAGTCTGTATTTTAGAGTGCGTGTATCATAGTTTATATTAGGGCATCAGTATGTGCATCAGCTTATCACGTGGATGATGTCATCAGTGATATCATCAGTGATGTCATTTGAGATGTCATCAGTGACGTCATCAGTGATGTCACTGAGCATGTCATGAGTGATGTAATATGTGATGCCATCAGCAGTGCATTGCGGGCGCGCAAGTTATAGTTAGCTCAACTAACTATAACTGGCGAATTTCTCTGATTTTATATGAATCAAATGTCCAGCTAACTATAACGTCCCTGAAACCTATGGTTTTTTCAGGGAATTTCTAAGGTTTTTTAAATGCTAATTCCTAACTATAACGTCTGTAAAACCTATGGTTTTTCAGTGAATTTCAAAGGTTTTTTAAATGCTAATTTCATATTTTAATATTAATAAAACCTATATTTTTTCTAATTGTTTTTTAATATTTTGCAACACTATTATCCTTTTTTTAACTTAAAAAAATGTAATGTTTTATATCATCCCCCAAAAATATGCATATCAAACTTTTTTTTTTGAGAAGACTACAGTCCCGTACCGGTACTCTACCAACCTCGATCAGCACGCCAATCCTATCCACCACATTTAAATGATGCGCATTTCGTATCCGACAGGTTTGTGACACCACGTCCTGCGTAACAACATGTACGTATGAGGTCGCGCCAGCTGCTACTTTAGTATGCGACGGGTACGCACTACCAAGCCGTGCGTTACGTCATGTACGTATGGAGTCGTGCCCGCTGCAAATGCGATGAGTGCACGCTGCCACACCCTGTGTTACATCATAAACGTACGGTGTTACGCCGCGTATGCCATTCCCTCATTTATTCTTGTCTCAAAACTATATCTAAATAACTTTAAAGTGTATATGAGAGCAAGCGATAATCTAACTTATTTTAAACATTTATATATTTCTAACTGTAATAAACATATATTTTAGCAATTATATTTGCTCAAAATCACGTCGGGTGCGGTTTCCTTGTGCACTAGGTGCGCGATTGCCATGTGACCATAAAAAAAAGCACTTCATTAGTTCATAACATTTCCCATTGTAACAGTTGGAAAACGCCACCCATTTTAGTCAATCTCTGTACTACATTTGATGAGACACACCTCTTCTGCTTAGAGAGCTTTTTTCTAAACTTTTTGCAATGTACACATATCTTACACTACACACAACATGCAACCATCATCTTCATCAATATTCATGGTCTGTAAAGTAGCCTTCCACCTGTGATAGCCATACACCTACAAGTTACATAACCGAAGTTTTCCCCACTACCAGAGGTAACATAGTTACATGCACTGCCCACAGCACAATGTAATATCATACGGCCCAGGGGCACTATCATGCATAGATAATGAACACACAGACACAGATAGATAGTGGAAGTGGGTATGAGCACATGTGCTCGACACCTTTTTATTACCAGGGTCACATATCCAGTAACGTCTGTGGTGGATGCGTGTGGAGTCAGTGTAAACCATTCCTCAAGGAATAGTTGCTGCTATCATCTACTACAACAGTAATCATTGGATCACACACAGACATTCAATAATAAAAGAATCAATAGTTTGTACTGCAGTTAGGTAGGGACAGTAGACGTGAAGTAATACAGAAAAATATTCTATCGTAAAAGAAACACAACTTATGGTATACCGAGACACAATTAATAGATCAGAAATAATACACAAAAAGATATTATCATAAAGGGTCCATCAGTTTTAGTGCACTCAGAAAGCCACATCAAAATCATTCAGCATGTCAACAACCAGCAATGATGTGTGCTGTAGACGGGCAGGCCGTACTTGAAGTAATATCTGTTGCCATCAACAGAACATCATCAGCAATAGCAACTCAATCTAAATTTTGAACACTGCTTTCTACAGTGTAGGCTAGAGAGAGCGGTCAGCAAGGGCCCACAGCTACGTAAGGTGGAATTCAGCTACACAGTTTGTCGTACGCGAAGCAACAAAAGCGTGTCTGGAACCTGTAATAATACGTATTCATGGTGTAGACAGAGCGCACTGGAGCAATCTCTTTTCCTACAGAACTGCGCCATCTACAAGACCAAATCGATCCGAATTGTGAACACTGCTATCTACAGTGTTATTTGTAAACAGTACTCACACAGACATTCATGAATGCTTTCTCTCACTTCCTCTTAACAAAAGACAACATAAATTGCAGAAAATCTGCAATAAATAAAACAAAACAATTCAAATACCATTTCTGCTGTCTACAGTGTAGACTATTCAGTGTTCCTTTGCACTTGCAAATTAAATTTGGTCATTGTACTAAACCTATAAGTCAATTCAAAAAATGTCTTTAAAGAAGTATACTAAAAACATAATATGTATATTCCAATAGACGTTGTAGTTACTTGACTACTGGATTCTATAATTAAACAATAAGCACTCAATCTGAATTGTGAACACTTCTGTCTGCATTGTAGGCCAGACTCACTATTCATTAACACTTGACAGCCATGTACCGTTCAATTCGAAAGCATGGACTTGCTTGCAGCAGATCAGAAGGGGTGCACTGAAATAATATCAAACTTCAACTTCTGACATCCTCAATCATACAATCAAGACCCCATTTCACTGTTCGCATCTGCTGTACCACAGTGTACTCCACCAACTAGTGTCAACCAAGCACAATAATAATGTGCAACAGTTAGCTACGGAAACACCGAGTGTGATGCACCTAAACGGAGGGAGTTCTATGAAAACCAGAAACAAGTAATATCGGATATCTTCCATTGTGGAATCAAGACACCGTTCCACTGTTGGGACCTACAGTTGCTTGCACCTGGTCGAAGGGAGTACCTTCATCTCCACTCTCAGATGTAGTTCTAACATCGTCCATTGTGGGATCGAGACACCGTTCCACTGTTGGGACCTAGAGTTGGTTACACCTGGTCGAAGGAAGTACCTTCATCCGCACTCTCAGATGTAGTTCTAACATCGTCCATTGTCAGAACAAGACACCGTTCCACTGTTGGGACCTAGAGTTTGATGCACCTCATCGGAAGCGGTACCACAAATCATCACACACTTTAACTTCTCACATCCTTAATCACAGAATCAAGACCCCGTTTCACTGTTCGGACCTGCTGTACCACGGTGTACTCCACTGACTGGTGTCAACGAAGCACAATAATCATGTGCAACAGTTAACTACGGAAGCACAGTGTCTGATGCACCTCAACGGAGGAAGTTCCATGAAAACCAAGCAACAAGTAATATTGGACATCTTCCATTCTGGGATCAAGACACCGTTCCACTATTAGGACCTATAGCTGGTTGCACCTGGTCGAAGGTGGTACACAGAAATAAACACAGACTTTAACTAGAATCAAGACCCCGTTTCAGTATTCGGACCTGCTGTACTGCGGTGTACTCCAGTGACTACACTCAACCAACCCCAAAAATCCTGTACAGCAGTTAGCTACGGAAGCACAGAGTCTGATGCACCTCAACAGAGTGAGTTCTGCGAAAAACAAGCAGCAGGTAATATCGGACATTATCAATGGTGGAATCAAGACACCGTTCCACTTTTGGGACCTAGAGTTAGTTGCACCCGGTTGAAGGGAGTACCATCATCTCCACTCTCAGATGCAGTTGTAACATCGTCCATTGTGGGATCAAGACGCCATTCCACTGTTGGGACCTAGAGTTGATTGTACCTGGTCAGTGGGGGTACACAGAAATTATCACAGACTTTAACTTCTGACATCCTCAATCATAGAATCAAGTCCATGTTTCACTGTTCGGAACTGCTGTACCGCATTGCAATTTCGACTTCATGCTTAGCAATGGCTGCTTCATTTTCCAGTATTGCTCGTCCAAGAAGATCGTGACTACATGGACCACTAGTTTCAATATCTTGAGAACTTCCATTACTAATTTCAGCTATAATAGTCTTTTTCTGTTCAACTTCATCATTCCACATTTTTAAATTTATAGCAAAAATTGTACATGCAACGCTACTTTTACATGTATTACAAGAATCTTCGTAACAGTCAAAGTCTCCAAATAATTCACTTTCACTACACCATGAATTAAACAGTTGCAGAAGTGCTAAATAGTAAAATTCTCCCTTATCTAAACTTTCACAACTAACTTTCTTGTGGTTTATGAGATTACTCTTTGCATGTTTTACTAAATAACCATGACATCCAACTACTGCATATTTTCCTTCTTTTACATTCTCTTTAACATTTCAAGCTGTAATGTTGAAGTACTTCATACAGACATAGTTAGTACGTGTCCAACATATTAGTTTTAAGATTGTCTGTACTTTCTGCTTCATTTACTGCTAATTCTTCAATTTCTTCAAATCATTTCAAGACTCCATTTCGTTTGCGGGCAACACCTAAACTTACCCAAATGATTCCTCCTGACTTTGAATTTAAACTTGAAGAGCACAATCAGTCTGTAATGTAATGTAATGTAATGAGGTGCTTATATAGCGCTCTATCACCCAACGGGTATCCTGGCGCTTAAAAATGAGAGTCCCCACTAGAAGTTAATAGGGGCAGCCGAGGTGTGACACAGGAAGGGAGGAAAAGAGAGATAATATCAGAAGGAAAAATGACTCCAGCCTAGGGAATAAAAACATTTTCAACTTTTTCCTGAAATCCATAAGACTTTGGACCTGACGTAGATCCAAAGGGAGAGTGTTCCATAGCCGAGAAGCAACGGCAGAGAAGGATCTGCCACCTGTTCTGGACCGCCTGAACCTGACTACATTCATCAGGAATGCAGAAGCAGAACAGAGGTTTCTAGTTGGAGAATACCAGCTGAATTTTCTATGCAGGTTCTTAGGGCCCATTCCATGAGCTGCCATAAAGACAGTGCATAGAGCTTTGAATTGAATTCGCTGGTGAATCGGCAGCCAATGCAAATCTCGCAAGGCTAATGTGGTTGAGGTCCCTCGCTGCCTATTTAAAGCAAGTTTCGCAGCAATGGTCTGTATTCTGTGCAGCTTCCCGATAAGAGTGTTAGGCGCACCCAGATATAGAGAGTTGCAGTAATGAAGTCTGCTGAGAATTACGCATCTCAGAAACTGCGTTCTAGCAAAGTTAGGCAAAAAAGGGAGGATCTTTCTCAGCACTCGGATTAGCGAGAAGCAAGTGCCAACCGTTTTGTTGACCTGAGAATTCAGTTGGAGGTCCTGATCCACCATCACCCCCAGATTGCGTACTGTGCTAGAAGGGGTAATAGGTGCGCCAGTAGGGGACAGCTGAAAGATGGGTAAATTAGGCTGATCAGATCTTCTGGAAGAACACAGGACCACTTCTGTTTTAGAGCTGTTAAATTGTAACCACTTCTTCTTAAGCCACTTTGTGGTGCTAGTCATACACTCGTGAAATCTTTCCAAGGAAATGGAATCATTCCCTTCCAAGGAAAACACGAGCTGGGTATCATCCGCGTAATTCACCACCTCCGCTCCAAACGATCTAATGAGCGGAATGAGAGGCTGTAAATATGTGTTCAAGAGCACAGGACTAATCCCTGAGCCCTGTGGGACCCCCTGTCATAAGGAAGACTTGTTAGCGGAGAATGGCTGAAGGCATACTGTCTGTGTCCTGTCTGTTAGATAAGAACAAAGCCAGTCAAGGGCGCGACCGGTCACACCCTGGTCTTTAAGTCTCTCAAACAGTATACCGTGGTTTACAGTGTCAAAAGCCGCTGACATGTCCAACAGCACCAAGATGACTGACTGGCCACTGTCCGCCCGCATCCTCATATCATCAAGCACAATCAGTCTGAACATCCATACAATCCAATTTCTCGGTGGGAAAGCATTTTCAAAGTATAGCTGTACAATTCTTTACTAAGGCTTTTCTCTTGTGTAATTTCTTTCCACAGTTCTTTCATCTCTATTTTTTCTGATTTTGTTATGTACGATGTAACATAACATGCAACAGCAATTGAGTTATCTGCAACATACTGAATGTACATGTTCACATTCCACATTTTTAAAATGACTGGATTGTAATCATTGATATACTTTGACACTTCTCTTTTTAACTTGTAGTTATTCTTTTGAGATTTCCGAGTTATTGTGTGCCTTACAGAAGAAAAAAAATAATTTACTCTTCCTTTACAAATTACTGGACAAGAGAAACCAAACCGACATCTGGTGTAAAATTTCCTTTAAAGTTGTAGTTTCTTCTGCAATACTTTCAACAACTGTGACTTTGGAAACGTAAAACTTGCTATCTCAAGCTTCTATCTCCTTCTTCTCTTGGTATCTCACATGTCACATACTATTCAATGCAAGACAATACTGTTTCATCAGAATCATTTCCAAATTTAGGTTCATCCTTGATCCTTAGTAGCATATGTATATGAGGTACACCTCTTGCTTGAAAGTCCTTTCTCCAAAATCAATCAATCAATCAAATAATTTGTAAAGTGCACTACATACCCGCAAGGGTTCCAAGGCCCTGAGGGAAGGGAGAAGCGGGGTGCTGTAGCTACTGGTCGAACAGCCAGGTCTTGAGTTGTCTCCTGAAGGTTAGTAGGTCTTCGGTTTGTCGTAGGATGAGGGGGAGGTTGTTCCAGGTTGTGGCGGCGCGGTGGGAGAAGGATCTGCCTCCGGCTGTGGTTCTACGGATGCGTGGGACGGTGGCCAGGGAGAGGTCTGCGGAGCGGAGTTTCCTCTTGGGTACATAGAAGGAGAGTCGACTGTTGAGGTAGGCTGGGCCGGTCTTGTGGAGTGCCTTGTGTGCGTGGATCAGGAGCTTGAAGGAGATTCTTTTGTTGACAGGGAGCCAGTGCAGGTTCCTGAGGTGGGGGGTAATGTGGTCGAGGATCAGGCGTGCAGAGGCATTCTGGATTCTTTGCAGTCTGTTGATGAGCTTGGTCGGGGCACCGGCGTTGAGGGCGTTTCCGTAGTCGAGTCTGCTGCTGACTAGGGCCTGGGTGACTGTTTTTCTTGTGTCTGTCGGGATCCATTTGTAGATCTCGCGGAGCATACGGAGGGTGTTGAATCAGGTGGAGGAGACAGCGTTGACTTGTTTGGTCATGGTGAGTTTCGAGTCGAGGATGACTCCCAGGTTGCGCGCGTCGTTGGTGGGTGCAGGGGGTGTCCCCAGTGACGTGGGCCTCCAGGAGTCGTCCCATGCTGAGGAGTTGGGCCCGAGGATGAGGATCTCCGTCTTGTCTGTGTTCAGCTTAAGTTGGCTATCCTCCATCCATACGGTGACGGCCTTCATTCCCTGGTGGAGGTTGGATTTGGTGGTGAGAGGGTCCTTGGTGAGGGAGAGGATCAGTTGCGTGTCGTCGGCGTAGGAGGTTATGTTGAGGTTGTGATGTCAGGTGATGCATGCGAGGGGCACCATGTAGACGTTGAACAGCGTCGGGCTGAGGGAGGATCCCTGCGGGACGCCGCAGATGATCTCGGAGGCTTCGGATCGGAACGGGGGGAGGCGGACTCTCTGGGTTCTGCCGGAGAGGAAGGAGGAGATCCAGTCCAGGGCCTTGTCTCGGATCCCTGCGTCGTGGAGTCGTGTGCGTAGTTTGCGGTGGCAGACGGTGTCGAAGGCAGCGGAGAGGTCCAGAAGGATGAGGGCCGCCATCTCGCCGTTGTCCAGTAGGAGCCTTATGTCGTCTGTGGCGGCGATGAGGGCGGTCTCGGTGCTGTGGTTGCTGCGGAATCCTGACCGGGAGGGGTCCAGGATGCTGTTGTCTTCGAGGTAGCGGGTGAGCTGGATGTTGACTATCTTCTCGATGACCTTAGCTGGAAACGGAAGAAGGGAGATGGGCCAGAAGTTTTTGAGTTCGCTCGGGCCGCCTTGGGTTTCTTCAGTAGGGTGTTAATTTCGGCGTATTTCCAGCTCTCAGGGAAGGTCGTGGTCTCGAAGGAGAGGTTGATGATGTTGCGCAGGTGGGGTGCGATGGAGCTGCTGGCTTTGTTGAAGATGTGGTGTGGAAAGGGGTCAGACGGCGAGCCGGAGTGGATTGTGCCCATGGTCTTGATTGTGTCTTCGATGCTCCCGTTGGCCCAGGTTGTCAGGGGGTCGTGGTCAGTGGGGTGCGGTGGGTCCGGCGTGTTGGGGCCTGTTGGGATTGTCCGGGAGTTAAAGCTGTTGTGGATGTCGGTGATCTTGCGGTGGAAGAAGGTGGCGAGGGAGTCGCACAGGGCTTGCGACGGCGGGATGTCGTTGGCGTTGGAGCTGGGGTTGGAAAGTTCTTTAACGACGTTGAAGAGCTCCTTGCTGTTGTGTGCGTTGTTGTCGAAGCGGTCTTTAAAGGAGGTTCTCTTGGCGGTCCTGATGAGGTGGTGGTGGTTGCGGATGGCGTTTTTGTGGGCTGTGCGGCTGCCTGGTGACTTCTCGCTGAGCCATATGTTCTCCAGCTTCCGGCAGGTGCCCTTAGACGCTAGGAGTTTCGGAGTGAACCAATTGGCTCTCTTGCTGGTGTCTTTGAGGGTTTGTTTTTTCAGCGGGGCTAGGGTGTTGGCGCAGTCGTCCATCCATTGTCTGAGGGTGCGCGCATCATCATCGGGGTTGGCGGGGTTGGTCGGTGGGTTGAGTGCAAGGTTTGTCTGTAGTTGTACTTCGGTGAATCGGTAAATCGGTAACCTCTCCAAGAGCTCTATTCTTTTTATTGCAGATAAAAGACATTATAGGTTGAAACCTATCATTACAATATCTGTACACATATGCAGGATCCAATGAACACAGTTCACAAGTCTTTATTTCAACATTTTTTATATTGGAATTTGCTTCTCTTAGAAAGTCAAGCAAATCTTCCCATGCATACTCTGCACAGCTAAGTGAGACAAACCATGTTCTTCTACCTACGTTCCGTAACATACACTTGAGTTCTTCATGACGACAATACCAATACTCATTTGTTCCACGTTGACATGCCATCAAATTGATTAAGTGTCCTTCTAAATTTTCATCTCTTTCTTGAAGTTTCTCCACAAATTCTTTCGCAGAAAAAACTTATTGATGAACTTTAGTTTTAAGTATGTGGTTCACTGCATATGACAAAGAAGACAGATCACTTTCAAACAAAAAGGTGAAATATGTATAAAATGCACTGTCGAAATCTAGGATCTTCAGAATATAATCTGAAATTTCAAGTGGTCAAATAGAGAAAGTGGACAAGTCAAGGACTGAAGATATGTATGACCATTACACAATATATCCTTTGCATTCAAAAGAAGTAATAGGAAGCATCATTGAGTTATTTGAAATGAAAAAAGCACAGGGAACTCCAATAAGTGTATGGGAGAAAACCTAGGAAGGTCAATTTTTTCACAGCTGTTTCCTACAGGAGAAGGTGGACGGTATAATGATCCACCTGTACCCATTGCAGCTTCAGAATATCGATCAACAAGATTCATCTTCTAAACTTATTACCTGTTCACCCACATTTACAGTTTTGTAATAAATATTGTTCTCTATAAGATATAAGGTAGCCTTTTCAACTTAATTAACACCCACAAAATCTTTCCATATTTTCCGACTTTTTGTTACAACAACATTTACTAGAATGACCACTGCCTAATTTTCCTCTTTCACTCCAGCAATAGTTTCAATATTTTTCTTAAAAGCCAACGGTAAGTACACCACTCTTCCTTCCAACCTCTTTGCAAGTCTGTTGGTGACAGTTTACATGTTTTAGGCTCCATCCGAGCTATAGTTTGAAAAGAATTTACACATTGAATTAGAACAGACTCATATGTTTTCAATTCTGCCAGTTCCTCCGGAATAGCTGCTAATTCCAAGTTATTATGTACTGCTCTAAAAGGTATTTTATTCTCTTCTAATTTGTTATAAAAATATTTACATATAAGTTGATCACTACTTAACTCAAATTGGCCTTCCACCAACAAGTAAATTGTAAATTCTACCCACTTACCATTGTTCTCCTTTTCACTTTTCAAATACAAATCAACATTCCTACTTTAACTTTTATAATCAGTACGTCAATAACAAACACAAACATAGTCTCGTATTTCACACCACACTACATTAAACTTTCCAAATTCTTCTTCAAACTGATCAGTGCTAATCACTTTCTCATCTCCTCCAACATCTGTAATTGTCAAACTTTCACGTTCTACGAACTGCTCCTCTGAACCAAAATATCGCATTTCAATATCATCACACTTTTTTGAACAACTAATAAAGAAGCATATAAAAGACTTGTACTCAGTTCACTTAAAAATAATGTAGAACTTTTTACATAGTACACTTTCCTCACAAACTTCCGCATTTCTGAATAACATACTGCTAACATCCTCAACTGATAAAAAACACTTTTACAAACTTTTCTTCAGAGAATGCCCATACTTCTCAGTATATTTTCATATGTGACATAGATCTAGTCCTTGTAACAACTTAACATTCTGTTTAATACTTTCTCTTCAAAATCACAATGAATAACTTCTGTTTTAAATTGAAAGCACTATCCACTATACTTTCAATACGCTGTTTCTCTTTCAATTCAAAAATGTTCCTTTTATATTTGAAGCATTCTTTCATTGAATTCTAAATCACTCAAGATCGAAAAAGTCTCTGACGATTTTCATGAAACTCCTTTTGTCTCCGAGTAACAGATACATTTTCTTTATCATCTTTCCTTTTCCTGGTATTTGAAATTGAACTCTGCTTCACCTTACTTGAAAAATTCCTATTTTTCCTCTTGTGTGATCCTTTTTTCATCTTGTACTTATAGTAGAACAAAGTTTTTCTGTACTACTCCCATTTTTTCCAAATACAAACTTTTGCCTTTTGCACAAATATATATTTTTCTTCTCTCTTTTTTTTTTCTTCTTCTTGGCATTTCCAAATTTTAATCCAAATGAAATAATTTTCTGAAAAAAAATAGATTCAATTATTTTTCACATTTGTTCACTATGTTAAAATTATAACATACAATTACAAAACTTCCACTAACGACTTCCACACCCAGTGCTGCAACGTGATTGAACACGACAGAGCAGCACTAACATGACACGTAGTACCATAGAACATACAGCAAGCATTTATTTAATTATTTACAAACACCTTTACAATTTATATGTAACTGCACTACCTCCTACTTTTCACCTCTCCGCCGCACCCCACCACCCCACACCACTCTCTCTGCAACCCACCACGACAACTTTATAGATAGTATTTTTAATTTTTTTAAATCTATGTACTTAAGATGATATTATCAACCAAAAAGCACACACAAAAATTACCATTATTAACCTACAATTTTATCTACAACTTTCCAAACATAAAACTGCCCCCCGGTTTTAAGTGCGAGGGGGTGTCTGTGGGTGTCTGAGCAAAAGCACTTTATTTTAGGTGGCCTCGAAACAGGTCTTTATGGGGGTCTACTTTCGGGCCTCGCATACCTCATCCCTTTATTTTTTTCTTTATTGCACTGCAGCGAGACTGTGAGAGCATGCACATTACTCACTACTTGGAAGTGCAGACATCATGCCAGGTGACTCGCATTGTAGGAGAAGGGAAATCATTTAAAAAGACACTTTTTCTGTCAGAATTTCCCTTCTCTTTTTGCAACGCAGGAGCAACATCATCGTGGGGTAATTAGCAAACACACCACCAGGCGCACATCACCGATTGCCCCGGACTGTCTCAAATAGGTTCCCGAGCGCACACACACAGCCGCACCCGAGTACTTCACAAGTTTTCAAAAGATAATTTTTTGGTAAAGAAGACTGTTCTTTTTCACCCCTTTTTACAACCCCTACATCCCCACTCTGCCTATTGCTGAAAAAATTAGGCTCCCCGAAATTTCGCTCTGGTTGCGCTTCTTGAAACGACCACAAGCAAGCAACTCCAGTACGAACCTGCTCTGACCTTACACATTCTCTTGTTTTAGGGCAACAAAAACACATGCTTTGCCTGCCTCACTTAGTTCTCACACCCCCTCTTTAATATGAACATAAAAGCTTTCCACTTACTTCTATATTCCTATACTGTACTTCACATGGAAATATAGAAATCAGGGTTCTCCCCACCCCAAATAACCTCTCTGGTATACTTTCTCAAATGTAAGAAATGCAGGTATTCATTATCTGTCAGTCACGGACACTTTTAAACAGTGTACCTAAATACAACTCGACAAAACGTTATATATTTCTAAATTAACGTCTTACACTTAAAAGCTCCTTTACATTTCTTTCGCTATATGTACCTTTCTTTAAAACACCACCAGAGAAGGATGGTGAAGTATGCTCCACAAAGAGCAACTCAAAGCTTTGTTATTCTTTATAACGTAATCTGCCTGTCAATGCTTTTCGCAAACCTTTTCGACCCCTTAACAGGCGGGATGGATGAGTATAATACGTCCTATTTAGGATCGGGGGCGGACGATGCCCAAAAAAAAGAACGTATAGTTGAATAAAAGGCGAGTGGATGCATGGCCAGATGCATCAATGCATATATAAATAGATGGATGTATCAATGAATGAATGGAAGGATAAATGAATACAGGGACCAGTACTTACGATAGACTGGTGGACTGATAGATGCTTAGGATTGGTTATGGGACAGATGTATCTATGGATATATAGGCGTATGGCTGCATGAATGACACAGTGCTTACAATAGGCGAGTGCGCTCATAGATGCTTAAGAAAATCGTCGCTGAAAATTTCACCAACTGCTTCGGAACCTCCATAGAGCGCCCTGGTCGTGGAACGAACGAAATCGGGTGAAGGAAAGTGGAGATCAGCCTGAATCGGTACTCAGCAGAGCCAACAACTGAAGCTGCAGCTGAAGAGGAGGAGAGGCGCAGCGAGGCCCAAGGCAGCGGCGAACGTCTGAAGGTCGCGATTGCTGGGATGGACCCCTGGAAACATAGCCCGCTCAACATCTGCAACGGGCTCCAACAACGCATCTGTGTACTGCCCAAGCCCTGCAAAGAGGTACGGTGAGGGAGAGTGATATCGGTACAAGATGACTGATCCTAAGATGGATAAAATACGATGAGCCTTGCCAACAGAGAGGCCGCTCTGAGGAGATCCTCCGTGTCTAACCCTTGCTCCATTTACCGTGACGGCGTCCCGCCGCATTGTGGCCCTACTCAGCCTAAGGATTCCTCTGCTTGAACACTTGCTGACTCCAAGAAACTTAACTGCGCCTTTCTTGGTCCTTGCTTCGCGGTGATACGAGCCGCGACATCCTGGCCTTTCTATCCTCCTTGATTTCACCCGGGGAGCTGCGAGACCGCGCCCGGTGCCGAAGGAGATTTTCCGCGTAGCCGCCTGACCGCCACTCCCTGGTTCTCCATTCCACACGGACGGGATTGAGCTTGCACTCGGGACGGGGAATCGAGTATCATGAACCAAGCCCCAGGAAGCGGACGCGCTAGACAAGATGGAGCCTCGGGACTCCGGTGACCTCCTTCGAGACGACGGTGAGTGGGGATTCCATGTAATTACCCAATGGGCCCATAACTATCTCTGGAGGTGGACTGGACTTGCCTCTGTTACCATAGGGATTTCTCCTTTTTCTCTAAACAATTACTGATTCCCGGCCGCGTCTGACCCCAACATGGCACCCAGGCTGCTTTTGCTTAGGGCAGGACCTTACGGCTCTCTCCAACTGGTGACCTCCGCCCTGGATCATTTTTTAGTTCTCCTGGTTGACCATAATCTCTATCCAGGGAACTGGCCTGTCTTTTAACAAAAAAAGACTTGAACAACACTCAGCGCCTGACCCTAAAATGGCTGCCACTGATCTCACATGGACAAGCCTCGTGGCTGAAAACCCGCAGCCTCTGAGCTACAGTGATCAACAACCTCGACCTACCCCTGTTCATCACCCTATGCCGGCGGAGTCCGAACCGCATGGCCGATTCCCGGTGGAGCTGCTCCGACAGCTATAGGAGAGACTGGCTCTGGCACACTGCTTTGGCCGTCACCTACCCAGCCGGTTTTTGGACATTTGTCTTGTCTACTCCACCGCTGCTGTCTCCTTCCTTTGGACTCCCAACTCTCCCTGATCTGTTTGGATCCTGCTTCTCATTTTCGCTAATAACTCCTGTACTGAAGTATTCTCCCCCTTACCCCTTTACTCCACCCCTTTCTCCTTTACGCTCCATTTATCCCTCCTCTTTGCTCCTTTCCCGTTGAGACCTAGCTGTTTGGCTGATGCCCGGTGGAGCTACGCGATAGCTAAAGAGGAGATGGGCTGTAGACTTCCTCCTCGGCCGTCACCTACCCAGCCGGACTTTGAGCAGACTCTCCTTCGTCTCTCCATCCTATCTACCTCCTACCCCTTTTCCCCACCCCTTTACCCTTCTAAGCTCCATGTATTTTGTCTTCTACTCTCTTGAAATGTTTTTCTAGTAACTGATGTAACGTGTAACTGATGTAATTTTGTAATTTCTGTGGAACCTTATGTAAAGCGCTCTGATACCTCCGGGTCTAGCCAGCGCTATATAAAACTCTCAAAATAAATAAAATAAATAAATAGATGTATGTATGTATATAAGTAGAAATGTGTGCATCAATTAAAAGATGGTTGGATGGCGCAGTGCTTAGGATGGATGAATGCTGGGCTTTAATTGGGTCGGGTCTGATGACCAGTACTTATTTTCAAGGAGCCTCCAAAAGGGTCTCTATCAGGCTCTATTTTCAGCCCCCGCAAACAAAGTCAATTTTATTTTCAGCCCTCGCAAACATAGTAAATTGTTTTTTTTATTGCACTGCAGTGAGAGCATGCACATCGATGTACGCATGCTTATTTTGCTTACTACTGAGAACTGGAGACATCACGCTACGTTACCCACGTTGTAGAAGGAAGGGAAATCCTTTAAAGAATGTTTTTTTCCAAACGTAGGATAATTGGAGAGGATTTTCTAAAGCACACAATGATACTTATCTTGATTTAGACCATGGCCCAACTTGCATAGCCCACACCCCTTTAAGAGCTTTGTCCCCCTCTTTTAGAGCACCCCCACTTTCTGAAACACTCCTAAGCAAAGCGTATTAAAACATGCAAATTTGCGAGTAAAACATATACCATGCCATAGGGCATTTTAAAGTACTCTCAGTGGTACTACATCACCTTTATTAGCTCAACATCTGCACGATACTAAATTCTGTGTTTTAATCAGAAATATACCCACCTCCCCCACAACCACCTACGCCCTTCCTTAACCGTACAAAATAAAAAAGAAACCCCCACCATTCCTAGTAGCGCCACTATACCCATACACAGGCTTAATTTTAACAGGTGTGTGCCGGAACACTTAGCAACAAAAAGTATTCAAACATGCAAATTCGCGGGAAAAACATAAACAATACCATAGCACGGTTAATAAATGGGCCCAGTGAAACTACATTACCATTACCAACAACACATGCCCACGTTATAAATCTCCGTCTTATAATCAGCCACATACGCACATCCCCCACCCCCACCCATACCCATACCATTCTTAACCTTACGAAATCAAACAACGAGCCCCTGCACTCTTGTTACCGCCACTACAGCCATAGATAGACTTAATGTCAACAGGTGTCTGCCGGAACGCTCATCAGCAAAAGCTATTAAAACTTACAATTTTGCAACTCAAACATACACCATACCATAAGACGGTTTATAAATAGTCACAGTACCACTACACCACCTCAACACCCGCCCTTGCTTAACTTTACGCAATAAAAGAAAGAGCCCAAGCAAACGTAGAAGCGCCACTATAGCCATTCACAGTCTTAACTTCAACAGATGTCTCCTGGAAAGCTCATCAGCAAACCGTATTAAAACATTCAAATTTGCGGGTAAAACATATACCATGCCATAGGGCGCTTTATAACTGCTCCCAGTGGTACTAGATCACCTTTAGTAGCTCCACATCTCCACGTTACTATATTCTGTATTTCAAACAGCAACATAACTACCTCCCCCCACCCACCCCTGCCCTTGGTTAACAGAGTACGAAATCAAACAGAACCCCCCCATTCCTAGTAGCGCAACTATACCTATACACCGGCTTAATTTTAACATGTGTCTACCGGAGCACTTATCAGCAAAACTGTTCAAACATGCAAATTGGCGGGTAAAACATAAAACATCCCATAGCACTGTTTATAAATGGGCCCAGTGAAACTACATTAAATTTAGTAACTACACATGCCCACGTTACAAATAGCCATCTTATAGTCAGCAACATATGCACCACCCCCACCCATCCCTTGCTTAACCTTACGAAATCAAACAACGAGTGTCTGTCGGAACGCTCATCAGCAAAAGCTATTAAAACCTGCAATTTTGCAACTCACACATACACCATACCATAAGACGGTTTATAAATAGTCACAGTACCACTACACCACCTCAACACCCGCCCTTGCTTGACTTTACACAATTAAAGAAAGAGCCCCACAAATGTAGAAGCGCCACTATAGCCATACAGAGGCTTAATTTCAACAGATGTCTCCTGAAACAACAACGTTAATTTTAACAAGTGTCTGCCGGAACACTTATCAGCAAAAAGTATTCAAACATGCAAATTGGCGGGTAAAACATAAACCATCCCATAGCACGGTTTATAAATGGGCTCAGTCGAACTACACCACCTTTACTAGCTAGACATCTATATGTTACGAAAGTCGTTTAAACACTCTGTAGAGTGTATAGCAGGGCATGGGGAGAGTAAACAAAGTTCTAATTCCCAAAGTTTTGATATACAGTCCCTTTACTGTATCTATATTAAAGATATTAAATGGAATGAATAAATTGACGAGTGTCTCAAAAGGGCTAGTGAAGATCACCATCAGTAAAACACGAACAACTTCAACACCTACATATATCCGCCACAGCGACACAGCCTGCCAAATAGTATCACTTATAATCACATTTAGTTCTCTAATGTCAACAAAGTCATACAGAAAATATACCGCACATTTACATTTTTTATCTCTCACACATTTATAAAACATCTCTTCTAAAGAAGCACTCCCCAACTACTTCTATTCCATAAGAACAGACAATAATTAATACGTTTACTACCATATATTTTAGTATATCTACCTTTTTTATTATTCACTAGTCAGAAACTACAAAAATTATTAACTATACCCAAATGCAAACCAGAAACCATATTCTTATTATATCTCAACTTAGTATCACATGATTCAAACTATGCGTACATATAAAAGGAACGTATCACTTTTCCTATCTCCATCTCCTCTCCATGTAATCTCCAAACACTGTACACAGCCCCACTGTACAACAACCTACCCTGACTTACATTCAAACCTACCCCTCAGTGTCAAAAATAAGACCACAACCTGCCCACATAACATTTCTGTATTTCGTTTTATCGCTTTTAACTTAATAACATATACGTCTTCTACCACCACCCCCCACCCCACTATTTCCACAAAAGTATCAGTTGCAAACGTGCTACATTTTCTTTATCTACCCAAATACATTACAAACTCAAATTAACGCTGTACCTCATTTTCAAAACAATGCAGTTCTATAAAGATGACAAACTGCACTTCTTTTCTGTGAAAAAATCCTAAACATATATAAAATACTTATATGACAACAGCTCAAGTTTTATGCATATTTCATAACCAATATCAAACACCACACTTTACTAACACTATATTACTTTGAAACAAAAAATACTTTCAAAATTAAAAACATCATCTTAAATACTTAATTAATACTATAAAACACATAACATATGTGATGTGATGTGATGTGAAAAGTATTTATAAAGCGCGACGTTCACTGTACAGTTTCTTGGCGCTGAGATAAGCAACTGCCTGAGAAGGAAGAAGGGAACAGAGAAAGGGGGAAGGACAGAAAAGATGAAGAAGATGAGAGGATGAGATTAGTGGTGGGCAGAGCGGAACAAGTGAATCTTAAGGAGAGATCTGAAGTGAGTGTAGGATGAAGCCAATCTTATGTCCAGGGGGAGGGTATTCCAGAGAGAAGGGGCTAGGAACGAGAATCTGAGACCACCCCATTTCTTGCGCTTGACTTTGGGGACTTTAAGAAGAGCCAGGTGGGCAGAGCGCAGATTGCGGAAAGGAACGTACGGGTGGATGAGGGAAGAAATGAACGAGGGGCTAAGACCGGCCAGGGATTTGAAGGTAAGGCAACCCAACTTAAATTTGCAGCGTTCAGAGACAGGGAGCCAGTGCAAAGATTTTAACAAAGGGCGGGTGTGATGGTGCCTAGGTTGATGAAAGATGAGACGAGCTGCCTGATTCTGGACAAGCTGCAAACATTTGAGCTGGTAGCCAGGGATGCCTACGTACAAGGAATTGGCATAGTCGATTCTGGAAATGACCAATGCCAAAAGGACTAAGGTGAGGGCTTCGGTAGTGAGAAAGCGAGCAATTTTTCGGATTTTGCGTAGTTGAAAGAAACATACGGAGACCGTGGCGTTTATCTGTGGTTTCATCGAGAGGTCTTTGCTGATGATAACTCCCAGGCTTTTAGCGGAGGCGGTAGGGCAAGGAGGCAGACCCAGACTGACGGGCCAGAAGTTGGAGTTCCAGGGGTTGGAAGGGCCTCCGACAAGAACCAGTTCGGTCTTGTCGGGATTCAGTTTTAAGTGATTTGCCCCCATCCAATTACTGACGTGACAGAGGGTAGCTTGAAAATCCGCGACTGATTGGTCCGAGGAGTTGATGTTAAAAACTAACTGGATGTCATCCGCATAATTAAATGCGGAGACGTTTTTATCTCGGAGAGAGCTGATCAGAGGGGTGAGGTATAAGTTGAAAAGGAGAGGGGACAAAGAGGATCCCTGAGGCACGCAACAGTTCAGGTCGACCTTATCCGCGGAAAACTGAGACAGTCGAACCGCTTGTTGGCGGCTAGTGAGAAACGAGCGAACCCAATCAAGGGCAACGCCCTCAATCCCAGCCTGCCTGACACGGTCGACCAGAGTGGCATGGTCGACCGTGTCGAAGGCAGCCGACAAGTCCAGGAGAACCAGAGCCTGGCAGATGTTAGAGTCGGCTCCTCTGCGCAGTTCTTCCATGACGGAGAGTATGACCATCTCAGTGGAGTGGGCGGGCCTAAAGCCGGCCTGTTGGGAGTCGAGGAAGTGGGACTGCTCGACATGAGAACTCAGAATATTAGTGACATGGGTCTCAAGCACCTTGCCAAGGTAGGGGAGGAGAGAAATGGGGCGAAAGTTACTCATGATCGTGGGGTCGGCAGTCGTTTTTTTTAAGATAGGTACCACCTCGGCTATCTTAAAGATGCGAGGGACTCGGCCGGAAGTGAGGGAGATGTTCAGTAGTGCCAAAGGGGGGGCGGGGCAGGCAGAGAAGGCCTTGCATAGTATCTTGGGGGGGCAGCAATCGGTGGGGGATCCTGAGGTGACTTTACTAAGGAGAGCGAGAAACTCCGCCTCCGTGATAGCGGGAATCAGAGTGAGAGGCAAGGGAAGAGAAGGATCGGCGTGAGGGTAGACTGGGGGCAGAGAGGAGTTCGGGAAAGGCGACACCAGGATGCTATTTTGGATTTTTACAATCTTCTCAATGAAAAAATGGTTGAGGGAGTCGCAGAGCTTCTGGGAAGGGAGGGGTTTAATGGAAACTCTGTCAGGATGGGATAGCTCCTCCACGATCGAGAAGATGCTTTTGGTTTTGTTAGCTGACTCCACAATTTTGTTGGAGAAGTATGTGTTTTTAGCTAACACGATAGAGGATTTATACCCTTTAAGAAGGGATAAAAACTCTACCCTAGCTGCGGGGGAGTAATTTTTGCGCCACCGGCGCTCGGCTCGCCTGAGACCGAGCTTTAGGACTTTCAGGTCCTCAGAAAACCATTTCTGAGCGTCATGAGGGTGCCTGAGTTTGATCCATCTGAGGGGGGCTACCACGTCACTGGCAGACTCAAGCCAAAGGTTTAGGTTACGGGCATATATGTCTAGAGAGTTGGATTCCGGGGGGATGGAGGTGCTCAGAAGATTGATGAAATGACTGATGTCCGCTTTATTCCAATTTCGGGTGGAGAGACTGGATTCAAGGGGCCTACGGGGCGAGAAGGGGGTATTGAGGGAGAAGGAGATAACAAAATGGTCGGACCAGGCACATGGCGAAGTGAGGGGGGCCGAGATCGCTAGATTGGAGGTCCAGACCTGATCCAGTGTATGACCTCTGATATGGGTGGCAGTGTTAATGTGTTGGCAGCAGTTCAGGCTGCGCAGCAGATTGGAAAAAGCTGCCGAGCAGGCGCTTTCCTTCTCATCCTGGGGCCAGTAGTTGAAATCCCCAAGGGCTAGAATTTTGGAATTGTTAATAACTACCTGGGAGAGGAGATCACCGAACAGGGATGGAAAGTCTGGCATGGATAGAGGGGGACGGTAAACTAATACACAGATGAGGGAAGATGCAGAGGATTCCAATCTAACAATGAGACAATCAACCTGAGGGATGCATGATACGGTGAGGACGGAAAACCTAAAGGAGAGCTTGATGGTGGCTGCCACACCCCCTCCAGGTTTGCCGGAAGCCCGATTGCTTTGGAGAATATAATAACCAGGAGGGATGGCAGCCAGAATATCAGGGAAGGATCCGTCATGCAGCCAAGTTTCAGTGAGGAACAAGATATCGGGATTATCAGTGTCATGGAGGTGAAAGATTTCTGTCTGATGTTTTACAAGTGAGCGGGTGTTGAGATAACATACTTTAAGCTCAAAGCTGGGGAACGGGTGCAAAGAAGGGGAGTGAGAGGAGATTTGAGGGGGAGAGGAATCTATACAAGCATCCAACTCGGGGAAGGTGTTACGAGTACAGCCCAGGCCCAAGTGGTTGAGCTGCGAGCATATTGTAGGGGCCAGCGGCCATGAGGTGTGCAGATCGAGAAGGTCCGCAAAAGAGTACTGAGTGACGTGAGCGGAATGGGCAGGGTGACAGGCCCCGTGCCCCGTTCGGATGCGGACGGGCGCAGACGGGCTTGCCTTAGGCACGCCTTCGGCGCGCCATCGGCGCGCCCGCTGCGCTCGTCCGCTGCGCGTTCGATGGGTGCACATAATTTATGGACAGGTGGGGTGAGGGAGGGGGCGTGCCCAGCGCTCGTGGGCGTGTCCTGGGGAGTTCCAGGAAGTGGCGGCAAGACCGAATGCAGACCCGAGGCAGCGATGGATCCGCTGTGCGGGAGATGCGGGGTAAGCCAATCAAGTAATGAGTGCCCAGGGGGAGAGCGAAGTTGCACACAAACAGAATTCCAAACAATATATTTTAAAAATATGTCAGCGATAAAAGCTCCCGGCTTCCGCCTCAGGAGGTTGCTAGTACCTTGTTCATTTCTAACTCACTTTTGTAGTTGTTATCCAGATTTCAAATGACACACGCATACATTTCTCTCTTTCTCACATAGTACATGTAAAGCTCCGACTTCATCAAGAATGAAACCAGGAATGGCACAATTTGACTGTCGCTCCACACATAAATACATGTAAAGAACAAATCAGAATACTTCATTACTTCAACGACATTCCAAAACTTACCTCCATTGGTTAATTTTGAATTTTCCTTCCGAAAAGCTACTTATTATTCCGCGCCACATACAAGTCACAAGTTCAACGTATTTTATCACCACACTTTCTGGAACCTTCTACGACACCTGCAGGTTAACAGTTCATAATTTTTTTTTTTAACCTAACGATATACTTTTGCAACATTTTATCGAACCTTTAACGGCACGTGCACGTTAAAAGTTCACAGTAGGGGTCAGTAGTTCATCAGCTTTATTCCCAACTCCAGAAGCACCTCACCTTACGCCCCCAGTGCCATCAGACCCGTAGGAGTCAGTGCTTTCCACTTTCCAAATACCAAATTCATTTAATTCACACAAATTTACCTTCACCATCCCTATATAACACCCCCTAAGCACCATACACAAGTTACAATGTTCGAAACAAAAGTTCCTCCAGGTAGCTATAACTACACGCTGACAATACTTGCACAGATGTGGCACAGCAGCCAGAGCACATGACTTCACAGCATATGACACACAGTTTGGGTTCACGCTTTCATCCCCGAGTCCGGCAGCAGCTCAGCTTAGCAGCATGAGACTCTACACACCACCTCACATATTTTCTGTACCCCAGAACTTTCAGACCAGTACGGGTCAGTAGTTCATCCTAGTAGTTATAAACACATGCTGACACTACTTCCACAGCTGTACTGCTGCGGCCACGGCACATGACTTCACAGCATAAGACACACAATTTAGGCTCACGCTCTAATCCCCGTGTCCCGCACCACCTCACCTTAGCAGCATCACACTCTAGGCAATACCTCACTTAATTTTTGTAGCCTAGCACTTTCACACTGGTAGGTATGATTAGTTCACTTTGCACCCCCTCTATAGCACACCCTAAACACCCCACAGAGGTTACAGTGCTCCTACCCTCCTATTTCCCACTTGTTTTGCCCTTTTTTCCCCTTACTCGCTTCAACGGAATCACAAAATGGCGGCCAACCCTTCCTCCTTCCATGAGACTCTAGACAATACCTCACATATTTTCCGTACCCAGGACTTTCACCCCACTATGGGTCAGTAGTTCAATCTAGTAGGTATAAACGCATGCTGACACTACTTCCACAACTGTACTGCAGTGGCCAGGGCACATGACTTCACAGCATAAGACACACAGTGTGGGCTCACGCTTTAATCCTCGAGTCGTGCACAAGCTCACCTTAGAAACATCACACACTAGCCAATACCTCACTTAATTTTCGTAGCCTAGAACTTTCACACCGGTAGGTATGATTAGTTCACTTCGCACCCCCTCTATAGCACACCCTAAACACCCCACAAAGGTTACAGTGCTCCTACCCTCCTCTTTCCCACATTTTTTGCCCTTTTTCCCCCTTACTCGCTTCAACGGAATCACAAAATGGCAGCCAACACTTCCTAGTTGCAAACGCTCGCAGCGCTCGCAGTCAATCAGCAGCAAGCTCGTGCTCGTAACGCCTCAGCCAATCAGATGGCAGAATTCCCAAATATCAATATCTGTAAATTTTGATACTTCTCAAAAACTACTCAACTGATTTACACCAAATAAACAAAAGAGTGCTTTCTAGACCAAAACCCTTCTCCCTGCCAAATTTGGGGTAATTCCGTTTACCCGTTCGACCTGTAGCCTTGTCTAAAGATTCCTAAGGAAATTAACATTGAAAAAACAAGTTTTGAGACCCCCCTTTTTCTCAGCCCCCCCTTGATGAATCACCCCCAAACTTTCAACATAGGAGCTGATCCCAACAAAGAATTAGTTTAGAAAATGTCACGAAGATTCATCAATCGGCGCCAAAGTTATTGTGAATAGAATGTTGACATTTTCCTATAGTAACTAGGTCCTAACTATAACTACCTACTGGCGACCACCAGTAGGTTATATATATATATATATATATATATATATATATATCAAGGCTCGTTGGGGTGACCAAAGGGCAAGCAGCACTCGAACACGACACTCTTTTCCCCAGTAAAAGCATTTATTTGGTATGCTCAGCTTCGCTTCTCAGTCTATTAGCATACGACTGCCACCTGACGCGTTTCGTAGTTCACTTCCTCAGAGGCACCGCAGTCGAAGGAAGCAAGCCGGGCCACATCCTCCTTTTTAATCCAATCGTCCGCTGATATGCAGCTGCTCTGGATGAGACAAAACGCATCGATTAATGGGAGATGTAGTCCGTAATTACTTATCCATAGATGGTTGCTTCCTTAATAATTGCCAAGTTCATAGCTCTACATTGAGCCCCAAGGAGTGAAGCCGTGCTCAATCCACGCGCCGTGCTCCACATTGAGCCCCGTGCTTCGGAACTCGTGGCCCCCTTCACATGGGGTGGTGCTCGCTCAGCGGCTGGTCTGCCGCTTGTTACATCAAGGCTCGTTGGGGTGACCAAAGGGCAAGCAGCACTCGAACACGACACTCTTTTCCCCAGTAAAAGCATTTATTTGGTATGCTCAGCTTCGCTTCTCAGTCTATTAGCATACGACTGCCACCTGACGCGTTTCGTAGTTCACTTCCTCAGAGGCACCGCAGTCGAAGGAAGCAAGCCGGGCCACATCCTCCTTTTTAATTCAATCGTACGCTGATATGCAGCTGCTCTGGATGAGACAAAACGCATCGATTAATGGGAGATGTAGTCCATAATTACTTATCCATAGATGGTTGCTTCCTTAATAATTGCCAAGTTCATAGCTCTACATTGAGCCCCAAGGAGTGAAGCCGCGCTCAATCCACGCGCCGTGCTCCACATTGAGCCCTGTGCTTCGGAACTCGTGGCCCCCTTCACATGGGGTGGTGCTCGCTCAGCGGCTGGTCTGCCGCTAGTTACATCAAGGCTCGTTGGGGTGACCAAAGGGCAAGCAGCACTCGAACACGACACTCTTTTCCCCAGTAAAAGCATTTATTTGGTATGCTCAGCTTCGCTTCTCAGTCTATTAGCATACGACTGCCACCTGACGCGTTTCGTAGTTCACTTCCTCAGAGGCACAGCAGTCGAAGGAAGCAAGCCGGGCCACATCCTCCTTTTTAATCCAATCGTCCGCTGATATGCAGCTGCTCTGGATGAGACAAAACGCATCGATTATTGGGAGATGTAGTCCGTAATTACTTATCCATAGATGGTTGCTTCCTTAATAATTGCCAAGTTCATAGCTCTACATTGAGCCTCAAGGAGTGAAGCGACGCTCAATCCACGCGCCGTGCTCCACATTGAGCCCCGTGCTTCGGAACTCGTGGCCCCCTTCACATGGGGTGGTGCTCGCTCAGCGGCTGGTCTGCCGCTAGTTACATCAAGGCTCGTTGGGGTGACCAAAGGGCAAGCAGCACTCGAACACGACACTCTTCTCCCCAGTAAAAGCATTTATTTGGTATGCTCAGCTTCGCTTTTCAGTCTATTAGCATACGACTGCCACCTGACGCGTTTCGTAGTTCACTTCCTCAGAGGCACCGCAGTCGAAGGAAGCAAGCCGGGCCACATCCTCCTTTTTAATCCAATCGTCCGCGTTTTGTCTCATTGCGTTTTGTCTAATCCAGAGCAGCTGCATATCAGCGGACGATTGGATTAAAAAGGAGGATGTGGCCCGGCTAATCTGGAGATTAAGAAAGGAGGTGGTTGGCTGAAAGTGAGTCCGGGCTTTCATAAATGTTTTAAATGCAAGGCCTGTAAATATGGTAAAAATACACAACAGGTAGCCTCCCCTCTCCTCAATAGCCCCTGGAAATTGAGAAAACCTCTGAACTGTAAAAGTGATTTTGTTGTCTACATTTTAAAATGCTCTTGCCCTAAGATGTATGTGGGAAGTACCATTCATATGGTCCATGTACGTACCCTACAACATCTTAGGGCAATCGGTAATAATGACAAAAACTATGTAGTAGCACGTCCATAAAGGTAATACTAGTGAACTAGTGTACTTTGCTATTGATCAGATCCCTATAGACCAAAGAGGAGGAGATAGAGAAAGAAAATTACGGAAATTGGAGTCAAAATACATATTGATGTTCAATACGAAAAGTCCAAATGGCATGAATGTTGAGGAAGATCTCCATGTGCATCTGACATAGAAGTATCCATTAACCCCTTCGACGCTCATGACGGAACGGTTCCGTCATGAGCGTCGGTTGAGCTGTGCTCATGACGGAACCGTTCCGTCATGACCACGCCCGCGCAAGCAGCGCTCAGCACAGCGGGGGAATCCGCCCCGCATGGAAGGGGTTAAGTGAAATCGTAGCTTTTTTTAGCTTTAATTTTATAAATTTTAAATTGTTATTGAGTCACAGACGAATAGATAGATCTTTTTTACACATCATTTGTAATTAGTTGCTGGTATAAAGAGAATTTTATCATTTTGTGTTATCAGTAATGACAAGAGAGGACACACCAAATAATTGAAGTTTAGACTGTTTTAGGGCTAAGTACTGTAATGCACTTGCACCTTAGTATAGTTGCGGTTTTGCACACAGTAGGCACTGGCACTTTACTGAGCATTATTTTGCACGAGAACTGCACTGAATAAAGCACTAGCACTTTATAATATTCATTGTAAAGAAGACAGTTTAATACAAAGGGTGTGTACCATAAAAAAGTCATCTCAAATTTATATTCTCCTTTTCTCTTTCCGGCTTTGTTCATAATAAGGTCTGAACAGTGGATTGACAGGAAATAGCCACTACGTTGCACCTGATTGAAACAATGACTGATGAGTATTTGATGATAATGATGAGGCACTTGCCCAGGAATTCCTTATCAATTTTTGAAAAAAACCACTTCTCCTTTGAAAAATATGAGCATGAATCATATTACTTTGTATTGCTGTATAAACATTTTAAGCACTTATGTTTGAGATAACCTCGCTCCCGATCTCCCCTCTGAAAATAACTGTTTTTTGATATAACTGTAATATTTAATGAATTATGGGTTTTAAAATCCTTGAATGAAAAAGAATTTTAGGATTTTTAATGTATCAAAGGAGGAGGGAGTTTGGCACTATGCTATAAACAAAAATACTGTGTTAAATGTATCAGCATTACAGAAAACAAACGATAGTCTGTTTTCAGTGGTTACTGATGAAGTGGTCATGTGACTCTGGGACTTGTATTTAAATGAAATTGATTTGTGATGTTAAATTGTGTGAGCAAGGCAGTTGTGCCGAAACGCGTAGCAAGAAGACGAATAAAACCCCAGCCGGATGGCTAAAAGCATCTCCTGTGTCGGTGTCCGATTTTATGGAAGTCGGGTTTGGTTGTGATATATATATATATATATATATATATATATATATATATATATATATATATATATATATATATATATATATATATATATATTTCCAAAGGCAGCCCCAATCCACTTCAGCTCCAGACGAGGCAAGGAAACAGCAGTACAACCAGGCACCAGTACTTTGTGAGTTGTTTTTATTTTTGTGTAATTATCACCATTGGTGTGGACATGAGATCAACACGTTTCAGCCGTAGCCTTCAACATGGTCATAGAGTTCAAACATGCAAACAGTACTTTTAAAGGCACCCACCCCTCTAAAACACCATCATTAAAAACAATGTATAGATTGCTGTATATTCAAATCAAATATATATACGGCTGCCACTAAGCAGTTATAGTTTGCTCAGTGTTTCCATAGGAAATTTGTTTTTTATGTTGCTAATACTTTTGGCACAGCTTGACAAATTTCCACAAAACTTTCCAAAAATGTGCTCTTTTTTTGACTAGTTTCTGGTTGATCTGTAAAGCGCGGGTAGAGTAAAAAAGGGGGTCGCAAAACGCAAAATATGCAAGCATTTTCCATAGGGTTATTTAGGGAGCGCTACAGCAAAAACTGTTGAATGGAATTACACCAAGGAAGCTAGATCTTGGTCTGCTGATTGTGCTGTTTGTGATTTGGTGTAAATCTGTTCAGTAGTTTTTTTAAGTTTAAAATTATTTGTATATCTGGAGGGTTTGGTCCAGAAGAGTCTCTTGAGAGAAAATTTACACAATTTGAGAAAAATGTTGCTGGCAGCAATTAGAGGACTCAGGGACTTAGAGCCTGATTCAGAACTTGGAGGGACTCCCATCGTCCCTCTGCGGTGGCATATCCAAGTACTCCGCCAAGGTAACGGTTTCCCGTCTGCCGTATTTAGATATGTGCTGGTTGAACCGCCGTTCACATCAACAGACTGTTTCCCATAGCGTAAGCGGCACACCGTCATCAAGGCGGAAGACTCCTCTGCTGGCTAACAGTACTTCGTCACCGTCAGGTTGGCGGGTTTGCAACAAGCCTATTTAGATCTCCCTGTTGTGCTGCCGTTCTCCTAGTGGTGGTTTGCTGATGGAGTGAGTCACTGGTGGAGTGGAAACTGGTAAGTGCTACTGATTTATGTGCCAATACACATATGAACATATATGTTGTGTTTGCTTCTAAAATATATGTAGGTATAGTGTTATGCCCCGTTTCTTACATATTGCATAGCACACAAACAGCACACACACACTACGGAATGCACACCAACAGGCACCACAAGCACAACACCCACAACCACCACAACAACAACAAATGTTTTTTAAGTGTCAATACAGGTGTGTTCATTTTACCTTGATAAGCTGTACACTACTTCATTATACAATAAAAAAGGCATGTAATAGCAATGTTAAAATACACAAGACTAAAGCAATTGTCAACACACTATTCATACTATGACAATTGTAAAAGGAAGCTTACCTTAGATCCCAGGGACAATGGAGTTGATAAGCTGTGAGATCATGTAGTAGCAGCAAAGGGAGGACCCGGACAATGGGGTTCGAGATGGAAACGGAAGTTGGAAACAAAAAAAAGGGTACATTTATACCTCATTTTCTTCAATTCCACCAATTCAAAGTTGGAGGTATTCCTGCAACAGTTTCCTTGATGGAAAGGCACATTGTGATTGGCCCAGCTGTAATTTTGGCTGGACTCCCGCCAACTGCCACATCTGACTATGACTCGGTCAATGCAGCTGAAAATTCTTGGCAGATTCACCAGCACTTGGGCGGTCTTTTGTCCATGGACCAGCTATCATCTAAATAGAGCGAGCGGACTGCTAAGTAGGTGGGCGGTGAAGCCATCAAAAAAGTGACGGCGGGACTAGATCCACCAAGATCTCAATCAGGCCCAGAGTTTCCAGTCCTGGATTAAAACAAAACGATATAAGGGGGCAGGGTAGGAATACCCTGCCCATCTTGGCCCGGGGAGGGAGGGGATACAGAGGGACTCCCCATGGGGCCAAAATTGAAGAAAAATTGGCAATTATTGCCACAATCACAAGGGACTCCCGTGATATTGCAGCAAAAAAAGAAATGGCGGCCCAGGACTGCATTCTTTAATTAAGGGAGAGGGTGTGTGGCTCCCCTCCCCAGCCATATTCGGCACTGGGGACCACATACCCTGGGCCCAAATCAGTTGGGAGCAGACTTGAGATCTGTTTCCCTGCCCACACTAATGCAGGCACTGAAACAAAACAACCGCGTGGAGGCAGCAAAACATAAATTGTAGCTACTTCCTTCAGGCAGGAGCAATGCCGGCTCCAACACAACAGAGGTCCTGGGGCTCCCCTGTGGCCCCCAACGTGTGCTTGGTGATGCACCAGGTGATCACTCGGGCACCCACCTATTACTGATGCATGCCCCAGGCACTGGGGCCCATGGGGCCAAAATAGGCAGCACAGTCCCCTCCCCTTTAATGCACATTTAGTCCCTGGGGATGGGCTCCACAGGGCCTAAAATTGGCTCAGGGAGTGGGCCGCACACGCCCCTCCCCTTAATCAGTAAATTGTACCCCATGGAATGGGCTCCCCGGGGCAGCACCCCCTCTTCTTATTAAAAAGATTGGGCCCCAGGGGATGGGTTCCCTGGGGATGAAAACTGCTTAAGGAGGCGGGCTGTTTGCAACCTTCCCTTAAATATATCTGGCCCGGGTGAGGGGGGCCACATGCCCCACCCCTCTTTTAATTGGATTTGGCCCTGAGGGATGGGGTTCCCGGTGCCTGATAAGGTTGGGGAGGGAGGACTGTGCAGCTGTCTTCCGTGGGTCCCCCGGAGCCTATGAAGGCTTGGGGAGGGAGTCCACATGGCCCCCTCCCCTTTTTAATGGCTTGGCCTGGGAGATGAGGTCCCCGGGCCATTTAAGGCTTGAAGTCCAATCCTACATTTTGCATGCCAAAGGCTGTGCGCAGTGTGGTGTTCACCACCCGTGGGGGGTTTGGAAGCAGGATCTAGCTGCAAGACATACCCTTCAGTGAATCCCACGCCTCACAAAGCCAAAGGCAGTATACAGCATGGGGTTGGCTGCCTCAAGGTGGCTGCATGTGGGGAGTTGAACACCGCGAGTACCTGTGGCTAACCCTACTCTGCATGTGACAAAAAGCTGTGTACTGCGTTCAGTTGGATATCTGTGGTGGGAGCAGTTGGCCACAGTGCCTGGCCTTAGGCCTTGCCCAATTGCTAACTCCTTGCTGTGCGTGGCCGAAGGCCGGGCGTAGAATGGGTTTGGCTGCCTGTGTGGGGTTTGTCACAGGGCCAGGCCACAGGCCAGGCCCTTCGATGTGTGTGGTGGGGGGTTGGCTTTACGTATAGTAATAAAATATTACTTTACATTCATTTGAGATGTCATAAATGATGTGACAAAACATGTCATGAGTGATGTAGAATGTGAGCTCAAAAGCAGTGCTTGGTGGGGTGCACAGGTTATAGTTAACTCTTCTAATTATAACTGGTGAATTTCTGTGTTTTCTTTTAGTTCAAAACGTTAAGGTTGTCATTGACATATTCACCTAACCATATTGTTACCTTAACCTTTATTTTTTTAAGGGAATATATATATTTACATATATAGATATAATATGTATGTGATTTGGTATAAATTCATTCAGTAGTGGTTGAGAAATTAAGGTTCCAAATGTATAGCTATGTCAGGCTGCCGTAGTACAGCGGGACTGGCAGAGCAAAAGAAAAGATCTGATTGTCTGCCTCGCATCAACAAACAGGTTTTGAGACCGCGGCCGCAAAACACTTGCAGTTAAGCCACTCGCAAACGGGAAGTGGTGCCCAGGGATCACTGCCAGCTCTTAAAAAATGAAACAGAAATGTTTTCTTTTTCTTTTTTGAATGCATCCCGTTTTCCGTTAGGGAAAAACAGGCTGCATTTTAAAACAAAACTGCTTTATTAAAAAAGCACTCACAGACAAGGTGGTCTGCTGACCCCAGTAGGCCACCATCCCCGTGAGTGCTGGCCATTTGTAATGGGGTCGCAAATAGCACCTGCCTCATGAATATTAATGAGGCAGGCAATTTGCGAACCCATTAGGAATTGCTAACAGTGTCTGAGAAACTGTTGTAAATTGCATTTTGCGAGTCACAAATTGCGAGTCGCAAAGCGACGCAATTTGCGAGTCGCAAAATGTAAGGGTCGTACATCTGGCGCTAGGACTTTGGCACTGAGTCTCCTTCTACTGATTTTTTTAAAACAATTAACATATAGGTAGACATGATAGGGTACCATGGCCCCGCTGGGCCTTGTGGAGGGACCACCTGGGGCCAAAACCCTTTTTTTTTTGTAGAGAACTGCAGCAAAATAATAATAATAAAAATATTATGTTTTCAATTTAAGTCCCCCAGAGGTGGGCACCGCATCATGATTTGAAGGCAACTTGTGTGCACGGCCCCTGGCCCAATCCATATAATGGCCTCAGGAGCCCATCTGCTACGGCCTGAATCCAGGCAGTGTCCCAGGAACCCCATCCCTCAGGACACTGTGTCTTTCCCTGACCGGAGAGCGTGGGCAGGGAACAGAAATAGAGCTTCCCACCTGCGCTCCCCTGCACAGGGAACAAAGATTTCTCAAAAAAATTCTAAAGTCACCAGTTATAGTTAATTGAAGTTACCATAACTCATGCAGCGCCAGGCGTGGCTTATTACAGTGTATAATACTCACTCATGACCTGTTCTATGACATCTCTGATCACATTAATGCAACATCTGAAATGACCTCATTGATGACAAAACTGCATGGCGCGGGCACGAGTTACAGTTACTATTTATAACTGGTTAATTGTTTTAGTTAAAAATGTAACATTTTTACTGACATCTTTACCTAAGCATAACTTCACTTTAACCTTTGTTTTTTTCAGTAAATTTCTAATGTTTTTTTTAATTTAAAGTGACATATTATTGGTATAACCTAACTATAACATCACTTTAACCTTTTGTTTCCAGTGAATATATAGGTATAGGAATTCCTCTGATTTATGTGTGCTAATAACTTTGCCACCGTTTGAATTTTCACAAAACTTTGCAGACCCATGATTACTTTTTCTACATTGCCAGACGATGCACAGTTCTGCGGTGATTCGTCAAGGGGGGGGGGAATGAATAAAGGCAGGCCCCAAAATGTGTTTATCCACCAATGCATTTCCATATGCCTTTTCTACCGATGTAGTGCCAAAATGCTACGAAACCGTTCCTCACAGGAGGTAGCCTGATAGGCACAGTGGCCTTCACCCGAGAGGAAGGACCGGATCCAGGGGCTAAAGAGCCAGACTTTTGTCGAGCCACTGCCAGACAAATTCTCTGAGGCGCATATATGTATTCATTACAGTAAAAATACCCTTGGACCAGCATCCCCAAGAAATGCATATTTGCTGTAACAAAGTACCCTACAAATGCAATTTCAATTTCAAATGTAAACCCGCCCCAAGAAAATGAACTTTCACGTCCTATCACCCCTACTTCTACACTAGAAAATGTGCAATCATATCAATACATGACCATCTGGAGAGTACCCACAGATGAAGGAGTCCAGTAGACATGTAAGGAGAAAACAATCCATCATAAGGAGAAAACAATCCATCATATGGAAAATATGGGTACGCTGGTGCTTGGAGAGGGACCTTGATCCTGTGGACCTGGTTCATTTTCTTTTCTCTTTCTATTTTAATGTAATCCTCCAAGGTTTCTCTTACTTGTTTCTTCATTTCAAACTCTATTCATTTTTTTTAACTATCTCCTCATTCACCCTACTACCTGATATTTAAATATCACAGCTCAAATCTCTGTCCATCTCTTTGAACGCAAAAATATCCTTCCTAACTACTCCTCTGACATCTCTTTAAGCCAGCTCCCTTTCACAAAGAACATACAAACAAAAACTCTTATACTAAACACTCAAACATGAAACAAAAAGGTATGACGTATCTGTTTCAGGAGCAGCAATTAAAAAAGGAAGAATGTTGGGGGGGGGGAGGGATATTTATGGACTAGTGTGTTCCAGTTCTAGTGTTTTTTAACTATTGTGAAGTCTTTAAAGGTGCTGCTGCAGTGGCAATAAAAGATATTATGCATCATGGTAGCCTCCGGTCTTGTAATGAAATTCATATTTCTTCATGGAAAATACAATATGGCATGTAACCATCATATGCCTAAACAAATGTAGACACAATGCCCATTCAAACAGAACCATTTCGTTCTGCGTGGTAGTTTATAGCTCACTCTATTTCAGAGGCATGTGCTGTAACGATTGCAATATATTTCAGACAGGAACTGTGTATTCGGCAATATAGAAGGTATTTGTTCATTTAATAAGATTACGTTCACCATTCCTGTTTCCCAGGTGGATTTTTAAACGGGAGACCTTTCATGTCGAAATTTCGGCCCTATAAATGGCACCTTCTGAAAGCAAGGCACTTGACAAAATGAATATAACACATCACAAAGAGTATATTGAGTATTAAAACACATGTGATACATTGCAGAATTAATATAACATGTACTAAAATAAATATGATGTATGCCTAAATGATGATGCACCTTAGTGAATAATCATAATAATGCATATGCTCAATCAAGTAAGACATACTCTGAAAAATATATCAACCAAACCAAATTAAATACAACCCACGCACATTAGACTATAGTGAACCCTGAAATTAATATGATACACATTAAAAAGAATATGAAATGTGATTAAATGGCATGTGTGGAGAACAATTAATTACAAGCGTTCGAATGAATGACTTGGTGAAATGTATATAAGACCCACTGAAACTAATATGGCACATTAAAAATGAATATATTGATTTAAATATAAAACTCGTTGAAAATAATGATTTGCCATGAAATGAAGATTGTATGCCTTCTGGTGAATATGACTGGTGTTGAAATGAGTGATAAATATTTAAGGCAGTATAACATGTTTTTAAAATGAAAATGACACAGTTGGAAAGGAATATGACAATGTAATGAATGCAAGAAATGCTGAAAGGAATATGAGATGCGTTCGGATGAATTGTGACCTATGTTCGGATGAATTGTGACCTATGTAAAAAGAATGTGGCGCGTGTTGCAGTAATACGGCGTCCATTTAGCAATGAATATGAAACTGTGAAATAAATGAGAAGGTTGAAATCGTTTAAATGTTGAAATGAAGGACTCCCTTTGAAATCAACAACCCATACTGTGATACGCCTAACATGAATTTGGCATGCGTTGAAATCAGTGTGATATACATTGAAAAAATTATGAGAGACTTTTAAATGTACCTCACGCATTTTGAAAATAATATGACCCCCACTGAATTGACAGGGCGTAAAAATAAAATGGCCTTCCGATAATTAATGTGATGTTAATTGAGAATGAATATGGATTGGCAAGAATATAGCACATCATTGAGTGAATGTGGTATATATTGAAGTGAATATGGCGCATTGATTTACATATGTGGAACTATGACATGTTAAAATATGCTAGGTCTGATGGCACAGTGTATTAATACATACAGTGCAGATATCCGTGTTTGACCTCATGATCACACGTTTAAATCCTAGTGGGCTTTGTTCCAGCGCAGGACCGGGAAAAGGGGGCAAGTTTTCAAATATCCTCTCTGCGTCGCAGACCCAACGTCACACTAGCTCATTCACACACGCAGTCATTGGTGGGGCCCATAACACCGACACTCATACATCTCTCGCTCTCGAGTCTGCACACAGGAGGGATGAGTAATTCAAGCGCTGGACATGTGGGGGGAACACCTTATAACCTATAGGGAGAGAAAAGTTATTTTACAAAATATACATTAACATCTGTCGCCTATAGATTCCTAATCCTAACATCAAGACACTCCACCCACTTGGTCGACGGACCAATTAGTTGGATTGGTTGATGGTGATTTAGAACCAGCTAAAACACATTTAAGACTCAGAATCCTTCTTTCCCTTGATGATAAACCACAAACTCATATTTCTTGTTAATCAATATTTGTTTATCTAATTTTTCATAATGATTTATATTTGCATTTGTCTCGTCAAAGTTTAGAATTTCTAGATCAATTCAAGTAAATCGCAGAACATCATATTTAACTAATCTGGCTATTTGGAGTCCTCTAATTCATTGGCTCTGCATAACCAAATTTGTCGTAAATTGTCCGAATAAGTCAGGCCAAAGCACAAAGTCCTCTACTCAGCACGTTACAGTCCCCAATTTTATCAAAGGACCAGAAATCGTGCAAGCATCTATCAAAGCCCGTGGATTTGGAAAATGTTTGCAGTCATCAAGCGGTCGGGCAACATCGTGACCATCAGAAAAGCGGCAACAACGACGAAGGTGTGTAATGATCAAGTAGCAGAAGTAGTGTCCCTCTCTATTCTACTACCCTTTTTATAATAATATCAGGTTAAAGAAGATACATTTTAAGGCTTAGGACAGTCGTGATTGGCTGGTTGGGATCGTCCGATTCTTATTCCCAGATTCTCAGTACAGTTTGAGGGGTGAGGTCACTTGTCAGCCAAAGTGTCGGCTTGTTCCGGTTTACTGTAAGGTTGATTGTTCACCTATCTTGGCGAACCACCAAATTCATATCCTTGACCGGGAGCATGATGAGCAAAGGTCGCTAAGAGGTTCAGGTTACTGTTCGCACTTGCGCAGTTCACTCCGCGCCTCACGAGACAGTGGCCTCTTCTGCATGCAATGTCAGCGGCCATATTGGATTAGGCCCAGATGTCAACTTAAGCGAAACAAACACAAAAGAATAATTAATACATAGAAAGGGTGATTCTAATGTTAACCCCTTACTAATCCCTCTATGTGCTTGTATTTATCTAGCATATAGCGACATTTAAAGCCATTATATTAACCTTTTTCGATCCTCCTCGATGATGCAACATCACAAAGCAACATATATCATGCAGTATTCTATTACCACATATACTATTCAATAATATTCGTACAGATTTTAGTTATAAAGTTATTTAGCCATGCAAATAGCAAATCCCATGTGTAGTTTAAGTTTTAATAATGTTGATTAGTACACATGCAATACTCGTTTAATAATATTATCGTTAATAGATTATATCATTAATATTTTCATGCAAGAATAGAGGAGGTATACAAAATTTTGCACTACCTGCTCCATCAGCTTACACAGCCTTTTGCGCTTCTGAGGTAAAATAACTACCATGGGATTGGGTAAAAATAGTCATCACTTATTCAGCACCAAGGTACTCATCAAGGTGAATGTGCACTTTACAAATAAACGCATGTTAAAAGGAATGACATCCATTGAAATTATTCTAATGTGCTTTGAAAGAAATCTGACATACTTTGAAATTAATGACACTTGCTGAAATTAATCTTACCTACTTTAAAATGAATGACTTGCATTGAAATGAATAGGACACCTTGTGAGATAAAAATAGCATGGGTGGAAATGACTAACATGCATTGACATAACTGTAATGGGTTTGTTAAACCTGACAGCCTTAGGGTGGTCTTCCCCACAACTTTCTCCCTACCTCCTCCCCTTTTTCTGACCTCGCTTTTGCTGGTGTTAGCACCCTGCACACTTTACCACTGCTAACCAGTACTAAAGTGCTTGTGCTCTCTCCCCTAAACATGCTAATATTGGTTCATCCACAATTGGCATATTCAATTTATTTACATGCCTAGGAAAATGGCACTTCCTGTACCCATGACATGTAAATTAAAAGCTACTAGTGGGCCTGCAGCACTGATTGTGCCACCCATTTAAGTAGCCCTTTAAGAATGTCTCAGGCCTGCCATTGCAGAGCCTGTGTATGCAGTGTACACTGCCATGTTGACCTGGAAAAATAAACCTTTTGCCAGGCACAAACCTTCCATTTGTATACATACATGCCACCCCTAAGGTAGGCCCTGAACAACCTAGAGGGTAGAGTGCAATGTATTTAAAAGGCAGGTCATGTACCTGGAAGTCTTGCATGTCCTGGTAGTGGAAAGGCCTTAAATGCGTTTTTCACTACAGCAAGGCTAATAGCTTCCATAGGATAACATCGGTATTACCTTATTACATTTTATAAGTGTAATTCCCAAATGGGAAGATATCACTCATTCAAGTTTGGTGTCTCTGGAATCTTAGTTTAAAATCTTAACTTATGGTTTAGTCGGATTTTAAATTACAATTCTGAAAATGACACTTTTGGAAGGCTGACATTTTCTTGCTTTAGCCATTTGGTTACTTAAGCCGGTCTTTGATCTAATGCCTGGGTGTTTGCAGTTGGGCTTTGTGTATTCCTCCTAGACAGCCACACACAATGGGAGTTTAGGTGTAACTTGATGGGTCATCCTGGCAGGATGGGAGGGAGGAGCTGGGCACAGCCTCACTTGCGCCTGAGTAGGATGTGTCCTATCTGCATACAAAGGGCTTCATATCCCCCTGTAGTTAGTCTGGAGCCAGGGCAGGAAGGGGGGACCTCTATGCTCTTCAAAGACAACTCTTTGAAGTCTCCCCCACTTCAAAGGCACCACTGGGTATAAGTACTGGACGTCAGACACCACCACTTCAGTATGCTTCTGGACCTGAGGGTACTCTGCCAGGAAGAAGGACCTCTGTGCTGCTGAAGGACTGCTACTCTGCTGGACTGTACCCTGCTGGACTCCTGCTTTGCTGATCTGCTCCTCTTGCCTGCGTGAGAAGGACTTGAACTGCATCACTTGCCCCCCCCCCTGAACCCAGAGTGACTCCAAGGGCTAGCTGGCTGGCTTCCTGATCTGAAACCTCAGGAACACAACAGGTTTACAACCCCTGCATCAACACACTGCTATCTGTGAGTCAACGCTACCAACTTGAAAGTGGGTCTAAGGTGCTTGCCAGTGGATCTGATGCATCTTCTCTGTTGTGTGAGGCTTCCATGAGCAGAACCGATGCATCGCCACAGCTGCGTGGATTGGATTCGTCACAAAAAACTTGCATTGCTGCCGCCTCCCGCATCTTGGGACCAAAGCATTGCCTTCAGAGCCACCACTGTGTGACGCTTCACCCGGCGCAAGCTTATTATATCCCTTCTTGATGGTAGTCTCGACGATGACGCTGAAACTCTGCATCGCAGCTTCACTGCTCATCAGAATCACACATCGCCTCTGCTGCGCCTCACCTTCTTGACACCGGATTTCACATTGCAAGCCCTGTTGACAGGATTCTCTGTGTCGATGTCACAGAACATTGCACCGCAGTCTCATCACATCTCGGAACCGATGTATTGCCTCTGCTGCGTGACCCATCTTTGACTCGGATCCGCACAACTCTCTGCAACCAGGATTTTATGTACTTTGTTAGGTGTGCCTAACTGGGTCTCTGTAGTCAGCACATGCTCGACCTGAACTTGTGATTTTGTCCCGGTCAGTGCGACTAGATTTCCCCAACAGCGATTTGTGCTTTTAGGAACTATTTTTCACTATAAACTTTAAAAATCAATATCTCCAGCTCTACTAATTGGATTTGTGTGGTTATGTTCTTGTTTTATTTATTAAAATCAGAGCTATTTTTCTAACTTGGTGTGTAACCTTTTGCGTGGTGTTTTCAGTTTTACTGTTTCAACTGTTTCACAAATACTTTACACACAGCCTCTAAGGTTAAGCCTGACTGCTCTGTGCCAAGATACCAGAGGGTGAGCAGAGGTTAATTTAGGGTTTGAATGCCTCTTACCCTGACTAGGACTATGGTTGCTGCTTGACCAGGGCTGGATATAGTGTGGATTTACACTCAGTGGCTAGATATAGTTGCCCCATCACAGCAGAAACTAATAAGGATTTTCACATTATAGGTAAGAGACTTATCTTTTTCTATTATATTGAGACCCTCTCGTGTTCTACATTACATGGACATTATTTTACATTTTATTTAGATCCTGGCCACAGTGGAAAGGGATTTTGTATATACACTGACCCCGCAATTGATAAATGGTTACAGAGGGATGATCTAGTTGATACAATTTAATGACCTAAGGTGAGATTATTATGTGGATATTCATGATCGGACTAAGGAGGGACATTGTCTAACGTGAATATTAGCATTAACATTGGTTATTATTATCATGCAAAACACAAAATACTGGTGATTTTGCAAGTGCTTGCCGGGACAGAAGTATAACCGGCGTGGAGGTAGGCTTTTTCTATTAGTTTATATTTACAGAGTTTATGTTTAAGATCTAATTATTTGGATATAATACATGAACTGAATTTAATGATCCTATTATATAGGCTTTAACAAGCTGTCCTACAGGAAGACAGGTATGCGACACAGGTTTTTGTGTGCTACTAATTGGAAGCACTATTTCACACACTGTAGGGATTATTGATTGGTCCACAGGGTGGGTGTGCCTGTCCACTCATTAATAAGTGGTGATAAATGGATATACTGCGTCGCTTCCTACCTCACTTCACCATGATGTGATTGTTGTAAGTCATATTATGTATAAATAAATATACATGTATTTTCATTTTTATGTACACGTAGAGTTGAGCTTAAGTTGTGCCGCCTCATAAATCATTTGATTTGTTTCTCACAAAGCACCCTATAACATATAGTCATATGGATGGTTTTGGTTTCCGCTTTACACGTGTACACTACAGTTAAGTTGATATTATTTTCCAGCCCTGATGAAGTTGTAGGGAACACCCTAGACGACAAAACACGTGTTGGCTGGACAACAAAAAGAAGAGAATGAAGACTAAGAAAATCTAGTAATGGAATGTGTTACAATGTTGAGCTAATTTTGATGTATCTGAACCAAGTGTGTGCTCTGGTTGTGAGTTTACATTTGAGAGAGATCACTAATGGTCGCATTTAAGGAGGTTGGGTGATTCCCCCTTCCCTGGAGCACCCCGTCTATATATAATATGTGTATTTGACATTCCCGTAAAGAGTGAGTGCCAGGCCCACCTGGTGTGTCATCACCCTCAGTATATCAAACAACATAACTTAACATAACAAAGGGCTTGGGGTGGGTGCACACTGGGAAGAAGTAGCATGTATACCTGGGTAGTCAGAGGATTTTGGGCAGTGTACATGAACACACAGCATGAAAGTCTTGATACATATCAATGGGTATTGTGAGAAGGCGTGGAAAGTGAGGAATGTGTGGTTTATAGACCGACTGTGAAGACTAGGCACATGAGAATGTACTCTGAGGGGTTGACACTTGTAACACGCGAGGGTATGGGGGCATTTACAGACAGTGAGAAGTTCAAGGCTTGTGGATGAGCAAAGGGGGTGCTTGTGGCGCATTGACATGCACAGGGAGGAGCCGGAGAACATGGGCATACAGTGAGAGGAGCTTGGGATCTATAGGCACATACACAAGCTGCGTTTGGACCTTAAAGAGAATGCATATCCTTATATGAAAGAATGGCAGGTAAAGGGATGCTAAGGTTATGATACAATAATATGTCCTAATATATAAATGAGTACATAATCTCCACTCGAAATAGTGATATTATTTTGAACTAAGACACTATAACAACCCCCTCCGCAGGCAATAACCTTTGCTTGCCACAGAACCCACAGAGCACCGCAATGTCCTGCTCCCCAGAGAGCAAAATGGTGTTTGTTGAGCCCCGAATCTACAGGCCTATCCCCGTGAATGAAGATTGCTCACTCTGTCTCCACAAAGCTCTTGGAAGTTGTTGTAAAAGTTTGTGAACCTGGTGAGCC